>NC_050449.1:32219992-33473231 GCF_903995425.1 Onychomys torridus | reverse complement strand
TATTAATAAGACCATTTAAGATTCATGCTACACTACTTGGTCTCTATATTCTTTTCTTCCTTATTCAAGAATCTTCCTGAGATGTGAAGAAAGTCCATTAGGATAGAATTTCCTTATGTGCAGAAGTAGGTGATGGACTTTGCTATGCTGTAATATTTCCTGACTCTGTAATTCAGTGAATACTTTTGATTATGCTTATTCTTCCCAGTAAACTGGCTCCTGCATGCTATTGAATAACATGTCATGAATAATTTTTATCTCACAAATCAACTACTTGCATAATGAAGGAACACATATGCATACAATCATGATAGGCTGATAAGAAATTCTTTTTATTAAACATCATTTATACCATGTATAATTCTTTGGCTAATAATCTATAATAGATCTCTGTGCAGTATGCTGGAAGGACAAATGGAAGTAGAATAGCTGATTACTTAGGACATTTGATTTCAAAGATTTTTTTTGCCCATAACCATCTACCATCCTCATACCATAAAACCTAATCATTCATATCTGATCTTGGTTAAGTACAGATATAGACTTTCCCCCTGCTGTAGGGCGGTTTCCTACTCGAGTCCATGAACTTAACAGGGTATCGGCATTTAATCTTTCTCCTTTAGGCACTCTGTTACTCTCAAGATACCTTGCTTCACATCCTCAAATGTCTGGATTGTTTGCCCCTGTTCTGAATTGGAGCTATTATTTTTTTTAATTAGGAAAATTTTTTAATTCACTTTACATACCAAAGATTCCCCCTCTTCCTCTTCCCTCCTCCTGCCCCTCCCAACCCACCCCCCATTCCACTCTTTTTTTTTTTTTTGTTTTGTTTTTTTGAGACAGAGTTTCTCTTCATAGCTTTGGTGCCTTTCCTGGAACTCACTCTGTAGCCCAGGCTGGCCTCGAACTCACAGAGATCCGCCTGGTTCTGCCTCCTGAGTGCTGGGATTAAACAGTGTGTGCCACCACTGCCCAGCCCTTCCATTTCCCTTTTGCAAGAAAGTAAGGCCTCCCATGGGTAAGTACATGTAATAGAGGAAGGTCCATGGCCCTCCCTTTGCATCAAGGCTGTGTAAGATGTCTCATCATAGAACTGGGCTCCAAAAGGCCTGCTCATGCACCAGGGATGGATTCTGATACTACTGCCAGGGGGCTCCTTAAGGAGATAGAATTATACAACTGTCTCGCTATGCAGAGGGCCTAGCTCAGTCCCATGCAGGCTCTACAGCTCTTGATCCAACTTCCATGAGTTCCCAGTAGTTTAGTTTGGTCGTCTCTGCAGGTTTCCCTATCATGATCCTGATGCACTTGCTCATAGAATCCCTCTTCTTTCTCTTTGACTGGACTGTTGGAGTTCTGCTTGGTGTTTAGCTATGGATCTCTGAATCTGTTTCCATCAGTTACTGGAGAAAGGCTCTATGATGACAGTTATTCACTGATCTGATCACTGGGGTAAGCCAGTTCAGTTCAGGAGCCCACTCCACTACTTCTAGTAGTCTAAGCTGGGGTCATTCTTGTGGATTCCTAGGAACTTCCCTAGCACCTGGTTTCTCCCTGTCCCCATGATGTCTCCCTCTATCATGGTATCTCTTTCATTGCTTTCCCACTCCATCCCTGTTCCAGTTTGGCCCATTCCATTCCCTTATGTTCTCACCCCCCATCTCCTACCCTCTGTTTTCCGTCCCTCATCCCCAGTTTACTCATGGAGATCTCATGTATTTCCCCTTCCCAGGGTGATCCATTTGTCCCTGTTACAGTCCTCCTTGTTAGCTAGCTTCTCTAGAGCTGTTGCTTACAGTCTGGTTTTCCTTTGCTTTACACATATACAAGGAATGTTCAATCATACACAAGGACACATGCCCAACTATGTTCATAGCAGCATTATTCATAATATCCAGAATGTGGAAACAACCTAGATGTTCCTCAGCTGAAGAATGGATAAAGAAAGTGTAGTGCATATACACAATGGGGTACTACTCAGCATTAAAAAAAAACAATAATATCATGAAATTTACAGGCAAATGGATGGAACTAGAAAATATCATCCTGAGTGAGATAACCCAGACTCAGAAGGACAAATATGGTATGTACTCATTCATAAGTGGATACTAGATGGAGCTATTCTTGAGGAGTCCATGTGAGAACATGCCTGCTGGAGCTGGAGCTTCATGCATCTTGATGAAGATTTAGACAATTACATCACTATTGTTGCCTTTTATTTACTGGGATCACTAGACAACTGGCTTTTGGACGTCACAGAGATGACACTGAGCTGAACAGGAGGAGGAGGAGGCTTTCATATTTGCCCAAACATTATATATACTACTATGAATCTTATTTGATGCTCTTATAATAATTGACTTACTCAACATGCTCTCAACTGTATTTTAATAGGTTCAGTAAATAATCTGTTTGTTTATAAAATATAATTGGCTTCTTGAACTCTTTGACACAGGAAGAACTTTCTGAACAAGATATGAATAGCACAGGCATTAACACCAACAATTAGTAAATGGGACCTTTTGAAACTGAAAAGCTTCTGTACAGCAAAGGGACACCGTTATTAAGCAATGCAGCAGCCCACAGAATAGGAAAAATCTTTATAAGTTATACATCTGGTAGAGGGTTAGTACCTAAATTATATAAAGAAGCAAAACTAGCAACAACAATAATAACAAGCCAAACCAAACTAATCAACCAGTCAACCAATCAACCAACCAAACAAACAAACAGACAAAAACCCCAAAAAACCTCAACATAACAAAACTAAACCCTGAGTATCAAGAAAATAAATAACCCAATTGAAACTAGAGTATATAACTGAACAGAGAGTTCTCAAAAGATAAACATAAATGATGAGAATCACTTAAAAATGTTCAAATCTAAAGCTGTGAGGGAAACGCAAATTAAAACTACTTTGAGATTTCATTTTATCCCAGTCAGAATGACCAAGATCAAGAAAACACATGATAACTCATGCTGGTGACTGAAGGAAGGGATGACTTATTCATTGCTGAGGAGAGTGCAAACTGGTAACATTTCCCATTGAAATCAGTGTGGAGGTTCCTCAATAAGCTGAAAACTAAAGCTACCACAACATTCAGCTTACCACTCAAGCATATAACCAGACTGCACATCTTACTACAAGATTCTTGCTCATTGTGTTCATTGCTTCTCTATTCATAATAATTAGAAATTAGAAACAGCCTTGATGTCCATCAACTAATGAATGGCTAATGACAGTGTGGAACATTTTGCATGATATTCAGCTATTAAGAAAAATGAAACTTGAAGGGAACTGGATGGAGCTTGAAGCAATTACCATGAGTATGGTAACCCAGACCCCAAAAGACAAACACATCTTATATGTGGATGTTAGCTTTTAAGCCTTAGACATATGTGCTTTAATACATATAACCAAAGATGTTAGGCAGTCAGTAAGGGATCAGGGGTGGAGGTATCTTTCAAGGAAGAGTAAATAGCATATTGTGGTATCAAGACATAATGGAGAAACTAGAATAGGAAGATTAAATGGAGAGTAGGATGAAAGTGCAAGGTAAAGAAGGGAATATAGCTCGGCGTTGGTGGTGCACGCCTGTAATCCCAGCACTCGGGAGGCAGAGGCAGGCGGATCTCTGTGAGTTCGAGGCCAACCTGGGCTACAGAGTGAGTTCCAGGAAAGGCACAAAGCTACACAGAGAAACCCTGTCTCAAAAAACCAGAGAGAGAGAGAGAGAGAGAGAGAGAGAGACAGAGAGAGAGACAGAGAGACAGAGAGACAGAGAGAGAGAGAGGAATATGACAGAGTGACAGCTAACTTTAAAGTTCGTGTGTGTGTGTGTGTGTGTGTGTGTGTGTGTGTGTGTGTGTGTGTGTGTGTAGTCAAAAGTTTTCTCCAGTCCCACCTGGTTCTGTGGTCCCACAGCCACTTATAAAATAATTATTCATAAGCTTAATATTACTTACAAACTGTATGGCCTATGGCAGGCCTTTTGCTAGCTAGCTCTTATATCTTAAATTAATTTATGTTTTGTTATGTTCAGGTCTATTCCATGAGATGGAACATATACATGACACTGCTAAAGTGGCCAAGAACCTGATACTAGATAGGTTGTAGGCCTTAGGGGAAAACCTACTACCATTATTCTTCTAAAGGAACATAACAATAAGATGACTCCTACAGGCATATTTCTACACCCATAGATCAGTACATCACTCAGTCCTCAAGAGAGAAACTTCTTGAAGCAGATGGGAATTATCACAGTGGTTCACAACTATGTGGAAAATGTGCAAAGAGTGAGACACTTTGGAGCACCCAGTCCTAAATGGGATGTCTTCCATTAACTTTGCTTCATGACTGAGGGATCTGTGTGGAAGAGGAGGTAGAAAGAGTGTAAGAGTGAGAGGTAGGGACAACTCCAAGTAAACAGTGTCTTCCAGATGCAGCAGGACTGATTCATGAATGAACTCACAGAGATGCTGTGGGTATGCAAAGACCTGTACAGGTTCAAAAGAGACAATATTCCAGCACTGAGCAGGGGACATGAATGCAAAGTCCTACCCCTAATTGTTTGCAGTTAGTACCTGCTGGGAAAGGGAAAACCAGTTTTCTCCAATGGAGTGTCACCAGGTATATCAACCACACTTCGGGGAGGGAGTTGTTGGCCAACAGAAAATGGACTCCAAGATTTTCGTGCACTTTTTGTTTTGGTATTTTTTTTTTCTTATGGTGTTTCATGTTGTTGTTTTGTTTTCAATTTTCAATTTTTTAAAAGACAGACAGACAGATAGATAGGTCATGAAGTTGGGTGGGTAGGGAAGTGGGAAGAATCTTGGAGGAATTGGGAGAAGAGAAGTTATGTGATTGTGATGGATATTCTTGGTTATCAACTTGACTACATCTGGAGTTAACTAAAACCTGGTGACTCAGTGTACCTGTGAGGGATTTTTTTCTTAATTAAATCATTTGAAGTGGAGACACCAACTTTTAATTCAGACTGTTGAGGTAGGAAGATCCACCTTTAATCTGGGCCACACCTTCTGCTGGCATGTCTATATACAGGACATGGAACAAGGAAGCAACTCTCTTCATCTGCTTGCTCTTACTCTTGCTGGCAAGTCCATTCCTTCACTGGCTTTAGAGCCTGCTTCTTTGGGATTCTGATGTGCACTGGAGACCAGCTGAGAGATACAGCCTCATGAATTGAACAACTGCTAGATTCATGGATCTTCCCTTGGTCAACAGCCATCTTTAGATTAGTCGGAGCTCAGCCTGTAAAAAGCCATTCTAATAACCCCCACCTCATGCCCCAAACACACACACTATGTTCTCCTCTAGAGAACCCTGACTAAGGCAGTTTTCAAAATATGCTGGCCCCACCTGGACCTGAATTGGTGATGGACACAGATAGTGCCCCCCTAGACTTTGGGTCTGCAGGGGCCCCACCAGGAGTCAGCCTGGTGCTTCTAGAGCTGGGCAATCAGGTATCATCATACCAAGTGCTGCTCGAGGTCTCTAGACCCAGGCATGGGAGAGAGAAAGGCAACAGCTCCACACCGTCCCTATGACTGGAGCAGGCAGTACTCAACCAAGTGCTACTTGTGACCCAACCAAGAGCCCTGGTGCTGGTGATTGGGCACCATTGTGGTGAGAGAGTACAGGGTGGAGATGTGGAAGAGAGGGAGAGAGAGAATGCTTTATGGGCTGGGGCAAGAGATGGGTCTGAGAGGTAAAAGTAGTGAAAAATAGGCTGACATGAATGGCTAGCTGGCCACTCAAGTCCAGGGGGATGTCTAGGCCTGGACTATCACAAGGGCCGGGTCTTGATCTGGGCCTCTGGAGCAGCCAAGGGTGCCTGTGTTGATGTCTGTGGCTCCTGTTGTCACTGGGGGGAGGGCGCTATATGGAGGCCTGTGATGAGGCCACGTTCGTGTCTGAGAGCCTCACTGCCATGGGGGCCATGCCAATCTGGGTGGCCTGCACGGCCACCTGGGGCCATAGCGACAACCTGGCCTGGGCTTCTGCTGAGGACCATGTCTGGGTCTATGGTCCTGACAAGGCTGGGGTCTGTGTTGAGGATTCTGGCCCATGTTGCTGCCAGGGCCCATGTGAATGCCTGAGGTCTGGGCCACAACCTGTGATCCTGTTGGAGTCTGAGGACTGTGCCACTGCTGGTGCCAGGCTGATATGGGTGGCCATGGCTGTCAACTGGGGCCATGGTATTGTCAGGAACATGGCTGTGGCCAAGGGGCCATGTCTAGGTTCATAGCCCTTCTGTGTCTAGGGTCTGTGTTGATGTCTGTGGTTCCTGAGACCATCAAAGACCATGCCGATGCTAGGGGTCTAGACTGCTACTTGAGGACATGTTGGTGTCCAAGGACCACGCTGTTGAGAGGCCATCCTAGTCTGGATGGCTTGCTCTGCCAGCTGGGACTATGGTGACATTCAGGCCTTGGCTGCTGCCTAGGACCATGTCTGGATCCATGGTCCTACCACAGGTCTGTCTATATTGATGTCCATGGCTTGTGTTAGCATGGGGGCTCATTGGAACCATACTGTGTTGTGCTGGCCCCACCCTTCATTAGCCTTGGGATGGCTGGTCCTGGCCCTTGCTGAATATTGCAGCAGGTGAGCTGGCCCTACCTAGTCCCATTCCTCATACAAATATGCACCTCACCTGGAAAGCACATCAGAGCTGACCCTGGGGCCGGGACCACAAGTGAGCTAACCCTGATGATATGAGAGCAAGAGAGCTGATCCCCCCACCTTCGCTACCAAAAGATCCCATTACCACCTGCTGCAGGTTAGAAAGCTGGCTCTGGGGTCACAATAATTGGAGAGTTAGCCCTGACCCTCACGGGCTGCAGTGCAAAAGGACGCAGCCTCAGCTTCCCATCTGGGCAGCACAGTAGAGCTGACCCTGCTGTCAGGGATGCAGGTGAGCCATCCCTGAGGGTGTGAGAGCAAGAGACCCGATTCCCCGCCTCCGCCCCCATATCCCCTACAGCAATTGAAGAGACAGCCCTGTGTCTTGCCTGGAAAAGCAGTAGAGCTGGACCTGGTGATGTGAGTGAGGGGGACCTGGATCTGAGCAGGAGAAATGGCCTGGCTCCTTGCTGTAGGTTGCACTGGGTGAGCTAGCTGAGGCAGTGCTGAAGAGCTTATCTGGGTAGTGGCGATGAGGGAAAGCTAGCAAGCTGACTAACCCAGTTACCACCCAGGCCCAGAACCAGGGTTATGAAGTGGCCCACCCCAACAACTACTGAATCTATACACTGTTGAAACATATGAAGGGGATGAACCTACAGATCCAAAACTGCAGGATCTCCATGACACAGGACAACAGGATATCCAAGAAGAGTCCCAGTGAGACTCATTATTAGGGGTGTAGTGGAAGATCAGAGGTCTCAAGCCAGACCAATGACTCATGGCAATGAACACTTACAAGTAAAGGGTCAACTGTGTATGCCGCAACAGCTTCCATAACCAGATTTCTTTTCTTTTCTTTCTTTCTTTCTTTCTTTCTTTCTTTCTTTCTTTCTTTCTTTCTTTTTTTTTTGTTTTGGTTTGTTTTGTCTCTTTGTTTTGTTTTTTCTTTTAAATTTGGTTTCATTTTGGGAGAAGTTTGCAAGGGTAGAAGGTGGATGCGAGGGGACGGGGAGATAAGTTAGATCGGAATTTATGATGTAAAACCACAAAAAGATCAATAAAAGTAAAAAAAAAAACAGAAAAGAAAACAAAAAATACTGCATGAAAACACTCTAAATAAATGATGACAGACTAGAAGCTTCTTCTATGTACCAAGTTGATGAGAAGAGGAGAATGAGAAATAATAGACTCTGTTCCGAAGAGAGCGAGAGGAAGCTCTTCAGAAGTTCACAAAAGTAGTGACACAAAACTGTCATGACTGAGAAAAGGATGAAGGACTCATGGAAAAGGAATAAGCCAAGTGAGCCTCGGTTGCTGCTGTGCAGCTTCACAGCCTGGAAGGGAAGTGGAAGCCTCATGCGAACAGTTAGCCAGGCATCTCTGGTGAAGAGACTGGCATCCTAGGGCAGTGGTTCTTAGGCTGTGGCCCTTAAATACAGTTCCTCAGGCTGTGGTGACCCCCAGCCATAAAATTATTTTCGTTGCTACTTCATAGCTATAATTTTGCTACAATTACGCACTGTAATGTAAGTGTCTGTGTTTGCCATTGGGCTTAGGGGACCTCTGTGGAAAGGTCATTCAACTTCCAAGGGATTGTGACCCACAGATAGAGAACCAGTGGTGTAGAGCAAGCTCACAGCTCTCACACACCTCAAATCAAGTTGATGAAACAGTACTTCCTTCAGAAGGCAAGTCAGTGGAGAGCCATTCCGTCATGTCATTATGTGAGTCAGAGCACTGTAGTTGGGGCCATAAAGAGAGGGAATCTTTTGTTAAAACCAAGTTCCCTGAGCCCTGGGAACAAGGAACACTCACAAACCAGGGAGCTAGAATTTAATCTGCCACAGTTCCTGTGTGAGAGGTAGCCTAAGGAGGCAGTTGTGGAGAGTAGCAGTGTTGGACACTGACAAGTTGAAGCATGCAGACTCCACGAGGCTCAATCTGGGCAGGTAAGCACACAACCCTGCCCTCAGTGGTCTGGAGCAGATCTCATCAGCTGGGAATGACATTGTAATTGAAAGTGCTGAGCCTGGGGTCAGTAAGTAGATCAATCTCCAGAACCACCTCTCTGCCAGAACCTGATGTGGAACCAGGAACACTGACATGCATTCCTCCAGCAGGGTGATTAATACTTTACCTCTTCAAAGTCTTGAAAATCTTAAAAAAGATGCTCTCCACATGTACAGGTCTCAGTGCTCTGGTTGCTCCCCATACTCCCACCTGGAAGTTCCTCTCCGGCTAGAATCTGAGAGACTCCAGGGAGTCTGACCTGGAGAAACTCTGGCTGGTGGATGGCAGAACCTGACCAGCTCACAGACTGCAAAGCTGAGCATGGAAGTCCAGAGTCATGGTGTGCAAAGAGGGGAAGCCTCCACTTGTCCATTAGAGGCACCAATGATGCGGTAGCCACAGGAAAGACAGGGCCTTCCAAGTTCAACCTATGCCCCGTCTGTCCCATCCCAAGCATGTAACTGGCAGCACTTTCCAAGTTCCAAAGTCCTGAGAAGAAGTTGCATCAATTCTTCCTCCCTCCCTCTCTCCCTTCCTTCCTTCCTTCCTTCTTTCTTTTCTTCCTTCCTTCCTTCCTTCCTTCCTTTCTTCCTTCCTTCCTCTCTTCCTCCTTCCCCTCCTCTTTCCCTCCTTTTTTCTTTTTGCTACTGTGACTCTCATTTTTCTTTTTATTATACCTTTAGTGGCAATTTTTCTTTATTGCATATCTTTATTTTTTTCACTCACCTTCACACATTCATATAATTGTTTACACATTGTTTTCAATATTGGGTAGTCTGTTTTCTTCACATTTTTCTCCTTTCTTTCTTTCTTTCTTTCTTTCTTTCTTTCTTTCTTTCCTTTTTTTGCTCCATTCCCTGTTTTCTCTCTGTTATGCTTTTAGTGGCATTTTGTGTTTATCACATTGGTTATTTTGAAAACCTTTTTATTTTGTTCTATTTTGTAAGGTACTTTTTATCATTATCTAATTTTGTTTCTTACCACTTTCATTAATGAGATGTTATTTTTTTGTTTTGTTTTTCCATTTTTTTGGTTCTCTTTTCTAATGTCTCACTCTTTTCCAGTCCACAAGATTCTTCTTGGTCATTTCCTTTAATTACATAATTTTATTTTGCTTATCATTAATAGAAGAGAAAGAAAGGAACAATAATTCAAAAAACAAGAAAAACAATTGATAAAATTAAAGGAATTAATTAGCATTTCTTAATAATATGTTTAAATCCCATCTAATGAATAAAGAAATGCAGACTGACTGACTGGATTAAAAAACAAGATCCCGTATGGATTGCCCTGGGAAGGGGAAATAGATGAGATCTCCTTGAGTAAAGTTGGGATGTGGGTGGGCAATGGAGGGTAGAGGATGGGGAATAATAGCATACGGAATGGGATGGTCAAGCTGGAACAGGGATGGATTGGGAAAGCAATGAAAGAGATACCAAGATAGAGGGAGACATCATGGGGACAGGGAGAAACCAGGTGCTAGGGAAGTTCCTAGGAATCCACAAGAATGACCCCAGCTTAGACTACTAGAAGTAGTGGAGTGGGTTCCTGAACTGAACTGGCTTACCCAAGTGATCAGATCAATGAATACCCTAACTGTCATCATAGAGCTTTTCTCCAGTAACTGATGGAAACAGATTCAGAGATCCACAGCCAAACACCAGGCAGAGCTCCAAGAGTCCAGTCAAAGAGAAAAAAGAGGGATTCTATGAGCAAGTGCATCATGATGGGGAAACCTGCAGAGACGACCAAACTAAATTAGTGGGAACTCATGAAATTTGGATCAACAGCTATAGAACCTGCATGGGACTGGGCTAGACCCTCTGCATAGTGAGACAGTTGTGTAACTCTATCTGCTTAAGGGGCCCCTGGCAGTAGGATCAGAATTCATACCTGGTGCATGAACAGGCCTTTTGGAGCCCACTACCTATGATGGGACACCTCACACAGCCTTGAGGCAGGGGGAGGGATTTGGACTTGCCTTTACTAAATGTACCTCTCCAGGGAAGTCCTTACCTTCCTGTAGGAGGGAGTGGGGGATGGGTTGGGAGGGGAAGACTGGAGGACAGGGAGGAGGGAAGAGGGTGACTGGAGTGCAGAGAGGAGGGAAGAGGGTGATCATTGAAAAGTATGTAAAATGAATAAAAATTTTTTCTAAATTAAAAAAGGACTAAATAACCATCTTCCATATCCAGAGTGCCTAGTCCAGTCCCATGGGGGCTTCACAGCCACTAGCCTACAGTTTATGGGCCTCCAATAGTGTGGCTGGTCATCTCTGCACTTCTTCCCATCATGATCTCGACATCTCCCACCTGTAGACTACCTCCTCTCTCTCATCGATTGGATTCCCAGATCTCAGCCTGGCTCCTGGCCATGGATCTCTGCATCTGCCTCCATCAGTCACTGGACAAAGGCTCTATGATGATAGTTAGGGTAAATTTCTAGACCGGTCACCAGAGTAGACCAGTCCAGGCACCCTCTGGACCACTACCAGCAGTCCAAGTCATCCTTGTGGGTTCCTGAGAGCTTCCCCAGCACCTTGCTTTTTACTTTTCACATGATGTCCTCATCTATCATGGTATCTCCCTCCCTGCCCTCCCACTCTGTCCCTGTTCCAGCTCTACCCTCCCATTTCCCTATATTCTCATTCCCTACTCCTCGGGAACACCCAGGTAGGGGGATCAGGACCCATCCCTGGTGCATGGGCAGGCTTTTGGGAATCTGGTGTCTGTGGTGTGGTGCCTTGCACAGCCTTGGTACTGTGGGAAGTGGCTTGGACCTGCCTAGGCTCAGCGTGCCAGGCTCTGCTGACTCCCCATGGGAGACATTGATTTGGGGGATGTGGGGAAGTGAGGTGGCTTGGGAGGGAGGGCTGGGAGATGGGAGGAGGGAGGAGGTGGGGTCTGTGGGTGGTATGAAGAGTGAATAGAAAATTTCTTTAAAAAGAGGGCTATGGAGACTTTTGACTCAAGACAACAAAAACAACAAGATCAAACTGACTGTTGCCTCTAAGAAGATACCTCAGAGACAAAGTCACCCATAGATTAAGAGTAAGAGCACTTACTGCTCTTGCAGAGCACCTGGGTTTGGTTCCCAGCACCCACATGAGGTGACTTGCAACAGTTTGGCATCTGCACATGCACGGTGCACATAATCTCATGCAGGCACACATCCATATACACAAATGAAAGTAAGAACAAATTCCAGAGGCTAATAGTGAGTCTATCAAACAAATATTAGATGACAGCAAAGAAGCAAAGCTGTCATGATATCTATAAGGTAGTCTCTTAACTAAATCTGTAAGAGACAAAAACACCACTACATCATAATAGAGAAAGCAATTCCTTAAGAATTTATAACAATTACAAGTACACAAACTTCACATGTTGGTGTTTCTAATTTTGTAAAATAAACACTAAGACCATGACAGCAATGAGTGACTTCAGTGCCCCACTGTGACCTTTAAAGGTCAATACAGGAACTTCAGAGACAAAGTAACTAAAGGAAAGAGAAAAAAAGACATGTTAATAAATTAGAGGTTAAAAAAGAAGATATGACAACAGATTCTGTTCTAAAAAATCATTATGGAATTAAAAGAAAACTTGAAACTATAACATATTTAAAAATAATAAAGTGTTTAGTTGATAAACTTAGCTCCATCATACTAAATGGGGACAGACAGACACTTCCTGTAAAATCAAGAGTGAAACAGTGGATGCCCACCCTTTCTGTTTTGTCCCCTTAGTACTTCTCATAGCTAGAGCAGTGAGAGAAGAGAAAGACTTAAAAGGAATGTAAATAAAAAAGGAAGAGTCCAAAAAAAGTATTCTTTTCAGATAACAAGATCTTATACTTAGCAGATCTTGAAGACATGACCAAAAGATTCTCAGGTCTGATAATATTTTCATTAAACTAGCATGATTCAAAATCAATGTACAAAATTGAGAGATTTTCTAAATACTAATCATGACTTGTTGAAAAGAAATCAGAAAAATTTCACTAAATAAACCTAATTGAGGAAGTGAAAGATCTACCTATACAAGAAAAATTTAAGATACTGAAACAAATGAGAGAGACAGAGAGAGAGAGAGAGAGAGAGAGAGAGAGAGAGGTTGAAGAAGATGCTTGATGATGGAAAGACTGTCTTTGCTTATGGATTGGCAGAACCAATGCTAAACAAATGGATATATTACTGAAAACATTCTACCAGCTCAACACAATCCCCATCAAAATTCCAATGACATCATGTACAGAACTGGAAAAAATCCTAAAATTCATATGGACCTTGAATAACTAAAGCAACACTAAGCAGAAACCATGACAAAAAAGTGTTTTTGATCTTAGCCATTCTGACAGGTGTAAGGTGTAAGAGTCATTTTGATTTGCATTTTCCGGATAATTAGGGATGTTGAGCAGTTCCATAAATGTTTTTCAGCCATTTGAGTTTCCTCTGTTGAGAATTCTCTGTTTATTTCTATAGCCCATTTCTTAATTGGACTGTTGGGCATTTTGATGTCTAATTTCTTGAGTTCTTTATATATTCTGGATATCAGCCCTCTGTCAGATGTGGGGTTGGTGAAGACCTTTTCCCATTCTGTAGGCTGTTGCTTTGTCTTGTTGACCATGTCCTTTGCTCTACAAAAGCTGCTCAGTTTCAACAGGTCCCATTGATTGATAGTTTCTCTCAGTGTCTGTGCTACTGCTGTTATATTTAGGAAGTGATCTCTGGTGCCAATGCATTCAAGACTACTTCGTACTTTTTCTTCTATCAGGTTCAGAGTAACTCGATTTATGTTGAGGTCTTTGATCCCCATGGACTTAAGTTTTGTGCACGGTGACAGATATGGATCTATTTGCAGCCTCCTACACATTGACATTCAGTTATGCCAGCACCATTTGTTGAAGAGGCTTTCATTTTTCCATTGTACAGTTTTGGCTTCTTTGTCAAAAATTATATGTTCATAGGTGTGCGAGTTAATGTCAGGGTCTTCAATTCGATTCTATTGGTTCACATGTCAGTTTTTATGCCAGTACCAAGCTGTTTTTATTACTGTAGCTCTATAGTAGAGCTTGAGGTCTGGGATCATGATGCCTCCAGGAGTTGTTTTATTGTACAGGATTCTTTTGGCTATCCTGGGTTTTTTGTTTTTCCATATGAAGTTGAGTATTATACTTTCCAGATCTGTGAAGAATTGTGTTGGTAATTTGATGGGGATTGCATTGAATCTGTAGATTGCTTTTGGTAAGATTGCCATTTTTACTATGTTAATCCTGCCTATCCATGAGCATGGGAGATCTTTCCATTTTCTGACATCTTCTTCAATTTCTTTTTCCAGGGACTTAAAGCTCTTGCCATATAGGTCCTTCACATGCTTAGTTAGAGTAACCCCAAGGTATTTTATATCATTTGTGGCTATTGTAAAGGGTGATGTATCTCTGATTTCCTTCTCAGCCTGTTTGTCTATTGTATATAGGAGGGCTACTGAGTTTTTTGAGTTGATCTTGTATCCTGCTATGTTGCTGAAGTTGTTTATAAGCTGTATCAGTTCCTTGGTTGAATATTTGGGGTCACTCATGTATACTGTCATGTCATCTGCAAATAGGGAAAGCTTGACTTCTATCTTTCCAATTTGTATCCCCTTAATATCCTTATGTTGTCTTATAGCTCTGGCTAGAACTTCAAGTACTATATTGAATAAGTATGGGGAGAGGGGACAGCCTTGCCTTGTTCCTGATTTTAGTGGTAATGCTATGAGTTTCTCTCCATTTAATTTGATGTTGGCTGTTGGCTTGCAGTAGATTGCCTTTATTATGTTTAGGTATGTTCCCTGTATTCCTGATCGCTCCAAGACTTTTATCATGAAGGGGTGCTGGATTTTGTCAAATGTCTTTTCTGCATCTAGTGAGATGATCATGTGTTTTTTTTTCTTTCAGTTTGTTTATATGGTGTATTACACTGATGGACTTTCATATGTTGAACCACCCTTGCATCCCTGGGATAAAGCCTACTTGATCATGGTGGAAAATTGCTTTGATGTGTTCTTGGAGTCTGTTTGCCAGTATTTTATTGAGTATTTTTGCATCAATGTTCATGAGGGAGATTGGTCTGTAGTTCTCTTTCTTTGTTGCATCTTTGTTTGGTTTAGGAATCAGGGCAATTGTAGCCTCATAGAAGGAGTTTGGTAATAATCCTTCTGCTTCTATTGTGTGGAACAATTTAAAGAGTATTGGTATTAAGTCTTCTTTGGAGGTCTGGTAGAATTCTGCAGTGAAACCATCTGGTCCAGGGCTTTTTTTGGTTGGGAGACTTTTAATGACTGATTCTATTTCCTTAGGGGTTATTGGACTATTTAAATGGTTTATCTGGTCTTGATTTAACTTAGATATGTGGTACCTATCCAGAAAATTATCCATTTCTTTTAGATTTTCCAGTTTGGTAGAGTAGAGGTTTTTGAAGTATGACCTGATTGACCTGATGATTCTCTGGATTTCCTCATTGTCTGTTGTTATGTCCCCCTTTTCATTTCTGATTTTGTTAATTTGGATGCTCTCTCTCTGTGTCTTTTCATTAGTTTGGATAAGGGCTTGTCTATCTTGTTGATCTTCTCAAAGAACCAACTCTTTGTTTCATTAATTTTTTGTATTGTTTTCTTTGTTTCTATTTTATTGATTTCAGTTCTCATTTTGATTATTTCCTGGTGTCTATTCCTCCTGGGTGAATTTGCTTCTTCTTGTTGTAGAGCTTTCAGATGTGCTGTTAAGTCACTAGTGTGAAATTTCTCCAACTTCTTTATGTGGGCATTTAGTGCTATGAATTTCCCTCTTAGCACTGCTTTCATAGTGTCTCATAAGTTTGGGTATGTGGTATATTCATTTTCATTGATCTGTATGAAGTCTTTAATTTCTTTCTTCATTTCTTCCTTAACCCATTGTTGATTCAGTTGAGCATTAATCAGTTTCCATGAGACTATAGGCTTTTGTAGTTTTTGTTGTTGAAATCTAACTTTAAACCATGGTGGTCTGATAGAACACAGGAGGTTATTCCCCTTGTTTTGTGTCTATTGAGATTTGCTTTGTGGCCAAGTATGTCGTTGATTTTAGAGACGGTTCCATTGGGTGCTGAGAAGAAGGTATACTCTTTTTTTGTTTGGGTGGAATGTTCTGTAGATATTGATTAAGTCCATTTGAGTCATAACATCAGTTAACTCCATTATTTCTTTGTTAAGTTTCCATTTGGCAGATCTGTCCAGACATAAAAGTGGGGTGTTTATGTCTCCTACTATTAATGTGTGGGGTTTTATATGTGATTTAATCTTTAGTAATGTTTCTTTTCCATATGTGGGTGCCCTTGTGTTTGGGGCATAAATGTTCAGAATTGAGACTTCATCTTGGTGGATCTTTCCTGAGATGAGTATGTAATGTCCTTCCTCATCTCTTTTGATTGATTTTAGTTTGAAGTCTATTTTGCTGGATATTAGGATGGCTTCACCAGCTTGCTTCTTAAGACCATTTGATTGGAAAGTCTTTTCCCAGCCTTTTATTCTTAGGAGGTGTCTGTCTTTGAATTTGAGGTGTGTTTCTTGTATGCAGCAGAATGATGGGTCCTGTTTTCATATCCATTCTGTTAGTCTGTGTCTTTTTATAGGTGAATTAAGTCCATTGATATTAAGGGATATTAATGAGCAGTGATTGTTCATTCCTGTTATTATTTTTATTTTTTTGGTGGTAGTGTGTGTGTACTTCTCTTCTTTGGGGTTTACTGCTGTAGTGTTATCTATTGCCTGTGTTTTCGAGGGTGTATCTGACTTCCTTAGGTTGGAATTTTCCTTCTAGTGCTTTCTGTAGGGCTGGGTTTGTCGATAAGTATTGTGTAAATTTGGCTTTGTCTTGGAAGGTCTTCTTCACTCCATCTCTGATGACTGAATGTTTTGCTGGGTATATTAGTCTAGGCTGGCGTCCATGGTCTCTTAGTGTCTGCATTATATCTGTCCAGGTCCTTCTGGCTTTCAAAGTCTCCATTGAGAAATTGGGTGTTATTCTGATGGGTTTGCCTTTATAAATCACTTGGCCTTTTTCCTTTCCTGCTCTTAATATTCTTTCTTTATTCTGTATGTTTAGTTGTTTGATTATTATTTGGCAAGGGGAATTTTTTGGGGGGTCTAGTCTGTTTGGTGTTTTATAGGCTTCTTGTATCTTCATAGACATTTCCTTCTTTAAGTCGGGAAACTTCTCTTCTATGATCTTGTTAAATATATTTTCTGTGCCATTGAGTTGATATTCTTCTCCTTCCTCTATCCCTATTGTTCGTAAGTTTGGTCTTTTCAAGGTGTCCCAAATTTCTTGGACATTTTGGGTCATGATTTTGTTGGCTTTAATGTTTTCTTTGACTGATGAATCTATTTCTTCTACTGTATCTTCAACACCAGAGATCCCCTCTTCCATCTCTTCCATTCTCTTGGTTATACTTGCATCTGAAATTCCTGTTTGTTTACTCAGATTTTCTATTTCCAGCATTCCCTCTGCTTGTGTCCTCTTCATTTTTTCTATTTCCCTTTTCAGGTCTTGGACTATATCCCTCATCTGTTTCATTGCTTTTTTCATGATTTTATTTCAGGGACTTATTGTTTTCTTCTGCTTTAATTGTCCGTTCCTCTAGTTTTTTATAGCGTTCTTCCCATTTTTTGTTTGTCTGTTCCTCCACTTTATTTTTGATTCCTTCTATATAAGGCTCTAGCCTTTTCATGATGTTATTTATAAGGTTGTTTTCTTCTGCTTCTTCCATTCTGTGATGTTCGGGTCTAGCTGTTGGAGGAGCGCTAGGTTCTGGTGATGCTATATTGCTCTTTTTTTTGTTGTATGTACTTCTGCCTTGACGTCTGCCCATCTCCTTGTGTATTCGTTCTTGGTCTTATCAGTGCACTTGGTCCAAGCAGAGCTGACAGATTTAGGGATCTTCTCTCTTGTCCAGATGGGAGCTCTAGGCCAGATTGGAGCTCTGGTCCAAATGGGAGTGCTGGTCGGATGGGAGCTGGGGGTTGGTCTCTAAGTCTCAAGAAGTGGGTGGGGTCTCAGGCACATGGGTGTTGGGGCATGATGTGGAGATTGCAGGATCTGCCTGCAGTCTTGGAAAAGGGGAACCTTCCCCCAGGGCCCACCAAATGGCCAGAATATGGGACCAAGTTGGGCAGGTCTTCCTAGGATGGCTGGTGCCCATGGTTGGGACCTAGAGGCAGGGGGCCTCTCTGACTATAACCTCAGGCACTCACCTCTGGTCCAGATGGGAGTTCCAGGCCTGATGTCTTTTATACATGCTTACATTTTCTGTGTCTTAGTTTCTTTGTTCATATTCTTATTTAAATATTGAATATTTCATCATATCCCTTCACCTTAAGTAAATTCATCCCACCTTTTAAAGGCATAATTAGTAATCTAATATACTCTCTGGTAATGAGGTTTTCCATTTCTGAGATCAAACAACACCTATGAGCATGTAGTTGCCTCCTAGGATGTTCCAGCAATTCAACAACATTTCCCAGAGGTGTCTGTGTTGGGTGGCCTTCAGATGCAGTGGGCTTCAAAAGCTCCAAGGGATTGTTTCGAAGCTTTGCTCAGTGTGCCTAGTCTATATTGGATGCATAATAACAACAATAATAATAAGTATCATGCAGCTTGGGACCAGGTCTTACAGATTCACAGGTTGATGAGCCCCAGGAGAAAAGAAAACCCAGGCCTGATTGTCTTTCTATTTCTACATTAATGAATGTAGAAATTTATTTTGGCTCAAATAAAATGCTTGAACTAAGAATCAAACTCTCAGCTTCTTGTTATTTGCTGTTGTTTAGCTAGTTAGGGAAGAAGTTATATTAATCCACCTTTATTTCTTAGAGAAGAGGAAAAAAGAGATTCTCATTTGAAACTACCAGGAAGAAGAAGTCTCCTGAAGCTACCAGAAGGAGGAAGGTGAGTTTCAGAAATCGTCATATCTTCTGACTGTGATAACATGGTCTAACATCCACTCGTGGTTTTCCCATGAGCTCTAGAGTCTTAGTGTATTTGTGCCCCACTGGGTCAGTGGCAGGAGTGAAGGGAAGATGCCGTTTAGGTTGAGCTTCAAAACATGCTTTGCAGACCTTACAACGTTAGCATCTGCTTATACTTTTGGTCTTATGTAGCTTATACAACAATGCTTTGCAGTATTTCTAAGTTTTACTGAAAAAAAGTTCACAGAGACTACATTGTGAATTAGTGGCTTCCCTACAAGTCTTAGAGATTTGGTCAGAACTATAATGGTGTGCTTTCTGTTGCCCTCTGCATTCATAATGAGACTTCATATTTAGAAAAAAAATACAGTAAGGTAGCCTCTAAGTGGCTACTGAGCACTTTGAGTGCAGCTACAGTGATTGAATATGTACCATAAGTTGAAATACACTATGTGTTTCAAGATTTGTCCTAATAAGCTCCCAAGTGATGCGGATGTTGATGGACAATGGACCATTTTGAGGAGAAAGGACATAAACCTAAAATTTACATGGACATTAGGAAAAATAAAAAAAGAGAACTGATTTGAACAGAAGTCAGAAATATATAGGACACTAGAACGATAGAAGAAACAGGAAATATGAAAGACATTTTCCTTTGATAGAAAGACTGGTAAGACTAGGGGCTTGTGTGGGAGGATTAGATATGTACTGAGAGTGGTTAGTGTGTTTGTGACCCTCAGGGAAGATTAAAGATTGGTATGGAGACATCTATGAGATTAAAGGAAAAATAAAACCTGTGAATATGAATCTTGTTGAACACCCCTTTCCTCTGTCTTTCTGTACAGTTGTTATAACTATTCTGCATATGCGTATCCTAACTGGTAAGGGATAATGTGAAAGAAAGATACCCAGGTGTTTCTGTAACAGGCCGAGGGCAACTGGGTACCCCCATTTGCTCATGATACAAAAGATTTCTGCTTCATAGAGTTGAGCTCCACTAAGATAACACCTGTTAAATGTCATTAAGCTCCCTTTCTTTAGAAAGAGAGAAGGTTCTGGGACATAAGAATTTCCTGCATCTTTGAAAGTTCAGGTAGCCATTTAGTATCTTGTCCTTAATGATAGTAACTGATTGGAAACCAAAAGGGAACAGCTTCTTGAAGATCCATGGAGGGAACCAGATCCAGAACCAAAGAGGCTGAGAAAATGGTAGATATAAGCCTAAGAAGGACTCCATATGTGAAAGTTTAGACAGAGCTCTGTGGTCTGCAGGACACCAAGGAAATAGTAGTCAGGCCTCAGAGACAAGGCCTTGTTCGACCTGAGTGCAGGCCACTTCAAGATTACTGTCTTGGCTCTTCACCAGAGGACAGGAATAGAGAAGGAGTGCTGTTTGGAAGCCTCTAGGAAGAGATACAGATCTCCAGGTTGCTGATGTTCCCACAGTGGAAGCAGTAGTGGTGAAGTCTGAGCCCCACAGGAGCTGAGATCAAGAAGCCTGGGATGCCTTTGAGCGGTCAGCATTCTCCCATCATCTGTAAGTATGAGGAAAACAGACTTTCAACCAGGAAAACCATTTAAAGTCCACTTGAAAATACTGCGAACACACGAGAACTTGTTTCCCGAGTCACACTAATTGCTATACAAAAAAAAAAGTGTCCAAGTGGCCTATCATTAAACACACTTGGAAACATTTTATTCTATATAGCCCTTTAGGAGAACTGAGGAATTGTCTATGTAACTCATCAGGTGCTTCTAATAAATGATCCTTGAGTATTCATTTCATGCAAAACCTCTTAATACTTTCACTTAGCTAATATTCTGTTATCAATGCTGGAAAATCTAGAATGCAAAAAAAGAGTTGATGGTAATAACAACTTCTGTGCAGGTAAAGCAGAGTGAGCCACAGTCACACGGTCTTTTGAGAAGTGTCTTGGTTCCATCCTCTCGGTTATGCACTTCTGCCGTTTGCTTGAGGAGAAAGCCTTCACAACCCTTAGCACGACTCCTGTCCTAGACTCTAGGGTGGAACGTTTGATCCTTTGCCCAGAGAATTTGAGACCCTGGAGGAGATGGTGAAGTATATTGATGGCAGTAGGTGCTTACTGACTTCCCAATGTCCATGACCCTTTGAATTTTATAACACAGTCTTTGTTTCCACAGCTAGAAACACCTGGGCTCTGGAGGACTAGAGAACAACAAGGATTCTCTCTCATTTGACATCCCCCCCCACCTCATCTTTACAAATTTCTCAGAGGAGAATGAGCGTAAGAAATCACTCCACAGTGACTGAGTTTCTGCTGTTGGGGTTAACCGAGGAGCCAGCGCTACAGCTGCCCCTGTTCTGTCTTTTCTTGGTGATTTACGTAGTCACTACGGTGGGAAATCTTGGTATGATGGCACTCATCAAGCTGAACTCTCAACTGCATACCCCAATGTACTATTTTCTCAGTAGTTTGTCCTTTTTAGATTTCTGCTACTCTTCTGTTGTTACTCCCAAAATGCTGCTGGGGTTTCTAAGCAGGGATAAAGCTATCTCTTATTCCAATTGTATGGCTCAGCTCTTCTTTTTCTGTATTTTTGTCATTTCTGAATGCTACATGTTGGCAGTCATGGCCTATGATCGTTATGTGGCCATCTGCAGTCCACTGCTCTATGCTGTCATCATGTCCCCTCGGGTCTGTTCTTTACTGGTGGCTGCTGTCTTTTCAGTGGGCTTCACTGACGCTGTGATTCATGGGGGCTGTATATTAAGGTTATCTTTCTGCAAATCCAACATCATTAAACATTATTTCTGTGACATCGTCCCTCTTATTCAACTCTCCTGTTCCAGCACTTATGTGGATGAGCTTTTGATTTTTATCATTGGTGGATTTAATATGGTAGCCACCAGCCTGACAATAATCATATCATATGGGTTTATCCTGGCCAGCATCCTCCGCATCCACTCGAAAGAGGGCAAGTCCAAAGCCTTTAACACCTGCAGCTCCCACCTGACAGCTGTTCTTATATTTTATGGGTCGCTCATGTCCATGTATCTGAAACCTGCTTCGAATGGTTCACTCATCCATGAGAAAGTGACCTCAGTGTTTTATACTACAGTGATTCCCATGCTAAATCCACTGATATACAGTCTGAGGAACAAAGAAGTAAAAAATGCATTGGTGAAGCTTGTAAGAAGAAAAATATCTTCATAATAAATGTGCTTTATACTGAGATGTACTTATGTATTTCTAATCATGTGTATACTCTGATCCTTAAAAGCAGTCTGAGCTGAGCTGAGGTTAGCTATGTAACTATATTACAAATATTCAGATTACTTAATCACACACACACATGATTAACATGGTATAATATAGTAGACATGAAAGCAAGCAGTAGCATATATTTTAAATTTAAAGTTTCATATCATTACCAATCAGAATTAAACATTTTATTTTTTAATCCTTGTTTTCCTAAATCTAGTCCAAAGAGGAAGAAAAGCCACAGTGCACTGCATAGTATTTTAAACAAAACAAAACCAAACAAAAACACACAGTGTGATGGAATTCACCACAAAATATTTCATAACAAATGTGGAGGAAGTTTTCTTGTGTGTTTACTGTAAAGGGTTCATTAAAATCCAATACTCAATTTAAGTGTAGTTCTAGGATGAAGGTTAAGCAAATAATCAAGCGAATATGACCTCAGTGAGAATACTTTGCATCTGGTCATCCAGGCAGAAGACAGCATATAGAGATTAGGAAGTATTTAAATCTAATCCAAAAATCATATTTTTCCTCATCTTGAACAGTGTGTATGCAGTACTTTACTTCTTTCTGTTTGGTTTTTATGAGATGACATTTTTTTTCTCTATGCCATAAATTAGGCATCTTTAATTTTCAGTTCATAGTATGTTCTGAATGAAAAGTTACATTAAACAGTTTCAAGAATGAGCTTGTCAGTGTGAGAAGCAAAATGAGACACACTGACTATAAACAGAGCTCATCTGAGCCCAAACACAGTTGGATCAGGATGAGTGCACTGAAAAGGCGTCCTGCGTGTCTGGTGAAAAGAAAAACAAAAACAAAAACAAAAAAATCAAAAAACTTCAAAAGGGTCACTTCAAAGCAGTGGATGTAATTGTGGTGGCTGTGGGTTTCTGTGAAGAACAGCAGCAGATTTGGCCTGGAGGTCATTCACTGATGTTCTGCATTCCAGGTGAGAATTGTGAAGGCATTCTCCAAGTTATTTATTACTTCAACAGCGTCAGTATGTCTAGAAAGAACTGATCGTAAAGGTTAAAATTAACCAGATCATGAGAGTTTGAAATCCAGGTGCACGTGATTGCTGTCTGAAAACCACATCTGTCAGGCCCATTTGGGGTTTGTAGATCCTTCTTCTCCCAAGTCTTTAAACTCATGATCAGCCAAGGGAGCCCACTGCATAGAGGGTGTGATGTATTTATTACAGCAATTCATTTATTCAGTTTGTGCTGACACCAGACATAAAGTATTGGAATAGTATGGGATATGTGATAGACAGGATCTTTTTTTGATGGATGACATTGATAGCTAAATATCAACAATTAAACGAGCATAGACAGGAATTTAGAAAAAAAATGAGTTATATGATTTTCAGTTGCCTAAGGATTTTAACCAGTACAACTGTGTAAATAAAGACATTTGGGAGGAAGTGGTAATAGGTAGAAAGGTATATTTATGCATGCTCATCTGAGGGGCTGTTTGGATAAGTAAAACATGTTGCTGGCCAGCATAGAATGTACAGAACACTTTCTAGGCTACTGAAATTATTTAAATCAGATTTAAATTATAGATAAAAACTTGAGTGGATTGAAACTTCTGACTTTAAATCAAGATTTATCATAGAATTGAAAATACTGTGTCCAACAGCGATCAAATTTTGTACAAGCAGAATAAATTTGTAAATAAGGAAAAATATAAACCACAAGTGCTAGTTGAGTCTTCTTTAAATAAAAGCAAAGTAAGATGAGAGGCCTAAATAAGAGTGGAGTTTATACATGTGTGATTTTCCCATGGGGCTGAAATAAATATGAACATGGTAGAGTTAGTTATGTGATTGTTCTGATGAAACACACCTTAGTGTTAAGTAGATATTAGAATGGTAGGGTTTTACCTCTCTTAAAGGAAAAATTAGTTTTCTCCAATGGAGTCTCACTGAGTATATAAACCACACCTAAGGGCAGGCCCCATGCCCAGCAGTAGACGGCCAACACAAAATGAACTCTGGTATTTTTGGAGTTTTTTGTTTTTTTTTTTAAATTTTTTTGTTTGTTTCATAATGCTTTGGGCATTTTTCTAGCTTACAGGTTTTTGCTTATATATTATGTATTCTGATTTTGCCTTTTTATTGGATTTCTGTGTATGCAAATGTGTGTGTCTCTGTGTTTGTGTGTGTGTGTGTGTGTGTGCGCACGCGCGCGCACGCGCATGTGTGTGCTTTTTCTTTGGCTCTATTATTTTGTAAACAGTCTGTTTCTTTGTATGTTTTGTCCTAGTCTGATTGTTACTTTTATTATTATTTTTTAGATGCTTGTTAGTTTTCTAATTAAAGAGAGAGAAAGAGCGTGGATTTGGATGGGTGAGGAGGTGGGGGAGTGTCTGGAAGGAGTTGGGGAAGGGAAAATCATGATCAGAATGTATTGCATGAAAAAAATATTTTCAATTAAAAATGTTAGGGTTATAGTGGTGGGATTATGGATACTCAGGAAAGTAAATGAGAGGGTTTGCTTAATATTAGAATGTCACACAGACCAGATAAGAGGAAAGACAGTGCTCTGGAAGACAAAAAAAGCTGATCTTGGCAGGTTTCCAGGCTCCAAACAGGCAGGCTTCCAGGCTCAGAAAAGCTCTCTTCCCAGAGGAACACATGCGAGACATTGCTGACTTTTATTATTATTATTATTATATTTGTGTTTTAATTTTACACATCAGCCATGGGGTCCCCTGTCTTCCCCCCTCCCGCACCCACCCTCAATTTCCCCCCAGTCCCTCCCCTCCATTCCCATCTCCTCCAGGGCCAAGACTCCACTGGGGATTCATTAAAACCTGATGGATTCAGTACAGGCAGGTCCAGTCCCCTCCTTCCAGGCTGAGCAAAGTGTCCCTGTGTAAGCCCAAGGTTCCAAACAGCCAGCTCATGCACTAAGGACAGGTCCAAGTCCCACAGCCTGGATGCCTCCCAAGCAGTTCAAGCTATTTAATTGTCTCACTTATCCAGAGGGCCTGATCCAGCTGGGGGATCCACAGCCTTTGGTTCATAATTCATGTGCTTCCATTAGTTTGGCTATTTGTCCCTGTGCTTTTTCCAATCTTGGTCTCAACAATTCAAGCTCTTACAGTCCCTCCTCTTTCTCAACAATTGGACACCTGGAGCTCCACCTGGGGCCTGGCTGAGGATCTCTGCATCCACTTCCATCAGTCACTGGATGAGAGTTCCAGCCCGACTGTCAGGCTAGGTCAGATCAGGCTTTCTCTCAACCATTGCCAGCAGTCTACAGAGGATTTATCATTGTGGATTTCTGGGAACCTCTCCAGCACTCTGCCTATTCCTTTTCTCATGTGGTCTTCATTTATCAGGGTCTGTAATTCCTTGTTCTCCCTTTCTGTTCTTGATCCAGCTGGAATCTCCTGCTCCCCTAAGCTTTCTTTCCCTCAAACCTTGCCCTTCATTACTCCCACTGTTGTCCAGGTTGTTCATGTAGATCTCATCCATTTCTCTGTCATTGGGTGATCCCTGTGTCTTTCCTAGGGTCCCGTTTTCTAGGTAGCCTCCCTGGAGTTGTGTAGCAGTCTAATCATCTTTGTTTTACATCTAGTATCCTTCTATGAGTGAGTACATACCATGTTTGTCCTTCTGAGTCTGGGTTACCTCACTCAGGATGATTTTTTTCTAGATCCATCCATTTGCCTGCAAACCTCATGATGTCATTGTTTTTTTTTCTGCTGAGTAGTACTCCATTGTGTATATGTACCATATTTTCTTTATCCATTCTTCAGTTGAAGGGTATCTAGGTTGTTTCCAGGTTCTGGTTATTACAAACAATGCTGATACGAACATAGCCGAGCAAATGCCTTTGTGGTATGATTGAGTATTCCTTGGGTATATGCCCAAGAGTGCTACAGCTGGGTCTTGGGGGAGATTGATTTCCAGTTTTCTAAGGAAGTGCCATATTGATTTCCAAAGTGGCTGTACAAGCTTGCATTCCCACCAGCAGTAGAGGAGAGTTCCACTTGCTCCACATCCTCTCCAGCATAAGCTGTCTTCTGTGTTTTTGAACTTAGCCATTCTGACAGGTGTAAGGTGGTATCTAAGAGTCCTTTTGATTTGCATTTCTTGGATAATTAGGGATGTTGAACAATTCCTTAAATGTCTTTCAGCCATTTGAACTTCCTCTGTTGAGAATTCTCTGTTTATTTCTATAGCCCATTTCTTAATTGGACTGTTGGGAATTTTGATGTCTAATTTCTTGAGTTCTTTAAATATTCTGGATATCAGCCCTCTGTCAGATGTGGGGTTCGTGAAGACCTTTTCCCATTCTGTAGGCTGTTGCTTTGTCTTTTTGACCATGTCCTTTGCTCTACAAAAGCTGCTCAGTTTCAACAGGTCCCATTGATTGATTGTTTCTCTCAGTGTCTGTGCTACTGGTGTTATATTTAGGAAGTGATCTCCTATGCCAATGCATTCAAGAGTACTTCCTACTTTCTCTTCTATCAGGTTCAGAGTAACTCGATTTATGTTGAGGTCTTTGATCCCCTTGGACTTAAGTTTTGTGCACGGTGACAGATATGGATCTATTTGCAGCCTCCTACACATTGACATCCAGTTATGCCAGCACCATTTGTTGAAGAGGCTTTCTTTTTTCCATTGTATATTTTTGGCTTCTTTGTCAAAAATTATATGTTCATAGGTGTTCTTAGCACTGTTTTCATAGTGTCCCTTAAGTTTGGGTATATGGTGTATTCATTTCCATTGATCTCTAGGAAGTCTTAAATTTCTTTGTTTATTTCTTCCTTAACCTATTGGTGATTCAGTTGAGCATTATTATGTTTCCATGAGATTGTAGGATTTCTATAGTTTTTTTTTTTTTGTTGAAATCTAACTTTAAACCATAGTGGTCCGATAGAACACAAGAGGTTATTCCAATTGTTTTGTATCTGTTGAGATTTGCTTTGTGGCCAAGTATGTGGTCAATTCTAGAGAAGGTTCCTTGGGGTGCTGAGAAGAAGGTATATTCTTTTTTGTTTGGGTGGAATGTTCTGTAGATATCGATTAAGTCCATTTGAGCCATAACATCATTTGAGACCATTATTTCTCTGTTAAGTTTCAATTTGGCCGATCTGTCCAGAGGTGAAAGTGGGGTGTTGAAGTCTCCCACTATTAATGTGTGAGGTTTTATATGTGATTTAAGCTTTAGTAATGTTTCTTTTTCCATATGTGGGTGCCATTGTGTTTGGGGCATAAATGTTCAGAATTGAGAGTTCATCTTGGTGGATCTTTCCTGTGATGAGTATGTAATGTCCTTCATCATCTCTTTTGATTGATTTTAGTTTGAAGTCTATTTTGCTGCATATTAAGATGGCTATACCAGCTTGCTTCTTAAGACCGTTTGATTGGAAAGTCTTTTCCCAGCCTTTTATTCTGTCTTTGAATTTGAGGTGTGTTTCTTGTATGCAGCAGAATGATGGGTCCTGTTTTCATATCCATTCTGTTAGTCTGTGTCTTTTTATAGGTGAATTAAGTCCATTGATATTAAAGGATATTAATGACCAGTGATTGTTCGTTCCTGTTATTATTTTTATTTTTTGGTGGTAGTGTGTGTGTACTTCTCTTCTTTGGGGTTTACTGCTGTGGTGTTATCTATTGCCTGTGTTTTCATGGGTGTATCTGCCTTCCTTAGGTTGGAAATTTCCTTCTAGTGCTTTCTGTAGGGCTGGTTTGTGGATAAGTATTGTTTTAATCTGGTTTTGTCTTGGAAGGACTTGTTCACTCCATCTATGATGATTGAGAGTTTTGCTGGGTATATTAGTCTAGGCTGGCATCCATGGTCTCTTAGTGTCTGCATTATATCTGTCCAGGTCTTTCTGGCTTTCAAAGTTTCCATCGAGAAATCGAGTGTTATTCTGATGGGTTTGCCTTTATAAATCACTTGGCCTTTTTCCTTTCCTGCCCTTAATATTCTTTCTTTTTTCTGTACTTTTAGTTGTTTAATTATTATGTAGTGAGGGGACTTTTTTTTTTTGGGATCTAGTCTGTTTGGTGTTCTATAGGCTTCTTGTATCTTCAGAGACATTTCGTTCTTTAAGTTGGGAAAGTTTTCTTCTATGATCTTATTAAATATATTTTCTGTGCCTTTGACCACATACTTGGCCACAAAGCAAATCTCAACAGATACAAAACAATTGGAATAACTTCTTGTGTTCCATCGGACCACCATGGTTTAAAGTTAGATTTCAACAACAAAAACAACTACAGAAATCCTACAATCTCATGGAAACTGAATAATGCTCAACTGAATCACCAATGGGTTAAGGAAGAAATAAAGAAAGAAATTAAAGACTTCCTAGAGATCAATGAAAATGAATACACCACATACCCAAACTTATGGGACATTATGAAAGCAGTGCTAAGAGGGAAATTCATAGCACTGAATGCCCACATAAAGAAGCTGGAGAAATCTCACACTAGTAACTTGACAGCACACCTGAAAGCCCTTGAACAGGAAGAAGCAAAGTCTCCCAGGTGGAAGAGATGCCAGGAAATTATCAAATTGAGAGCTGAAATCAATAAAATAGAAATAAAACAATATAAAGGATTAATGAAACAAAGACTTGGTTCTTTGAGAAGGTCAAGAAGATAGACAAGCCCTTATACAAACTAACTAAAAGACAGAGAGAGAGCATCCAAATTAACAAAATCAGAAATGAAAAGGGGGACATAACAACAGACAATGAGGAAATCCAGAGAATCATGAGGTCATACTTCGAAAACCTCTACTTCACAAAACTGGAAAATCTAAAAGAAATGGATAATTTTCTGGATAGGTACCACATACCTAAGTTAAATCAAGACCAGATAGACCATTTAAATTGTCCAATATCTCCTAAGGAAATAGAATCAGTCATTAAAAGTCTCCCAACCAAAAAAAGCCCAGGACCAGATGGTTTCACTGCAGAATTCTACCAGATCTTCAAAGAAGACTTAATACCAATACTCTTTAAATTGTTCCACACAATAGAAGCAGAAGGAATATTACCAAACTCCTTCTATGAGGCTACAATTACCCTGATTCCTAAACCCAACAAAGATGCAAAAGAAAGAGAACTACAGACCAATCTCCCTCATGAACATTGATGCAAAAATACTCAATGAAATACTGGTAAACAGACTCCAAGAACACATCAAAACAATTATCCACCACAATCAAGTAGGCTTCATCCTAGGGATGCAAGGGTGGTTCAACATACAAAAGTCCGTCAATGTAATACACCATATAAACAAACTCAAGGAAAAAAACCACATGATCATCTCACTAGATGCAGAAAAGGCATTTGACAAAATCCCGCACCCCTTCATGATAAAGGTACTGGAGCGATCAGGAATACAGGGAACATACCTAAACATAATAAAGGCAATCTACTGCAAGCCAACAGCCAACATCAAATTAAATGGAGAGAAACTCAAAACATTACCACTAAAATCAGGAACAAGGCAAGGCTGTCCCCTTTCCCCATACTTATTCAATATATTACTTGAAGTTCTAGCCAGAGCTATAAGACAACACGAGGAGATTAAGGGGATACACATTGGAAAGGAAGAAGTCAAGCTTTCCCTATTTGTGGATGACATGATAGTATACATGAGTGACCCCAAAAATTCAACCAAGGCACTGATACAGCTAATAAAAACCTTTGACAACATAGCAGGATATAAGATCAACTCAAAAAAAAAATCAGTAGCCCTCCTATATACAATAGACAAAGAGGCTGAGAAGGAAATAAGAGATACATCACCCTTTACAATAGCCACAAATGTTATGAAATAACTTGGGGTTACCCTAACTAAGCATGTGAAGGACCTATATGACAAGAACTTTAAGTCCCTGAAAAAAGAAATTGAAGAAGATGTCAGAAAATGGAAAGATCTCCCATGCTCATGGATAGGCAGGATTAACATAGTAAAAATGGCAATCTTACTAAAAGCAATCTACAGATTCAACTCCATCCCCATTAAATTACCAACATAATTCTTCACAGATCTGGAAAGAATAATACTCAACTTCATATGGAAAAACCCAAAACCCAGGATAGCCAAAAGAATTCTTGTACAATAAAATAACCTCTGGAGGCATCATGATCCCCAACCTCAAGCTCTACTATAGAGCTACAGTAATAAAAACAGCTTGGTACTGGCATAAAAACTGACATGTGGACCAATGGAATCGAATTGAAGACCCTGACATTAACTCTCACACCTATGAACATATAATTTTTGACAAAAAAGCCAAAAATGTACAATGGAAAAAAGAAAGCCTCTCCAAAATGGTGCTGGCATAACTGGGTGTCAATGTGTAGAAGACTGCAAATAGATCCATATCTGTCACCATGCACAAAACTTAAGTCCAAGGGAATCAAAGACCTCAACATAAATCCAGTTACTCTGAACCTGATAGAAGAGAAAGTAGGAAGTAGTCTTTAATGCATTGGCACCGGAGATCACTTTCTAAATATAACACCAGTAGCACAGACACTGAGAGAAACAATCAATCAATGGGACCTGTTGAAACTGAGCAGCTTTTTTAGAGCTAAGGACACGGTCAACAAGACAGTGACAGCCTACAGAATGGGAAATGGTCTTCATGAACCCCACATCTGATAGAGGGCTGATATCCAGAATATATAAAGAACTCAAGAAATTAGACATCAAAATGCCCAACAGTCCACTTAAGAAATGGGCTATAGAAATAAACAGAGAATTCTCAACAGAGGAAGTTCAAATGGCTGAAAGACATTTAAGGAATTGCTCAACATCCCTAATTATCCAAGAAATGCAAATCAAAAGGACTCTTAGATACCACCTTACACCTGTCAGAATGGCTAAGTTCAAAAACACAGAAGACAGCTTATGCTGGTGAGGATGTCGAGCAAGGGGAACTGTCCTCCACTGCTGGTGGGAATGCAAGCTTGTACAGCCACTTTGGAAATCAATATGGCGCTTCCTTAGAAAATTGGGAATCCATCTCCCCAAGACCCAGCTGTAATATTCTTGGGCATATACCCAAGGAATTCTCAATCATACCACAGGGGCATTTGCTCAACTATGTTTATATCAGCATTGTTTGTAATAACCAGAACCTGGAAACAACCTAGATGCCCTTCAACTGAAGAATGGATAAAGAAAATATGGTACATATACATAATGTAGTACTACTCAGCAGAGAAAAACAATGACATCATGAGGTTTACAGGCAAATGGATGGATCTAGAAAAAAATATGTACTCACTCATAAGAGGATACTAGATGTAAAATAAAGATGACTAGACTGCTACACAACTCCAGGGAGGCTACCTAGAAAACAAGACCCTAAGAAAGACACAGGGATCACCCAATGACAGAGAAATGGATGAGATCTACAGGAACAACCTGGACGACAGTGGAAGTAATGAAGGGCAAGCCTTGAGGGAAAGAAAGCTTAGGGGAGCAGGAGATCCCGGCTGGATCAAGAACAGAAAGGGAGAACAAGGAATCACAGACTATGATAAATGAAGACCACATGAGAACAGGAACAGGCAGAGTGCTGGATAGGTCCCCACAAATCCACAGTGATACATCCTCTGTAGACTGCTGGCAGTGGTCGAGAGAAAGCCTGATCTGACCTAGTCTGGTGATCAGATGGCCAAACACTCTAACTGTCGTGCTGGAACTCTCATCCAATAACTGATGGAAGTGGATGCAGAGATCCTCAGCCAGGCCCCAGGTGGAGCTCCAGGTGTCCAATTGTGGAGAAAGAGGAGGGACTGTAAGAGCATGAATTGTTGAGATGAAGATTGGAAAAAGCACAGGGACAAATAGCCAAACAAATGGAAGCACATGAATTATGAACCAAAGGCTGTGGATCCCCCAGCTGGATCAGGCCCTCTGGATAAGTGAGACAATTAAATAGCTTGAACTGCTTGGGAGGTACCCAGGCTGTGGGACTGGGACCTGTCTTTAGTGCATGAGCTGGCTGTTTGGAACCTTGGGCATACACAGGGACACTTTGCTCAGCCTGGAAGGAGGGGACTGGACCTGCCTGTACTGAATCCACAAGGTTTAAATGAATCCCCAGGGGAGTCTTGGCCCTGGAGGAGATGGGTATGGAGGGGAGGGGTGGGAGGAAGGTGAGGGTGGGTGTGGGAGGGGGGAGGACAGGGGAACCCATGGCTGATGTGTAAAATTAAAACACAAATATAATAATGACAAAAAAATTTGAAATAGGTAAAAACACACCTAAAGTACATTATTTTTAAAGGTAAATAATGCTAGGTCATACTGATAACAGAATTGATAAAATCTTTAATGATCAAATCCATATTATTGATTATAACAATCTCCAAATTATAAGATTGAAAAAGAAGAGAGTTTGGAAATTTAGTTTTTTTTTTTTTTTTTTTTTTTGTCTTTTCCCTAGGAAAAAAATACAAGCTAAAACAAAACAGATAGCTCTTTAAGTTTAAAAACAAAACAAAACAAAAGAAAAATATAAAAACCTAAACCCTTATTAGATTTAATTGGGAAATAAAAACCTAAAGACAAAGCTGGACCCAACTAGAAATTCTTCCCTGCTGTTTAGCTTTTAGGTTTTGTCATCCTGAGAAGTGTTATGCTAGCTGTGGGGGTGGGGTGGAGGTAGGTGTTGCTAGAGTTTTTCTGCCTGGCCCACAGTCAGGGCAAATCTCTCTCACCTGCCAGGCCCATAGACGCTCAGACCCAACCAAGTAAATACACAGAAACTTATGTTGCTTACAAACTGAATGGCCATGGCAGGCTTCTTGTTATCTACCTCTTCTATCTTAAATTAACCCATTTTTGTTAGTCTATAAGTTGCCATGTGGCTCGTGACTTACCAGTACCTTACATCTTTCTTGTTATGTCAGCGGATGGCAGTGTCTCTCCACCCAGGCTTCCATTGCCCACAATTCTCCTCCTCTCCCCACCTACCCTATCCTTCCTGCCTGGCTACTGGCCAGTCAGCACTTTATTTATTTTAACCAACCAGAGCAACACATTTGACATACAGAACATCCCACAGCAGGTAGGAACTCATCAGCAGTCTTATCCAGTGCTGGACCCTGCATACTACAATTCTGACTTCTGGGCAGGATGTACCTACACACTTGTTTTGTAGTGTCACAACAGTTATGAGGGTAACCAACAGCTTTCTTAGATCTGTACTTTGCTTCCTAAAAGGGAATTCATACTTGTTTCTGTAAACTTGGCCAAAAGCCTGTGGCTCAGGAGGTCATAAATCCCAAGGGGGAACTTATTGGTATTTTGAAACATGAATATGCTGTCAAACTGCCTTCTAAATATTCATGTTTATACCAGTGTATTAATGTTGATACCAATCTTGGTTAGAGAAACTTACCTTTTCAGTGGGCATCAGTTATTGCAGAGACTAGTAACTAGTCAAAGTGCTGAGAATAAGTGACTGCTAAGTGCTTGTCATTAAAGGAGACATCTATTGTTCCACCACTAAGGCTCAGGAAACCTGATGATAGAGGGTGCAGAAAGAATGTAAGAGCCAGAGGATGGGGAAGAGTGTTGTGGAGTGCTGTCTTCTGGATATATAGCATGGCCATTGAGCTTATCAGCTCTCAGCAGCTGTGGTTAAAAGCCAAGATAAAGTCAGACAACATTCCAACATGGATGGGGGATGACTCATGAGGCCTTACCCCTAGCTCAGGAAGAGGTAATGGCTTCTGGGTGGGGGAGTAATTTTTTTCTACAGTTGTGTAGCCACTGGTAAGCTGCACATGCTCCTAGAAATAATTCCACACTCATGCTCTTGTAAGCAACCTAATTAAACTCAGTGAATCAAAAAGGGATCATGAAAATAAGAGGGAACCTGTTGGAAAACAAAGGTATCAGAGGAAGTGACTGAGTTGCGAATGTGATCAAGAGTGGTAGGGAGTAAATTTAATCAAGTATATTATATACATATATAAAATTGCCAAAGAAAAAGTAAAAATATTAAAAAAAAGCACATCCCTAGGAAAAAAACTAGATTAATATAGGATGGTTATTGAAATGGATTTTCTAAAAACAGCAACATAAACATTTATATAAGTTATAAATATACATGCTACTTATATGTATACATATATGTATGTGCATGTATTACATTTGCATAACTATGAGTAAAATACTTAAGGAAAACAACTTACAGGGAGGAATTATTTATTTTGGCTCTAAAGGATCCAGTTCATGATTGCTTGGGCTTATGGGTTTGAGGAAAACATCATGGTGGCTGAAAGGTATGATAGAAAAGATTCTTCATTTCATGGTGGGCAGGGAGGGATGAAAGGAGGGAGGACAGGACAAGATAAATCCCACAAATTCATGTCTCACCTTCAGCTAAGTCCCACCTTCTAAACTTTCTACAATCTCACCAAATCATCTCCAGTACCACCACCAGCCTGGGACCAATCATTCAACATGGGAGCCTATGGGGGCCATGCCATATTTAAACCATGACAGTACATTTAATATAGTGTCTATTTATAAGGAACTAGAACTACTATTTTAAAATTTTCTCTTTTCTAAATGGTGTTTTGAGATAGAATTTTGCTATGTGAACCTGGCTGGCCTGGCCCCAGTATATGTAACTTGGAGTGGCCTTTAACTTCTCTCTGTGCTTCTAAATTCTGGGTTTACAACTCTGTACCACCATGCCTGGCTTTCAGAGCTATAGATTTTAATTAACAACCCACATATTAATGAACAAGGCAATAATAACCTGAAAGACCCTGAAGAAAATTTAAAGGCAAAAGAAATTTTCATCTGTAATGACAATTAAAATGCACATTAAAAGCAGAACTTTAGAAAACAACTGAAAGTCATGTAAAATTGGTAACTTTTATTCATGGCAACAATATGGTAAAAATACACAAACAGTGTAAATAAACATATAACAAGCATTCTACTGATTTTTGTCTATTTCATTTTTTAATTAATTAATTAATTTTTAAATATATGAGTTCTCTGTCTGAATGCATGACAGCAATTGAATCAGGACTTCTGGAAGTGTAGCCAGTGTTCTTAACCACCGAGCCATCTCTCCAGCCCTGACTTTGCCTACTTCTGAGAGATGTTTCTAAGATAGCAACATGCTTGAGTGTTTTCTGCAGTAGAAAATTCACTATCTTATTAACATGCACTGAATTCCATCAGTTATCTAGATGACTTTTAAAACCTTCAACAGGGATAATGGTGTAAAAAATATAGTGCTCAGAATGGAGTTCAGTGGTTAGAGTATATCCACTCACATATGAGGACCTGGCTTCAACCACAGCAACCAATAAAGGAAAGCCATAGTGAAGTGTATTTGTATCAGGTTAGTAGACTTCTTTCTTTTACTGTATTTGTTGGTATCACATCATTAATCTATTCAGTAGGTTGGTGGGATTAATAATCAAATACAAAAGAAAATATGAAGAAAAGAATTTTGGAAAAAAATCATGAAAATTTTATTCACTGAACTATGGAGCTGTGATGTGGAGGTGCTGGAGTGTAGCTAATTTATCCTTCAGGGATGGTTCATGTGGGTCACTGCTCTTCCTTGCCTTTGTCCCTGGTGTGGTCCCCAGTGACATTTAGATGAGGAAAGCATGGGAGGTTTTCATGCCTCACAGCTGGCATTTACCTCTGCTTTGCCAAAACCCCTTTGCACTAGACCTTCAAGTCCTGAAGTTCTCTTGAGGGCCGGCTGCAGCATTCTGATCCAAATTTATGCCTCACCAATTTCTACAGTGATACGTGGGAAGCCACAGGTGAGTGAAGCACAGCTCTTTAGTATATTAAGATTGTCCTCATTCATTCGGAGGGTTTGAACCTGCAATCACCCACTAGATGAGCACACTGAAGGCTCCAGTTCAGGCTGTGCTAAGCGACTTTGGAGACTCTGGGTCATTGCCCTTCTCCCGGTCACCATTCTGAACAATTTCATAATACAGTGTGTGTGTGTGTGTGTGTGTGTGTGTGTGTGTGATGTTATTTATTTTCAGGATGAAAAATAAGATTAACATTACTGTACATTACTGTTTCCCTTCAAATAGAAATGCCTGTTTGCTAAAATAGATTTCAGTATTTGTGATGTGACTAGCTAATTTTCAATCATTGCTTAAACTGAATGTTCAAATGCCACAGGTAGGTGACAATAAAGACAAGGTGGATTCCCTGTCTTCCTTTTCAAAAGTCCTCATTTAGATTAGGGACTCCTTAATCTAACATTCAGCTGGGCCACCACCTGCCCTTTACCTATTTATCTCCACTCTTGTCCAGATTTCTTTTCCAAGTCAGACGTTTTGGCTGTATTCCTGCACATTCTCCACTGTTTCACACTTTCTTAATCTCTCTTCTTTTTGAAACTGAAACTCACCATCTCTGATCTGCTTTCGACAACCAACTATCCTCTCCAAATTACAAGATTTAGCTATGCACATGCTTGTGTTCAAGATACTGGTAGTAAACCTTCTAGGCAATATTCTAAATGCCTTTTCTATATTACCTCATTTCATGATTAACCCCCTACAGAGCAAATGTTATTTCCACTCTACAGCTTTGAAACTGCAGGGTGACCTCAGTGCTAACCCTTGGCAGAGTCAATCCAGAACAATTAGGACTGTTTGCCCAGATGTTCACTGCTAATTCTAGAGCCAATATTCTTAGAGTTAGAGTTGCCTCCAAGGCAGTATGAGTTTCCCCATGAAAACTACTGATAAGGGTCAGCAAATGCTATGGTTATTCAGAACCCAGGCTGACAGAAATGGGGGACCTGGGGTAAAGGAAACAGAGTCCAGTGTGCTTAGGTAGAAGTGGCTTCTTCCCTGATAGAACTTTACCTATAAATAGTTATCAGTTATTAAATTTACCCCCAATTTTTAACTTATTTATAAAAGTGATTGTTTCCTTACTTTTTCACCCAAAATACGATCCAAGAAAGAAAATAATGTAGAGGTACTATTATTTCAACACAGGGTATCATAGTGTTAGTGGACAGCCGAGAGTGATCTTGAGTCCTCTCACCTACGCCTATCTTACAAGTGATGGATTACAGCTGTACATCTCTATGCTCAGTTGGACTACTCCTATGGTGGCCAGCGTTCTCTACACCAAGTATCCAGAGAAGGAAATGTTTGCTGAGTAAAAGAAACAGGTACTTCACACCTGTGTGAACAGGATCACACACAGAAATGTATGCTAAAGACAAGTCAGTTCAAATCTGAGTTCTACACTCACATTTCTAAAAATAAGACATTACAGCAAAGCTCGATGGAGTCTAGGGAAGGTCTCAGGTACAATGAAGCAGTAATTCCTTCGTATCCTATTTTAGTCTTATCTGTAACAGTGAGTTATTTTTGGGCAATGTCCTTTTCAGGCAATTCAGCCCCTAGCCTACAGATTTATGGAAATATGAATTTATATTTCCACTGACTATGCATCAGGATAGCTATAAGTATGGCCCCAAACATTTATATTTGTTATTTGTTGACCACTATATCATGCTACAGTTTTCAAAGGCTGGGCAGCCCTGGTAGGCAGAGGTTGGAAAAACTCAATGCCTTACATTTGTTTTACATATTTGGCCTTATTTGATACTTAAAAGAGCTCTGTGAGGCAAACTGGGCATATTGTTATGATTATCATTTTACACACAGGAAATCTAAAGAGAAAATTAAGTGCATTTTACAGGGCCACAGACATTTTAGTGTGAAGCCGGAACTAGAATTCAAGTTTTGTGATATAGCTTCCATCAGCAGAGGTTTTTGTTAGGCTGCCGACTGTGAACAAGTGTATTCTCTGGTATCCCAGACAACAATCTTGTCCCCTGACTGGTGCTCTCAGGGCTTGTGGCTGGTTTTCACATGTGATTCTCATCTGTAGTTCTTGCCTATGCTTTGTTCAGTGTGAGGTGGACAGTGATGAGGGGGTCCTGGGTGATGTCACATCTTTGTGACATGACTAACCTGGAAGAGAGTGGTGGTGGAACATGAGAAATTGCAGCATGCTTTCCTCAGAAGCACTTCTATCTGTTTGCACTGACCAATATAACATCCCCTAGCCATGTGGGGCCATTAGAACACTTGAAATATGGCCAGCACAATGTTAAGAAAACCTTTTTAAAAATTTATTTAGCTGATGCTTTCATGTAAATTGACAAAGTATAATCCCATGTATTAATAGAGTAATAGTATGTAATAATGTGTATGTATAATAGTTCAGTATAGTTGCAATGCTGTGCAGTGAGTCTCACAAATTTATTCTTCCTGCCAAAATGAAATTTCATAAACTCTGACTATCTCCATTTTCCCATTCTGATCTGTGACTACCATTTTTCCACCCTATGCGTTTAATGGCTGTTGATGGCGCACATAAGTGAAGATGGTAGTGCTTGTCTGACTATGGTTTGCTCTCTATAACACAAATGTCTTTCTTTAGATTAACCCACATTGTTGCAAATTACATATTTTTTTCCCTTTTAGAGGCTACACAGTATTTCATTATAGATATGTACCACATTTTCCTTATCCATGAGCCCATTGTCTCATTGGTGGATGCTGTTTCTATAACAGGGCTATCACAGACATAGCTGCATTAATATAGGAATGCAGATATCTCTTCAACATACTAATTTTGAGTCATTTGGATAAATATCTAGAAGTCCAATTGTTAGTTTTTATGGTAAATATATTGTTTTTACACGGTGAAAGGCAGAAAGAATATATTTATTCAACATGGTCACACTGGGAAAAGGAACAAAGAGATTTGGTGACCTCACAAGTCAATCTTTAGGTTCCCAGCATGAGGGTTAGGTTTAAGAAGATGGTCAGTGTTGTGCATAGCTAAACAGTTCTGACCAAGGCACGCTACTGCCCACTATTGACCCATCACTGTAGACTACCATCTTTCCAGCCAGGTGATCTGACATGTCTCTTTCCAGTGTACTGCTCATCCTTTTCCTAGCCCAGGCTTTAGGCTTTTTATTCCAGATCTCCTTCCTCCTTTCCTTCCTTTCTCACTCCTTCCCTCCCTTCCACCCTCCCTCCCTCCCTTTCTCTCTGTTTTTTCTTTTTATTTTTTTGTGAAAACTGTACAGTTTTTTCCACAATAGGTTTATTAACATACGTTTCTTCCAAAAGTATGCAATAACTTCTTTACATTCTTGCTGACTTTTGTCTTTCTTGTGGATAATAGCCATTCTGACAGGTACGAGGCAGTATCTCATTGTGGTTTGAATTTACCACTCCTTAATGACTGGTGATGTCAGACTTTTTTTTTTTTTGACACAGGGTTCTCTTTGTAGCTTTGGTGCCTTTCCTGGAACTCACTCTCTAGCCCAGGCCTCGAACTCACAGAGATCCACCTATCTCTGCCTCCTGAGTGCTAGGACCACCCGGCGATGTCAGTCATTTTATTCATGTGTCTATTGGTAATATGTATGGCTTCTTTTGAGAAATCTTTATGGTGCTCTTTTGCTCATTTTCAGTCTGGTTATTATTTTATTGCTGTTGAGGAACTCAATACCTACAACATGATTATTATATATAATATTTAGGGAATCAAGATTATTACATAGTTTTAGTAGCAGTCCTTTAGCAAATGATGGCTTAAGAGGTTTTTCTCTCCTTTCATAGGCTAACCCTTCACTCTGCTCTTTGTTTCCTTTGCTGTGAAGGAGCTCTTTAGTTTGATATGATTATTCCTGTGATTCACTTCTGTTTCTTCAAATTTTGGGGTCAAATCCAAAAATCCACTGGTCGGACCAATGCCACATGTTATTTCCCTTTTTTCTATGAAAGTTGTTTCATAGTATCTGATCTTTTAGTTTTATATGATATGGTTATTTACTTTGAGAACTTAATAATGCAGTTGACTTTCATTTTTGTGCATGCCAGTATCTAATTTTGCTATTCCCCTCTGCTGAACAGAGAACACTTTTCCTACTGTGTATTCTGATATATGGCTATATGGCTAAGGGTTGCTCTATTAAACAGGATAACCTTATCAGAGTTTCACTGAAACTCAAGGCTTTCATGAGGTGAATTTCAGCAAACATTTTCTACAATGTTTCCCCAGACTTTTAATTGCGTTTCTACTGCATTCTTCTGTCATTGCTCTCTCTTTCTCTTTCTTTCTTCATTTTTTTTTGAGACAGAATTTCTCTGTGTAATAGTCCTGGCTGTACTGAAACTCAATTTGTAGACTAGGCTGGCCTCAAGTTCACAGAGATCTGTATTTCAATTTTCTTTGAATAGTCCTTTAAATTTTTCCTCTGGTATGGGGTGAAACTCTAATAACAACCACACAGTTTTACATAAGGGAAGTGTTCTGTGTTGGATGCTGTGATATTTCTACTACTCTAGCTACCTCCCTTCCTGAGGCAAGGCCTCATAATACTCTATCAAAGTTCACTAGTGGCTCCTTCTGTTCTTTGCAAATTTAAACCATACATGTAGTACACGAGGCCCTTGTCCAATGTTCCTGATACTACTCCCAGGGCTTTATTCAGGGTTCTGTTCCCAAAGCTAAAGGGTGACATAGTATGTACCCGTCTGTGCCTACATTATAACATAGCAGAAACCTATGTCTTCTGGATCACAGTGCAGAAGACAGGCTTAGCATACATATAGAAGAAGCACATACATGTACAGAATGGAGACCCCTCATGGAGGAGCAGAGCTACAGTTGAAGAGGAACCAAGCAGGAGACAATTTTACCTTCTCACCCTGTCATACTCCAGAACAGACATGTGAGCAAGAATGAAATTCATCTATCAGTTTATCAGTATGAGATACAACTGAAATACATATTAGTGTTGGCCTCCACCTGTACTCTTGTGATTCATCTCTGGAAAGATGAAGTAAGATTCATGGAAAAGGGTGACATGATCAAAGGGGGCACAGGAATAAAGCCTACTCCACTAATGCTGAAGATTCTACCACAAACTCATTCCTCTTAGAATTTATTGATATCTTTTTATGTGACATGTAGATTTTTCTGATTTGGAAATGATAGTCTGCATTTAAGATGTTGCAGGCTGCTGGAATGGCAAACTCATTGTTTAATGACATTTGAGACTATGGATAATATTATACATTAAATTGGCATCATTTGTTCATCAGTTTAAGTAGTAGCTGTTATGAATTTTGTAGGTAATTAAAAATATACAATAAATGAAATACATTGTTTTATCTTGACATTTTATGTGTATTGACTGTATTTAATTCCCAGATTTTTTAGTGTGACATATTTAGCCAAGAAAAGTAATTTCTTGATGTCAGAAAAATCATACTAGAAGAATCTGTAATCTGCCCAGCAAACGTCACAAAAGACCTTCATTAGAATGATTTTTTTTTTTTTAGCAATGGAGGAATCAATACATGGTGCAAGAGATGGACACAGACATTAAATTGAAGTGATCAAATATTAATGTGGCACAGAATAGTAAGAATAGAGACAAAGAAAGAGAGCTGTTAGGGAGATTAGTAGAACATTTCATCTCGTGAAGATGAGAGGCAGGGAGTAAAACACCTGGTACAGAATGTACGTGCTCTTCTACACTGTGTGCTAGACACACGTGGCAATGTGTGGCCAGAGCCTTCATCGGTAGAAATATGTTTTCATGTATAATGTGGCAAAATGATGCATACTTATTTCATTAAAAATTATAGATTAGAAACTCATGTATTTTTAAAACAACCCCAAGAGCAGATGTACTCAGTTTCTTTTGTGTTCTAGATATAGATCCCACATCCTAGTGTTTCCACAGGGAGCCAGTGTAACTGCATTTCTCACTTAGCCAGAGACGATGGAGCCGAGTCACACTGCATAAAGTGTAGGGTTGCTTAGAAGAGAGAAGGAAGCCTCCATTTGATTAATTATGTTTTTGGCTTTTGCTTACCCAAGTATCAAGCGAATCCAATCATGTGGAATTCAAATAAGTGCATGCATGGAATAAAGCACAGACATTCTCTGCCTCATCATGTTTCTAATGCCATTTGCCCATCTAGAGGTAACCACCATTATCAGTTCTGATCTTCCAAATAATAGTGTGCATTTGCATACTATACTAGCAATGAAAAAAGTAAAGCTTTTAAAACCAGAGAGGGATCATGTTATGCACCTAATTTTGTATACTGTCCTCAACCTTCTTCCAATTTATTTAAATGTTTTTCTATAAGCACTTAATTATTTACACTTTCCTGCTACCAAGGCTGTATTTATCCTAGTATATTGATTTATCTTCATATTTATTAAGGGTTTTGGATGTTAGATATAGAGAAGTGGAGTTCTGGATTCAAAATATATTCAAATTCAAAATGTATGCTTACCTAGGTTTTGAGGAGAAGCTGTCCAACTACTTTCTAAGAGGTGGTGGTGGGTCACATTTAGTTATGTCAGTCATTCATGTCCCTCCCTGAATTGTTTTCAACAATCACTAACATTTTCAAATTAAAAACTCTTATCTCAAAGGTGCATAAACCACTACATTGCTGTTTTAAATTATATATATACTGGGCTAATTTGGGAGTTGAATATATTTTCATGGTTATCAGAATTATTTTTACATACATGTTCATAGTGCTTTGAAAAAACTCTTTATATTTTATCAGTATTTAATCTCATATTTTTCTTTTTTCTTTTTCTTTTTCTCGAGATAGGGTTTCTCTGTGTAGTTTTAGTGCTTGTCCTGAATTTCGCTCTGTAAACCAGGCTGGCCTCGAACTCACAGAGATCTGCCTGGCTCTCCCTCCCAAGTGCTGGGATTAAAGGTGAGTGCCACCATCACCTGGACTCCTATTTTTTTTATGATGCAGTGCCCCATGGAGTTATTTTCTCACAAGTTTGTAGCTTTCATTTATGCTCTGCTCCTTATACGTATGGCATCCTAAGTTCTGAATTGGACAAAACATTTTCTGTCATTTCATCTGACTCCTGTGTTGCTTAGAATACCTTTATATGTCAATGTCATAGTGATTTCTGTGTTTGCTTCTATAACATTTAGATTATATGTTATTTAAATTAAAATGTTTAATCCAATTTGAATTCACTTTTCATGTGTAATATACACACTGACTTTCCCCTAAAAAATGGATACAATGGGAACCTTCTTTAAGAAGTCTGTAAACTTTTGACAATAAACTTCAAGCCCTAGATTTAAGATGTATTAACTTCCCAAAATATAGTATGTATTTACTTGTAGTTTTGATGTATTTTATTGAAGTATATCAATGGAGTTTATATGCAGTTTTCCATGACTGTTTATTGAAAATGTTAAGGGGTTTAACCTTTCCCAAACAAGAACTTCAATAGCACTCCTGATTAAAAAAAAAAAAAAGTTATTTAATGAACACAAAACCCAAGCTTCTGCTCTAGGAGGTTTAGTCATGAGCAGAAACATGCCAGGGCTTACATAGGGCGGGAGGTATTGTCACAGTCTGGTTTACATGACCATCCTCACTCTGAAAGAGATTTTCTCTGGAGCTAAGCATATTTCGCAGTAGCTGAAACTACAGGCTTCTGGTTAGAATACTTTCATCATTAGCAAATAGAGCTGTCTGTCTAAGCAAGTACCAGTGGTGGCCACTTCTCAAGGAAAAAAGGTGGACAATGTGTTTCAAAGTAGAGGAAGCTCCAGGCTCACAGAAGCAGTTTAGCAGTTGGATCTTAATCATGTAGAAGGAAAACTGACTTGTAGTTCACTTTCTAACTCCTGAGTAAAGTGTGCTAGTCATCTTCAATTAGAGTTAAAGTGTGATATGTTTTTTTTTTTCCCTTCAAAAGAACCATCTTTATTCAAGGTATACTGTTGTCAGAGCAGTTGAGTTTACCCACATGGACTTCTAGTCTTCTCTGTCCTCGTCAGCATGTCTGTACTTATGGCACTACCTTGCCATTTTGATTCACAGTGATGGAGAATATTTTGAAGTCTGGTAGTGTAATGATTCCTGCATTTGTTCTTTATTCTTATGTTTGTTTTTATCTAGTAAGGTTTATTATTTATTTATTTATGTGATTCTATGCTAATTTTGTTTTGTAGTTCTGTAAGGAATGCCACTAGTGGATTGGTAGGAATTGTTTTGAATCCTGTAAAGTCTGGTAATTTTAGTAATATTTGTTCTTCTTTTTTCTTTTCTGTTAGTGATTTATCTTTCTAAAAAAGCAGTTTGAATTTCACTTATTTTTTTTTTTTCTTGTTGGTTCCCTAATGTTAGGGGCACCAATTTATGTTAAGTGTTTAAGATTTGTTTTCATCAGTTTATTTAGGCCTGCATTTCAAGTCTTTCTCTGTTCAGGTGGAAACTTGGTTTATTGACTTAGAATTTTCTTATTTTCTCATATATGTATTTAATGCTTTCATTTACTTCTGAACATTGCCTTTGATGAACACATTTTGACAAATTATGTTTACCTTTTAAGATGTTATGCTTCTGAAAACTAGATTTCTTTTATGTTTTCTTTGAACCATGTGTCACTTAGAAGTATTGCCTAATTTTCAAATATTTGGGAATAAATAACTATTTTTTCATTTTTGACTTGTAGCATAAATCACTATGTGATTTATATTCTTCTAGACTTGTTAATTTATGTATTTTGAGATGTAACATGGTCTACTTTAGAGAACATTTGATGTGATCTGGAGAAGAACATGTGTCCTACTATTTCATTTCTCCTAGTCTATTGGCCAATTGGTATTTCTTTGTCAATGTAGCAGCATCTTGAACACCATGGCTTAACAGTGAGACCTAATATTGGCCAGTGTCTGTCTTCTCATTTTATTCTCCTTAAATATTGTTAGCTATTTGCATGAGTTGCTGCTCCATATACACCATAAGATCAGTTTGTTGATATCTATATAATAACAAGTTGGGATATTGATTGGGATTACATTGAGCCTATCTATCAAATATTGAGGAACTGAAGATTTGATAATGTCAAGCTTTATTATTATTGTAGAATTCAATAGTCTTAATTCATTTTTCTTTTGAACTTTTAAAAAATAATGAATTAGTAATTTCCCTCTTATAGATCTTATGCATACTTGTCAAGTTTTTCTCCAAATACTTGTTTTTTTGGGTTTGTTTACCCTACAACCTCATCTCTGACTGATTACTGACTTTCAGCTTATTGACATTTTTCTAAAATCGAGCGAGCACTGAGTTTCAAGCTCCTAGAATGTTGAGACTTACAGTAGAAATACAAAATTATTTGTATAATTAAAGCATTCCATCAAATTAAAAGTAAGATGCACAGAGTTTAATAAAGAAACAAGAAGCAAATCAAAGGCTAAGAGTGTCAAGTTCTGGGAACTCAGGAAGGTTGATGTGCAGTTTGAGGAAGTGTACTGTTTAGTATGACAAAACAAGATTGGTACTCAGAGGTCAGCTGTTGACAGTCCCATGCAGAATGTTACACATTTGGAAATTTGCAGACATGCCAAAGCTTTTCTTTTCCTTTTGGCTTACACCATAACACAGGCTGACTTTGTAGTTCAGGCTGACGTTCAACTCATGATCTTTTTGTGTCAGCCCCTCATGCTTTGGGATGTTGGTGTGCAACTTATGCCAAGTGTGGTGGTTTGAAAGAGGATGTCCCCCATAGGGTCATATATTTGAATGCTCAGTCACCAGGGGGTGGGCTGGTTTAGAACGATTAGAAGCTGTGTCATTGTCAGAGAAGGTGAGGTTTCAAAAGCCCATGCTCAAGCTCAGAGTTCTGTTCTCTGCTTCCTGCCTGCAGGTCAGGATGTAGCTCTTAGCTGCTGCTCCTGTGTCTTGTGTGCTGCCATGCCCCTGCCATGATGGTAACAGAATAACCCTGAAACTGTAAGCAGGACCCCAGTTAAATGCTTTTTAAAAAGTAAGTTGCCTTGGTCATGACATTTCTTCAAATCAACAGAACAGTGGCTGAGACACCAGCTTAGTAAGCCATTCAATTTTTATCCTTTCTAAATTCTTAGTGTTTAATACAGTGCCTAATAAACAGAAGATGCTTAATATATACAAATTTAATGAGTAAAGCACAAAGGAATACATCACTGGAAAAATATATACAATGTATTAGGTCTTCTGAGATCTTTTATTTTATTTATGTATTTTTTTCTTTTTTCTTTTCTTATTTTATTTTATAATTTAATTTAATTTTACGTATCAGCCGTGGGTTCCCCTGTCCTCCCCGCTCCTGCCCCTGCCCCTGCCTTCTCCCCAGCCCACCTCCCATTCCCATCTCCTCCAGGACAAAGACTCCCCTGGGGATTCAGCTCAATCTGCTAGATTCAGTCCAGACAGGTCCAGTCTCCTCCTCCCAGGCTGAGCAAAGTGTCCCTGCATAAGTCCCTCTGGATAAGTGAGACAGTTGATTAGCTTGAACTGTTTGGGAAGCACCCAGGTAGTGGGACCCGGACCTGTCCTTAGCGCATGGGCTGGCTTTTTGGAACCTGGGACTTATGCAGAAAAAGCTATATTTAAAATGAAAATTAAGTTAAATTGAAATGACATTTCACATTTGTGTTAAGTGATATGAGGAGATTAATTTCAAAAGTATTTTAAATGTTTTACTTATTAGTTTCTGTAAAAATACTTAAGAATATTCAAACACTCCTGTTATTTTAAAAGTTTCCAAATTTTGGGGATAGTTTGGCATTTAGATGATGATTCTGAAATTTCAATTACAGCCTTCTCTTCCTGTATTACATATCAGTAAAAGCTATCCCTTGAACTAACATGCATTCTCAAACTTGTGGGAAGAGGTTTAATATTCTAGTTACAGTCCCTTGTATTTTCCCAGGGCCTATACCTTTTCTGGGCTACTCAGAGCCATAAGATTGGAAACTGTCTTCTTTCAAGTGCTTTCTTTCTTTTCTTTTCTTTTTTTTTTTTTTTTGTTTTTGTTTTTTGTTTTTTGAGACTGGGTTTCTCTGTGTAGCTTTGTGCCTTTCCTGGATCTCACTCTGTAGACCAGGCTGGCCTTGAACTCACAGATATCTGCCTGGCTCTGCCTCCCGAGTGCTGGGATTAAAGGCGAGCACCACCACCGCCCGGCTTCATGTGCTTTCTTATCTAATTGTAGAGAAAACAATAGTTCTTGTCTGCCTTTAAAAATGGGAAGAGCATCATTTTCTATCTTGTTGTCTTCCCTATGACATTAGCATCCTTTCACTTTCTTTTATTTTTTCTGTTAAGCTTCATGGGTTTATTAAACAACCTACAGCTGACTGACAGGGGTTCATGATAAAACAGAAGATATCTGAGGAAAGGTGATGGAGCTGGACTCTGTACCACACTAACCTAATAATGCATATGAAATAAATGATGATAGCAAAGATGCCTTCATATTAAAATGCTGCTTTTTATGGTTTCCAATATTTATATAATAATAAAATAAAACTTAAATATTTTAGATTTTAATGATTTTCTCTTTTTTGGACCCAATACTCATTTTCCTCTAAATTTTGTGACCTGTAGAACTTAAAATAAATGTTAAGGTTTGTTTATTTTATTTTATTCATATTGATGTTTTGTCTGCATGTGTGTCTATGCACCTGGGGATTTCCTGGCCCCTAGTGGGGTGGGGGTAGGAGAGGGCATCTACTTCCCTGGAAGTGAAGTTAAGGAAGGTTGTAAGCAGTCATATTGGTGCTAGGAATCAAACTTTGATCCTCTGCATGAGCAACAGACACTCTTCAGTGCTAGGCCATTTATCTTGCTCCACAGCCTGTGGAATGTTTAGATAATAAACTCATTCAAATGAGATTGTGTTTTCCAAAGAAAAAGGTGGATGGATGTCTTAAATGGCACAAAGAATGCTGGCAAAATGTTTCAATTATGGATTATTTCATTATTCTTATATTCAGCCACCTATCAGTCCTCTTCAGCCCCAAGTTACATGATCTCTAAGACAAAAAAGAAGGCTTATATATTTTTAAATAATTAACAATGGACAACCAGTGAGCCTGCATGGGACTCACCTAGGCTCTCTGCAATTATGTAGCTTGGTCTTCTTGAGAGACTCCTAACAGTGGGAGCAAGACCTATCGATGACTCTTTTACAGGTGTTTGGTACCCTACTCCTCATACTGGGTCACCTTGCCCAGCCTTAACACATGGGATGTGCTTAGTCTTACTGTAACTTGATTGCTATTTCTTGTTGAAACTCAGGAGACCTGCCCTTCCCTAAACAGAAAAGAAGGAGGAATGGATTAGGGGTGGGAACAGGGGGAGAATGGGGAGAAGGGCTACTAGGAAGGGAGGGAGGGGAAATGGTGGCTGTGATGTAAAGCAAGCAAGCAAGCAAGCAAACAAACAAATAAATAAACAAACAAACAAATAAATTATAAAAAATCAAAAAGAAGAAAAATCACATTTAAAGAGCAACATTCAAGTCAGGAGATGTTTTTCTATTATGCTTTTTATTGATCCAGTATCTAATCCAAAAATAAATACATAGAAGGCAACCAAATGTTTATTCCTAGGTGCAGTGTCAACTTTAGTTTTTTTGTTGTTTGAGGATACAAATGGTAAGTGTGTCATCCCATGGGCATTGTTTGGCATGTGGGGATTCATCAGGCTATCTTAATCAAAGCCATATTATTTTCAATTCTACAAAGCCTGGAATATTGCCAGTGTTGTCCTGATTTTTAGTCCCTTGAAGTTTGAGTAGCAATGATCATGTGCTTGGTGCTCTATTGAACCCATTATAATACTATGTTTTAAAATTTAAACATATGTCGATGTTTGTGTATGTTGATTGACTGTGTGTGTTAGGGAGTTTACCGATGAGTGTGGGTGCACACATAGCACTGTACATGTGTGAAGATCAGAAGACAACTTGCGGTAGCCCCCTTATCCCCCACTATGTGGGTTTTGGGAATTGAAATCGTCATCATGATTTGTGGAAAATATTTTTGTATTCTGAATATACATTTACACTATTATTTTTGCTTTCCTTTTTTGTTTTTAATTTTTCGAGACAGGGTTTCTCTGGGTAGCTTTGTGCCTTTCCTGGAACTCACTTGGTAGCCAAGGCTGGCCTTGAAATCACAGATAATCGCCTGGCTCTGCCTCCTGAGTGCTGGGATTAAAGGCGTGTGCCCCTGCCACTGGGCTAATTTATACTATTCTTATGCTAAATGAAATAGCAGACATTTGTCCCCAGAAGGGACAGAGATAATTATTTTAGAGAAATTTGTAGCTCCTTTAAGGAATATGTCCATTTTCCTTGACAGGCTCATTTAGGAGGTCATACCAGGCAGATGAACCCAACAAACCATTCCCAGGTGGCAGCATTTGTCCTCCTGGGGCTCTCTCAGGTATGGGAGCTTCGGTTCCTATTCTTCACTGTGTTCTCAGCAGTGTATCTTTTGACTGTCACTGGCAATCTTCTCATTGTGGTCATAGTGACCTCTGACCCACGCTTGCACACAACTATGTATTTTCTCTTAGGCAACCTTTCATTCTTGGACTTCTGCTATTCTTCCATCACGGCCCCCAGGATGCTGGTTGACTTGCTCTCACACAGCCCCACTATTTCCTTTGGAGCCTGCCTGACCCAGCTGTTCTTTTTCCACTTCATTGGAGGCATCAAGATATTCCTGCTGACTGTCATGGCATACGACCGTTACATCGCCATTTCCCAGCCCCTACGCTACACGCTAATTATGAACCAGACAGTCTGCGGGCTCTTCATGGCAGCCTCGTGGGTTGGAGGGTTTATCCACTCCATTGTACAAATTGGACTGACTATCCATCTGCCATTTTGTGGTCCTGACAAGCTGGACAACTTTTATTGTGATGTGCCACAGCTAATCAAATTGGCCTGCACCGACACCTTTGTTTTAGAGCTTTTGATGGTGTCTAATAACGGTTTGGTCACTCTCATGTGTTTTCTGGTGCTGCTGGGCTCCTATACAGCACTGCTTGTGATGCTCCGAAGTCACTCGAGGGAGGGTCGCAGCAAGGCCCTGTCTACTTGTGCCTCTCACATTGCTGTGGTGACTATAATTTTTGTTCCTTGCATCTACATCTATGCAAGGCCTTTTAGGACATTCCCCATGGACAAAGCAGTTTCTGTGCTGTACACGATGGTCACGCCCATGCTGAATCCTGCCATTTATACCCTGAGAAATAAAGAAGTGATTGCTGCCATGAAGAAGCTGTGGCAGAGGCAGAAGGATTTTCTTGGTCCCTCAGAGCACTGACTACTCAACAAGTAGCCAGGATTTTAGGAATTAAAAAATGATGCAGAAGATCCATTAAGTAGATAAATCTCCATGCCTGCTGATTAAAAATTGGTTTTAACCACGGTCAATTTCTGGTGTCTGAAAAATGAGTAGAATATTCTGGAACTGCTGTGTGTCTTCTAGGAAAAAAAAGTAGCAATTGTCATACAGTTGAGAGAGCACATTCTAGGATGGATGTGATGCTGACCATGCTAATAATTTTTTTGTTTAAGCTTCAATATGCCCACAAGTAATGAAGCTAGTGACCCTTTCCTGATATGTATTGGGTACAAATCACAGGATTTTTTTTTTTTTTTTTAAATTTTCTTAGAGGCAGGTGATTAAAATAAATGTACAATCTTGTGTATATTTCAGGAGGCTGAATGATTTCTTTCTTGGGCAAGTTAGTTTTGACCTCACAGTTTCTTAAAGTCATAGTTGTTATCATCATTGTCACTATTATTAATATCCACATGGACATCATCATCATCATCACAATCATCATTGTCATCATCACCATTGCTGTCAGTGAGAGCTCAGTGTGTTAAGCATTGAATATAGTGGTTTATATTTATTATATATTCTAATTACCTCAATGTTATTTGAATTATTTACCATCATAAATTTTAAAGATCAGTCATTTGCTGATTAGAGATACTAAATAACTTGTTTTAAGTACTTAGCTTATTTCTGGAATGAAACCTAGGTCTCTACACTTTTAAGCCCAAATCCTACATTGTATTCAAAACTTCTTTTTGTGTCTCAGGGTGAGTCTCCCTGGAAAAGACAGATATAGCGTTTTACATTGGACTAGGTAGGTGGTGTTTGGAGAATGAGGCACATTGGGAAGATGATTCTTGAACTGAACACATGAAGATTAGGGAACTGGAGGAGGAAGTATGGAGAATTGAAAAAGAATTGATTTTAGGGAACTAACATCCAGAACACTGGAGAGGTGGTTTATGTAAAAATGACCCTCATAGGTTCAAATGTTTGATGGAACCTTTGGGGAAAGAATAGGTAGGTGGTGTGGTCTTGCTGGAGGAGGTGTACCACTGGATGTGGACTTGAGGGTTTCAAAAACTCATGACATGCTCAGCTAGCTCTCTTTCAGCCTCATACTCATGGATCAGAGGTAAGCTCTCAGCTACTGCTCCAACACCATGCCTGCTTTCTTGCTTCCCTGGTCCCTGCTATGATGATCATGGGCCATCTGGAACTGCAAGCCCTCAATTGAATGCTTTCTTTCATACGTTGCCTTGCTCATGGTGCTTTGCCACAGCAATAGAAAAGTAGTAACCAAGGCAACTGGTGTGTATGCGTCTGTTTCTTTCACGCACGTCTTTCGGGTTCAGCTGCCTGCCAAGCTGTCCAGAGTGGAGGTTGACTGCTGCGGTGACTCTCCATTCTCTGGTTCTTGAACAGAGGGTGCTATGAGAAGGTTCCTAAGTATCCTTGGCAGCTCCACTTCCAGTTCAGAAGCTTTAGAATTTCTTTGCTGTGCTTTCCTGATTTACTCAGGCCCAGACACTACGTGTGAAAATGATGGTACCGAATCAACCCGACGTCCCAGGCCTTGCTGACTCCCCGTGGGAGGCCTTACCTTTTTGGAGGAGGGGATGGGGGTGGGTTGAGGGGAGAAGGCTTGATGAGGGGGGAAGCAGGAGGAGGGAAGAGAGGGGGATCTGTGGTTGATATGGAAAATGAATTAAAAATTTCTTAATAAAGAAAAAAAGGACAAATGCTTCTGCTTTCTAAACCAGCTATGAACTTTCTTCTTGGAAAATTTCACACTTGTATACAGTGTATCACAGTCATATCCCAGTCCTCCCAAATTCTCTCAAGATCCCTTAAAACACGTCCCCCTCACAAACTCTCCTCTTTTTTAGAACACTTTGAGTCCAATTAGTGATACCTATATGTATATGAGTGAGTCATCATCCACCTGGGTATAGTACAATGAACTTTCATGACTTTTTTTCAGTTGTAAAAATTTATTTTACATACCACCACAGATCCCCCTCTAACCCCTCTGTAGATGTATCCGGCTTGTTAAATAAGAAACACAGAACCGATTGCAGAGTTAAAAACCATGAGGTCAGAGCAAGAGCGGAAAACCTTACCCTTCACTGCTTCTGCGGTTCTTCCTCTCCAAAAGAGACCTACTTCTCTGCATCCTGTCTATTTTAAAAACTTTCTGTTCTCTTCTCTCATTGGTTGTAAACCCAGCCACATGACCTCCTCGTCACTGCCTGTACAGACCTCCAGGTCTTCTATGGTTGGTATTGAGATTAAAGGTGTGTGTCTGCCATGCTGGCTGTGTCCTTGAACACACAGAGATCCACCTAGCTCTGCCTCCCAAGTGCTGGGATTAAAGGCGTGCCCCACTACTGCTCAGCTTCTGCTCTGGCTTGCTCTGACCTCAAGGCAACTTTATTGACATACAAATAAAATCACATTTCAATACAAATAAAATATCGTTATATTTCCCCTTTTCTATTTTAATAAAAAGAAAAAAGGAAAAAGTTATAACTAATGTAAGAAAAACTATATACAAAAGTACAATAACTATATACCATATATACAAACAATAAATACCTAAACAATGTCTAGTCCATTTGTATTTGACAAATTCAGAGAAAATAATTCCATTATCTATCCTATTTTGGTAAGTCCAGAATGTACCTGACCCCTCTTTCTGCTCCCCCTACAGCCTCCTCTCCAGACCCACCCCCCCATCCCCTCTTCCAAAAGGGTAAGGCCTCCCATTGGGCATCAGCAAAGCCTGGTACATTCAGTTGAGGTCTGACCAAGCTCCTCCCACCTGTATCTAGTCTGAGCAAGGCATCCCACCATAGGTAATGGGCTCCAAAAAGTCAGCTCACGCACCAGGGATAGATCCTGATCCCACTTCCAGGGTCCCCTAAAACCGACGAAGCTACACAACTGTCTTCTATATGCAAAGGGCCTAGTCTGGTCCCAGTCAGGTTCTACAGCTGTGTCCAAAGTTCATGAGTTTTTATAAACTTAGTTCAGTTGTCTCTGTGGATTTCCCTGTCATGATCTTAACCCCCTTGCTTGTATAATCCCTCTTCCCTCTCTTCAACTAGACTACCAGAGCTTGGTCTGGTGCTTGGTTGTGGATCTCTGCATCTGCTTCCATCAGTTACTGGATGAAGGCTCTATGATGACAGGTAGGGTATTCACTAGTCTAATTACCGGGGTAGGCCAGTTCAGGCACTCTCTCCACTATTGCTAGTAGTTTAATCTGGGGCCATCCTTGTGGATTCCTGGGAATTTCCCTATCACCAGGTTTCTCCCTTACCCTATAATGTCTTCCTCTATCAAGATATCTCTTTCATTGCTATCCCACTCCATCCTTCCCCCAGTCATGACATTATTTTTGAGACAAAGCCTTGCTATATGGTCCAGGCTGTTCCCAAACCCATGATTTTCCTGTCTCCGTCCCCTAAATTCTGAGATTGTAAGTGTGTACTATCACACCTGGCTCATGGTTGTCATTTTGATATAATGATTTCAAGACTTAGATTGGTAGGTATCTTTTGTATCTGTCTCTCTCAGCCACACAATAAATATTAGAAATAGAAAGCACAATTAAATACATGTTTTAAGAAGGGTATTTAAGCATTTGATTTATTGTTCTCAGAATGTTTGTCCTGTGAACTACAAAATAGTTCTGGTAGACTATAAAATTAATGTATTTGAGTAGACTGGTGGCAATACAGATGATTGAAAATTAAATGACCATTTTTTACCTAATTCAGATCTGAACTTGAAATGAAATTTATGAGGCTGAGGAATCTAAAGAGATTCATAATCCTAGAAATTGTTTGGTTTTACAATTGCTTGGCAGAATGACATATATTGTGTGACAGTTTTGCTGGGGAGATGTAAACAAACACTTTTACCTCAGAGAGAGAACTGATGCCAGGCCAAATTAATGATACCACCAAAGTCCAATTTATGTTGCATCTATTTCATTACTGACAAAAAGTGTGGACAACTCAAAGGCAGATATATCATTGAAACCTCTTCAAGCATGGGAGGAAATGACTAATGAATGCTAGGACCCAGAGTCCTCCACATGACTGGCATTCAGCTTGACAAGTTGAAGAGTTTCCTTTACTCAGCAGTTTTCACTGCTATATAACCTTCAGGAGGGATGGGCCTTACAAACCTTTTAAATTTCAGGGACTTCTTGACACTTGTGGGTTGTTCACTTCCAAATCTTAATAGATTAACCTTTAAAGATTCCTGAGTTTGAATGAGCTTCCCTCCAAGATGGAATGTTGCACTTAAGAACAAATTACTAATCAAAAGTTTATTATGTCTTTCTTCTAGATGGGAAATGTATTTTTCTATATGATTTAATTAGTAGAGCAAAGTGATAAAGCAATTGTCAAAAGACTGACACCTTCTTTTGATTTTTCTTGTTGAAATCACTGTTTATCATTTTCAAAAATAGGTCAATACAGGTCAGGTATCCAAATGTATATTGACAGTGGTTGGAGTTAAGAACAGTGGGTTGACTGGCCATCTGTCCATTGCCATTTGGCATGACTGGCATAGGATCTTCTATGTATATGTTGTCTTCTTGTTTTTGAAATAATTTGCATGAGGTGGGATAAAATTTATTTGGCTTTCTTACAGTATAAAAGCGTCTAACTGCTATCTCTCAAATATGCATGTTTAATGTAGACAGCATCATATACTATCTGCTATCTCCCTCTGTATCCATATCTACTACATCTATGTATCTATCTGTCTTTCTTCTGCCTGCCTGCTATCTATCTATCTATCTATCTATCTATCTATCTATCTATCTATCTACCTACCTATCTGTCTATTTATCATTTTCAGTGTCTAACAATGACACGGTCACTCTTATGTGATTTCTGGTGCTGATGGGCTCCTGCACAGCCCTGCTTGTGATACTCCAAAATCACTTGATGGAGGGTCACAGCAAGGTTCTGTCTGCCTGTGCCTTGATATCTATCTATCTATCTATCTATCTATCTATCTATCTACCTACTTACCTACCTACCTACCTACCTACCTACCTATCTTTCTACTGAAATATAATTTTAATGATGGTACTTGCTATGATCATCTATTAAGAAGTATGTTTGACCAGACTTAGGTATAGTCTATATATCTTTTTTGGAATCTGTGATTGCTAGAGCTTCCAATACTTTGTGTTATCTAGACAAGCATGATGCCACACACTTGTAATCTCAGAACTCAAGAAGATCAATGAAGACTGTGAGTTCAAGGCCATCCTGGGATAAATAGATGACTCCATCTCAAAAAGTAAACAATGTTCTATTTTGATTTAAAAGTAAAAGTAATAGATAAATTAGACAAAAAGCAATGAACAGCAAGACAAAAACAGAATAGAAAGAATTGCTGTTATGTACTTTAAGGATTCAGTGCTCTATGAAAAGCTGATTGCTACACAACTCCAGGGAGGCTACCTAGAAAACGGGACCCTAGGAAAGACACAGGGATCACCCAATGGCAGAGAAATGGATGAGATCTACAGGAACAACCTGGACGAGAGTGAGAGTAATGAAGGGCAAGGTTTGAGGGAAAGAAAGCTTAGGAGAGCAGAAGATCCCAGCTGCATCAAGAACAGAAAGGGAGAACAAGGAATAACAGACCATGATAAATGATGACCACATGAGAACAGGAATAGGCAGAGTGCTGGAGAGGTCCCCAGAAATCCACAGTGATACATCCTCTGTAGATTGCTGGCAATGGTTGAGAGAAAGCCTGATCTGACCTAGTCTGGTGATCACTTGGCCAAACACCCTAACTGTCGTGCTGGAACTCTCATCCAATACCTGATGGAAGTGGATGCAGAGATCCTCAGCCAGGCCCCAGGTGGAGTTCCAGGAGTCCAATTGTCGAGAAAGAGGAGGGACTGTAAGAGTGTGAATTGTTGAGACCAAGATTGGAAAAGCACAGGGACAAATAGCCAAACTAATGGAAGCACATGAATTATGAACCAAAGGCTGTGGAACCCACAACTGGATCAGGCCCTCTGGATAAGTGAGACAATTGAATAGCTTGAACTGTTTGGGAGGCACCCAGGCAGTGGGACCCAGACCTGTCCTTAGTGTATGAGCTGGCTGTTTGGAACCTTGGGCTTACACAGGGACACTTTGCTTAGCCTGGAAGGAAGGGATTGGAGCTGCCTGTATTGAGTCCACCAGGTTGAACTGAATCCCCAGGGGAGTCTTGGTCCTGGAAGAGATGGGAATGGAGGGGAGGGGCTGGGGAGAAGATGGGGGGCAGGGGCAGGAGGGGGGAGGACAGGGGAACCCATGGCTGATTTGTAAATTTAAAACACAAATATAATAAATTTAAGAAAGGAGAGAAAAAAATAAAATCATGAAAATGCAGGTAAATGGACGGAGATAGAAAAAATTTACCACAAGTGAGGAAACCCAGACCCCAAAAGACAAATGTGGTATGTATTCTTTTACATGTGGATGTTAGATTTTAATTCTTTCTTAAGCAGGCTACAATCTCTATTACCACAGAGGCTAGTTATAGAGCAAGGGACTACATATGGAGAGTTAGCTTTCCACAGAAAGGGAAATGCCTTTTGGTGTTCTGAGAAAAGAGAAGAAGACGTGTGGATGTAGATGAGTGGGGAGGTGGGGCACTAGGAGTTCTTGGTTGTGTCGAAACTGTGATTAGACTATATTGTATGAAAAGAAAATCTTGTTTTAAATAAAAAATCATCTTAACAACTTAATAAAAAGGACTAACACACACAAAAATAAATTGCTTAATTTGAGCCATATGTTACTAAATTGGAATAAAAGTGTTATTGCATTCTATGTCATTTTCAAAGAAATATAAGTTTGTCCCAATATTAAAAATGTCACCAAACTCAATCTTGTTTTAAGTTAATTTTATAATATTCTCTCTCTCTCTCTCTCTCTCTCTCTCTCTCTCTCTTTCCCTCTTTCCCCTGTGTGTGTGTGTGTGTGTGTGTGTGTGTGTGTGTGTACATTGGGAAACATATGTGACAGCATGTATATGGAGATCAGAGGACGATTTGTAGTGGTTAATTCTCTCCTTAGACTGTATGGCCTATGAATCAAACCCAGTATCTTTGGTATTAGGGGCAAGCTTCTTTAATTGTTGTTGAATCATCTTGACACCCGTGATGTATTGTATATACAAGGAAGCCTACATAATATAAGAAAACGTTTTGCATATGTTCAAGGACAATAAGATAGTTTCACAATTCTCAGTAAAACGATATTTCTTATAAATAATTGAGAATCATTAATTGGCTCTTGCTGACCTCTCCATTCATAGGTCAACTTTGATTTGCCTTATAGGCTTTCAAAGTCCTGAATGTGTCAATGTACTATTGGTACAGAATTATTGGAGAGGAGACTGCATATGCTTTCACACTTTCAAAACTAAAGACTCTACTTCAGAGAAAATGTGTCCTGACACATTTAGAGACACTGGGAAAGCTGTAGCAAGGATAGTGAAGGATAATCTAACATGTCATGTCATGTATGTTTAAAGGCTTATCCTTTACTAACTTAGGGTATTACTTGAATACTCAACACTTCTAACACATTTAAACAAGTTCCAATAAAAATTCAATCAGTCTTATAAGGATACTTCTTTTGACTTGTGACCAACATTATTTCTCCACAGCAGTGAGCTTAAATCACCCTGAGACATTACCTTTTCTTCCATAGAGCTTGAAGGTGAGTGGTTGGGGAGAATGTGATGATACAATTAATGACAGAGATATCTTTGTAGAGCAGCATAGAATGATCCTTTGATATGTGGATATAAGGTAAAAATCTACCACAGGCCATGAACACCATTGAATGATCTGAGGAACAATCCGAGAATGCTTTCCTCTGCTCAGTCATTGTGGGGACTTGAGAATGATAGTCTCTTGTGAGGCTGATAACAAGCATCCTGTGAGCCACAGCAGCTCTAGGAAGGATGGTACATGAAGAGAGAAGTACATCTATATGTGAAGACTATAGTCCACCCAGTAGAGCACCATAACTAACAGGTGGCCTGTGAGTTGTGTATGTTGAAAAGGATTGGGGATGTCTCTGCCTCAGCTCCTGATAGCTGAGATTGTTTAAGGTCATCTGATTACATTTCCCCATTTCATTTTATTTTCAGTGTGAGTTGCTTGCACCAAGGTGGTTACTTGGGAATAGTATCTATTTACTTGCATGGGAATAGGTTTACTTCCCTACTACTCCACTGGCTGCTTCTGCTTATTCCCTTTCCATTTCTACCTTAGCAACCAACAACCTACTACTATCCTTGTTTGTTCGCTTCCAAAAATATTGGAGTCAAAGGGGCAAAAGTAAACTAATTATTACAGTATTTTCATAGAAAATACATACACTGATTGTGTTTGCTTCTGCATTTACTATTATATCCCCAGAGGGAAGTTGGAGAGAGAAGTTGATGCCCTGAGGATGGTGTTTGAAAGATGAACTTGCTTAGGTATAGCTTCCATTCAGTAGGAAAAAATAGCATCTCAACCCTACTACAAGCTAGTTCCACTTGAACATTGTGACTTTTTTCACTAATATACACTGTGGTTGATTAAAAAAAACAACACTAACCAACAACTTAATTCCATTTGTGCAAATTCAAATTCAGAAATATAACCATAAAAATATAGGGTAAGATGATGTCTCCAAAATTACTAATTCTGCAGTTATGGACTCCAACGAGAGTGAAAAACATAAAATTCCAGCCCCAAATTCAAAATAATAATTATAATAATGTGATTAAGCTCAGAAATGAATTCAAAGAGATTACAAACATGGGTAGTGAAATAAGGAATGTAGAGCAGAGGAGAGAAATAACTTACATGAAGAGCTGGAATTTTATCTTGGTCTATTCTGAATGGCCAAGATTAATAAAACACATGACCACACATGCTGTCAAGGATGCATTGAGAGGGGACACTTATTCATTGTTTCTGGGCGTGCAAACTAGTACATCCACTGTGGAAATCAGTGTGTTGGCCACTTAAAAAGCTGGAAATAGATCTACTACCAGGTCCAGTTATGTCACTCTTGGGCATATGTTCAAGGACCCTATATCTTACAACAGAGATAAGTGCTCATCCGTGTTCATTGCTGCTTTTTTTTGCAACAGCTACACATTGGAAATAGCCTAGATGTCCATAGACCAACAAATGGATGTTGAAAATGTGATATAATTATGAAATGAAATATTATTCAACTATTAAGAAAACTAAAATTTGCAAACAAATCAATAGAGCCAGAAACAATCATGTTGAGTAAATTAAACAAAACTCAGAAGACAAGCATTGTGTATTTTCTTTTCTATCTGCATGTTAACTTCCATGGTGTAGATATGTGTATTTTATTTAGAATACCAATAGAGGTTAGGTAACTAGTATGGGATCAGATGTGGGGAGGAGGGGGTCTTTTAAGGAAAGAGAAATAGAATGTACTGTTTTGAAGAGATAAAGGGGAATCTAGAATTAAAGTATTAAATGTGGAGAGGGAAAGGAAGGCAGGGTTGAAGAGAGGGATGAAGAGAGACAACTAACACCACAGGCCTTTTGAAATAGCTATGTAGAAGCCTATGGCTGTAGAATCTTCTTAAAATACATACAATATAAGAGGAGTTTAAATTGAGTTACCATATAATGGGGGTGACAATACCCTAACTAGGTATCTTATATTACCAAATAAAACCCTCAGTACTTGGAATGGGTTATACCCTTTTTAGTTGTTAGCCCCTTGACAATGGTGATGCTAGTTAGTGACTGTCCTCCATAATTTGATGGTAAGATGCTATTGCTGAAGACATGGCATACTTATGTTGTAGAACATAGAGAGATCTTGTTGGCATGCAACTGGAAGCATCACTCCCACTAGCTTGCATTCATAGTTCTGAAAGATGTTATACACTCTAGCAGAAGAGGAAAGTAATCATCAGTCTCACCCAGGTATTAATACAGTGAGCTGCCTGAAAAATAGGCCCTTGGTGTAAGAGTGGAATGCATGTTTTTGGGAGTAACAAATCACTTTTAAATTGCATTTATGGCCTGCTTCATGAGATAGAATCCATATTTGACACCATCAGTGAGGCCAAGACCCTGAGTCTAGATAGGTCATAGGCCCTAGGGGAAAACCTAAGGATGTTTGGGAAACCACCATAGAAACCTACTGTTTTGTAAGCTTACAAACATGTAATATATTTATTTGCATTTATACATATTTATACAAGTATAGGTACTGGAGTTACCATACAAGGAGATATTGCTCATCCCAAAAACTACACGTTGCCAGATAAAATGCTTGAGTTTTTAGGAAAAGGTGTTCTGGAGATCATCAAAACAATATAAGCTTTTGTAATTGCTCCTGGTTGACCACCAGAATTTAATGGTAAGACCTCATTGTTCCACATCCCACACACATTGGTTCCAGGACATGGAGGAATCAATTTGGTACTGAGTAGGACACTTTCTTCCTGCTGGCTTTTCACAGTACTGGAAGATGCTATGTAGGCTTCACAGGGAAAAGTCATTAACAGTCTTACCTGGCTGTAGACAATTTGAGCTTCAGTAATGACTGGCACAGCAAGATAGGTCCATTGGTGCAAAAGTGCCATGAATGTTATTATGGTAACCAACTCTATTCTGATTGGATTTAAGGCCTATACTACAGGAGGGAATTGATTTGTGGTAGTATAACTCTAGCCCCAAACCCATGGCCCGGGAGGTTACAGGCCCTAGAGATGAGCCTACTAATGTTATTTTTCTAAATGGACATAGTATCATCTGCCCTCTAAATATATTCTTAGACCTCATTGGAGAAGTTTAATTTTACAGTGGGAAGCATTTCATACAAAAACTCAGCACTTAGCAAATTGCAGAGAACATGTTTCTGTGAAGTGCTCAGTCATAAATTGGACATCTGTATCACAAACCCATTTTCTCACAGCTTAGGGACCATGTTGGAAGAGAGGGTGGAAAGGTAGTGAGAACCAGATATTGGGGAGGTCTGGGGCAAAGCAGTGTTCTCTTGACACAACAGGACAACTATGCCTATTAACTCTCAGCTGCTATGGTTATTCATACAAGACCTAAACAAGACCAAACCAGTCAACATTCCAATATGGGTGTGAGAGGGGCTCACAGGTTCCTTCCCATAGCTGAGGAGCAACTGAGAGTTGATGGCTTTTGGGGAAAGGAGGGTAAATTTAATTTCCCTTATGGGTGTGGCCCTTGGTAGTTGATAGTGGTCTAGTGGATAGACTCATACATGTGGTTGGCTATCAAAAATAAACCTGAAAGTTGAGAGGAGATGTTTTCATGGATCTTGGAGGAGTTAGGGGGACAAATGAATATTATCAAAATACATGTGTACATGTATGAAATTCTCAAAGAATTAATTAAAGTAGTTAATTCCCTTTCATTTTCCTTAATTTTAATTCTTAAAATTCCTAGAATAAGTTATTTTCCTTACCAAACCCAAACTGATAGAACTCTCAACTATCATAAACTTCTCTCTACTATGCTAAATAAACACCTTAGCCAGACTATGTTTTAGTGTTGACATTATAGACTTCTCTCATAGAAGCTGACTGTGATGGCCAATATTCATTGTCAACTTGACAGAATCTAGAATCACCAAAGAGACAAGTATCTGGATATGTATATGAGGAATATTTTAGATTAGGTTTACTAAGGTGAGAAGACCTACCCTAAATGTAAACACCATCATTCTATGGGTTATCTACTTAGACTGTATTACAAGGACAAAGTAAACTGAACACCAGCATTAATCACTCTGCTTCCTACTGCCATGACTTCTCAACCATGATGGACTATATCCCCTCAAATTGTAAGCTTAAATAAACTCTCTAATAAGTTGCTTCTGGTCAGGGATATGCACACATAATTGAGAAAAGTAACTAATACACACCAAGAACAAGAAATGGATCAAAAAGTTTGCTCAGTATGGTATTTGATCATGCCTACATTCAAACATAGAATGTCCTTAGAAGATAGTATTTTTTTCTCAGAAAAAAATGAAATATGAATGTGACAGGGGATTAATATCATTGCTCTCTGTTTAGAAAGGGGTTCTAGGTTGGAAGATAGCTCATCACATAAAGGTGCTTGTTGCCAGGCCTGCTGACTTGTGCTGAGTCCTCTATGGTGAAAGAAGAGAAACAACTTCTAAAAGCTGTCTTTTGAACTCAAAACATGAAGTGCAGTACATATGTGCCCCCCACAATAATCAATATAACATAAAAGTTTAAGTGGAATTATTTTTCTCTTAATGTTTTATTTCTGCTTTAATTAATCCACCTGGATGTGTTAGGGAGAATTGTAATGTCTGTTGGCTACCCAAGTTGATGCTTTACAGATATGAGGTATTCCACAATTTTGGCCCAACTTGAAAGAATGTGTTGAAGTCTGCAAAGCATAAAACCATCTCAATTCTTTCTGGAATCTGAATATTCTAATCAAGATCCATTACTGGCTATTCACTTGAGTTGTAGTGTCTGCTTATCTCTTCCCCTTTGTCATCCAAATTTATCTTTGTTGTTTATTTCAATAAGACATATGCACAGATACGTATATGCCATATCAATCCTACAACCACCAATGTCTAAAACAGAAACCAGAGATTATGACAAATGCTAGCATGTTCATATTGATAATTTAGACAGCTTTCCAATTGAATAAAAGAGACAATGATAACATAGAGAAAACTCTCATTCCTGCTGCAGTGACAGGTTCCAGAAAACTTGTAGGCATGACTCATTTTGTGGGTTTCTGACATAAAACATACAAGAGTGGATATAAGGAAGAGAGAAGTTCAGTTTCTGTTGTTATAGTCTGTGCCATCCAGATGAGCACATATGTCTGAATAAACATTAACAGTCTGTTTTTATTAAAAATTTTAGTATAGTACTCATGCATAAAATTAATATGCTTTAATTTATTTTTAAAACCACAATTTATTATTTATAATCATAGTTTTATATTTATTTTAAATATACTTGTCAATTTTTCTAGGTATTTGCTGCAGTTTAGTCAGCACTGAAAACAGGTATATAGATAAATTATACAGAAAGAGCAGGTTATATTTAGGAATATATGCATATGTACATCTATGAATGCAATAACTATTAGTGAACAAAGGTCATGAACTTGAAGGAGAGTAGGGTAAGTGTATGGAGGGTTTGGAAGGAAGAAAGAGAAGGGAGAAAGGTGATATATTACCATCTCAAAAACAGTCAGAAAAATGTCTTTGGGAAAACAAAAAAAATTCATCCTGCTAAATACATTTATAATATAATACAATATAGAATAACATAAAGCTGAAATTTCCATTAACTTCCCTACATTAGAACATATTAGACTTCAATAAATTAAAAAAGGAGCCAGGGATGAGCAAAAACAGTGCCATAAACTTACCATATTTTATAGTGCTACAGAGATTTTTATAGGAGCAGATACTGAAGATAAAGAAAAGGTCATCTTTATCTCTATGACTTGTAATGGGCCCAAATATACATTAAATTGTTCCATTTTAGTAAGCCATTGTCATTATTGACCTAGGCTGTACATGTGGGTACCAAATTTTGTTAACTTCAAAGCCTGCTAAAGGGAAAGCCCTGGGGAAGCATAGGCCTCCAACTTTTAATCAGGTCCCAAGGATTTTCCAACTCATTAAGTCCCTTGGGCCATATTACCAACTGGCTCTTTTGATATTAGTAGGTGCTATTAACTAACTTAGGGTTGGAGAGGACACTCTGGGCAAAGCCACCCTAGAAATCATGATCTTCAGCCTATAGTTTCTCAGAGCTTGGAAGAGTAAGGGCTGAAGTAGGAAAAACAATTAGACAGATCTCTGTTTTTCCCCCTGTGTGGTTACTCCCTAAAATTAGTCAAAGCTGATTGCCCTGCATGACAATAGCACAGAAGAGTTAACCTTTTCTTCTCTTGGTGGGGATGTAAAATGATGCATGTGCAACTGTATGGACGGTACTCTGCTATTAGGACCCTCATGTAAGGGAGCCAGGGGTCCTTCCATGGGTTTCATCTCTTCTCTCCTGAGACCTCCTTAGAGCTGAGAAATGTAGACTGTCAAGGCAGAAGTTGAATTCTGGAGGGCAAGGATTGGTGATCATCACGCTGAGTAAAATTGTATTTTGTGTTTTCATATTTATGCTTATACATTTTCCCCGTTATATTTAGTTTAGATGAACACAAGGGCCTGAAATAGGACTAGAGTTCATCTCTCCATTATGGCTCTCAGTCTCATCATATGAGTTTACTTGTGAAAGCCAGGGTACTATCTTAATGTTCCTATTTTTTCCATTCTCACAGCTATGACCTGAGGAATGGCCTCTGAAAATGCCTCTTCTGTGAAGGAGTTCATCCTGCTGGGCTTGACACAGCAGCCAGGGCTCCAGCTGCCTCTCTTCTTCCTCTTCTTGGGAATCTATGTCGTCTCCATAGTGGGGAACCTGGGCTTGATCATTTTGATTATTTTGAACCCTCACCTGCACACCCCTATGTACTACTTTCTCTTCAATCTTTCCTTCACAGACCTCTGCTACTCCTCTGTCATAACTCCCAAAATGCTGGTGAGTTTTGTGAAGCAGAACATTATCTCCCATGCTGAGTGCATGACTCAGCTCTTTTTCTTTGCCTTTTTTGTTATTGATGAATGTTTTATTTTGACAGCCATGGCCTATGACAGATATGCTGCCATCTGTAAGCCCCTGCTTTACCAGGTCACCATGTCCCATCAGGTCTGCTCTGTGCTGATGGTGGGTGGGTATACAATGGGGTTTGTGGGTGCCATGGCACACACAGTGTGCATGCTGAGACTCGTCTTCTGTGATGGCAACATCATCAATCACTACATGTGTGACATACCTCCTCTCCTGAAGCTCTCCTGCACAAGCACCACCATCAATGAGCTGGTGGTTTTCATTGTGGTGGGTGTCAGTGTGATCATTCCCAGTCTCACCATCTTTATTTCTTACTCCTTGATCCTCTCCAATATCCTCGGCATCCATTCTACAAAGGGCAGGTCCAAGGCCTTCAGCACCTGCAGCTCCCACATGATTGCCGTTTCTCTGTTCTTCGGATCATCGTCATTCATATACTTTAAGTCTTCTCCTGTCGGGTCAGTGGATCAAGATAAGATATCTACAGTGTTTTATACTGTTGTGGTCCCCATGATGAATCCCTTCATCTATAGTTTGAGAAACAAAGATGTTAAAATTGCACTGAGTAAGACTTTGAAACAAAGGTGTGCATTGAAATAGAAGATGTATTGATGTATATGATGAATCTGCATATGGGCATATACATTGTGTATAAATGTATGAAGGGAAGAACTTATCATTGCAATAAGATGCAAATGGTTAAATAATAGAGAAAATTAAATTAATTGCAGAAATTGTTTCTTAGGTACAGATAAAGCAAGTAAGAGAGTGAAGAGAAAAAGCTCATTTTCTAGGTTATTTGCAGATATTGCAAGATTTTAAGGAGAAAAAGTGGGATGGTAATAAATCCAGAAACAGTAAGATGGTCTAATTTGGAGTTGAACTTTTCTAGAATTCCTGTGTAGCTGTCATGGAGATAACTGATGTTCAGCCAACCATCTGTATATTCATTGAATAACTTTCTATTAATCACTGGAGAAGACTTTGTTTGGGAGCTTTTCTGGTTTTGAAAAGGGCAGAGGCATGCCTCATGATCTTCTCATTTCAGTTTCTGGTCCCTTCTTCCTTTATTCTTAAGGAAGGCCATAGATTTTCTTCTGGTTCTAGTTACTAAGGGCAGGAATCCACACCCGGACCAGCCAGGATAAAGGAGAGATACCTGGGGTTTGATAGCTTTGGTGTTACAGCATGGACATGAGTGTGGGGACAAATGAGGTCTCCATTGGGAAGGAGTTGAACTACAAATGTTTATCAGTTATTTGTAGAGGAATTGCAGTCCCTCTAATTCATTAGTACCCTGCATTTTCTCTTTTTATTACGTTTTAATCTTCTTTTGTCTTGGAGTGTTAAATGGTGCAAATGATGTGTTTACTAATCAAGTAATATAAACTGAAATTTATCCTGTAGCAAGATGATCTTAAAAATAAAAATAAGATGGTGAAAAAGGCACTGATTATCTGTGGTCTCCAATGTCTGAGTGGTTATAATAAGGAGGTAGACATCAGGTCTAGGTGAGCAAAAAAAAAAAAAAAAATCCAGTAGATGAAGAACAATTAAACAACGATACATCTGAATGCTCTGGAGGAGCTGAGGAGACCTTTACTTAGCAGAGATGGAGCAGACTTACTATGTGTTTATTTTCTGTTGCCTGGTCACGATGGGCTGTTCTGAGGAGGGGATGTGCAACCTTAGTTTGCTGACAGGCCAGTCAGTGGAGCATTCTGAGAAGACTGATGAACTAGATGTGTATTTTCAGATGCAGAAACAATTTTGATGTTTATAAAGCATGAGAAATCAGTGATTTTGACTCTGGTGTAGGAGAACATAGGTAAACACAGAAGGATGTGGTATAGAGGAAAATAATTAGGGAATAAATAAGGTCCATATGTTTGGATTTTGAATGGAAAATAGTAGTTTCTTTATTTACATTTATTTATGACAGTTCTAGGGATTGAGCAGATAGCTTTGCAAAGGCTAGACAATGTGCTACTACATTCCCAGACCCTGATATTAAAACAGTAAAACTCAAGGTGGTACTAGTCACACAAAGGACTTAGCTCATCTTTGCTTTCATTTTTTGGTTCAGGGTCATCTGTTGCTCAGGATGGCCTTGAACAACTGGTCTTAAGCAATCCTGGTGTATCAATCTCCTAAATTGCCAGAATTACAGCTTTTTTTTACCTGTTTAGAAACCCTGTCTATTTTTATTTATAACCAGTTCTAGACATTTCAGGAACAGTTTGCTGTTAAAGCTATGAAGCAACATATTGTAAGTAACATGGAGTTGCCATAGCATGCAGGAGAGGTGATGTTGCCTTTGCTAATTCTGCTGCATGCATGGGAGAAAGTGAGTGAGAGATGTGTCAACTAAAACAGGAGCACAAGATAGGTGAGGCTATCCTTTTAAAAGAGATTTACTTATTTTTACATGCATTGGTGTTTTACATGCATGTATGTCTGTCAGAAGATACTAGATCCTCTAGAACTGGAGTTACAGTCAATTGTGAGTTTCCATGTGAGTGGTGGGAAATGAACCCCACTCCTCTGGAAGAGCTGCCAGTGCTCTTAACCACTGAGCCATCTCTCCACCCTGAGGTTGGAATATGTTTAATTCTGTGTTTTTGCTTTATCTGTATAAGTGTCTACACTTGGAGAGACCACTGGATTTAGACCAGTGGTTTTGAGGCAATATCCTACAAGTTTTATTATTGATATTCACTTAGTTTTTTTGTTTTCATATTAATTGTTTGTTAGTAGTAATCACTTTCATGAAAGCGCACACAATGAAGCCCTGTAATCCCATTTGACAGGCACTCAGGAAGTAATTTGTAATTTTTTTTTCTGAAAAGCACCAATTCCTTACTTGGGCTCAGAAAGTAATTATAAACAGGAAAAATGCATGGGATGTCTGCCCTCATTGGTCTCTGTCTCCTCTTTGGGTCAACTATCCACTTACCTCTGCATATGGGTATGTTAATTCCTTGATTGTCCTCTTCTAGTTATTAGTTCTACTTAATGTATCTTAACTCCCTTTAAGGCTGAAGGCCCAGAGATAAGAGGAATTAAGGTGTCTTTTTGTCAACTTTAACAGCATCCCACCCCAGACCTCAAAACATGTCTCAAGTCATTGCCTTAAATCTGCAGTTACAATGGATTTCAGGATTAGCAGACACATTACTCATGAAGAGGTCATCTCCAAGTAGAGGTGTTCATGGAAATTACATTGTCCCTGCTAGTTGGAAGAAATTTTCCAGAGCTGTCTTTCAGAACCAGAAGTGAGTTCATGATTAGTTAATCCACATTTTGACTTTCGTTGTTTAATTATGCAAATTCACCTTGGAATAATTTCTTACTATAGTTAAACCTAAAATGCATATCACTATTCTAAAGAGAGGCTGAAACACCTAATTTCCATTTTCCTAAATACCCATTCTCATTAACCCATTCTCCCATCTTTTAACTGTTAGTTTTATTTGCTTTCTTCTGGGTATTTAATACACCAAACATAATGAGTGTCCAGAATCAGAACTCTGGTCTAAGACTTGGGTTGCAGAAGCCTCTCATCATAGCAGAGTATTTAGAGTAAGGCCTCTAAGCAGGGGCTAAGATAAAATGAGGTCTTTATCCTGGGTCTAATGTAAACTGACTGATGTTCTTTAAGGGGAGAAAACAAGGGCTGGAGAGATGGCTCCATAGATAAAGGGATTGCTGGACAAGTGTGAGGAGCTGAGTTTTGAATCCTCTAAATGCATGTGAAACTGGGCATTGTAGCAAGCATCTATAGTCTTAGTGCTGCTATGACGAGGTGTAAGGAGAGGCAAGAGAGTCCCTGGATGCTCCCGAGCCAGCACCATGGGCAGCAGCAACCAACAAAGAGACTCTGTCTTTATGTGTTTAGAAAGACGGAAAGCTGACCAATGCCTCTGGTTGTCTGTGCCTTTGACCTCCATATGCACGCCAGAAGAAATGTGTGTTCGCACTCACACATACATACAGCACACATAGAATTTATGAACACATGAAAAAACTCAAAACATTCCTACTAGAATATGTCCACTCTCTACTCCTGTTCAATACAGTGCTTGAAGTCTTAGCTAGAGCAATAAGACAGCTGTAGGAGATCAAGGGGATACAAATAGAAAAATAAATAAAAAATTCTTATTTGTAGATGGTATCATTTTACATATAAGAGACTCTAAAACCTAAAGACTCAATCAGAAAACACTTCAGCAAAATAACAGGATAAAAATTTAAGACAAAATGAGTAACTTTTCTGTATTCCAACAAGTATATTGAGAAGGAAATCAGGGTAATAATTTCATATACAATAGCCTCAAATATATATTGGAATAAATTTAACCAAAGAAGATATTTGTGCAAGAGAAATGTTAAGACACTGAAGAAGACTCCAGAAGATGGAATGATCTTGTATATTCATGGTTTGTTACAGTTAATTTTATGAAAATGGCCATCCTTCCAAAAACTATCTACAGATTCAGTGTTCCCTATCAACAGGAGAAAGTAGGAAAAATACTTTGAACTTGTTGGCTCAAGAAAGAACTTCCTGAGCAGGATTCTAGTAGTTCAGGCCCAAGACCAGTGAGTGATAAATGTAACTCATGAAACTAAAAAGCTTCTGTATAGAAAAGGACACCATCACTTGAATGAAGAGGTAGCTTACTAAATGGGGACAAAATATACCAAATAAACATATGACTGAGGGTTTATATTTCAGATATAAAAATATTTTAAAAACTAAAGGCCAAAAATACTCTGATGATTAGAATGAGATTATCATCCATAGGTTCATGTATATGATTGCTTGGTCCCTAGTTGACAAAACTACTTGGGAAGGATTAGGAGGTGTGGCCTTGTTGGAGGAGGTGTGTTCCTGGGGTGGGCTTTGAGTTTTCTTTTTTTTTTCTTTTTTTTATTCAATGTGTATCTGACCTCTTTTTTTTTCTTTTTTTTTTGTGTTCCCCTGTCCTCCCCCCTCCCGCACCCATCCCCCCCTCCCCCCCAGGCCCTCCCCTCCATTCCCATGTCCTCCAGGATCAAGGTACCCCTGGGGATTCATTTAACCTGGTGGATTCAGTACAGGCAGGTCCTGTCACCTCCTTCCAGACTGAGCAAAGTGTCCCTGTATAAGCCCAAGGTTTCAAACAGCTAGCTCATGCACTAAGAATAGGTCCCGGTGCCACAGCCTGGGTGCCTCCCAAACAGATCAAGCTATTCAATTGTCTCACTTATCCAGAGGGCCTGATCCAGCTGGGAGCTCCACAGCCTTTGGTTCATAATTCATGTGCTTCCATTCGTTTGGCTATTTGTCCCTGTGCTTTTGCAATCTTGGATTCAACAATTCACACTCTTGCAGACCCTCCTCTTTCTCGACAGTTGGACACCTGGAGCTCCATCTGGTGCCTGGCTGAGGATCTCTGCATCCACTTCCATCAGTTATTGGATGAGAGTTCCAAGACTGTAGAGAGCTGCGTGTAGCCGCACCTTAAAGATGGCGCTGGCTTCCACCCTCTGCCTTCCAGACGGCAAGTACTCTTTGTGGTAAACAGCTCCTTATTTGGCTATGGCTGGATTTGTGTGCCACTTGAATATGAGTGGACCTATGGATAGTGCCCACGTGGATGTATGGGGTTGGTAGCCCAGACCTACTTAAGGGCTGGGAGAGGCTTGCCCGGGGAGAGGCATTGCTGTTAACAAGGTCCTGAATAAACTACTTAAAGAAGAGCTCCGGTGTTGCATCATCCTTGCTGGTCGAGGCAGTCGCAACAAGTGGTGGCCCATATGGGGAACTACCACGTCTCTCCGTGGGGCTCAGAACTTTCTGCAGTCATGGGGTATACCGGTAAGTCCTAAGGTAAACTGGGGATCCACGACAAAAGTGGGTTTTTTGCTCTCACCTGTAGATAAAGGGGGAGCAGGACAGTAGAGCCACGACCATAGCGGATGGGTAATCAGAAAAACAAAATAAACAAGTGAAACCGGAAGGCTGGAGCTGTTTGGTAAAGGCTCTGAGAAACCTCTCAAATTGAGGAAGAAAGGATATACTAAGATGTGCGCTTCCTCCTCGCACACAATTTTTCTGGCTCTTAATGAGCTGCTTCTCTCTAAGAAATTGAAGATAAGGAAAAGCACCCTAGAAAGATTTCTGGAAGAGTGTGATATTGTTGCTCTTTGGTTTGCAATTTCGGGAATTCTTACAGTGTCTTCCTGGGAGAAATTGGGAAGAGACCTAGACTTCGCCGCAGAGCAAGGCACACTTAAGCATGGGGTTAGACCAGTCTGGAAATTAATAAGAGGGTGTTTAGAAGATCAGAGATGCAGTGAGGCAGTTGAGAATGGCCAAACTGCTCTGGAAATACTGCAGGAAGAAAGATCAGAAAAGGCAACCTCAGAGAAGGCAGTATCTGAAAAGGCAGGGTCGGTAAAGAATAAAGAGGCAGAAGATGAGAAGAAACATACAAGTTTATATCCTAGCCTTTCTGAGTTGGAAGACTCGGGTGCTTCCGATCTCTCCGATGATGATGAGGATGTTGAATCTGTTTGTGAGTCATTGCAACGAGTGAAGGTTAGAAAGAAAAGAAAAGAGAGAAGAGGATTCAAACAGTTAGAAAAGGGCCATAAGAGCATGGTCCCTTCTTCTCCCCCTCTGTATCCTGGAGCAATGGGGGCAGAGGGCAGAGTGTCTTTTAATCCTAGAGTATGGAGAGAAGTTAGAACAGAAATGCAAGTTGCATTCCCAGTATTTCAGAATCCTCAGAATCAGAGATATCATGAACCTCTAGATTTCAAGATTATTAAATCATTAGCAGAATCTGTCCGGACATATGGTATTACAGCTTCCTTTACAGTAGCTCAGTTGGAAGCTCTGCATAGATATGCTATGACTCCATCAGACTGGATGAACCTTGCACGAGCCTGTTTAAGTTCTGATCAGTATTTAGATCGGAAAGCCTTTCTGATAGAGTTCGCCAGTGAACAGGCTGCAGCTAACAGGGCTGCTGATGGAGGCCAAGCTGCTTGGGATATGGATATGTTGCTCGGGCAAGGTAGATTTGCAAATCAGCAAAATGGGTATCCTATCCAGGTTTATGAGCAAATTAACAACATTGCTACCAGAGCTTGGAAGGCATTACCCAATAGAGGAGAAGTTGGTGGTAATCTCACTAAAATTGTCCAAGGACCCATGGAACCCTTCTCAGACTTCTTAGCTAGCCTAGTGGATGCAGCTGGAAAGATATTCGGTGATCCTGATACAGCCATGCCATTAATTAAGCAGTTGGTTTATGAGCAGTGCACTAAGGAATGTAGAGCTGCCATTACATCTTACAAAACTAAAGGATTGGAGGTTTGGATGAAAGTGTGCAGGGAATTAGGGGGACCACTAACCAATGCTGGGCTGGCTGCTGCAGTTTTACAAATTAGTTAGAAGAGGGCAGGTGGCACTGGGACCTGCTTCCAATGTGGTAAAATGGGGCATATGAGATGTAGCTGCCCCCAAGGAGGAAGTAATCAAGAGGGAAGTAACCAGAGACCAGGGAGTGACCAACACCCTGTCCCGGGACTGTGTCCTAAGTGTAAGAAAGGAAAACATTGGGTGAGTGAATGCAGGTCAATCAAGGACATTAATGGACAGCCTCTGAGGAATAATACTCCTCCAAAAAAATGGACAGTGGGGCCCCTGGCCTCAGGGCCCGCAAATATATGGGGCAATGGAGGATCAGAGACAGGAAGGGAATCAAGAGCAGTGGCCGACCCTCAGACATCCCAAACACCGCGGCGAGCCACTGCAGACCTCTGTGCCACCACCAGACTCATAATAACCCCACAAATGGGGGTGCAAGTAGTGGAGTCTTATTTTCAAGGCCCCCTTGACACTGGGACAGTGGGATTGTTAATAGGGAGATCATCTACTACATTAAGGGGATTGCGAATCCATCCTGGGATAATTGACTCAGATTATACAGGTATAGTTAAAATCATGGTTGAATCACCAAAAGGAATCACTGCCATTTCCCCGGGAGACAGAATTGCACAACTTATCCTATTACCCAGCTTACATGATTCTTACCCAGCCTATGACAAAGAAAGAGGAAGCAAGGGATTCGGATCCTCAGGGACAGATTTAACATTTTTATCTTTAGACTTAGATCAGAGACCCACATTAGAGTTAACCATTAATGGCACCAAGATAATGGGACTTTTGGATACTGGGGCAGATCGCAGTATCATAGCTAGCAAAGATTGGCCTCGAGGTTGGCCTATACAGGCTTCCTCACAAACATTGCAGGGATTGGGTTATGCCAGTGTTCCTAATATTAGTGCAAATTTGTTGAATTGGCAAGATTCAGAAGGTCACTCTGGCATTATGCAACCCTATGTTCTTGAACTTCCAGTGTCCCTTTGGGGGAGGGATCTTATGAAATCCATGGGCTTTAAATTGAGTAACGAATATTCCAAAGAATCTAAAAATATCATGAAAAATATGGGATGTCATCCTCATTTTGGCTTGGGAAAATTTTTACAAGGCAGAAAGGAGCCAATACAAGCAGTACCTAGGAAACCCAAACAAGGATTGGGTTTTTCCTAGGGGCCGCTGAGGAGGGTATTCCCTTATCCTGGATAACGGAGGAACCAGTGTGGGTTCCTCAGTGGCCACTCTCCTCCGAGAAATTACATGCTGCATATCAATTAGTAAAAGAGCAATTGGAGGAAGGGCACATTAAGCCCTCCCTTTCTCCCTGGAATACACCCATATTTGTCATCAAGAAGAAATCAGGAAAATGGAGATTGTTACATGATCTTAGAGCTATAAATGAGCAAATGAGAATTATGGGACCCATACAACGTGGTCTTCCATTGCTGTCAGCCTTGCCTGAAAATTGGCCTATTATTGTGGTAGATATTAAGGACTGCTTCTTTTCCATTCTGCTGAATAGCAAAGACAGTGAGAGATTCGCTTTCACTTTACCGTCCATTAATCATGAGGAACCTGATAAAAGATATCAATGGGTTGTATTACCACAAGGCATGGCCAATAGTCCTACTATGTGTCAACTGTTTGTAGCGACTGCTTTAGAACGCTTGAGAGCACGTTTTCCTGGCCTGAGATGCCTCCATTATATGGATGATATACTGTTAGCAGCTAAGGAGGAGAGCATTCTTCAAGCAGCATATAGCTCACTTGTAGAACTGCTAAAGCAAAAGGGACTCTATATCGCCCCTGAGAAGGTGCAACAGAGTAAAGTTGTCAATTATCTTGGCTCTAAAATAACTAATTATCATATCATGCCACAAAAGGTAGAATTAAGGAAGGATCATCTTTGCACATTGAATGATTTTCAGAAATTATTAGGAGATATAAATTGGATAAGAGGAAGTTTGGGAATGGCCAATTATGAATTAAAACCATTATATGATATTCTAATTGGAGATGCAGCCTTGGATTCACCGAGGCAACTAACCAATGAAGCCTGAGAAGCCTTAACAAAATTAGAGGATAGGTTACAAAGGACTTTTCTTCAAAGAGTGCAAAATAATGATGATATTACCCTGAGCATTCTGCCTACCCAGTTACAACCTACAGGGATTTTATGGCAAAAGGACCCTTATTATGGATTTATGCTAAAATCTCACCTGCAAAATCAATTGAGTATTATCCTACTGCTGTAGCATTACTTGCACAGCAGAGTATTCAGCATTACTTGCACAGCAGGGTATTCAGCAGTGTTTACAATATTTTGGAACATCACCACAAACGCTAGTTGTTCCTTATGATTCTACTCAAGTCAAGATATTATGTGCTGCCATAGATGATTGGGCAATACTGTGTTGTACCTATCCAGGACACATAGATTGCCATTATCCTAAACATCCACTATTAACTTTCTTTAAGGAACATCCTGTAGTTTTCCCTAAGGTAACTGCTTCCCAGCCCATTCGAGGAGCCAGTGTTATATTTACAGATGGGTCTAAGATGGGCTGTGGTGCTTATATGGTGGATTCTACTGAACCCATAAAGCATCAGTTCTTGCCAGGTGCACCCCAACAGGTGGAGCTTTCAATAGTTCTTGAAGTTTTTAAGGCTTGTCCGTTTGCATTTAATTTAGTGTCAGATTCTAGTTACGTTGTTAATGCCTTGAAAAGCCTTGAATGTGCAGGGCCCATCAAATCTTCTAGCCCTGTTAGCTCATTGTTTGGCCAATTACAGAAACTGATCTGGCAACGTAAGAATCCCTTTTTTGTGCAACACATCCACGTACATACCAGTCTGCCAGGTCCATTGGCTAAAGGCAATGATATAGTGGACCAGTGTACTAGACAGGAGTGGATGTTTGTGGCTTCTGCCATACAACGAGCACATGCTTTCCACAAAGAATTTTATGTTAATGCAAGGACATTACAACAAAAGTTTTCTATCTCACATGATGATGCACGAAAGGTGGTACTAGATTGTCCCCAATGCGTCATTTTTCATCATCCTTCTAGATTAGGAGTTAACCTTCATGGTCTAAAATATGGCAAATGGATGTTACATACATCTCTGAATTTGGACGTGTCAAATACATACATGTATCTGTTGACACCTGCTCTGGAATCATTCACGCCACCCCAATGGCAGGAGAGAAAGCCTCTCATGTTATTGCTCATTGCTTAGAAGCTTGGGCAGCATGGGGTAAGCCTCAACAGTTAAAAACAGATAATGGTCCTGCATATACTGGACAGAAGTTCGCCTCCTTCTGTCAACAGATGAATGTGCAACTTGTACATGGCCTACCATATAATCCACAAGGTCAAGGCATTGTGGAGCATGCTCATCGCTCCTTGAAGGAATTGCTTCAAAAACAAAAAGGGGGAATAGGCTATGGCCATACCCCTAAGGACAGACTCTCTCTTGCATTATTTACCCTGAATTTTTTGAATTTGGATGCTTCCAATTGTTCTGCTGCGGACAGGCATCATTGTCAGCACAGTCCTAAAGGAAAGGTGAAATGGAAAGATTGCCCAACTCGGCTGCCAATGGAAGTATGAAGGGTTATGTGTGACTAGTGTCCAATATAATAATTTTACCCATGCTGCAGATTTATCTAAAAGGTTGTCTAGTTATCTTTTAGGCAATTGGACCGGAGAGTTTGATAACCTGATGGACTGGCTGAGGGTGGCTATTGTCACGGTGAATTCGACCCGAATGGATACCGGACTGGCGGAGGGATTATCTTCCTGGATTGCTACAGCCATGGATCACCTGAAGAGTGGGCAGGAATAAGAGCCCTAGTAGGCTTACTGGTGCTCACCTCCCTAGTATGCTTGTGGTGCATTTGTCGCATTAGGATCTCACAGCGTCACCATGCGGCCACGATTATCCAAGCCTTTATGGCCATTGAAGCAGAACTGTCCCCCCAAGCCTGGCTGGCTACTTTAAAAGATATTTAGGCACAGGATGCGAGGCCTGAGCACTGCACTTGAGGCTAAGATACGCTGACCTCAAGAAGAGCAAGTCTGATTGCATGTGGGTTGGTACCCTAACTCCCACCTCTGTGAAAAGGGTATCGGACGGGTCTAGTGTTCTCTGGGTGGATGATGCCTGGACAAACATTAGTACATGTTCCATTTTAGCAGAGATCAGACCTCTACTCTTGCCTGTTGCTCTGCAAAACAAAAAGGGGGAACTGTAGAGAGCTGCGTGTAGCCGCACCTTAAAGATGGCGCTGGCTTCCACCCTCTGCCTTCCAGACGGCAAGTACTCTTTGTGGTAAACAGCTCCTTATTTGGCTATGGCTGGATTTGTGTGCCACTTGAATATGAGTGGACCTATGGATAGTGCCCACGTGGATGTATGGGGTTGGCAGCCCAGACCTACTTAAGGGCTGGGAGAGGCTTGCCCGGGGAGAGGCATTGCTGTTAACAAGGTCCTGAATAAACTACTTAAAGAAGAGCTCCGGTGTTGCATCATCCTTGCTGGTCGAGGCAGTCACAACACAAGATGACTGTTAGGGTCTTTAGTCATCTGATCACCAGACTAGGTCAGATCAGGCTTTCTCTTGACCATTGCCAGCAGACTACAGAGGATATATCATTGTGGATTTCTGGGGACCTAGTTGGCAAAACTACTTGGGAAGGATTAGGAGGCATGGCCTTGTTGGAGGAGGTGTGTTCCTGGGGTGGGCTTTGAGTTTTCAAAAGCCTGCACCATTCTTAGTTAGCTTTCTTTACCTCTGTTTGTGAATCAAGATGTGAGCTCTCAGGCACTACCTCAGCACCATGCCTGCCTGATTGCTGCCATGCTTCCCACCTTGATGGTCATGGACTCATCTTCTAAAGCTATAAATACCTAATAAAAACTTTCTTTTAAAAGTTGCCTTGGTCGTGGTGTCTCCTCTCAGCAATCTAAAAGTAACTAAGACAAAAACAAACAATTAAAATTAGAGAAAAGAGTGATACAGAGTTCCTAAAAAATGAAATACAAATAGCTGAGAAATATTTTTTATTTAATTTTTTTATTTTACATACCAACCACAGTTACCCCTCCCTTTCTTTTGCCTGTTCCCACCCACCTCCCCCTGCCTCACCCCTCATTCACTCCTCAGAGGGGGTAAGGCCTCCCTTGGGGAGTTTGGGCTGGAGAAATGGCTCAGCCATAAAAGGTTAGGATCACAAGCAAAAATATAAGGGAAATATATTTTTTAAATGATCAACATTTTGAATTCAGTAATGAAAATGTAAATTAAAACTACTTTGAGATTTTATATTAACTTGGAATGGCTAACATTAAAAACAAAAATATTGACAATAAATGGTTATATAGATAGATGTGAGGAAAAAAAGAGCACTTTTTCACTGTGGGACTGGAAACTGGTGTGGACATGATAGCAAGGAGTTTCCTTAAGAAGCTAGAACTCAATCTGTCATATAGTATAGATATATCATTTTGGGGCATGTATCCATGGGACTCTCTATGCTACTATAGAGTACTTCCTTGGTCTTATTCATTGCTGTTCTATTCACAAATTCCAGGAAATGGAAAAGCATAGATGTCCTTCAAGTGATGAATGGCTAACAAAAATGTGTCTAGATTTATATAATGGTATATTACCCAGCTGCTAAGAAAATTCTGTTATGAAATTTTCAGGAACTAGAAATAATCATTTTGAGTAAGGTAACCCCATGTTGCTTGTCATTTGGATCTGTGGGTAGGTGTATTTAAACTGGAGTACTTATGGAGGCAGGGGTCATGTGATTAGGCTTTGGAGAGTGGGGAGAGGGAGCACAGGAGGTATAAAGGGGGAGAGGAGAACAATGGAGTAGGAAGGATTGGGGATGGTGGGTGACAGGAGGGCAGGACAGGGGTAGGATTGTGGGGAGGAATAACTAACACTGAAAACTTTTGAGAAAGTAATGTGGAAACTTTCTACTTGGGAAGCTTCCTAAAATATATCACATCCATATATAAAAAGAGTTTAAGCAACCCTATAGTGGGGAAACAATGTTCCTCATAGTCATTGTAGGCTATCAAATAGTACAGTGCTGGAATGGACTAACTCTTTTAGAGTTGTTGGTCTGTGGTATACCATAGAAGACCAACTATTTCACTCTATTGCCATTGTTCTTGGCTACTCTCTAGAACCTGATGTACACACTATTGAACTGACTTTTAGTGAATTATCATTATACCTATATATTAGTCCATCCTTCAACCCTCATGATAAAAGCTTCTTTTAGCATGAATGATTAACATAGAAACCAACAACTGATCAGCATGTAGACAATTAGTGACTGCAAAGTATTTATCTCTACATGGGTCATCTATATCACACTCCCTCCTCCCATGTCCTAGGGATCATCATGGAGGAGGCAGTTGAGATATTGTAAGAGCCATAGGTGGTGGATGAGTGCAACAACCGGTGTTTTCAGGACAAAAGAAGGCCGTTGCACTTAGGAACTGATAGTGGTCACGTCAACATGTACAAGACTTACATATGATCAAGCTCAAAATATCCCCACATGGATGATGGGAGTGCACGTGAACTCCCCCCGCCCCCCAGCTGAGGAGCCATTGGCAACTGATGGCTCCATGGGGAGAGAGTCACTTTTCTTCAGGGATTTGGACCCTGAGAGACTACCCATATTCCAGTCAATGGCCCTGTAATGCACACACACATGGGCTGTGCTGAGTGCATTCAGTGAAGGGAGAAAAGCACACATGAAGCATGGAAGATTAATGGTGGGAGATCGGAGGAAGAATTGGAGCAGAGAGCATGGGGAGTGGACTTAATTTAAAGAAAAGAAATAAAGAAAACTAAATAATTTTTTGAAAAATTTTAAAATAAAAATATTAAAAAGTGCTAATTTGGAGACAAAATTATTACATAAAATATATCAATTTAAATACTACCATTTATATCATTTTTACATACCAAGTATGTAAACATAGTATAAAATGTCAAAAAAGAGAACCAATCCACAGCCAGGCGGTGGTGGCGCACGCCTTTAGTCCCAGCACTAGGGAGGCAGAGCCAGGCGGATCTCTGTGAGTTCGAGGCCAGCCTGGGCTACCAAGTGAGTTCCAGGAAAGGCACAAAGCTACACAGAGAAACCCTGTCTCGAAAAACAAAAAACAAAAAACAAAACAAAACAAAAAAGAGAACCAATCCAAACCAAACAATAACAAAAAATTGATGAATATGGAACTAGGACTTGTAGGGAGGAAGGGCATGTTGTAAATGGGGAAGGAGATTAGAGAAAGGGACTATAATAACTACAGTACAGCAACAAAATCAATTTAATAAAGAAACATGATGACTGGAATGGTGGGAGGATTTTGGGGACATTGCTCACTGGATACAGGCATGCACCATTCCAAATGGTCACCACTCAGAATGTAGAATTGAAAGAGCCTGGGACTTGGGGCCTGTCTCTGCTATTTATGTATTATTAAGCAAGTCCTAACTACCATGTGAACTTGAGACTTCTGACATGTAAAATAGCAATTTATGACTTTATTTGTGTGTATGATGACCATAAAACTTGTTGTTAGAAACAAAAACAGAGTGAAAATAAAAGTTAAAGTGGTTTAAATTTGAATTAAATAATGTTTCTTTCATTTGTTTTCAAAATAATACTTTAAAAACTATATTTTTTATGAATTGACTATTTAGTCTCCTCTTTTGAGATATTTTTTAATGACATTACATCATTAAGTATCCGTTTAATTAAATAAATCTGTTTATGTAAGTTTAGCTTAACACTGATTTTGGCTTCTTGCTTGAGGTAGGTGAACATCAAATGAAATGCATGAAGTTGAAGTATCAACATTAATAAATTGTGATATGTATATTCCCACAAAACTACAACCACATTCAAATGTATCAGTGTAGTTACTAACCTTAACTTGTATCTAAGATTTGTTTTTAAATTTTGTTTTATCCTATTTCCAGAAAAAAATTTATACACCTAGAATTTAAAACAAGTGAAATTTAAAATTTATTGAATAGTCTTAGAAGGCACTGGATATGACATAGTAAATGAATGGTGCATTCAAAGGCAAATCAAGGACAGTATGGTAGGAAAATGAAAAACAATAAAATAAACACATCTATTAACCAAATGTAAACAGAGATTTGAGACTTGTGTAGCTCTGTAGATCATCTCTTTGTCTTTGGAATTACCAAAAGCAAAGATATGAGTGTAAGAATGAAAATGATATTTAGAATTTTCATTCATGAAAAAAATTTTCAAAGTTGAGGCTTCATCAAGCAACTGTTGGAAACAGATTCAGAGAACCACAGCCAAACATTTGGTGGACCTTGGGGAATCCTGCTAAAGACAGGGATGAAGGACTATAGGACCAGAGAGGTCAAGGACACCACAAGAAAACCCATAATATCAACTAACATAGGCTCATAAGGATTTACAGAGACTGACTGACAACCAGGAAGCCTGCATGGGACTGACCTAGGCCCTCTGTATATATGTTACAGCTGTGTAGCTTGGTTCTTGTAGGACTTCTAACAGTGGGAGCAGGAGCTGTCTGTAATTCTTTGGCCTGCTTTTGGGAACCTTATTTTTGTATTGGGTTGCCTTGTCCAGCCTTCAACTTGATATGCCATGTTTGGTTGAAGGAGGGGAAACAGTAGTTGGGTTGTAAAAATAAGCAAATATAAATATATATACAAACAAACAAACAAGTAAAACTCAAAATTGAGAGGATAAACCCAATATCTGACAAACTTAGTTATCCATCAACAGATGAACAGATGTTGAAAACCTGGAACATTCATAAAATGAAATACTATGCAACTCTAAAGAAAAATGGAATAACAACACCTTTTTCTCAAATGCAGTCACCTTTCATTAAGGTGGTACAAAAATATTGCTTTGGACTCTAGCATTATACATTTTAATAATATTCTGTTAAAATGCTACCTCGTCGTAACTTCTTTATAGCCTGTACTCTTTTTATTTTTTATAATTTACATGGAAAAATATTAGTAATGAGAGCCTGAGTTAGGACAGATATTAATCAGACTGAGTATAGACTTGTAAAAGAATTTTATGTAAAAGAATATTTTTCAAAGAAATGAAATTTCTAAATTCCATTTAGTCATAATGGTGCCAGTTATGAAAGGGAACACAGTTTATTTTTAGAACTACATGTTACTTAAAGAATAGCTTGAAGACAATGGCCACTGGCATATTAATCACTGTGGGAAATTGCTGCCACTCAATTACTAGCATCATAATTCACTTCATAAGCTCTGCCTTCCAGAGTATTGCAAAATTCTGAATATGAGCCATTGAAGATAAGGCAGGGTATCAATCAGTCTTACATTCTAGCAATTTTATTTACCTTCTTTTCTTGTCTTAGGATTGCCCATGTTAAGATTGTTTAATAACTTTCACAGGAAAACCTTCCCTGCAAATTTTCCTAGAAAATACTTTTGTTTTAGTTCCTGTTCATTTGACAGATGTTCATCATATAGAAGCATCAGCCACTTGCTAGCCATGGTGCAGGGAAAATAATTATTTTAAGTAGTTATCTTCATTTTGTCTTTTTTTTCATTTTTATTAGTACAAATGAATTCTCAGGTCCTCGTTTACATTCAGAATTTAATTATAGCTGCGCTAGCCCAATTAGTTATACCACACTTCTCAAGTCTTATAATAAAATACAAAAATTTGAGAGGGGGAATTTTGGATTAATAGTTTCCATTTCCCTAAACAATTAGAAAACAAATATTGTTATTTGGTAACTTTACTATGAAGAATGTGTTTGTGCCTTGTTTCATTTGTACATGCTGAATACATGAAGGAACATATATTTTACTGACCTAAATATTTTGTTGAGTAGTTTTGTTTGGGACACTTAACAGTATAAAGCCTTTTACAGTTCTTACAATTGTGATATGTAGACAAAATATTTCATAAATAAAGACAAGGTATCTATCAACATAGTTATAAAGGCTTAGAATTAGCTGATGTCATGGACCATTTGAAAGAGGAAGAGAACTCAAGAGATTTAAGGGTTCTTACTGGGTAGAAAGATGTAGAAGTATTATGGCAAAAGGTAAAAGGAAAAAATCATGATTGCAATTGTGTGGCTAGTCTTTTATAATTCATCCTTGCATTTCCAGGAGGCAGCTATTTATCAGGAGTGAGGGAAATGTCAGATGGAACCCAGGCTTGTCTTGGCACTGTCCTCACTCTGTATTTAGTCTGTGTTGAAGCTTGCTCTGGTGGGAACAATGAACTTGCCTGAATTACTTTCATCCTTTCTACAGTTGTACCAGTAACTGTCAGATACTGGGACAAGGGAAAATAACTCTGAGTTCTGTGTGGATGCTGCAGCTTAACTGCATATCTTAGTCTGTAGTCATGTTCCTTATATACTATCCATTTCCAGAGTTTTAGATTAAGATCCTGCATTTATAGAGCACCAGGCACAATTCAAAGACTGAGGAATCCTGACCACAAAATCTGAAATGGTTTTGAGGCCTCTATGAATTTCTTAAATGATGAAGGGTGGGTTTGATTACCTTTAAAGTACTGTCACAATACAGAAATGTGTGGTCTTTGAAGCCATATATATTAGAGCTAAAGCTAATACACACACACACACACACACACACACACACACACACACACACACACGAGAGCTGAAGCATGGTCTTGAGAAAGTTTCTTTGTGTCTGTAGATCATGTGTCTCTACACCATCTTCACGTAGTCAGAAAAATAAAAATGGTCCTTGAAATATAATCCTGATGAGCAGTAAAATAGGTAATACAACCATCACACTACCTCAAGGAAATGGATTTGATAGTGGATTATAGTTACTGTATTAGACAGGGTTCTCTAGAAGAAAAGAGCAGATAGAACAAATACATATTGAAGTGGGTTTTATTTGGTTGTCTTACATGGTACATTTCCTGTGGTTCACACTGGAAGGGTGAAGAATTCTGTAGCTATGTGGTCCATGAGGCTGGAGGTCTCAGCAGTTCCAATCTGGCTCTGTAAGCATGGAAGATTACTAAAGAACTGCTGATCTTCAGTCAACATAGGAAGCCCGAAGAGTCTAGTTCTAATATCAGCAAAGGAATGTAGCATTTGCAGCAACAGAGTAGACAAGCTTGTTAGCAAGAGTGAAGGCAAATAGGCAAAAATCAAAGCTTCCACTCTTGTCTCTGTGTCCTTTCATCTGAGCTGCCACCAGAAGGTATTGTTTACATTATAGATGGCTCTTTCTACTTCAAATAATCTGATCAATAAAATCCTTCAAAGGTGTGCCTAATGGCCATTTAGTTGACTCCAGGTCTAGTCAAGCTGGTTGACCAAGATTATCCATTGTAGTTACTATTCTCATCCTAACATATATTTATTCTCCTTCATAAATAAACCTATAATAATGTCTTTGAATTTCTAAGACCATCTATTTAAACAAATTTTGCCCATTTTATGTTTATTGTATTGTAATGGTTTCTCAACTGGTCATTTTGCAACTTATTTTGTTTTGCTATAAAACGTAATATAAAGAGTGACTTGTTTGGCTGAGGCAATTCCTACAGAAGAATAGAAAAATTAAAATGATAAAGTGCCATGTGCATACCGTTTAGTTTAGCAGTCCAGGCACATTTATCTAAAGATTAGATCAATCACTCATCCTGGAAGACATCACAATTTCTCCCTTCATACAGAAAATTACTTTAAGCAGAATCTTAATGTATTTGTTACCTCATTGTCTTGAAAAATCTGTTCTTGTGGTTGTTCTACAAGAAAAGTACTTCACTAATGGAAATAACAAAACTTTTCCAATTATCTCATTCAGACCTCATAAAATTCCATAAGGAAATTATTTTTAATTTTCTTTTTAACCTGATGCTACAGGTATAAGATTTGTACAAAATTTTCTATCTACTGACTAGTGAATTCAGAGTCTGGGATTTGGGTAAGTTCAAATGACTCCAAATCCACTGATGGGTGAAGTCATTCTGTATGCTGTGAATATGTGTTGCTCTGATTGGTTGATAAATAAAGATTTTTCGCCAATGATGAGGCAGAATAAGGTTAGGTGGGACATTCTAACTAGAGAGAAAGAAGAAAGAGAGAGGAGAGGAGATACTGCTAGCTTCCGCCAGAAGAAGCAAGATGTAAAAGTACTGGTAAGCCATAAGCCACGTGGCAAAGCACCGATTTATAGAAATGGGTTAATTTAAGATATAAGAGCTAGCTAGTGAGAAGCCTGCTATGGCCATAGTTTAAAAATAATATTAGCCTCTGTGTGTTAATTTGGGTTTGAGCAGCTGCAGGACTGAGGGGCCATGGGAGCTGGGTAGGACCAGAAAAACTTCAGCTACAATTCCTTGTTTGTTATTCACCTTGTGAGTATGGTCTTAGGTATCACTACCTGGAATGGTAAAAGATAAGATAATGACTTTTTTAGTGATGTTGGGCAAGCCACAATTCTCATTGGAGTTTTATTTTAATCATGATAAAATTTTGTCTCTTCTCTTAAACCAGGAGATAGATAACAAAAATTTGGTTTTTGTATTTTTGCTTTAAGAATTGGTAATAGATATATAGTCAGTACAGTTACTTTACAGAAATACTAAAATAAGCAAGAGTTTGAACAAAATTTACATACCCCCAAGTTTAAGTGTTGGAAATACTTGAAAAAGTCACCTCTGTAGTCTGCATTTTATTGATGAAGAGTTTGTTAAGGAGATGCTGAGGCAGACCAAAGGGAAGGACATGTGGCTCAGTTGACATCCAGCATTTTCCTCCTTCAAGTAGGACTTGAGTGGTTGTCATTGTTGTCTTCCTGATGGGCAAGGAACACAGCCACAGGCTCAGGTGGGGGCCTGGCCTGCCAGTTGGAGACTCTCAGGAGCCTCTACACACCAACCTCTTCAAAGCCTGCTTGACCTCCTTGTTCCTCAGTGTGTAAATGAAAGGATTGAGCATTGGAGTGACTATTGTGTAGAATACTGCTGGGGCTCCTGCCCCTGCACCTGTGGAGCTTGGCTGCAGGTAGATGCAGACAGGGGGCATGTAGTATAGGAGCACCACGGTGAGATGTGCTGTGCAAGTGGAAAAGGCTCTCTGCCGTCCCTCCGCTGTGCGAATGCGCAGCACTGCGGCCACAATGAAGACATAGGAGATGATGATGAGAATGAGGCAGCCTGCAGCCACCACGCCAATGTTTGCAAGCATGACAAGCTCATTAATGGTGGTGTCTGCACAGGCCAGCTTCAGTACTGGAGGGATGTCACAGAAGAAGTAGGCAATATGGTGAGGCCCACAGTACAGCAGGCGGAAGGTGAGGGAAGTGTGAATTGCAGAGTGCACAGCACCTATGGCCCAAGTGCTCCCAGCCATCCCTGCACACACCCACCTGTTCATGGCCACTGGATAAAGCAGGGGCTGGCAGATAGCCAGGTAACGGTCATAGGCCATGACTGTGTATAAAAAGCACTCAGTGCTGGCCAGAAAGTGGAAGCAATAAAGTTGTACAGCACAGCCGTGGAAGGAGATGACTTTCCCATCCCAAGTCAGTAGGCCTGCCATGACCTTGGGAACTGTTACTGTAGACAGACATGCATCCAGAAAGGAGAGGTGGCCCAGGAAGTGATACATGGGGGAGCGGAGATGAGGGTCAGAGCCCACAGTAAGGAGAATGAGGAGATTGCCAGTCACAGTGATGCTGTAGATGAGGAGGAAGAGGAGGAAGAAGAGGCCAGGATGCTCAGCTGTGTACATCAAGCCCTCTAGGAAGAAGTGGCTCACCATAGTCTGGTTGAGGTACTCTGTCTTCACAGTCATCTTCTTATCTCCTGTTCAATAAATCTGATTGTAATAGAGTAAATAACCGCCCTCGTTCCTCAAATATCTTTATTGTTTGGTGCATTCCATCTTGGCCTTGTTTCATAAGAGAAGAAAACTAACAGGTTCAATTCAATTTCCTCCTATACTTCTGTTTTCATATTAAACATTCTTACAAAAATAAAGTTTTGGAGTCATGACCTGTAGTTTTGTGAGGTACATATGGATTGTAAGAACTGTAGAAATGCAGTCCACAAATTAATTATGTAAACACAGAGGACAAATTCTGCTGTCATTGAGGAAGTGATTTGGCATATACTTGAGAATGGTGCTCTTGCCTCCTAATTTCCTCTTCTGTACTTTGCATGCACCCAGCTACATACTTAATTGCTGTTTGCCATTTGGGAACAGCATTAATCTCTGGACTTACCTTGAATCATAGGGCTATTACATCAGCCAGGAATACATCCTCCCACCCATTTCTCACTCAGAGGGAGTTCTTTGGAATCTTAACTACCCACAACCCTCAAGAGTATGATAATGAAGCCCGTGAGAACAGATTATACAATTATGCAAACTATTTGTTTAGGATAGTTCATATTTTCCCCATAACACTTTGGTAGTTATTTTCCCATGTCTTTCTTGGTGTTTCTCTCTATTGGTTTAGAGCTGAAATTTTTGATACATTCCATACTGTATATTAGATCCTGTATCATGCGAAAGTCTCCTTCATTGACATTTACCTACAAAGTCTTCAGTTTCTACATATTTTCCCTAAGGTTTGTCTTGGAGTGTAATCTTAGGCACCTCCTCTTCTAGTATTCAATGATTGTGATGATTATATATTGTGTGTCTCAGCCTTCTGAAAACACCTTAACTGTGATCCTTTACTCTTGCTACATTGTTTTGTGACAACCAAAAGTATTGATGTGTCTTTCCATTGTGATAAGAAGGTTATCTTCTGCAGTCCGCCCATCCAGGTGTGTTAATTGATGTATCTTCTCTGGTATAGTTTCTCTCCAATACAGTCATGGCATTCCCCAACATTCTCCTTCCTTAATTTATTCTGCAGGGTGAGTGTTTAATTCCTCAGAGTTCCACTTATACACATTTTCCTTCATATTGATTTAGAAATTCCTGAAACCTAATGGAAATATGAATTCCCATAATTCTTTGCCTTGGCTGATTTGATATTCTGTGTTTGTGTCATGTTTCCTCAAGAGGAACACAGGGAAAGGGTCTCACATGTTCTCTAGTTTCTTCCTAACAGTTTAGAGATAGAACAGTAGCAATAAGAAGGAACCACAGTTTTGGGATTTTTATGAACTTCAGTTTGAAGTCCCCAGTTGACCACTTATCAGGTGAATGAAACAGATGGTGACAATGATCTATCTGTTGTTTTTCTTTTCCTTAAATGTAAAATATGGATATTGTCAGTGATTATTCAATGTTGCTATTCAATGTTTAGGACTTAGTAAAGCTAATAAGACAGGACCTTAAATTCCTCATTTCCAATACATTTATCAATGCATTGATAATTGTTCTGATGTTTCTGACAACAATCTATAAGACCTCTGCTTTGCCAAGCTCAGAAAATTATTGATCTCTGTTTCATGAAAGATCCCATACCAATGTTGAGTAGGCTCTTGCATTTCAGTTTTATTTACATGTTTTGTGTCCATGATGTTTCAACGGATGAAATTTTGATCTTTGTGTTCCACAGTCACTGGAATGAATATGATTAAAAATAAGATAGAGGGACAGGAAGATGGCTCAAAGAGTAAAGGTGCCCACTGACATGTCTGACAACTTGAGTTCGAGTCCCAGGACATAGATGGTAGGAAGTGAGAGCAGCTCCCTTCAAGTCCTGCACACATACGCCATGGCATATACACCCCCAACACACATACACAAAACAAGCTAATAAATAAATGTGATAAAAATTTAAGAATCAGATAAAGAGTAAAAGGCATATTAGATGTGGAGAAATTTGAACACACTACATATATAAGCTGTTTCATAGAAATTTTAAACTTGTATTTTTTTCTCCTGGGAATTTCCACATAATAAGTGTAACTTTTGTCCCTGCAAATACTTGCAAGAAAATGTTCATGGTAGTTATTTGAAACAGACAAATCCTAGAAACAAGTTTGTTGCACATCAGGTAGTGAATGAATAAACACAGTGAGAATCATGTAGTGTTAACAATACATAAAATTACTGGAATGCCTAAAATGCAGCCTGAAATAAATGCTATATGCCATGATTCCATGCTTATGAAATATGCTGAAATAATCAGTTTATAACATGAGAAAACAGAGTAGTGGATAACTGAAAGGAGGACCCAAGTGCAGGAAATTAGTATAAATGGCTATAAATGCCTTTCTTAAGTGGTGGAAATATTCAAAGATTAAATGTGGCAACAGCTAGATAACATGTTAATTTACTAGCAATCATGGAATTGTACCTTGTAAGCAGAGGATTTTATTAGATACAAATAATGCTTCTAGAGGCTCTTTAGAAGGCAATGGAGAAATCTAGAAAAGTCTACTTAGTGGCATAAAACAGCATTCAGCTAAATGAGGAAAAGTTATTGCTCAAGATAATAATAAAACACTAAACACATTAAAGCATTTTAAAAATTTAAACATTAATTTAAATATTGAATTAATTAAACCAAAAAACTAGAGAAGAATTAACATTTATATTGACCCAACTTCCTTAAATGTTGATGATGCCCAAGTAGATTTTGTGATGAGTACATAAAGACTGTGCAGTTTTGGTCAATGTCACCAAAGTGACACAACCTTTTAAAGACCCCGTATCTTATATGCTGCCAATATATCTTGTTTCTAGTCATGCTCACTGTCTTGAGAAGACATTTTATGACGTTAATCATCTCAAACCCTCCTATACCTTTGTTCAGATTCAGTAAAGAACTGCCTACTAGTACCCACTTGTTCATTCAATTATTCATCTATATTACTAGTTCTATGTAATAGAACTAATATGCTATGCCGTATATAGAATATATTACTTAATGAATGGTGATTATTTTATTACTCAGATTTTCCAAGCCTTTATTAGTATGTCACATGCAACTATTGACATTTCTCATTTTCTCCATAATTGGTTATGTCCTGAAACATTTGTTACTTTGTTATATCCTGTGTACCTTTTATATTATTACTGCCACAACCCTAGTTTCAATGACATTTCAAAAGTTCTTTTAATGGGAAATGCTATCACAAACAAAGGTCGAAATGGTGCACTCTACTTGCTACAATACATGGTCTTGTATTTCTAGGTTTTTTTCTCTGTGGAAATAGGAAATACATGTATAAGTATCAATCAATAAGATTGGCATAACCTCATCTATATTTACTTCTGTATCTATTGGTATAAATCTAAAGTCTGTGTATTTGTACTTGTACTTCCAGATGCTAATCAAATACTGTCTCTGCTTGTTTATTCTAATGTCTTTTTTTTGGAGCTAAGGATCGAACCCAGGGCCTTGTGTTTGCTAGGCAAGTGCTCTACCACTGAGCTAAATCCCCAACCCCTAATGTCTTTTCTATAGCTAGAGACATGGCTGGTGTCTTAGGGTTTCTATTGTTGGGATAAAATGTGATGCATTTACACAATGGAGTATTACTCAGTGGTAAATAAAATGACATCCACAAAATTTGCAGGCAAAGGGACGGAACCAGAAAAACATCATCCTCAGTGAGGTAATCCAGACCCAGAAAGACAAACATGGTATGTACTCACTCAGAGGCAGATACTAGATGTAAAGCAAAGGATCACCAGGCTACAATCTGCAGTCCTAGAGAAGCTAGATAACAAGGAGGACCCTAAGAGGGAGGCATGGATCACCTGGGAAGGGGAAATAGATGAGATCTCCTGTGTAAACTAAGGCTGGGGGCATAGAGGGAAGAGGATGGGGGATGGGAACTTGAGGGATTAGGATGGTTGAGTTCGGGGGAGACAGAAAGGGAGAACAACGAAAGAGATATCTTGATAGAGGGGGCCATTATGGGGTTAGGGAGAAACCTGGCTCCAGGGAAACACACAGGAATCCACAAGGGTGACACCAGCTAAGATTCCTAGCTATAGTGGAAAGAGTGCCTGAACTGGCCTTCTCCTATAATCAGAATGGTGACTACCCTAATTGTCATCATAGAACCTTCATCTAGTAACTGATGGGAACAGATGCAGAAACCCACAGCCAAGCCCTGGGCCGAGCTCTGGGAGTCCAGCTGAAGAGAGGGAAGTGAGATTATATAAGCAAGGTGTGGGGAGTCAAGATCATGACAGGGAAGCCCACAGACACAGCTGAGCTGAGAGCTCATGGACTTTAGATCAGCAGCTAGGGAGCCTGCATGGGACCAACCTAGGCCCTCTGCATGTGGGTGACAGTTGTATAGTTTGGTCTTTTGTGGGGCCCCTAGTAGTGGGATCAAGATCTATCCCTGCTGCATGGGTTGGCTTTTTGGAACCTACTCTCTGTGGTGGGATGCCTAGCTCAGCCTTGATGCAGAGTGGAGGAGCTTGGTCCTGCTTGAATTTGATATGCCATGCTTTGTTGACTCCCATGGGAGACCTTACCCTTTCTGAGAGATGGATGCAGGGGTGGGGGAGTAGGGGCATGGGGAATGGGGTAGAAAGACGTGCAGGGAGGGAACAGGAGGAGAGGAGGGAGGGGAAACTGTGGTTGGTATGTAAAATTAAAAAATCGAGAAACAAAGAACAAACAAAAACAAAAACAAACAAACCCTGCAGTCCTGTGACTCCAAGCCCTAGCACCTGCCACGTTCCTGGTTTGCTTACCTGGTGACATTTCAGTTGCTCTTCTGTCTTTGTTACTCTCTTTTAACCACTTCATGTTCTCATGATGCAGTAGTGAAGACTGAGGACTCTGTCACTAGATTTCATGGGTTTAAGCCTCTTTTGTCACTTACTAATATAATGACCTTTTCCTACTTCTGTGTTCTCACCTTTAGATGATTAAATTCATGTTCAGTTATTTTCCTGCTGTGGGATGTTCTGTATGTCAAATGTATTGCTCTGATTGGTTAATAAGCCAGGCAGGAAGCATAGACAAGCAGAGAAGAAAATTCTGGGAAGTGGAAGGCTGAGGCAGAGAGAGACACTGCCAGCCGCCACCATGAAAAGCAATATGTAAGGTACCAGTAAGCCATGAGCCACGTGGCAATTTATAGACTAATAGACATGGGTTAATTTAAGATATAAGAACTAGATAACAAGAAGCCTGCTGCAGCCATAGAGTTCGTAAGAAATATATATATGTCTTTGTGTGTTTACTCGGTTGGGTCTGAGCAGCTGTGGAACTGGTGGGTGAGAGAGATTTGTCCTGACTGTGGGCCAGGCAGGAAAACTCTAGCTACATTATCCTATGATCATTAACTTAATAAATAACCCAATACTTGTAAAGAGAACACTATCTGATCTATTCATTCTAGTACTCACTAAAATGCTAGTTATCAAATTGGAGTACTGGAGTCTCTGACTTTGGAAAATTATCCCTGAGCTTCTCTCTAGCCTTCTGGATGTTGTCGTTGTACCAGGTCCACAGACCTTAGCACAACTGATGTCATGTTGGAGGCATCAGTCTAATCATAAAATCCAGCACATAGGTCCAAATACCTGCCAAAAACAGAAACAAAGACCCAGTCCAACAAAGACTTGGATCTGTAGTTCCAGGATCCAGGAAGTCCTTAAATGTACTAACCTTGATTTTGTCTTATGTAGTGCTGCTTCCTGCAAAGTGAAGTGTCAACCAGGATGTGAATTTGTGCATAAAAGTCAAAGAACTGTGAAACCCGGGGCTGTGTGATTTAGGCAAGTTCCCAGTGAAATCCCAAGGTGGTTGTGCTGGCTGAGTGGGTTTGTTTGGGGGCTTGGGGAGTGGTACAGCCTTGTGTAGTAGGACTGGGCTTGGAGATTTAACACTCCTGGACCACTTCCAATTTGCTCTCTACTACTGCCTGATACATTCTCCCAGCTTCTTGTTTCTACCACCATGCCTGCTGCTTGCTGCCATGCCTCCTATCAATGATGGACTCTTACGCCTTTGGAATTGTAAGCCAAAATAATCTCTCTCTTCTCTAAGTTTCCTTTGGTCATGGTATTTTATCACAGTAACAGATAATAACAGATACAGCATAATAATTAGTAAAAATTATACCTGTAATGTGGCAGTTCTGATTTTTAAAATTTATTTTATCTCCCCCCCACACACACTCCCCACCCCCAATGCATACCCCATTCCCATCTCCTCCAGGGCAAGGACTCCCCTGGGGATTCAGCTCAGCAAAGGAGATTCAATTGAGGCAGGTCCAGCTCCTCCTCCCTTTGCCCAGGCTGAGCAAAGTGTCCCTGCATAGGCTCCAGGTTCCAAACAGCCAGCTCATGTACCAAGGACAGGTCCCAGTCCCATAGCCTGGGGGCCTCCCAAACCATTCAAGTTAATCAACTGTCTTGTTTATCCGTCCATTTGCCTGCAAACCTCATGATGTCATTGTTTTTCTCTACTGAGTAATACTCCATTGTGTATATGTACCACGTTTTCTTTTTCCATTCTTCAGTTGAAGGGCATCTAGATTGTTTTCAGGTTCTGGCTATTACAAACAATGCTGTTATAAATATAGCCGAGCAAGTGCCCTTGTGGTATGATTGAGCATTCCTTGGGTATATGCCCAAGAGTGGTATAGCTGGGTCTTTGGGGAGATGGATTCCCAATTTTCTAAGAAAGCACCATATTGATTTCCAAAGTGGCTGTACAAGCTTGCATTTCCACCAACAGTGGAGGAGAGTTCTCCTTGCTCCACATCCTCTCCAGCATAAGCTGTCTTCAGTGTTTTTGATCTTAACCATTCTGACAGGTGTAAGGTGGTATCTCAGAGTTGTTTTGATTTGTATTTCCCTGATGATTAGGAAGTTGAGCAATTCCTTAAATGTATTTCAGCCATTTGAGCTTCTTCTGTTGAGAATTCTCTGTTTAGCTCTGTAGCCCATTTCTTAATTGGACTGTTGGGCATTTTGATGTCTAATTTCTTGAGTTCTTTATATATTCTGGATATCAGCCCTCTGTCAGATGTGGGGTTGGTGAAGACCTTTTCCCATTCTGTAGGCTGTCACTTTATCTTGTTGACTGTGTCCTTTGATCTACAAAAGTTTCTTAGTTTCAATAGGTCCCATTGATTGATAGTTTCTGTCAGTGTCTGTGCTACTGGTGTTATATTTAGGAAGTGATCTCCTATGCCAATGCATTCAAGACTCCTTCCTAATTTCTCTTCTATCAGGTTCAGAGTAACTAGATTTATGTTGAGGTCTTTGATCCACTTGACCTTAAGTTTTGTGCATGGTGAAAATAATGGATCCATTTGCAGCCTTCTACATGTTGACATCCAGTTATGCCAGCACCATTTGTTGAACATGCTTTATTTTTTCCATTGTATATTTTTAGCTTGTTTGTTAAAAATTTTATGTTCATAGGTGTGTGGATTAATGTCAGGGTCTTCAATTCGATTCCTTTGGTCCACATGTCAGTTTTAATGCCAGTACCAAACTGTTTTTATTACTGTAGCTCTATAGTAGAGCTTGAGGTCAGGGATCATGATGCCTCCAGAGGTTGTTTTGTTGTACAGGATTCTTTTGGCTATCCTGGGTTTTTTGTCATATAAACTTGAGTATTGTTCTTTCCAGGTCTGTGAAGAATTGTGTTGGTATTTTGAGGGAATTACATTGAATCTGTAGATTGCTTTTGGTAAGATTGCCATTTTTACTATGTTAATCCTGCCTATCCATGAGCATGGGAGATCTTTCGGTTTTCTGACATCTTCAATTTTTTTTCTATGTCTTAAAGTTCTTGTCATATAGGTTCTTCACTTGCTTAGTAAGAGTTACTTCAAGGTATTTTATATCATTTGTGGCTATTATAAAGGTTGATGTATCTCTGATTTCCTTCTCAGCCTCTTTGTCTATTGTATGTAGGAGGGTTACTGATTTTTTTGAGTTGATCTTGTATACTGCTATGTTGCTGAAGGTGTTTATAAGCTGTATGATATCTTTGGTTGAATTTTTGGGGTCACTCATGTATACTATCATGTCATATGCAAATAGGGAAAGCTTGACTTCTTCCTTTCCAATGTGTATCACCTTAATCTCCTTATGTAGTGTTATTGCTCTGGCTAGAAGTTCAAGTACTATGTTGAATAAGTATGGGGAGAGCAGACAGCCATGCCTTGTTCCTGATTTTAGTGGAATTGCTTTGAGTTTCTCCTAATTTAATTTGATGTTGGCTATTGGCTTGCTGTAAATTGCCTTTATTATATTTAGGTATGTTCCCTGTATTCCTGATCACTCCAAGACCTTTATCATGAAGGGGTGTTAGATTTTGTCAAATGCCTTTTCAGCATGTCAAAGTGAGTTGATCATGTGGTTTTTTTTCTTTCAGTTTGTTTATCTGGTGTATTACATTGATGGACTTTCATATGTCGAACCATCCTTGCATATCTGGGATGAAGCCTACTTCATCATGGTGGATAATTGTTTTGATGTGTTCTTGGAGTCTGTTTACCAGAATTTTATTGAGTATTTTTGCATAAATGTTCATGAGGGAGATTGGTCTGTAGTTCTCTTTCTTTGTTGCATCTTTGTTTGGCTTGGGAATCAGGGTAATTGTAGCCTCTTAGAAGGAGTTTGATAATTTTCCTTCTGCTTCTATTGTGTGGAACAATTTAAAGAATATTGGTATTAACTCTTCTTTGAGGATCTGGTAGAATTATGTGCTGAAACCATCTGGTTCTAGGCTTATTTTTTTTTTTTTTTTTGCTTGGAAAACTTTTAATGACTGATTCTATTTCCTTAGGGGTTTATTGCACATTTAAATAGTTTATCTGGTCTTGATTTAACTTAGGTATGTGGACCTATCCAGAAAATTATCCATTTCTTTTAGATTTTCCAGCTTTGTGGAGTAGAGGTTTTTGAAGTATGACCTAATGATTTTCTGGATTTCCTCATTGTCTGTTGTTATATCTCCATTTTCATTTCTGATTTTGTTAATTTGGATGCTCTCTGTCTTTTGCTTAGTTTGGATAAGGACTTTTATATCTTGTTGATTTTCTCAAAGAACCAACTCTTTGTTTCCTTATTTTTTTGTATTGTTCTCTTTGTTTCTATTTTATTGATTTCAGCTCTCAATTTGATAATTTTCTGGCATCTATTCTTCCTGGGTGACTTTGCTTCTCCTTGTTCTAGAGCTTCCAAGTGTGCTGTCAAGTCACTAGTGTGAGATTTCTCCAACTTCTTTATGTGTGCATGTAGTGCTATGTATTTCTCTCTTAGCACTGCTTTCATAGTGTCCCATAAGCTTGGGTATGTGGTGTATTCATTTTCATTGATCTCTAGGATCAATCTTTATTTCTTCCTTAACCCATTGGTGATTCATTTGCGCATTATTCAGTTTCCATGAGATTGTAGGATTTCTGTAGTTTTTGTTATTTTAATCTAACTTTAAACCATGGTGGTCTGATAGAACGCCTGAGGTTATTCCAATTGTTTTGTATCTGTTGAGATTTGCTTTGTGGCCAAGCATGTGGTCGATTTTAGAGAAGGTTCCATGGGGTGCTGAGAAGGTATATTCTTTTTTGTTTGGGTGGAATGTTATGTAGATATTGATTAAGTCCATTTGAGTGATCACATCAGTTAAGTCCTTCATTTCTCTGTTAAGTTTCTATTTGGCAGATCTGTCTAGTGGTTAAAGTGGCGTGTTGAAGTCTCCCACTATTAATGTGTGGGGTTTTATATGTGATTTAAGCTTTAGTAATGTTTCTTTTACATATGTGGGTGCCCTTGTGTTTGGGGCATAACTGTTCTCTTAGTGTCTGCATTATATCTGTCCAGGTTCTTCTGGCTTTCAAAGTCTCCATTGAAAAATTGGGTGTTATTCTAATGGGTTTGCCTTTATAAGCCACTTGGCCTTTTTCCTTTGCTGCTCTTAATTTCTTGCTTTATTCTGTATGTTTAGTTGTTTAATTATTATGTGGTGAGGGAATGGCAGTTTTGATTTTATAGTGTTATACATATGAAATATAAAATAGATAGTCAATTTTTTTGAGCTGAGCATCAAACCCAGGTCCTTGTACTTGCTAGGTGAGCGCTCTACCACTGAACTAAATCCCCAACATATATAGTCAAGAAGAAATATTTAAAAGTTAGATATTCAAAACAGGAGTCATGTCCAGGGTATATAAAGAACTCTTACAACTCAGTAGTATGATGCTAAATAACACAGCTTAACTATGTACAAAGATTTGAAATACTGGGTGGCAAATATATGAATTATCAAATAAGCACTTGAAAAGATACTTAATATTATAGTCATTAGATACATGCTAACACGACCTCAGTAAGACACCACTTCAAGTGAACTAGGATGGCCATGATATAAAGAAAAGGGAGACTAACAAACATCAGACAGGATGTAGAAGACATTGCTAGGAATGTAATGTGGGGTGGCTGCTATGAGAAATAGTTTGACAGTTTCTTAAAATAGGGTTTCCATACACTACAGTAATTTCCCTCATAGGTACACTTATAATAGAATGGAAAATGTAATAGTCATATAAAAAGTTACATATGAGTGTTCTTAGAAGAATTATCCATATCCCCCAGGGAAATGCAAATCAAAGCTACTTTGAGATTTCATCTTTTACCTGTCAGAATGGCTAAAGTTAATAACAAATAAACAGTTCATGCTGGCAAAGATATGGGATAAGTGAAATACTCATCCGTTGCTGGTGAGAGTGCAAACTTGTACAGCTACTATGGAAATCAATGTGGCAATTCCTTGGAAAGTTGGGAATCAATCTAACTCAAGATCTAGCTATACCACTTGGGCATATACCCAAAGGACACCCCATTCTTCCACAAGGACACTTGCTCATCCATGTTCATTGCTGCTCTATTCATAATAGCCAGAAACTGTAAACATCCTACATGTCTCTCAACAGAAGAATGAATAAATAAAATGTGGACATTTAACCAATGGAGTATTACTTGTTTGTTAAAAAATGATATCATGAAATTTGAAGGCAAATGAAAGGAGCTAGAAGAAATAATCCTGAGTGAAGTAATCCAGACCCAGAAAGATAAATTTGGTATATATATTCACTTAAATGTGGTTGTTAGCTATTAAGTAAAGGATAACAAAGCTGAAATCCATAGAATCAGAGAGGATAGGTATGGAGGAGTGTTGGAGGGACATATGGATCTCCCTGGGAGGGGAATATACAATAGATTTTATGGATAGACTGGAGGCAGGTGGGGACAGGAACTGGAGGATCAGGTGTGGTGGGGGAGGGGAGATAGGGTTGAGGAATAGAATGTAAGACAGCTGGAATTGAAGAGCATTTGAGGGATAATATGGAAGCCTATTGCAGTAGAAACTTCCTAAAATATATGAAGGTGATCCTAATGAGACCTCCTAATAATTGGGGATATGGAGTCTCAACTGGCCATCTCTTGTTACCAAACAAGGCTTCTTCCAGTAGTGGGACTTAATTGCATTCTTTTGAGTCGTTGGCTAAGGGTGTCCCATGGAAATCCCCAAACAAACCAGGCTGTTGTTAAGACAATGAGTTGCTCTCCATAAACTGACAGCAAAGCTGAGGACAGCACCCACACAACTCAATGAACATAGAGAAGTTGAGCTGCTGCCTATACAGAGCTTCATCCCTACACTCTAGTGCCTTTGGTGTGGGAAGGCACTCTGCAGGCTATCAAATGAGAACGTAAACCAACACAGTCACAAAGCCGTTCCTCTACAATCTGACCTGCCTGCGTGATATACTAGGCACTGGTGGCACAGAACTTGTGGGAATAGCCAACCAATTTCTGATTTGACTTAAGACGCACTCCACAAGGTGGAATCTATATCTGACACTGCTTGGATGACTGAGAACCAGAAACTAGATAGCCCGGAGTCCTAGGGTAAAACAAAATACCACTGGTCTAAAAACCAAATATATATATATATCAATAGAACAACTCCTAATAATATTCTGCTATAACTTATATCAGTGCCTTATTCAGTCATCAACAGAGAAGCTTCCTCAAACAGCAGATGAGAGCATATGCAGAGACCCACAGCCTAGCATTACACTGAGAGAGAGTCTAGATTGTATTTCTACATCAAATCTCTCCCATCAGATCTCAGGGAACCTCAGAGAAGAGAAGGTGGGAAGAATATAAGAGCCAGAGAGGATGGAGGACACTGGAGAAGTAGGCCCTATGAATCAACTAAGCAGGGTACATACGAGCTCACAGAGACTGGAAACAGAAAACACAGAACCTGCATGGTTCTGCACCAGGTCCTCTGCATATATATTATGGCTTTCAGCTTAATGTTTTTATGGGACTCCTTAGTGTGTGAATGAGTGGGTCTCTGATTCTTGTGCCTGTTCCTGGGGCTCTTTTTCTTCTGTTGGGTTGCCTTGGTCAGCCTCCATGTTTTGCTTTATCTTGTTATATTTTATTTTGTCATGTTAAAAACAAAGTAAAAAAGAACTATTCAGAGTCAAGAAGATATAGAAAAACATTTTAACAGATGAGTAGGTAAACAAAATGTGGCAATTATGTTGCAGAATACTGCACAGTTATAAAAAGATGTAATGACATACTGTAATGTAAATGAACCTTAAAAGCATGCAAAATGAAAGAAAATCAGTCTCTCTTTCTCTGTCTCTGTCTCTCTCTCTGTGTGAGTGAGTGAGTGTGTGTGTGTGTGTGTGTGTGTGTGTGTGTGTGTGTGTGTGTAAGGTATGGTGATGACAGATCCATTAAATAGAAAGTGTATTCACTAGACCAGTCTTCGGAGTAGACCAGTCCAGGCACCCTCTAGAACACTGCCAGCACTGCCAGGTGGAGTCATCCTTGTGGATTCCTGAGAGCCAGCACCCAGTCTCTTTCTAGTCCCATGATGTCTTCATCTATCATGGTATCTCCCGCCCTGCCCTCCCACTCTGTCCCTGTTCCAGCTCGACCCTCCCATTTCCCTATGTTCTCACCCCTGACTCCTTGCCCTTCACCCACCCCCCACTCCCAGTCCACTCATGTAGATCTCATCCATTTCTTCTTTGCTGGGCCATCCATGTGTCCCTCCTAGGGTCTTTCCCTGTTAGCTAGCCTCTCTGGAGCTGTGGGTTGCAGTCTGGCCATCCCTCCCTTCACATCTAGTATCCACTTATTAGTGAGCACATACTATGTTTATCCTTATCCTTCTGAGTCTGGGTTACTTCACTGAGGATGATATTTTCTAGATCCATCCATTTGCCTGCAAAATTCATGATGTCATTGTTTTTACAGCTGAGTAGTACTCCATTGTGTATATGTGCCACATTTTCTTTATCCATTCTTAAGTTGAGGGGCATCTAGGTTGTTTCCAGTTATTACTATTATGAATAATGCTGCTATGAATATAGTTGAGCATGTGTCCTTGTGGTAAAATTGAGCATTCCTTGGGTATATGCCCAAGAGTGGTATAGCTGGGTCTTGAGGAAGACTTATTCCCAATTTTCTGAGAAACTGCCATACTGGTTTCCAGAGTGGTTGTACAAGTCTGCATTCACACTAACAGTGGAGGAGTGTTCCCCTTGCTCCAATCCTCTCCAACATCCTCTTTAGTGTTTTTATCTTAGACATTCTGACAGCTGTAAGATGGTATCTCAGAGTTGTTTTGATTTGCATTTCCCTGATGACTAAGGATGTTGAACAAGTCCTTAAATGTCTTTCAGCCATTTCATTTGAGATTCTTCTGTTGAGAATTCTCTGTTAAGCTCTGTAGCCCATTTTTAAAATTGGATTGTTTAGTATTTTGAAGTCTAGCTTTTTGAGTTCTCTCTGTATTTTGGAGATCAGCCCTCTGTCAGATGTGGGGTCGGTGAAGATCTTTTCCAATTCTGCAGGCTGTCGTTTTGTCTTATTGACTGTGTCCTTTGCTCTACAAGAGCCTTTGTCCAGTGACTGATGGAGGCAGATGCAGAGATCCACGGCCAGGTGCCAGGCTGAGCGCCGGGAATCCAATTGATGAGAGAGGGGAGGGATTTCTACAGGTTGGGGATGTTGAGATCATGATGGGAAGACATGCAGAGATGACTGGCCACACTGGTGGAAGCCTATGAACTGTAGACTAGTGTCTGTGGAGTCCCCATGGGAATGGACTAGGCCGTCTGGATAGGGAAGATGGTTTTCTGGCTCAAACTGTTTGGGGGACACACAGACAGGGGGATTGGGATTCATTCTTGGTGCATGAGCAGGCTTTTGGGAGCCCAGTGCCTGTGGTGTGACACCTTGCACAGCCTTGGTGCAGTGGGGAGGGGCTTGGACCTGGCTAGACTCAGTGTGCTGGGCTCTGCTGACTCCCCATGGGAGACCTTGATTTGGGAGATGTGGGGTGACTTAGGAGGGAGTTCTGGGGATGGGAGGAGGGAGGAGATGGGATCTGTGGGTGGTATGTAGAGTGAGCAGAAAATTTCTTAATAAAGAAAAATTAAAAGAAAAAAAAAAGAAATTTCAAAAACCAGAAAAAAAAGTAGATTAGTGAATTTCTGGAGCTGTGTGTAAACATGGATTGATTGAATTGAATACAGTGGTAGAGAAGTTCTCACATTTGGTGGTAGAGATGTTTGCATAGGTGGTAAGTTTTTTTTTTTTTAATTAACAACATGCATATATAACATGAGTAAATCTTACATCAAATAAATGTATAAAACACAATTAATATGTGTAATAATGAGGTTTGTGGTAATGAATAGTTTGTGGTACCATGAACAGGTATGGATCCTGGATGGAGAGAGAATATTTATTTGTAAACTTAGTGTAAGCCAAGTATTCTGGTAAATTATTTGGAACTACATACAAATTTACACATTTAAATTTTACTCATCTGTAATTTAAAAATAGTTAAATATTTTAAGAGTTGATATGCATTATAGCAGGTATATGCAATGTACATTTACTGGATAATCAATTCTGTATTTTAAAAATGGAAACAAAAATCTGTATAGAATAGACCCTAGTATCATAATACCAAGCAGTATATTATATAAGATGACACTTTAGTTTTTCTCAATCAATTATTATATTAATTTTTCCATGACCCTTCCAGTGTGATACTGTTACTACTGTGTGGGAAAGCTTATTCAAATACAACTGGTTCATGCATTTGAAAGGCTTTCTCTGTATTTTAAACCAGAACGTTTACAACCTTACAACTGCTTCTTTGAAACAAATGAAATAAAGTAAAATATCTAACAAATGCAAATAGAAGCAAAACTTTGAGCAAAGAAAATCATACCTGATATATTTAGCTACTTATGTCATAGAGGATAGAAATGGTAGGTGAGGCCATGTCTGGCTCAGGAGATTTGATCTTTCTCTAGTAGGCTCATTTTTTTCCCCTCAAGAACACTCCTCCTCATTGCACCCAATTTTGAAAGCTTTCATTAGAGGCTTTCTTGGACAGAGTGGGACTGGAGTAGTTATAGGATATTTGAATATCAAAATACAGAATAACTTGAAAATCATCTCGTTAAAGTTTATTTTACAGAAGATGAATCTCAAGGGGAGTAGGTAGAGCATGGTAAGATAAAGTGTCCTGTAGAGAACTTAAAAGTAATGATTATCAGAGTTTCAAGCACTAAACATTGAAATCATCACCAACATGATCTGAGCTTATAGAAACAAACAACTGTTGTCCAGCATGCTATACAGTTGCAAGAAATAGTATATTGCTCCTGAGAAAACCAGTCTGCTGAAGTGTGAGGAAAACTTGAACTGCAGAGTAGGCTTCTCCATGCTCAAGGTCTCAGTGGATAGAAAGTGAAGAGCATCCTTTTCTGACAATATTTCCTAAAATCAATGTGAGCTCAGAGAATAGGACTGAAATATTTTTGTTTGTTTACTGTTTGAGAAAACATTCTGAAATTAACCTAAGCAAATGCAATAAAACAGAAATAATGAAAAGACTGGCAAAATAACCTTTTGTATATTTAAGGGTTTTTAAAAATTCTATTTAAGGAAGTTTGTTACTAGAAAACCTATAATAGTAAAATCTGGATATAAAAACTTACACATATATTGGTATGTATGTGTTTGAAAATATGTAACTGAAGGGTCAAAAGAGGCTAGAACATACTATTGAAATTCTAAGTAACATTTAAGTATGGCATTTGCATTTGTTAGTGCTGAAACAGCTGCACAGGCTAATACTACTTTTACTCCTCTGCTGATTTTTTTTCTCATTTTTAAGGTTAGATAAACTCAAACCAGATTTTACATCAGGATCCTCTCAAGAGGTGAAAGTTAAAACACATTGCTACGTAGTTCTTCCAGGTGAATAGTGTGAATAAGATGTTTCTCAATTGTGAATAGAATTCACACTTGTGAATAGAAACACTTGTTTCTTGGGATTTTTTGTGGTATTTTTCCTCATAAAATCATGAGTTTGCACAGAATATTTCTTCATGAGATGTAAAATGATGAAGAGGTTTGTTCAGAATGTTATGGAGTATGTTTTTAATTGGCTCTGATGAGCAATGCTGGTTTTGTGTTTGCAGTAGGGTTGATTTAGCCCCTGGGCATTATTACCTATGATTTGCCTCCATTTTGTCTTTGGAGTGTGATGATTCCCTCTGGATTTGTGGTTGTGTATATTAACCTGAAAGAGTATACAACTATCTTTGGCTAATCTTCCTCAGAGAGTTGATTAATTTTTCTAGAGCATTCTTATTCTTGTTACCTGTAGGACATTCTTCCCACCCTATGAAAAACTTGAGTACTTCTTCAATTAACTAGGTCTTAAAAAAAACTACAGTACCATATTTTCCTAGGAAGTCATTCTTATAGTTCAAACCTAATGATCTTTTTTTTTCCATCAGTTCCTAAGCAGTATCTAGCATATGATAAATTGTATCAACCATTTCTTAATCATTTTGGTAATTTATTTTAACTTTTTGCCTTATATGTAAATGCATTTCTGATCTGAAGATTAGAAACTCATTTAGAATAAACAATAATGCCATTGATTTGAAGATATATTGAACAAATTAGTGCTGAATTGAATCACATTGCTCATTCATGCAGATTTTGAAGTTTAACTTTGGGAGGGAATTCCATGACAAAACACATTTCTTATGAGTACTCTTCCCTCATCCATCATCCTAGGCTTAAAAAAAAAATCACAGCTGAATTGAGTCTGCGAAATATAGAGATCTTCTTGGACTGTCTGTGACCATGTACTTTCTGAAAATCAGAGAAAGTATATTTAGTGCTCACAGGGTGGGTGGGGGGGGTCCTGCCAATGAAGGACGCTTCCCTTAGATGCTGGTCACATTCTTATGTAAAAAGGCACTAGGATGAGCTTCAGGTCACTGAATATTTTCTGGCAGTTATATACCCCTGATAATTCTTCCCCACATGAATACTCTACATCTCTGTAATGAATGCAGGAGTGTAGCAACACAAGCATGCATGCATCATTTCTGACCATCTGTTTTATTTATATCCACAGAAGATCAGAATGATCCACTTTATGATTATGACTATCCCTGAATTCACCTACCTAAATTTTACCAAAGTAGAGCCCTATGAGAGTTCAGAGGCTGTATCTACTCAGCTCATCAGGGCAGTATACATGTAATAGGCCCTTCATATCTAAGTGACATTGCCCCTTCATGTTCAAGTACAAACTGGAGTTCGTTCGTCAAAGTAAAACACAGAGAGGAGAGACTTGGGAAAGTCTTCTTGCTTCCTTGAATTTCAGTTCCTCCATAGTTGTATGATATTGACAATAATACTTAACTTAGACAAGGTTTGCTTGTCAAGGTTAAATCTGACAGTTTACATGTGGGTTATTTGTGTCAACATGGGACTTAAAAATTAAAATGCACACATAGATGATGCCACAGAAAAACAGCCTTTATGTGACCATTATATTTACCGTACAACTTTCCTGCTAGAAGCCACCCTTGCCCATTGGGATTTTTGATTGATTTTCCATAATGCTGAAGGATGACATGGAAAATCTTGAGTATCAAGGGGTTATAATGTGCAACTTTCCAGGCTACTGCTTTTCCTAACAAGGAGTTCTTTCCTTCCCACACTAATCCTCTTTTCTTTTTCTGTTCTAACTCTTCCTGTTTGGCACAATGTCTGTCATCTTCATACTTGTGTGTACAGTAGGCCTGTGCCGATGAAGTCATTGAGGCTGCACCTCCTTGAGGCCTCCCAGCCTCCGCAAGGCGGCCTTCATCTCTTTGTTTCGTAGTGTGTAGATGATGGGGTTAAGCAAGGGAGTAATGACTGTGTAGAAGACAGCTACCACCCCATCCAGAGGTTCCTGTGAGCCAGGCCGTAGGTAAATAAAGGTGCAGGGCACATAGTAAACGATGACCACAGTGAGGTGGGCAGCGCAGGTGGAGAAGGCATTGCGACGCCCATCTGCAGACCGGATTCTCAGGATGGCAGCCACGATGTAGGCGTAAGAAGTGAGAATGAGCATAAAGCATGTGAGGGCCAAGAAGCCAATGTCTACAAAAGTGACTAGCTCATTGATGGTGGTGTCTGCACAGACTAGACGGAGAATGGCAGGAATGTCACAGAAGAAGTAGTCAACTCGGTTTGGGCCACAGAAAGGCAGCCTGAATATGAAACTTGTTTGGAAAAGTGAATGGATGGTCCCTCCAATCCAGGTGCCCAAAGCTAGGTAGTTACAGACACTGCGAGTCATGATGGTAGCATAGTGTAAAGGCTTACAGATGGCCAGGAATCTGTCATAAGCCATAAGGGTGTAAAGAAAACATTCAGTACAGCCCAGGAAGTGGAAAGAAAAGAGTTGAATCACACAGCCCCCAAAGGAGATAATTCTACTATCCAAGAGAAAGCCAGCTAGCATCTTTGGTACAATCGCAGAAGAAATGGTCATATCTAAGAAGGAGAGGTGACATAGGAACCAGTACATGGGCCGTTGGAGCCGGATGTCCACTAAGACAGTGAGGATGATGAGCCCATTGCCAGAGACAGTGAGGAGGTAGATGACAAGGAATACCAGGAAGAGTGGAATCCCGAGCTGAGGTGGGTGGTGCAGGCCCACCAGAATGAAGTGAGACACAGAACTTTGGTTGCTGCTTTGCATGTCCTTGACAGTCACATCTGACAAAAGACGACAGAAGAAAAGAAAGGCTTAATGCTCCTGTGAAGTCTCCAGTCATGGCACATATATTCTGCAGTATTCCCAAACAGGCACAGAAAAGATTTTCTCCCTTCGCTCTTTCCATGCCTTCTTCCTCCCCCTCCTTCCCCCCATCTACCTCTCTCTATCTCTCTTTCTCTTCCTTCCTCTTCCTCCTCTCTCTTCTGAATCACTCACTTGTTCCTTATCATTTCCCCCCTCTCACCCCTTCTAATGGAGATTGTATTTGCTTGCAGAGAACATCTCAGCACCAAAGCTAATGAACTATTTTCCTGTCCATAGTTTTGCTTTCCAAAGTTTCAGTTACAGTTGTCCATGGACTGAAAATGTTACTTATCTTACTTTTTCATGAGAGTAAGAACACAGAACTTGTACTGCAGTATATTATCAGTTTTTATGAACGGTTGTTGCAAATCTTATCCTTTCAACTTTCTGGACTGCCACAGACATTGCTGTTCTCAGTGACAAGTCTGCACACTACATTCTGAGTATCCAGAATTCTGATCTGTACAATGTTCAAGAAGGCTTGTGATTGAGGACACCAGGGCCCAGGTACCTAATTCATTATTGTTTTATGTACCTTAAGACAAACTCTGAAGATCATTTGGATCAGGAAAGTCCAAGACAAGATTGACCTTTGCTCAATGGCACTCAAAGACTCTCCTGTCATATGCAATGCTTTAGGTCTTAGCTGTTTCCTCTGTTCCCAACACCTGTAACATTTAATAAAATTGCATCTCCAAAGGATCCCCATTACTATACCTCTCCCTCCCTTGCTCTTCCTGGAGCCTGCTGATGAACTCTGCCTGGATGAGAATCTGCACTGAAGCCAGCTGTTTCCTTCAGCTTCTTCTTGCATGTTGCTGCTCCATAAGGAGGCCCATTTCTGCAGCTTTATGGGCCATGACCCTTCTTGCTTGTGAAACTGTGCTCTTTCTGCTTCCCCTCTTATAGCCTTCATTGTGCTATGGGCAGTGGGGTCCCTTGGTTTTGGCCTCTGGAGTCTTGTTTTCTGCTAAGCAGGTTCTTCCTTCCTGTTAATCAGGTTCTTCCTTCCTACAGTCTCAATGGGGTAGGAGTTAAGGGGGTGCTGAGATTAACTCTGCCTTTTCCATTGGGAGCAATTAGCTACTAAGTGTAAATGAATTTCACTGGGCTTTGTTCACAGAAGACCCCTTGGAAGTTTGCTGAGTGGCTAATAGTGTCCCAGCGCAGGATCCTGATGAGAGCAGGTGCTTGGTAATCCATGAAAGGCCCCTTCCTCTTTTCTTGGTTTTGTTTTCTCACCCTGAAACTTTAGATAATTCTGAATTGCTCACATATTCCATGAAGGCCTGCCTGGGTGGAACCTGAAAGAATATTAAAGTTACAGGAATTGAATGAATGCCACCTATTAATTACTTTAAATGAGCCATTCAATTTAACATGGAGTCAATCACTAGGATATTGTATTAGAGTCACACCATCTGGGGCAGAGTGGTGTCTGGTCATCAGGATGAAAACAGATGGACTGTGAGGTCCTTTGGATGAGTGACTCAGAGCACACACCATGCTACTCTTGAAGAAATGGAATTGTGGCAAATAAGGTTGTCTCCAAAAGTTAATGTCATACAATTGAATGAATTAAATCCTATTCAAGTCTTGTTGACAGATGACATGAATTCATTGGACTAGAGAAGGCAAACTACAGATAGCAAAAATTTGCTAAAATGTATTTTGTCTAGTGTTTAACATAGTTAAATTATTAAAGAAATTGTTACTCCACTTTTAAGGAACATATTTGTGAATTAACACATTGTATTGGGCCTGTTTTTGAATAAATTATTCTGTAATTAAGGAATCACATGAAGTACTTTGGTTTGTGATTATCAGCTTATTTCCCTATTGCATGAATATTATTGACTTTACTTCCTGATTATGGAAAGTGTAAATCATATTTATCATTGCTAGTAGATCATTCCACATAGAAAGCAAGGTGGGAGGGACTTAGGACTCCAACTATATCATCCTTCCATTACATCTAATATTCCAGATGAAAGTACACATTTAAAAAGAATAATATGAGGAAAGGGAACATTTGATTGTACAGGAGGCTTTGGCTTCAAATTTCTGGAGTGGATCTCTGGTCTTCAGAAGTTAGGACAGGCGTTTAACTATTTGGGAAACTAAATGATTGTTTGTTAACTCTAGACCTCGAGTAATTTGATTTTCTACACAGGTGAGTATATGGAAGGAAGGAGGGGAGACTCAAGGAGACCCTACTGTATTTTCTTACACTTTGAAATTGAAGAAAAAAAAAGAAAAGAAAAACGGCAGGAGAAAATTTGTCTTAAAAAGATAAGAAGGGGAGGAGAGCATGAAGGAAGGGCAAGGACATCTGGGACTCAGAAGGTAGATAAGAATCTCCTAACTGGAAGTAGGGTGATCTAGGTAACAGTGATTAGTATTGCAAGCTAGTTGCATTGCTCAGTGTGTAAAGATGTTTCTGCCCAAACCTGATTATCTGAGTTTGATTTCCCAGAATCCATTTATAGGTTACTGCAGAGAACCAAATTCACCAAGTTGTACCAAGGCAGGTACATGCCTCATCTTGCCATGGTACATACAAACAAACTAACAATTACTATAAATAGTAAACATTAAAGAAAGAATAAGCATGATTTTCTGAGAGAAACAAAAAACTTTAAGGTGAACAATCACAGATTTTGAAGGGGGGTTATTTATTCATATTTGTTAGGCTTTATGTATTTTAAACTCTGTAAGTAAGACTATTTCCTGTTATGAATTTAAATATACAGACACTGGGATGTAGTAACTCCATTTCAGGAATATGTTCTTAGTATTATATTCTTAGTAAGCATAAGTACATAAGTTTACTCAATTACATTTTTGTGCTTGGATACATGGTTTATAATGGCAAAACAGTGGAAATCCAAGTCAAGATGATTGAATAAATGAAAGTTCTTTTTTGTGAAATACAAAATTTGTTTATTTGTTTTAGTACTTACAACAGATACCATATGGTCTGGAAATGATAAATTAATATCTGGTCCTTCAAACAAAACATTTGCTTGCCCCTGTGATAAACAATCACCTCACTGTTGACCACATCTCCTGCAACTTTACCTTTTTTCTTTTCTTTTCTTTTCTTTTTTTGTTTGCAGGCAAATGGATGGAACTAGAAAATATTATCCTGAGTGAGGTAACCCAGTCTCAGAAGGACAAACATGGTATGTATGTTGGTTAAGCAGCAGCAATGGAAGAGAGCACTGGCTATTGTGGTGGAAGAATCATGAGCCATGGGTACCTTTCTAGAGCTTTATTGGGAGAGAAAGAGAGAGAGAGAGAGAGAGAGAGAGAGAGAGAGAGAGAGAGAATGCGCACAGAGAGGGCACACCCACTTTTTAGGCTGGGATGCCATCGCAGGCTAGTGAAATAATTAAGGACATAATCCTTACATTCTAGACTTTTGCTTATTATATATAAAAAAGCAGGTATATGGGAATAGGGGCATCATTTCTCTCAAAAGCTGCTTCCAGCTGACTGTTGGATGTCGATTGGCTCTTGGGGGAATGGGGAAGGGGAGTCGTCCGAGGTAGACAGGTGTTGTGGGATACTGTCTGCCATCCATTGTTCTGGAGACATGTATCCCTCTTGGCTGTGGCTGGGAACCTTCTGTCTGACAAGATGCTGGTGACATAGACAAAAGCTTAGAGAGAAAAGAATCATTATTATTTTATGTTGGCACTTATCTGAGGTGGCGCACATTGGTAGGATTTGCTAAAGGAGGTTGAGGCAGGAGGATCACGAGTTCAAGGCCATCCATGAGCGCTGCCACTTAACCAACAATGTACTCATTCATAGGTGGATTACTAGATATAAAACAAAGGATAACCAGACTGCAAACCACAGCTCCAGGGAGGCTAGCTAGTAAGGAGGATCCTAGGAAGGATGTATGGATTGCCCAGTGATAGAGAAATGGATGAGATCTACATGAGCAAACTGGAGGTTGTGGGGGGTAATGGAGGGCAAGGGATGAGAGTTTAGGGGAGTGGGAGGTTTGAGCTGGAACAGGAACAGAGTAGGAGAGCAAGGAAAGAGATACCATGATAAATGAAGGCACCATGGGAATAGGGAGAAGCAGAGTGCTAGGGAGATCCCCAGGAATCCTTAAGGATGACTCCACCATAGACTACTAATAGTCAAGAGGGTGCCTGAGCTAGCATACTCTAGTGATCAGATGGCTGAATACCCTAACTGTCATCATAGAGCCCTCATCCAGTGACTGATGGAAGCAGATGCCGAGATCCATGGTGGAGCTCCAGGAGTCCAATCAATGAGAGAGAGGAGGGATTCTATGAGCAAGGGATATTGAGACCATGGCTGGAAAAAGTACAGAGACAACTAGCCAAACCAGTGGAAATGCATGAACTGTGGACCAATAGCTGAGGAGCCCCCATGGTACTGCACTAGGCGCTCTGGATAAGAGAGATAGTTGTTTAGCTTGAACTGTACAGGGGGCCCCCAGGCAGTGGGATTGGGACATGTCCCTAGTGCATGAGCCGGCTTTTTGGAATCTAGTGCCTATGCTGAGACACTTTGCACAGCCTTGGTGCAGGAAAGAGGGGCTTGGACTTGCCTCAACTGAATGTACAAGGCTCTGCTGACTCCCCATGGAAGACCTTGCCTTGGAAGAAGTGGGAATGGGGGGGGGTTGGGGGGAAGGCTGGGGTGGTGGTGGGAGGATCTGTGGTTGATATGTAAAATGAATAGAAAATCTCTTAATAAAAATTTTATTAAAAAATAAAGTACTCAACACTAAAAAAAATGAATAAGTGAAAGTATTACACCACCATGAAATATTAAACAGCAGTAGAGGAAACTGAACTCTAACTACATTTTTTAAAAAATGCTGACTGTCTTCTTGAGATAACTTTAGTTGGTGGAGAAGACAAGAGCAGAAGTGTGGTTAATCCTGTACCATTTTTCTAAAGCAAAAAAGATAATTTTGGTATGATGTGAACATAGGGAAAGGGGCACAAGAACATAAAACAGATTATTAGTATAAAGTTAGGTGATGGTGGTGATTTAAAAAAACAGTCACGCCTAACCTAAAAATAAAAGTAACACTGTAGCGAGTATGACATAAGTCAATACTGTAGAAGAGTGTCTTTGTCTTACTTTTTATCACGAATGTACATGTGGTATATTTTTGCCTGTGCATGTTTTATTGTGTGTGTTGGTGTGTGTGCTCTATTGTGGAAGCCAGTGGCTGGTGTAGGGTGCTTCCTCTACTGCTTCCACTTTATTTCTTGAGACAAGCACTCTCACTGAGTTTGGAGCTCAGTTATTGCCTAGACTGTCTCCTCATTGAGTCCTGCAGTCCCCCTTATCTGCTTCCCAGCACTGAGACTGCAGGCATCCAAACTTGGGCCTTCAAAGTTACACAGCATCCCTTTACCAAAGTGCTTTTCAAGAGTGTTATAAGCTATCTGTAGTGGATAGCCATCCCAGCATTGGCCTGGAAGTTCCAACCCCCATTGAGGCTTTGGTAATGGTCACGCCCACAAGGCAGGGTGGAGAATGAAGCAGAAGAGGGAGGATCAAGAGGAGGTCGCGCGCTTGAGTCTGGGACCTGGACGCTGGAGGGAGACCGAGCAGAGTTCTCCAGAGAACACCGCCAGACTGCACTATACCTTTGCCAGACCCTGCTACCTACCCCTTCATTGTAAGTTACCCTGCAAAATAAACCTCCCTTTTAACTACATGGAGTGGCCTAAATAATTTCACCATTATCTGGCGCTCACGTGGGGCAAATCCCAAAGGCCTAGGCGGCTCCCTCCCTCAGCCTCCTCCCCGGCTGGCGGGTACCTAAACCCTCCTGCAAAGTTAGCTTAGCCCCTAGACCAGCGAAAACCCACTGTTAAGTGAGGCCTTCCCACTCCTCCAAGTGCCGGTTCCCGCCATCTTGGTTCCTGCCTTCAGCTGTCACCAGCCAAGGTCTCGAGCAGGCCCTGCTTTGGAGCTATACCAACGATTCCTGCTGGCTGAAAAGTGCTACTGCACCCCCCAAAACCACGGAAAGGTAAGCTTATTTTAGTAAAAGTACTTGATAATTTTACACCTTAAAACTGACTAACAAATTCTGAGTAATTCTTGTAATATGGCTGACAACATTACCTCATAAGGATTTAAAAACCTTTTTGCCTGTATGATGAATGACATTCTCTTGGAAATATATGACCTCCCTAAGACATATCTGGCCTGTACCATTTTGACATTCATTGTAATAATTCACATAGTGTTCAAACACTGGTTTAATAATAAGAACAAAGATGAGTCATTATTGGGACTGATACAGGCTTTAAGATAGCAATGAAGGCTTACAGAAAAAGATTCTCTTTCTGGAATCTGCTAACCAAGAATTACAGGTTTTAAAAGATAGCAATGAAGGCTTACAGAAAAAGATTCTCTTTCTGGAATCTGCTGACCAGGACTTACATAAAAAGATTCTCTCTCTGGAATCTGCTGGCCAGGACTTACAAAACAAGCTTGTACCCAAAATTGCTTTTATTGATAATAAATATGAGTATTTAATGGATAGAACACTAACTCTCCAGAGTGAAGTTGTAGCTACTCAGACACTATGTAAGGAAGAAAAATTATCATTACTTGATAAGATAAGGTCCATGGAATCATGTGTTTCAGAAGAACATAAAAACTTCCATGATTCCATGAAAAATCTGGAATCCCTTACAAGAGAGGAGGTTTACTCCCTGGAACAGACTGTAGGTGCTCGTTTACAAGCCCTGGAGGAAACTCTCAATAAACATGACAAGGGACCTAATAAGCAGAAGGGCAAGACCATACAGGTTGTAACATCTCCAAATGGCTCTCATACAATGGCTTATCCTGTTATCATCCATGAGAATCCAGCAGATGACACACACCCCGAGCCATATATGACATATACATTACAACCAATTTCAACAAGGGACTTTAAAAATATAAAGGAAGCAGTAGTTACATATGGGATACACTTCACATATGTAAAACAGATGTTAAATTCGTGGTCTACCTCACATAGAATCATTCCAGATGACTGGCATCAGTTAATTCCAGCTGTTCTAGAATACAGCCAGCAGTTACAGTGGAAAAGCTGGTTGAGAGAAGAGGCAAGAAATTTAGAACAACAAAGTAAACTCAGAGGTTTTGAGATCTCCCAAGATCAAATACTTGGTGAGGGATGTTTCGCTGACAGGAATGTACAAGCCATTTATGATGAGCATACAACATCCCTATGCCGTACAGCAGCTCTAAATGCTTGGGAAAAAATTCCAGAACCTGGAAAAGCAACTGAGGTATACACAAAGATATTTCAGGGACCGCATGAACCCTTCACTGATTTTTTACAAAGGCTGAACACAGCTATAACAAAAGCTGTATCAGATAAAGAATTAAGAAAAGTATTAACTGAGTCCTTGGCATTCGACAATGCTAATGCAGAATGCAAAAGAATACTTACACCATTAAAGATCAGATCAGCTCCTTTAGAAGAATGGATTCAGTATACTAATAGTGTTGAATCTCTTAACTACAGTAATGAGGCTTGGATAGGAGAGACAAATCCCAGAGGTGAAAGAAGGCCCCGTGGTACCAAATGTTTTAAATGTGGTACACCAGGTCATATAAGTAAAAACTGTACATGGGGTAATCCTAGAAGTAATACTCCTTCTAGGAATAGCCTAAACAGAAGACGCCAACCACCTCCTGGATTATGTAGAAGATGTGGCAAAGGCCGACATTGGACCAGTGAGTGCAGATCAAAAATAGATATACGAGGCAACCCTTTACTGGTGGAAAACGCCTCAGGGGGCCTCTTGCAGGTCCCCAAATCAAATGTGGTAAGAACATTCCCAGCCACTGTGGAAGACATTCCTCTCTAGGACATCTGAATAAACCAATGCCTAATGAAAAAACCGATACTACAATGGATGATAAAACAGCTCTGATAGATGAATCACAGTTTACAAAGAACACAATAAAACAAATATTTTGGCAGACTTCCATAAATGAACAAAGACCAAAGCTTAGAATTCGAATTAATGGCTTGGTTCTGGAGGGCCTGGTAGACACAGGTGTGGATGTGACTGTAATTACATCAAAATCATGGCATCCAAATTGGCTTCTTCAAGAGGTAGATGTCTAACTTTTAGGAATTGGCACCCTATCTCAAATAAAACAGAGTTCGTGATGGGTTGAATGCATAGGGCCAGAAGGACAGAGAGGAAGGCTGAAGCCATATGTAGCATGTGTAGCACTAAATCTATGGGGCCGAGATCTGTTACAACAGTGGAATACCCAGATTAAAATTCCTACACTCTCAGAAAAGGAATACAGGCCAATGCATGTTTCTAGGAATAATATCATAACATGCTATGAAAAACAGTCACCAACCATTCAAGCTATACACAGAGCACAACTGCTGTTGAACTCTCAGAAGTACCAACTGCCTTACCTTTAAAATGGCTAACTAATAAACCTGTCTGGGTTGGACAGTGGCCTTTGACAAAAGAGAAGCTACAAGCTTTAGAACAGCTGGTTCAAGAGCAGTTAAATGCTCAAAACATTGAAGAATCTACCAGCCCTTGGAATTCTCCTGTATTTGTTATTAAAAAAAAGTCTGGTAATTGGAGAATGCTGACAGATCTGAGAGCTATTAATAAAGTAATTCAGCCGATGGGCTTCCTACAGACTGGGATGCTCTTGCCCTCTCTGCTACCCAAAGAATGGCCTATAATAGTTATTGACTTAAAAGACTGTTTCTTTACCATACCCTTACAAGAAAATGATAGAGAAAAATTTGCCTTCACAGTTCCTAATTATCACAATTCTCAGCCAGTCAAGAGATATCAATGGAAGGTCCTCCCACAGGGAATGTTAAACAGCCCTACCTTATGCCAATACTTTGTGCAAAAACCATTGGAGATAATTCGTGTAAAGTTTCCACAATCCATAATTTATCACTATATGGATGATATCCTATTAGCTGATCCAAAGTTAGACACATTAGAAAGCATGTTTGAAGAAGAAAAAAAAGTTTTGCCTCGCTGGGGACTGCAAATTGCTCCTGAAAAAATACAAAGAGGAGATTCTATTAATTACTTAGAATACAAGATAGAGTTACAAAAAATTAGACCCCAAAAGGTACAACTGAGGAGAGATTGATTAAAGACTCTTAATGATTTTCAAAAGTTGGTAGGTAGCATTTCCAACTTATTGGGTATCATGGGAATACCCAAAGATGGACTACAAAATTTGGCTACTACTCTAGAAGGGGACAAAGAATTAAATAGTCTAAGAGAATTATCAGCCGAAGCTTAGAAGGAATTGGCTCTAGTAGAAAAGACAATTCGAGAAGCACATGTGGATCGTGTGGATCCAGAATTTAAATGCATTCTTGTCATATTCCCCTCCAGACATTCCCCCACAGGTATTTTGAAGCAGAGGGAAGATATGATATTGAAATGGATATTCCTACCACGTAAACCAAATTAAGAAATTAAAGGCTTATATAGAAAAGATCTCTGATTTGATTCAAAAAGGTAAATTAAGACTTCGTCAGTTGACAGGAATGGACCCAGCAGAAATTGTAGTGCCTTTAACTAATGAGGAAATTTCATCACTATGGAAAGATAATGAATACTGGCAGAGAGCCTGCAGTAACTTTTTGGGAGAGATTAACAACCATTATCCCAAAAGCAAGAGAATAGAATTCATAAAGAAGACTGAATGGGTCCTTCCTCACATTGTATGACACAAGCCAATTTCTGGAGTCCTCACATTCTATACTGATGCAAATAAATCAGGGAAAGCAGGATACAAATCAGAAGACCTAAGTAAAGTGGTACAAAGTCCATACAGCTCTCAACAAAAGGCAGAACTGTATGCCATTCTTATGGTACTGATGGACTTCACAGAACCCCTCAATATAGTCACTGACTCTCAATATGCAGAGAGAGTTGTTTTACACATTGAAACTGCTGAATTTATTCCTGATAATACAGAATTAACTTCATTATTCATACAATTGCAGGAAATCATCAGAAAAAGGGAGCATCCTATATATATAACACATATCAGATCCCATACAGGTCTGCCAGGACCTCTAGCACAAGGTAATGATGAGATTGATCAGTTACTAATAGGTAATGTGCTAGAAGCCTCAGAATTTCACAAGAAACACCATGTAAATAGCAAAGGTTTGAAGAAGGATTTCTCCATTACTTGGCAACAAGCTAAGTATATTGTGAAAAAAATATCCTACTTGTTCCTTCTATAACCAAACACCATTACCTACAGGAAGCAATCCAAAAGGTATACAAAGAAATGAAATTTGGCAGATGGATGTGTTTCATTTTGCAGAATTTGGAAGATTAAATTATGTACACCATACCATTGACACCTAATCAGGATTTCAGTGGGCAACTCCTATGAGTTCTGAAAAGGCTGATTCTGTGATTACACACCTATTAGAATTTATGGCCATCTTGGGAATACCTGTACAAATTAAGGCAGATAATGCCCCAGCATATGTCTCCAATAAAATGAGACAGTTCTTTGCTTATTACAATATAAAGCATGTTACAGGTATACCACACAATCCCACAGGCCAAGCAGCCATAGAAAGATCCAATCGAACTTTAAAGGATATGCTAAGTAAACAGCAACAGGTAACAATGACTCCTAGAAATAGATTGCATAGTGCTTTATTAACTTGAATTTTCTCAATGCTGATGAGAAAGGAACAACAGCTGTGGAGAGACATTGGACGACAGACAAAACTCCTGAGCTAAAACAACCGGTTTATTTCAAAGATGTGTTGACCTCAGAATGGAAACCTGGATATGTCCTACATTGGGGGAGGGGGTTTGCTTTTGTTTCCACAGGAGAAGAAAAGCTATGGATACCAACAAAATTAATAAAAATTCGATTTGAACAGGAGAAACCCCTTGATGAGGAGAAGTAAAAGATCATCCACCAATGTGACATCTCTTCAGGTTGTAAGAAAAATTTAACAATCAAAGGTTGGGGTAGGGTTCTGCTTTTGTCTTTACAGGATAATGGAAATACCCATCTTCCAGAAATCATAAGGCCTTGGATATCCAGATGTTTATAGCAGAAAGAAAGAATCTATTGTTACCAATCTACACAGGGTAAAGATATCACTGTCTAACATCTATATCTCTATCAATCTAGAATAGTTGTGATTCCAATTTAATTATAAACCAAGCTGGCTTTGGAGATGGAATTGGCTCACTCCTTCTCTAAACCCAAGCATATTGATAAAAGAAAAGGTGAGAGATTCTTCAGTCCCATATCAGAAGAGCCCTCTGGTGTGGGACAGAAGGAAACCAATTATAAGGGACCATTATCTTCAAGATTCTAATTCTCTCCATGCTTATTCTTGATTTCTTGGAATCCTTTCTTACATGTCATGACATCTTTAAATCCAAACCTTCCATTCTGATAAAAAATAAGTTTTTTCCAATAGCAATCTCTGAAGTCTCCAGAAGGAAGATGGGGCCGCAACAACAACAACTCTACCCAATCCAGAATGATGCCATGGTAATCATCATCATACTATACTTCTTGCCAGAATTTCAGACAATCTTACTCATTACTCTGAGAGTTGCTGCAGAATCTACAGTTAGTCTAACTGAGATTTAACTATCTGAGCTTTCTCACAATACCCAACAGAGATACCATCGCCCCCTAAACAGCAGAAAGCAATTCTAAGAAAACGACGCCCCTTATCCCTAAGGTTTCATATTTCTCAGGGTTATGGATAATGGTTCTAGGGTTGGGGGTGGAAGAAACTGTTAAACACAGTGCTCTCCTTAAGGAAAGAAAATGTCTCAAAAAAAAAGGAAAAGAAGAAATGGAATGGATAGGTATAAGATATTATGGTAGACTACCATATACATATAACACTGTTATGAATTCTTATATGTTGATACAAATATAAACCTTTTATATTCCTATTTAAGATAATTTGTATATTGATACAAATACAGAACTATGTTTGTTATATTGTACACATATTTTTACTCTTATTTGAAATATTTGTATATTGATACAAATGTGAATTTATATCTGTCATACTGTATGTATGTTCTACTTCTGTTTAAGATATTCTGTATACTGATATATATTTAGGATTATTATCATATTGCATATTGCACTATACATTCCTACCTCTGTTAAAGATATTTTGTGTATTGTCACAATTTAAAGTCATTGTCCTTTTACTGTACATTTGATTACAGACTGTTTGCCTTATTTATAGGAAGCCTTAGTCCTTAGGTTGTTTAGGTAGATAAGACTTATAGAGTTATTGTCACCTATGCTTGTCATCTCTATAATTATGTTAGTTAGGTTATCCAGATTTATAAATACATAGGTCAGATGGACAGGTAATCTTCAAACACTTCGTGGACCTAGAGAATATGGCATTTAAATAACTTAGAATTCTGTTGACGTGAGACACAATTGCTCCTGGCAGCACCAATTTGATCCCGAGAGAATGTTGGGCTTCTAAGACATTTCCATTTGGAAGTTTGTCTTCTTGGCACAAAATGGCCTACTGGGCAAAGAACTGCCCTTGCCTCAACTGCTGACAGTACAAATGCTGTCCTTTCTGGACAAGCGGGATACAAGGAAAACAACCACTATACTTTGCCAAGACAGGGTAAGATGGTCTTTCAGAATTCCTGCTTCTGAAAATGGTCTGTCAGATACTCTAGGCCTGTAGCCAATTTGAATGCACCAAGGATGCTGAGAAACATTAGGTGACTGTCCAGGCTGCTAGCTGTCTCTGTCTACTCTTGCAAGACTCCTGAAAGTTGCTTGCATCCTTCTACCATTTCTCAGGTATTATTATATTCCTTCTCAGGTCTTTGAGGAAGTTGGAGATTAGCAGTTATAGTTACAACTTAGTATATATACATATATAATATCTTAGATAGAATATATTATGTATTAGACTCAGGTTCTTTAGGATAGGACACCTTTTGGAATGATCTTTGTAACATGCCACCTACCCACGCTCTAGACTTTCCTGGATTTTACTATGTGTTTTTTGCTTGATATTGTTTGCACTTATTGTAATTCCAACTTATCTAAGTCATTATCCCTCATTACTCCTGGACAATATTTGATAACCATCTCTTTGTATATAGTCTTGTATTAGGTTAGAACTTTCTTATTTAGACAAAAGGGGGAAATGTAGTGGATAGCCATCCCAGCATTGGCCTGGAAGTTCCAACCCCCATTGTGGCTTTGGTAATGGTCAAGCCCACAAGGCAGGGTGGAGAATGAAGCGGAAGAGGGAGGATCGAGAGGAGGTCGTGCGCTTGAGTCTGGGACCTGGACGCTGGAGGGAGACCGAGCAGAGTTCTCCAGAGAACACCGCCAGACTGCACTATACCTTTGCCAGACCCTGCAACCTACCCCTTCATTGTAAGTTACCCCACAAAATAAACCTCCCTTTTAACTACATGGAGTGGCCTAAATAATTTCACCATTAGCTATCCTCCCAGCTACCCTGTTAGAAAATTTGTACTGCACCCACTAATAATAAATACAAAGAGTTTGTGATACTGTTTAGCTTTGTTCTATTGTGAATTATTAATGCACATTCTTTGCTTAGTCTTCCATTTGAAGGATGACTTTTATCGATCTGTCTACACAGGATAGTCTGGATCTCAGCTGCTAGTCAAATATGGGTACTGTGAATATTATTTCTCACTCCAAAGCTTGTATTTTCCTGTTTAAATATGTTGTGTCATGAACAGTAATGATGAACAGCAAGAAAAAATACCTATGGAAAAAAAGATGACATGCATAATAACACCTAACAAATTTAAATAATGAAAAGATTCTTTGCTTTATTTTTATTTGGAAATGAGAATATTAACAACAAAATTAGACGTTGCTGTATACCCACCAAAGCACTAAAACAAAAATGTTGGCTATAGCCATGTAAAGAGGAAGTGAACCTTCAAGCCCTGTTGACAAACCTTTAGTTATCAAACTAGGGCTATAAATTAAAGCAATGATAGCCAGTTCTTAGAACTCAGAAATTCTACTTTGAGGAGTGTGTGTGTGTGTGTGTGTGTGTGTGTGTGTGTGTGTGTGACCAATTATGTGTATACAAATCCAAATGTGTGCCGAAAGAGAAAAGTGTATAATGTGTAATTGTTTGACAAATAAAGCTTCATAATAGTATCTTCAGTTACATTAGTATATGAAAATACATATTCTAGACAGTTGTTGCAACATGATTTTGAATAGTGAAAAATGGACACAAAAAAAACTTCTGGAGTTGATTGAAAATCAACTGATGTCCAAGCGGGGAATTACTCTGCAATCTATTGTAACATATGTATTTGCGCTCTGCAAGCATGCTTCTCATGTATTATATTCATCTATGTGAAGTTCAACTTAAAATATAATGTACCTATTCAACTTATGGATCAATGACTCTGGGCTTAGTTTTGCATCACTAAGGTCATTCGGTAACTTGTGGAGATGTTAAAATTCATGAGCATGGGCAACATGACCTTTCACAGTGCAGGAACAGCCTGCAGGAAACTCATTGTGCCTAAAATGCCAATAATGCCGATGATGACCAGGACATTAGTATAAGTAAAGATGACTAAAACTATGAAAATAGAATTAGCAAAGTACTTTTGAGATCAATATAAAAGTTGCTGATGACACAGAGGGCTGTGGTGTATTCATAGAGGGGAGATTTAACATTTGGAAGAAACCCATTCTACTAAAGTTGTTGTATAGATTTGAAGTATTACAAAAACTTCGGTTCTTCTGTACACGTGAGAATGGGGATCTTAAAGTGCACACCACACTGAAATGGAACAGATGACATGACTTATCAAGGTAGTCTTAGAGAAATTAAACCAAAAAAGGTAAGAGTCCCTAAACTACATGTAGAAACCTACTAGGGAGCTAGCACTTGAATGAGGATGGACAAATAGCAAAACAGAGCATGCAGAGGAGCATTTATACAGAATGATATATACAGCCAATTGATGCTCGGTGTGGTAGAGAAAGGAAGTCTTCTTCAAACGATTATTATCTGGAACTTCAAGTGAGAGAAGTCTTGACCCTGGTTTTCAAAGTACACACCAGAAAATCAATCACATGTGGACCATAGCATTAGCTACTATGATACTTTACCTATGATACTTAGGTAAAGATATGACAGGCAGAAAAGGGTAAACATATGAAATTAAGCACTGTACTTCAGCTATTTCACTGTGAAAAGAAGCTTTTGCAGTTTACTCTTTAGTGTAACAGATGAAACACATCAAGTGATTTACAGAAAGGAAACTATAATTGGAAACTTAAATGTCTAAAAGAGCACATCAGCTAATGAGCTAATGCCAGACATAATCCAAAATTATGTAGGAAATAAAACCACCTTTATATAAAATCTAAAGTAAAATTAAACCCAAATAAGTAAATGAGAGTAGTCATTGAAAGTACTAAATATTCTGTGAAAGAGAGAAAATTGATAAACATTTTTGCAAGAGTAAATTTTGCTAAAACAAAATACCAACTTTGAAACTGTACTGGAATCCTTAGATAAAATTTCCCAGAATAGTAAAAAAAAAAAACAAAACAAAAAACCATGGGAACAACAATACTTAAATGATGACAATATTAGTATTTTTCCATTTGTAAAAAGTGCTCATATGAACCAATAAGAAAAACACTAGTACTCTAAAGAAAGACAGAAAGAAAGGAAGTCCCTTATGAGACAATTTACAAAGAAGCTAGCATAAGCAGTTTTTAGTTTTGTGAAAACAATGATACAGAATTGGTAACATATGATTATGACATACAATTGGGAAGTCATTATAATCTGTAGGCATTCTTTTGGGAATAGTAACCCTAATATCCTAAATCATAATAACAGCATTTGGAAATTTTAGATGTTTTATCTGGGTATAAAGATGGTGAAAGAAACTATGATACTGAACTGGAGTGTGCAGAAGGCCATGACCATCCAGATTCTGAACAATGTTAAGATTTCATCACAGGAGAGAGAAAAGGATAGCAGTCTAGCTTCTCCCTTCCTAGGGATAAGGAAGGAGACAGGATTTCCCAGGAGGAGTCAAGTAAGAAATGCATTGGGAAATGTGCCTATGCACATTCCTTGGTGACTTCCTGTTTTTGTACTTGAGGGAATATGGAAACCCAATTTCTTCCTCTGAGTCAGGGAACAATGTCAACCGAGTTAAACACCTGCTCGTTTAGTCATGTTGATTTCCAGTCTCCACATCTAGTTAGCTTTTGATAAGAAATGGACCAGTTTTTTTTTTTTTAATTTGATGTATTGGTTCTGTGAGTGACAGCTTACAGACTAGTACCTGTCTACAGCACACAAGAGGAAAACCATTTGGAGGAAATATTCAGATGAATTTTTCTCCTGCAATAAACCATATCCTGTAAGGTGAGTTTTAAGTAAGTTTAATAAATTTTCTCCTGCTTTCACTTTGCTTAATTTTAATTTTATATACAGCAATTTTACTTGACCATCATCTAATTTTAGTTAGGTAGTATCCCTATTAGATGATTTACAGGTAAGTAGATAGAGACAATATGTAAACAGATAGGTAAGGAGATGGCAAAGAGACAGACAGATAGGATAGTTACAAATAGTGGCCATGTTGTTAAAGCGTTCAAGCACGTGGAATATTAACTTTTCTGATGGGGATTCCAGCCATGGATATAAACTGATAAAATGTTTAACCTGATAAAAAATTTTTTTAATCAAACCTAAAACTGATGTTCTCTTTGTGATTTCATTCTGTTAATACAGCATAAATCTTATGCTTATATTTCCTCTCTTTAATGAGTCCTGAATTAAAATTGATGATTATAACAATCCTATCTCTACTAACTCATATCTGAAAAAAAATGAAGCTTTAATTTTCCTGAAACCACATTCCTTGAGGCTAAAACTCAATTTTATTTTATGTGAAGTCTCTTAGTAGCAGATCCCAGTTTCTGTTAAGTGGTGGGATAATGATAATTAACTATCATTATTTCAAGATCAATGAATTTATATTAACAACCACATACATATTTTTATTAAGTAAAAATAATTATACTTCTCTTCAGCTGTTTGAGATCTCAATTTTTCTTGACATCAATTTCTTTCAACTGCCTTGGTATCATTTTTCTGTGTCAGGTGGTAAGTTTTGAAGAAGCAGCTTAGACGTGACAAAAATATTTCTCATGAGGGCATCGTCTGTGTTTAAGGAAAACAGGAGGTGAATTGGGATGCAATGTGATCTTAAGAAAGTTGAAGCCACAAAATATTCCGAACACTGGGTTAGAATGGTGAATTGCAGGAAGTGTTCTCTTTCTAATAGATCCTGCCTGGCACAGCACATAAGAAGCTGAGGTTCTTAGATCCTCATAGACGATCATCAACTGGATGAGGACAGGCTATAAGTCATGTATTAGGTTTATTATTTTCTAGGACATGAGAAATGGTGTAGGGACTCCTCCTGAGGAGGCTGAATGATATTATTGCTAACTCTGAGAGACCGTAGAGAAGCCCTGTGATAATCAGGGAGTGATGTGGGCACCAATGGCAGTGGCAAGGATGAAGGCTTTCTGAAAAACTACTTTTGAAATTGAGAATTGTCTTTAAACACAAAGATAGTATTCCTGTTCTTTCTATAAGTTAAAAGAAGGCAGTTCTGTAATGTTTCTGCAGGGCACACTGATTAGCAATTATGTACTAAGTTCTACACATCTATCATCTTATTTACTGCATGTGACTTCTCAGGGATGTGATATTAGTAATGCCAGGTGACAGGTGAGGGTAACAGAGCACAGTTTAAGGTTTTTGTGAACTTAAGAAAGTTCACAGAGGCAGAGGCAGGTTGATCTCTCTGAGTTCGAGGCCAGCCTGGTCTACAAAGCGAGTTCCAGGACAGCCTCCAAAGCTACAGAGAAACCTTGTCTCAAAAAAACCAAAAAAAGAAAAAAAAAGAAAGATTCATTACAGCAACTAAATTCTTGTCTCTGTAAGTTTTTACACCAACTTTGGAGAGAAAATAGAGAAAGAGATGTAGAATTCCCAGAAAGCTGCCAAGCAGCATGTACTTCCTACACAACCATCTCTCCCTTCAGTATGCTTGAGTGTCATGAGTGTGATGGGGTACTGCTGCACTGACTATACTGTATCATTCAACTCTTTGTCACAGTAATGGGGAAGTGGTTGTTCTTATAGCCTTGAATATGTAACTATCATGCTATAAAAATCCATGTGGCTATGACTTTATATCACTCAAGTTTGCCTGAAGAATCCTGGAGCAAAGACATCTGCCACTAATCACAAAACATAGAACCTCACCCTGGAAAGTGCAAGGAATGAAGTTCTATTTGCAATTCTCAATAGGGGTGTAAGAAGTTCCAGGGTTGGAGATGAGATTGATTCCCCAAATGATTCCTTTATTAAACATTCATGATACCTTGAGTAGATACACAACTGATATGACTCATAAGAAATGGTATGGCTACCACATTTGCATTTCATTCACCAAATTTTTGTAACTTATATCAATGGCTGTGGCTGGGTTAGATAAGTGTCCATACAAAACTTGACAAGGTAATGGGAACTCTTAAGGGGTGGCTTCTAGCTAAGAGGAATTCTCGTCATAGAGAAAACACCCTTAGAAGAGGATTTTTTGATCTCTGCACCCTTCCCCATGATCTTTCTCTTATATACTGGTCATGAGATAAATAGTATTTCCATGTTACAACTATGATGTTGTGGCTTGATGAGACACAAAAGAAATGAGGCCAGCCAATCAAATGCAATAACCTTTCTTCCTAAACTGTTTCAGGTATTTGTTACAGTAACAGAAAGCTAAAATGTATACCAATAAAAAGGTAATAAAACATTATCCTCTTTTCTCTCTCTTTTTGGTGTGTGGATGTTTCTGTGTCTCCTTCTACATGCCTGTGCTTGAGAGAAAAGAGATACTGAAATCATTTCATCATCTTTACCAAAGAAGTTTTGAAATGCACAAAATTGAGTAAACTTTAGAATTATCTGTCATGGCTAATACAGTGGCCACATAGAGAAGTGATTCTCAGTTCTCAGTTACGTGCAAATTGAAATAAACAAAAGATGAGAAGAAATGTCAAATGTGAGTCTAGTGACCACATTCTTCCTCTCAGGCCTTCCTCACCCACCAGCCCTGGACACCATGCTCTTTGCAATCTTCCTGATGATTTACATTCTCACCGTGCTGGGCAACCTCCTCATTCTGATGGTGATCAGGGTGGATTCCCACCTCCACACACCCATGTACTACTTTCTTATCAACCTCTCTTTTATTGACATGTGGTTCTCCACAGTCACAGTGCCTAAAATGCTGATGACCTTGGTGTCCCCAGGGGGTGGGGCTATCTCCTTCTACAGCTGTGTGGCACAGTTCTACTCCTTCCACTTCCTGGGTAGCACTGAGTGTTTCCTCTACACAGTCATGTCCTATGATCGCTACCTGGCCATCAGTTACCCACTTAGGTACAGCAGCATGATGAGTGGGAGAGTGTGTGCCCTCCTGGCTGCTGGCACCTGGCTCACTGGGTCCCTGCACTCTGCTGTCCAGACATCACTGATTTTCCATTTGCCCTACTGTGGACCCAACCAGATCCAGCATTATTTCTGTGATGGGCCACCCATCCTCAAGCTGGCCTGTGCAGATACATCAGCCATTGAGATGGTCATCTTTGTGAACATTGGGGTGGTGGCTTCGGGTTGCTTTTTTCTGATTTCTCTCTCCTATGTGTCCATTGTCTGCTCCATCCTGAGGATCCGCACCACAGAGGGCCGACAGAGAGCTTTCCAGACCTGTGCCTCGCATTGCATTGTGGTCCTCTGTTTCTTTGTGCCTTGTGTTTTCATCTACCTGAGGCCAGGCTCCAGGGATGCTGTAGATGGGTTGGTGACAGTTTTCTACACTGTGCTGACACCCTTACTCAACCCTGTTGTGTATACCCTGAGGAACAAGGAAGTGAAGAAAGCATTGATGAAGCTCAAAGACAAAACAGCATTTTCTTCAAGACAGTAATACCATGAAGGAGGCATTTAGGTTTTAAAGCATCAATAATATAACTTAGTTATAAATCATTGCTTAAAATCACTTTCTCGGGATTATACGGTTTATGTTTTTAATGGTCTTAGAAGTTACATTTATATCCATCACACATGGCAAATGTGCTCATATTCTTCTCTACAATCTCCCTCCCAAAGATTTATTACTTTTATCTTAAAAAATAGCATTGTGCCAGGTGGTAGTCATGCACACCTTTAATCACAGCACTCCAGAGGCAGGTGGATGTCTGAGTTTGAGGCCAGCCTGATCTACAGAGCAAGTTCAAAGACAGCTAGAGCTACACAGAGAAACCCTGTCTGGAAACAAACAAACAATAAATACCATTGTGATGTGGTCAAGATTCATTGTGAAGGCTGAATTGTTTTTCTTTAGCCTGAGCTCATATGTTGCTTTTTCAAGGCTTATTTGTCATGCAAATGAGTTTAAGAGTATGCAATCATTGTACTGCTGTTCAGAAGCAGTAGCAATTCTCAGAAGTCATGTTATCCTGAGGCTGTCGTTCTTCAAGTGTGTATTTTATTCTTTTACTAGTTCTCTTTGTATTTTAGTAAGGCTAATGTATTAAAGACAAGCTATATATACATAATATACAACATAATATATAATACAACATATAATACATATAAACATAATACAATGTACAATATATCATAATATATAATATACAGTGCATATGTGTGATTATTATATATTTAAACAGATTTGTATTTCTAGAGATGCTAATGTTCTGATAGGGAAAAATAGGAAGCTACTCAAATATGTAAAAATTGATTGAAATAATACTTTAGTGTAAATACATAAAGTATGTTTTAAAGCAATGGTTTAATGATGATCTAGAAATATTTATAAAATGTATTATGAAACTGTTATTTTGATTATGTTCTTTAAGAACCGATATAATAAAACCCCAAGTATTTATGTGGGAGAAGTGGTTATTGGTTAAGAACCCTTGCTATTTTTGGAGAGAACCTAGGTAGTTTTCCAGCACACATGGTAACTTACAACAGTCTATAACTTCAGTTTCAGGAGCTCTGACACTCTATTCCAACCTCCACCAGCATCAAGATGTATAAGGTACACATACACATATGAAGACAAAACAGTTACACACATCAAAATAAAAAATAAAATTTAAAATATTAAAAAAAAATCAAGTGTCTATTAAATATGTAGATTAACAACTTCCAACTATGGATAGAATGATTTGGCACTGTGTGGAGATCTTGTTGATTGTTATGGGTAATGGCACCCCATGGTTGCATGTCAAGAATCCAGATAAACATTATAATCCATGGGATATCCCCAGAACAATATTTATATTGCTTTTTTTTTTTTTTTTTTTTTTTTTTTTGCAAGAGCTGAGGACTGAACCCAGGGCCTTGTGCTTGCTAGGCAAACGCTCTACCACTGAGCTAAATCCTCAAACCTTATATTGCCTAAACATTCAATAATGTTCAGGGTAGGAAATACCTTGGCTATCAATGTAAATATAAAAATGATTATGACCACAACAATGGGATCTTATAAAATAGTTTATATATGTATTATATATTATATAAATGAAAATAAATGGAGGGTTGATTGTGCTTATGTACTAGGGGATTCAGTATTAAACTCCTACATATTCTCCATTGATTTAGACCAGTGGCTTCCACTTGCGTATTTAAAAGGTCTCAGGTTGTCATGGTAACGTTAAAGAAAAGAAGAAATGAGATGATTCACAGCTTCTAACAACTTGAAAAGAAACTCATTAAAGATTGTTAACAATTCAGAGCAGTGCTTGTATGATGTCTAACAAAAACTATAGGAGAAAGGAGAATAAAGATACAGGTACATGTTCACCTGACAATGATAATCTGCTTGGCATCAGAGAAAGATGGACGTCTTTAATAAGTTATTTTGAGGTGTTTATGTAAAAAAGAATGCATTTTGACTACATCTCAAAATGTAGACATAAAATTCACCCAGTTTAGTTTGATTGCTTCTGTTGGTAATCCCTATGACATTGTTTAAATAGTTTTATGTTGAAGCAAACTGTCAAAAGAGGCTAATCAGACAAATTATGCATCAGACCAAATTTATTAAACCATATAATGCAAATTCTCTATTTCATTTTTCATCAATAAGAATTTAATAAATCTAAAATAAACAAGAATATATTTGAATATATCTGACCAAAAACCATCGCAAGTAGTGAAATAGTTATAGCTGCAATTTTTTAATTATGGAGAAAAATCACTCATTTTTGGTATGATAAAGATCTAAAAGGGAGAATACCTTACAACCTCAAACTTCATTAAAATTTATTAAAAATTTTGTACATACAATATATTTTATTTTATTTTATTAAATTTTATTTCAAATTTTATTTTTTATATGGATATTTGTCTTTTAATTTTACATATCAGTCATGGGATCCCCTGTCCTTCCCCCTCTCTCCCCTGCCCCCGCCTTCCCCTTAATCCCTCCCTCCCATTCCCATCTCCTCCAGGGAAAAGACTCCCCTGAGGATTCACCTAAACCTGGTAGATTCAGTACAGGCATGTCCAGATCCCTCCTTCCAGGCTGAGCAAAGTGTCCCCACATAAACCCCAGGTTCCAAACAGCCAACTCATGCACTAAGGACAGGTCCGGGTCCCACTGCCTGGGTGTCTCCCAAACAGTTCAAGTTATTCAATTGTCTCACTTATCCAGAAGGCCTGATACAGTTGGGGAATCCACAGCTTTTGGTTCATAATTCACGTGTTTCCATTAGTTTGGCTATTTGTCCCTGTGCTTTTTCCAATCATGGTCTCAATAATTCTCGCTCATATAATCCCTTCTCTTTCTCACCAATTGGACTCCTGGAGCTCCATCTGGGGCCTGGCTGAGGATCTCTGCATCCACATCCATCAGTTATTGGATGAGAGTTCCAGCACGACTGTTGGGGTGTTTGGCCATCTGATCACCAGACTAGGCCAGTACGAGCTTTCTCTCAACCATTGCCGGTAGTCTACAATGGATGTATCATTGTGGATTTCTGGGGGCATCTCTAGCATTTTGCTTCTTCCTGTTCTCATGTGGTCTTCACTTATCATGGTCTGTTATTCCTTGTTCTCCCTTTCTGTTCTTGATCCAACTGGGATCTCCTGCTCCTCTAAGCTCTCCTTCAAACCTTGCCCTTCATTACCCCTACTCACGTCCAGGTTGTTCATGTATATCTTATCCATTTCTCTGTCATTGGGCAATCCATGTGTCTTTCTTAGGGTCCTGTTTTCTAGGGAGCCTCCCTAGAGTTGTGAGTAGCAGTCTAGTCATCTTTGTTTTACATCTAATATCCTTCCTTCTATGAGTGAGTACATACCATGGTTGTCTTTTTGAGTCTGGGTTACCTCACTCATGATGATTTTTTTTCTAGATCCATCCATTTTCCTGCAAACCTCATGATGTCATTGTTTTTCTCTACTGAGTAATACTCCATTGTGTATATGTACCACGTTTTCTTTATCCGTTCTTTAGTTGAAGGGCATCGAGGTTTTTTTCCTGGTTCTGGCTATTACAAACAATGCTGATATGAACATAGCTGAACATATGCCTTTGTGGTATGATTGAGCATTCCTTGGGTATATGCCCAAGAGTGATATAGCTGGGTCTTTGGGGAGATGGATTCCCAATTTTCTAAGGAAGCGCCATATTGATTTCCATAGTGGCTGTACAAGCTTGTATTCCCACCAACAGTGGAGAGTTCTCCTTGCTCCACATCCTCTTCAGCATAAGCTGTCTCCAGTGTTTTTGATATTAACCATTCTGACAGGTGTAAGGTGGTATCTCAGAGTCATTTTGATCTGTATTTCCCTGATTATTAGGGAAGTTGAGCAATTCCTTAAATGTATTTCAGCCATTTGAACTTCCTCTGTTGAGAATTCTCTGTTTAGCTCTGTAGCCCATTTCTTAATTGGACTGTTGGGCATTTTGATGTCTAATTTCTTGAGTTCTTTATATATTCTGGATGTCAGCCCTCTGTCAGATGTGGGGTTGGTGAAGACCTTTTCCCATTCTGTAGGCTGTCACTTTGTCTTGTGGACTGTGTCTTTTGCTCTACAAAAGCTTCTCATTTTCAACAGGTCTCATTGATTGATTGTTTCTCTCAGTGTCTGTGCTACTGGTGTTGTATTTAGGAAGTGATCTCCTATGCCAATGTGTTTAAGAGTACTTCCTACTTTCTCTTCTATCAGGTTCAGAGTAGCTGGATTTATGTTGAGGTGTTTGATCCACTTGGACTTAAGGTTTGTGCATGGTGACAGATATGGATCTATTTGCAGCCTTCTACACATTGACATCCACTTATGCTAGCACCATTTGTTGAACATGCTTTCATTTTTCCATTGTACATTTTTTGCTTCTTTGTCAAAAATTATATGTTCATAGTTGTGTGGGTTGATGTCAGGATCTTCAATTCGATTCTATTGGTCCACATGTCATTTTTTATGCTAATACCAAGCTGTTTTTATTACTGTAGCTCTATAGTAGAGCTTGAGGTTGGGGATTGTGATGCTTCCAGATGTTGTTTTATTGTACAGGATTGATTTAGTTATTCTGGATTTTTTGTTGTTCCATATGAAGTTGAGAATAGCTCTTTCCAGGTCTATAAAGAATTGTGTTGGTATTTTGATAGGAATTGCATTGAATCTATATATTGCTTTTGGTAGGATTGCCATTTTTATTATGTTGATCCTACCTATCCACGAGCATGGGAGATCTTTCCATTTTCTGACATCTTCTTCAATTTTTTTTCAAGGACTTAAAGTTCTTATCATATAGGTCCTTCACTTACTTAGTTAGAGTAACCCCCAAGATATTTTATATCATTTGTGGCTATTGTAAAGGGTGATGTTTCTCTGATTTCCTTCTCAGCCTGTTTGTGTATTGTATATAGGAGGGCTACTGATTTTTTTGAGTTGATCTTGTATCCTGATATGTTGCTGAAGGTGTTTATAAGCTGTATCAGTTCCTTGATTGGATATTTGGGGTCACTCATGTATACTATTATGTCATCTGCAAATAGGGAAAGCTTGTGCAGAATTCTACCAGATCTTCAAAGAAGACTTAATACCAGTACTCTTTAAATTGTTCCACATAATAGAAGCAGAAGGAATATTACCAAACTCCTTCTATGAGGCTACAATTACTCTGATTCCTAAACCAAAGAAAGATGCAACAAAGAAAGAGAACTACAGACCAATCTCCCTCATGAACATTGATGCAAAAATACTCAATAAAATACTGGAAATACTGGCAAACAGACCCTGAGAACACATCAAAACTATTATCCACCATGATCAAGTAGGCTTCCTCCCAGTGATGCAAGGGTGGTTCAACATATGAAAGTCCATCAATGTAATACACCATATAAACAAACTCAAAGGAAAAAAACTACATTATTATCTCACTAGATGCAGAAAAGGTATTTGACAAAATCCAACACCCCTTCATGATAAAAGTCTTGGAGAGATCAGGAATACAGAGAACATACCTAAACATAATAAAGGCAATTTACAGCAAGTCAACAGCCAATATCAAATTAAATGGATAGAAACTCAAAGCAATACCACTAAAATCAGGAACAAGACAAGGTTGTCCCCTCTCCCCACAATTATTCAATATAGTTCTTGAAGTTCTAGCCAGAGCAATAAGACAACAAAAGGAGATTAAGGAGATATAAATTGGAAAGGAAGAAGTCATACAATATATTTTAATCATATTTTTTCTCCTCCTCCAAATCTTTTCTACCTCCCTTACCCACCCATCTCTATGTTCTCTCTCTTAAAACAACAACAATAATACAAAAACACCCAAAGGAATCACAGACCTGAACAAACACAAAGCCTCAACAAGACAAAAAAAAAAAAAAAAAGAACATATCAAAAGAAAACCAAGAGCACAGGGAAAACCCATGCAGTCCATTTTGTGTTGGCAAACTGCTTCTGGATGTGGGGCCTGCCCTGCAGTCTTGCTGATATACCTGATGTCACATTCGATTACAGAAAACTGCTATTCATTTTCACCAGAGCTATCAGTTGAAAATAGCTCTTGGTTGCAGATGGGACTTTGTGTCCACGTCTCCATCTCTGGAGGTCTTTCTTGTGCATGCTGTCACAGTGTCTGAGAGTTCCTAAGTGTATCAGCTCTGTTGTGTCTGGAGGATGCTAGAACATTAAACTTTTATGTAACTGAAAGTTAGTAAGTCTCAAGTGTCAGGAAGCATATCCAGGTTGGAATCAATTGGTATAATTAGAATATTCAAAACTACACAAATGTTACGAATATGCAATGCTTGAGTTTATGACAACAGATGGTGTAAGAAACAGTGGCATGCGGCTTCAGACAGCAGTCAAGTCATGATTACTTGGACTTTGGAAAATTTTACGTAGAGAACAGGTACTGGAAAGATCCAGCAAGACATGAAATATTATGAGGAGAGACATGCATGTTTACAAAAAGTCTTGCTGATGTATTTTTGCACATCAAGGGAACCTGGAAACCCCAGGGCAACCCCATCCCTTGAGACCTGAAACCAAGCACATTTAGTCACGCTGGCTTCTAGTCTCTGAATTAATTAGTTTGAATTCTAATTAGAAAAGGACATCTTTTTCTTGTCTCACAGTATCTCTTTATATGATACCATGAAAATTAGTGCTTCTCCATAGCAAGTAGAAGGTGAAAGAGTTTTGGAAAGGTCAGGTATGTTTTGCTACTAAAATGCACCATACTTCATAGATGTTCTTGAGTGAATTTAACTTGTTTTTGTTCAGCTCCCCCTTCCTTTTAGTGTGGGTGTTCACATTCATCAATGACATTTGTAAATTCTTAGATTTTGTCCTAACTTTAGCTTCCTGGTCTCTCTCACTAGATAGAGAAATACATTTGAAGGTGGATGATCAATAAATAGACACAATAACTATAGGACTTCATGTAATACTCATGTTGTTACAGTAGTCATGTAACTTAAACACTGACCTTGATTGAGATTCCTGCTGGGGTCTCAGGCTGCCTTGCACTTCTCTTCATGGCTATTTTCTTTTCTATCAACTCTGGATGTATTTTCTCTGTGATTGGGTCTGGTTGCTGCAGTAGATGTTTCAGAGCTCTATTTTCCCCCGATTGAGGGGGTCCTCATGGTCATTGTGGTGACTTCAATAATCTAATTTCTACTATTTTTTCTCCTATTTGTAAAAAGACAATTTTCTTGTAGCTGAAGTCACAATCCTTGTGGAGAAGATATATTTTATCTGGAATCTTCTAAGAGCAGATCCTTTATTCTTTCTTAGTGAAAAATTGTTTCATGAGTCAATTCACAACACAGTAAAGTTAAAACAATTAAAAAATAGTTGTTAGTTCTAGACCATATTTTGTACCAAGTGAAAATATTCATTTCAGTCTTAGCCATACCCAATATTACTCTGATTGAGTGGTGTGGGGCCTCTCTCTTTGCACTGTTTTCAATTTTGTGTCATAGGTGTTGAATAAGCAATACAGACTTGACAGGATCATTTCTTTCTCTCAGAGTACTGTTTTTGTTTGAGGATTGTGAGGAAACATGGTGTGGATAAAACGTGGTCTCTAACAAAGCCATCATCAGAGAGGAATCAGAATCCTAGCAAAACGTATGCATAACAGAAAGCTTTTCCTTACTCAGCATTTCATGGTTGAGAGAATTTGATCTTCTTAATGATACGTAAGTAGAGAGGAATCGGGGATTTAATATGTATAGAGCCTTTTCTTTTCTGCACAAAGGGGATGTTGTAGGTAATCCTACTGTGTAATGGGGTACCTACCTGATAGTCTTATGTGTCTTGGAGACTCTAGAGAGACTCTTTGAGAAGCAGGCAGTAATAAGGCAGAAACAAAACCTTTAAGAGTGTAATGGCAAAGTGGGAAGTCTCTGGGATTCCACCAGAACTGACAAATTCCCTTTCTAAGATCCAGAAGAGGCAATTCTGTAGTACTTCAGCAAGGCTAAATCCTGTATGTTCCACTGTCATTCACTGAGCAGAGACTAAATGCCAATCTTTGCTTGCATCTTTTCAGTCATGGGGACAGAATCAGTAATGTTAAATAACACATTTAACATCAAATGATTGAAATATACCATTGGTTTCAATAATACTTACTAATGTCAGCAATTTTGGTTCTTGAAGTTTCTGTGGGAATCCAAAGGAGAAAATTGATTCTGTTAGGTAGAACTCTAGACTCCAAGATTAGTACAAATTACTAAACTCTCCCTGAATAATCATCCTTTCCCAAATATGTATCTGACTATGAACATGGCTGGGGATTACTTACTTCACTGATTATCTTGTATCACATTTTGTTTTAAGTAAAGTGATTCTCCAGGTTACAGAAAAAGGACTTGCCATGTTGTTTCATGACCAGATGCATAGAATTGCATAGGTCCTAGAGTGACTTCTAGAATCCTAGAGTGTTGGAATCTGCTAAGAACCATTATACAAATCAGAAGCTCAGATCTAAAACTGCACAAAACTGTATTCTATCAACAGCTGTACATAAATAAGTATACAATAAAATTCTGACCCTCAGGTGAGATTATATAACTAACTGGTTTACACCTTTAGTTTTAAGATCTGTGAGTTATACCACAGCAGGCCTGACTCACAAAATGTTGAGATGAACACATTTATGTATTTTGTGTAGTTGTGGGAATTCATGATACCCCAAATAAAACTAAAACAAAGACATTTTCTTGTTTTTCTTATATGTATTTATGTATGCCAATATTTGTATTCCTAGGCCTGTGTGTGGGAGAGATGCTTAATCATTTCAGCAATATCATGAAATAAGACCTAATGAAGTAGCATGAAGTCTGATATTATTAAACAGATAATTATTCATTAATGTCTGAGTGATCCTTATATCTCTATAGGGAGAATGATTCTGGGTGAAAGAAATGTCAAATGTGACCCTAGTGACCACGTTCTTCCTCTCAGGCATTCCTCACACACCAGTCCTGAACACCATGCTCTTTGCAATCTTCCTGATGATTTACATTCTCACCGTGCTGGGCAACCTCCTCATCCTGATGGTGATCAGGGTGGATTCCCACCTCCACACACCCATGTACTACTTTCTCACCAACCTCTCCTTTATTGACATGTGGTTCTCCACAGTCACAGTGCCTAAAATGCTGATGACCTTGGTGTCCCCAGGGGGTGGGGCTATCTCCTTCTACAGCTGTGTGGCACAGCTCTACTCTTTCCACTTCCTGGGTAGCACTGAGTGTTTCCTCTACACAGTCATGTCCTATGATCGCTACCTGGCCATCAGTTACCCACTCAGGTATAGCAGCATGATGAGTGGGAGAATGTGTGCCCTCCTGGCTGCTGGCACCTGGCTCACTGGTTCTCTGCACTCTGCTGTCCAGACGTCGCTGACCTTCCGTTTGCCCTACTGTGGACCCAACCAGATCCAGCATTATTTCTGTGATGCTCCTCCCATTCTGAAGCTGGCCTGTGCAGACACCTCAGCCAATGAGATGGTCATCTTTGTGAACATTGGTGTGGTGGCCTCAGGCTGCTTTCTGCTGATTGCATTGTCCTATGTGTCCATTGTCTGTTCCATCCTGAGGATCCGCACCTCAGAGGGCCGACAGAGAGCTTTCCAGACCTGTGCCTCGCACTGCATTGTGGTCCTCTGTTTCTTTGTGCCTTGTGTTTTCATCTACCTGAGGCCAGACTCCAGGGATGCTGTCAATGGAGTTGTGGCAGTTTTCTACACTGTGCTGACACCCTTACTCAACCCTGTTGTGTACACCCTGAGGAACAAGGAGGTGAAGAAAGCCCTGGTTAAACTCAAAGACAAAGTAGCATTTTCTCAGAGCTAGTAAACGCTGATAAAAAAGATACATAATTTTTCCAACATCAGCAATATAATTTAATTATAATACAGCATTGAATCCACCTTCTTAGGAATATTCAATTCTCATGTCTTCTAAGGATTTTCAAATTGCAATTAGATCTCTGACATGTGACAAATGTGCTCATAGTTTGATATTTTATACTTTGCAAACAATAAAAGTAACACTAACAAGAAACAATATGATGTTATCTTGGTTGCTTTATGAAGCTGAAATTCTCTTTTAGCTAATATGATAGAATGTTCACTTTGGGTTCATTTCTCTTGTGCATATACCCAGAAGTCCATAGTTACGGCATTACCGCAATTAGCAGAAGCCATGTTTGTCTCTAGTTTAGTTCTTCAAATGCAGAGTTTTACTTATTCAGTGGTTCTGTGTTTTTCCTTGTGCATAGCTATGAAAAATATATCCAAAACAAGTTTCATAATATGTAATACATACTTTTCTAAGGATATTTCCACATCTAAATGTATGTGTTTGAATAAATGCATGTAATATTTTTATAAAAATTTAATTTCTAGAAATGCTTCAGTTTTAGTGGAAAAATTCAACTATTCCAATGCATAACAATAGAATGAAATTAGATTTTTGTATATTCACATAACGGAATGTTATAAAACAATGGTCACGATGTTCTACAACCATTTATAATATGCATTGTAGAGTTATCACTTTTGAATGTATTTGTTATGATTCAACACCTAAAAATCAAAATATATTAAGTACATACATATGCTGAATCATAACAAGTACAGTAAAAAATAAAATCCTAGTCACCTAACCTCCATACAACATGGCATGTACTGTTTTCATTACCAGGAGAGGCACTTTCTCCTTGGTAAGACAATGTGTGGTACAATACAAGACAACCAGTAAAGTAAATGATCTCAGTTATGTTCACAGCTCAGTACATATTTGGGGAAATGTGATTATCCATGAAGAATTTTAACAGACTGGGAGATTCAATATTTTAAAGATGATAATCCTCAGAGTATATTGAACACACTTAGGATGGAGCAGGAGGATGGGGAATATTGGGATGAATCAGTCTCTTTTGGACATATCAGGATGGGTGCACTCATGAACTCATAATAGCTATGGTTACCCACACAAAAAGCACACGAGATGCACCTCTTCAATACTTCAGCGCGGAAGGAGAAGGGGAATAAATGGCCAGAAGCTGGGTGCTATTGATAATGGATGCCTTGCAGAGGAAGGGGAGTCAGTTTTCTCCAGGAGTGTTGTTTCTCATAAGTTGACCATGCTCTAGTAGATGGGGATGGGACAGTGCTAAATAGATTCAGTGTGTCATTACTAAGAATGAAAATAATAAGTAATGAAGTTGGAAGAGGGATGTATGTGTTGGATACCTAGGAGGTTGTAGAGATTTTAGAGAAAAGGGAAGAACATGATCCAAATACCTTGCATTCACACATGAAAGTCTCAAAGAATAGATAAAATATTATATTTAAGAAGTTTTAACTCAAAATATTAATATTAATTAATCACGTCACTGTGCTATCCAGGTTTTTGTGAATGTCTCCATTTAATCCATATAAAAAGCGTATATGATAATGCCACTGCAATTCTTTTACAATGAAGATTAGTCTATTTCCTAATCATCACAACCTTTGAATATTATACTTTACAGGACAAAGGGGGGTTTTGTTAATATGGGTACATTTCTTAAATGAAGAGATTGTCCTGGATTAATCATAAAAGTCCTCATGTAGTAATCATAATGGCCCAATGTCATCAGAAGGCATAAGAGAAAAAAGTTCAAAATCATAAGCAAGAGCTATGACAAGAAAGCAGAGCAATTAAAGGGTCTAAAATGGAAGACTATAGATCAATGTTAGAATCTAGAAAAAGCAAGTAAAGAAATTGTCTTCAGAGTGTCCAGAAGAAAATAATTCTGTCTACCAGCTTATACTCAGTTTGTTTAGTTTCTGTTCCCTAGAACTATCAAGACAGGGAACTTGTGCTGCCTTAAGAAAAGAAATCGAGGTGTCTGTGTCTGTACAGAACAGCTTGAGGATTGGCAACACATCACAGAAATAACGTTGGGTCTGGCTGAGTCCATAGTTGGTCCAGTGCAAAATCAGTGTGGACGACAGAGTTCAGGGACCCATGAAGCCAAGTGCTAGAAGCCAGGGAGCACATGTTCTCACACTCATCATACTGCTATACCTGAGTGGGCAATGATGAGCAAGGCGTGATCATAGGACATGACTGTGTAGAGGAAACTCACTTAATCTTCTATTACAGATGACTGGAATTTTTGTTTTTTGCATTCTGCAGCATCTTTTTTTTTCTTTCCCCTACAGAGTTTGGACTGACATGCTTTCTGGATACCTTCTGTTACAAACTCAAAATTTTGGAAATACAGAAAACTACAGCCACCTTGGTACAGAGTTGTCCTCAATTACAAAGATGAGCCAATGGTGCTTTTATTTAGAAAGTAGAAAAGCAAAAATATAAGTACAAGTTTTCAACATGTTTCTCTTAAAAATTAGGAAAATAGATCCCCATATTCTAAGGCCTAGCTCAGATCTCATAGATCATGAACAGGCACAGGCAGGTGAGATTCTCAAGACCCTCATATACTGGGACACAAAACAAATCTCAACAAATACAGGTAAATTAAATAACTCCATGTATCCTCTATGCTCACAATACAATAAAGGCTAGAATCAATAGTTATCAATAGTAGATAATCAAAAGAATCTCTACTCATTACACAAACTCCTGGAGACTGACTACCACATTACTGAATGATAAGTGGGTAAAATAAATTATCAAGAAACATCATAGAATTAAATGAAAATCAAAACACAATACAAAAATACCCTGGGACACTTTAAAAGCTGTCCTAGGAGGGAAATGTATAGCTCTAAATGCCTACATTAAAAAGATCTAAAAATATATGAGAGAAGTTGGGGGAGAGGAAAGAATATGTAGAGTCAGAGAAAAAGGAGAGAAAGAAAATAAAAATAATTTTAAAAAGAGAAAAAAATCAGAGAGCTTGAATAAATGACTTATTGATACAACTTAAGAATTTTCAAAAACCACAAACAAACCAAACCTAAACCAAGCAGATAGGAAGACATAGCAGAAATAAGAGCAGAACTCAATGGAAAACTAACAAAGAAACCAACACAAACATTCAACAAATCTAAGAGCTGGTGCAACAAAAAGATAAACATTGACAGAGCTTGGCCCAGCTAACAATAAGAAAGATACAATCTAAATTAACAGAGCAGAAATGAACAGGGAAACATCATGACAGACACCAAAGAAATTTAAAACAGTAGGAGACCTTGACAAACATATACTTCATTAAGTTAAAAACAGCAATAAAATGCATTGGAGTAAGAAATGCCCAGGCTCAGAAGGACTCTTAGCAATATTCTGTCAGACTTCAAAGAGATCTATGACCAATACTTCTTAAATTATTAAAAAGACAAGAATCAGAAGAGTTCCTTCTGTAAAACCAGTGTTACTGTCATACACATACCATGTAAAACACATTAAAAAGAAAAAGAAAAAACTATAGTTGGGGTTGGGGATTTAGCTCAGTGGTAGAGTGCTTGCCTAGCAAGCACAAGGCCCTGGGTTTGATCCTCAGCTCCACAAAACAAACAAACAAACAAAAAAACAACAAAAAACAAACAAAAAAACCTCCTATAGTTCAATATTCCTATTGAACATAGATTAAAAAATTCTCATAAAAATACTTTCAAATTGAATTCAGGCTGTATAAAAAAAGATCATCCAACATAATCAATTTTTTATCTTTGATGTTCAGGGATAGTCAACATACATAAATCATCATATAGATCATATAAATAGACAAAGTAAAAACTTACATGATCTTACTTAAAGTAAAAACACACATGATCTTTTCAATAGATACAGAAAATTCAGCCATGTCTTTATGATTAAATTCAGACAAAATTCAACATGTCTTTATGATAAAATTCCTAAATAGAGAGGGAACATACCTCAACACAATAAATGATGTGCATGATGAACTCACATCCAACATTAAGAAGGATGACACCAATTGACTTACTAATGTGGAATGGGGAAAGTACATACGACCTCAACCCTACATAAAGAACTATATGCCAATAAGGAATGCCATGTCCCCCCAGGAAAGAGCACACCAATTGGTTATCCAATACCAAATGGTTAGATCTGAAAACACACACACACACACACACACACACACACACACATCATTTTATGGACTGAGAAGAATACATACATATATATTTCTTTGTATATATGTAAATATATATTATATATGGAACAACAAAGAAAAAGAAGTCATAGATTTAAAGAGAGAAGAAGTTATACATGTGAGGAGCTGGAGGAAGGAAATGTAAGGGTTATAATATAATGTAATAATAATTATATTATAATCTTGAAAATTATATATATATATTCCACATGCAGTACCTTAAAAGAACTTTCTGAGTAGAATTCCATTTACTCAGGAATTAAGACCAATAATTGACAAGCTAGTGTCCTTTGGATATGGCAGTCAAGCTGCTACCATGGATCTTGATAATATGGTTGCTTAAACAAGATCTTTACAATGACAACAGCTGTTGGCATGCCAATGTGGATAGGGGACGTTCATAAAGAACCCCTCCTTCAAGATGAAGAGTTAGAGGAAATCAGTGTTTACTGTGAGGGGATGATTTTTTTTTCCAGGGATGAGCTCCCTGATAAGTTATCTAATCACAATTGGTCAGTTTTAAACATATACATATGAGCAATGGTAAAAGATACACATATGTGTAAAAATTAAAAAAGAAAAGTAAAATCATAAAACATGTTTTATTTTATGTAATAATAATGAAAAAGAGGCCATTAATTTGAAAAAGTGTTAGGAAGGCATAGGAGGATTTAAAGAGGAAAGAGAGTAAGTGAAGTATGTACAGTAAGTAGGTAGCCAAAAATTTCTCCACTCCTGCTTTGCTCAGCAGTCCAGACAAATCTCTCCCACAGATGGTCACATACCTGGTTATAAAATAATCACTCAGGGGCTTATATTAATTACAGGTTTTATGGACTATGGCTTTAGCTTCTTGCTAGCTAGCTCTTTCATCTTAAATTAAGCCATTCCTATTAATCTATATGTTGCCACATGGCTGTGGCATTACCAGTCTGCTGGCATCTTGTTGCTCCTTTGGCAGTGGGCTGGTGACTCCTTGACTCTACCCCTTCTTCATTCACTATCTCTTTTGGATTTTCCCGCCTGGCTCCATCCTGCCCTGCCATAGGCCAATGATGTAGCATGAATCTTAAATGGTCTTATTAATAAGAACAAACCTGGTGCCAGTTATTGGATGAATGCTGGAAGATCAGAGAAGCAGAACAAGCTACAGCCACCTTACCTTGCCAATTCCTCAGCTGATCCTGTTTCCTCAGACTGGAAGCCTCTGAGTCCTCATCCAAATGGATCTCAGCTGAACTGCTGCTCAAAAGCCTATAAGCTTAACCAGGCTCTAGTTCCTGGTTTTCACGCCTTATATACCTTTCTGCTTTCTGCCATTACTTCCTGGGATTAAGGCATGAGTCACCATGCCTGGCTGTTTCCCTTGTGGCTTTGAACTCACAGAGATCCAGATGGATCTCTACCTCTGGAATGCTAGGATTAAAGGTGTGTGCTACCACTGCTTAACTTCTATGTTTAATATTATGACTGTTCTGTTCTCTAACCCCCAGATAAGTTTATTGGGGTTCACAATATATAAATCACATAATGAAGCTTTATTCATTATCCATTGAGAGCCACACATATTCACAGCATACAAAAAGATATCCCACAGCAACAGTACTGAATGATACTTTCAAAAAACTCAAGAAGTTAAACTTTAAAAATAGGTAAATAGGGTTGGGGATTTAACTCAATGGTAGAGCTCTTGCCTAGCAAGTGAAAGGCCCTGGGTTCGATCCTCAGCTTAAAAAAAAATAGGTAAATAATGCTAGATAAGATAAAAAGTGATAAAATGTATGAAAAATAGAATGGACCAACTTTGTTTTTGTAGTCGTCTCCATGTAATGGACTGGTTTTGAGTTTTGGTCATATCTACCATTTCACATTAATGGCTTGATTTGTATTTTCTTGATGATTAGTGATATTGAAGGCATACATTGATGTAGTGGGTAGCCATCCCAGCCTTGACCTGTAAGGTCCAACCCCCATTGAGGCTTCGGTAATGGTCACGCCCACAAGGCGGGGCTGAGGGAGGAAGCTGAAGACCCAGGATGGAGAGGAGAGGCTTCTCTTGGTTCTGGGACCCTGGACGCTGGAGGTAGATGGAGCAGAGTTCTCCAGAGAACACCGCAATACTGCGCCATACCTTTGCCAGACCCTGCAACCTATCCCTTCATTTGTAAGTTACCCCACAAAATAAACCTCCCTTTTAACTACATGGAGTGGCTGTAATAATTTCACCAATACATCTTGGCAATTCATATGAATTGTTTGGAAAATATTCAAGTACTTTTACCCATCTTTGGAGACCCATCTTTGGAGACTCATCTCTCACACATGCATGCAATATTTATGTACTCATACACATATATATTAAGTGTTTTGAATAGTCTATTTTGGATATCAACTCTGTATCAAACAGATGACATGCAAATTTTTCTTTCAGTCTAGGGTTGTCATTTTCTGGAGTGTCTTCTTTGGTGTGTACAACTTTTTTTGCTGGTTGAAGTCACAGTTGTCTGTTTGTACTTTCCCTGACAGTTAAACAGTGTTTTTAAGGAGGCAGAAATGTAAATTCTTTTAATTACTGATAAATTGGCTTAATAAATATAATTATTTATAACTCAACCATTTTTTTTTCTCTTTTTGATTTCTTGAGACAGGGTTTCCCTAGTAACATCCCTGGCTGTCCTGGAACTTGATGTATAGACAAGGATGACCTTGAACTCACAGAGATCCACCTGCCTCTACCTCTCAAGTGCTGGCATTAAAGGGGTATGCCACCACACCTGGCTCAATTCAGCCATTTTTATGTCCAGTTGATTATCTTTATTTATTTTATATACCCATATTTATTAACTTTGCAACAAATGTAACTATTAATGAAATTTATATAATGTTAAAATATATCAAATTAACATTTAAAAAGAAAACCATGGACAGTATTGAAATTGTGAAATATTATATATTTCAACTAGATTATCTCAATTTAATCTTTAGGAGAAATCTGATAGGTGCTGTCATCTAAATGTGCATGACAGGTAAGGAATATGGTCAAGCTTTGATCCCACTATCTGGTACTAAATTCAATGCACTGTCTTTTATACTATGTTGCTTTTAGATAACTTCCAGATTACTTCTTTCTTTCAGGTCAGGGTAGCATCAGTGAAAAACAGTAATCATTGACTTAAGTTTTCAAAGGAAAATTTTAGGAGAAAATTAAAAAACAACACCACAACAGCTGGTGTTTGCTTACACTCGACATATACTATGTTGAAACTTCAGATAATCTTTGACCATATTCTACCATGTTTTGTTCTATTTACTTGGAAGTTTTTCTCAAATTAACATCTCTTGAAGCATCAAACTATAAAAGTATCCACACATGCCAGTAACCAGGGATACCATTTCCAGGTAAATCTGTATTCGGTATGGGTGTGTTTTATGATGTATCTGATGGATTTTTCTGAAATTGTGTGTTCTGGGCTAATTAACAATTGAAAAGGATTTAAAATTGTAAGTAGTAACTGGATAACATGTAGGGACTCAAATCCTTAAAGGCTAGGGTAACTTTTATAACAATTCCAGTGCTGATACTTGTGTTGATCAGTTCAGCTCTATTTTCTCTGTAATTAAACAATGCAGCAATTTCTTCAATTATTTTAATTAAGTGACACCTAAATCTCAGGAATAGAAGACACAGAGATTTAAGGCATGTTCTGGAGCTCCAGGGCACAATGAAAAAATGGTGGGTTTTAGAATGTTACAAAGCATATATGAGATGGCATGTTAAACACAGGGCATCCTGCAAAGATAAGGCAAGGAGGTTAGTCATACACATCCAAGAAAGGTGATGATCTGCACATTTAAGTGACAAAGGCATTTGTTTACTGTGGTTTTTAATGAAAATTTCATATACTGTGCATAAAGTTTATGTGGTATGCCCTCAATTCACAGAGCTTTTGATTTGTATGCCAAATTATATTGTGCTTGAGTCCTCTAGTTCTGAGGAGACAAAAATTGGTCACTAGAGACCCCAGCTAAAGCATTCTACATTTCTTTTAATTCCTTAGTAATGTCCACATCCAGACTAGGCATATTAGTTGACAGGAACCTGTATCTAACTGGACAGACAGCCAAGGTTGCTCATCCTGATGGGTGAACCAGAGGGAGGCTCCAGCTGGGCTGCTTTAAGAGGTTAACCATAAAACTTACAATTTGCCATAATACCTTTTACACTGTGGGAAAAAAATTATAAAACAAATACCTGCCTTATTCTCTTCCTGGTAAACTAGGAGGACATTTTCAAAGAGAGTCTTATATACTAATTAATAGTCATCACTGGGAACATTGTGGTGGTGCACAGCTGTAACTTACAGGCTGAGACATGAGAACTGAAAGTTCAAAGTCAACCGGAGCCACATAGTAAGATGTTATCTCACAGACGAATGAACAACAAACAGATAAATAAAAACAAGACAGTCCAATGGTAGAAATTCTTGGTTAGAATAAAGTCATCCCAGCATGGATAAGTGCTTCTGCACATTGCCTTTTGACCCTGCAAAATGAGATGAGTTATGTGGTGGGCCCTTGCCATTGCATAACCTTGTGCATAACTTTATGAATGTTGTGTGCCAGGCTACCAGAGTTAGTAGGATTTTATTCTCAGCACAGTGTCACAACTTATTCAAGGAAGCCATGGCAAGCTATCACAGAAGGATGTTCTTTCTCAAACCCCTCTGAAATGCAGTTGGAACAAATATTAGGAGTCTGGGTACACTTTATGTTAGTGTTCCAGCTCCGCCTTCCTCATCTGGTAGAAAGGGTGGCATGTATTGCATTAAGAGGATGCATGTGACATGTACATGAAACATTTTTAGGAAATGTAATTTACACTTTCTGTATATATGTGTACAATTGATTGTGGGACTTATGGTGCAAATCTTGCTTCTTACAAAGTGTCCAAACTACAATTTATACTTTAAGTCAAATAAACACAACTTGCAGAACTAGCATAATTATATGAGAATCTGTATAAACTGGAGAATAAACTCAATGAATACTTTTGATCCTTTTTCTCTAAGGACTTTTTTTTTTGCACTTAATGTCTGTCTTTATGTTTTTACAGAATAAAATTTAAGGTTTCTGAAATGGACACTTGGAATTTGGACAAAAATGTCAGGAATTTTCCAGAGAAGGATAGCTGATAGTGGTTATCAGTAACCAACAGGAAACATAAATGTATATATCACATTCATGGATATAGCTCTCATAGTTGTCAGGGTATTAAAAAAGTTAATATCTATAATTGTTTTAGCTCATGAAAGAGAATAAAGACAGTTTGGGGAATAAAACTGTTTTGTTAAGTGTTTCCAATCTATCAATTTCTTCATAAGTATATTGTTTTTTAGTGGACTGTATTATATATAATTTTTATTATGAAGTGTATAAAACACGCAAAGAAGAAGATTCAATTGAATAAAGCATACTGTAAGAATATGACACTGGATTGAAATTCTGGAAAATATTTGTATAGGTAGTAAAATTAAGTTGTTTTTCTCAGAACACAAACCAAAACAGCAGTGTGCCCCTTCTGCTGAGATGATCACGCTCACAAGGATTTTCTTTGGGATTCATAAAAGTGTTTACCAAGGACTGAAAAATTATCAGTTACTTCATTAGAAGTTAGGGTTAGATATTTGAAGAGCTCTTTTGAAATTCTCATCACCACATTGGAAGCATAATTTAATAAGAGATTTTAAAGACATTAGCATATTCTTTACTTGATTATTTACCCTGAGTAAATACTGACCCATATTTTAATTTTAACAGGGCTTTCTTCACTTCTTTGTTCCTCAGAGTGTACACAACAGGGTTGAGTAAAGGTGTCAGCACAGTGTAGAAAACGGCCACAACTCCATCCACAGCATCCCTGGAACCTGGCCTCAGGTAGATGAAGATCCCAGGGCCAAAGAAACAGAGGACCACAATGCAGTGCGAAGCACAGGTCTGGAAAGCTCTCTGTCGGCCCTCTGAGGTGCGGATCCTCAGAATGGAACAGACAATGGACACATAGGACAGTGCAATCAGCAGAAAGCAGCCTGAGGCCACCACACCAATGTTCACAAAGATGACCATCTCATTGGCTGAGGTGTCTGCACAGGCCAGCTTCAGAATGGGAGGAGCATCACAGAAATAATGCTGGATCTGGTTGGGTCCACAGTAGGGCAAATGGAAAGTCAACGAGGTCTGGACAGCAGAATGCAGGGAACCAGTGAGCCAGGTGCCAGCAGCCAGGAGGGCACACATTCTCCCGCTCATCATGCTGCTGTACCTGAGTGGGTAACTGATGGCCAGGTAGCGATCATAGGACATGACTGTGTAGAGGAAACACTCAGTGCTACCCAGGAAGTGGAAGGAGTAGAACTGTGCCACACAGCTGTGGAAGGAGATAGCCCCACCCCCTGGGGACACCAAGGTCATCAGCATTTTAGGCACTGTGACTGTGGAGAACCACATGTCAATAAAGGAGAGGTTAGTGAGAAAGTAGTACATGGGTGTGTGGAGGTGGGAATCCACCCTGATCACTATCAGGATGAGGAGGTTGCCCAGCACGGTGAGAATATAAATCATCAGGAAGATTGCAAAGAGCATGGTGTCTAGGACTGGTGCATGAGGAATGCCTGAGAGGAAGAACGTGGTCACTATGCTCATGTTTGACATGTCTTCATATGAAATATGGCCATTGAATTTTCACTGATGAAGAACACAAAATATAAATTGTTTTATTATATTTGATACAGACACCTCATATCCCTGTTAGCCATATAAAAAGAATGTAAAATTTACATGAAATAGTTCACTTTTAACAAGAGGATCAAATTTAGAATTCTTTGTTTTATAAAATTATAATGATTATGATCAAGTAATAAGTAGTGCTGATAAACTTCTTCCAGCACCAACCTTCATTCTGATAGCCGTCTCTCCTTTCCTTTATCATGTGTGGGTGCTTGTGCATGTACACACACACACACACACACACACACACACACACACACACACACACACCCTTCCAGTCATTCATTCTCCCCCTGTGATCATTAAATAATTGCATTTGAATGAGAAAATTACAGCAAGCTTCCTCCTGGATGCTGTCTGGTAAGATACCAGGAGTGAGTGTACCTGCAGTATTTGTGTATTACAGAGAGCCTGCTTGCCTTTTACCTGTGTTCTGCCTTCCTGGTCATAAGAAGAGTTGAAAATTAGTACAGTAGTGGTCAGAGCACATTTCCTCCATCCTTTCTTATTTCTCCAAGACGCCAAGCTAGTGTTCATTCTATGGAAGTGTGATCAAATCATCTCTGTACATTTTGAAATGTTCATGAAAAATTGTCCTTAAACTGTAAAGAGAGCTAAACATGTCTCATCTTTGACTATTAGGTCTGAATTAAATATAATAACATATTTTGCTATGAAATCTAAACATACAAACTGTATATACAGTCTGAAATTATTTTTGTTTGTTTGTAGGATATCTATTATTTCAGAGATAAGACATGTTTTTTTTTTCCTTCATAGAGCAGACTGGTGTCTCATAAACAATACAGTTAAATTTAAAAAGTAGCGAAAAGTCATGGAACCTCAATAGAAATCTGGCCAGAAATCTAGACCTACCCAATTGAAAAGGAGTGTCACTTGCTCAGTAATTATGATACTTCTGTACTTGTCATCTTTGCCTTCCTGTGTGGAAGTCTGCTGGCACTGGGTTCATTGTTCAGAGGTACAATGCTGTGGTGTACAGGGAAAGTACTTAATTGACTGATGCATTATATAACAGGCCTTTATTAAACTATGCAATGTTAGCTAAGTCACAACTAAGGCAATGTAAACTGACTTTAAGAAGACTGAAGAATCCAAGAGTTTCCACTTTAAATATATCATATATTTTCCAGTGTTACCAACCATGAATGACATGTTGAGTTTAGACAATTTTGGCTGCTTACCAATTGTGGAGTTCTTTTTGGATCACGAGGCAGATATTAAGGTTTATACAAGCTTCATATCCTTGATGAGTAATAGCAGTTGTCCCCCTGCATGGTTAAAAACAAGAAGAAAAACTGTAGAAACAAGATCCTTTTGAAATAGAGTTTAAGATTGGGTTGGTTTTTCAGGAGACAATATTTTGGCCCTAGATTCTTCATAGGCAAGCATATTTCAACATTATTATAAACATTGATAGTTCTAGCCAAATTCATGTCTGTAAGCTGGTTCTGCTTTGATGGGCCATCATTCTTTTGACCTTTTTATTTTGCCAAAATGTAATGAATAACCATCAAAGTCTATCTTCAAGACTTCTGCAGGGAATGATTAATATTCATCCTAGATTTCTTCTGTGATTTCATAAGTGGAAAATAAGGACTTTTATTCCCTAGGGGGCAATTCTCTGTAGTGGCTACAAATCTCTTTGATGAATCTTTAACTTTTCTATGCTCCAGGATTACTCAGGTGGTGTTTCCTAGAGACATAGCTTACTAATTAAACCACTCCTCTCCAGGGCTTCTGTCCAGAAATTGATGTTACCTCACATTTGCTGGCTCAGAGATTTCTTTGAAGCTTCTGCCTTTATTCCTTCTTTACATTTAAAAAATGTTTGCAATTTTTATGTGAAAGTGATTTTTCTTGTTTGTTTTCACATCAATTAATGAAAGAAAGAAAATTAGATGTTTCCTCCTGGAATTAGTGCATGTGTTAATTACTAGTGAAAGAGTTTTCATAAAAATAAAAAGCATTATATAACAATCCAAAGCCCACACTGTGCTAAAAGCAATGCTGGTACCTATAGATGAGCAATATTCCTCTCTGTGGAAGAGTTTTGTACCTGGAGCCCCTTAAATTAACATTCCTGACAATTAACCTATCATAACACTCAATTTTCTAACATTGGGTGTCTACTTAAATTAAGACATATTTTATCTATGTAAAACCACCACATTTTTTTTAGAAAATTTATTTTAAAAGTTACTGGCAGTTTAGTTCTGCTTAATATATCTCAATATTACTTTATGAAATGCACCCAGTTTGGGTATTTTATTCTCATGAGAGATGCAATCCTATTCAGTAAAGGTTTTCTATTAAGAGGATCTGAATGACGGCATTGAATGAGTTTGATCTTTTCAGCAAGAAGAAAAGAATTATCCCCTTTTTTAGGCTCTTCTTCACAATACAGTGAGAATCTATGTGATAAACAAACCAGGGCTTCTGGCATCATCAAGAATTCCACACTCAGGCTGGTGAGATGGCTCATTAGGTAACGTGTTTGTTATACAACCTTGGCAACCTGAGTTTGATCCCTAAGGACCTACATGAAAGTGTAGAGAACTGGCCTCCAAAATTATCTTCTGACATCTACAAGTCCAGCATGACATGTATACCTTCTCACACAATCATACATACACAATGATGATAGTAATAATAAATAAAATTATATATAATTCTTCACTTGTAGAGTTTATATAAGATAATGCCCCACACCACCCAGACTATTCCCATATGATGGGGTCATCTTCTGATGCTCTGCAAACGAATAGATAAGAACAGGACTCCACATGACTGTATTTAGCAACCATTTCATCATTGGACTTGCTCTGCCAGTGTTCCTCCTTGAATGTTTGGTCTTTAAACAACTTTTGCTGTTCAATGTTCTTTGCACTTTCATGTTATTTTGGAATCAACTTTCTAATTTCTACAAACAGATCTGTTTTGGTTTTAGTCAGCCTTGCATTGAACATACAGAGTAATTATGAGAGAACAGACATTTTGTAAGTATTGTGTCTGAACCATGGATACCATATATGTCTTTTATATCTCTTAACAATGCATTTGTTTCAGTAATCAGACCTAGCTCATCTTCCCAGATTTATCATTATTTCCTATCTTGATATTTTAAGTGATAATTTTAACATGTAGAAAGATAATAGGTGTTTTATCTCAGTATTGTGTCCTGTAGTTCAGCTAAACTCACTGATTTTGGATAATGTATCAGACTGATTTTTATTTAGATGATTATGCTGTCTGCTTGTTCTCTATGTAAGACCCCTGCACCACAATCCAGAAAATTCTTCAAAACAAAAGTGTTCAGTTCCTAAATTTTCCTTCCTCAGAAATTTTGGTTGTCTGCACATTTCCCAGATCTGAAAGCACCTGTTTGTGTGCATTTGGTCCAGTTTGTTATTCACTTGGGCTGGCCGATTAAATATAAACCCTGTTAGTGTGTGGACCAGGATATAAAATCTACAGTATATCTATTTTCGCCACTTTCTTTATATAATCATATGACAAGCATATTTATAAAAATTTATAAGCATACCTACACTGTTCATATTTATTATGAACTAAACACTCCTGCAATTATCATTGGTATTAAAATGTTACATATTGCCAACAATCATTGGGCACCTCATCTCTACTTGCCTTTGTTAACATTTTGATCTCACTTATCTTTGTTCATCCATTCTTAGGATTTCTTTATTCTGATTTACAATTACTTTTCAAGGCATTGCTATTTTATATAGTTAAAATGTGCATTTTTGAAATTTAATTGTGTGTAATTATAAGGCAACATCAAAACATACATAGTATCTGTTACTTATCATTATGTTTTGAAGACATTTATACATTGATATGTTGTATTAGCTTTCCATTGCTGAGACAAAATAGCAAAGATGATAAACTGTAAAGAAGGAAAGATTTACTTTTATTTATTATTTCAGACATTTTATTCTATGGTCATATGATTTCATTGCTTTGTGAATGTGGCGTGGCTGATCTCTATGGTCAGAAATAGCAATTGTGACTGCTCGTCTCAAATGGTGAGAAGGCAAAAGTGTGGTTCAGGGGCTAATATACCCTTCCTGGTCACACCCCTAGTGACTGCCTCCTTCAAACTAGGCTCTGCCTCCTAAAAATGTTGACCGCTACATAGTGCCATTGACTGGGGACCAAATTTTCTACACATGGAACTTGGGGAACTAAATAATGAGAAAATAGAAATGCTTATGCATGTATATGCCTATTGAAGAAAGCTCTTCTGTGGTAGAAAATGAGTTGAAGGGGAAGATAATTTCTAATTTTTATCACTGAAAGACTGGATTTCTAAACAAAGAATCTTTCTGATTCCATGTCTTCAATCTTCCCTCTACAAGCCAGTTTTGTGAACACAGATACACACACATAGACACACACAAAGACACACATGCACACATACACACACACCCACACACCCCCAACCTTAATACACACACACATACAATTTTATTCCCACCATCATGTCTCCCCTCCATTGTGTTCTCATTGAGGACTTACTGACAGGTCTTGGAACTTGCCATGTATATGAATTCTCTCTCATGTGCTAGGATTCTCCTCTCCTTGTTTGTGCAGGTAAAATGAACACAATACAAAGCATGCCCCACAGGACAGAGGAGGCTAAGGGGGAGAGTCATATAAGCAGAACAAGGGTTAGCAGAAGCAAGCAGAACTCTAGACATGTACCAGCTGCAGGAGAACACATTTCATGTTGAAGAGAGATGGTTTTCCTCAAGTTTCTAGGGTAGCAGGATGTGTTTCTAAGACAAACCCCTATTTTTGATAAGATGGGACTGCACAGAGGCTAAAGACAAGATTTGCATTTTCTCCCTTTGAATCCAAGACACAGACCACACACTCATCCTTGTTATATTTCCAGCTTATTTCAGAGGATTAGTAATTTTCAAAATTGTTAATAGGTGCTTTGACAGTAAATTCAAAAGTTCATAAGAGGTTTATAATAACGTTTTAGAATTTGAATTGAATGAAGCATCGAGTCTTCCAACTTTGCTAAAGAATGGCTCTTTGTTTCTTGAGAGATGGTTCAAAAAGTTCTATTGGAAGTCTGCTTTCATGGAAATTCAACACTTTATCTGTCTGTCAGGATGTCTGTCTATTTATTTATTTTAGTTTCCCATCCCTCCTTTCCTCCCCCCTCCCCCGCAATCCACTCCTTCTCAGTTTCTGTTCAGAAAGGGGCAGGCCTCCCATGGGTATCAAAAAAGCATGGCATATCAAGTTTCAGTACGACTAAGTGTCTTCCCTTGTATTTAGGCTAGAAAAGGCAATCCAGCATGAGGAATAGGTTCCCAAGAGCCAACAAAGCACTAGGGACTGCTCCCATTGTGAGGAGTCCCACAACTAGACCAAGCTGCACAACTGTCACATATATGTGGAGGGCTCCCTGATTGTTGGTTCAGACTCCGTGAGTTCCTATGAGCCTGATTAGTTGTTAAAAACAATAACATCAGGAAATTTGAGAGCAAAATCATCCTGAGTGAGGTAACCCAGACCCAGAAAGACAAACATGGTATGTACTTACTCATAGCGGATATTAGCTATAAAGAAAAGAATAACAATCCACAGACCTGGAGAGGCTAGGTAACAAGGAGGGAACTAGGGAGGATGCTTGAATCTCCCTGGGAAAGGGAGAAGAGCTCTGTTGGGTGAACTGGGTGAAGGTGGAGATGGGAACTTGAGAAATCAGGTTGGGGATGCATAGAGGAGAAGAGTACCGAAAGAGATGACTGGAAAGAGGGGGCATATTAGGATCAATAGAAACCCGATGCAAGGGAATCTCCCAGGAATCTACAAGGATGACCCTAGTTTAGACACCTAGTAATAGTGGATATGTAGCCTGAACTGGCCACCTCTTGTGATCAGATTGGTGTCTACTCCAGTTGTCATCAGAGAGCCTTCACCCAGTAACTGATAGAAACAGATGAAGGGACCCTCAGCTAAACATTATGATGAGTTCGGGCAACAGATGAAGGGACCCTCAGCTAAACATTATGATGAGTTCCGGGAATCCTGCTGAAGAGAGGGAGGAAGGATTGTAGGAACCAGCGGGACATCAAGGACATCACAAGAAACTCCACAGAAATTCAGTACTTTTTCAAAGAATTCTTCATTCTGAATGAGAGCTTGTTTTGGATGTTTTTCACTGAAGTGATATCAGATCCTTTTAACACTTACTCCATTTTATTATTTTTGGAGATATGGTCTTAATATGTAGCCATGACTGGCCAGAACTTACTATATAGAGCAGACTGGTTTTGAACTTGCAAAGACCCTCCTGCTTCTGCCTCCTAAGCATGGGGATTAAAGTCATGGCTTCATATGCTTTCTTGAGAAGAGATGTGCAGGAGAGGTATTGTGGGGATGAGTAGAAGGATCTTGGAAGTATAGTTAGGTAACTTGTATGTTAGCATTGTGAGTTTATTTAGAAACAGAAAGGTATAGATAAAAAGGAGAGTTTAGTAACTTCTAGTAACTCCTAGGTTACAAAATAGTTTATTTTTTTTCTAGTTTATGAAAATAAAATACGATTTAGAGTCTGAATAGCACTTTTTAAAAATCTGTGTGATTTACTCTGTTCATTAATAGTCTCACAGGGCCTTAGATTTCATCTCTTATTTTGTAGTGATCCTATATGCAACATTTATTACTGCTGCATTATCACCCTTGCTTCTGTCTTACATGCAGGAGGGTTAGTTGCTTTTGAAGTGTTTGTCTGTTGTGACTACATCTGTGATGGGGTCTAATTGTATTAACACAGAGGGTCTGGCTGTTTCACAGAAGACAGGGTTGAGAGTCAGAATTCCTGCCTCCTCCACATCTTCAATCTTGACAGTAATGACACTTAATGACATTTTTATCCAGAGAAAAAGCTATTATATAGGTAAAAGTGAAATAAAGCAGGAAATGATCAGAGTAACAATTTTATAACACAGTGTGAATAGAAGTATCAGATTATTCCTTGTAGATAAATATGATCACAGAAAAGTAAGGTCAGTTATATATCATGACACCACATGGAAAGACACAGGGATTGCCCAATGACAAAGAAATGGATGAGATCTACATGAACAACCTGGATGACAGTGGGAGTACTATAGGGCAAGGTTCGAGAGAAAGAGAGCTTGAGGGAGCAGGAGATCCCAGCTGGATCAAGAACAGAAAGGGAGAACAAGGAATAACAGACCATGATAAGTGATGACTACATGAGAACAGGAATAGGCAGAGTGCTGGAGTGGTCCCCAGAAATCCACAATGATACATCCTCTGTAGACTGCTGGCAATGGTTGAGAGAAAGCCTGATCTGACCTAGTCTGGTGAACAGATGGCCAAACACCCTAACGGTCGTGTTGGAACTCTTATCCAATAACTGATGGAAGTGGATACAGAGATCCTCAGCCAGGCCCCAGGTGGAGCTCCAGGAGTCCAATTGTTGAGAAAGAGGAGGGACTGTAAGAGTGTGAATTGTGGAGACCAAGATTGGAAAAACACAGGGACAAATTGCCAAACAAATGGAAGCACATGAATTAATAATCAAAGGCTGTGGAAACCCAGCTGGATCAGGCCCTCTGGATAAGTGAGACAATTGAATAGCTTGAACTGTTTGGGAGGCACCCAGGCAGTTGGGACCCAGACCTGTCCTTAGTGCATGAGCTGGCTGTTTGGAACCTGGGGCTTACACAGGGATACTTTGCTCAGCCTGGAAGGAGGGGACTGGACCTGCCTGTACTGAATCTACCAGGCTGAGCTGAATCCCCAGGGGAGTCTTGGCCCTGGAGGTGATGGGAATGGAGGGGAGGGGCTGGGGGAAGGTGGAGGTGGGGGCAGGAGGGGGGAGGACAGGGGAACCCATGGCTGATGTATAAAATTAAAACACAATTATGATTAAAAAAAAAAGGTAAAATGTAGTACAAAACTTGAGAAGAAATTGGGGATCAGAAATAATAATTCAAGTTAGTCTTTAGGATTATATAATATTTATACTGGTTGCTACATTTAAGTAATGTTAATGCTACTACAATTTTCAATTAATGAGTTCTATAGCTTCTAAGCAAAACCTGAGGATATAGTGTCAGGTGGTGTCAGGGACTTCTCTCCCCATGTACAGTGCTCCTCCTGGACTCTGTTCTCCTTTTGTATCTGCATGGGAGGTTTATAAGTAAAAATTGACAAATTGCAAACTTTTCTATTACATATAAATGGTGAAGAATGTTGAGAATATTTTGAGAAGTAGTTAAACACACATTTATATAAATATATGTCAATATTTAGAAATTATACCTACATATATATGTATGTATACTTTCTGGTTAGGTTAAAATCCTATTTCTGAGCAGCTGATTAATGAGCTGTGAGTTGTCTGATATTACACTTTAGTTGTCACCTGATCCCCCCACCCCAGAAAAACTCATAGAAATTAAGTAGCAGGCATGATTCCTGATAAACCAAAGGTAGAGGTTTGTGGAAAGTGGTGATCACTGTAACATAGTTACTAACTACAAACTACTCTGTCATCGGATTCCTGTTTGGGGAAACTGAGGCTGAATGTAAAGAAGCAGTACTTGAATTCAAGGGCAGATTCATCACTGGTCCCCTTTTCCTCATTGGTCTTATTCCATTTGCAGCCACGGCCTTAGATAGCTATTCTCAGTCACCCATGGACAACATCACTTCTCCAGGCCTGCTGTCCCATGGGCATGAGGAACTACATCTTTGTGACAGAGTTCATCCGGCTGGGAGTTTCCAGCAGTGAAGAGCTAGAGAACATGCTTTTTGTCCTGTTCCTGGTCGTCTATATCTTCACCTTGTTGGGGAAACTGCTTATCTTCCTCACCATCCTGGCTTCCCCCAACCTCCACACCCCCATGTATTTCTTCCTGGAGAACCTGGAAGTGTTTGACATATTTTGATTAATGATATCTCTCAAGATGACACCCTGCTAAATGAGGCAGGGTTGTACCACCTCTTATAGAGCTGAGCCTTCCAGCTCTTCTTATCATGTTTTTTTTTTCTCTTGGCTTTCTTTAAGGGATTTATTCACTTCTTTTTATAAAACATCTATCATCATCTTCATAAAGTTGGTTTTAAGGTCTGTTGGGAGGTCTTGCTAGTCAGTGGTTGCAATCTATCATGACCTGGCAGCCCTCTCCAAGATCAATAACATGAGAGATTCTTTTCCCAGTGAGATGTCTTGCTCTCTACCTGCCTTTATCTGGAGAATGTCTCTAGGCCCAGGAGGACTGGCCTTATCTGAAAATTGTCTCAAGCCTGAATTCAGGCATAGCTCCTTGACATAGCTCCCTGTAAATGTTCTTCCCTTGCTGACAACACAGTAGTTAAGTAACATGCTCTAGCTATTTTCATAGGGCCATGCTGCCACTAACCTAGCTTTATGATAGGAGCATGCTGTTTAATGCAAATTAGGTGATTCCTCAACTACCTTCCCAATCCTATATAGTTCGTATACTCTGGAATTAAGTTGAGTTGTCTCACTGAAGTCATGTCCCAGAAGATTATCTCCATTGTATCCACAGCTGTGCAAACCCTGTTCCCATTTGCTGCTCCCTCCACCCTTGTCGACTAGTGGCCAAAATCTTGAGGAAGAAGGAGAATCTTATGCTTCAGATATGTTAGAATATGCAGGCCCTTCTGAATATGTAGGATAGCTGGGCTCTGTTGGTGACATGTTGCCTTTGCTGTTGTTGAGTGTGATTTTACACTGGTGTCTAGGCATCTGGGTTTGTGGTGATTATAGATCAGGTGCCAATTTCTGGCTTTGTCTTTGATGGATGGATGTTTTATTTCTTGGATTCTGTTTCCTTTCTGGTATTCTGGCCTATGTGGCCTATGGCTGAGCATGGGGTCTCTGTCCTAGTTGGATGCTTGAGTTCTAGTGGACTGCTTGACCTTTGCTTCAGAAGGAGTCTCTTCCTGAGCTGGAAGCTGGTAAAGGGTATTGAATAGGGGAGGGAGGATTGGGAATGGTGTGTGTGTGTGTTTTTTGGGGGGGTATACCAAGAGAGGTCTGCAAGCAGGTGACCCACCTGGACTTCTGTTGGCCTTTGTGGCCTTGGGTCCAGCAGGGCATCTCCCCCATGCTGGTGAATGGGATTTGGCAATGAAGAGGGGAGGTGGTATTGGGTACTGAGTGTTTCCTATATATAGTGAAGGCCTATGACTAAACTGTGGTAATTTGTTACATATGTAATACATGGTCATCATGAACCACCAGGATTGTACCTACTTCTCAGAGGGCAATTGGCAGGGGACAGGCACTGTGTACATGAGAACATCCTCACATTTCTTATCTTTAAGTGATCCTATTATGTCCCCAATGAGGTAGACAGTTTTTTCTGTGACATTTATGTTGTGACATTATATTGTTTATGGTATTCAGATTGTGTGTTTTACCATCCTTTCAGGATATATGAAACTGGGTATTATTTAGCAGTTAAAGATACCTTTTTTTTTTTTTTTTTTTACTGGCAAACTGAATCCAAGAACATATCAAAAATTATCCACCATGACCAAGTAGGCTTCACCACAGAGATACAAAGGTGGTTCAACATATAGAAATTTGTCAATGTAAAATACCAAATAAATAAACTGAAAGAAAAGAAAAACACCTAATCATCTCATTAGATGCTGAAAAGCCTTTGAAAAAATCCAATACCCCTTTATGATAAAGGTCTTGGAGAGATCAGAAATACAAGGAACCTAATACATAAATACCTAAACATAATAAAAGCAATTTACAGCAAGCCAACAGCCAACATCAAATTAAATGGAAAGAAATTCAAAGAGATTCCACTAAAATCAGGAACAAGACAAGGCTGTCCACTATCCCCATATTTATCCAGTATAGTACTCAAAGTTCTAGCTAGAGCAATTAAGACAACAAAAGGAGATCAAGGGAATACAAATTGGAAAGGAAGAAGTCAAACTTTCATTATTTGCAGATGATATGATAGTATACATAAGTGACCCCAAAATTTCCACCAGGGAACTCCTACAGCTGATAAACACCTTCAGTATTGTGGCAGGATACAAGATTAACTAAAAAAATCAGTAGCTCTCCCATATACAAAAGATAAATGGGCTGAGAAAGAAATCAGAGAAACATCACCCTTTACAATAGCCACAAGTAATATAAAATACCTTGGGGTAACTCCAACTAAGCAAGTGAAAGTCCTGTATGGCAAGAACTTTAAGTCCTTGAAGAGAGAAATTGAAGAAGATATCAGAAAATGGAAAGATCTCCCATGCCCATGGACAGGCAGGATTAACATGGTAAAAATGGCAATCTTACCAAAAGCAATCTACAGATTCAATGCAATCCCCATCAAAATCCCAACATCATTCTTCACAGACCTAGAAAAAACAATACTCAACTTCATATGGAAAAACAAGAAACCCAGGATAAAACAATCCTGTGCAGTAAATAAACCCTGGAGGCATCACCATCCCTTACATCAAGCTCTACTATAGAGCTACAGTAATGAAAACAGCTTGATATTGCATAAAAACCAATATGTGGACCAGTGGAATCAAACTGAAGAACCTGACATTAATCCATACACCTGTGAGCACCTGATTTTTGACAAAGAAGCCAAAACTATACAATGTAAAAAGAAAGCATCCTCAATATATGGTGTTGTCATAACTGGATGTCAACATGTAGAAGACTGAACATAGATCCATATCTGTCACCATGCACAAAACTCAAGTCCAAGTGGATCAAAAACTCAACATAAATCCAATTACTCTGAACCTGATAGAAGAGAAAGTAGGAAGTAGTGTGGAATGCATTGGCTCAGGAAACCACTTCCTAAATATCCATTTACACTGAACCTGATATAAGAGAAAGGAGGGAAGTACTCTTGAATGCATTGGCACAGGAGATCACTTCCTAAATATAACACCAGTAGCACAGACACTGAGAGCAACAATTAATAGATGGGACCTCCTGAAACTGAAAAACTTCTGTAAAGCAAAGGACACTGTAAATAAGACAAAATGGCAGCCTACAGAATGGGAAAAGATCTTCACCAACCCCACATCTGACAGAGGGCTGATGTCCAAAATTTATAAAGAACTCAAAACACTAGACAGCATAAACAAAACAACTCTGAGATACCACCTTACACCTGTCAGAATGTCTAAGATAAAAAACACTGATGAGAGCTTATGTTGGAGAGGATATGGAGGAAGGGGAACATACCTCCACTGTTTGTGGAAATGCAAACTTGTACAGTCACTTTGGAAATAAGTATGACAGTTTCTCAGAAAATTGGGAATCAAGATCCAGCTATACCACCCCAGGAATGCTCAATCATACCACAGAGACACCTGTTCAACTATGTTTATATAGCAGCATTATTCATAATAGCCACAACCTAGTAACAACCTAGTTGCCCTTCAACCCAAGAATGGATAGAGAAAATATGGTACATATATGCAATAGAGCACTACTCAGCAGTAAAAAAACAATGACATCTTGAAATTTGCAGGCAAATGGGTAGAACTAGAAAATATCATCCTGAGTGAGGTAACGCAGAATCAGAACGACAAACATGGTATGTACTCAACTCATAAGCGGATACTAGATGTAAAGCAAAAGATCACCAGACTACAACCCACAGCTCCAGAGAAGCTAGCTAAGAAGGAGGATCTTAAGAGGGACACATGGATTGCCCTGAGGAGGGGAAATAGATGAAATGTCCTTGAGTAAACCAGGGGTGAGGTGGGGCAATAGGGAGTAGGGGATGGAGTATAAGAATGTAAGGGCATGCGATGGTTGAGCTGGAACAGGAACAGAGTGGGAGAGCAATGAAAAAGATACCATGTTAGGGGGAGACATCATGGGGATAGCGAGAAACCGGGTGCTAGGAAAGTTCCCAGAAATCTACAAGGATGACCCCACCTTAGACTACTAGCAATAATGGAGAGGGTGCCTGAGCTAGCCTAGCCCAGTAGTCAAATCGGTAAATACCCTAACTGTCATCACAGAGCCTTCCTCCAGTAACTAATAGAAGCAGATACAGAGATCCACAGCCAAGCACCCGGCAGAACTTCAGGAGTCCAGTCAAAGAGAGAGAAGAGGTATTCTTTGAGAAATGGGCATAAAGATCATGATGGAGAAACCTACAGAGACTATTGGTTGACACGCAAAACCAAAACTAGTTGGGAACTCTGAACTTTGAAACCACAAGAGACAACCAAACCAAACTAGTGGGAACTCATGAACTTTAAACCCACAGCTGTGGAGCCTTTATGGGACTGGACTAGGCCTTCTGCATAAATGAAACAGTTGTGTAGCTCGATCTGCTGAAGGGGCCCCCAGGCAGTAGGATCAGGATCTATCCCTGGTGCATGAGCTGGCTTTTTTTTTTTTCCACTACCTATGGTGGAACACCTTGCACAGCCTTTATGCAGGGGAAGGGGCTTGGACCTACCTCAACTGAATGTGCCAGGCTCTGTTGACTTCCCATGGGAGGCCTTACCTTGTTGGAGGAAGGAATGAGGGGTGGGTTGGGGGTGGAAAGGCTGGGGAGGGAGGGAGGAGGGAAGAGAGGGGGTTCTATGGTTGGTATGTAAAAATGAATAAAAAATTTTAATACAAAAAATGATACCTTATTTTTATATTTTATCTATACTGTAGATGAATCTTGGCAATGTTATGCTAATCTCAAAGGCTCTGTTCAACTAGTGCTATACTGTTTTGCTTATACAAATGTCTAGAAAAGACACATCTATGCTGACGCAGGAAGGCTGGTGCTTTTTGGGGAAGGTAGTGAGAGCAAGAACTGGCTGCTCATGGGCACCAGGAACCCTGATGATATTGCGACTGCTCTGGGGCTGGGCAATGTTTGCAGGAAACTATAAATGTTCTCAATATAATTCAACTTTCCATTTTAAGTAGGTACATTTTATTACTTATGAATTATTCTTAGAAAAAAATGTTAACAATAAAAAAACAAATGGGTACTGGACAGAGAGTACATAGCTACTGTTCTAGGGAGAGATAGGTGAAAATGGGGATATTTCTTTTCCCCTTATTTTCTTTATTGAATATAGATTATTTTCTCATACAATATATCCAAATAAAATTTCCTCTCCTTGTACTCCTCCCAGTTTCTCCTTCCCTCCTTGTCTCCCTTTAGGAAAGAACAGGCTTCTAAGAGACTGTCAAAAATACCCTAAGATTAAAAAAAAAAAAAACCATCACATCAAAATTGGACAAGGCAAACCAAAATAAGGAAAAGAGCCTAAGAGAAGGCATAAAAATCAGAGATCTTCTCATTCACCCACCCAGGAGGCCCATAAAAATACCAAACTGAAAGCTGTAATATACACTCAGAGGACCTGATGCAGACACATGCAGGCCCTGTGCATGCTGCCTCACAGAAAGTACATTAATATGGTGAAGGAAAGACTAAACTGAAAGTGAGTTAGAAAGGGAATATTTGAATATAATAATCCATTTCATTTGGCCTTAACTTTATGTCACCAAAGAAGCCTCATCGGAATGGATTCTACAGTTTGTGTTTATACCAAGTAAATTATAGGGCCTCACTAACATGTGCATGCTTCTGAGCACAATAACATATCCATCTTTGTAAATTCATTATTAGTTTCAATCTATATAATGTACAAATAGCATATTTGTAAATTCTTTACCTGAACTACACATAAGTCTTGGTAAGCAATGGGCTTGGGCTATGACCCTGCTTCATTCTGGCTGGCTTACAAATAAGACATTTGCAGAGGAAACTTGATTAATGCCTGACAACTTTGAGACTGAGAAAAAAAAATTGTAACAAATAACGACTTTGAGACTGAGAAAGAAAATGTAACAAATGACACAATTTCCAGCTGTTGTGTCACATTATTTAATGGCTCAGGGGTTTGCCAAGAACTTCCGTTCTGGGAAATTGTAAAGACAAAACAGATAAACAGGCTCATTGCTGCTTGTGTCTTCTCTCTCTCTCTCTCTCTCTCTCTCTCTCTCTCTCTCTCTCTCTGTGCAATAACATAAATGTGTCAGGGTATAATTATTAGATCTGGATTAGTTTCTTAGAATTACCTAGAGGAAAATTTCAAAATATAATTATAATTATAATAAGAGCAACTAAAAAAGAGATGTTTATAAGTTATGAATTATATTACTGTTGGGCTGATTTTTCCTAACTCAGTGGTTTTTTTTTGTTTTTTTTTTTTTTTTGTAATGATCCAGAGAGAAGAAATTGAGATGATGAACTGGAACTGGATAATTAATGACACACATGTTATTTTCTACAATCACTCATGTAACTGCTTAATATGCAATACAACAATCCAAAATCATTCCTTTCTGACTAGATGTTGACAATGATTTTGAAATTAACAAATGGTTCCAAGTTTGTACCAAGAATGTCTAAGGGACCTAGAAATGGAATTACAGTGTTAGCATATGGTTCAGGAAACACAAATGGAAATTACCCACCACCAACAGCAAAACAACATACTGGTTCTATATATGCAAAAACAAGGTTAAAGAAGTCAGCTCAAAGAAGCACATATTTTATAATTCTACATAAAATAATTCCTTAAAATGCAAGTATGCAGAGGTTGAGAATAAATTGATGTGTTGCGGGATATCTGATCACACTGTGTAAAGATGTGTCTCTGTCCTTCCTTGCCTGCCTAAGGCACCTTCAGACTACTTTAATAAAGAACTGAATGGTCAATAGCTAGGCAAGAGATGATAGGTGGGACTTCTGGGCAGAGATATACTAGCTAGACATGGAGGAAATCTGACATTTGGTACTGAAGAGAGGTAATGAGCCATGTGGCAAAATGTAGATTAACATAAACAAGTAATTTAAGTTTAAGAGCTAGTTGGGAACAAGCCTAAGCTAGGGCCAAGCTTTTATATTTAATAAAAGATCTCTGTGTCATTATTTGGGAACTGGCATTTCACAGAAAGTCCAATTACATTGGTGATTACCTGAAACTGGAGGTGTGAAGGATTGTAAATAGGAGTGAGGTTTGTCAGTGTGAATGAAATACTTTTCCAGTTAGGTTGTGCAGATTTATAAGTATGCATTGACTATAAATTCAGTGCTGTGGATTCTTTATTTTTCTTCTTTCGTTTTGTATGTGTATGTGTGGTGCACACATGTGTGTGTTTTTATGTGGAGGCCCCATGTTGACGTTGGGAAGCTTTCTTGATGGGTTTTCAACCTTATTCACTGAGGCAAACTTGTAGTCCACTGATGATGCTAAGGTATCTCCCAATCTATGTTGAAAATGGATTAGTTTTATGGTATTATAAACTATATGCTAGCAAAACTTTTTGAAATACTTGTAATATTTCTACTTAAGAAAGAGAGGTTGTTAAGAGAAATACTATTATAAGAGTTTGAACATATATGGAACATACACACACACATATAAAAAGAGGCAAAATGGAGTTACCATGTAACTCAACAATGACACCTATACTTGACCCACAGACTAACAAATTAAAAACCCAGCCTCAGGAATAGGTTATGTGTCTTTGGATTTTTGACCAGTGAGGTACCATAGACCCCCAAACAATCCAGGCTATTGCAAATGGTATTGGTTGCCTTCAAAAGTTGTCAATAAGACTCTCCTGCTGAAGATAATATATATATATACTTGAGTCATAGAACATGGAGAAATTGAGGTGGTACAGACCTGGAAACTTCATCCTTACTGGCTAGCTTTCAAATTGCTGGATATATGGGATAAAAGTAAGACTAATTTTACCCAGCTATGAACACTGCGACGCACAATATTATTGCTCTGGAAAGACATGACCACTAGTGCATAATGGAGTGAACATGATGGGAATAATAAATCACTGATTAAATTTAAATAATACTCCACAAGATGAAATCCACACCTGGAAACATTTTCAGGCCAAGAACCCATGACTAGCTAGATTATAGCTCCTATAGAAAAACTCACTATTATTATTTTGCTAAATAGATATAGTATTAAAAATAATCTCTCTTTTAGAAAACAAAGTTAAATAATAATATAATGGATAAGAATTAATAACTAAGCATGTTACTATTTTCAAAGTTAAGGCTGAAAATATTTTCTGTTTCCTTAGAGTTGAGCATAAGTTTTAAACTCATGTAGACTAAAATTCAAATCCAATTACTATGACTGACTTTTGAAATAAACACTTGAAGTTAATTATTTGTATTTTTGAAAGCTACCTTCTATTTTAAAAAAGCAATATGTAATAAAGGTGCAATTAAAAATGAAAGTGTCTTTATCAATGTGATTAGAGGAAAGTTTATTGAAATATGGTAATTACTAATTCAAATTGGGACAAGAAGGTTTATTCTGTGTCTTTTCTGCACCTACCCAAGACAGTGATTATAAAAATGTTGTTAAGATTATATAAACTTCAAAGCCCTTGTCACATTTTATACCTTCATTGTTCCAAAGGCAGGCCAACCAACAGTTTTAATAAGTGCATGAGCTTGTTGTGTGGGCATCAGTAAAAAGTGTATATTACAGACCTACTACTTTTATTAATTATGAACAAATTCAATTTTTAAGCTTAAAATGTTTGTAATTATACAAAAAACACAAAATTGCTTATGATTGGGGTACTGTGCAATGTTTTGATGAATGTGCGTGTTACATAATGTTTAATCATAGTGAACATACCTATTTTCTTTGTGGTGAAAACTTCTAGACTATTTTCTACTAGCCCTTTGAAATGTTAAGTAATTAATTGTCTTATCCCGCTATCTTACTCTGGTGCACAAGCACACCAGATTCTTTTACTTTCTCTAACTCTGACTTAGACTTCTTTCACTCTTTCCTTGTATCTTCTCCTGTCTCTCCTGGATTATTGCAAGTAACACTGCTCTTTGAGATTGACATCCAAAGGCCTCACATATGAGTGAACCCATGCAATACTTGTCTCTTAGTGCCTGGCTTATTTCACCTCACATAATGATCTTCACTCTCATCCATGTTGTCACATACATTATTACTGTTTTTAATCAATAAGAATTAGTCATATATATATATATATATATATATATATATATATATAATGTATGTATATTTCACATTTCCTTTAATTGATGATGCATAGTGATTCTATTGTTACTAGTTCTACAATGGACATGGGAGGGCAGATACATCTTTGACATAAACCTTTCTTCCTTTGTTTATACACCTGTGAATGAGATTGCCAGATCATATGGTAGTCCTATTTTTCATTTTTTTGATAACCCTCTAAAGTGCTTCTTTATAACAGCTATACTAATTTATATTTCTAGCAATGCACAAAGTTTCTCTTTTTTTAATATCCTTGCTAGCACCTATTTCCTTAGTCTATTTGATAATACTCATTCTTAATGGTAAAATATTGATAAATAGATAATGAATATAAGTAGATGAGTTCTTCTGTGCTGTTGGTGGTAGTATGACTATATATAAAATAATTCACTGCATATTTCTATAAAAGAAGAAAAACACCAAACACCCTAACTGTCATTCTGGAGCTCTCATCCAATAACTGATGGAAGTGGATGCAGAGATCCTCAGCCAGGCCCCCCAGGTGGAGCTCCTGGAGTCCAATTGTCGAGAAAGAGGAGGGACTGTAAGAGTGTGAATTGTTGAGACCAAGATTGGAAAAGCACAGGGACAAATAGCCAAACGAATGGAAACACATGTATTATGAACCAAAAGATGTGGAACCCCCATCTGGATCAGGCCCTCTGGATAAGTGAGACAATTGAATAGCTTGAACTGTTTGGGAGGCACCCAGGCAGTTGGGACCCAGACCTGTCCTTAGTGCATGAGCTGGCTGTTTGGAACCTGGTGCTTATGCGGGGACACTTTGCTCAGCCTGGAAGGAGGGGACTGGATCTGCCTGTATTGAATCCACCAGGTTGAGCTGAATCCCCAGGGGAGTCTTGGCCCTGGAGGAGATGGGAATGGAGGGGAGGGGCTGAGGAGAAGGTGGGAGTGGGGGCAGGAGGGGAGAAGACAGGGGAACCCATGGCTGATATGTAAAATTAAAACACAAATATAATAATAATAAAAAATTGAAAAAAGAAGAAAAACACATTTTTATAGTACTTCCATTATTAATGTATCAGATTATAAAATTATAAAAAGGGGAATGGTCCCGGTCCCACAGCCTGGATGCCTCCCAAACAGTTCAAACTATTCAATTGTCTCACTTATCCAGAAGGCCTGATCCAGCTGGGGGCTCCATAGCCTTTGTTTCATAATTCATGTGCTTCCATTTGTTTGGCTTTTTGTCCCTGTGCTTTTTCCAATCTTGGGCTCAACAATTCATGCTCTTACAATCCCTCCTCTTTCTCAACTATTGGACACCTGGAGCTCCACCTGGGGCCTGGCCTAGGATCTCTGCATCCACTTCCATCAGTTATAGGATGAGAGTTCCAGCTCGACTGTTAGGGTGTTTGGCCATCTGATCAACCAGACTAGGTCAGATCAGGCTTTCTCTTGACCATTGCCAGTAGTCTACAGGGGATGTATCATTGTGGATTTCTGGGGACCTCTCTAGCACTCTGCCTATTCCTGTTCTCATGTGGTCTTCATTTATCATGGTCTGTTATTCCTTGTTCTCCCTTTCTGTTATTGATCCAGCTGGGATCTCCTGCTCCCCTAGGGGATTGGACCTGCCTGTACTGAATCCACCAGGTTTAAATGAATCCCCAGGGGAGTCTTGGCCCTGGAGGAGATGGGAATGGAAGGGAGGGGATGGGGGGAAGGTGGGAATGGGGACGGAAGAGGGGGGAGGACAGGGGAACCCATGGCTGATGTGTAAAATTACAACACAAATATAATAATAATAATAATAGTAACAATAATAATAATAATAATAATAATAATAATAATAATAAAAAGAAGAAGAAAATAAAAAGGGGAATTGAAACAGTATAAGGCAAAAGATGGGAGCCTACAATTATGCCCTGTGTTCCCTTACGCTTCTTTCATCTAGGGATAGAGCCATTGGGGACATTGTCTCAAAAGAAATCATGTACAATGATACTCTGCAGCTTGAAAACATTATAAAGTCAGACATTTGAAGCCGTATTAATAGCAGCATTGTGTATAACCAATGTCTTTGATTCAAAAGGAAAAGATAAAAAGTCTTGCCTGCATGCTCTTCTATCTTATGCAAAGTAAAATTTTGGTTTAGAAACACATTCTTCTACCCTAAAGACTTTAGGAAAAACATATCAATGTATTTTTGATCAGCTGGTACATGGCTAGAGTGCTTCCTGTTTTTGCTTGTGACTCTTGCTGTGCTTAAAAGGCTCTTTTCTATTCTTCTCTGCATGACAGGGATACAGCCTGTGTCTGGTCATTTGAACTATGTAAGCAATAGAAGGAAGAGGGACAGAGGACTGCAGAGAAACCTTATACGTGACCAGATTCTGTAATGGATTACCAAGCTCTCATAGACAAAGCCTAGAAAGTAGACACATTGGGAATGAAGTGGTGTGTGTGTGTGTGTGTGTGTGTGTGTGTGTGTGTGTGTGTGTGTGTGTATAATGACTATTAGAGAAAAGTGGGAGACAAATAAGGAGATAAGTTAGATTCTTTGTTTGGGAATCTTAGTTTTCAATTAGAAAATTAGAAATAATTTGCCCTGTTAACTTCTATTCATCTTACATTAAGGATTCATCTTATATAACATACTTATCTTACATGAATCTGTTCACAAACAACAAATACCAAGAGAAAAAGTTCCATTCAGTGAATATGGTGATAGTGAAACTCAAAAGCTTTATAAGACAGAGTTGATTATCCTTTTTATAGAAAATGACAACCTCATCTGTTTCCCTGAGAGGGTCTAGCAGGTTTGAATCATCTGAGATGGATACCCAGTACATTCTCAACTGAGTTTACCAAGCTGAAGGAGAGCTGGTCTGGGATATGTTTCTAGTGGATGGATATCAGATTCTTTCTTGAGAAGGGCATGCATGGAGGTGCAATATTGAGTTACACTAGAGGAGATGAGGATTTAGTGATGTGAGGTGATGTTTGCACCTGCCCAATGCAATATACAGGAGATACCTGTGCCATTCACCATTGTGTACTTGGCTCTAAGGGAAAGAACATTTTCCCTGGCCTGTGTGCCTTACTCTATGACCTTCAGTAGTAATCAGACCCCACAAACACAGTTTTGATGTGCCAGTCATACAAGTAAGTAGACTGGGTTCCTAGGGAGTGCCTGCCTGTTGCTCCAGCTATGAGGGAGGGTTAACGCAGAAGTATGAATTCAGGGGAAGGCTTGAGGACATAACAAGACCTATTTTGAAAATCCAGACTCATGAACTAACACCCTTTTATAAATAAATGAACAGTTTTAAGTGCTACACACTTTAACATCCATTAGTAATTACATTTTTATAACACCTGCAGCTTTTCTGTTTTTACAATATCACTCAGTGTTACATACACAAGATTTAGTTGTTAAAAGTAACTTTCTTGTGTGTATTCTCATTAGTGAGAAAGACTAAAGCAATCATCTCATCTTCTGTCTTCACAAAGATGCTTATTAAAAAAATCAAATTCTTTTGACTGAAGGAAGGAGCTTCATGTTCCAGAGGTAGCAGGCAGCTTCTAGGTCAAGGCTGAGTGGTAAATAACGGATTTGTTTGTTTGCTTATTTATTTGGAACAGAGTATTACTGTGTAGCTCAGGCTGACTCCAAATTTGAAATCTTCTTGCTAAAGCACTCTGAGGGCTGGAATTACAGGTGTGGGCCTCTGACAGCAAACCAACCACAATGAGTTCTTCAAAAGAAGATACATTTTTTTTCAAGTAGGAAGACATGATATGTGTGAAACTGAATTAATTACTGGACTCCAGAGTCAATATGTTTTATTGCATAATTAACATTGTTGTATGATGCTTACACACATACAACACACACACACACACACACACACACACACACACACACACACACACACAATTATACACTGCTCATCTTTGTCCCCTCCCATTATTCTCCTGTCACCCTTCCCACTGGCCCTGTTCATCCCCCTAATCAGTTCCCTGTTTGCTTTTTTCTGTTGTATGGTAGTTTGTTTTTAGTCTTTTGAGGAACCTCCACAGTGGCCAAGCTGATTTACATCTCCTGCAGCAGGGTATAAGGGTCCTCTTCCTGCATAATCTTATTAGCATTCCTTGTCATTTGTATTCTTATTCATAGCTATGCTGACTAGGGAAAGATGGGATCTCAATGTAGTTTGATTGGCATATCCTTGATACTTAAAGATGTTGGGTACTTATTCATTTATTGGTCATTTTTGTTATTCTGACAGCTGTCTGTCCAATTCATGTATTTGAGCATTTATTCATTGTATGACTTGTTTGTATGAACATGTTATATATTCTAGATTTTAAGCACCTCTCAGGTAGAGAGTTACAAAAGATTTGTTGCTATTCTGTAGACCAATGCTTGGCAGAGTTCATGTGAATAGTATTTTGTTTGGGAAATAATTCTGTGTATTTACTGTCTGTGTCTTTGGTAGAGTCTCAGTTTATTTTTACAGGTTGATAAGGACTAGCTTCAGTCTGGACCTTGCTCCTCATTGAGATCAGCAGTGATCCAAAGATATGCCCTCTTCATTATTGAGAGTAATTATGGAGATTTCTGCACACCTCACAACACAAGCTTTTACCAAGGCTAAACTTGTAATAATATACATTAGAGTACTATGAAGAAACATGGATGGTTTATTAGGTTACTTCCTCTCAATAATACTCATTGTAGCAGATATAAGAAGTTGTATTTTGTCCAATATATTGAAGGTTAAGATCTAACTGGAAACATAAAAGAAAGTGAGATTTCAGAAAATGCGATGAAATTTGTTGTTCAGGCTTACAGAGCATGTATTTCCATTAATAAAGCAACATAATAAGCATTGTTCTGTGTCCTGTAGAAAGATACCCTGAGGGGAGAGAATTATATGTTAGAACATAGGGATTTATTGCACTGTATAATACCTTTGACTCAGTGCACTTCCTATCTGTGTACTAGTGGGTTGGAATGTGAGTTGTATGCTTTTCTCTTGGATGTAAATGAAGAAAGGAATGACTAAAAGCAAAACTACAAAATATTGGGGGGAACACAGGAAGAGATAGAGGGGGAGACAAGGACTGGAAATGATGAGTGTATAATGCTAAAGTATGAAATCCTCAAACAAAAATTTAAAATATTTTAGAGAGAAAAGTATGAGTTTATGTTTGAAATCACAATTTTATGCACATATAAGACTAGGTAGTCTAATTACAGATTGAGTTGGCTGGTGTTAATATGGGATCCTTTCTGGGAACAAAGTTTTTGTTGACAATACAGTACAATGTGAATTATGCCAGTTTATTTGATGTTAGGCCAGACTGGAAAACAGTAAACAGAATTGGTGACAAGTGTTGATTACTTTAAGACAGTTGAAAATATAAAGATGAGCTATTCCCTTATATAACTTAACACATGAGGACACTGAGGCCCAGTGTGTCACAACACTTAACTGAATGTCAAGGGTAGATTCATCACTGATCCCTTTTCACTCACTGGATTTGTTTTGTTTTCAGCCACTGCCTTGGATAGGAATCCCTTGGTCAGGGAGCTGTTCTCAGTTACTCATGGACAATATTGCTTTACTTCTCCAGGGCTGCTTTTGTCGTGGACATGAGGAACTACACCTCTGTGACAGAGTTCATCCTGCTGGGAATCTCTAACAGCGAAGGACTAGAGAACATGCTCTTTGTCCTGTTTCTGGTCTTCTATGTCTTTGCCTTGCTGGGGAAACTGCTTATCTTCCTTACCATCCTGGCTTCCCCCAACCTCCACACCTCCATGTATTTCTTCCTGGGGAACCTAGCAGTGTTTGACATATTCTTCCCTTCTGTGAATTCTCCTAAGATGATGGACTGCCTAGTGGGGCAGAGCCGCACCATCTCATACCAGGGCTGTGCATCACAGGTTTTTTTTCTATCACACCCTGGGGTGTACTGAGTGTTTCCTGTATACGGTGATGGCTTATGATCACTTTGTGGCTATTTGTTACCCAATGAGATACACAGTCATTATGAACCACTGGCTGTGTACCCACCTCACAGTGGGCACTTGGCTAGGGGGCTTTGTACATGGGAGCATCCTCACATTTCTTATTTTCAAGTTACCTTACTGTGGCCCCAATGAGGTGGACAGTTTCTTCTGTGACATTCCTGTGGTGTTGTCCCTGGCATGTGCAGATACCTCTCTGGCACAGAGTGTAAGTTTTACCAGTCTTGGCATTGTTGCACTCACGTGTTTTCTGCTCATTCTTGCTTCTTACACTCATATTGTCATTTCCATCTTGAAGATCCGTTCTTCAAAAGGCAGGCGCAGAGCCTTCTCCACCTGCAGTGCCCACCTGACATCCATCATCTTGGTCTATGGTCCTGTGATTCTTGTTTATCTCAGACTGCTTCTAGTCCATGGCTGGATTCTGTTGTTCAGGTGTTTAACAATGTTGTCACCCCTTCCTTGAATCCTTTGATTTACACCTTGAGGAACAAGGATGTGAAATTAGCCCTGAAGAAGGTGATGACTCAAGTGGCCCAGCGTTTAGGTTATATGGAATAGGAAAAATTCCTTTCTGAGTTTTTGGTTATTATTATTATTATTATTATTATTATTATTATTATTTGCTGCTTCCAGCCCACTGCCTATATATCTCTTCCTTTAGAAGAGTCTTAACAGTTACGACATTGAATCGGTGTGGATGTACTGAGTTTCAGATTTATATCTTCAGCAATGCTCTTTAGATTATGCCTGTTCTTTCTCCATTTTCAGTTTGCTAAAGCGATATATCTTCTCTGCTCCATGTACTCTGTGCCTGTTTGAACCGTTTCAATTGGTTATCATGAAATGGCCTGTTTCTACTTCCTGTATTTAATGGAACCTACACACTGTGCTACTTCTTCCTTTCTAGCTCCATTCCCCTATTTCCTTTGCCTCCAGAGAAACTGTGTTTTGTTCACCATTCTTTATCTCTCAAGAGAGAAAGTGACCATTGAGCAATGTTTCAAAGTGTCAGATTGCAAATTCATAAAATATTTTTGAGCCAGAATTTTCTATGCATTTTAGGCATTCTTTGTTCTGGAAAAGCAATATATATGTAACTATCTAAAATTAAAGCAGTAACAACATTAATTCTTTATTTTGGGGTTGTTTCATCATTTAGAATTTCACATTATATTAATTTCAAAACCATAACTCTTATAGAGTCATCTACTCAAAAACTTAGAATAACAATTGACCTTGGAATTCCTCTTAATTTGTACATGACAATGTTTGAAATATTTTACATTCATTGACTAAAAGAATCACAGTGTCATAATAGATAGACTCTATGTACACTCATTTTTCAATGGGAGAAACTATGAACAAAGAACTGTTCACTGCTGGCGCTTTTGGACCTGTAACTAAACCCTCACCATTTCTTATGGTAGCCTGTCTCATTAGGAGAACTGCAAGATCATCAGTTTTGTGTAGTGACCAGTTTGGTGGAGGTTTTATGTTAACCCTTCTCTACATATCATTCATTGTCCACATTACTTTCGTGTAGTATCTAGTATAATCTTCACTGTATCTCCATATTTACCAGAGAGCTGAGTATAGGGCAATTGACATAGTAATGACACCATGGAAAGCAGAGCAGGACAGGACTCCAGGTAATATCTAGAGAGACAAGCAATCTTGAGACAATAATTTCAAGCCATAGCCACTATGAAGTAATATTCACTCAATCATTTTGTTGTAAGTTGGACAATTAACTTAAAATCTCCACCCAATTGGTGTAATGAGGAGCTGATTCATGAGGATGGAATGGGTATTACTGTCTGTTATATAAATCAAGCAAATATGTCACCTGGTTTACTAGCCCCCTTATGTATGTCACTACATTGTTGCCCATAGCTGGCTTAATTCCCATCATTTGGAAGTTCTTAGGTTCCCTGCTCTCTCTATGGCATGGTATTTGATGCTTATCATATTCAAACAATTTACTGCAGAAGTTGACAGTTTAGAAAAGAATTTATTATTTTAGATGGTCAAAGGTGGTCAGGAAGTCTGGAGGTGGCCTAGATGGGGTCTTGGCCCAGAATCTAATGGGATGGTGCTATTTCATTGTCAACTGGGTAGCAGTCCTCTGATGGGGTTTGTATTTGCAGAGTAGCTCAGTGCAGGCCTCTTGTGAGGAGGCCTCACAGTACACTGGCATTTCCATTTACCCAGCCCCATCTCTTAACACTTAGATCCTGGAAGCTGCTTTCCACACAGAGCATGCCCAAGGTAGGTTTAAACAGAAGCCTTTATTACCTTGACTTCAGGGTCATATACAGTCACTCCTGTTGTCATGAAGAATAGAAACATGACATACAATTCATACTCAGGTTAAGAGAAACTAGGTCCTGTATTGTGAATGGATATCCAAAAATGTAGCCAAGTTTCCAATCCCCACAGATATACTTTAAGTAAACACTTTCATACTGGAAATATTTCTATTCAGGAATATTTGTTATGTTAACACATATTTTAAATGAATTTCTTGATTTAAAGGTTACACTTTTCTTTACCAGGCGTGGTATCATATGCTTGTAATCCCAGCACATAGGTAGTATAGGCAAGAAAACGAGGCATTGAAGGTCATCCCTATCTACATAGTGAGTTTGAAGCCAGCCTGGGCTACATCAGGCTTTATTTTTAAAAAAGTAAATAAATAAATACAGCATTCTTACTTTGTGAAAAATCACATCTTTTATATTTTATCAGTCTTTTTCATTTGCAGAGAATATTTGCTACCTACCATTGCAAAGCTTTTTTTTTTTTTTACTATTTATGAATCACTTTTGTCATTAAAATACAAAAATTTTGATGATTTTCAAGTTGTTACTCAGAATATTACACACTTTGTAGTTTTTATATTCAACAATTTATGAGTAGGCTAAGATGAAATTTAATTCAAGGGATAGACATTGGAGGAGCTAGGTGTTTATTGGAAGTTTACTGTTTATAAGGCATAGTGCTTGAGAGAGAGGACATAGTATAAGATAGATTTGATTCTGGCATGTAGCCTGTAGGAAGAAAGTCAAGATAGACACAGAATAAAAAAAATGTAGGATAAATGCTGTACAACCTAGAGTTTGATATCACTTGCAATGCTGAGGAAGAACAGATCCTAGAAAATGAGCAATAGATGAAGTTCATGTGTGGGAGCTTCATGACCTCACTTTTGACCTCTATAATGCCAGTCTGGTGCACTTGAACTCTAACTGCTCCAAGTTGGCAGTGGGAAATGAATTAAATCACATTTTTGAAGTGAATGAAATGACACATTAAAAACATTTTATAACACTAAGGGTATTTGGAAAAGCCATAGGGAAGCATATTATATTTACCTAAAATTATGTATAATATAAACACACACACACACACACACACACACACACACACACACACACACTTAGATTGATTGCTCCCTGAAGAGCTGTACAAATTTATGTACTATTTCTTTCAAGTTATTGGTCAGGGGAGTCCAAGCATCTTCCCCAATATTGCATGCCATTGCCTTTGGTCACCTCCGAGAGGTTAAAGGTAAGAGCCTCTTGCTGAAGGGACCACACATTTTTGATGTAGATCTCAGAAGAAACAAGATTGATCTGACTCCATAAATACCCTCCCTGAAGACTAGCTTTGACAGTATCAGAAGGTGTTATGCAAATTTCCAAGGGAGAAAAGCAATAACTATCCTGCCAAGTTGTGATGCCTATGAACCATATTAATGACCAACCAACATGGCAAGTTATCCTTAAAGGTGCAATATTGTAGCATTTACATCCTGATAGTAACCAACAGCTGTCTACTTGGACTCAAAGCCTGCTTGATAGGTATCATGCCTGGTATGGTAAATTGAATACACAAGAAATGAACTCTGATGTAAATGGTTGCAAAACATTTCAAAATACTTATCATATCACAGTGCCTTATTATTGTTTGTTCTTTTAGTATGTACCAGTGGATTCTTGATGATTATTGCAGTCAGTATATTGCAATGGCTTCTTGTTGAGTGTCCTTGCTGTCTGTAAAAAGAGAGCTCTCTACTGAGGCAAATTTACTATATTGATGTAGTGGTTAAAAAACACTTAAATACATACAAACAAATTTCAATTGTGAAACAAAAGGAACATGAAATGAGCATATTCAATTATAGAAAGAATAAGACATAATTACTCTTACAATTTATTGTTTTTAGTTGATATGTAAATGATTGCACATGTCTATAGGGTCAAGACAGTATGAATATAGATGCTGTATTGTTTTTCTGTTGCTGTGATTAAACACCATGACAAATGCAATTTAGGGAAGAAACAGTTTGTCTTCTGGTTCCAGGGGGATGAGTGTGTCATGGTGGGTAGCATCAGGAGAAGAGGCTGAGATTTCTTATTTCTAATCACAAGCACAAAGCAGAAAGAACAAGGTAGAAATGGAACAAGCCTTGAAACTCTCAACCCTGCCTTTAGTGGCACACCCCAACTCCCAAATGTCCACAGACAGCAGTACCAACTGCTGAGCACATGTTCAAATGTGTGAGCCTTTGGAAGACAGCCTCATTTGAAACACCACAGCCACATTTTGGTCAAACCAGGGCCATTAGCACATTCACCTCTTCCAGTATGTCTCCTTTCTTTGTCATAAGAACACTGAAATTTTACTTACTAGTTTCTTTGAGTTTTTCTCATTTTATTTTCATTTTTGTACCCTGTTCAGTTGTTGAAATCCTTGCTTGAGATTTTAGAATGATTTTATTATAAGACTGGAAATGGTTCAAACAGGACAACAATCAGCTTTAATAGTTTTTTGTCTAGATTTTCAATTCAGAATGTTGAATTCTTATTTCAAATGGATAGCTCAGTACAAGAGAGCTCCCCCTAGTGACCAGTGTAAGTAATGTGTCTGTGTGTTATTGTGGTTTATTCCTCTGATGAAAAAACTCTCAGTGTGGGAGAAATACCTAACCCTCTGAAAGCATGCAAAACTCCCCTTATATATATATGGAATATTTCCACTGACTCTCAAATTCTAGACAGAGGAAAAGTCATATTGCCTTCACTGTGCCTTAGATGAGGAGATAGGAAAGAATGAAAATGTCATTAGCCCATTCGGTACCGTGTAAGAAGCCCTGGTTTAGCAATCAGCAAACCCCCAGGGTTTCAAGGGCGGCACTCCTCACAAGTGCCATATATCTCCATGAACAAGCTGACTCACCTACATGGCTTTGGTTCCTCGCACTGAACACGAAGAGGCTGAACTTGGCTGTCATAAAGAATTCTTTCAGTATAATCATTACAAATACTTTAAAAAAAGATTTATTTTTTAAAAGTATTATTTATTTATTTACAAATTTATTTAATATCTTTATTTATTTTACAACCCAACCTTGGTTTCCCCTCCATCTCTTCCCATTCCCTCCCTCCACCTCACCTCTACCCCCACCTCTATCTCCCTGCAAATCCACTCCTCTGTTTCTATTCTGAAAGAGGCAGATCTCCTATGGATATCAACAAAAAAATGGCATATCAAGTTGTGGTAAGACTAAGCACCTCTCCATGTATTAAGGTGGGGCAAGGCGGGGCAAGGATTCAGTATGAGGAGGAATAGGTTCCCAAGAGCCAGCCTAAGCATCAGGGACAGCTCTGCTCACATTGTTGAAAGTTCTACAAGCAGACTAAGCTATAAACTGTCACATATATGTAGAGGGCCTAGGCTGGTCCCATGAAGACTCCCTGGTTGTTGGTTCAGACTCTGTGAGACCCTATGAGCCAGATTATTTGTTTTTATGGGTTTTCTTGTGATGTCTTTGATCCCTCTGTCTTCTACAACCCTTTCTCCCTCTCCTCAGCAGGATTTCATGAGCTTGAAATTAAGTTTGGCTGTGGGTCTCTACATCTGTTTGCATCAGTTACTGGATGAAGGATCTCTGATGACAATTGGGGTAGTCATCAATCTGGTCATAAGAGGTGGCCAGTTCAGGCTACATATCCACTGTTGCTAGGAGTCTAGGCTGGGGTCATCCTTGTAGGTTTGTGAGAGTTTCCTTTGCATCAGGTTTCTAACTGACCCCAAAATGGCCTCCCCTTTCCAGTAATCTCTTTCAGTACTCTCCCCCTCCACCCATCACCAACCTAATCCCTCAAGTTACCATCCCCACCTGGCCTCAGAAGAACTCTTCTATTTCTCTTTCCCAGGGAGATCCACATGTCCTCCCTTGTGACTTCCTTGTTACCTAGCTTCTTTGGATCTGTGGATTGTAGCACGGTTATCCTTTACTTTACAGCTAACATCCACTCATGAATGAGTACTGGGAAATAGTCTTAAATGCATTGGCACAGGAGATAACTTCCTGAATAGAACACCAGCAGCACAGACACTAAGATCAACAATTAATAAATGGTACTTCATGAAACCGAAAAACTTCTGTAAGGCAAAAGACACCATCCATAGAACAAAATGGCAGCCCATAGAATGGGAAAAGATGTTCACGAACCCCACATCTGACAGAGGGCTGATCTCCAAAATACATAAGGAACTAAAAAAAATAGACATAAAACCCCAAACAATCCAGTTAAAAAATGGGGTATAGACCTAAACAGAGAATTCTTGACAGAAGAATCTCAAATGGCCAAGAATCACTTAAAGAAATGTTCAACATCCTTAGCCATCAGGGAAATGCAAATCAATAACTCCAAGATTTCATTTTACACCTTTCAGAATGGCTAAGATAAAAAAATGTAAGTGATAGCTCATGCTGGAGAGGATGTGGAGCAAGAAGACACTCCTCTATTGTTGGTGGGAGTGCAAACTTGTACAGCCACTTTGGAAACCAATATGGCAATTTCTCATAAAATTAGAAATCAATCTACCTCAAGAACCAATTAGACTACTCTTGGGCATATACCCAAAGAATGCTCAATCATACCAAAAGGATACTTGCTCAACTATGTTCATAGCAGCTTTATTCATAGTAGCTAGAAGCTGGAAACTACCTAGATGCCCTTCAACCCAAGAATGGATAAAGAAAATGTGGTACATACACACAATGGAGCACACTACTTAGATGTTAAAAACAATGACATCAGTAAATTTGAAGGCACATGGATAGAACTAGAAAAAAATCATTCTGAGTGAGGGAACCCAGATTTAAAAAAGACATTTAAAATTTAATTTTTAAAATGGGGCTGTTGAGATGGCCCCGTGGTTAGGAGCACTAGTTGCTCTTCCAGAGGACCTGGGTTGGATTCTCAGCATGCCCATGACAATCATCTATATTTCAGTTCCAGGGAATCCGTGCCCATTTCTGGCCTCTGTGACTACATCATGGATGTGATGCTCAGTCAAACATGTAGTAGGCAAAACATCGATACACATAACAAATTAAAAATAATAAAAAAATGTGTGTGTGTGTGTGTGTGTGTGTGTGTGTGTGTGTGTGTGTGTGTGCGTGTGTGTGTGTGTATGGGACCCTACAGGCCAGAAGTTGTCAGATCCCAGAGAACTGGAGTTAGAGGCAGTTAGGAACCCACTTAGGAATCTTCTAGAAGGACGGGAATCTTCTTAAATATAGAGTCATCTTTCCAGTTCCTATGAATAATTTTTATAAGGATCTGTTCATGACTTTGAAAAGGAAAATGTATATAAGGCTCCTAATTTCTGGTTTTGTCAGGGGAAATTCCTTCCATTCCTCCTTGTCAAATCTTGCTTTTCAGGTTGGTCTCATCAAAGTGAAGCTGTATCCAGGAGAGGGTGCTATTGAGCCACAAGAAACTGGCTGCCCCTTCCAGAGGCGTTAAGAACCGGGGACAGAATTGAGAGCATCCAAATAGTTGGGATAGACATTGATGTTAATAATGATTATGGTGATGGTGGTGGTGGTGGTGGTGGTGGTGGTGGTGGTGGTGGTGGTGGTGGTGGTGGTGGTGGTGGTGGTGGTGGTGACGACGATGACGACAATGGCGATGATGATGATAGCTGTGTGGGAGTGGTCAACAAATACTCACGGTTGCTGCTGGCAACAGTGCGCTGAGGTCTCTCTAGGGAACAGTCTTCAATTACTGACTCACTTGCTGCACTGCATAGTTTTGAGCTCTGTCACAGACACTTCTCTGGTAGCTGAGATCAGACGCAAGACACAGTGTGTGGCGATGGCTGCTGGCTTCAGAATCCATGTTATGTTTGAAGACTGAAAAAGGATGGCTTCCTGCTTCAGCACACACTCCCTATTCCTCATAGGTTGGACGGAAGGGTGTTGAACTTCCTTCCACCCCCGCTCCTCCCTCCCTCTCTCCCTCCCTCCCTCCCTCCTCTTTCCTTCCACCTTCCCTCCCCCCCTCCCTATGTCTCTCCCTTCCCTACTCTCTATTTCATCTATCAGGAAAAAAAGAACTTGTTTTCTTTATCAAGAAGCCCCAGGGATTATTTAAGTTTAGTAGATTTTGTGATGTTTTATATTCAACAAAAATGTTTCCTTGCTCCCAGATATTAGGGCTATTCCTTGACATCAGTGCTGACGATGGCATTTCAGTCTAACCTGAGTACATGAACCTCATGTATAAAACCCTCTTACCTCCTGTGTTCAGAAAGACTACTCTGCTGGAAGTCGTACCCTGTAGTTTCTCTACTTTCCTCCTCACTCTTTCATCTCTGAATTACATTTGCTAGTTTTCTGTTTACCGAATTGGGAACCCATCGTAATACTCTCTGAAAGGCCAACTTAATCATTATTTGCAATTTAACTCCCACTTAATATTTTTCAAACTCTGTTATTACTCATCTTTAAATTCATTTTGGTTCTTTTAGGTCATGCAGGAGTGAAAGCATGCATCTATAAAATGGTGCAGGTCTTTCCAAAGGTGTGCTCCCATCACAGCTGCTCCTTCCTGTCTTGCTGCATTTATTGCTCCTTACCTATTTGCTATTCAGAGGTGAGTAAGATCCCACATGTGAATGCAGAAATAGTTGGGATCTTTCCTCAATGAGAAGAATTCAACAGTGACGTTTGATGGATTTTGTCTTTGTTAGGAATAAGAAAAAACAAACAAACTATGCATCTTACAGGGGTATGATTCACTAAAATCCAGTGACACTTGTGTAAGGAACAAGCCAGGACTTCAAACATCATTAAGGATTCTGTATTGTTAATTGCTGATTTGTTTGTATTGTTGGAAAAGGCACAGGTGAGCCCATCCTATGCTCTGGTGCCTCTAGGAACCCTAACAAACAGCAGAGAGGGGTGAGCTTTTACGTACTTTTGCTGAGCCTTCTTCACAGGAACTGTTCCTCCAGTGAATTGCTCTCAAAACATTATTTTTTTTGCAAGTTTTTTTTTTTCCATTCAAAATCCTTTGGGTTTCCATATGAATTTTAGAACTAGTTTGCTATTTTCTACAATAAACTTGCTAGAGTTTTGATTAGTATTTTATTCATTCCACAGATCAACCATTAGTGAACTTACAGTATACCACTCTAAAGTGTCATTCATGAATATTGTATGCACATTTTATTTCTTTCAAGATGTATAATGTCAATGTTCATGTCCGGCTCTGTTTTATCATTATTTTCTATGTTGGTGTTATTTAGATTGTTACTCTTCTATAATATATACAATTACAATTAATTTTCTGTATCAACAATGTAAATACTTCAACTTAGCAAGCCTATTTACTCATTGAAACATTTTTTTAGCCATATACCAGACATTCTATATGATCATGTCTACAAAACCAATTTACTTTTCTTTAAAGTTCATCTTTTCATTTTTTCATACCTAATTGTCATTTTCAGAAATTGCTCAACATTGAGTAGAAAAAGTGACAACATTAAATTGCTTCCTAATTCTAGAGAGGAAATAGCCAGGTTGTTATAAGTAAATATGACATAGCTAGTGGGACTTTTTGGTCTTATTTTGTTCTTTGACACTTTGGGCATGATTTCAGTTATCCTTAGTTAGCCAAAATATTTCACCAGAAATTAAATTTGCAATTTGTCACATTAATTTTGGGCATTATGTTGGTTTGAAAGAAAATGGCTGCCAAAGGTAGTGGCACTATTAGGAACAATAGCTTTGTCTGAGTAGGTGTGGCCTTGCTGTAGAAAGTGTGTCACTGTAGGGGTGGACTTTGAGGTCTCCTTTGCTCAAGTTTCACTCAGTGTGACATTGAGACTACTTCTTGTTGCCTGCAAGCCAAGATGTAGGACACTGGGCTACTTCTCCAGCACCATGTCTGCCTGCATGCCACCATGTTGCACCATGATGATAATGGACTAAACCTCTGAAAATGTTAGTCACCCCCAAATAATGTTTTCCTTTATAAGAGTTGCCAGGGTCATGGTGTCTCTTCATAGCAATTGAACCCTAGCTAAGACAGGCATGTATCAAGATGATCATATACTCTCCTTATTAAATTTTCTATGCTACAGTAATCATGCTACTTGAATTTTAAATGTTAAAGACAATTTACATCCTAAGAATCAGTTTCACTTGATCACTTTGGAAGATAGTTTTCATGTGTCTGGAGGATGTAACCAGTTTCTTGTGGCTCAATAGATTCTACTTCATACATTTTTGTTGACAGTTTTTGTATCTTCATTTACAAAGAATGTAAATCATGGGATGTATACCTACAAAGTTTTGTATAATATTTCTAAATATGCATGTATATATTTCAGTCCATTAGTCCTCTAATGTAATTCGAGGAAACAAGGTAGATCAATCCAATCCCTGCTGTTGTACTATGAGCTAGAACAAAAATATCTCTAACTCAGCTATTTTATTTAGTCATTTGCCTTGTGTTGTGCAACATCGAACATACAGATAACAGTGCTTAGCTATAAATACACAATATGAATTTACTATAAACCAAATACTCATGTGCCATCACTCACATCGAGAAATAAATCTTTGCCAGACAGATCTGGATTCTCTTAACTATCATTGTAAATGTACTATTCTTCATCCACTATCATGATTTCAGTTCATTTATTCTATTTGTCTGTTTCCTTTATACTACTCCTGTCTTTGTTTCTACAAAGAAAACATTAAACAGTAATTTATAAATGTATTTAACTCTAGATAACTAACAATGAATATTAAAAATACTTTGTTTTCAACTTACCATGAGCCCTCTTAACAACTTCAGAAAAATTTGTATATAGTATTTGTTAAATTTGCTCTCATAGGCACTGGTGCTAACAAAGTAATTTGACCATTGTCATCCAAATTGTAGTATTAATTAATTTTAAAGAATTCCTACTTTGGCAAAATACAGTCTTAAAAGTAGACAACTCATAGAAATCAAAAGACTTTAGTATGTATTAAATCTGTAAAATTAATATGTCTTAAATATGTATCCATCTATTTTTTGTTTTTCTACTAGTTTACTTTAGCAAATATGATAAACATGTTCAAAAAGCAAAACAAAAGTTACTTTTCAGAAGATGAAGATAGTTGAGTGAAAGTACACATGTACATGATGTAGATTAAGTGCAACTGCTAAAAATAAGTTATAGCATTGGAATGAGTTTGAAAGGAGTTTGAAAAAAGTGAGCTAAAACTGGGTAAAACAAAAGACAAAAACTACATATATATGCAGTGTAATTAAGAATTCATCAGAACTCTGGTGGGATGATTGGGAAAATGACTCTAAAGTCAAAGTTGATAAGGAAGCGAAAATGCAGTTTTTCTTGAGTTTTACATATTTACAAATTGTCATATTACTTCTACAGTGAGTATAGTAATGAGAGAGGAACTAGGGAAGAGTGGAGGGTACAAGGAAAGAAAGCCTTTAATTATTCCCTTTGCTTATTCATGGATCTTAGGTCTGGAGATTGGGTCACTGGGGATATTGTCCCGAAAGAAACCAGTTCCATGAATACTTTCGGGTTTGAAAACATTATAAATTCATTATTTTAAGGTCAAATTAATAGTAGAACTGAGTGTCAAATCTACAGAGGAGAAGGTGAAACATCTGTCTCTATGCCAGGACACTTTCTGCACAATAGAATCTTTTGTTAGAAAATTTTTGACTAGAAACTTTAAAAACATCTGCCTGTCCACATTAGATGGGTTTTCTAGCTGCTGGTATGTGTGTAAAGCTCTAACTGCTTGTGATCACTATTGGGCGTGCCTTTCTCTCTTCCATTCTTCTGTGTTGATCAGATTATTTTCTAAAACAAAGAGGGGGAGGATCATGGAATCACAGAACTAAAGGGAAAACTTTTTTTCTTTTTTTTTTTTTTTTTTAAATGAGAAGTCTGTGTTGCTGGGGTTGGTCACCAATTTCTGAAGTCAAGCAATCTTTCTATGTCAACCCCCATAGTGCTAAAGCTGGTGCCCATTACAGAGATTTGAGTTCATTGATCCACTATTAAATTAATAATGAGAAAGTAATGAAAAGGAGAAGTATAGGTGGTGTGCATATTCATGCATGCCTGTGTGTGTGTGTGTGTGTGTGTGTGTGTGTGTGTGTGTGTGTGTGTGTGTCAGAGGCCTTAGGAAGGGAGCTAGAGACCTATTTTTCACTCAGCATAGATGCTAAAAATTATCTCTGTATCATAAACTGTCCCTATTGCTATCTTTCCTCACCTTACCCATGAGTACTTCTTGTAACGGGCATAATGTTTATTGTGTCTCATGACATTTTATCTCTGATACCTAAATATAAGTGAATGTAGTGAAAGAAGAACTAGAATATTCACAGGAGTTCATGTGAAATTTTACAATCTGCTTTTTGTCCAAACAAAGATCAATTTTTCACACTCCTCTCAGAAGAGTGATGCCCCCTCTGTCCCCCTGGCAGGTGACCATGTAGCTTCTAACTCAAAATCTGCTATGGTGGGAATTTGGAGTCTCCATGGTGAAGTGAGACACAGTTCCAGAGAGCTTTCCTGGTATCATACCTTTCTTAGGACATTCGTCCATGAAGTATGGAATTGAGTTATGACTGCAGAAAGCCAGGCAGATGGATCCTGAACACACATGTAAAACAGCTGTGAACTCTATACTTTGCCTGGGGCAGGTGAGGGCCAGATAGTTGTGTAGCTCTGCAGTAGGAATCTGGTTACTGAGGAAGTCTATGAGTAAGAGAGTGTCTGAACACTTCTAACCTACTAAACGTTCCTTCACAAAACACACTTTTTAAGTAGAGGAAAATAATGTTTCCCAGATCAATGTATCTTGTTTTGCCTTCAATTGTAGTCTCCATGAATGTGTATGGTTAAATAAATATATAAGCAAACAGAATAATATTAAAATGTCCTACAACTTCTTTATAAACTTTACATTAGGTTTTCATCTCATCTGCAAGGTTTTTGTTGTTATTTATGATCATTCTTACCTCAGGGTTATTGCTAGAGGGTAACTTGTTAAACTGATTTCATTATTGTTTGCTACTGAAGAACCAACAAAAATAACAACATGGTAGTTTTATCTTAATCAGTCCTTACAATTATAAGAGGCAGAAAATATCCATTTTCCATAGAGTAGGTGAGCCATGATGTTGCTCAGGACCCAGAGGTACACATTGGTGGAGGAAGGTAATGGTCAGGAACTACTTTTCTATTTCTCTGTGTATTCAGGCATGGGGCTTCCATTTATCTTTATAATTTGGGCAGGCTGATAGAAGATGAATGTGTGAAGTTGCATTGATTGCTAAGGTCCGGAGTCAATGTCTAAATAGCTAGAACACACTTTCTACTTCCTATCTATAGCTTTGCTGGGGTTTTAATCCAATCACACAGTTTGAATAAGAATTAGTTCAAATAGGAACTTTATAATTCTTTATTCTGATTTCAGCCTTTGATAGGAATCCCTTGGTCAGGGAGCTGTTCTCAGTTACTCATGGACAGTATTGCTTTACTTTTCCAGGGCTGCTTTTGTCGTGGACATGAGGAACTACACCTCTGTGACAGAGTTCATCCTGCTGGGAATCTCTAACAGCGAAGGATTAGAGAACATGCTCTTTGTCCTGTTTCTGGTCTTCTATGTCTTTGCCTTGCTGGGGAACCTGCTTATCTTCCTCACCATCCTGGCTTCCCCCAACCTCCACACCCCCATGTATTTCTTCCTGGGGAACCTGGCAGTGTTTGACATATTCTTCCCTTCTGTGAATTCTCCTAAGATGATGGACTGCCTAGTGGGGCAGAGCCGCACCATCTCATACCAGGGCTGTGCATCACAGATTTTTTTCTATCACACCCTGGGGTGTACTGAGTGTTTCCTGTATACGGTGATGGCTTATGATCGCTTTGTGGCTATTTGTTACCCAATGAGATACACAGTCATCATGAACCAAAGGCTGTGTACCTGCTTCACAGTGGGCACTTGGCTGGGGGGCTTTGTACATGGGAGCATCCTCACATTTCTTATCTTTAAGTTACCTTACTGTGGCCCCAATGAGGTGGACAGTTTCTTCTGTGACATTCCTGTGGTGTTGTCCCTGGCATGTGCAGACACCTCTCTGGCACAGACTGTGAGTTTTACCAATGTTGGCATTGTTGCACTCACATGTTTTCTTCTTGTCCTCATGTCTTACACTCGTATTGTTATCTCCATACTGAAAATCAGTTCCTCAGAAGGCAGGCGCAGAGCCTTCTCCACCTGCAGTGCCCACTTCACATCCATTCTATTGTTCTATGGTCCTGTGATTCTTGTTTATCTCAGACCTGCTTCTACTCCATGGCTGGATTCTGTCGTCCAGGTGTTTAATAATGTTGTCACCCCTTCCTTGAATCCTCTGATTTATTCTTTGAGAAACAAGGAAGTGAAATTAGCCCTGAGAAAGGTGTTAAGCCAAGCAATGCAACCACTGGGGTATAAGGAATAGAAGCAACCATTCCTTTGATGTTGTTTTGGGATTTCTCTTCATCAGTACTGTTGCCAAATTAGTGAGACGATCAAATCTACTATATCCAGTTCTTGGACATCCTCACAAGGCAGGGTTTATTTGGGCTTATATGTGGATTTAACCCTGTAGAGAAGACTTTTCAGATGAATCCAGTGTTTCCAATTGTAATTTGCCAAAGCAATGAATCTGCTGTTCTGCAACATTCATGTGCAGAATTCCGTTCTGACTGTTATTTATGAAGCTGTCCCTTTCTGGAAGCCATGGGGAGTATCTTATGCTCCCTCCAATTCCCCTCATTACTCCCTTCAAACACTATCTTTAGTCTCCTAAGTGTCACTTTGGGCACTCAGTTAAGCTAATCACCATTAATAAGGTATGGAACTGGAAACCAGGACTGAAGTTAGTAAATGTATCTTTATCCTGTCAATCCTGATGAAAATCTCTAAATTTAGAACAAAAAAAGAATCCATGTATAGGAGACGCTAAGTTCAAATATCCTGAAGAATGTTCTCTATTTTCTGAAAGGATGCTATCTTATTGTGTAAAGTCCAAGGTGTTGATTTGCTTGTTATGAATTGTGATTGGTATTATAAAAATTAAAATATGCATAATAAAGTACTCAGGCACTCCCAGGAAGCCTGGGGAATTGATAGAGGATCCTGGTATGACTAGTCCCCAATCAAACCTAGTATCAGGGCACAAATATTGGTGTTAGAGAAATCAATCTAATCCAGAAGCCAGATACTGAGAAGGTGGATAGGGCTCATTTTCTCAAAGACCACTTCCCCAAAGACCTCAGGTGGAAAAGTGCATCCATGCAAAACATTAACAGTGGGACCACATGCAAGGGCGACAGAATAGTCTGTGCATTTCAAGTTTTTGCTACTGGAAAATTCATGGATAATATCAGTTTTCCATCCTATACCATTCCCTTCAATTCTTTAGATGGGCACATTGTTTTCCAGAAAGTTAAATATTATTTCACCTTTAACTGAAGAAATTAGCAAGTCCTGTGTTTGTCTAAAGACCATCAATCTTCTTGGGATTTGTAAAATTAAAAGAAGTTTGCTGTGATTAAGCAGTCTTGGCATCTGTGTCTATCTGCTTCCTTTTCTTTAAATATTTGAATCCATGCCACGGTATTTTACCATTCAAAGGTGATTTTAAAAATTAAAACACTTGTGAAAGGAAACAACAAAAATGACAAGTAAATAAGAAACAATTTACAGAGCAGTTCATCTGAAATGTGGCAATGTGAGTTGTTGCTCATGTTGTTCTTGCTGGATGACTTCATACACGGTTACAACAGCTAATTAATTTCAGACCAAAACTCAGAGACCAATTCAACCTCCAATGCCAGCACATGTCTGGAGAAGTCTGTATAGAAGGTTCAGTTGAAAACCCGAGGTGTCTGTCTATTACCCTAATTCAAAGGCCACTAAAATCCTATCTCAGTGCTCTGAGCCAATGCTATTCCACTCTGGATTTTTCTCCCTGACAACCCTGTGTTGGTAAATTCCTTCACTATGTCTTTCTCCTCCTTACAAAATGTGTGCATTGATGATTTTGTCCTTTGGCTATCAATGACAGCTTCTGCTGGTATTCTTTCCTTATGTGTCATAAAAGGAGATTAATCACCAATCCATTTCTGTAAACGGGGAGAACAAATTTTTAAAAATTTTAAAACATGTAAAGAATAAGATAGAGCCAGAAATTCCTATCTTTATAACCACTCATCATTCCTTAAATGTAATAGAGCTATAATTAATAGACATTCAGACATGAACAAAATCTACTACTTATTTTTGTAATATTTAAGAATTTATTCTTTTAACATTTAATCAAATAATTTTATGATTAGAACCATCTAGTTGGATTATCATGATTTACCACAGAAACACCTAGAGTAATCCACACACATATGAGAGCCATCTGTATGTTCTTCTATATCTGCTCTTCTAACACTTTGCATACACTGAAAATGAGATGTGTCTCCTTCTGTAGTAGCTCTCAGTTGCCCTCAATAGCTTCTTAGCTGGTTATGGGGTCTTGGGAACCTATTTCCCATTCACGCTAGAGTTTTAAGTGTTTTATCTCGTGCAGGTCTTATGTAGGTAATCAAGCTGCTATGAGTTCATGTGCCTAACATCCATGTAATGTTCAGAAGACTCAGTATGCTTTGACATCCACTGGCTGTCACACCCACTCTTCCTCTTCTTCCATCAGTTCCCTGAACCTGAGGAGTTGGGGGGGGGGATTGATAATGATGTTCCTTCTATGTTTGAATATTCACAATCAAATTATTCTCAGTGGTTTGACCAGTAATGCATTTTTTTTTCTCATTAATCGCTGTTTCCTGCAAAAAGAAGCTTCTATGACCAAGGCTGAAAGTAGTAGAAATCTGAGGACAACATAAATATTTAGAAGGCAGTTTGACCATATTGGCAAAGAACAACAGTAATTTCCCACTTAGGGCTTATGTTCTCATCAACCATGAGTTTTGACTAGGTTTAAGTACCAAGCATAAATTCCATCTTGTAAAGTAGGGCTTACATCCAACCAGAAGGCAGCTTGTTACCCCCATAACAGTTATACAGCTATTTCATAGTTTGATTAAAATATCTGTAAAGTCAATTAAAATGATTAAAATATACCCAAATAAACATTTGTAGTTGTCTTAAGGGCAAATAAAAAGTTTTCAGGTAAGAAATAAGATGTGAATTCAAGCATTTAAAGACATAATAATGGGATATTATATACATTTTTTTTTTTGTAGAAAACAGTGTACTAGTCACTTTTCTGATATGATGATAAAATACTCTGGTAAAAAGTAAATCAAGGATGAAAAGGCTTTATTGTGGCTTACAGTTCCAAAGGAAAAGAGTCCGTAATGGCTGGGGAGGCATGGTAGAAGAGCAGGAAGCAGGCTGATCAAATTTCATTCCCACACAGCAAGTAGCAGAGAGAGAAGAGGAAGGAGGTTGAGTCTATAAAACTTAAAAGCCCTCTTTAAGTGAAGTGCTTTCTCCAGATAGTTTACGCTTCCTGAAGATTCCATGATCTCACCACAAAACACCACAAATTGGGGACCCACTATGCAGTTGTATGAGTCCATGTGGATATTTCTCATTGAAACCACAACCAAATGTTGTACAATAGGTTTTTTTTTTCTTTTTTCTTCTTCTTAAAATCAGTACAATTTTAGGTGTTTTCCACTTTTCTCTAATCTGGATCCCCAAAGTACTGAGTAATTGCAAACACATGAGCCCAAGGGATGGACTCCTCCAGGGAAAACTCAGGATTTACAATAAAGGAATGTTACATGAATAGCTGGCTTGAAAACCACTAGGTGAGTACATCCTACTCTAGGGAGCACAGGAAGCAAAGCAGAGATGACAAGGAGCAAAGGAACACAAGCGATCTTCCTAGCTAATTGATCCCTCTGTTCTACACTTTCCAGTCACAGCCACAGTGGAAGAGAGTCCCATAGGAAGCCCAAAGGAAACAGCATCTATCCCTCCTTAGTGGCTGGCTAGCTGCTTCTCTTTCACTCAGGGCCTGAGTCCTGATGTATCACAGATCCTAAGCCTCATCAGCTGGGTCTTAGGCTAAGAAGATCCCCACCCTTAGCTTCATAGCCAGGCTGCTCTGTTTCATCCAACCACAGAGGGTAGATGTGGGCATGGGTTTCATCCCCATTCTACCATAATCTGCTTCAGTGTGTAAGTGCCTGTTTTCTGGAATGCATTCTTCTCTTAGCATTCTCTCTTCTGAGGTGTACGTCTCCTTGAAGGCATAAGAGCCTCTGCTTACTTAGCTCTGCTTGAGTTTGGATATTCATGTCACTTTATGTACTACTTATTATATGAATGATGACCATGCACCTTACAAACAGTCATATGGATAGCTCACAATCACAGCTTGGATTATGGCTTTTGAGAACATAAGCTCTGTATTGAAACAGTTCATAACACTGGCAACCTTAAACGGCTTTTCCTTATATTAAGCATTACGTTTGGTTTTCTGTTCTACTATAGGCCCACCAGGTAGATTTCTGTTTTCAGTTGTATTGACTGAGAAGAAAAGAAAAAGGTTTTATGAATCACACACCTCAAGAGAACACTTAAATAGGTCCTACTAACTGTGTGATCGTGGTTTAGGCTGAAGGCCCATTATTCAGAATATTAGAACTTTGAATTATTAAAAAAAATAAGATGTGTCTGAACAAAATTGCATAGATATTTTATGCAATTAGGACTTTACGCCTGATGTTCCTACTTAAGTTACTAGTGTCCCTCACAGAGAATAAAATTAAATTTGGAGATATTTGACAAAACTCTCTGGATACAGAGTAAGGAGTTCATGTGATATTTGAATGCAGATGTAGGGAACTGTGAGTGGTACTCTATACCAGTGGTCCTCAACCTGAAAAAGTTAAGCAACTCTTCCACAGGGGTTGCATTTCAGATATCCTGCATATAAGATACTTACATTATGATTCATAACAGTATCAAAATTACAGTTATGAAGTAGCAATAATATAATGTTATGGTTAGGGTCAACACAACATGAGGAACTATATTAGGGTCACAGCACTAGAAGGTTGAGAACCACTGCTATATACTATCTACTTGATGTTAAATTCAAGTTCACCTCTTCAAGTTTTAGGGAAGAGTTAAAAAAATAAGTAAATGGCTAATTCACTATCAAATATATTAATTAGTGACAGAATTAGATGAAATCTCATTTTGAAAGTTCTTTCCAGTACAAAGGTTTCCAGTGAGTTCTGCAAAGGCTTTAATATCATGGGAAGTTCAGCTAAGTAGGTCCATCCTTTCATCTTCCAGGAGTAAGTAAACTTGAAAATGAGGAATTGCACTCCAGTAACTGAATTCTTCCTGATGGGACTCCCACATACAGCTGGGCTGGAAAAGGTGCTCTTTGTCCTTCTTCTGGCCTTCTATCTGCTCACTCTTCCAGGAAACCTTCTCATTCTCCTGGCCATCCTCACCTCTTCCAACCTTCATACACCCATGTACTTCTTCTTGGGAAACTTGTCAGTACTTGATATATTTTTTCCTTCGGTGAGTTCCCCAAAGATGATGCTCTACCTCACTGGACACAGTCACACCATCTCTTACCAGGGCTGTGCCTCCCAGCTCTTCTTCTACCATTTCCTGGGCTGTGCTGAATGCTTCCTGTATACTGTGATGGCCTATGACCGCTTTGCAGCCATCTGTCATCCTTTGCGGTACACAGTCATCATGAGCTCATGGGTGTGTGCCTCTATGACAGTGGCCACCTGGATGGGGAGCTGTCTGCATGCATCTGTTCTCACATTTCTAATCTTCAAGTTACCCTACTGTGGACCCAATGAAGTGGACAACTTTTTCTGTGACATCCCTGTGATGTTGCCCCTGGCTTGTGGAGACACATATGTGGCACAGACTGTGAGTTTCATTAATGTAGGTCTTGTTGCCCTGGTGTGCTTCCTCCTCATTCTCACCTCATACTCTCACATAGTTATATCCATCTTGAAGATCCGTTCTTCTGAAGGCAGGCGCAGAGCTTTCTCCACCTGCAGTGCCCACTTCACATCCATCCTGCTTTTTTATGGCCCTGTGGTCCTCATTTATCTGAGACCTGCCTCCAGTCCTTGGCTGGATTCAGTGGTTCAAGTGTTGAATAATATTGTTACCCCTTCCCTTAATCCTTTGATATACTCCTTGAGAAACAAGGAGGTAAAGGTGGCTTTGAGAAGGGTGTTGACACAAGGAATGCACACTCCTGGGGAATAAGCTTTAGATCATAATCTCTTTACAGTTTTATCTCGGTTAGCTGATAGAAGTTGCTCTTATTTTTGTATGGTTTCAAAAGGCATGTGTGGCATACTTAATTTTGAGTAGATATTAGTTTCTGTGAAGCCTATATTTATATTTTTAAAATTTTTCAGTTTATAATATAATTACAACACTTATCCCTTCCCTTTCCTCCTTCTAAAACTTCCTGCTGTCCTTCAACTTCATGGTGTCTTTTTTATTAATTTTATTGCATATATATGTATATAAATATATGCACATAGTCCTGTACATGTTTGTAAATGCATATATTTTCTTCAATATAACCTATCAAATTAATATAATATTAGTTTTATGTACATTTTCAGGACTGACCTTTTGTTAGTGGACAACTAATTGGTGCACCCTCTCCTGGAAGAGCTCCCCTTGAGTTGCCCCCTTACATTTTTAACACCCAGTTTTATCCTTTCTTGTATTCCTTATTCCTTTCTTTTTTATGGCTATATTAATATTTACCTCCATTTACATATCTATTCATGCATACATTACAGGTTTGTTTTTAGTATTGGACTAATCTTGATAGAATGAGTTTAGATAGATTCAATTTAATTTTACAGTTATGTTTGTGGTCCATTTGGAATAAGCTTGAATTCTACTTTATTTACTTCCATGGTCCTGATGTGGTTGGATTATTTTTTATGTATTCCAGATTTCTGCTCATAATTACTAAGAAGGGGAGTTCATATTGAGCTTATGTTGTTATAACAGAATTGCAATACATCATGGGTATTTCATAAGTAGCTATAAAATATTCAAACATTGAAAAATACAGGAGAAATAAACATTGAATACAGGATGTGCAGTGGAATATAACATCAAAAATTAGAATCAAGTTATATAGAATTGAAATACATACCAGCATCTAAAATATCTGATAAAACATGGTGTCTTTGACAAAAGGAGACTATCAGTCTGATTGCTACTTGATAAAGAAAAATAAACAGAGTCCCTAACCACACCATACACAAAATATGCTTCCACACTAAATCTGAAAAAGGGACCAGACAAATTAGCAAACAAGAGATGACAAAACAATGATGATAAGTGCCCGTACCTGCAGGCTTATCTCTCCAGCCTCATTTGGTACTTTTTGAGGCAGAAGTTTATTAGTCTTATCCAGAAGTTGTTGCTCAAACAATATGAAAATTTCTTATTCTTGTTGTTTGTGTTGTAATACCTTGAAAACTGTATAAATGCTTAGATATAAAAGAATACTATTTATCTAGCTTTACAGACTCACAAAAGTATTTAAATAAGGTATGATATACCCACAAAATAAAATTTAATATAGGAATATTTGTATTTGTACAAGTCAATAAAAGGAAAAAAACCCTAGAAGGATGGGAATTAAATTATATAAGAAAATTAACATAACTGTAGTTTTGTTTTATATTTGTTTATGCATTTATTTTTGTTTTGTTTGAGACAGGCTCTTGCTCCGCAGCCCAAGCTAGTCTTGAACATATGTAATTAACTTGCTTCAGCCTCTTTAGTGCTCATATGACAGGTATGTGTCACCATGCATATTGTGCTGTAATTTAAATTAGTACTATATTCACAGCAAGGATAGAGCTAGCTTCGCATTGTAACTATATTTTGTCATCTTGGCTTTGAATATTCAACAAAATACTAACAACCTTATTAGCAAATACTGAAGTCTTTTGAAATATGTTTATTGAAAGGTTTTTGAAGTGTTATAGGTTATTAAAGTCATTAAACTAATAAATTAGATCCATATGACAAGCCTGAAAAATAAGAGAAAATAATAGCCAATGATGTAGGAAAAGGGAAAAGATAAACACCAGAGTAGAAATAACTCAAATATAAATAAACAAATAGAAAATAATCGATTAAGTTAAACCATATAGAATTTAACTAAGATAGAAAGTGCACAGGAAAACTGCAACAAAACAAAACAATAACATAAACTACTTCACCTCTGTAAGATGGATAAAACGATTATTTAGATCCTCTATGGGAAAAGAGATCTAATTCTCCAGTTACAAAGAGACCAGCACCATTAAGGGCAAACTCTTCTAGGAAATATTTCTTCGTTGTCAGCACCCAGAATATGGTCCAGATGAGGCTAAGGCTACATCTGAAGCTGGCATCTGAACAGGGTATTGTGAAAAAAGTCTCCCACTTGACACTGTTATTGAAGGCATGAAGGATTCATGGAGAGCAGAAGAGGCTTGGCACCATGTGGCAGTGTTGGAGTTCCTGAAGCGAGACCCCCATTCTTGAAGGTGCAGCTTCAGTTGCAGTGGAAACTTGGGGTATGGAAGATCTCAGGATTGTGAGGTGAACATCAGGGTCAGTCACAGGTGTGGAGTTGCATCAGCAAGAGCCTATGAGATGAACTATGTGCACCCATGCCTTTTAGAGTCTGGAAGACCATGCCTGATACTGAGACACTAGTCTTTAGGCTACAAGATTCAATTACATCCCTGGATGTTGGTGGCCTTGGATTTGACTGTAACTGTGCTCTAATTCTTCTCACTTGGTATAAGAAGATACAGGAGTTGTCTTTGATTTTTATCAATCCCAGTATTAGATACTTTGTATATTTAAAGGGCTTTGAACATTTAATGTGTTTTGAATTTTTTAAAGACTGTGGGTCTAGGGTCAGTGAGAAGAGAAAGAGAGAATAGAGTTATGAAGAAAGATTGAGGGAGCTGGTTGGGGAAGAACTAAGGTCCATGCCATCCAGCCTCATTGCCACTCTACTCGTGATAGCCAGAAATTGGAAACAACCTAGATGTCCATCAACTGATGAATGGATAGTGAAACTATGGTACACTCACACAATGACATATTTAGATAGTTGAAGGTGAAGATAATTTTTTTAACTGATATTTTTTATTCATTTTACATACCAGCCACAGATCCCCCTCTTATCCTTCCTCCCTCTTTCCCCTGGCCTTCTTCCCCAACCTTCATCCCCTCCTCCAACAGGGTAATTTCTCCCATGGGGTTGTAGTCTGATTATCTTTTGTTTTACCTCTAGTATCCACTTATGAGTGAATACATACATGTTTGTTTTTCTGAGTCTGGGTTACCTCACTTAGGATGATAGTTTCTAGTTCCATCCATTTGCCTGCAAATTTCATGATGTTATTGTTTTTCACAGCTGAGTAATACTCCATTGTGTATATGTACCACATTTTCTTTATCCATTCTTTGGTTGAGGAGCATCTAGTTTGCTTCCAGGTTCTGGCTATTATGAATAATGCTACTATGAATAAGTATTGAACAGTTGAACAAGTGTCTTTGTGGTATGATTGAGCATCTGTTGAGTATATGCCCAAGAGTAGTATCATTGGGTCTTGAAGTAGATTGATTCCCAGCTTTCTGAGAAACCACCATAATGATTTCCAAAGTGGCTGTACAAGTTTGCACTCCCACCAACAGTGGAGGAATGTTCCAGGAATGGTTCAACATATGAAAATATGTCAATGTAATCCATCATATAAAAAAATGAAAGAAAAAAACCCACATGATCATATCATTAGATGCTAAAAAAGCCTTTGACAAAATTCAAAACCCCTCATGATAAAGGTTCTGGAGAGATCAGGAATATAAGGAATATACCTAAACATAATAAAGACAACTTAGAGCAAGCTAACAGCCAACATCAATTTAAATGGAGAGAAATTCAAAGTGATTCCACTAAAATCAGAAACAAGACAAAGCTGTCCACTCTCCCCATATCTATCCAATATAGTATTCTAAGTTTTAACTAGAGAAGTAAGACAATGAAAGGAGATCAAGAGGATATAAATTGGAAAGGAAGAAGTTGAACCTTCCCTATTTGCAGATGACATGAGAGTCTACATAAATGACCCCCAAAATTCTACCAGGGAACTCATACAGCTAATAAACACCTTCTGTAATGTGTCAGGATACAAGGCTAACTAACTAAAAAAAAAAAAAAAAATCAGTAGCTCTCCTATACACAAATGGTAAAGTTAAGAAACAAATCAGAGAAACACCACCCTTTTCAATAGCCACAAATAATATAAAATACCTTGGGGTAATTCTAACCAAACAAGTGAGGGACCTCTATGACAAGAACTTTAAGTCCTTGAAGAAAGAAATTAAAGAAGATGTCAGAAAACGCTCATGGACAGGTAGCATTTACATAGTAAAAATGGCAATATTGCCAAAAGCAATCCACAGATTCAATGCAATCCCCATCAAAATCCCAGCACAATTCTTTACATACCTGGAAGGAACAATACTCAACTTCATATGGAAAAATATAACCTAGGATATTTAAAACAATCCCTTACAATAAAGCACCTTCCAGAGGCATCACCATGCCTAACCTCAAGCTCTACTATAGAGTCATAGTAATAAAAGCAGCTTGGTATTGGCATAAAAATCAACATGTGGACCAATGAAATCAAACTGAAGATCCTAACATTAATCCACACATCTACAAACACCTGATTTTTGGCAAAGAGGCCAAAACTGTACAATGGAAAAAAGAAAGCATCTTCAACAAATGATGCTGGCATAAATGAATGTCAACATGTAGAAGATTACAATAGATCCATATCCATCATCGTGCATAAAACTCAGTTCCAAGTAGATCAAAGACTTCAACATAAATCCAATTACACTGAACCTGATAGAAGAGAAAGTAGGAAGTAGTCTTGAACACATTGGTACAGGAGATCACTTCCTAAATATAACACCACTAGCACAGACATTGAGAGCAACAATTAATAAATGGGACTTCCTGAAAGTGATAAGCTTCTGTAAGGCAAAGAACATGGTAAATAAGACAAAATGACAACCTACAGAATGGGAAAAGATCTTCACTAACCCTATATCTGACAGAGGGCTGATCTCCAAAATATATGAAGAACTCAAGAAACTAAACAGCAAAATACCAAACAATCCAATTAAAAAATGGGCTAGAGACCTAAACAGAGAATTCTCTATAAAAGAATCCCAAATGGCTGAAAGACATTTAAGGAATTGCTCAACATCTTTAGTCATCAGGGAAATGCAAATCAAAACCACTCTGAGATACCATCTTACACCTGTCAGAATGGGAAGATCAAAAACACTGATGACAGCTTATGTTGGAGAGGAGGCAAAGATACTTTTAATTAAAGAGCTTTTATCAAGTGACATAAGCTAACTTTATATTATTTTATTAAGTTATTAATCGTAATGAAACCTAATTGCTAAGTTACATAGTTTCCCTTTCATTCTAGTGTCCTTCTTGTCATGTAGCCTTGGAATAATCTTCAAGAAGCTAGAGAAAAGCACTTGGATAATTATAAAAACATTAAGAACCAGACTACAAGCAGATTCATCACCAAAGGAGTGCCATCTCTGTATCTAAGAACTTGGCTGAAAACACCTCTATTGATTTTAGTTTTGTTTATATTTTTATGCACAGAATTTCATTTATTCATTCACCAGTGTTTGAGCAGCTTTGCATCATTTATTATTCTAGGAATTGGAGGCAGAATATAAAAGACACACATGTCCATGATTATCAGTGGTCTTACTTTCAAGACAGATATGCCTAACTCAGAACTAGAATCAAATTACAGTTGAAATGAGTGTCATGAAGGAGGTATATAGGTCTCCAATAAGAAGGTATATGCTGAGCCTAGGCAGGTCCAAGCCCCTTCCCACTGCACCAAGTCTGTTCAAGGTGTCTGGGGGATGTGGGGATGTGGGGTGGCTTGGAAGAGAGGACTGGGAGGTGGGAGGAGGGAGGGGGTGGGATCTGTGGGTGGTATGTAGAGTGAGTAGAAAATTTCTTAATAAAGAAAAACGAAAAAAAAGAAGGTGTATGCTGGATTATCTCATTTATTTTGTTTCTAAAATCCTATAAACAAGAAAACTTTTTGTACAACTTAAAGAAATGGACACAAAGAAACTGCATTTTAGAAAACATTGCTGTGGATTTTCCTAAATCCCAGTATAATGACTGTCTTCTGATATTTTCAGATATGGCATGAAAACAGGAGTCAGCACATTACTTCAATCTCACATCTTCCCGCTCTTTCCAACTCTGGTTCATTTCTTTGGCTTTTATCTCAGTGTTGGCTCATTGCTTAGGAATGGCTCTACGTGAAACATGGAAGTTAATTAGGTAATCCATAACCCTCAAAAATGTGTCAGTGTTAGTTCAATCATGCCCATTCATGCCATGTTCATACTTATTGTCAATAGTTTTTTTCATGCTAACTAGTTTCAGGTGACATCTATGAAGTGTCTGTGAGTTTTCCTGGAAAAATATTTGCTTCAATAATAGGCATTGATATAAAAATAAAAAGTGAAATGCATGCTATTCCTTAGAGTGAAATTTTTGGTGAAGAAGATATGACCATTGTTGTTGGTATCTGAATGTGTCCTTGTCTTAATTAGGTTTTTCTATTGCTGTGAAGAGACACTATGAGCACAGCAACTCTTATAAAGGAAAACATTTAATTGGGGGTTTGCTTACAGTTTCAGAGGTTTAGTTCCTTATCATCATGAAGTGGAACATGGTGGCATGTAAGCCAACATGATGCTGGCTGAGTAACTGAGAGTCCTACATCTTACAAGTACCATGAAGTCAATTGACACACTGAGCAGTATTCTGAGCATAGTAATCCTCAAAGCCTGCCCCCACAGTGACATTCTTCCTCCAACAAGGCCATACACACTCCAGCAAAGCCACACTTCCTAATATTGCCACTCCCTATGACATTATGGGGGCCAATTATATTAATTACCACAGTTTTCAGACAAAAAAGCTCTCACAATTTTCAGTGTCTTTGTAAATTGCCACCCTAACATTCTATTTGTAAGGTCAAAAACATTGAAATGCTTTTCTATTATGATCCTTCTTTAGCAATCCATATCAAAGCCATGAGTATGTATTAAGTTCTCTTCAGGATATATCCACAATTCCATTTCCTCTCACTGCCTCTGAATTCTGTCTCTTCTTTTCACGTTCATGTTCTTTTTCCTTCATATATTTGTAGACTTGTCATTTAAAATATGGCTGTAGGCCACTGAGGTGGCTTCTTTGTGGGTTAGGATGCTTGTCACCAAACTTGAAGACCTTCTCTCCAGGACTCACATGGGAAAAGGAGAAAGCCAACTCTCTCATCTTGTCCTCTGACACTCCTTTCATGGAACCCCTCCTTCCACAAATCAATAAATATGATTTTTAAAATTTATAAATCAGACCTAGCTCTTTCACATGAGACCTCTAAGTTTTTATTTGTCTTATTTTTTTTCTTAGTGCTATTTGAGAACAAACACACACACATATACATATACATTTATATGTATACTTAGATGTGTACCAGTATGTAAGAAAGTTATGGATTGCCCAGAGTCCAAGGAAGATGCTTCTTCCAGTGTGGGATATCTGAAGAAAAAAAAAAATCTATGTCCACTATGCTCTTATGTCTGTTAATTTTATTCCTCTAAGACAAAATTCTATCTGTATAGCTCCAGCTCAGTCAGGCATTCAGGGCAGGAATAAATCTAGATTCATCAAGCTCTTTGTCAGTCTACTTTATTTCTCTGGGATGAAATCCTGTCTACACAGCTTCAGTTCAGTCCTGACATGCAATTCCTCTTTGTCCTCGTTTACTGCCCTCTCATAGTCCTGCTAACAACTAAGCTCTTCTGCTTCCAGCCTCATCTTTGTCCTCTGTTTCTTTATCCTCCATCCCTACTTGCTCTCTACTCCTGGCTCTGATGAGCTCTACAAGAGTTCTGCCTTACCATCTACAAAACCTCTGTGTTCTTCCCTTCTCCCTGGTCATGCCAGTCTGTCTCCTCTACAGAAAACACCTGTTTCTTCTTCCCTTCACCACACAGTTCTCTGCCTTCTCAGAAATGTTGCTTCTTCTTACCTTCCACCTTGATATGTAAAATCCTCTTTTGTTCTCAGTCAATTGCTCTGGAGAGCTGCTAGGCCTAAAAGCAAGGGGATGGTCTGAGCTTCATTTGCTCAAGAAACAAAGCTATGCATAAACTGCCTGCTTGGCTCTGCCTACATGACCTTATCCAAGTACTGGCTTGAGCAGGAAGTTCACACACACATTATATAGGAATTGTGAGCACAAGAAATTCATAACAAGTCACAGCTGAATATTAATCTGTGTAACACCAAATAGTCCATGCTAGATGGATTCCCACCTTAATGACTCTTGGCCTGGTCAAGATATATCTCTAATGCACAGCTGGACTCTTTATAACGTATTCTTGTGGCTTGCCACAGAAAGTAGGCTAGAGAGACCAAGGAGAGTAAAAAGAACTGTGTTGAGAGCAGTGATACTAAAATGGGGATGGCGGTTCATCAATAATAAACCACAAATACTTTATTTTAAGATGACTCTTCAACTTGAAATAGTATTCTTACATGCAAGACAATTTAAAAGACAAAGTGAATGTTTAAATTGCTACCGTAAAGGTGATGTTTTCTACACAGACTGAGAGAATATCCCACCATTCACAAGTTTCCTTATGGCTTCTTTGACATCTTTGTTCCTAAGGCTGTATATAAGGGGGTTAAGCATGGGAATCACTGTGGTGTAAAAGACAGAAGCCACTTTCCCCTGGGTTGTGTCACCTGTAGATGGTTTAAAGTACATGAATATGATGGAGCCATAGAAGACTCCAACAGCTACAAGATGGGAACTGCAGGTACTAAAGGCTTTGTATCTACCATCCGCTGAACGTATTCTCAGGATGCTGGCAAGGATGAAGGCATACGAGATGATGATGGCAAACACACTTGCAAATACATTAAATCCAACCAGTATCATCACCCAAAACTCCTTGGTATAGTCTCTTGAGCAAGCTATATTCAGAAGAGGGAGGATGTCACAGAAGTAATGGTGAATGATATTAGTTCCACAGAAGGAACGGCTGGATATGTAGCTGGTATGGACCGTGGCCCCAAAGGCCCCCATGGCATATACAGCAGTGGATAGTAGCACACAGACTGTGTGAGACATGATGACATTGTAGAGCAAGGGGTTGCAAATGGCAACATAGCGATCATATGCCATGACTGTCAGCATGTAGGAGTCATCGATACCAAAGAAAGAGAACAGAAACAGCTGGGTCATGCATTCAGGAAAGGATGTGGAATTCTTCTCTGATATAAAATTCACCAACATCTTTGGGATTATAACAGAGGAGTAGCAGAGATCTATGAAGGACAAGTTACTGAGAAAATAATACATGGGTGTGTGAAGCTGAGAGCTAATCCTGATTAAAAAGACTAAACCCAAATTTCCCACCATGGAGACCACATAGATCAATAGAAACAGGGAAAAGAGTGGGATCTGGAGCTCTGGCTGGTCTGTTAACCCCTCAAGGACAAATAGGGCAGAGTGATTTCCTGGGCTCATTCTTTTCCAGCTGTGAAAAGTTGAGTGGTTCAATGGAGAGAGGCAAACATTACCAACTGGTAGGGTTTAATAGTTTGCAGTTTGACAAATGACATATTTTTCAACAGAACCTTAATGTTATGAATCTAAACTCAACAAACTAGTAGTAGTTCTTTGAGTATTGTCTACCATCAAGATTATACTTCATTTGGCTTCATTTTTGTTACATGCATTGAGAAGTGAAACGCATGTGACATTTAAGTGTGAAACCCATGCTGTCTCTCCAAACAAAGCTCTAGCTTTTCCTGTAAAAGAAGAATAACTCTGTTATTCACGCACCTTCCAGGAGCACCTGCTCAGACATGTTCTTCCAGTGGGTGAATTGGGTCTGTACCGGCTGCTGTTTCTGATGTCTTGGGCCTTGAACTTCCCTAACTGATGCCACTTGAGCTCCTCCTCTCCTTAGCCCATCCAGTCCCTGACTCTAACCACAAAGACTTTGTTTCCTTCTAAGCTTTCTACATGCATCCTGCATTCCTGGTCTTGAATTAGATTTTTCTTGCTGCTACTCCGGAGTCAGAGATGTGAGAATGAAGTCCATTTGGAGACAGTGGATAGAAGGGAGCTGTTGTCTGGTGCTGAAGGAAAGTGAGAAAGAAAACAACACAATAGGTGCTCCTGTACCAGGCAGAGTGCTAAGGGCATGCTTATGACACTTAGGATGTGAAAAAGACTGCAGAACAACACATGAGAGCTTCGCAGGTGAGAAACTAGAGAGTTAGTTTTGCTTGAAAGTAACATTATTTTCCCCACTTTATGTGTATTTATATGAGATTTCTCAAATCTAGTGAACATTAAGGTCAGGTCTTATGTCTTTGCCTGTTTTATTTAAAAAACAATATACCTACCCTACAACAGTTTCCCTTTGAGTCTGAGCACAGACTGGATGGTAACTTCTGCATTGTGCTCATTATTCTAACTTCTCAACAATTTCCTCTAATATTGTTTTTATTGTGACCTCTGACAGCATTATGCTAGCCTATTGGACACTTTACTAAATACTAAAAACATTTTTGCCTCTTGTTTGTTTAACTAAGATTGTATTTATCCTTAAACTATCTTAAGGTAGAAAAAAAACAGTACTAGAAAAGACACATGGACACATTTATATACTGAAATTAACCTGTGGCAAGAAGTCCCCAGTGTCCTACAATAGGAACTTGTTACAGAGCAATGGTGATCTGAGCATGCAAACATCTTCAGTTTTGGAATGTTATATGAATGAAGCATTTCTTCTTTGAAATACATAAGTAAAAACAGATCTCTGGTTACAAAGGATGGGATAGAATATAACTGAATTACTAAGACTAGGTCTGGGCCAGTGGAGTACTGTAGTGATAAAGGGCTATGAGAAATAACACTAAGCAATTAGGTGAACAACCTTGCTCTTTATCATTCTTTATCAACTCTAAAATACTGATCTCTGACAAAGAAAGTTGGCTGAAGTTTTATAGGTTTCCCCTTTTCTAATTTCAGAAGTATTCCTGTTCTCATATCTATCCTATCACCAGGCAATAGTTTACCTTTCATCAAGCAACTTAAAACATTTCAGCATCCAGGAGTGATTTCCTGAAATTTTTGTTGTTTTAACTTCTCCATACACATAACAAGTCTACCTTGATCTGTTTAATAAACTCTATTCTATACTTTCGTGTATTAGCATATTTTGATCATGCTGTTGGTAATGGACTCAAGATTAAAGTCAAATGGAATGGATTTGCTTTCAGGCATGGCTGCTTCCCCTCTTTGTGATCACCTCTGCCCTTTGATGCTGAAGGTGTTACTTCCTTGGATAAAATTCAGTTTCTTTACTCACAGGGAAGAGTAATCCCAACCATTTGTGGCTTTTGTAATGGTCCGTTCATTTGTTCATGCAAGACTCTTGAGAGGCTTCTACCTTCCAAAGTTGGAATATTATATGAGGCATGCCCTGCTGTCAAAAAGCATGCCCTCTGGTAAAGGAAATCAATACACCAAGAAAAAGAAAACTTAGAATGGAGAAGTGAAAACCATCTTAATAAAAATAAAGCATTTGGGGGGCAGCTAAGAAGGTTAGCAAAGAAAGACTCTACAGGAAGAGAGGTTTGAATCGAGTTCTTTTTTTTTTTTCAGTAAATAAGAAAGCATATTTTTAATTTTGAGATAACAAAGTCTTAAAGCTGACAAACCATTTAAAAACAATGATGTATTTAATTGCATGAATCAAAGACTTTAGAATTAGCAAACTAACTGGTCAGCATTATACCAAATCCCACTCCCGCCCTTCATTAATTTTCTTAATTAAAATATTTAGTGCAAAGAAGTCTAATATTGATAACAAGTGATTTATCGTTTCTTTCTTTTAAATTTATCACTTTCTTTGTTCTAAGAAAGCTTAGAATGTTAGTGAACCATAAAGTATCTCCCTATATATTCTTCTGTAAGCATCATAGTTTCATAGTTACATTTGGGTTTCTGACTCATCTCAAATTAATTGTCATAGGATTAGAGATGGTATTCACTTATATTAAACACATATTAGTTATTATACCCCTATTTACTGAAAATATTCTTTATCCTTCTCTGGACTGCTTTGGCAAACGTGAAGAATCAAAGGCTCATATAAAGTAGTTTTATTTCTGGTTACTTGTCAACTCTAAGACACTATCAATTACTGTAGCTTTACAGTGTGTCTTGAAGTTGAATAGAGTTCTAAATGAAGTGAAGGAGGCAACCATGGGATTATCATGATACAATTGCTTTGGAGAGTACATCAAACTCAAATGTTTCCAGAGGCCATTCCTGGTACATTTGAGAGAGAGAAAAAAGGAGAGAATGGCAGAGTGGGGTTGAGCACCAGAAGCTGGTCTTGGTAAAACAAAAGCAAACAAACAAAAGTGCTAAATCTTACTCAAGTTGTGATGAGCACTGTGGAGAAGTTTGCAGTGGCAGTGCATTTCACTTCCTGTAACATTTTCTCAAGAATCTTTTAGGCTCTGCTTTTCTGTCAAGAACCATCATAAGGGTCACAGAGTACATCTAGGGACTCACATAGAGGTATTGTCATGTAGAAAGATGTGGCTTGGGCAGCCTGGTAATGCAGAGATGGTAATCTAGAAAAAGGAGTGAGATCCATTTGAAATGGATGGTATCTATGGTTTGTGAGAGCCCAGGAAGTCCAACATTTGTGCAATTCAGGATATAAATGCATAAAAGATGCCTTTGGAGGGCAGCGTTAGTGAGCTAGTTTTTCTGCTTTGAACATACTCCCCTTGATGCTGGACCGGTGGATATGTTGAATAGGAAACTGAATATGAGTTTGGAATTCAAAGGAGATATCTGCCTGTTATGTGGTTTTCTGAGTCATCAGAAGAAATTTGGTGCTTAGAGAGTGGTTGGAGACATTACAGCAGTGGCAGGTAGATACTAAATTATCAATAACGTTTTGGCAATGCTTTTTACTGGAATTCCAGGAATTCTGCTGGACAGTAGGATACTTTAAACCTCTTCAGTCTTTTCTTCTATCCATTTTACATATTTTCCATCTTGACTTATTCTCCATTGCTGTCTGTCTAAAGGAGCAGTTTGGGCATCTGTTTTAAAGAACTGGCAGTCTCTAGAAAAAGCATGCAGCACAGTGGAAGAGGATGTTCTGTACTGGCTTGTTCTCTCTCCCCCTTCATTCAGAGTCTCTATGTATTGGCTTTGACACACGTCCTGACTCCTTCTCATAATATCCAAATAACAGAACCAGTAACACACATAATGGCCTTACATTTTCTTTCTCTCCTTTGTCTTTGATTTCATTGACTTGATCACTTTTGCATTTTTATATTTTTTCTTACCAGTTTAAACAGTAAGTTTGAATGAAGACAACATCCCCAATTTACCAATTCTGTAAATATTAAAAATATACTTTCTTGTGGACTGTACCACTGACAAACATGATTTAGACTTTTTTCCCTGACAAGGTATTAGATACAAAGATCATTGCATTTTTCAATATATTTGGAACACTGATAATGTAATCCTGAGGAAGACAAATGTTTGAAGAGGGAAATATGAGCATAAGGGTAATGTTCAAGGCTCAAAATGCTTTAATAGTTTTGCTTAAAACATCTATGATTTGATATGAGAATTATATTCAAGGGAGAAAGGTTCAGATAGAAAAATTACGTAAAGGAGTCTTAGATAATGACAAGAATGACTTGCTGTTTCTTAAGATTATCTTTAAGAACTCCAAATTCTGGGCTGGAGAGAAGAGGGCTCAGTGCTCAGTGGTTGAGAGCACCGACTGCTCTTCCAGAGGACCTGGGTTCACTTCCCAGCACCCACAACTGTTTGTAACTGGCAGCTCAAAACTGTCTGTAACTCCAATTCCAGGGGACTCAACACCTATGGCAAACACATAAATGTACATAAAATAAAAATAAATAAAATTTTAAAAAAGAACTCCAAATTCTTCATTGTAAGTAAGAAGAGTGCCCTTTCAGACCTTAACTATCACAGTTTATTAAGTGTGCTAAGAGTTAGGAACAGTCACATTAGTTTACAGATTAACTAAGTTCTTCTCTGGAAAGGTAGGATCATTCCGTTAATGTCAGTGTCTGTCTGTTGAAGGAATTTCTGAACTGACAAAGCACTACACTGTGTGTTGTAATGCACCCGAGAGTGCTCTGTAAACTTTACTACTAACAATAAATATTAACACAAATGTGCTTTTAATGTGGCAGAAAGCAGAAAGTTTGGGATCAGGAGAGATACAGGGTATATGGGAGCAGTGCCTTGTATGTACTATACTTTGTGCTCTCTGTCATCAAGCATATGGTCCCTCCTTCTCCAACAGACATAAACAACAGTTCTATCAGCATAGATACTAAGAGCATTTAACCAGCTTCCAAAGTTACATTTCTTATCAAAACCATGTAGAACTGTGTGACTCACCTGAGTATTATCAACAAGTGTAGCTGGTTGTATATGATTTTAATTTTATGAAATGTGTACATTCAAACACATAAATACCAGATAATTTGATCATCAAATACTGAGTCCAATGTCTTCCAGATCCTGAAAAATATAGGGGAGTTAAGTTGACATGAGATTTCATGGATTTGGTTGAAGCAAAAGAAGTCTCGACTAAGCAGAGCAAGAAGAGAGATCCCTCTTAATCTATTATTAAGTGGGAATTCCATTCAGATCTATTTGTACCTAAGGAGATGACTGTGAACCATTGTTCTCCTTAGGGGCTTGTCATGCCAGTAGTTGGGCCCTAATGGGAAAATAATTATCAAATTCTTACCTGCTAGCAATATAGAAGCAGCCATCTTCTTAATCTCTGAGGTGTATAAAAGAGAGACTTTCCCACTTGAGTGTTGGGGATATTAATAATGATTCAATAATCAATATCAAGCTTTTGTCAATGTTTTATGAGGTATATTCATTATATATAGTACTTAGTTACACGTAGACAATTTCTTTCAAGTATGGCAAGTATTTTGAGTATAATCATTACCTCCAACATAAATATAAAACTTCTTAAAACCATTTGGATGATCAATATCATTTTCAAAACCAAAATTAAGCATTTGTCCTTAGTATTATTTTTTTAAAAATATAAGTCCCATTTTACTATTTACAAGTTTGGGGAGTTTCCTACTTTATTTTCAATTTATTTGGTACTTTGGACTATGTGGTGAAAAAGAGCAAGTTATCTACTTCCTTTCTATGATTAAAAATATATATTCTGGCCAGGTGGTGGTGGTGCACACCTTTAATCCCAGCACTCGGGAGGCAGAGCCAGGTGGATCTCTGTGAGTTTGAGGCCAGCCTGGACTACCAAGTGAGTTTCAGGAAAGGCGCAAAGCTACACAGGGAAACCCTGTCTCAAAAAACCAAGGGGTTCAAAACATTTTCTCAAGAATTTTAATTTTCGTATGTAACTTTTCCTTGGTCTCTTTGTTCAACATAATTTGAGATTCACTCCTGCTCCTGCATGAATTTTGTCATTAGACGGCCTTGATTATAACCTTTGTAGTGCAAATTGACATGACTATGTGGACCTATTTTTGTTTATCTTGATTCTGCTATGGCATTGCCTTGTTAACTGTAACTTTATATGCTTTGAATTGCTTAATGCCTACCATTCAGCTCATCTGCCTGTGTACATGTATGGTGTGTGGACATGTATGTGGTTTAGCAGATGGCTGCATGTACATGTGTTTACTGGTGCACATACATGTGTGTGTCATGTGATAGAGGCCTGTGGTTGAAGTTCAGTGTCTTCTTCCAAATCTATCCACCTTTCACGCTGAGGCAGAATCTCTGGCTGAACTTGGAGCTTGCTAGTGTAGCTCATCAGCCTACTCTGGGAATTCCTACCTCCATTTCCAGAAAGTTGCTTTTACAAGCTGGCCATCAGGTCCACACAGATTTTATCAGTTGATTTTGAGCATTTCCAACTCTGGTCCTTATGCTTGTGAGGCAAATACTTTTCCTGATGAGCCATTTGCCCAACTCTTCAGTACTTTTCCCTCTTCTTGACCTTTTGCACTTTCAAAAATGGGTTTTAGTTTTTGATAATGAATTCTCTAAAATGTCTGCTAGGAGTTTAATTGATGATGAATTTATGAATAAATTTGGCAGAAATGCGACCCTTTTAAATAATGTTGATGCAGGAACACAAGGTGTACTTTTGTTTCTGAATGTCTGACATATGTTTCCTCAGATTTATCACTACAAAGCACAAATATTTAAATACAGCCTTTTCTTCTTCCCCACATACACAAGCTATCTGTGGTGCTTCACACACACACACACACACACACACACACACACACACACACACACACACACAGACTTACAATGAGACATATTTGACATCATGTAGCAGAGCAGAGGAGACTGGAGAATATGTCTACCATATCTACCAGACTATGAGCACTCTGTCCTGTGTAACCTGGTGAAAATGAGGAGAAATTTAAAAGATTCCAGGAAGTGCTAAGCTTCCAGTAAGTAAGCTGTGAATTTAAGAAAGTCGGGCTTTCCTCTGGTTTGTCCAAACTGTCTTCCACCTTTGGTGTTTTTTGGGACTGACCATTGTCATTTCCTATAATGACACTCTTTGCAAAACAGACCTAGTGATAACTGGTGAATTTATAACCACAGTCTCATAAACTGAAAATGTAGGTGACACTTAAAATAATATCTTACTCTAAATGGCTTTATATACTCTTTTAATTTTTAAAAGAAGCAACAATGACAAATATCAAGCTAACTGTTTAAAGAGAGAAAATCAGTTGAGTTTATGTGAATGACACAACCAGTCCCAGAAACAGACAAAGGCATTGCCAAAACAACCATTGTGAGTTGATATGTTTCATGCATTTAAAAGCAAAAACTTTAACAAAATATCATCGACTCAATCCAGCAGTACTCAGAAGAAACTGTGTGTCATTATGATATAAGACATATCTTGGTGCTGACAGTTCAATTTAATATTTGAAAATGATCAAAGGCACTGATATTAATAGACTAAAAAGACAAATGTTAGTATGAGTGTTAACAGACCCAGGCCAAGTAGTAACCAAACCATTTCCCCATTCATAACCTCCCACTGACTAAAGGGTGGATTTCCTCAACTAAATGAAGAATATGAAATGCCAGCTACTGGCTATATGCTTTATATAGAAACATTGAAGGTATTTTTATGAGTACCAGAGAAAAAGCAAGCATACACACTTTTCTAATCATATTCAGTATTATATCAGTAATTTCTAGCTGATGAAGAGTAAAGGAACTAGGTGGTAGTGGTGACACATGACTTTAATCCCAGCACTCAGGAGGCAGAGGCAGGCAGATCTCTGAGTTCAAGGTCAGGGTGAGTTCCAGGATAGCCAGGGCTATCCAGAGAAACCCTACCTCGAAAAGGACAAAAAAAAAAAAAAGTAAAGGAGAAAAAGCATAAATATTATTCTGTTTTACAGTTATCATTGTTATACACATGAAACATTGAAGGTCATTTCTCCCAAATGCATTTAAATTAATTAATGAATTGACAAAGAGTTAAGTTTAAAACTCAATATATAACAAAATTGTATAGGATATAAAGTAAAATACAATACAAAGGCATCTATCTGTGAAGACTAGTCAACTTGTCAACTTGACAGACTCTAGAAACTCTAAGAAATGGGTCTTTGGACATGCCTGTAGGGGATTATTTTGGTTACAACAACTAACATGATAAAACCCATGTTATTTGTGACCTTATCCTTTCCTGGGTGAGGGGCCTGACTTTATTCAGAGAAGGTGAGCTTGGGACAAGCATGTACTCCCTTGCTGCTCTCTGTCTCTGAAGATGGATGTGCTGTGACCATGTGATCAGCTCCCTTGTGCTCTTGCTGACTTGACTCCCACAATGATGGATTGTCCCTTGAACTGCGATACAGAAAGTCTTTTCCCTATTAAATTGTTTTGATTTAATATGTCATCACATCAATGTGAAAAGAAACCAGACAGCATTAAAACCACAGAATATCTAGAAATAAATCTTTTTTTGTGATCTTTAAAAATTATATTTGTGTTTTAATTTTACATACCAGCCATGGGTTCCCCTGTCCTCCCCCTTCCTGCCCCTGCCCCTGCCTCCCTCCAGCCCCTCCCCCCCCCCCATTCCCATCTCTTTTAGGGCAAAGACTCCCCTGGGGATTCAGCTCAACCTGGTAGATTCAGTGCAGGCAGGTCCAGTTCCCTCCTCCCAGGGTGAGCAAAGTGTCCCTGCATATGCCCCAGGTTCCAAACAGCCAGCTCATGCTCTAAGGACAGGTCTGGGTCCCACTGCCTGGATGCCTCCCAAACAGATCAAGCTATTCAGTTGTCTCACTCATCCAGAGGGCCTGATCCAGTTGGGGGCTCCACAGCTTTTGGTTCATAATTCATGTGTTTCCATTAGTTTTGCTATTTGTCCCTGTGGTTTTTCTAATCTTGGTCTCAACAATTCACACTCTTACAATCCCTCCTCTTTCTTGACAATTGGACTCCTGGAGCTCCACCTGGGCCTGGCTGAGGATCTCTGCATCTACTTCCATCAGTTATTGGATGAAAGTTCTAGCATGACAGTTAGGGTGTTTGGCTATCCAATCACCAGACTAGGTCAGTTCAGGCTTTTTCTCGACCATTGCCAGTTGTCTACAGTGGAGGTATCATTGTGGATTTCTGGGGACCTTTCTAGCACTTTGCTTCTTCCTGTTCTCATGTGGTCTTCATTTATCATTGTCTGTTATTCCTTGTTCTCCCTTTCTGTTCTTGATCCAGCTGGGATCTCCTGCACCCCTAAGCTTTCTTTCCCTCAAACCTTGCCCTTCATTACCCGCACTCATGTCCAGGTTGTTCATGTAGATCTCATCCATTTCTCTGTCATTGGGCAATCCCTGTGTCTTTCTTAGGGACACTGAAGACAGCTTATGCTGGAGAGGATGTGGAGCAAGGGGAAGTCTCCTCCACTGCTGGTGGGAATTCAAGCTTGTACAGCCCCTTTGGAATTCAATATGGCACTTCCTTAGAAAATTGGGAATCCATCTCACCCAAGACCCAGCTATACCACTCTTGGGCATATACCCAAGGAATGCTCAATCATACCACAAGGGCATTTGCTTAGCTATGTTCATATCAGCATTGTTTGTAATAGCCAGAACCTGGAAACAACCTAGATGCCCTTCAACTGAAGAATGGATAAAGAAAATGTGGTACATATACACAATGGGGTACTACTCAGCAGAGAAAACAATGACATTATGAGGTTTGCAGGCAAATGGATGGATCTAGAAAAAATCATCCTGAATGAGGTAACCCAGACTCAGAAAGACAAACATGGTATGTACTCACTCATAGGAGGATATTAGATATAAAACAAAGATGACTAGACTGCTACTCATAACTCCAGGGAGGCTCCCTAGAAAACAGGACCCTTAAAAATAAATCTTACCAATATATAAATAAAACCTCTTCACTGAAAATTCCAGAATATCCTTGAGAATATTTAAAGGAAATATATAAACTGTGAATTACACCATATTAATAGTGTGAAGTGACATCCAATACTTGGAACTGATTGGATGGATTTCTCTCTCTCTTTTACAACACACACACACACACACACACACACACACACACACACACACACAAAATGCCATGCCACACCATACCTACCAACACTGTGGTTGATATGTTGTGCACCCCAATAAACTTCTCTGGGGGCCAGATAACAGAACAGCCACTATATTAAACATAGGTTTAGGCAGTGGTAGCACACACCTTTAATCCTAGCATTCTGCAAGCAGAGGTCCCTCTGGATCTCTGTGAGTTCAAAGCCACACTGGAAACAGCCAGGCATGACGACATAAGCCTTTAAGCCCAGGAAGTAATGACAGGAAGCAAAAAGGTATATAAGGCGTTGAAACCAGAAACTAGAGCCTGGTTAAGCTCTTAGGCTTTTAGTAGCAGTTCAGCTGAGATACATGTGGATGAGGACTCAGAGGCTTCCAGTTTGAGGAAACAAGATTAGCTGAGGAATTGGCAAGGTGAGGTGGCTGTGGCTTGTTCTGTTTCTCTGATTTTTCAGCATTCACCCTAATACTTGGCTCCTGAATGATTTATTAATAAGACCATTTAAGATTCATGCTATACCACACTAGAAGTCAATTACAGAAAAATTAGGAGAGCATTTTACTGTGTTTTGAAGGGAGGCAAACTTATTAAGCAGATTACAAGGGAAATGATAAGCATGATCTATTAATATTTAACACTTCTGATCACTGAAAGAGAGCATCTTTAAAGGACAAAGTGTGATATGGGCTGAAAAAATAGAATGTGCACACACAAACACAAAGCAAATGTGACTGATAAAGTTCTCATGCCATTTATTGCAAGCAATTAATACAATAAACACTAAAAGACAATTAAAAATGAACAAAATATGTTTTAAATAAAAACTGTACAAGGATTAGCAAAGCATCAAGCTGTTCCCTGCATCAGTATTCATGAGGCAAGATTATTTGTTGTTACAAAGAGATACCACTGTGTATTCACCTAGAAGATGAAAACCACAAATAGTTGAGAGATTTCAGGGCAGTGACACCTCTCAAGTATTATGAGTCAGAGTATAAAATCATTCCCGCTCCGTATGAATAAAAATGCAAGCTTGTCTGTTGTGATTGCATTCATAATGAAAAAACAGAAAAAATAATAGACAACAAATGCCATTAACCTTCTGTCAAATGAACACACACATAAGAAAGACTCTCTGATGATCTGTCATTCATATGCTTCAAAGGCAATGTTCATTTAGTAGAAATTTTATTTCAAACATTGAGTTTTTGTATCATCCTGGGCTAATAATGTCACAATGTTCTTTGTGTTGCTAGGCAACAGCAGCTAGCCACAGCACCCAGTCAGCCACATGATCACAAATGCAAATAGCTGGCCTGTTACTCATGCTGTGTTCTCTGCTTCATGTGGACATGGAATGCAATAACTTCCTTGATATATTTAATGGTTTAATATAAACTAATCTTAGTGTTAGATGATTTTCCCTCAAGTATAAATTAATGAGAATTTTTAGAGCATGTTTAAGATATGTCAAGCTAGATATAGATAGTTGTAATATAGGGATATTAAGTGCACTTTCAATACACAGCATTTTCCACTTTGAAAGTCTTATTAGGGTCTAGCCTCATCAGAGGACGTTCATTTGTTTGTACATTCTGTTTGATGCAACTTCTTTTAATAATGACTGTTGATGAAAACAATATTCATAATGGTTGCCTCTGTGGATATACTACATATAGTTAGAGGAAAAAGTCAGAGAGGGTGTATGTCAGGAATTAGTTCACAATGTTCCCCAAAGAACCAGTTAGAGAGTGTATTAAGTTGTATAGATCTCACGGTCTCTGTTGTAGTCAATAATTGTCAGCCTTTAGAGATGATGGCTTCCAATGATATTGCAATGAAGGTGTGTGTCTGTGTTGGGTAAATTTCTATTTATGAACATTGAAATTCAAATTCAATTTAAATTTTTCTTTTTTAAAGCATTTGAAAGATATAAAGAAATATTTGCGTCACTAGAAGTTCAATGTGCTTATCCATTGCTGCACAGAGCTACATCTGGTGATCAGATGGCCAAACACCCTAACTGTTAGGCTAGAACTCTCATCCAATAACTGATGGAAGTGGATGCAGAGATCCTCAGCTAGGCCCCAGGTGGAGCTCCAGGAGTCCAATTGTCAAGAAAGAGGAGGGATTGTAAGAGTGTGAATTGTTGAGACCAAGATTAGAAAAACCACAGGGACAAATAGCCAAACTAATGGAAACACATGAATTATGAACCAAAAGCTGTGGAGCCCCCAACTGGATCAGGCCTCTGGATGAGTGAGACAATTGAATAGCTTGAACTGTTTGGGAGGCATCCAGGCAGTGGGACCCAGACCTGTCCTTAGAGCATGAGCTGGCTGTTTGGAACCTGGGGCATATGCAGGGACACTTTGCTCAGCCTGGAAGGAGGGGACTGGACCTGCCTGTACTGAATCTACCAAGTTGAGCTGAATCCCCAGGGGAGTCTTTGCCCTGGAGGAGATGGGAATAGGGAGTGGGGTGGAGGGAAGGTGGGGGCGGGGGCAGGAGGGGGGAGGACAGGGGAACCCATGGCTTATGTGTAAAATTAAAACACAAATATCCATATGCAAAAAATATATTAAAAAAGATTTGCTCATGAATAAAACACAAAATTTTCTTTAAGTTAAATTTGGCCCATGAGCCAAGCTTGTCTTTCTACCCTGGGATGTATGGTCTGGCTAAGTTCTTAGGTAAATACAGTTTTGCAAACTCATTGACTCATACTGTTAGCTCTGTTACCTTTCCTGTTGATAATGATTATGAATGATTACAACACAAAAATTAAATGCTGAGGACCACAGTGACCTCAAGTAAGAATATTCTTTAAAGAAGATGACCAAAATATAGCTATACAAGAATCTATAAAAATAAATACAACACATATAAAGGACAAGGCATTTGTTGGGGAATGATTGAAATTTATATACATGTAAGGAATCAGTGTTCAGAATTATATAGGCCCTCATAAATGAATAAAGGAAGAGAAAATAGTGCAGCAGGTAACAAGTCAAAAGATAGTAATATCCAACTCTTACTTAAGATTATCTTGTATAAGATAATAGGAATCTTAACAGCCAATAGGCAGCCAGAGTAACTTACCTTCCTAGTGTGGTACTCAGGATACTACAGCAAGAACACAGAGCTGTGCTGGAGGTTTGGAGGAAGGTTTGGTCTCCTATGCCATTTTTAGCTTAAAGAGCATTTGTAAATTGGGAGATAAGGAGGCTTGCTCTCAGACTAATTGGCAAATGTTAGTTCTCCCTATACATAGATTCTTTCACTGTGTCCAGAAAGGGAAATGATCAAGAAGTTCTCAAATGGTTGACAGTGCACAGCTCCAGATAAGACTTGCAGAAGCTTTCCTGAAGGTTCTGGGAGGAGTTGGGGAAGGAGGGAAAACATGATCAAAATATATTGTATAAAAATTAATTTAAAATGAACACATACACACAAAAGAAAACACAGGGTCTGTACTGGTGGAAGCCATATGGCAGGGGAAGGAACTAGATGTGACCCTCCATCCCTAACCTATAATCTGTCGATAGTTGATAAATGCTCCCAAAGGGAAAATGAATTATCCCAGTGAAGTTTCACTGGGCACACAAACCATACTTAAGGGAGGGTCCATGCCTAACAGTAGATGGCCAACACAAAGTGAACTCTACAGTATTTTTGGAAGCATTTTTGTCTCATGATGCTTAATTTGGGATTTTTTTTTTTTTTACTATATTTGTCTTTTGCTTATCTATTATGGTTTTTGATTTTGTGTTCTTGTGTGTGTGTGTGTGTGTGTGTGTGTGTGTGAGTGAGTGTGTGCACATGCATATGTATGTGTGTATATGTGTGTGCATATGTGTATGTGTTTGCATGTATATGTGTGTGTTCACATATATATGTATGTGTTTGTGTTTGCATGTATATGTATGTATGTGTGTGTTTCCATATATATATGTGCATGTGTGTTTGCATGTATATATATGTGTGTATGTGTATATGTGTTTGCATGCGTATGTATGTGTGTGTGTTTGCATGTATATGTATGTGTGCGTTTACATGTATATGTATGTGTTTGTGTTTGTATGTATATGTATGTATGTGTGTGTGTTTGCATATATATGTGTGTGTGTGTGTGTGTGTGTGTGTGTGTGTGTGTGTGTATATGTATGGGCTTCTCTTATTTTTCTTGTCTGCTTTGTACTGTAGCTTTTTTGGGGGGCTGATAGTTTTCTAAAGAGAGAGAGAAAGGAGGCATAGGGCTAAATGGGTGGGGTGGGGGGAAGTTCTGGAAGGAGATGAGGGAGGGGAAACCATGATCAGAATATACTGCATGAAAAGAATTGTTTTCTATTAAATGAAAAAAGACAGTATCAACTTGAGAGTAAAGGAAAGACATGGGAGTGGCTTGAAGGGGAGAGCTGGGAGGCGCTGGGTGAAGGAGAGGCAAGGGGAAGTGGTACAATTCTATGTCAATTAAAAATAAAAATAAAATTATATTAAAAAAAGCAAAACAAAAGAGTAAATGGAGATAATTTCCCTTTAAGAATTCATTCATTTAAGAAACGGATGTCATATTAAAATCCAATATATGGAACATATTCTGATCATTTGTACTTTTAAGAACCTCAACACATTCCTGCTTTGTTAATGTGAATAGATTTTGACTTGACTGAAAGTCCATCCTTGGGAAGAAGAAAAAAGATGTAGATGCGAATTTAGTTGCGCCCTTCTTAGCATCTCTAGTCGTATTTATTTTCAACTCATGCACATTCCTTTTAAGGCTCATCACTACACCAGAAAGGTGACCCATGATTCTATCCCATCCAAGCCCACAAGTGGTCACTTTCAACATATGATGCAAGAACACAAGTCACCACTAACTCCCACGCTAGAGTTTGGCCAGCCAGAAAAATGTTTCTTATTGGTGCATGGTTGTGTGACAGTCCTGGGTGTCTTTTCACTCCTCTTAAAGTGTTAAAGCAATGTTTCTATAGACTTACTTTATCTTACCAATGTGATGGCTCAGTGGGGAAAAGTACTACGCTTCCAAGCTTGTTGACCTGAATTCAAGTCCCACAGCTGGATGTGGCAGCATGCACCTGTAATTCTACAACTCCTATGGAGGTGAAATGGAAAGAAGAGAGAGTATAATTGTCTGGAAGTCCATGGACAGTTAGCCTGGAGTATATAGCCCAGCAGTAAAGCATCAAGAGAGATCCTGCCTCCACATGGGAGAAGACACACACACACACACACACACACACACACACACACACACACACACACACACACACGAACACACACACACACACACACACACACACACGAACACACACACACACGAACACACACACACACACACACACGAACACACACACACACACACACACACACACACACACACACACACACACACAGTGTTGGTTAGTAAGCATGGTACATTAGAGCTGTAATTCCAGTATTCACAGGCAGAGGTCCCTTGACTTGAGTTCAAAGCCATTGTGGGCTACACAGTGAGATCCTGCCTAAACAAACCAACAACAACAAGAACAAGAACAACAACAACAACAACAACAACAACAACAAAGAAACAAAAAAGCAGTAATGGTGAAAATGCAGTGATTTTATGCTGAAAATCACCTGTCTAGGAAGTGGACTATAAACTAAGAATCTAAAACTGCAGGGAGACTCACTGGTGTTCTCTCCTCATGGCAGCCTTGTGTCCTGGTTGAATTACCTTAGTGAAAAACCAGGAACAAAGAACCTAGGACTCACATTGGAAACCACTTCACCACAAAATGTGCAGCCTTTGTTCCTCCCAGCCCTGGGGGGGGGGGGATAATTTTGTATTCATGCTATACCGTAAAGAGATCAGCCCTTATCACAGAGGCCTGGGAGGGCTGTTGGAAATGACTCTGTAAAGACTTTGTTAGTCAAGGGGTAGGCTGTGCTTCTGCCCTGCCACCATAGAATCCTCATTTTGTCTGAGCACAGACAGGGACTTTTCTTTTGGGAACAGATTTGACAGTAGCCCAACCTATTAAGCTGATTCATAGGAGCAGAATGTCATTTTTCAAAAGGACAACAAAATTAGGACACTAGAAGATGGTATCCATCAGCTGACTCAGCCCAGCTCTGTGGGAGACAGGTCCATAACCGGAAGGCCAGTGCATAGATTGGATGAAGAACTCTGCTACAGGAGCTCTTATAATTCTGTCTGCATGACTCATCCTTGTCCTGTAGAGAGACTGTGAGACTTAATAACTAAAAATGGTTAGGTTAGAAACTGAAATAAAATGAAAAAAATCAATTTTCTAATATTGAAAAGAGAATGCTTTGTGCAGGACCAGTGCTAGTAGTCTGGATTTTTCATTTTGATGACACAGTCACACATCCCACATGACCCCAGTTCCTGATTTAGGAAATTTTACATTTTTAAAAATAAACTTTACATATAACAAAACTTATAACTTGTTGGTGAATATGATGTCTGTGAATAGTCACAATAAAGAATATTTCTGTCTCAAGAGAAGTTCCTTCCTGTGTCTGTTCTCCAGGAGTCTGATTTGTTTTCCATGCTCGGGAATGAGTTTAGGTGCTTTCACATGGTAGGTAACTGTTTTACCTCTTACTCTAGCCTCATTGACTGACATTAGAATCTTACTTTTAGCTTGACTTCTGTGACGTTTCTTAACATGGCTGTATGTATGCAACTATGCTGAAGTTTCAGCTCTAATCTACCATGCCTTGTAGCTCTCACATTTAAAAATTGTTATTCATTTAATGTATGTGTGTGTGTGTGTGTGTGTGTGTGTGTGTGTGTGTGTGTGTGTGTGTGTGTGGTGTGTGTGTGTGTGTGTGCGTGTGTGTGTGTGTGTGTGTGTGTGTGTGTGTGTGTGTGTGTGTGTGTGTGTGTGTTATGGCTTTCACACAGAGGTCAGAGAATAGCTTTTCATATCTTGCTAAAACGTTTATGGCAGGAAGACGACGACATATTGTTAATTCTTCCACTGATTTTTACATATTTATTTACCTTTTTACATAGCTGCAAAGAAAGCTGTTGTGAAAATCCTTGTCTGGATTTTGTCAGCAAATGTTTCAATTTTTCTTGTGAAAACTGAACACCACATGATGTCATTCATTTGGAATCTTAAAATATTCACTTTGTAGGAACTGAACTTAGCATGGTATGGCAAAGGTCTGGGGTGAGGCTGGAAGACGTTATTTAATGGTTACTGAATCACAGTTAGGAGCAAGGATTTTAGAGTTCAGTTGTAAATTAGGCTGATTGCAGAAAACAATGACTAATCTACAAGAAAATATTCTAAAAGGTTTTGCCATAAATAAGTGATAAACAGTTGAGGCTGTAAATATATTAAACTTTATTTAAGCATTGCACAGTATATACATGTATAATGTTGAGATGTGGGGGCCATTTGGGCTGAGCACCAATTCAACCTAGTTAAGGTTGATAACAACAAGAAACTAAAGGAATTGGTAGGCCTCTGCAAAATCACCTGAGAAGAGAAACCCTCCAAGGTGGTTGGGCACATTGTGTAGTGATTAAATACTACAGAAAATAAACAAACTAACTAACAGATGAAGAAAACCCAACAACCCAGACCAACAAGATCATGTAAAAGTACTTGGAATTCAAGAAACGAACACATAAAAAGTTGGTTCATTAAAAAATATATATATCTAAAAAGAGAAAAGCTAGAAGTCAGAAACTTAATGTTAAATTTTGTCTCCCTTCTCCAATGGTTCTAAGAATATATTATCTTAGAGGTTAATAATTATCATCCATTAACAGAGAGCTTCCTTCAGCAGCTGATGGGGAGCAGATGCAGAGACTCACAGACAACCATTAGGCAGAGCTTGGGAACCTTGAGGAAGACAGGGAGAAAGGATTTTAGGAGCCAACACATACACAGAATCAACTAAGCAGGGGTCATAGGGGCTCACAGAGACTGAATCAGCAATGATGGAGCCTGCATGGTCTACACCAGGCCCTCTGCATACATGCTATTGTTCTTTAGCTTGGGATTTTTATCAGACTCCTAATAATGGAAGTAGGGATGACTCTGAGTCTTTCCTGCTAGTGGGGCCTATTTCCTCCTACTGGGTTGCCTCATCCAGCCTCTATATGAAGGTACTTGTCTAGTCTTATTACATCTTGTTATGCCATGTTCAGTTGCTATCATTAGGAGGCCTGCTCTTTTCTGAAGAGTAACAGAGGAGGAGCAGTGGATTTGGAGTAAGGGGAAGTGTGTGTTGGTGTGGGAGAGGTTGGAGGAGGGCGGGGAGAGGAAGCTGTGATTGGGATATATTGTATGAAAAGAGAATTTAAAAGAAGAATTCCCATTTAACGACTTGTTAAATAGCTGTTTGAAGGGTTGGAGAAATGACTCAGTGATTAAGAGTATCCTATATTCTTTCAGAGGATCTGAGTTCAGTCCCCAGCATGCACATGGCAGCTCATCACCTTCAGTAGCTTCAGTAACATGGAAAGCAACACTCTATTCTGATCTCTACCTGTACCAGACATGCTCATCACGGCACACATATGGCCACCACGCCCCCCAATAAAGGAATGTAATATAATTAAATTAGTTATTTTAATTACCTTTAAGAGTAAACACCCAAAGAAAATTCATCTTGAGAGTTGATTAATGATAGTGACAGCTGATGGGTTCTCAATTGATAGTTGAGAAGTGGCAGTAGAGTTGGAAGATTTCAAGATGCATTTAAATAAGATTTAGGGTCAGAGTAAAAATAATGGTGATCACTATAATGTGAAAAGAAGCATAACATTCAAGTAACATACAGACTGAACAACTTATCTTTATATACTGGGGATATATATCTGTCTATCTTTGTATATGTACATGTATGTATGTATAAAAAAGGATGTGAATTTGAAAGCTTTCTGGGGACAGTCTTGTAGAGCTATGGGCCATTCACCCATCTTCCTTCCAAATAAAGTCATGACAAAACTACAGTTTGTATGGTGAGGAGCCTGTGAATAAAACATACAGATAAAGCAGGTTGCACTATCTGACAAGTAGTCAAAGTAATTATATCAACCCACCGTGGTTAGTTTTTTCAACTTGACTGGATTAAGATAGGTCTAGGAATAGTTAGGCGTGCCTCTAGGTGTATATGTGGTACATTTCCAAGGATGATTTACATGAAGGACAGTAACAGAAGGGAGAAAAAAGACCCCTTCTGAAAATGGGAGGCACAATCTAAAAGTGCTGTATCAGGTTGAAAATAGCTGGAAGAAAGGAAGGCAGCAAGAAACTTCTAGCTGCTCTCATTTCTGATTATGTCTATTGCTGCTGCTATCATCTGTGCATTTCAGATTCCAGCCCATTAGGATTTTTGACAGAGTGCTAGTGACTCTCCAGGGAGCTTCTAGGCCCTCTGCTGGATTGTGACTACTGAGACATTCTGTTCTTACAATGAGTACTGTTTTTTTGTTTGTTTGTTTATGATTTTACTTCTCTAGCACAGAGGGAGTATTTGTTGGATTGTATAGCTAACCTAATAAATTCTCTCATCATATTTACTAAATTCAACCCTCAATAAAATATATTTACTATATATTATATTTCTGTATCCCCATAACACATGAATGAAAATATTAAAAAAGAATATTTTATCAGGGTCTTCTTGGCTGTTAATAAAAGAATATAAATATCATGTTAACTATGTGGTGATGGTGGTGGTGGCAGTGGTGGTGGCGGCAGTGGCGACACACGCCTTTAATCCCAGCACTTAGGATCTCTGTGGGTTTGAGGCCAACCTGGTCTACAGAGCAAGTTTCAGGACAGGTTCCAAAGCTACAGAGAAACTATGTCTCAAAAAAATCATGTTACATTTTTACTGGGAATTGTCACAGAAAGACTCTGGATTGAACCTTTAATATTTTTGTACATAATCAGTAAGAATGTCCACATTATCTTGAAGGAATTTTTGAAAGTTAAACTTTATAGAGTTTAACCATACATTAATTGTTACAGGGTTTTTAGATATTTATATTAAAAGACAGTATCCCATTTTCAAGAAGTGGAAATAATAATTATGGACTTAATCTGGCAAGAAGTATTCTAGGTCCTAGAGGCATTGATGTAACCATGTGGATCTACAGAGTCATAATGCATCAATTACTTTTTAGTGCAATAGATAATAAACAGACAAATACAACAGGGAAAAGCAAAGGGCAAAGAAGAGGATGTGTTTACTTGAACAATCACAGCATGTAACTATATCTGTAGCTCAAATTTTAAAGTTTTGATTAAGTTGCCAAAGTAAGATATAAATTTGATATAGATTTTCAAAGTAGAAATTGAAGCTATTATCCAGTTCTGATTTTTTGCTATTGTTGGGTGCATATAGTAAAGGAGTTTAGTATTTCCACTTGGATGATGGGATTATCATCATGGTTGAGAATTCACTTGAGTTTATATCAGTTAGCAAATTATTATTTTTTCTACTAAGGCCAGATTTCTGTTTATTTTTTCCCAAAATATTTTTAAAATGGGAATGTTCTTTTTTTTTCTTTTCTTCTTATTATTATATTTGTGTTTTAATTTTACACATCAGGCATGGGTTCCCCTGTACTCCACCCACCCACCCACACCCCCATCTTCCCCCATCCCATCCCCTCCATCCCCATCTCCTCCAGGGCCAAGACTCCTCTGGAGATTCTTTTAAACCTGGTCGATTCAGTACAGGCAGGTCTAGTCCCCTCCTTCCAGGCTGAGCAAAGTGTCCCTGTGTAAGCCCAAGGTTCCAAACAGCCAGCTCATGCACTAAGGACAGGTCCCAGTCCCACAGCCTGGAGGCCTCCCAAACAGTTCAAGCTATTCAATTGTCTCACTTATCCAGAGGGCCTGATCCAGCTGGGGGCTCCACGGCCTTTGGTTCATAATTCATGTGCTTCCATTCATTTGGCTATTTGTCCCTGTGCTTTTTCCAATCTTGATCTCAACAATTCACGCTCTTACATTCCCTCGTCTTTCTCGACAATTGGACTCCTGGAGCTCCACCTGGGGCCTGGCAGAGGATCTCTGCATCCACTTCCATCAGTTATAGGATGAGAGTTCCAGCTCGACTGTTAGGGTGTTTGGCCATCTGATCACCAGACTAGGTCAGATCAGGCTTTCTCTCTACCATTGTCTACAGAGGATGTATCATTGTGGATTCAAGGGGACCTCTCTAGCACTCTGCCTATTCCTGTTCTCATGTGGTCTTCATTTATCATGGTCTGTTATTCCTTGTTCTCCCTTTCTGTTCTTGATCCAGCTGGGATCTCCTGTTCTCCTAAGCTTTCTTTCTCTCAAACCTTGCCCTTCATTACTCCCACTGTCGTCCAGGTTGTTCATGTAGATCTCATCCATTTCTCTGTCATTGGGTGATCCCTGTGTCTTTCCTAGGGTCCTGTTTTCTAAGTAGCCTCCCTGGAGTTGTGTAGCAGTCTAGTCATCTTGGTTTTACATCTAGTATCCTCCTATGAGTGAGTACATACCATGTTTGTCCTTCTGAGTCTGGGTTACCTCACTCAGGATGATTTTTTTCTAGATCCTTCCATTTGCCTGCAAAAAGACAGGCAAGACAAATGGATTTGAGATTAAATGTCCCATGTGATTTTGGTATTTATTCTAGTAGATCCCTCAATGATACAGATGACCCAATAGTATACATAGCAAATAACATCAAAGTTCATAGGAAGATAGTATATTGAAAATAGAACCCCAAAATGCAAAACAATGTTGACATATGCAGCAATATGCAATGGATTATTCAAATAATGTAATAGTCACTAACAGGTTTACAACATCATCTTCTTTTCATTAAAAGTTTCTGTTGACAATAATATTATTTCTATCACTTTAGGCAACACTGAAGCTGTTTTTAAAATACTCGACATCAGGGAATTCAGCTGAGCACAAGGCTTTATATCTATTTATAATTACCCAAACCAAAAATCATTTTGAGTAGTATCATGGTCTAGCATCCAAACTCTGTATGCTCAATTACTTCTTATGTTCAAGACTCTGGGCATACATTTTTTTTTTTCATTTGTAAATATGCAAATAACACTAAGACTTACTCTGAGAGGTAATTGGTATTATTATGTAAAGTATCCATTTGAAGTTTTGGGTGTACATTATATTTTTAAAAATCTCAAGGATGAATACTGCAACTATCATCATTAACCTCATCCTCAGAATAGGCTTCATTACCATCCCTATCATCATTGGCATTATTATTAAAACATAGAACTTGGGCTCTTTAAGCCTCAAGAGGTTTTTTTTTTTTTTTCATTCTATACACTTTTTGGACATTGCAATGTAGTTTCAAAGATGATATAAATGAGAATTGTGGAAGGGTTATATAGGAAAGCGTCATTGATATTCTAAAAATACACCAACTAGGGCTAACAAATCTCATACACAGGCAAAATACCTGTTTCTACTATGACAGCAACTCCACTCATGAGTCTATCATGTTCACCTGTTAAGAATTTTCTTTATGGCTGATTTGACATCCTTATTTCTTAGGCTGTAGATCAATGGGTTCAGCATGGGAACAACAGTAGTATAGAACACAGATGACACTTTCCCTTGTTCCATTGAGCTTACTGATGATGGCTGTAAGTACATGAATGCAGCAGAACCAAAGAAGATCGCAACAGCAGAGATGTGGGAGCTACAGGTACTAAAGGCTTTGGACCTGCCCTCAGTGGAACGGATGCGCAGGATGCTGGTCATAATGAAGATGTAGGACATAAAGATGGTCAAGGCAGGTGTCAGGATATTTAATGCACTCAAGAAAAGAACCAATAGTTCATTGATGTATATACTGGAGCATGATAGCTCCAAGAGTGGAAAAAGATCACAAAAATAATGGTTTATCACATTGGTCTTGCAAAAAAACAACTTTAACATAAAGCCTGTATGAATTGATGACCCAATAAAACCCAAAGTATAAACTCCCACTGTGAGCCATAAGCAGAGATGATGAGACATGACAACATTGTAAAGTAAAGGATTACAGATGGCAACATAGCGGTCATATGCCATTGCAGCTAACATGTGACACTCTGCAATAGCAAAAACAAGAAAGCAGTACAGCTGAGTCATGCATTCAGGGTAGGAGATGATGTTCTTCTTTGTCACAAAGTTCACCAGCATTTTGGGAGTAATGACAGTAGAATGGCAGAGGTCAATGAAGGACAGACTGCTGAGGAAGAAGTACATGGGTGTGTGAAGGTGGGAGCTGATTAGGATAAGGATGATCATGCCCAGGTTCCCCAGCACTGTGAGCAGGTAGATTCCAAGGAAGAGGAGGAACAGGGGTAGTTGCAGCTCTGGTTTGCTTGAGAGTCCAGCCAAGATGAACTCAGTTACCATTGAATGGTTTCCAGACCCCATTATCCTCTCATTATATTGTCCAAGGTTCTAAGTTTAAAACAGAAAAATGAGCAACATTTTGTGCATCATCTATATTCTCTCTCTTCCCCCATCTCTCTGCCGCTGTGACTGTCGCTGTGCTCTTTCTCTATCTGTCTCTATTGCTGTATGTCTTTGTCCCTCCTCGTGTGTGTGTGTGTGTGTGTGTGTGTGTGTGTGTGTGTGTGTGTGTGTGTTTCAGAGGGACAGAGAGATGGAGAGACAGGTACTTATAGTGATATTTTATTTGTATTGAAATGTGGTTTTATTTGTATGTCAATAAAGTTGCCACGAGGTCAGAGCAAGAGCAGAAAACCTTACCCTTCACTGCTTCTGCTGTTCTTCCTCTCCGCAAGAGACCTACTTCTGTGCATCCTGTCTATTTAAAGACTTTCTGTTCTGTTTTCTCATTGGTTGTAAACCCAGCCACATGACCTCCCCTCGTCACTGCCTGTTTGTACAGACCTCCAGGTCTTCTATGGTTGGTATTGAGATTAAAGGCGTGTGTCTGCCATGCTGGCTGTGTCCTTGAACACACAGAGATCTGCCTAGCTCTGCCTCCCAAGTGCTGGGATTAAAGGCGTGCCCCACTACTGCTCAGCTTCTGCTCTGGCTTGCTCTGACCTCAAGGCAACTTTATTGACATACAAATAAAATCACATTTCAATACAAATAAAATATCACTATAGGTACTTAAAACATTCTGTGGAGATTATGGTCCCTCATCAAAGCATACATTCCATATAATTGTTTCCTAAGCTTCTTCCATTTCCTTTGGACAAGGGATGGCTGCATGATCAGAGGAAGAGGAAAAAACATCTAGAACCTTAAAATTAATGCTGATCGCAACCTTTGAGGATGAATGCAAGGTCTGTACTTTAAATTTCAATTTAATACAAAGGATTATGTTTTATTTTTAAAGATTTTTTTCTTCTCTCAAATTCTGTCATATGTGTTATCATGCATATTACTGTTTATAATGCATAGTAATTAAATTTTATCAGACTGAGAATCAACAAGAATAATAAATGTTTTCTTTCGTTTCTATTTGTAACTGGATTCATAGAACTGTTTTTCCATGATGTAATTCTGACTCTAAGTAGCTGACCAACTGTCTGGCTTGTCAATACAGTAGCTATCCTATTGAAACGGCTGCACTGTGTATCCCATATACTTCATGTAGTCCTGCCACCCATCAGGGCAGAGAGTAATTTCCCCACAGATGGACGTGTATCTCCACAGCAGATGGATTGTGCTTTCTTCTAACTTGGACAGTTCCCAGGGAAAAATCCCCTGGCATACATTTAGTCATGTCCTTCAGCACTGTGGAAGAGAAACAATGGGCCATGACTGACCTCTGCTAACTGGACTTCATTATTGGATTGGCGGAGCTCAAAATGCTACTTGTATGAGAAGAGTTTGGAAGACAAACACAAGATGCATTCTTCACTACTAGATTCTGTGATCATGAAGTTTATATGTACCCTCTAATGTATTTATTGACAGTGGCTTGTAGATTATCAGAGCACTTGCAAAATGGAATTTGAAATTTTTATCAACCCACTAAGCTAATGATATAATGCAGTTTTTCAAAATGACCAATATACATTTACTTTCTATTTTAAAAGTAAAATTATAGATTCAAAAAACAAACAAAAAACAAACAAATAAAACAAAACAAAACAAAAAAAAAACCCCACCACTTTCAAGCAACATCTGTACTACTATCTTCAGACCAGACTTGGATATTTTGAAAGGACATGAAAACCAGTTAGTTTCAGAAAAATATCAACAATTCTTGTTAGTTGAGGAATGTTTAATACAATAGAGAGTAATTTGATAATATAGTAAAAATACACATATTATATGACATATGTATCATAATATTTATCTTATTGGTGTATTTAAAAGAGTATTTGCTGCCTGTCAGAATGGCTTAGATCAAAAACACTGATGACAGGCTTATGTTGGAGAGGTTGTGGAGTTAGCAAAATACCCCTCCACTGCTGGTGGGAGTGCAAACTTGTACAGCCACTTTGGAAATCAGTATGTAGTTTGACAGAAAATTGGGAATCAATCTACTGCAAGACCCAGCTATACCACTCTTGGGCATATACCCAAAGGATACTCAATCATACCACAAGGACACTTGCTCAACTACATTCCTTGCTATTCTATTCATAATAGCCAGAACCTGGAAACAACCTCGATGCCCCTTGACCAAAAAGTGAATAAAGAAAATGTGGTACATTTACACAATGGAGTATTACTCAGTGGTAAAAAACAGACATCATGAAATTTTCAGGCAAATGGATGGAACTAGAAAAAAAAAATCATCCTGAGTTAGGTAACCCAGACTCAGAAAGGCAAACACATTATGTACTTACTCTTAAGTGGATTGTAGATGTAAAGCAAAGGATAACCAGGCTACAACCCACAGCTCTAGAGAAACTAGGTAATAAGGACGATACTAAGAGGGATGCATGGATCGCCCTGGGAAGGGAAAATAGATAATATCTCCTGGATAAACTGGGGGTGGAGAAGAGGGGAGAGGATGAGGGATGGGAACACAAGAGAGATCAGGATGGGCAAGTTGGAGGAGGAAGCAAGAGGGAGAGCAACAAAAGAAGTATCTTGAAAGAGGGGTCATTATGGGGTGAGGGAGAAATCTGATTCCAGGGAAACTCCCAAGAATCTACAAAGATGATCCCAGCTAAGACTCCCAGCAATAGTAGGAATTGTGCCTGAACTGACCTTCTCCTTAATCATATTAGTAACTACCCTAATTGTCATCATAGAACCTACATCCAGTAACTGTTGGAAGCAGGTACAGAGATCCACAGCCAAGCACTGGACTGAGCTCTGGGAGTCCAGTTGAAGAGAAGGAGGAGAGATTATATAAACAAGGGGGATTAAGATCATAACGGGAAAACCCACAGAGACAGCTGAGTTGAGTTCCAAGGAGCACAGGGTCTTAAGACCAACAGCTAGGGAGCCTGTATGGGATTGATTTAGGCCCTCTGCATATGGATGACAGTTGTGTAGCTTGGTCTGTTTGTGGGGCCTCTAGCAGTGGGACCAGGATCTGTCCCTGGCATGTGAGCAGGATTTTTGAAACCTATTCCCTGTGGTGAGATGCCTCTCTCAGTTTTGATGGGGGTGTGTGAATTGGGGTGAGGGGGGAGCTTGGTCCTTCCTCAACTTGATAAGACATGCTTTGTTGACTCTTATGGGAGGCCTTAGCCTTTCTGAGGAGTGGATTGAGGAGGAGGTAAAAAGAAGGTGGGGGGAGGGGACAAGAGGAAAGGAGGGAGGGAAAACTGTGATTGGTATGTAAAATAAATAACAAGATTTAATTACAAAAAGGAAAAATATGAATATTGGCCTCACTGTATTCGTCTCCAAAGTCTTAAGTTGAAATTAATGTCCTGAAGGCATGGGCAGAAGTATGTTGCTTCAAAACCAAATGGGACATCTCAACAGTCAGATATGCTATGATTTCCTCAAATCTAGGAATGTCAGAGTATTTACTATGTAACCATTTTTCTGATATTGTTCAAGGACATAGCATTAGTCAAATTAAGCCACCCTTAAGGCCTGTTCAAGTCTATTATTTTGTGACTTAATAATGCTAACGTCATATATTAGACAATCTAAGTTCAAATCTTTTCTCAAAATTCTATTTGCTGTATGATTTCAGAAAAATTTATTCCATTCTTCAATTTACCTAGAAAGCAGAAATTTAAATATCTGACATGTAAAAATTAACTTAATTGGCACACAGGTTCTGGATCAAGGTATGAACTTAACTGAGGACCATGCTGTTTACATTGAAATGTATTGAGTTTCTTTCTGCATGTGTTAGTCAGCAGTTTTTCTACTGTTCTACATTGTTGATCTGAATAATGCTTGGCTTATTGGCTTGTATATAGCAAGTGTCAAAAAAATGCATTCAATAAAGTTGTCTACAGAAACTTAACATTCAGTTAAAACAAATTCAGAAGAATTCAATACCATCTTCACACTGACTTAGTTAAAAGTGAGTGAACAATGACATGTGTGACATGAGTCTACACTGAAGAAGATGTGGGGAAACAGACTTCTCCTTAGAGTGTGGTCTCTAGAATGAGCATGGGTATAGATGGATAAACTGCCATGAATGTCTGTGTGGACCAGGAGAGATATTGCAGCAGAAGATGATAAGGTTTTAAAAGGTAAGGATGAAAGTTTGTACTTACCCCTTCTTCATAGGAAATTCAGTGTTGGAGGTTTATAGCCTCCATTTCACTGGACAGAAAATTGTCTTTGATATGTGAGAAGGGAATAGACAGCTTCAAAGATTCTTGAGTCTCTGATCTTGACCTGTGATTAAGCTGATGCTTCAGTCGTTTGTTCTTGTGCAAAGGTTGGCTAATACGACACTTCCATATGTCAGAGAAAACCACAGTCTCGTTAAAAACAAAAGTAATAATGACCTCTCAGAAGAATCCTGTCCCATAGGTATTAACTGTGAGGGAAAAAGTCAACAATTAGAAATCCCCTTCCTCCACCGACTGTCAAGTGTTTAATATCATCTAAGGTTATTTGTTCTTCTTGTTAGATTCTTAATTAAAAACAAGAATGTGAGTGCTCTCTCATTGTTAGAGTCTAGGTATCTTAAGCCAAGGCATTTGAAATTTCAAAACTTCAGAATACTTATAAAACATATGTTTAAACAATTATCTCATGTAGTTTCTCCAAAAGGGAAAACAGAAAACTAGAGAAGCTATATGCTTTCATTTACTTTTGTTGACTTTACTACCCTAACTGTATTTAAATATATAATACATTCAGAAACAGTGATTGTTAGAATATTTTTGATTGTGGAATGAACACAAGCACATCTCATTTTGCTTTCCCATCAAAATATTCAGATATTATCAAAGACCCACAAGGAGTTCCTAACAAGACCAATAGACATGGACCAAGATTTCTTCTTTCTAAATTTAATAATAAAATATGAATGGACAAGGTGAACATATTTTTTGTAGGCTCTATTTTCATATTAAATTATTTGTTGAAAAAAATTGCACTTAATGTTCTATTCACTAACATATAGTTTTGAGATAATGGCAGCAATAAAATTTTGTTTACTTTGGAATCCTTTAAATTTTTTGGATGTGGAATAGAGTTTTAATGTACTTTATACAGGTATTTCTCCAAACTGTTAAAAACCTACCACTCGAGTTTTATATAAGTAGTAAAAATAAAGCTATCAGCAATTGACGGCTGCTGGCAAAAGGAAAATGGAATAACACTAGGTATATTAATCACGTTCCAGGACAGGGCCCATGCCCATAGACACAAAATAGGCCCAATTTTGTTTTTTGCTTTTTTGTTTTTCATGGACATTTTTTTTTTTTTGAGGCTGACATGTTTTATTTCTTAAATGCAAGAAGTACAATGACATTCAGCAACAATTCAGAGAGATGAGTGAGTGAAGCTAATTTTTTTTATTATTATATTTGTGTTTTAATTTTACACATCAGCCATGGGTTCCCTTGTCCTCCCCCCTCCTGCCCCTACTCCCCCCTTCCCCCCAGCCAAAACCACTCCATTCCCATCTCCTCCAGGGCCAAGACTCCCCCAGGGGATTCATTTAAACCTGGTAGATTCAGTACAGGCAGGTCCAGTCCCCTCCTGAGCATGTGTCCCTGTGTAAGCCCCAGATTCCAAACAGCCAGCTCATGCACTAAGGACAGGTCCCAGTCCTACAGCCTGGATGCCTCCCAAACAGTTCAAGCTATTCAATTGTCTCACTTATCCAGAGGGCCTGATCCAGCTGGGGGCTCCACAGCCTTTGGTTCATAATTCATGAAGACCACATGAGAACAGGAATAGGCAGAGTGCTGGAGAGGTCCCCAGAAATCCACAATGATACATCCTCTTTAGACTGCTGGCAATGGTCCAGAGAAAGCCTGATCTGACCTAGTCTGGTGATCAGATGGCCAAACACCCTAACAGTCGAGTTGGAACTCTCATCCAATAACTGATGGAAGTGGATGCAGAGATCCTCATCCAGGCCCCAGGTGGAGCTCCAGGTGTCCAAGAGGAGGGACTATAAGAGCCTGAACTGTTGAGACCAAGACTGGGAAAAGCACAGGGACAAATAGCCAAACGAATGGAAGCGCATGGACTTTTTTGTTTCATTTTGTTGTTTGGATATATTTTGTCTTACTGGTCTCTTGTTTGACTGTTTAATGGGGTGTTTTTGGTTTTGGATTTTTGTTTTTTTGTGTTTTTATTTTTTATTTTTTTGAGAGAAAGAGAGTGTGTGTTAGTTGTGTGTTGTGTGGTAGGAGGTGGGGAGGATCTGGGAGAAATAGATAACCAAAATATATTGCATGAATTTTATAAATTAAAATAAACTAATTAAAAAATAACAAACACTCAATCAAGAAAAAGACATCAAGACAGAGGCCCTGCTGTGTTGATCTTGTGCTTACTAACACCGGCTGGCACCTTCTCTTCCATATCCCAGTGCTTCTTGAAAGTAGGGGTAGGGTTTGGAGTGTTTTAGGTAGCCAGAAGGGAACACAGATCCAGCTGTATTAGATGTATCATGAGCAGGAGCTTCCTCCTGGTGTTGTTACTTGGAGCAGATGTTAAAAGAAAAAAAGAAAGATGTTGTTGATCAACAATGGTACTGTGCAAGACATAGTATATGACATCCACAGCATTCAGATGCAACACCATTTCTCTAGCATATATGATGGGTGGTATAGTGAGATGTCTGGTTAAAACCTGGAGTAGTAGGGAATGCATGGCAATTAACCACTTGTGCTTGTCACTGACAGGACTATAACAGCTGGAAAAGGATGGAATAAAAAAGCCGTTTCTGGGTGGGAAGCATCAGGAATAAACACAAAGATAAAGACTGAGTCTAACATGATATGGGCCTTTCTAAAAATATTTCAAAAATTACTAAAATACTGCATATTTTACTAGTGCTTTATATATCTTATTTTAGTCACATTTAACAGCATTATTTTTCTTAAATGCAATGCTAAGTCCAAATGTTAAATTCTAAGTATTAGTATTAGAGAAATGCCTCAGCTGTATACTGTACTTGCTTCGTGCAGAGGACCTCAGTTTGGTTTCCAGAATCCACTTTGTGTAACTCTGAGTACAGGAGATATAATGCCCTCCTTTGGTCTCAGACACTAGACACACACATGATACATATGCAACCAAAAACTCATATACACAAAAAAGTAAATCTTTAAAAGATACTAAAAAATGCTTTGGATACAACTACATCATCTATAAAAATGCAAAATTTGCAATATGAGGAAGGAACTGTTAGATTTTTATTCCTGATGTTTATTCTGTTTTCTTCTACAACAAACATTCTGAGTCTTAGTTTGACATGTGACTATCTAGATCAACATGGCATCTCTCAATATCTCTTGCAACTAAGTTTGCTTATATGACTAAGTTCTTCCCAAAGGGATATAGGGGAGCTCTGTGATTCCTGTGTCATACTCATCAAGGTATGAGGCACCCCTTTTTCCTTCCATAGATTTCTGTCTTACTGTCATGCAATGCAGATGAACCATTATGTAAGACCAAAAATGAGAGCTCCTTATAGCACAGTAGATAAACAATGAAAAGAAACTAATGTCTCTGGGTAACTATTCTAGTACCTTGGGCAACCTTTTGACTGAATGTGATATGGGTTTTATGTATATGTATGTGTGTCAAAATTTTGGTGTCTAATGTTCCTTCTAGTGACAACTAATGGTCCTTGAAAATGCTAATTTCATATGAAGAAACATTTTCTTGTAGAAAACAATATACAGTTGTATCAGAGAAATGAAATACCCTGAACAAAAATATTACCCACCTTCATCATAGTACTTAGTGACACAATGTCCTTTACTCTGTGAAATTTTCTTAAATTATTAACATTTTGGTTATATGAGTAATTTTTAATTGTAATTGATAAATTACTGTGTATGTATTACATAACACACATCTATGTGTGTGGATTGATAGACATGTATGGGTTTGTTTGTGCTATAATAAAAGGCATATGATGTAAAGAAGTCATTAGTATATGGAATGTCAGGAAGGCTATTTCTTCTAGTTTTCAAAGAAGAGAATAGTCTATTATACAGTTTTGGTGCTACACAGAGTGTGAAAATGGACATGATGGAGATGTTTTCATCATGAATTTGAAGGCCAGATGAAGAAAAGGCAGCTTAGCACCAAGCCTGCTGGAGGAGACAGCTGGTATTAAAGCTGCAAGGCAAACAGTGCCAGTGCCTGAAAGAGAGGAATAAAGGGTCTAGTGCTTCGTCTATGGACACAGAACAGCAAAGGGGCAGGGAAAAAATAGTGTTTCTTGGTGATATCCGTGCTTGTCTCTTTCACGAAACTTTTTTTCAAATAAATAAAGCTTGAGGATTTATTCATATTTCCCTTCAGTAACAATTACAGTAAGGAGGTAGGATTTTTTTAATAGTTGAGAGAAAAATTTAAAGTCAAAGAAAATTATATTTTTATTATTCAAAACAATGGTACAATTTAAGTATATTTTAATCATATTCTTCCACTCCTGCAAGTTCTTTGAGATTGTCTCCTCCCTCCTACTCACACAACTTTTAGTTCTTTCTAAAAAAAACAAACAAAACTTCAGCACAATAATACAAGGCCCCCTAACCAAAAAAACAAAATAAAACTATGCCCCCAAACAAAACAAAACACCAAACTGTAACCAAATAAAAGCACATAAAAACCAAAATAAAAATCCTAGGGAGTCCATTATATGTTGGCCAACTACTCCTGAATTTGGGACATTTCTACTGTTTTAGGTTCCCATACCACACCTCAAATGCCTTCAAACTTTAGCTGTCTCTCCCTGATTTCTTCCTTCAACACTCTCTTCCTCCCCGCCCCGACCTGATCCTCCCATTCCAGCTCCCCCACTTCAATCTATATCTATCTATTTTATTTCCTTTACTAATGAGATCCCATCTGTTTCCTCTAGTCTCTTACTTTATACCTACCCCCTGGGTTATAGGGATTATAACTTGGTTATCATTCACTTTACAACTAATATCCACATATAAGTAAATACATACTGTATTTACCTTTCTGGATCAGGTTTTCCTACTCAGGATGATTTTTTTCTAGTTCCATTAATTTGCCTGCACATTTCATGATGTCATTTTTAAAGCAGCTGAATAGCTGACCATTTGTAAATTACCACATTTTCTTTACCCATTCTTCTGTTGAGTAACATCTAGGTTGTTTCCAATTTCTCTCTATTATGAACAGAGTATCAATGAACATGGTTGAACAAGTTTCTCTGAGGTAATATGAAGCATCCTTGGGGTTTATACCTAAGACTGATTATCTTGAGGTAAATTGATTCCCAACTTCTTAAACTGCCATGCTGATTTCCATAGTAGCTGAATAAGTTCATACCCTCACCAGCAATGTATGACTGACTATTTCTCTCACTCCACATCCTTATCAGCATGAGCTGCCACTTGTTTTGTTGATTTTAACCATTCTGATAGGTGTAAATGAAATCTCAAAGTAGTTTTGATTTGCATTTCCTTGAAGACTAAGGGTGTTGAACATTTCTTTAAGTGTTTCTCAACCATCTGAGTTTCCTCTATTGAGAATTCTGTTTAGATCTGTACCCCATTTTAAAATTTGATTATTTGGCTTTTTGTTACCTAGTTTCTTGAGTTCTTTATACATTTCAGATATCAGTCCTCTATTGGGAAAAAAATCTTTTCCCATTCTGTAGGCTGACACTTTGTCTGACAGAAGCTTTTAAGTTTCATGAGGTGCCATTTCTTTGCTCTTTTCTTTTCTTTTCTTTTCTTTTTTCCTTTCCTTTCCTTTCCTTTTCCTTTCTTTACTTTTCTCTCATATAATACACCTCAACCACAGCCTCTTCTCTCTTTCCTTTCTCACTCCCCCTTACCTCCCCTCTCCCGCAGATCTACTGCTCCTCAATTCCCCTTCAGAAAAGAGCAGGCCTCCCAATGATATCAAGCCAATTACAGCATAACAAGATGAAATAATACTAGGAATATACCTTCATATCAAGACTAGACAAGGCAATCCAGTAGGAGAACAAAGGTCCCATGAACAGGCAAAAGAGTTCATTGTTAGGAATCCAACAAAAACCTCAAGCTAAAGAACCTAGTTCAGTGGAAACTTCCTAGAACCTATGAGATTAACCCTAGCAAGAAGTCCTAGTAATGGAGGATATGGAGCCCAAGCATTCCATCTTCTGTAATGAGGTCCCATTTATTAATTTTTGATCTTAGTGCCTGTGTACATGGTGTTCTGCTCAGACATTCTTTTCCTGTGCCAATGAATACAAGGCTAATATTCCCTATTTTCTTGTCTATTATGTTCAGTGTATCTGGTTTATGCTCAAGTCTTTGATCCATTTGGACTTTGAGTTTTGTGCAGGGCGATAGTACGGCTGTATTTGGATTCTACTACATGCAGCCACCTAGTTTGATCAGCAGCATTTGTTGAAGATGCTGTCTTTTTTTTCCAGTGTGTATTTCTGGACTCTATCAAAAATCAGGTGTTTATAGCCATATGGATTTATGTTTGGTTCTTCAGTTCAATTCCATTGATTAACTTGTATGTTTTTGTGCCAATACCATGCTTTTTTATTACTTAAGCTTTGCAGTACAACTTGAAGTCAGGGACGGTGATACCTCTGGCAGTTCTTTTATTATTTAGTATTGTTTTAGCTATCCCCTGACTCTCTGTTATACTGGATTTGTGTTTGACAGTTCCATGCAAAGTATAATCTAATTATTACTGTAGCTCCCACCCTTTCTAATCTCCCTCCCATCAGTATTACTACCACTTCTGCTTAAAATTCTTTTTCCTCTGTGTCTGTCTGTCTCTCTTCCTCTCTCTTCCTCTCTCTCTCTCTCTCTCTCTCTCTCTCTCTCTCTCTCTCTGTGTGTGTGTGTGTGTGTGTGTGTGTGTGTGTGTGTGTGTGTGTGTGTGTGTGTGTGTGTGTGTGTGTTGGGACTCACTAAGTTAAACCAAGTTCATCTGTGTGACCATGGTTTTGAAACTACTCATTGGAAATTGCTGGGCTCCTCAATGGGCACATAACTAAATTTAATGATTGGTTCTCTCTTATTATCCATCAGTATATAATACTTCAGTAAAGAAAGATGGGACTATACAATGTTCTCCATCCTGTCCTTGTTTCCTGATTCATGATTGACTGATGATAGGTCCAATCCAGGCAGTGAGACCATGATATCATTGTCTGTGCCATGCCCAGAAGCCATTGTGTAGCCCTCTGTACCTGGAGTTTTCTCCAGTCCTGCCTGGGCCTGCAGCCACTCAGACCCAAATAAACACACAGAGGCTTATGTTAATTAAAACTGTATGGCCTAATGGCTCAGGATTCTTGCTAGCTAAATCTTACATCTTAAATTAACCCATTTCTGTAAATCTATACCTTGCCATGTGGCTAGTGGCTTACCAGTATCTTTACATCTTGCTTCCTCTGTGTCTGGCTGGTGACTCCTGACTCAGCCTTCCTGTTCGCAGAATTCTCCTCTCTGTTTATCCCACCTATACTATACTTCCTGCCTGGCTACCAGCCAGTCAGTGTTTTATTTATCAACCACATCAGAGCAACACATTCACAGCCTACAGAGTGATAGTCACAGCACCCTTCTCCCTTTCTCATGGCTCTTAACATTCACACTAATTCCCCCTTTTTCTGCTGCCTTAGAGGGGGTGGTATAAACATGTTGCTTAGGGCTGAAGGCTCAACTCTTCCTGAGCATTAGCACCTTGAGTAGTCATGTGTCTCTGTTTTCAGTGTTGTCCATTACGAAAAAAAGGTTTCTTTATTTGAAACTAGGGGTTGCATTTGCCTTTCATTATAAATAAAAGTACTTAGAAAGCAGCTTTGGGCCATGACAGTTTAGCTAAAACAGTAGTCAGTTTGCTCCTGAGGTCTGAGAATTCCTCAGTATGTTTTAACTGGGTTTATGCTGTAGGGCATGGATTTGCTCTTGTGAAATAAGCCTCAAATCCAGTTAGAAAGTAGTTAATTACCCCCATAACAGTTGTGTCACCATTGCATTAGAAGACATCTTCCATAGTACTTTCTTTCCCTCTCTTCAACTCGTATGAGTCCCACTGTCCTGTGCTTCCTCCACATTCCCTTACTCTGATCACGCCATTGTGTTTGATTTTGTGACCAACTGAGTTTAACCAAGGCCGTCTGCATGATCCTGGGTAGGATCATTCCTTGATGGGTGATGTTGCTCTGTAGGCTGTGAATGTGTTGCTCTAATTGGTTGATAAATAAAATGCGGATTGGCCAGTATCCAGGCAGGAAGTATAGGCAGGATAAGCAGAGAAGGAGAGAAGGAGAATTCTGGGAGAGGAAGGCTGGGACAGGAGATGCCAGCCTCTGGGGCATTTTTTAAAAAAATTATAAGTGCACAGCTAGCTCAGTTGGTAGAGCATGAGACTCTTAATCTCAGGGTCGTGGGTTCATGTCCCATGTTGGGCACCATTTATAGCTGATGTTTTCTCTGGTCCTGCCCAGGCCCATGGACCCTGCATCCACTTATAATATAATCACTCAGAAGCTTATATTAATTAAAACTGCTCAGCCATTTGCTCAGGCTTACCATTGACTAGCTCTTACATTTAAAATCAGCCCATTTCTGCTAATCAATATGTTGCAATGTCTTCTGTGGCTTTACCTGTGTGCCATTACATGCTGCTTCCTGGACTGCGGGCTGGCATCTCCTGTCTCAGCCTTCCTCTCCAAGAATTCCCCTTCTCTGCTCATCCTGCTTGGCTACTGGCCAATCAACATTTTATTTATCAACCAATCAGAGCAACACATTCACAGCATACATAGTAACATCACCCATCAATTCCTAATGAAACTTCTTCAATTTCTCTTAAGATTTCAGTAACACTCAGAAGGAATCAGTAACAACACAATCATCACCTATGGCCCAGAAGTAGCTCTAGATAATAAGGAAGCACCTTCTTTGGAGATGTTTTAGGAGGAGACAAGAAAAGTTCTGAAGATGTTGCTACCTCCAGGAGCAAGAGGAGGTGATATGGGACCTGATATATTTTTGGAGACCACTTAGAGCTACTGAGATGGCCTGATAGACACAGTTACCTTCCAGAAGAATAGAATTAGTTTTTTGATTATAGATTCAAAGAGAAGCAATGGGAATTCAGTTGCTTAAATGGAAAAAAGGGAATTTTTTTGAACATCTTCTCTGTTGTGGAGGCCCACAGAAGTTTCCTAGTGAGATCTGAGCTTGCTTTACCCAGTAGGGCTGCATTAGAGGATGGCATGACCATGTGAGTGGTTACCAGGTCATTGGAAAGATCTTCACTTGGCTCTGCTAGGGGGAGGTCTTTTGCTCTGCCTCTTGGCATTTCCATAAAAACTCCTTTAGAAGAGACAGAAGGGGCCAATGGATATCAATGCAGGCCCTCCCAAACCTATTCTGTGTTTCTGTCTGTTTCTTCTCCACACTCCTTTTCTACCTAATATTTCTTATCCCTTGCCTCTAGAGTACCCTGGGAAAAATGGGAAAATGTGGGAGCTGGCCTTCCATACTCTATCCATAATTCAGCCTTCTTTTGGGAATAGATACTCCTTTTGTAAATATCAGGGCTACTTATCAGTCAGAAAACAATTTTTTTTCAAGTTTTCCTTTCCAGGTATGAATAAATATTTCATGTTGTACAGTATTAAATTAATGCACTTCTGAATCTGCCATGTTCAATTATGTGCTGCAGACATGCTTACAAATATTAGAAAACATATACCAACATAAGAATTCTTCTTCTTATTTCTACTCTGCTTTGGAGGCTTTGTGTTCAATGTGTACATTCTTGTTTAATGATGTGTGTCTCATCCATTGTAATTTTTTTTGGAGGTATGAGTATGCTATAACTCACAATATCATTCCATGACCTTTATAGTTCTGCACATTTAGCAAAAATTAGGCATCATATTTTACATATTTTATATCTTGATAAAATTATTTGTTTTGAGGGTCACAATGTCTGAAATTTTTAAAATATACTTAATTTAAAAAGCCAAGTACATATATTATTGAAATGATTAAGGATGTTGACCAAATATATTTATTTTTTATCATAAGATAAATATGTCTTGCATAAAAGGAGCATTGTTCTACATACATAAAACATAATCATTAACAAGAAGTCTTTAAAGTGTTTGATAAATTGCTTAATGTGATACATGTTATGATGAGCAGATGGAATTTCTACATTCCTAGTGAGATGTTCTCCTTCATAAGTCCTATTGGGCTAAAACTGGTTCTCCCCCTGACAACTTAAAAATAAACAGTGCTAGAATAATCTCACAACCTGTGGCCATAAAGAAGCCTTTGAACTGTTAGCCAATCCTACAAACACGAATTTTAGTAAAGAAAAATTAATCTTTTTGTAAGAAAAATTTTTGTTCAAGGAACTTGTTTAGAGCAACTTTGACATCCTTATTCCTCAGGCTGTAGATCAATGGGTTCATCATGGGCACAACAATTGTATAAAACACAGAAGACACTTTCCCTTGGTCCATGGAGCTGACTGATGATGGCTGCAGGTACATGAATGTGAGGGAACCAAAGAAGACAGCAACAGCTGATATGTGTGAGCTGCAGGTGCTGAAGGCTTTGGACCTGCCCTCAGTGGATTTAATCCGGAGGATGCTGGCAATGATGAAGACATAAGAGCTCAGTATAGTCAGAGTTGGAATAAAGATATTAAAAGCACTGAAACACAGAACTACTACTTCATTGATGAAAGTATCAGAACAAGAGAGCTCCAGAAGTGGAAAAAGATCACAGAAGTAATGGTTTATTACATCAGCCTTACAGAAATGCACTCTTAACATGCAGAGTGTGTGAGTTGTGACCCCAGTCAAAGCCATACTGTACACCCCAAATATTATCCAGGTACAGATTTGATAGGACATCATAACATTATAAAGCAAGGGGTTACAGATGGCAGCATAGCGGTCATATGCCATTGCAGCCAACATATGACACTCTGCGATTCCAAAAACAAGGAAGAAATAGAGCTGAGTCATGCATTCAGGGTAGGAGATGATGTTCTTCACTGTCACAAAGTTCACCAGCATTTTAGGGGTAATGACAGTAGAATGGCAGAGGTCAATGAAGGACAGACTGCTGAGGAAGAAGTACATGGGGGTGTGCAGGTGAGAACTGAATTGTATCAGGGTGATCATGCTCAGATTTCCCACTACTGTGACCACATAGATTCCTAGAAAGAAGAAGAAGAGAGGGAGCTGGAGCTCTGGTTTGTCTGTTAACCCAGCGAGCATGAACTCAGTCACTCTGGAAAGATTTCCTTGTAACATCTTCTTCTGGGACTTCTATGTAGAAACAGAAGGGAAAAATGAGATAAGTATCTATTATATTATTACATACTAAGATGTGAAAGAGAATTCAAGTTTTCATTTTGCCAAGCATCTTCAATTTTCTGTCAGCTATTCTTATGTATTAGCCATCTAAGACTTTAGACTCCCCAACACATGGCACTTGTAATTAAATATAGGATACATCTGTCCCTGTTTGTGACTTTTGCCATGAAAATAGTAGTACTCAGTTCATGGACAACCAAGGAGAGATCTGATGTATTCAGCATAGTCTGCTAAGGACTCTTCATGACTCATTTGTAGTTCTCCCAATTAAGAGAAAAACATTTTTCTATGTTATAATAAGAGCAGCATCCGCACAAAGACAAAAGACCACCAGGCACATATACAACCTATCCTCTACTTAATGGTGGTGACCTAAAGGCTTTCTCCTTAAGGTAATAAACAGTATAAATTGTACTCTTCTTATGGGCTGCAAGAATATATTATAGAGAGTCAGCTGTGTATTAAAGCTATCTATACCTTGACCGGCCAAGGGTCCTGTCAAGACGCAAGCCATTTATTATAAATATTTGGTGTTATCCAGTCTTTAATATTCCATCTGTCCTCTACTATAAAATTCTTGCGTGGCCAAATATTTTCAGACCTGCTGAACTTCTAGGTAACTTCCCTGCTGAGTCAGTACCTGAATAAGGTCACATAAGCAAAGACAAGCTGGCAGAGACTCCTAACTTTGTTTCTTGTGCAAATGAAATTTCAGACCATTCCCTTGACCTGAGGCCTAGTGGTTCTCCAGAGCAACTGACTAAGAACAAAAGAGGTTTTCACATACCAAGGTGAAAGGTAGAATAACATTCCTGAGGAGTCAGAGAACCACTTGCCCTGAGAAAGAAAGTGCAGGCAGGCATTTCTGTAGAAATGCACAGAATGGCATGGTGAAAGGGAAGAGAGGAAGACAGGTCCTGTAGAGGGTAAGCAGATCTTGGGTAGAGTTTTCTCATTGCCAGGAGTAGAGAGTGTCAAAGATGGAGAAAGAGGATACAGAGGATAAAAAATGAGGCTGGAAGCATAGGAATTTAGTCATTAGCAGGACTATGAGCTAGGGAACTGGATGGAACTGAAGCTGTGGAGACAAGATTTCATCCCAGAGAAATATAGTAGATGGATATAGAGCTTGGTATATCTAGAGTTATTTCTGCCCTAAACGCCTGACAGAGCTATAGCTAGTATTGATAGAATTTTGTCTTAGAGGAATAAAGTTAAGAGACATAAGAACATAGTGTACATAGATCTTTTTCCCTCAGATATCCAATGCTGGATGTAGCTAAACCCTGGGACCCCTGGGTATTCCATATTCTCTTTCTTTAACCAACATTATAGTAGAAGTTGAAGTTAGGGCAATCAGATAAGAATATAAAATCAAAAGGCATCTGAATTGGAAAGTAAATAATAAAACTACCTTTGCATGTATATGAATTAATTTTGTATACACAAAATTCCCAGAAATCTATAAGGAAGCACTGTAATTTATTTCAAAGGTTATCATGGACCTGGGGCCCAAGGTCATCAAGAAATGCAGCAACCATAAAAGTCCATTTAAAATATCATGGAAAATGTTAAAACATTTAGGATAAAATAAAGACATAAAAGGCATGGCACTTGAAATTATCAACGTTGTTGAAAGGATAAACCATTACGTACGTGGAAAGACACCCCATCTTCATGGGTTACAAGTTTTAACATTGTGAAAGGGCAATACTTCCCAAACTAGTCTAAAAGTTCAGTGTAATCCTAATGAAAATCCAAAATATTTTTATTAGCAATAATGACATGTTGATCATAAATTCTCCACAAAATATAAGGACCTGGGAATGATCAGAACAAACCTGAAGGAAAAGCATAAAATTGTAATTTTCAAGTTTCCCCAATTGAAAATATACTTCAACCTTATAATATGTTCATAATACAGATATGCCATGAGATATAAGGAAATTGGCAATCTGTTAAAAAATACATCTACAAATTATTAAAGTTATGTGTTTAATAATAATTCAGTGTCAGAACAATGGATTTCCAATACATGGGCAATTAGATGAAGTTACATGTTAATTAACATGCAACTCTTCATACTATGAAAGAGTTAATAAAAAATGGATGGTATGTGTAAATATTTTATCTAAAAATAGTAACATTTGATATAACTGTAATACTAGAACTTTATGCCCATGAAATTGGTGATAGTTTCTTGGATAGGATGTTACAATCAGCGGCTACACAAATAAACAAATAAACAAACAAATAAATATATAAATTGAGCATAATTAAAAATAAAAATAATTTGTGTCTTAAAGGACATCATAGATGAAAAATAGCACACTCAGTGGGAAACACATCTCAAGCAATATATTTTTGGGAGAACTATTGATAGATGTAAAGAACTTTTTTATATCTGAATGGCTAAGAGAACAAATAATCCAGTTATACACTGCCAGATGATCTGAACAATGATCCTTCTAGTGGAGATAGACAAATTCCTAATAAATAGCTGAAAATATGTGTACCATGATTAACATTAAGGCCATTTTAATAAAAACCACAGAGAGACAAAATTTCACATTGATTGGAGGGGTTAAGATAAAATGGTAAGTGCTCACAAGAATGGGAAGAATCACAATCTCATATTACTGGTGAGGTTATAAAATGGCACAGAAGTTTCAGAAAACCATTTGAGAATCCTTCAAAAATGTAAAGCATAGAGTTACCACCAACCCAGGGAATTTCAGTACTTGAGATACCTCTGTCTGAATTAAAAACATACTGACAGAAAAAGTCACACAAATTGTCTGGAGTAGCATTGCAGAACAGGTGATGCTAGGTGGAGGTCTTCCTGCCCCACATTTGTTTCTTCTACCTCTCCTGCTGGCTCTCTCCTAATGGGAGAAATCGTCCTGACTGTGGATCAATTCTGTACTTTTCTATAAAATCTTAAGAATTTCTAGAGATTGGTTTTGTTGCTTAAAATCAAACTCAGAAGTGACAGTATACTAGTTTCTATGAAATCTGTTTCATTTATTTTATCAAGCCTCCTCGTTTTATCTATATTAAAGAGAAGGATGTCTGCCTAAACATGAGCTGAACAAGGAAAGCAGTAGACATGGTGATGTCAATGGAGGAAAGACCACAAGACTTTGACACTATGTAAAGAATTACTATGGGCAACTAAGGAAAGCTGAGTGTGGGAGAAATTATTTTCCCCAGGGAAGAATACACTGATTAGTATAATGATATAGTTATATTATGAAGTGATGTAATTATAAATGATATAATTAAAACACAAAATAATTATAATTATAAAATACATAACTATGAAATATGTGTTATAATCATAAAATATAATTATAATATATGAATATATTATAATTATAGAACTATGTAATTATAACAATTATAAATCGATACAATTATAGTATAACCTCAAAAATAATAGAAGTAAAAGAAAAGATAATGAGCTTCAATATTGATATAGTTGTTCTGTGTCTCCCAAAATTCAAGTGTTGGTAATTTCCACCATGGATTAAAGCTGGATTTCAATAACAACAGAAACTACAGAAAGTCTCTAAACTCATGGAAATGGAACAACTCTACTAAATCATCACTGGGTCAAGAAATAAAGAAATTAAAGATTTCCTAGAATTCAATGAAAATAAATGCACAACATACCCAAACTTACAGAACACAATGAAAGCAATCCTAATAGTAAAACTCATAGTGCTAAGTGCCTTCATAAAGAATTTGGAGGGATCTCATACTAGTGACTTAACAGCACACTTGAAAAATCTAGAACACAAAGAAGCAAACACACCCAAGAGGAGTAGAAGGCAGGAAATAATCAACCTGAGGGCTAAAATCAATAAAATAAAGACAAAGAGAACAATACAAAGAATCAAGGAAACAAAGAGTTGGTTCTTTGAGAAAATCACCAAGATAGACAACTTCTTATCCAAACTAACTAAGTGGCAGAAAGAGAATATCCAAATCAACAAAACCAGAAACTCAAAGGGGACCTAACAACAGACACTGAGGGAATCCAGGGAATCAGGTTTTTGAAGTATGACCTAATGAACTAAAAGAGACCCTCCCATATCAGTTCTTTCAACATTTTTTTTTAACTCAGTGTATTTATTTATTTTTTAATTATTTCTTTTATTTAGTGAGATTATAATATACTTAAATTATTTCCTCCTTCTTATTCCTCCCATTAAATCCTCTCAATAGAATCCTCTTTGCTCTCATTCAAATTTGTAGCCTCTTTTTCCTTTCATGTATGTAAGTATACATATATATATATGCCTCTTTTTTATTAATTTTAGAGATGAATATGTTATAAGCAAAATATCAAAATGTAAGGACAATTTTTTCCTTAAGCTTTGAGTACATAATACTATATGTTAAACACAGGTACTATACTATATACTGCATCTTATAGCTCAATTCATCTATTATTACTAAAGGTTTATACCCACTGAATAAGACTATCTCTTCTCTCTCAGTTTCTGTTCTCTGACAATCATTATCATATTATCTATTTCTATGTGTCTGACCAATGTATTTACCTTATATAAATAGAACCACTTAGGAATCTTTTCTTTTCTGATTGGCTTATTTCACTTAACATAGTGTCTTCCAGGTTCACTCAAAGTTTTCAGAGCTAAAAGGAATGTAGCAATAGCCTAGAAAAATTATAAACCTGGTGAAGCATATTTAGAACTTTGATTTCATTATTATCATTTGATAGTTTATATAATTAATTTTTAGGTTAACATACAAAACTGTGTTTAATCACTGCATCTAAAAATATGTACTTCTTCTTTCTTTGTTCTTCTTCCATATTGAGTGGTCCCTAGTTTATCTTGGTAGATTTTGCTAAGCCTGTTGAATTTATCTTGTACAAATGACAATTATGTTTCATATATAAAAATAAAAAACAATAATCTATAGCTATGTAAACTTAGGGAATATGTAAAACTACTCAGAGATTGAGTAACCTTGGCTAATTATTCCCCAAGACCTTATATTTTAATTGTCATGAAAATATCTATTGCGAATTTACATACCATGTATTATTTATTATGAAATTTGCAGAAAATTATGATAAATACTTCCATGATGATAATGATCAAAAAATACTGTTTGGCTGTGAATGTGGACTGATAAAAATTTGATAACAATATACAGAAAACATTTTATAGGCATAAAGTCTATGCTTATTAAAATTCTATAATATATAAAAGAGAGAAATGTGGTCTATGGGATGCATATAATGACTGAGCAGTTCTTCAGGAGCCCAGTTGCTATGGTGTGTAATCTACAATGGGGCCATTGAAGGATTTTCAAGAGAAATATGGTTTGGAAGAATAAGAAGAAATAAGGTATGTTTATACAATATTAGTTTTATTTTATATTTACCAATACCAGAACATACTAAAATTTTCAAATGATTTATTAGAAGAAATAATGAAAAATTAGGAAAGTAGTAGAAACTCCTTATGAATAGATGCTGGTAAATTGTGTTTACTTTAGGTGTTATTATTTATGACAGGGTTTGTACACTGAAGTTATTTGTAAAAACTGAAGAATTGTATGAAAACAATTTACCTCTAGTGTCTATATGACTTATAATAAAAATAAGAGCTGCTGAGTTTTTTTTTAATTTTAATTTTTTTGTATGTTATCTTAGAAGAAAGAGCTATATCCATAGAAATATATTGTGTAACAACAAAATTTCATTCAAGTATGAAAGATGCCTGGGAGAACGCTTTGTTCCAAAAACATGAGTGATATTTTTGACTAGCATTTGAAAATTTCTACAGTGTCTGAAAAGTAGAGTTCATGGTGGTTGTCTAACATTCTGAGGTTGAAAGATTTTAGGACAAATGAATTTTGGTTGCTCACCTTTCTACTTGGAGAATTCCATACAAGTAACATATGAGTTCTAGACCAAACATCTCTTCACCTCATTGATGTAATTCAAAATAAAATCTGGATCATTTTTCTTTGTGGGATCAGAACATATATCCTATGTTCTGAGTAGTATATATTTCTATTATAAATCCAATGTTATGAGTCCATTGTGTCTTCCTAAGGCACTTACCAAAATGATATCATTTTCACAGAGACTTTTGATACATAAGAGACACCTTAAAAGTTTGTAGAATGAAACTCTATCAAGGATTTCCTTCTATTGCAGATGAGATGCTCAGGGGAAAATCAATTAAGATTTTCTGTATGATGATATGGTTCATACTTTCTCTTTGCCTCTCTTGAGTATAATTCTCTGTGTTTGGAAATAGTATCATTCACTGCATTTGGAGCTAGAAACTGAAGTTTAATGACATAGTTGTAGGGTGCCCCAATGACAAAATCCCATCTGAAAATAGTCTCTAAAATATATGAGGCAGTTTCCACTGTTTTTTATTTGTTGAATTAATGTTTGGGGAAATAATAATGACTTGTACTTATTATCAAAAGTTCTTTCTTATATGTTCCATTATTATTTCAAGAACAATACATAGTTTTATGGAAGTGGTTGGAGATGAGCATGGTGACTTTAGAAACTTTGGCAATGAGTAGAGATTGCAGGAATACAGATGAAATAAATATTGATTTATTTAATATAATTGTTGATAGAATGATTTTTCATAAACTTACAGGTGAAAAATTCTAGGACCACTATAAGCAAAGAGGAGGAATGGAACCATAAAGTTATAGACAATAGTGACTACTTATTATTTTATGTGGAAGTTACAAACAAGCAATGGAAACTTCTGAACTAACCCATTTGGTACTAATCTAGAGTAGAATGCATTATATTAATGATTTTTGGCTTACAATAGATGTATATGGGTGTATTGTAGTTAGGTAATTATATATTTATCTCTATAAGGGCTTAGTATAAACACATGACCACTTGTGTTTATACTAGTGTGTTCAGAGAATTAGACTCAATGGCTTCAAAGTAGCTATGAGCACACCCAGCTTCCATGGGTGTACTGTGTTTATAATACTGTTATTCAATAAATATATCCAGAACTGGTAGGAGAAATGGTTACTTTTATTTCTGGGAAAGAAAATTAGAAAATTTTTAATGCCAGAAAACAATGTAAAGTTAAATTTCTGGGAGTATATGAAAGAGATACAGGCATAATAGAAGAGGATTTGCAATTCCCACATCTGAAATGAGTTAAGCAAAAAATAATTATAGCAGTTTACAGTTGAATATAAATGAAAATAGAAATTAATGTCTGTGAGTCCACAGTGATTTAAATAAGTGATTAAACAAATAAGTGGAGTTAAAAGACATTTATAGTATGCAAGAATTCCAAGAAAATGAATTAGGAGCTCTCCTTTCAGATACGTGGAGCACAATCTCTCATTCCTTAAGAATGGATTGCACATGATGCCTTTTGATATGATATCATGAGAACTGTACCTTGCTTCTGTGGCCTTTCTCCAACAGAAAGAAAACAAACATACAACCTCACTCAAAACACATGGTTAAACATAACTATCTGGTCTACAGTGACACTACACACAATATCCAATTCAATTAGTTTCCTTAACTGTCCTCATCTTCAAGAACAGGAGTAATTGTTCTCTGGGTTGTGAGCAGTGGCGGTTTTCTAACAACCTTTGTCTGTTGCAAAGAGAAGCTTCTTGGGTGAGAGATGGAAGCTATCTTATCTGTGGCTATAAGAATATGCTTTAGAACATAGTTAGGAGGGTGAAAGTACATTGTACTTTTAAATCTGTATGGGACAGGTTAGACATGAATTTCATTAACACTTTTTGTTCTGTTCTGAAACAGAGGCTCAAGATGCATCATTCATTTGAATTACATAGCTATTAGCCATAAATAAACAGAAAGAGACAGAGGTAGTCCCTGAGTTGAGAAGCATTGCCTGCAAATGATAGACCACACTTCTGCCTATATTCTTGATGCATTTTTTTCTCTCCTTGCAGGAGTTCTCCTTGAGGGTATTTAGTATCTCCTGTTTCTGGTAGAATTCTAATATTTAAATATTCCATTGCCTATCCATTCTCAGAATTACAAAGGATAGTTCAAACATGGATTTTCTTATACTATTTATATATTCAATGAGTAAATAAATACTTGGTAACAAAATGCATAGTTTTATCCTATCTAGTACCCATGACTATGAAAAAAGTCTGGATGCTATTTTGTGCCTATAGCAAGAAATTTTTAGATATACTAATTACATATACATAGACCTTGCAAGCAGATCCAAGCAATAAAATGAAACATTCATATTTATACAGGCTTTACATCAGCATATATATATATATGTATCACATAACACATATGTGCATATATGGTAGATAAATATATTTGGGTAAGTTTGTATAGCAAGAAAATCAGTTGTGAAGATAAGACATGATTAGTACAGGAAAAAGTCTCCAACTTCTGAAGGTTTGGTTTCACAGGATGAGACAAACTGACATGGCATTGACATTCCTGTGTTCTGGGTTTTAAGCTGATCACAAAGTCTGCCATGTTTTGCACCTGTGATCAGACACATGATGTTTTAGATGCGGTATAATCAGGTTCAAATGCTCATGATGGGAAAATCCATTGCTATGACTCTGGGCACAGTATAAGAGGTGGGACAGATAACATATTATGTTAGTTAGAGATGTCTGGGCTTGCTTGTTTGTTTCTTTTTCTTAAAGTATTTTTATTAATTATTTGAAACTTTAAACAATGTGTTTTGATCACCTTCATCTTCTTACCTCCTCTTCCCCAAGATCTTTCTCCCCTTCCCTTCCTCACCCAATTTTGTGTCTTCATTAAAAACAAAGCAAAACACCAAGTCCCATTTGTACTGCCTGTATGGTTTTAGGTGTGTGGCCATTCCACAGGAACATGTTAGACATACTTTCTAAACAAAATCATTTGAAAAACTTCTACTGCAGAAGATGGCTAAAATATAAGCATATATACATATGCTTGTTTTCTTAACACAGGTTGTTTCCAGGATTTAAATCCCAGAGAAATCAGAAAGTAAGCAGCAATGTCCTGTCAGCTAAAATAGAACACAAAATAAAAAGGAAATACCTGGCTTACAAGAATTGAGAAGACATCCTAGAAAGGTGAAAAACACCACCCTTTGAGAAAGAAAAAAAATTTCATGAGAAACTTTTTTCATACAACTTTCTTAGGGCAAGTTTGACATCCTTATTTCTCAGGCTGTAGATCACAGGGTTCAGCATGGGAACGACAATAGTATAAAAGACAGAAGACACTTTCCCTTGGTTCATGGAGCTGACTGATGATGGCTGCAGGTACATAAATGCAGCAGACCCAAAGAAGACAGCAACAGCTGATATGTGTGAGCTGCAGGTGCTGAAGGCTTTGGACCTGCCCTCAGTGGATTTAATCCGGAGGATGCTGGCAATGATGAAGATGTAAGAGCTCAGGATACTTAGTGTAGGGAAAAGGATATTGAAAGCACTAAAACATAGAACTACTACTTCATTGACAAAAGTGCTGGAGCAAGAGAGCTCCAGTAACGGGAAAAGGTCACAGAAGTAATGGTTTATTACATCAGCCTTACAGAAATGCACTCTTAACATGCAGAGTGTGTGAGCTGTGGCACCAATCAAACCCATGCTATATACCCCAAATATCATCCAGGAGCAGATTTGATAGGACATCATAGCATTGTAAAGCAATGGGTTACAGATGGCAACATAGCGGTCATATGCCATTGCTGCCAACATATGACACTCTGCTATAACAAAAACCAGGAAGAAATAGAGCTGAGTCATGCATTCAGGGTAGGAAATGATGTTCTTCACTGCCACAAAGTTCACCAGCATTTTGGGGGTAATGACAGTAGAATGGCAGAGGTCAATGAAGGACAGACTGCTGAGGAAGAAGTACATGGGGGTGTGAAGGTGGGAGCTGAGCAGGATCAGAGCGATCATGCCCAGGTTCCCCACCATTGTCACTGCATAGATTCCCAGGAAGAGGAAAAAGAGAAACAGTTGTAGTTCTGGTGCGTCTGTTAATCCAGCAAGGATGAACTCAGTTACTGTGGAGTGGTTTCGGGCTATCATTTCCTCTGGGAATTCTCTGTAGGAGAGGAAATAAAAGTTACCATAGGTAATTCATGTCTTATCACATAATGAGGTGAGAAACCAAGTTCAAGCTCCTTCACTCATGTATCTCCAACTTCAACAGCTACTCCTATACCTTATCAGTCTGGTCATTAGAAATTCAAAATTATAATACTTGGAAGTAGATACATATAGGATACACCTATCAATATTCATGATCTACATTAGGAGAACACATTTATACTTATCCCATGAACAACCAAAGAGAGAGCTGATGGTTTTAATGGAGTTTTCTAAGAACTATTCAAACCCAATTTGTAATTTTCCCTATCTATGTACAGCGAAAATGCTTTCTTATGTTACAATCACCGTAACACACACACACACACATACACACACACATACACACACACACAAACATAATCAGTTATATACTTAATACCAATGGCTAGAAGATTTCCCACAAGTAGTAAGCAACATAACCTGTTCACTATGCACACTTATTTTACATTGTAATAGAGAATCAATTTATGGCAGCCAGGCAAGTAAATGAAAGAAAAAGTCACCTTATTGGATGATCAGTAAGGAATAAAACCACCTTTACATTCAAATGAATTGATCTTTTTTATGCAAAATTAAAATGTCTCTGATAAAGAATTATTGGAATTAATGCAAGGTTTTCCAGAAAGTGAGACCTAAGATCAATGGAAAACTAAGCAATCATAGAAACATATCTGCAATGTTGTAAAAAAAAATGATAAAATGCAGGGAAAAATTAAGTGAAAAAAGTAAAAATTATTTCACTTGCAGGTACAAGCATGGTTGAAAAATAAAGTTTACATAAATGAAAGAACATGCAAGGACATCCCATGTTCATGAATCAAAAGATTCAATGCTGTGAAAACAGAATTGCTTCCTTAACTGATGCGCAAGTTCAGCTTAATTCTTATAAAACTCTTAGGCTTTTTTTTCCTGACATGTGATGATCCCTACAAGTATATAAAGGAAATCGAATAATCAGAAGAAACTTGAACAAGACAAATAAAATTGAAGGATTCTTTTCTGAGACAGGGCCTTATTATGTAGCCCTTGCTAACCTGGAACTCACTATGTAGATGAGGCTGGCATTCCAATTTAAGAGATCCACCTGTCTCTGTCTCTGGGATTAAGGGCATGTCATCACATCTGGTCAAAATGGGAGATTTTGAGTTTTGTCACTTGAAAACTTACTATGATGTTTCAGAACTGTCATAACATAGATAAACAGATATATTGAAAAAAGTTGGCAATCAGGAAAAAGTAAATGCTCATAATTAAAGAATTTTAAATATTTTAAAACAATTCAGTACAGAAGGAATTTTTAACAAATTGACAATTATGTTAAAACATATGAAAACATTAATATGCAATTATTTCTCTCTCACACCATATATAAAAATTAATTAAAAAATAGGCCCTATCACCAAATGTAAGAGGTCAAAGTAACAACATTGGACAAAAATGTAAGACTAGATCTTTGTGAGCATGGCATTGGTGATGGTTTCTTGAATAAAGATGCCAGAACCAGAAACTATAATAGAAAAAAGTAAATCAGACTAGATGACAATTGAAAAGAAATTGTGTTTTAAAAGACACTATCTATAATTTGAGAAGATAGTACCCAGATTGGAAAACATATTTTAAAGCACTATCTCTCAGGAAAAATTGTTAGTAGACAAAACAAAGTCTCATACCTTAATAATAAATAATCCAACTAGAAATGGTCATATGATTGAGTAGTGATCCTTTTACTGGAGAGAAACAGATTAATAACCTATACCTGAAATACGTGAATTATTGTTAACTATTAACAAACAACCCAATTAAAAATTAGGGAATAGAATTAGGGCATAGAACCAAACATAATTCTCAAAAAGAAATACAGATGCCTGAGAAATATTTAATTTTTGTAATCCTTCTTCACCATCGGGTAAATACACATTAAAAGTACTTTGAGATTTCATTTTACTCAGCCAAAATGGCTAAGATCACAACAAACAAACAAACCAGTAGACAAAAAAAAATCAAACAAAAGCTGGCACAGATGTAGGAAAGGGCAAGACTTAGTCACTGGTGCTTGGAGTGCAGCCGCTCTGGAAATCACTGTGGAGAGCCCTTAAAAATCTAGACATTATCCAGGGTTTATAGATGTAAAGATAAATGTTTGCCTTATTCTGTCATGGATCTTTTGGTTTTGGTGGTCAATAAATGCCTAAGTAGAATGTGGAACAACACAGCTTTCATTTTTAATTCCAGTTCTAACTGTATGTAAGTTCATTAAATCGTATAGTCCTTGAATCTGGTCAATTTTGATGTTTGATATTTTTATTTCTAAGTTTTTCTATAGTAAAGTAAAACATTAAAGCTACAAGTAGATCGCCTATATAATCCAAAATACGTGATTTTGAGACATAGTCCCAACTGACTGTATATTCTACCATAGAAATATTTGCTCATCTCTTCATTGCAGTATTATCCCCAATAGTCAGTAAAGCAACAACAACAATACAAAAATGAAAACACAGGTGGTATAAAGAGGAAATGGTTAATGGAGCAAGAAGGATTAAGTGGGGTGGGACTGGGATTGCAGGATAGAGGAAGAAATATGAGGAGAAATGAATGACTAAGAGTAAAGACTTTTTAAAAAGTCATATGGAAACCTACTACTGCAGAAGCCTTCTAAAATGTATACATATATATACATAAGAATAATTTAAGTGGAGCTACCATATAATGGAAAGCAGCAAGTACTGGCCTTGAAGATTTGTTCCTACTAGTTAACTTTCATAGTGCTAGAAAGTTCTACGGACCTTTCTGGAGGAGAGTAATCACCAATCTTACTCAGTTGTGATCCCTGCAAGCTACAGCAACAATTGGCCTGGTGTAGATGGCAAGAAGGCCTTGTGCACACAGATAAGCACTGGAGAAGCCAGGGAAGTTCAACACACAGCCTATCTTTTCAAAGGAATGAGGTGCACAGCTGCTCTTTCCGGAATTCCAGGAATGATGTAGTTTTACAACCTGATGATCCTTTGCTGTCTGATGAGACAGGCTCTGCCCAGATCTCCCAGAATTTATTTTACTTATCCAAGACCTTTCCTCCTAAATCTTGAGCACTGCTTTTAGACCATAAAACCCACTCTTAGGAGTGAGGTCACTTGTTACAACAGCCTAAGTGACTTCTGTGTCATCTGAGGGCCAGGCCAATCCCGACACCCACAGGTTTTATGTGTATCTCAGTCAAGCTTCCTGGACCTAAATATTGGACACTATCTCTGAGTCAACAGGACCCATTCTTGCAAAAGAAGCCAGATATACTTCATAAGGAATCTCAATGTAAACATGCCTTAAATTGTTGTACACGTAGGACTGAGTTAATTGTTATCTGAATACTTTTTTCCCCAAAATAGTGCTGTGATTGAGTATGACCACCATAAAATGATCTGGGCCAGACTCTAGACATCTTGGTCCAGCACCAGTTATAATAACTTCGGTCTGAGCTGAGTTTCATTCTTATCTTCTCATCGATGGTTTTTCCCTGCCTGCTGTAAACTCTGCAAGGAATCACCACAGCCTGGCAAGATATGCTCATTGGTGCAATGGTGACAGAGACATTATGAGAATGGTGGATTTGATTTAAGGACTGACTGTAAGACAGAAGCCATGACCAGCACCAAAGTGGTAGGAACATATGATGATTAGCACCTGGTGAATTGTGTTTAGTTTCAGAGTATATTTTATGATAGAGTTTATAAATTATAATTATGCACTATAATTGAGGAATAGTTGAAAGTAGCTTACACTTAGTATGTATGTAACTAGTAAAAAATCAAAATTGTATTTATCATGTTATCATTGAGAAAAGTACTATAGCCTTTGATATACATTTTGTGGTAACATCAAAATCTCTCACCACTAAACATACCTATAAGAAATACTAACTCCAAAACATGAGAGACATATTCAGTTGCCATTTATGAAATTCCTATAATGTCTTAAGAGCAGAGTTCCTTCAACATTCTGGGCATGGAAGGTGCTAGAACACATGGAACTCAAGTACTCACTTTCTCTCTGCTTGGAAACCAGGTCAGCTTTAACAAAAGGATCCCTTCAGTGAACTTGTGCTTGAGGGGAAGTCCACAGTGAAATCCTCTGGCTCTTCTTTACATATGGGATCACAATGAAAACCTCATATTCTGAGTAGTTCTTATGAACATTGCAAATGCATTGCCATGATTCTCCTCACAGCTTCCTAAGTCACCTACAAATCTTTTACAAAGATTTTAAAGTATAAGAGCTGTCATAAAATTGTAGAAGGAATCTTCTTCTACATTCCCTGTCCTTGGGGATGAGCTGCTAGAGAAGCACAATTAGGATTTCCTATAATATGCCTTGTATGTCACTCTAACCCCTTGGGTTCAATTCTCTGTATTTTGAAATTGTAGAAATCATTATGTTAAGGGCTACAAATTAAGCCCCAGCAGATATCATTGAAAGGAATCTTTTTATTAGCTTTGTTTGTTTACTCACTCATTTAGTGTGTGTGTGTGTGTGTGTGTGTGTGTGTGTGTGTGTGTGTGCGCGCAAGCTGTAACACACATATAAAGGCCAGAGTACTGTTTGTTGCAGTCAGTTTTCTGCTTCTACCATGTAGTTCCTGGGCTCAAATTCTGGCTATTAGCCTCAACAGTAGGCACTTTTAACCACCGAGCGATCTCTCTGGTGTATAAGAGATCTTTATGACAGTCCTTCTCAGCTGAAAACCATCTAAGATATTTGAGGCCATAGTGTCAATATGTTCCTATTTATTTAAGGCTTGTGTAAACAATAATTTGTAATTGTTATTATAGTTTGTTATGTTTATGTTCCATTATCATTTTAAAAACAACTTGATACGTAATTTCAACAAAGGAGCTGAAGATGAACATATCTTAAGTAACTTTCGAAGTAGTAGAGATTGAAGAATTAACTATGAAAAGAACTTTGCAATCATTTCAGTCAATCAAAATGTTCATGGAATGGCTTCTTTTAAGGGTGTGGGTGGGATATTCTGAAAATACGACTGCCAAAGACATGGATTCAGTTAATAAGTAACAGGGCAGTGGATAGTGGCAACCATGTTTCTTGAAGTGAAAAGCTATGAAATTACTAAATTAGCAATGATAATTTCAAAAGTGATCCATATGGCATTAAAGAGAGTAGGAAACGGTTGTATGAACAATGTTCATCTGATTATACAGACAAATATACATGCAGACACAGATAATGTAAACATGTCTTCATGTGAGAGTTTGTATATATATATATATATATATATATATATATATATATATATATATATATATATATATATATATATATCTCCTAGTTTAGACAGTTAAAACAATGTCACCAAAGGAGCAAGGAGCACATCCAGTTCTCATGGGTGAACCAGGTGTGCAATACTGTTCCCCAACAAACTTCCAGAGGAACCTGAAGAATAATGTAGTAATGGGCAATAGTAATTCTGGATATAGAAATTAGAAGGGTTTTTAGAACATCTTTAACACCAGAAAGGGACAGAATGTTAAAACAAAATGGATGGAGGATTTCAAAGGAGCCCAGGCATAACAGACAGATGTTTCCCATATCCAAAGAGGAAGCATGATCAGCAATAAAACAAATGCACTAGTAATGGAATATAAATTAAAATAGAAATAATATCCATGCAAGTATATTGATTTTAAAAAGAATTAAATAAAAACTAATGGTATTCAGTGACAAACAGCACAAAAGAATTATACACAATTTATTTAAGTTTGATCCTCTCAAATGAGTGACACACAATCACCTATTCTATAAGAACTGTTTGTACGTAATCATCAAGTCTCATTGGGAAATAGGACTTTTAGGTAACTAGACTCTGAGCAGAGAGGGCTGACAAGGACAAATCTAGTTTACTGTTATCTTTCTGGTCACCCTGGCTACTGTCACATTCTGTGTGTTATATGTTTATTTACTCATCATATTTATTCACAGGTCACTCATCACTCAGCCACCATTTTCAACCAAGTTTCACAATTATATGTAGCTGTTATCCCAACTTCTCCTTCCTCTACTTACCCAACATCATCATTCCCATAAACAACCCAGTCACCTATATTGTTAAGTTCCACTGCACCTCCACCCCATCATAACAACTTATTACATACATAGACAGCCCTCTGCTTCATAAAACTCCTAAAATCAGAATATCTAAAATAATTCAATTAGAACCTCAAGTTTCAGGGACTCCTCCATAGCCATAGCAGTTGTATAATCAAACACAGCTAGGATACCACCCCAAAAAATTAAAAAAAACTATTAAGCCAAAAAATGAACCCCCAAAACCTATGACAACCAATCAATCCATATACTTGCTAATAATTAAACTTAATCCCCCCAAAGTAGGTGAAGGCTTTAATGTAAATGCTGTGTCCCATTAAAACAGTAAACTTAAAATAAAATATAATTAGTCCTTATTTCCACACGGCATTTAACTATGAATAAAGATATGAAAAATCATTGTTGTAATATAAATATAAAAACACTAATAACAAATATCTGAAAAAAATAGCCATTACTCAAAGTTATCAATCACTCTTTTAAAGATCTTCCAATTCCATCTAATATTTCAACATGATAAAAACTTTGGTTCCCTCTTACATATTTCCCTAGCCCTACAAGTCATCATCGGTCTACTCCTGATCATACATTACACATCTGACACAGTAACAGCATTCTCATCAGTTAATCATATTTGACAACTTTTCATTGAGTCTCACTTACCTATTAAGGGGAAGAGTGATAACTGCCAGGTAAATCAAGCCACACCTTAAGAAGCCTAAATAAGTTGTGTGAGACCTCCTCTTCCCTTAAAAAATGGTACATTACTTTGCTTCTTAGGGTTTAGTTTTAGCATCACATGCCCACCATGCTGATGCCAATAGTAACACATGTCTTCCTAAAAGTGAACAATAATGACTCTGGATACAGTGCCACAAGAACTGAACTTTTTTCCTGTGGTCTTCCTCTACACACACACACACACACACACACACACACACACACACACACACACAATTATTCTCCATCTAAACAAAAACACTTCAGCCCAATCTTCTTCAACACTCTACAAAATACCTTACTAGTGATCTCACAAATCTCAAAACCTTCACAAGCAACACAAATAGGCTCTAGAGGAGCCTGAGATGTAGAAAAACCAATGGCAATGTAAGATTTAAATGAAGTATATTTACACAATGAAATACTATTCAGTTGTAAAGAAAAACTAAATTATAAAATTCTTAGGTAAAATTCTGAATGCAATAACCCACATCCAGAAAGGCAAATGTCTTTACTTTTTTTCTCATTTGTGGATATTAGCTTTGAATCTTCAGATGTATGTGCTTCATTTAGAATGCCCATAGAGATCAGAGAATTTCTAAGGGGCCATAGAGGGGATATAGAAGTACATATATAGTTGTTTAAAACTGAAGGGGAATAAAGGAACTGTTAGTGTTAAATAGGGGTAGGAGAGGAGAGAATGGGTTAGAGGATGGAGTATTGGGAGAGACAAATACTATTAAAGACCTCTTTAAAGTCATTTAGAAACCTACTGACTTTGGGGATGAAGAGATGGCTCAGTGCTTTAGAATGTTTGTTACTCTTGCAGAAGAACCAGATTTGATTTCACATCAGAGTTCACACGCTCCCATAACTCTAGTTTGAGGGGATCTGACTTCCATGGACACCAAGCATACATGTGGTATACATATGAACATATAAGCAGCACATTTACATAAAAAATAAGATGACTAAATTTAATTTTAACTATTAACAAAAAAATGTACCTACTACTGTACAAGCTTTCACATATATATGTATTAATTAAAATAGAGTTACCCTATAATGGGGCACAATGACTCTATTATACATCACAGGCTAACAAACAAAAAACCCAGTGCCAAGAATAGGTTCCTTCTTTTGGAGTTGTTACCCAGTCAGTTCCCAAAGACCTTCAAACATTCAAGGATTGACAATTCTCTTGTTTTCCTTCCAGAACTTGATAATATGTCCCTGTTGCTGAATATGCCACATATTTGAATCATAGAAAATAGAGGCATCGAGCTGATACTCCACTGAAAACTTCATTTCTCCTGGATAGTTTTCATAGTGCTAGAAGGCATTATGCTGCTAGAGCAGAAATGTAATAGTCATTCTTTCCCAATTATAAATCCTGTGGCTCCTGCCTGGTCTGTCAAGACATATTCATTGGAGCAAGAGTAGCATGAACCACTTTCCTGTTGGATTTAACAATCATGCCACAACGTGAAACTCATGCCTGGCCCCATTGTCAGGCTAAGAACCTATAACTAGACAGATCCTTGGCTCTGAGGGAGCTCTGCTACATTGACATAGTATTAAAGCAACTCTAATTGAGTTATCATTACACCAAAAGTTTGAATCAGCTTTCAACTCTCAACAGAGAATCTTCTCTATGTAGTAGATACTGATTAAAGCAGAGACCCACAACTGTCGAAGGTGTGAGAATAAGAGACTGCTCAGCCCTTAGTGGAATGTATAAAACACACTCCACCCCTTTCTCAAGGCTCAGAAATCCTTGCAGAAGAGGGGAAATAAAAAGTGTAAGAGCCAGAGGTGGTGAATGACTACAAACTTTATCTTCTGGATATAGCAGGGCAGTTGTGGTTGTAACAACATGCATAAAACCCATGCAAGGCCAGGCCAGAGCAAACGCCACCACAGACAGGGGGATTGGGGGTGAAGTTCCAGCCCTATCCGAGGAGCTATTGGAAATTGATAGCTTCCTGCAGAGAGTCAGTTATCTCTAAGAAGCAGGCCCTGGTGAGTGGCCCATGCTCCAAGTAAATAGTCAAGCAACACAATTTACCTTTGACGCATTTTAAAACAAATGAAAGGATATGAGTTGGGTGTGTAGGGAAGGAAGTGGATCTGGCAAGAGTATGGGGGTATGATGCACAAGTTGTACGAAATTCTCAAAGAACTAGTGTGTGTGTGTGTGTGTGTGTGTGTGTGTGTGTGTGAGAGAGAGAGAGAGAGAGAGAGAGAGAGAGAGAGAGAGAGAGGAGACTTTATATAAGAAAATTTTGTTTGTTTTCTTAGACAGTTCTGGAGTTTTAGCACTACTTGTCACTAGTCAGAAAGCAATGTTCTAACTTATTTTTATTCATTAATAACCCAAAGTTTCCATTTGAAAGAGGATGTTCTGCACGAATATAAGATTTTATAATGTAGGTTTAAAAATAACTATCTCTTTGTCATAGGGAAATTAGTATTAAATTATCAGAAAAGCAGAGGATTTTTGTTGAAAAATAATTTGTTTCATACCATATATTCTGATCAGGGTTTGCTCTTCCTTATCACCTCCCCATGCTTCTTTCTCTTCATGTTTAGGGAACCAACAGTCAAATTAAACAAACAAACCAGAACAAAACAAAACAAACAAACAAAAAAGGAAAAAAAGCATAGCAGGAGAAACATTTTGTGCACACACACATATATATATACACAAAACCCCCTATAAAAACAAAATAGGGGGTGGTGGTGGTGGCGGCAGTGCACGCCTGTAATTCCAGCACTCAGGAGGCAGAGGCAGGTGGATCTTTGTGTGTTCGAGGCCAGCCTGGTCTACAGAGCGAGATCCAGGAAAGGCACAAAGCTACACAGAGAAACCCTGTCTCGAAAAAACAAAAAAAAAAAAAAAAAAAAAAGAAATAAAATAAAAATAAAACTAAAAATAGGAAACCATAACATACAAGCAAAAGACCAGTAAGGTTAAAAAAAAAAAAAAAAGCCTGAACAAAGCAATATGAGACAAAGGGCTCCAAAACCACCGTTGAGTTTGTTTTGTGTTGGCCATTTACTTACCAAAGCACAAAACCTGTATTCAGGAACCTGGACAAGTATGTGTCAATTGATGTAGCTATGTTTGTAATGTGAATCTGTCTCACTATCACATTAATTAATTCTCAATAAAAATTTACTTACCTTTATTTCCCCATATTCTCTAATATAGATCTGCACAGTTAATAAGACTTAAATATCAAGCTTTTGGTTTTGTTAAAATTATTTATTTCAGAGATCAGACACTTCATTGAAAAATTCCAGATAGTCAAGATACTGAGAATATAAAAAGACATGACCAAATGTATTTGTTCACCAAATAAATTAAGTAATCTTAGGTAAAAGAACATATTTTATACATATAAAGCAAAATGAATCATAAAATCCTTTGATGGATTAAAAATATATTTGTAGGTTTTATAGGCTACTCCCTATAGGTGAACTATGGAACATTCAAGATTTGTTTTCTCTATGTGAAATAGTTATAAATCCATTCCTCCCTGAATATCCCCTTTTTCCACCAAAACAATCACATACTAACAGTACTCTTATGGATGGACACATATTGTTGTCTCTGGAATTTTTCCTAAACAAATTTTTCCTATACGTATTTCCTAGATATGGTATATTTTTGCTATGATGAATATTTCTTTACAAATGGAACTTCTTTTTTTGGAATAACTTATTTAGAGCAAGTTTGACATCCCTGTTCCTCAGGCTGTAGATCATGGGATTCAGCATGGGCACCACAGTAGTGTAAAACACAGAGGACACCTTGCCTTTGTCTTTGGAGCTGACTGAGAAGGGCTGCAGGTACATGAATGCCAGGGAACCAAAGAAGACAGCAACGGCAGAAAAGTGGGAGCTGCAGGTGCTGAAGGCTTTGAATCTGCCCTCAGTGGATTTGATACGGAGGATGCTGGCAATGATGAAGATGTAAGAACCCAAGATGGTCAGGGTTGGAATAAAGATGTTGAAAGCACTGAGGCATAGAAGTACTACTTCATTGACAAGGGTGCTGGAGCAGGCAATCTCCATCAATGGGAAAAGATCACAGAAGTAATGGTTTATTATAGTAGCCTTACAGAAAACCACTCTTAGCATGCAGAGAGTATGAACTGCTGCACCGATGAAGCCCATGCCATACACCCCACCTACCATCCAGGAACAGACTTGGTAAGACATAGTGACATTGTAGAGCAAGGGATTACAAATGGCAACATAGCGGTCATATGCCATGGCAGCCAACATGTGACACTCAGATATAACAAAAGCAATGAAGAAATAGAGCTGAGTCATACATTCCTCATAGGAGATGACATTCTTCTTTGCCACGAAGTTCACCAGCATTTTGGGAGTGATGATAGTGGAGTAACAGAGGTCAATGAAGGATAGACTGCTGAGGAAGAAGTACATGGGGGTGTGCAGGTGGGAGCTGAGCAGGATCAGGATGATCATGCCCAGGTTCCCCAGCACTGTAAACAGGTAGATTCCAAGGAAAAGGAGGAACAGAGGCAGCTGCAGCTCTGGTTTGTCTGTTAATCCAGCAAGGATGAACTCAGTCACTGTGGACTGATTGCCTTCTGCCATTTCTTCCTGAGAGTTCTATTTAAGAAGTGAAAAGAAATAGGAGTTAGATATTTATGGTCTTTCCATACAGTGAAGTGTAATATAGAATTTAAATTTTTCAGGATGGGTATTTCCAATTCTCTAACAATAACTTGTGTATGTTAGCTGGCAAAAAATTGTGATCCCCTAAAATATGGAACATGCTAACAAATAACAGGTAGACCTAAGCCATGTACATTCATCTGTGTTCTATTGCACAACAGTGTGCTTGTACTTGGCACCAAATACCTGAAGAATAGGTATGAGTACTTTGGTTTTGCTTCCTCAGGACTCTACATACCTTACTTATAATATGCTCATCTACTCTCTATATGAAAATTTCATATTAAAATATGTATATCACCCATAAGAGACTCCAACCAACAGTACTGTAAGTCTTCTATGCTAACTTAATTAAGTAAATACAAGTAAAATAAAAATTCCTTGCACTTTCGTTCAGTATTGAATCAGAGGTTTTTTTTTTTTTTTTTCAAGACAGGGTTTCTGTGTGTAACAGTCCTGGCTGTCTTGGAACTCGTTCTGTAGCCCAGGCTGGCCTTGAACTCACAGAGATCCACTTCTCTCTGCCTCCCGAGCATTGGGAAAGAAGGGCATGTGCCACCACCACCTGGTTTTAATGAGAGGTTTTATTTTTGTCAGTTAATCATTGAAATAAAAAGAAGAATCTTATATTGGCAAGCAAATGTGAAGTTGTGTCTTATGAATAACAATGTTCTATACAGAAAAATTTAACCCAATCATATACCTATTATACTCGTGTATAAAGTCAGTGAGGCTGTGGAAGACAAGATTGATAAGAGAACTCAAGAATCATAAAACTTATTTAAAATATGTAATCTTGTGAAATTCCTAAGAATAAGTGACAGAAATGTAAGACATTATACTTAGAACCATAAGAAATTGAGAGGAATTAAAGAGCTATGTAAATGGAATTAAAAGATTCAGCATTGTAAAAGTGGAAAATACAATTCTAAAATGTCATATAAACTCAGTGCAATAGCTGTGAAATGACTACTCTGTTATTGTAGATATTGACACATGGCAATAGACTGCCTAGAGAATGTATGGAGCCCAGGAAAATCAGAGTAAATGATTTGAAAGACAGGAATAATGTGGGAGATCTTACTTTTTCCTACTTGAAAATTGTTTTAGTGTTACAATAACAAGATGGTATCATATTGACTTAATAGTAGGTACACTATGAAATGAAATTAATATTCTAAAAATAAACATCTATGAAAAAATCATTAAGTGTAATGATTTTATGACATTTGAGTAGGGATAGTAATTTTTCAACATATAGTACTGGAATAATTAGATAACTCCTTTGAATCAATAAAATTAATTTAAAATGAGTACTGGAATAAACATAAGAGCCAAAGATATAACAACAACAATAATAACAACAAGACTAAATCCTTGCAAGCTTGGAATTGGTAATAGTTCTTATGTAAGATGCTAAAACAAAGACCATCATACCAAGTTAGTAAGCTGAGCATTATTAAAAATTAAAAGGTGCTTTAAAAGACAAAGTATAACTTGAAAAGGTGATACATAGAATGAGAAAAAAGTTCAAGGAATATATTTGAAAAAAATATAGGTAGTTGAGCCTGGTGGTGGTGGCACATGCCTTTAATCCCAGCACTCAGGAGGCAGAGGCAGGTGGATCTTTGTGAGTTCAAGGCCAGCCTGGTCTACTGAGCGAGATCCAAGAAAGGCGCAAAGCTATGGCGAGAAACCCTGTCTCAACCCCTCCCCCCCCAAAAAAAATTATAGGTAGTGTACATAAAGAACTCACACAACATAACCATTAAATGAAAGGAATGCTATTTATAATGGTCAGAAGAATGTGAATAGTCATTCCTGAAAATCTCTGCTATTGCTGGTTAAGGAACTTTAAACCAAAACCATAATGGAAAAATCATTTCACACCAACTAGAAAAGTTACAGTAAAAAGACAGTAAGTATTGTTAAGGGAGTGAAAAAAAATATCATTCTCACACATTTCTTCTGGAATTTTAAAATGATGTACAGTATTTAGAAAGCAGTATTGCTTTAAAAATAAAAACTGTTAGGTTAACATGTACCTAATAATTTCAGTGATAGATACATACTCTCAAGAACTGAAAATATTCTAACATAAAATTTTTATATGAGTAGATAGAAAAATGCTTATGATAGCCAACGGTTGAAAGTCATTCAAGTGTCCATTCAATGATGAATGTACAGGTATGGTGTACTTTAACCATAAAATGAGGTACTCAGTAAAGATGTCTGAGGTCATGAGAGTTGTCACATTGTGAGTCTGAAGCATTCTAAGTGAAGTGAACCAGGTATAACTGATTACATATTATAGGATCCAATCTGTAGTGTCAAGAATAGACCAGTTCATACAGACAGAAAGAGCTGTCTGCCAAGTGCTGTGGGAAAGTAAGATGAAAGTAAGCTAGTTGTCACATGTATAAGTGCCTAACATAAGAATGAGCTTGGACTCTAGTGTTCTAGTGTGTATATACTTTGTCCTTTCTTTTTTGCCATAACACGAGGTATCCTCTGACATTGGACTTCCAAGCATCCAGGGACTGGAGACAAATGAATTCCAGATCATTATCTAAGGTCTATTTTTGAATGTGGTACTATGCCAATCAGCATACAACAGATCAACACATATCATTATGGCACTGTGTTAATCAGCATACAACACATATCAAGTCTGAGTGTTTCTACAGCCAACGAGTGCTTTTTCTGCCACCCTGTCCTCACAAGCTATCTCAGGAAACACTAGTCCTCATCACAAGATCTGCATTATCTCCTGCAAAGTCTTTGTGGCTTTGACAGCAGTCAGGGGTCCTGACTCACAGCAGTTAACTAATCTAACTGGAGTCTGTTTATGACAAAATCTCAGAGTCCTGTCCTGCAGCCTTGTATTCTGTTCTGAGTATTTCACACGCTCATACAAATCCTTTGTCCTGATTGCCCTCATGGCTTCCCACGGCACTTACCTGAATGATGTTATTGTCACATAGTATTTCATAGTGAGTTTTCATTAAAAATATATATAAAAGGAAATTCTCTCAAGGTTTCTTTCCACAAGGGATGAGCTGCTGTGAGACAAGAACAATTAAAGTTTCCTTTATTATCCTTTTTATAACACTCTTATTAATTCCCATAAGTACAATTCTTTCTTTTTCATTGAAGTTGTAACAACGATCAAGTTAGGGGTTAGAACCCAAGGCCTGGAGATGTGGTTGTAGGAGGTTTTTACAACAGTTTCCAATTCAACAATAGTTTCTGAAGTACTAGAAAATATTGGTTTAGTCTTTTTTCAAGGTTTATTAAGACTTGGAGAAAAAGGTAATGACTTGTAATTATTATTAAGTGTTGCTACCTAAGAACTGGACCAATGGCTCAGCAGTTCAGACCACATTACTGCTCTTGCAGAGGACCTGCGTTCACTTGTCAGGTATCTCACAAGTGCCTGCCACTATAGCTCCAGAAAATCTCATGCCCTCTTCTGGCCTCCTCGGGCACCCATACGTTAGTACACATGCACACAGAGGCACAGAACTACAAAAAGTTGTTACTCATTTAACTTCTTAGTGTTTTGTGACACTTTAAGGTATAACTAGAGTGAAAGGGTCAGAAATGAACATGCTGATGTAAGTAAAGTTGGAAACGAGTATCAACTGCAGGATAAAAGATACAATAAGGTTCACAATAATCACGTTAGTTTACAGAATAGTTGAAAGGTTGTTTTCATAAGGATACAAGTTGAAATTTCTACAACTACTATAAATAACTGAAAACTAGACAGTAGACAGGAGGCCAAGATGCTGTGGAAACTAACTTTGATTAGATAACTAGGATGGAATTCTCAAGAACAAAAATGTCTATGAGAAAAAATTAAGAGAAGCTAAATAAAGCATAGGGTATAAACAGCAATAATAAACAGTAAGGTTAAGATTGGCTGTTAGGGTTTTTAAAGATATTTTGTTAATTATTTGATAATTTTATACATTGTCTTTGTATAATACTAATTCCCCTCTCTCATCTCCTCTCAATTTTGTGCTATTCATATACTCACTCTTGTCTGTGGACCATCCACAGAAGGATGGCTGACATTAAAGAGAACTGTCCCTCTCTTGCAGCTACCAATTACAATAGCTCCTAGCCAGGGATGGGATCCAGTGCACCCTAGATAGTAGCATGTCAAACTAAGACTCAGAATGTTCATTGTAGTAGAAAATAGAATAAATATCAGGAATAAATATCTAACAGTTTCTTCCTCATATTGCAAATTTTTCATTTTTATAGATGATGTAGTTGTATCCAAAGCATTTTTTAGTATCTTTTAAAGATTTACTTTTTTGTGTATATGAGTTTTTGGTTGCATATATACCATGTGTGTTCACCTGCTTACTGTCTAGATCAACATGGCATCTCTCAATATCTCTTGCAACTAAGTTTGCTTATATGACCAAGTTCTTCCCAAAGGGATGTAGGGGAGCTCTGTGATTCCTGTGTCATACTCATCAAGGTATGAGGCACCCCTTTTTCCTTCCATAGATTTCTGTCTTACTGTCATGCAATGCAGATGAACCATTATGTAAGACCAAAAATGAGAGCTCCTTATAACACAGTAGATACACAATGAAAAGAAACTAATGTCTCTGGGTAACTATTCTAGTACCTTGGGCAACCTTTTGACTGAATGTGATATGGGTTTTAAGTATATGTATGTGTGTCAAAATTTTGGTGTCTAATGTTCCTTCTAGTGACAACTAATGGTCCTTGAAAATGTTAATTTCATATGAAGAAACATTTTCTTGTAGAAAACAATATACAGTTGTATCAGAGAAATGAAATACCCTGAACATTTACCCACCTTCATCATAGTACTTAGTGACACAATGTATTTACTCTGTGAAATTTTCTTAAATTATTAACATTTTGGTTATATGAGTAATTTTGTAATTGTATTTGATAAATTACTGTATATGTATCATATAACACATCTTTTTTTTTAGTTCACACATCTTTCTTTTACATTATTCACTCACTCTTTACTCACTCATCATTTCACCTACTTACTCCCTCACACTTCTCTCTTGCTGCTTCTTCTTCTTCTTCTTCTTCTTCTTCTTCTTCTTCTTCTTCTTCTTCTTCTTCTCCTTCTTCTCCTCCTCCTCCTCCTCCTCCTCCTCCTCCTCCTCCTCCTTCTTCTTCAGACTGAAAGCTTGGATCTCAGCTGAATGTTGCTAAAAGTCCAAAAGCTTAAAAGCCTCTAGTTCCTGGTTCTTATGCCTTATATACCTTTCTGCTTCCTGCCATCACTTCCTGGGATTAAAGGCATGTGTCTTTTCCAAGCATGACAAGAAATCTCAAGTACTGAGATAAAAGGTGTGTGCCACCATGCCTGGCTGTTTTCATTGTGGTCTTGAACTCACAGAGATCCAGATGGATCTCTGCCTCTCAAGTGATAGGATTTAAGGCATGTGTGCCACCATTTTCTGGCCTCTATGTCTAATCTAATGGCTGTTCTGTTCTTTGACCCTCAGATAAGTTTATTAGGGTACACAATTAATTGGGGACACAATATATCACCACACACTGCTGTATTTTCCCATAGCCTCCTGCACTGTATCTGGATGTCCAAAAATATACATTTCTTTTCAGTTTCCTTTATGAATGTGCATGTTGTATGCATATGTGTACATATGTATGGACATGTACACACACCCATATATGCTCATGCAGAGGTCATAAGACACCAGTGGCTACTATTGATCTCTTTCTTATTTCCTTAAGTCAGGGTCTCTTACTGAAGCTGGAGCTTGGGATTTTACAAGATTTTGGCTAGGTTGTCTGGCTACATAGTCCTGGTGGACCTCCTCTCTCTCCCTCTCCCTGCACCAGAATTATAGGTGCACTGCCACATTCACCTTTTTTTTTTGACTTGGGTGATGAATTCAGATCTACATGTCTATGCATCAATTCCTCTTATCCACTGAGAAGTCTAACCCATGCTTCTGAAAATTCAATGTTTTACCGAAAATGAAATTTCGAGTAGTCATGGTGACACATGTCTCTAATCAGCCCCATCAGAAGGATGAATAATGAGGATTGTGCACATGGAAACAGTCTGGGTTATAGAATTAGTTAAAAGGATGCATAGCAAGAGATCATGGCATTGTCTTAAAAACTGTTGTGAAAATATACATTTCTATAATCTATCTACCAAGAAAATTCAGACTCTAGTGATTTGTGAATAGAAATATATACAGTTTTCTGCCTACTGATCCCAAGATTTCTGTAGCTCAGCAGTATTTGAAAATCACCCCTACTTTTTAGGTCCTAAACATGGTTGTAACTGAGAAGACAAGGTGGGGAGCACTTTATTGTTCACAGAACATGTTATTTTTATGTAGAGCTTGCTGTTTTAGATCACCTTGCTAAGTGGTATCCATATTTCTTCCCAGTGTATATAAAAGGTACAATCAATACAGGTACAATCTTTATTATATATTATGATTTTGTTCTAAAATTCTCCTACAGCTAATGTCCTGAAAGCTTGTCCCCAGACTCTGCTTATTTTTGAGGTTCTACTTTGCAAGATGGGGCATAGCTGGAGGTTATGATAGGAAGAACTCATTTGTGCACAGAAAATAAAGAAGGATATTTCTTCCGGTGTTCATGTAGGGGAATAAACTATTCTCTGTCATTACCATTTTTGATGGTGTACAGGGAAACAAAGGTAACATAACATGCCCTCATCACATATTTGCAGCTGTAGCTAGAGAGCTTTTCTCCAGGTTCCACTAAGCCCCAGCAGTCTGATAGCCCACTTATAAAATGAACACAGAGACGCTTATATTATTTAAACTGCTTGGCCATTAGCTCAGGCCTGCCATTGTCTAGCTCTTACTCTTACATTTAGCCCATTTCTATTAATCTATACTTTACCATGTGGCTCATGGATTACCAGTACATTACATCTCGCTTGTCATGGCGGTGGCTGGCAATGTCTCTCCCTCAGCCTTTACTTCCCAGAATTCTCCTCCTCTTTGTCTCACCTACCTTATCCTTCCTGCCTGGCTACTGGCCAATCACTTTATTTATTTTACCCAATCAGAGCAACACATTTGACATACAGAACACCCCACAGCACTTCCCCCCCTTTTTTTTTTCAAAAAGCAAGGTTTTAACTTTTATATAGTAAGATTACAGACAACAAAGCAATTATCAAGCAAGAATTACAGTTATAATATTAAAGAAGGTATCCTATCTATCTTATATTTGTGAGTCTAAGGTTTTGTATCTAACTTATCTTTTATCATAATTGAGGAAATTATAACTACCTAGTCTTCAACCACATTAAAGACCTCAGAAGGATATAACATTACCTGAGAACTGGGAGAAGGATGCAAACAACTTTCGGGAGTCTTGTAGGGTAGACAGAGACAGCTGACAGCCTGGATAGTCACCTAATGTTCCTTTTTAAAGTTAATTCTCCTCCTCCTTCTTCAGTGCCCATCCTCCTCTCTGAAGTAAATTGGTGCTGCCAGGAACAGACATGTCTCACTGTCCAGAAAGATGTTCTGTATGTCAAATGTGTTGCTCTGATTGGGTAAAATAAATAAAGTGCTGATTGGCCAGTAGCCAGGCAGGAAGGATAGGGCAGGCAGGACAAGGAGGAGGAGAATTCTGGGAAGTATAGGCTGAGGGAGAGACACTACCAGCCGCCATGACAAGCGAGATGTAAGGTACTGGTAAGCCACGAGCCACATGGCAAAATATAGATTAATAGAAATGTGCTAAATATAAGAGTAAGAGCTAGACAATGGCAGGCCTGAGTTAATGGCCAAGCAGTTTAAATAATATAAATGTCTGTGTATTTATTTTATGAGTGGGTTGTCTAACAGGGCTTGGCGGGGGCTGGAGAGAAGGTCTCCAACACATGAAGCAAGCTAAATGAAAGCCAAACACTGCTCTATACCTGTTAAGAGACATAATAGATGTTCGAGTTCCAGGGTAAACAGGGTGATTCTGGGTAAAGAGGGAAAAGGAGGCCAGTGCTGTGTTGTGGACACAGTGTAACACAAGGGAGCGCAGAAGCATGGTGCTTCTTGGAGATGCCCCCTCTCTTCGTCTTGCTGCACTGTGAAGGCTTTGAAGCTCATAGCAATCAGCGGGAACATCATCTATCATTTGAATGTGGTTCTGATATAATACAGATATATAGACCTTCCTGTACAAACAAGATGCATTATATAAACATATGAAATTTAAAAAAGGAAAAAAATTACCTTAATAAGATTTAATAATGATTGAGTTCAAGAAGCTCTTTATGGGAGAGGTAAGAAAAGTCATGAAGGTGCTGCTACCTCCAGGAGGAGAAGGCATGTGGGGTGAGCACAAGAGGGATGTCAAAGAGGTGGTAGGGTCCCTTTGGAGAAGATGACATTCCAGGAAACCTAAACTTTTATTGTTGATGTTTTCAAGACCCCCAATATGAGTTTAGTGTCTTGAGTATTAGAAAAGGAAAAGCTTTATTGGAGGTCTTTTCCCTCTTTGTTTTGCAGAATGGCCAATAAGTTTAGTAGATGAGGGCTACTTTTCTTTGGTGAGAAAATTGTTGCAGATTTAAAGTCTCAGTATGAGTAAATGGTCCACATGAACACATTTGTAAAATACTGCAGAAAAAGCAAGAGCATAAACAAAACAAAACACAACAAAGAAGCTAGATGTGGTGCTGCACACCTTTAACCCTAGCACTCTGGATGCAGAGGCTCCAGGAGATCACTGTGAGTTCCAGGACAGCCTGGTCTACACACTACATTATAGGGCAACCAGGGCTGCATAGTGGGACCCTGTTTCAAAAGAATTGTGCTAAAAAGGCAACTTCCAAATATGATATTCTAAAATCTGGTTTTCTAATAATGTATTCATTCTATGAAACAGGGAAGAGTGGTGCAGAACAGCTAGCAAAACAAACACCGAAACCGGATGGAGGAACAGTGCACAGTGTGGGATTGTGGGAAATGCATGGGGTTGCACTGAGCTGTGGAAGTCTCACATAGTGTCAGTTTGTTGTAGGGAGCTGTATGTTCCTCACATTTCCATTTCCCAATAAAGATCTGTGTATTAGTAAGAATCAGGGACTATAGCTCAGGTATATTCATTTTTACTAAAATAACTTATTTTAGATATCACACTCAGAAATAGTTAATATGGACCTAATTTTAAAAGGCTAAGCACACAAAATAGTGAGAGTATCAAATCATACAAATCAAAAAATATTCCCTTAAGTAAGATTAATATATTTCACCTGAAAATTGTCATGCTCTAGACACATAAAGAAGGCTTTAAAGGGTTTAAACCATCTAGAAGTATCTCACTTAACTCTTGGTGGATGAACACAGTGGCATCCCAGAATTGCTTCCTAATATATCATGACCCTTGAATCCAATAACTGCTTATATCATTATTTTTCAAAATCTAATAATCACCTACTAGTGATAATGTCATGATCAGACATACATTGACTCTGGACTGTGTTCTTATCAAAACTCTAAATATGGTACAGATTTGCTAATGCAAATTATTCTTTATACATGCAATTCCTGTTTATGAGACATCTTATTTAGAATAAATTTGATATCATTATTTCTCAGGCTGTAGATCAGGGAGTTCAGCATGGATACAACAGTTGAATAAAATACAGATGATGCTTTCCCTTCCTTTTGGAACAAACTAATGCAGGCTGAAAATATGTGAAAGCAGGGAAACAAAGAAGACAGCAACAGCAGAGGAGTGGGAAGGGCAGCTGCTGAAGGCTCTGAACCTGACCTCAGTGGATGCTGACAACGATGACCTAAGTGGCCAGGATGGTCTGGGTTGGAACACAGACATAAGAATGGCTGCGGCACGGAAGTGCCATTTTATTGACAAAAGTACTGGAACAGGCTAGCTGCAGCAATGGAAGGAGATCACAGAAGCTATGGTTTATTGCCTTAGCCTTGTATAAAAGCACTTTAAGCATTCACAGAGTACGAATTGTAGCCTCAGAGAAGCCCAAGGCATGTGCTCCACTTATCACCCACAAACAGACTTCCTAAGACTGGTGATATCATCAAGAAGTTTTAGATATCAACATAGCAATCATATGCCATTGTAGCCAACATATAATATTGTAGCAAAAATTAGGAAGGAAGAGAGCAGAGTCATGGGATCAGAGAAGGAGCTGACATCCGTTTCTGCCACAAAGCTTATCAGTATATGAGGGTAATGCAGTTTGGCAATGCTTAAAAATAAAAATGTTCAACTTACCATATGACCTGGGAATTCTAGTACTACCAAACAACCCCAGACTGAAAATGTGCACATCAAGAAAACCTGTGCATGGTTAATGTAGAAGTGCTTTTATTTGAAAGTTGAAAATCATCCAAGTGTCCATGCTGTGATGCATAGACAGGACAAGTGCATCTCAACCATGGGATAGAGCATTGTTCTGCAATAAAGAGCCCTGCGGTTCTGAGATAGATTGCATCTTCAAATGGCCTGAAGCATGCCAGGAGAAAGGAATCAGAGAGAGTCACACATTGTATGGCACCATGTGTAGGAAATGTCAGGAACAGGTTCATATAGATGCAAATCAGCTTAGTGTCTTTCTGCTGTGAAGGAAGGGAGGTGCTCACTTGATCATATGTGGTTAGAGGCTTTAGTTGATATGTGGACAATAGTCTATAGTAAAACATGGTGAAATTTGCACAATTCATGAATATACAAAACTCCTACCTGTACATTGAAAATGTGAATGTTAAAATATATCATTTACTTTAGTATATATGTTATAAACATAAAAACATTGGCCAATGAGATGGTTCATTCTGTAAAGGCACCCACCCAACAGGCATGGTGACTTTAGTTTAATTCATGTAGCCTACTTAAAAGATGAAGGAGAAAGCCAACTCTACACACTTGTCCCTTGACCTCCACATGCACACTCACACACACACACACACACACACACACACACACGTGTGTGTACATTCATAAGCATACACATACATACAAAAACACATGATAATAACAAATTAAATGTTTGAAATTTACAGGTGCACCAAAAGAATACTAGCATCATGTGAACCACACAAAGCAGTCCATCACAACCTACCATTCCCCACCCCCTTCTCAAAGTCTTTCCCATCTAAGGAATATTTAGCAGGTAGCTCTTAATCCATGCCAAATACACATATTATAGTTTTCTTAACATTATGACATTCCTCTATGCCATGAACAAGTGAAACTGCTATATTAATTCATAGGCAAATATCACCATAGTTATTTTTAAATCTGCAACATCTAAAAATGTAACCATAGGCTATTCAACCTTAACTGTTGAGTACCAGACTCAGTACAGATATGTGACTTAAAATACTTCTTTATGTGTATTATGAGAGAATAAAGTATAAATTACAAATATGTAAATAATTTAAATGACTGAAACTGTTAGGTGGTTGAAGAAATTGTCAAAAAAAAATCTCAAACCTCAAAACTTACAGTCTGTGTTGTCCTAAATCTAACTGACCATTTCCTGCCTAGAACAACCATCTCAGAATCTGAGCCAATTCTATCTCATTAGAGATATAGAAAGACTACCTAGATGTTAAAATTATTAATTCATAATGTAGTGTCCTTTGCTGTCCCTAGGTTTTTTTTGTTTTTTGTTTTTGTTTTTGTTTTTTTTTACTAAAACCTCCATTATTAAGTTTAATATATTTTTTAGTTTTCCTTCTATTGTAGAAGCTGAGATTGCACAGAGTTATATTTGGGATGTGTCTTTCAAAGTCTACGTTAGAAACTTACTCTCTAATATAGTAGTGTACAGGTTGGGGGTCTTCTAGGAAGAATATATTATGAGGTTACTGATTTAATGTTGCCACATATGTGAATTCCTAAAATAAGGATGATGCTAGACATCTCTGGAGTCTCCACTGTTCACTAAGCTTCCTCCACAGACTGATGCAGAAAGAGGGTACATCCTAGATGACCCTGGGCATCCCTCCAAAGAGGTTCCTGATCATTGTACTTTACCTAGAATATAATACACTGTTCCAGTTGCATAAAAGAGACAAAGACAAACACCTTTCTGTAGTTTTGAGTGTTTGTAATGGTCAGTTGACTTTTTTTTTTCTTTCTGTTTTTATTGCTTCTTACAAGACTCAGAAAACTGATCTCACCACAGAAGCTCCATTCTCCTTTGGAGTCTTTTCATGTGGTGTTCTGACCAAACTAGGTGACCAACTTCTTCTAAACCACATTCTCTAAAGGCAGATGCTTCCTGTTTTCTGCTAACTGCCTGTGTGTTTGTGTGCCTTTGACATGGTAGGGAATTTCAAAAATCTCCTCTTATATCTTAATCACTGACACAGCTTAGAAATGGATTTTTTCATCAGCAAAATGCCAAATAATTTCATGGAACAAAGTTTTCTTTGTTGATCTCTTAATATGGTATTAAATTAGAAATGCTATGAAGTGGGTGGCAAACATTCATTATCTACAATGTGATCAGTTTGTGTACATTCAAATCATGACATCATGATAACAATGAAAATAATTAATGTAGCTATCACATCCCAAAACTTTTCCGTGTCACTTCATGCTTTTTGTTTACATGCCTTAATTTCTGTGTTCTGAATGTTTAATATAGGAACTATCTCTTTAAATTTTGAGGAAAAAGTAGCTTTTCTAGTCACATTGGGAACACAGTAAGGAGAAGAGTGCTTCTTTCTCAAGAACAAAGTGTATTTTTTGTAAGAGAACGTTTTGTAAGAGGAGTTGAATTCCCTTTCATAAATGCAGTTTAAACACATGTTGCTTCTCGTCCTAGAAACAACAGTTTTTTTTTTTTAACTACAAGAATTATACTACAAAGAGCATCTTTATAAGTTAATCACTCAACACTATGACATAGTTCTACTGAGTGGAAAACTACTTCCTGTCTCTAACCTCTCATCATATGGTAAACATTGTTTTGTTCTCTGCTTGCATAAGTCTGCCTGTTTTAGTTACTCTGTGTAAGTAAGGATCATTCCGTGTTTCTCCTTTCATTGATTTACATTTCATCTTGCACAGTGACCTTCATGTTCCTCCAGGTTGTTTCAAACAAAATTGTATTCTTTCAAAAGAATTTATTAATGACTCATAACAATGATAGGATTTCTGAAGCTTATGTAGATTTTCATTTCCTTATTATTTTACTAGGTTAATATAGTAAAATATTGGGATACTGCTGTCTTAGCTTATGGGAAATTTACTAAATCTCTACAGTCACCATATATACAGTACATAGTTTCTTTGTGGCTAAAATGCAGAAAAATGTCTATTAGCTCTAGGGACCCAGGTAACAACTAAAATTAGTTCTAGAATTATAAATATTGGTGTGAGACATTCCATTTCATGTAGTCTTGACAAAACATGTCATCAATAGCTTGACAGATATACAGAAAATTATAAAAATTTATAGAAAATAAAAACTAATACTTGCATGATGATAATGCTTTAAGAAATTGTTTAGATGCGGATGTGAATTGGCACTAAAATATTTCTTAGTGGCAAGCAGAAGTACCTTGTGCATATTCAGGATAGATTGATACATGATATAGCATCCATGCTCCTAAGAATGGTACAGTCTAGAAGGAGATGGCAAGGTAGACCATGGGATAAATGTCATGATTGACAGGTCCATAAGAGCACAGATGTTATGGAGCTAACTGAGGATGGTCAAGGAAGATTTCTAAGTCTGTTATGAGAAGTACAAACAAGTCTGCACAATATTCAAAGTTTAGGTTCATTTCATCTTAAAAATACATTGATCTACAAAAATCACCAAAACATAACAAATAAGTTTAAATGATTTATTGAAACAAACAGGATTTGTAAAATGAGACAAACAGCAGGAAAATAAGATAAATAACACCTGGTGAATTGTGTTACTTTGAGGGTGTATCCTATGACAGAGGTTTACGAACAAAAATTATCCATGAAAATTGAATTTTTACATTAAGGTCACTTACACATAATATCTACATGACTACAGTGCAAATCAAGTATGATTTTTCCTATACTACAAGGGAGGAGATAGACACAGTTAATGAGATTAACTTTTGTGTTAACATCAGAATAAGAGTATCATTAAGAAAGCCTGGAAATGGCTTGAAAAAGAAAAAAAAAGATAATTTCCTGTTTTCTGATGTATCATGGTAGAATATTAGTGATTATTTTCAGCTACTGTGAGTATATTTTTATAATTTCTAGAGACTAGAGTTCATCATGGTCTGACACGTACTTAGGTGGAATGGTGCCAGGAGAAATGGAATTCAGTCACTTATATTTTTCAACTTGGAAATTTATGTCCCACTTACGTTCTTTTCAATTCTCAAAACTTTTGATTATATGTATTATTTTGTACTAGTATGTGGTAAGTGAGCCACATATCATGCAATATAAACAAACAACCGCAATGGATGTACATACATAGAGTTTTGTGGGATAATAGAAAAGATAAGATGAAGGGAAGTCAGGGTTATAGAAAAACAAGGGCCTTTATTTTGATTTTCTAAAAGAAATGTTGGCTTGTTGTTTCTAGTTTTAGTGCTACAGGATGAGGTAGAAGAGATGTGATGGAAAGTGTCTTGTCACATATTTGAAAACAAGACAAAGCTACCAATGTTCAGTGCCTACTACAGGATTCAGCTGAAATCAGATGTGAGATAATAAAGTTTAAAAGTCAAAGCTAGGAAGAGGAATAAAGGCTCCCTTTGGTGCTTCTGGACACAGATTAGTACCATGTGCTATTTGGAAATTTCCATGCTTGTCTCCATAATGCAACAGGTTTACAGGCTTTGGAGCTCACTCACAATAATCATGAAGTATAGAAGTTTCTAAAACAATGAAGAAGTGCCTTATTCTAGGGGAATCTATTGTAGGCATGAGACCAGAAAAGCTATGCTTCTGCTGCTGACGTCTCCAAGAGAAGATGTGAAAGGTGGATGCTACCAGGAGATACTCAGACTTTCTGACTTGGATGATGTTATTTCTTATTTAGAGCTTAATTGGATGAGGTTAGAAAATAAAATTTATTGGATGTAAGTCTCTTCCATGCATGTCATGAACCCAGAGAGGATAGTTATTTGAGGGGTGTGAATACTACATGTCATTAGACAGACAACAAGTTTCTAATTTTAATTTTTCTATATGAAAAATAGCACAACAATGCATTTGTCAGAGAATACCACTTCTGAAACTGAGATTCTATAATGTGGTCTTAAGAAAGTGCAGTAGTAGTTATTTTAAATAGGAAAAAGTAGTATAAAATTTTCAGAAAAAATAAAGATGTTGGTAAAGTCCATGATCTGGATCAATAACTATGTCAAGAGTATATGAACATGTTTATGCTCTTGTTAAATGTTTTCAGTATTATTTCTCTGAAGGTAGTAACAATATTATTTCTAATATATTTTATATTCCACAATACAGTTCTACATGCTTAGGAAGATTTAGAAGTGATAGCTTAGGTCTATTCATTTTTGCTAAGTTCACTTATTTTAGATATCACTCTTTCAGATATAGTTGGTAATACACTTAATTGACAAGGGTCAGATACACAAAAACCAGATAATAGATATCTTTCTACCATATATATTTATTCCTTTAAATGAGACAACTAAATATCATCCAAAAATAGTCAGGTTCCACACACAAAAAGCATAATAAACTATAAGAAGATTTTGGAAGTGTTTTGAAAAATATGAGATGTGGTAGTTAATTTCATGTTAATAGGCTCCAGGGAATCTCAGAATTGCTTTTTTCCACATATCTAAAAGTTTTGGGTCCAATCAATCCTAACAATTTTTTTTTTGTAAATAACCACATACTAATCCAAATTTGACATACATTGTTGTTTCAAGGTATTTTTCTTATCAAAACTACAGATATAAGGACTTTTGCTAACGTAAAATATTATTTTACATCTGAAATGTCTTCTTTAGAAGCAACTTATTTAGAGCAAGTTTGACATCCTTGTTCCTCAGGCTGTAAATTAGTGGGTTCAGCATGGGCACCACAGTACTATAAAAAACAGAGGACACTTTCCCTTGATCTTTGGAGCTGACAGATGATGGCTGAAAGTTCATGAATCCCAGAGAACCAAAGAAGACAGCCACTGCAAAGATATGGGAGCTGCAGGTGCTTAAGGCTTTGAATCTGTTCTCAGTGGACTTTATGTGGATGATACTGGCAATGATAAAACTATAAGAGCTCAAGATGGTCAGGCAGGTTTGGAACACAGAAACTAAAAGAACTGAGACACAGAATCACTACCTCATTGACAAATATACTGGAGCAGGAAAGTTGTAGCAATGGTAGAAGATCACAGAGGAAATGGTTTACTACATTAGCCTTGCAGAAAAGCACTCTTAACATGCAAACAGTGTGAACTGTGGCTTCAATGAAGCCCATACCATACACCGCACCTACCATCCAGGAAGAGACTTGGTAAGACATAGTGACATTATACATCAAGGGGTTACAGATGGCAACATAGCAATAATATGCCATTGCAGACAACATGTGACACTCAGATATAACAAAGACTACAAAGAAATAGAGCTGAGTCATGCATTCAGGGTAGGAAATGACATTCTTTATTGTCACAAAGTTCACCAGCATTTTTGGGATAACAACGGTGGAATAACAGAGGTCAATGAAGAACAGACTGCTGAGGAAGAAGTACATGGGGGTGTGCAGGTGGGAGCTGAGCAGGATCAGGATGATCATGCCCAGGTTCCCCAGCACTGTAAACAGGTAGATTCCAAGGAAGAGGAGGAACAGGGGCAGCTGCAGCTCTGGGTTGTCTGTTAACCCAGAGAGGATGAACTCAGTCAATCTAGAGTGATTGCCTTTGGGCATTTCCACCTGGAAGTTCTCTGTAGAAAGTGAGACAGAGGTTGTTTATCACTCTCTGTGCTTGATTATGACATTTAATTCAAGTCTTTTTGTTCTTCTGTCTCCTGTTTCTAATAGCTTTTCATTAATGATACTATTTAAGGACTAACATGAGAGATGCAAATAGGTATCTAGTATGTCCATGTCTCTCTGTATTCCATGAACACCCAAAGAACAGACATAACAAAGTCTATGGAATTGTCTAACAATTTCTCATGTCTATCTCATGAATATTGTCTTATATTAAAATATCAGCATCATCCAGGAAAACTCTCAAATAATACCTCTGAAATACTTTCACCATAAGTTAATACATGGAAGCAATCATCATATATTTATTTAATATTTTAACATTGATTCCAGTTAAAGTAAGTTAAACCAGACACTGAATATTAAGCACCTCTAATCATAAAGGAAGAAAGGAGATGATCTCTACTGGTTAATAACTTAAAGTTCTGTATAGAAATCCTAGTTAATATACGAAGAAATTTGAAGGAATGTTTATATTGTCAGCAAACATCAGAACAGAAGATCAAAAGGAAACAACCATTAAACTCATTAGAAATTTAATAAGAATTATAATTTACTTAAATATACATTAAATGAAAGAAATATAAAATATTGCACTTAGACTCTCAAAGCTGTGTGGAAAGGAATTTAAAGACATACAGAAAAAGAGAGACATCCATCCTCAGGAGTCAATGAAAATAACTTTGTGACAATGGATACACTTTCTAGATCAGACTTGAAACTCAGTTATATACCTATCAACTTTCTGTTTTTTTTATATTTAATTTACTTACACAGGAATCATTATCTCACCCATGAAAATTATGTGACCAAAGAAAATCAGAAGTAACTTTAAAGAGGAGAATGAAAACCTATCTCCCACTTTTTGAATATCATGGCAATATTGTAATAGTCTGTTTAGTGTAGTACTAAGTATGAAGTGCCAATCAATGGAACAAGTTTGACATCCCAGAACAAGCTTATGTCTGTAATCTGTGTATATAAGAGTTTATGATAAACCAATTGGAAAATTTTTTATCATATGGTGCTGGGATAATTAGATAGGTACTTGTTATTAATATGTAACTCTTCCACGTGTCATTCAATCAAATCAATTCAAAATGGGCTATTGAAAGCTAAATATAACAGATGAAGCCATATCAATATTGATGGAAAGCACAAACACATTTTTTAAATTATATTTCAAATTTTATTTTTATACGGATATTTGTGTTTTAACTCTACATATCAGCCATGGGTTCACCTGTCCTCCACCCTCCAACCCCTGCCCCTGCCTTCCCCCAGCCCCTCCCCCCATTCCCATTTCTTCCAGTGCACAAACACATTTTTACAAATTTATAATTAGTAATCTTTCTTAGATAAGAGCCAAAATCAGAGGACATCATTTAAAAGTAGTAAATTGAGAATTATAATACATAAAATGACACACAGTATGGAAAAATTCAAATATTACATTCAAGGAACAGATTTGAGCCAGATAAGCTTCTAGTCGCTGTATACTAACCATTACACAATGTGGCATTCATTGCAGCATAAAGTATGTTAAGACATGTACTAAAATGTTTCTGAGACTGTTTTCACTGGCATTCTGACCAGTATTCCTCTGTTCTCTGCCTCTAGCAAGAATGTGCTGGAAGACAAAGGTTCTTTTCACACAAACTCCGTTATGTCTTAATGCATCACTGTAGACTTGACACTAGTCATGTGTGTCTGGCTCTTCCCAAACTGACTAGTTGCCCTGAAGTCTAACCTGTTCTCATAAATTCTACTGCTTCCTGCCCCTCTAACACTACCTTTATGTTTGCATACCTTTGACCTTGTGGAGAATCACAAATACTGTCCCCTATATCAGTTATCTTAGCCTCACTTTATCTGATACATCTTAGCAGTGAGTGCATCACCAGTTTTCAGAAATAACATCCAACACACTTTAAGTATTTAATTTGTTCAGATTGTGCATATTGAAACCCTCATGACACCGCAATAATCAAGGTGGTAAATATAAGTGACATATCCCAAATATTCTTTGTGTACTGTCATTGTTTCTGTGCATTTAGAATGCTTAATTTGAGACCGGCCCACTTAAGTTTTGATTGTACAAATGCCTAGTTGTAAATCACAGGCAATGCATTGCACACAAAATATTTATAATTCACTGTTACAACTTTAATAAGATTTTTATATTGATCAATTTTCTTGTCATCAATCCTATGGCAACTTTTCTATGCTTTTTATAAAAAAATGGATTTTACTGTAATGCTTACTGTATTTAAGAAGAATGATTCAGTGCTTTTCCTTTTATGCCTGGCTTCGTTCAGTTTTATAGTATCTTCCAAGTTTATCCATGTTCATTCTGACAGTAATATTTCTTTTGGAGAATAAAACGAAGTTGTTTTATTTTAAAAGTATCAAATAATGTTACATAACAACAATGAAGTCACCAAACTATATCTTATATCTGGACTTTAAAATTTTGTTATATTTTAACAGGTTCATCTAGAAAAAAACTTGTTTAAATAGTTCTGCATTACCTTGACAAAATCTGTGCTAAATCTTTATAATCATCCTATCTGCACTACATAGTTATGCATTGTGTTTGAAAACAGAGGAAAATATATCACAGTTCTATTTGACCCAGGGAACATCTAAAATTTATCTAGAGTTGGAAGCTTGTCTTGAATAAAAAAAAAACATTTTATTTAGAAGTTAGATGATAACCACATGCAAAGTATTATAAAAATTTATAGAAGATAAAAATGAATACTTGCAGGATGCTGCTGCTTCAAGAAGATATTGTTAGGATATGAGTGTGAACTTACAATAAAGACCATTCAAAAGCAATAAACAGAGATGATGTTTCCAGTGTGGGGTATAGAGAAAAGCATAACACAGAGCCCCTCCCTGCTCCTCAGACTACTACAGTCTAGAAGGGGAGACAGAGGGAGATTACCTGGTTGTCTGATATTCAAAGTCAAGTGTTAAAATTATTTTCATGTTCAAAATATATAATTCTATAAAAGTCATCAAAACAAATGAAGAATTTAAATGTTTGAATGATGCAAATAAGGTGTGTATATAAGAGAAGAGATAGGAATATAAGATACAGAGTTCCTTGGTGCCTTGTGCTAATTTGGTAGTTTATTTTAGATAGAGCATTATATTGAAACCCTCATGACACTGCAATAATCAAGGTGGTAAATATAAGTGACATATCCCAAATATTCCTTTTGTATTGTTATTGTTTCTGTGCATTTAAAATGCTTAATTTGAGACCTGCCCACTTAAGTTTTGATTGTACAAATTATCAAGGCAAATTGAATATTTATATTAAATTTAGTTATACCTAGTATCTACCTGATGAGTAGCATAAAGGGAGATTGCATTATTTTGTTGCCTCCGATTAAATAGTATAGCCAATTGGATACACTTTGTGCTAACATAAAAACCAATTTAACCATGAATCATACCTGGAAAATGTTAGGTTTAAACATATTTTTTCCTGGCTTCTGATATGTCTTCTCAAAATATGAGTGACCATTTTCAGCTGCTTTACTTTGGTGTTTAGAGACTGGATCTCAGAAAATCTGTCTCATTCCTATGTGTAATAATAGTGCCAGGAAAAACAAAATTCTGTTGCTCACCTTTTCTCTACTTGGAAACTTCGGTCCTGCTTTAGAGCCAGGAAACTTCACATGGAATAGTTCTGTAGTAGGTGATGATAATTCAAAACAAAACCTCTCTCTCTCTTTCATGCAGATGATCAGGACACAGATTTTGAGTTCTAAGTACTTCCTACTTTATGAATCAAGTGCCATGATTCATGTCCTATCTTTCCAAACCACTTACTGGAATAAAATTTAGGTAGTTTTGATGTACAGGAAGTGTCAAATAAATCATATAAACTCTATCAAGACTTCCTGTCATTTGGATGAATTGTGTAGAGTGATTGTGGGGGGTAAGAGCAATTAAAATTTCCTATTCTGTTCCCCATGTGACACCTATTATCTCCCTGGTGTATAATTCTCTCTGTTGTGAAATAGTAGTGATATTTTGGTTGATGCTAGAAAGTAAGCCCTGGTAGACATATCTGTATGAATGATACATGATGATGACTTTCAAACTGAAAACAATTTCTGAAATAATTGAAGCCATGTTGATGTGTTTCCTGCTTATTTAAGGCTTGGGGTAATAATATTTGTAATTTTCTTTTGGGGTGGGGGTGTTTCGAGATAGGGTTTCTCTGTGTAGCTTTGCACCTTTCCTGGATCTTGCTCGGTAGACCAGGCTGGCCTAGAACTCACAAAGATCCGCCTGCCTCTGCCTCCCGAGTGCTGGGAATAAAGGAGTGTGCCATCACTGCCAGGCTGTAATTTTCTTAAACATTATTCCTTTCATGTCTATTTATGTTTCCAAGGTTTCTTAAAAGATCTCAAAAGTGAAAGGTTTGGAGAACACGCTGATGTAAGTAAATGTGGAAATAAATAGAGATTCAGGAATAAACACACAATGAGCTTTTGTAATTATTTTAGGCTACATGATAAATTACTAGTGGAGTTGCTTTCCATAGTGGTGAAGGATGAAGATTCTTCATACACTATAACCAGAGACTATATGACTCCACCAAGGAAATGATGCACAATGAAAGATGGTACCTGCTTTTCTTGAATTGGAGAGTTAAGGACAAGCAGTATGGTTTGTGAAGTAAGCTATACGGTAGTAAATAAGAGTAAAAAATGTAAAAAAGTCTGTATGAATGGTGTTTAGCGCATTATAAACACAAATAAATTACTGATACATGACTGAAAATGTGTCTTTAGAGTTCTGCTCAAGTAGGGGCTAGCCAGCCACAGGGCAGCTGGTGTCAAGGCCATCGATGGTGGGGAGATATCCATGGGCCCACCTGGAACTGCAAGGTGGGTCCCATTATGATGAGTAAATATGTGATGAAGAAATGGTAGAGAAAGAGAAACAGAATGGTCCCTGTGCTGTGGAAAGAAATGAAGAAGGTAATGAGGAGTAGGCTGATGTTGGAGGCCTGCTTGCCACCCAGAGTCCTGGTGATATCTAGGTCAGGCTGCTACCAAGGGCTATGTCTGGGTCATGGTCCTACAGCAGCCAGGATCTGAGTCAACATCCATGGCTCCTGTTGCAACCAAAGGCCATGTGGTTGCCTGGGGTCTGGTCAGCCACCTGGGACCATGTTGGTGCCCAAGTACCATGCTGCAGCTAGGGCCATGCAGATTTGAGTGGTATATACTACTACCTGGTGCCATGGTGACATCCAAGTCTGTGTTGATATCCATGGCTCCTGTTGCCACAAGGGCCATGCTGATTCCAGTGGTCTGGGCCACCACCTGGGGCAATTGTGGGAGCCCATTTTCAGGTTCCTTGTGACTTTACCCAGCAGGTCCACAGAGAGGATGATTAAGACCCTGGGCCTGAGTGCAGGTGTCTGAGATGGTCTGCACTTGGCTGTGCTGGGGGGAGGTCTTTTGCTCCACCCCTTGGCATCTCTATAAATACCTTGGGGCAGAGACAGTCAGGGCCCATTGGAATAGGTTCCAGGCCCTCTCAAGGTTATCCTTTATTTTCTACCTGTTTATCTCCACAATCTAAATCCTTCTATCTAATATTTCCTGCTGCTCCCACTCAAGAAAACTCTGGGGAGCTGTGGGGTTGGTGGGTAAACGCCCCGCAGACCATGTTGGTGTTCAGGGGTCATACTTCTGCTGGGGCCATGCTGATCTGAGTGGCCTTCACCATTACTTGGGGCCATGCTGACAACCAGACCAGAGTTTCTGTCAAGGATCATGTCTGGGTCTGTTTTCCTATCACAGCTGAGGTCTGCGTTGATGTCCATGGCCCATGTTGTCACCAGAGGCCACATGGAGCCTGGGATCTGGACCGTGTGTGGCTCTGTTGGTGTCTAGGGGCCATACTGCTGCCAGAACCATCCTGATTTGAATGGCCAGGGCTTCCGCCTGGAGCCAGGATGTTGACTGGGTCAACCTGCTGCCTGGGGCTATGTCTTGGTCAGTAGTCCAGTTGCAGCTGGGGTGTGTTTGAAGTCTGTGGCTCAGATTGCCACTAGGGGCCACACAGAATCCCAGGATTTGGACCACAGCCTATGGCCTTGTTGGAGTCTGGAGGCCATGCTGCAGCAGAGGCCATATAGATCTGAGTGGCCTGTGTTGCCTCCAGGGGCCATGGTACCATCCAAGCCCAGGGTGCTGCCAAAGGCCATGACCCTATAGTATCCAAGATCTGGATTGATGTGAGGATGCCCATGGTCAATTCAGCCACCTGAGTCTAGGTTGGGGTCCAAGGGCTATGGTGCAGCTGGGGCCATGCATATCTGAGTGCCATGTGCTGCTACCCAATGACATCATGACATCCGTCCAGAGCTGCAGCTAAGGGCCATGTCTGGGTCCTTGTCTCTACTGCAGCCAGGGTCTGTGTTGATGTCTGAGACTCCTGTAACTATTGAAGGCTGTGCAGATACCCGAGGTCTGGGGACATGTTGGTGTTTGAGGGTCACACTACTGGGGCCTGTGCCAATTTGATAGGCATGCACTACCATCTGGGCAATGGTAAAATCCAGACCCACCTGCTGATGAGGACTGTATCTGGCTCTTTGGTCTTACCATGGCTGGAGCCTATGCTGAAGTACAAGTCCTGTTTTGCCACCAGAGGTCACATTGAAGCCCAGGGGTGGGGCCACAAACTGAGGCCTTGGTAGTGCCCAAGCCAGAACTGTCCTGACCTGAGTGGCTAATAATTCCACCCAGAGCCAGGATGTTGTCAGAGCCCAAGCTGCTACTGAGGGCCATGTCTGGGCTGTGGTCCAGCTGCAGCTGGGGTCTGTGGCCCATGTAACCTCAGGAGCCATGGGGACCATGTGAGATGAAATCAGAGGGCCATGCTGAGCCATCCCCACCATTTGCTGGCTCAGGGAAAACTGGCCTTGCTTCTCACTTGACATTGCCACGTGGGAGAGCTGGCCCTTGGACTCAGGAGAGATGGCCCTGGCCTTCACTACAGGCAAGGGTGAACTGACCCTGAGGGCATGGGCTTGGGAAGCTGACTCTGACTGCTTGACTGGGGCAAGTGGCCCCGGTGGCCTGGACTGACCATCTTAGTTACCACCCAAGCCCACTGTTGGGCCTTGAGTTGGCCTACCCTAACATCTACCCCATCTAAGACCTGCTGGAACTCATGAAGGGACTGGTGCTGTGGAACAATATCTTCAGGATCTCCATGACTCGGGCATCAAAGGGATACCCCAGAGGAGTTCTGGTGAGAGTCCAGTGATGATGGTGTACCAGAAACCAGAGACCTTGAACCAGACCAGTGACTCATTGCAATGAACATTTGCCCGTCAAGTTGATTAGACAAAAGGGTATAATATATGACACCTCAAGGCTCCCAATGCCACCAGAATGAATGAAGAAGTGTTGGAGAGGTGAGAAAGACATTCTAGCCAGTAGGTAATTGCAATTAGTAATATTAATATTAATATTAATATTACTCATAGTGATCTGTATCCTCCCAAATCAATTGCCAATCAAGAAAATATAAGATAGGTTTGTTCAAGAGCTAATCTGGTAAGTATGTTTTCTTAATTGACTCTAGCTTGTGTCAAATTGACATAAAACTAACCAGCACAGACAGAATGGGCATCAGTATTCTTATGTAGCTGTGAACAATAATAATAACTGGCATGGAAAGATGTGTCCATAGGTTTCATAGTTACATGGATGCTATGGGGGTAATCAAGTACTTTCTGGTTGGATTTAAGGACTGTTTCACAGGAGAAAATACATTCCTGGTACTGCAAATCTGTCCTAAAACATGTGGTTGGGACCCTCACAAGCCCCAGCAGTAAGCCCCCTACTATTATTTTGATAAATAGACAAAAAAATCAAACTGTCATATCAATTCCTAACTGTACCTATAGATTAGTTGCAGTTCTCAGACATCATCAGAGATTCTTACTTGTGTAGCAGAAGGTGATTAACACAGAAATTCACAACTGTTCAAGTATAGAGAATAAATGTCTGTGGAGTGCTCTGGTACAAATGGAAATCTATATCACAATCTGTCCCCCAAAGGTCAGGGACCATTATGGAAGAGGGTGTAAAAAGACCCTAAGAGGTAAACAAAGGGAAGACTGGGGGAAAAGTATTTATAGACAGGACAGAACCTGTGCACTCAGGAACTCAGCAGCTGTGGTTGCCTGCACAGTGCCTGCAGGAGATCAAATCAGTGAATTTTCCAGAAGGATGGGAGAGGGGATCATGAGCCCTGACTCCTAACTGAGAAGCTATTGACAGATAAAGGCTTCTAGGGAAGGTAGAGTTATTTCTCTTTAAGAGTGTGGCTGCTGGAAAGTTGATCAAGTTCCAGTATATGACCACACACCCATGAGTTTTCTGTCAACACAAATTAAGCTCAGTGGGTCATACAAAAAAATTATAAAGAGGACACTAAGTTAGAAAGGGTACAAAGGTAGGTAGGAAGTTGATTTGGACAGAGTTAGAGGGAGTCTTGGGAGCTGAATACAATCAATACATAGTTTCATGGATACAGTTTTCAGAAAATTATTTTAAATATTATAGTAAAAAACTGTATTTAAAAGACATCATCCATACACTGAAAAACCACTCAAGTTGTGTCTCTAGAGATTTACTGACTAACATCTGTTTTCTTCTAACTTTCTAGTTGGCCATGTCCTGCTGAGGGTAACCATGCCCAATCCTTGGTCACTTATTATTGCTTACTAGAAAAGCTTAAAGAATGTCTATATACTGAAAAGTTTTCAATACAATGAAATAGGTTTCTGGCCTCATAACTGAGAATTTACTGATGATTTTATATAAAACCTTTCTTTCTGTGGATATTGCTCTGTATAAATAAAATGCTGATTGGCCAGTAGCCAGGCAGGAAGTATAGGTGGAACAAGTAGAGAAGAGAATTCTAGGAAGTAGAAGGAGGAGGTGGAGATACCTACCAGCAGGCACCAAGACAAGGAAGATGTAAGGTACCAGTAAGCCACAAGCCACATGGCAAAGTATAGATTAATAGAAATGGGCTGAATATAAGAGTAAGAGCTAGACAATGGTAGGCCTGAGCTAATGGCCAAGCAGTTTAAATAATGTAAGTGTCTGTGTGTTTATTTTATAAGTGGGCTGCCAGACTAACAGGGCTTGGCAGGGACTGGAGAGAAGGTCTCCAGCTACACTTTCTTATTTCCTTAATGCACATTCTGTTTTTATTCCAATTAAAGAAATTGATCTCCCATATTGCTATGGATGGGAGGCATCCCAATAATTTTATGTATTGGAAACCAAATCTTTAACACAAAAGTAATGAGATGTGGGATCTTTGAAGCACAGTCACTGTGAGGCAAGTGGAATGATGTGGTTATGACACCAGTTATCATGTTTGTGTTCCCAAACTAAGTATCAATTCTGTTTTCTTCCATCTCCAGTGTGTAGGCTCTTTTCCCATCAGATTCCATTATGACAAAAGGCCCACATCATATGTGAACTTTTGATCTTAGTTGCTCTAGCCTTCAAAGACTTAGTTAGCCAAATAATACCTGATCCTTATACATGACCTAGAATGTCTTATACTTGCATCAAACAAACAAACACACATATCCTTCAGTATTTTTGACTCTCTCTATTGGCCAGGTGCCTATTTCCTCTGTCTTCCTTTGATATCACAGGTGACATCAAGAAACACCAGTTCTCATCACAGAAGCTCTATTTTCTCTTGCTGGGGACCAGCCTCAGCAGTTTCTGGGGTCTGAAGGATGGGATACCTGGAAGGCTCAGTAACGACTCAGAGACAATGTTCGTGCAAGCTGACAGGTCACTTCGGGCTTCTGCAGTTGCTAAGTTTCTTTAGCTTCCCTAACTTTTATTAACTTCTCTTAGCTTCTGCTTTTGCTCTGGTGACCTCAGTCTTTCCCATCCCCCCATTCCCTCCTACAAGAAGGTAAGGCTTCCCACGGGGAGTCAGCAGAGCCTGGAACATTCAGTAGCAGTAGGTCCAAGCCTTAAGCTTTTAGTGAACAATATCATATCTTTCTTTATATAGACTATAACGTACAGGTTATCTCCCTTGCTTACTAACCCAACACTGTTAAAGGTTCATACACATTCAATAATTCCATTTTGTCTCTTTCACCTTCCACACTTTGTTAACAATTGCTGTTTTCTTTGCTTCTAGGGAGTTGTTAATAAATACATTCTGTAAGTGAATCATTCAGGATTTGCACATTTATGACTGCCTTTTTTTCCTTCATTAAATTGTTTTATTGAAGTTATTTCCTGGCAGGGATGAGAATACTAATAAACATAAATCCATACAGTTATCTCAAACCCCAATGCCCTAATCAATTCTGGGTTTACAAATAGTACTGTGTAGACAAGATCTCCATCCAGACAGCCAATAAGTATTTCATTTTTTATTTTATAATTACTTTAATTTTACATATCAGCCTCAGAATCCCCTGTCCTTCCTCCTTCCACCCCCAACCTTCCCCCCGAATCCACTTCCCATTCCCATCTCCTCCAAGGCAAGGTCTCTGCTGGGGATTCAGCTCAGCCTGGTAGATTCAGCTGAGGCAGGTCCAGTCTCCTCTTCCCTATATCAAGGCTTTGAGCAAAATGTCTCAGCATAGGTCCTAGGTTCCAAAAAGCCAGCTCATGTTGGCCTTTAAAAAAAAGAACAATAAAATATCTTAGGTTTCACTTGGTTTTATTCATGTTGTTTGAAACTAGAAGATTTTCTTTGGAGTAAAAGATAATTATGCCAGTTATCAAAAATGCAATGATGATTCAGAATTGACACAGGAATGATAAACTCAATCTAGAACTTTTTTCCCCTCATAGTTTTCCTAGATTACTAAACAAATGGACAGTCCTGGGTTATCTTGAAAAAAAAAAAAAAAAACTTTCCTAAGTCCTTTGTAGTGACATGCACATAATACAATTTAGCTTTGTATTTGAAAATAGAAAATAATACTTCAAATATATGTGAACTTGGGGACCATCTTGACTAGTCAAACATAGGTTTGGAAATCCATGGTGCTTTGTCTGCTTGTCTTGAAATAAAGTATTCTGTGAGTAACTTGGGTGAGACAATACAAGAAATTAACCTGAAACTGATGAAAAGTAACAATGAATATGTACATTATGGTAATGATTAAAGAAGGTTTTATTTGCTGTAAATGTGAGCTAATACTAAAATATTTAGTACTGATAAGTAAAAATGCTGCTGTGGAGATTAATGACACAGAATCATCAGTCTTCAGAATGTTACAAACTAGAAAGCAACAGCAAGACCAACTGGACAATGAAATAATATATGCACCTTGATTGGGCACATCTTCAGGAACAGAGCTGTTGCAACACTAGACCTGAATTGTGTCGATTGAAGCTTTTTAACAGAAATATAAGACTGTAGCAATGAGTTAAAAAGCTGTACAATATCCAAGAATGAGAGGAATTAGCAGGAGGCTAGAGAGATGGCTCAGTGTTTGAGAGCACTGACTGCATGTTCAGAGGACCCAGGTTCAATCCCCAGCCCTCACATGGAGACTCACAACTCTGAAACTCAAGCATGTGGAACACAGACTCATGCAGGCAAAACATGAATACATATAAAATAAATAAAAAATAAAAAAGAAAGATTAACGTAGCAGTTTTCATGTTCAAAACATGTAGGTCCATCAAAAAGAAGTATCTATGGACTAATGAACTATAAAAACTGAAGACTTTTCACCCATAAAATAATTATTCAAATAATGAAAATTTATATAAAGTAATTTACCTCTAGTATCTACATGACTAATACCACAAATGAGCACTACATATAGCATGTGTTATCTCAGAGAAAAGAGCTACAGCTGGAGATAAACTGCATTTTCATAGTGAAATTGCTCTAACCATGAAGCATGTCTAGAAGAAGAAATACTTTAAATGAGAAAAAGATTGTTGTCCATGTTCTCATGTGTCAGAGAAAATTGGCTATGATCAATTTCTCCTGGCTTTAGCAAATTCTTATAATGTGTGGAGACTAGAATTCATAATGGTCCTTCAACATCCACAAAACTGCCTGAAAGATGCTCAGGCAACTGAAATCAAGGTACTACCTTTTTTTTTTTTTTTTGGCTTGAAAACCTGCTGTTGACCAAGTGCTGTTAAGTGAGATAATTATGAGCAGTGATGCTGGCATTTCAAAATACAATATCCTTGCCCTTTTCACTCAGTGTATATATACATGTTTGATTACAAATATGTACATATTCAAATGCAGAAATTGGCAGGGAGAAGAGAAAAAGAAAGTGAGGGAGAGAAGAACAGCAGAAGAGAGGGAAGGGACAATTAAGAGAGAGAGATAAGAAGAGAGATTGGTAATAAGAATAGGACTGTGAGATTATCAGAAGACAGCTAGCTAAGCTTTCCTTTTATCCATCCTACAGGATTCCTGAATACCATCAACCTACAGAATGCTTCAGACATCATGCCTAATTCCATACACTTTTAGCTTAGAGTTTTAAACTTCCCCAATAGTTAGAAGGAAAGCCAGTAGTTAGGTGGGTGTATCTTACTCTCTCTGTATGGTAAATGCACCATCCCTAGTTCTTTTAGAGGTCATAGGAGTCAGCTAGCTTCTAGAACACCAGTGTTCTGAGCTGCAGCATGAACTGTTAGAAGGTCTTATTAATAAAAACAAACCTGGAGCCAGGTGGTAGGGTGAACGCTAGAAGATCAGAAAAGTAGAATAAGCCACGGATTCCTCACCTCACCAATTCCTCAGTTGATCCTGTTTCCTCAGACTGGAAGCCACTGAGCTGTCATCCAAATGGATCTCAGATGAACTGCTGCTAAAAGCTGAAAAGCTTAAGCAGTCTAGTTCCTGGTTTTCACGCCTTATATATTTTTCTGCTTTTGCCATCACTTTCTGGGATTAAAGGCTCACTCCTGGGATTAAAGACATGAGTGCCATCATGCCTGGCTGTTTCCAGTGTGGCTTTAAACAGATTCCAGATGGATCTCTGCCTCTGGAATACTAGGATTAAAGGTGTGAGTGCCACCATTTTCTGGCCTCTATGTCTGTCTAGTGGTTATTCTGTTCTCTGACCCAAGATAAGTTTATTAGGATGCATAATATATTGTTGAACACAATATCACCACACTGAGCAAAGTGAAACAAGTTGTAGTCAAAATTTCTCTTAAGATCTGCTACAACATAAGCTGTCTTCAGTGTTTTTGATCTTAGCCATTCTGATAGGCATAAGATGGTATCTCAGAGTCATTTTGATTTTCATTTCCCTGATGGCCAAGGAAGTTGAATACTTCCTCATTTGTCCTCCAGTCATTTGAGACTCTTCTGTTGAGAAGTCTCTGTTTAGATATGCACTCCATTTTTAAATTGGATTATTTGGTGTTTTGATGTCTAGTTTCTTGAGTTCTTTATATATTTTGGCGATCAGCCCTCTGTCAGATGTGGGGTTAGTAAAGATCTTTTCCTATTCTGTAAGCTGTCATTTTGTCTTATTGACTGTGTCCCTTGCCTTACAGAAGCTTCTCATTTTCAGAAGGTCCCATTTATTAATTGTTTCTTTCAGTGTCTGTGCTACTGATGTCATACTTAGGAAGTGGTCTCCTGTGACAATGCGTTTAAGACTACTTCCCACTTTCTCTTCTATAAGGTTCAGTGTAACTGGATTTATGTTGAGGTCTTTGATCCATTTGGACTTTAATTTTGTTCAGGCCAAGAGACATTTATCTATTTGCATTCTTCTACATGTAGATATCCAGTTATGCCAGCACCATTTGTTGAAGATGCTCTCTTTTTTTCCATTGTATAATTGATCCCATCTTGCGCCTGTCAGAATGGCTAAGATAAAAAAAAAAAAAAAAAAACAAAAACAAAAAAAAACACTGATGATAGCTTATGTTGGAGAGGGTGCAGAGCAAGGGGAACACTCCTCACAACACTCCTCACTCCTGGTGGGAGTGCAATTTTGTACAGCAACTCTGGGAATCAGTATGGTGGTTTATCAGAAAATTGGGAATCAATCTACTTCAAGACCCAGCAATATCACTATTGGGCATATACCCAAAAGGTGCTCAACCATATCATAAGGACATTGTCTCACCTATTTTCATGGTAGCACTATACATAATAGCCAGAATGTAGAAACAACCTTGATGCCCCTCAACCAAAGAATGGATAATGAAAATGTGGTACATTTATACAATGGAGTATTATGCAGCAGAAAAAAAAAAACAACCTCATCATGAAATTTGTAGACAAATGGAGGGAATTAGAAAAAAAAAATCATCCCGAGTGAAGTAACCCAGACCCAGAAAGACAAACATGGTATCTACTCACTCATAAATGAATACTAGACACAAAGCAAAAGATAAACAGGCTATAATCCACAACCCCAGAGGAGATATGTAAAGAGGAGGACCTTAAGAGGGACATGTATGGATTGCGCCAGGAAGGGGAAAGGGTTAAGATCTCCTGGGTAAACTAGGAGGGGGCATTGGAGTGGAAGGGTTTGGGGTGGGGACATGAGGGTTTGAGATGGCTGAGTTGCAGGAGGGACAGAGAGGGAGAGCAATTAAAGAGATATCTTGACAGAGTGAGTCATTATGGGGTTAGGGAGAAATCTGGTGCTAGGGAAATCTCCAGGAACCCACAAGGATGTCTCCAGCTAAGACTCATAGCAATGATAGAGAAGGTGCTTGAACTAACCTTCCCCTGTACTCAGATTGGTAACTACCCTAATTGTCATCATAGAACCTATATCCAGTGAATGATGGAGGCAGATGCAGAGACCCACAGCCAAGCACTTGGCCAAGCTCCTGAAGTTTAGCTGAAGAAAGGGAGGAGAGATTATAGGAGCAAGGGGGTGGGGTCAAGATCATGATGGGAAAAACCACAGAGACCTGACCCAAGCTAGTGGGAGCTCACAGACTCTGGACTGACAGCTGGAGAGCCTGCATGAGACTGCACTAGGCCCTGTGACTGAGGGTGACAGTTGGGTGGCTTGATCTGTTTGTGGGTCATCTGGCAATGGGACCAGGATTTATTGCAGGTATGTGAACTGGTGGTTTTAAATCCCATTCCCTATGGTGTGATGACTTACTCAGCCTTGATGCAGCGGGGAGGGGCTTGGTTCCTTTGTTGAATACCCAAGGGAAGCCTTACCCCCTAGGAGGAGTGGATGGGAGTGGTATGAGGGGAGGTGGGTGGAGAGTGGGAAAAGAGGAGGGAGAGGGGAACAGTCATTGGTGGGTAAAATGGAAAAAAATTAAATAAAAAGAAGAAAAAAACCTGCTATAAGCATTAAAAATTCTATTACTCCATTTAAAACATACCTAGGACCATTTCCATCCAGGTAGAGCCAAAGCACCCTCAGGAAGTTGACTAGGGACACACACATGCACCTGCATGTGTACAATCAAGTACACTGTAAGTACATTCTATTTTTATAAGTACTAGACTCTAAAACACTTTATTTTATTTTATTTATTTTTATGAATGCAAAACTAGTACTCTTGGGAGGGAATGGTCCTATGACTATGTAGGAATCTTATCTATTAACTTTTCTCATAGCAGAACTGCTCCCTATTTGCTAATTTTTTTCTAGGAAACAAAAGAGACATGTAGGCAAAATTTGAAGAGTTCAATCTTGAGTCTGGAGGAATCAAAGATAGGGCTTGAAGTCAGCCACAGATACTCCATAGCAGTTTCTGAGGCAAAATGAGACAGTAACACCCCAGTAATGAAGCTACTGTGGCACGGCACTGAATCTAGTTCATATTAAGTTCATTTTTCAAATATTAAAACTTAAATATGTAATATGTTAAGCACAATAACCAATAAAGTGTCCATTTACTGACATTATCAAGAGTTGTTCACAAATCATGAAAATAAAACCACAACTCAAGCTGCATCTCTTCCTGTATGAGTCATAAGAATGTTAAAGCTGAGCTTTGCAAAGGACAGTAGATCACACACCCCAAGGCAGTTCTGGGTTCTGTGCATATTCAGTAACTTATTTCTGTTTACATAAAAAAGAAGAACAAGAGGGAGGAGAGAAGGATGAGGAGTAAACAGCAAGGCAAAGAGCAGCATGTCCATTAGTCCTGGCACAAAGGATAGAAGTGGGAGCTTATGAATCAACAGGTATAAAGTTAAATTAGAGAACACAGATACATACTTAAGTTCTGCTTTATAGCATTATTATTATAGTCAACTATATGGTATATAAGTATTTGAATCCATTAGAAGTTCTGGGTTTTTTTTGAAAGAATTTTTGAACCATAACCATTATATGAATAACAAAGCACATGAAAGTCCAGCATAGACTGAAAGGCAAGATGTGCCCACTTGGCCCTAGTTACAGGAATAACCAAGCCTCTTTAGTTGGTTTTGAGGTCCACTCCATAAGACACAAACCATGCCTGGTACTGTAAATTAATTATAAAACTCATGGCTGAGAGGATGCTAGGGCCTAGAGACAAAGTTACTGCTGCTAAGCTAATTTTTCATGTTGCTAACCTGGCTTTCTAAAGGTTTATGCTTATACCACAATCATGTGCTAATCTCACTTTTAATTAGAGAGGACTCTGTTCACAATGAATGGCAGTGAAAGCAGAGAAACGTGCCTGCTCAAGGTACTGAGAATATGTGACAGTGGATTACTTAACCTTAAACAGGGCATTTACATCTCCTCTTCTAAGCCTCAGGAATCATTATGGGGAAAGTAACAGGAAGAATATAAGAGCCAAAAATATGGAGCAGCACTATAAAATGCTACATTCTGGGCAGAACACAGCCAATGAAATCATGACTTTATAGCAGCTTTGGATAACTGCACTGAGCCTATATAAGGTTGGGCTTATCATCAATTACACATTTCTACCTATTGAACTATTGACTACTGATGGATAGTAGTAGAAAGGGCGTCACTCTGTTCAGTTGAATACCCACTGAGGTGTTCACCAGACTCCAATGACAAGTTCCAAACTCATGGTCACACAGACCACTCTGGTTAAACTCAGTGGGACACAAAGCACAATAAAGAGAAATGAATTATCTCACTGAACATGGGGAAGTTGAGCTGGTACCTAACTAGAGCCTTTATACCTATTGATTAGTATTCATGGTGCTGGAAGGTACTCTGCATGCTACCAAAGAAGGGAGACAAACACCAACCCAGTTACAAACCCTATACTATACAATAGTGAGCTGCCTGCATGATATACTGCTATAATGGTGGCACAAAATTTATGGAAGTTACCAACCACTCTTTAATTGTATTTAAGGCCCACTCCATGAGATGGAACTCATACCTGACACTGCTCAGGTGGCCAACTATCTGAGGTGGACCTAGGTGAAAACCAACTACTGCTGTTCTGCTAAATAATATAGCAATACAATTCTGATATTCTCCTAATGATATTCTGCTTTACCCATAGATCAGTGTCTTGCTCAGCCATCTCCAGAAAGGCTGATCTCTTGCAGTAGTTGGTAATTAAGACAGAGATCCACAACTGGACAATGTGGAGAGAGTGAAAGACCTTGGAACACTCACTCCTAAAGGGGATGTCTTATCAATCTCTTTCTACCTCAGGGGGCAGAGATCTATGTGGGAGAGGAGGCAGAAAGATTGTGAGAGCCAGAGGGAGGGAGAACACCAAGGAAAGAAGATTATCCAGATACTGACTTACACAGAACTGACTCATGTACCTACCCATAGAGACTGTGGCAGCGTACACAAGGAGGGCTTGCACAGGTCTTCCAGATACAATTGGCCTGACTCATGTATGTACTGAGAGACTGTGGCACTGTGCACAGGGAGGGTTTGCACAGGTTCATGCCAGACAGGATCTCAGGGCTGAAAGTGAGAACTGGATAAGACCTCCCATTCCTAACTAAAGATATCTCCAATCGATAACTGCTTGCAAAGGAAAAATCAGTTTTCTGCAATGGAGTCTCATTAGGTATAAAAACCACACTTAAGAGTATGCTCTGTGTCCCACAGTAGGTGACTGTCCCAAAACAAACTCAGTAGTGTTTTTGTAGATTTTTTTACTGCATGTTGCTTTGTTTGGGCAGTTTTATCTTACTTGTCTTTTGTTTGTATACTGCTGCTTCCAATATTTGGTGTCATGTGTTTTGTTTTTTGGTGTGTGTGTGTGTGTGTGTGTGTGTGTGTGTGTGTATCTATGTCTGTGTCTCTCTGTATATGTGTTTCTTGTGCTTCTTCACTGCCTGTTAAAATGATAGTTTGTTTTCTAGATTTTTTTTGTATGTTTATTTTTGAAAAAAGAAAAAGGGCATGGAGTTTGATTAGTGGGGAGGATCTGGAAGGATCTGGGATATGGGAAACCTCAGGCAGAATACATTACATTAATTTTCAACTAAAATAACAGGAATTCAAAAAAGAGACTTGTAGAGAGGAGGGGAATAATAGGATGGAAGGCATACTAGAATATTATTATGTGATATTTAAGAATATGTCTAAGAATGCTAAATCACAAAATGATACCCTAGACACCATAGTGTTATAGCTCCGTGTTCCATGGAGTAATTACATGGTATAATTCTGATGTAGAGAGCCTGCTGTACTTGGAGTCATGTACTGGCATTGCACATGCAAATGCATAAAGTGCATGATTGTTGATATTAACAATGAATAACTATGAGTTTATTATAAATTATATCCAATCACACTTTCAGTGTTTTATCATTCACTCCTTCTGTTTATATAAAAACAATGAAACTAGTATAGGACAATAAGCCATGCTATTCCAGCACTGACTTCATCCCCTTGTGTTACTGTGTCTCTTGATTGCATCAAGAGCTGTTAAGGTGGTTGATATAATGTATTCCATCTGTGGCTGTGCAAGAAGTTGCAGACAGGCTTTTGGAAAATGTCCATGGTTAAGAAACACAGAGTTCTTTTCTATTCAAACAGTTTCACTGCCAAATACATTGCTAAAGAATGAATTACATGTTTTTCCATAAAATCCTTGATTATTTAATTTACCAAATATTTTATAAGAAGAGTCAACTTTGCTTTCACAATGAACAACACAAATAAAACCAACGCAAATGAACACATAAATAAAACTCATTCAAGCTTTAATAAATGTAGAAGTTCACATAATTTTGTGTACACTTTTATGTAATTTTCCTACAGATAACCAGCATCCTAGATGTGTTACTTGGTTCACTGACTTTCAAGCAAACTTTCACATCTGCTCTGCAGGCAACATCAAATTCTAGACTTTGATTTTACCACACCAGAGGACAAACTCTGCCAGCTTTGCCAGCATTTATTTTCCCTACCCATATACTGCAGCCATCAGAGATCACTTACACTTGGGGAGAGGGAACAACACAGGATAAGACTTCCACAGAGACTCATTCTATTTTACAACCAGTTCAACATATGGAAAAAAGAGAATCTGTGTTCACACTGAGCTTTACTATATATTTGCATATGTATGTGTGAGCCTCATATCCAATTTGATCTATTATAACAAAACAGTCCAGGAGGTAATTATAAATTTATCTTAATTTCATAGACAGAAGAACATACAATTTAGGAGAAAAATATTTGTTAGACATGTGTGTCCTGTCTCCAGATATAACCTATAGACCAAAACCAATTCTATAATATAAAGCTTATCATTTTCCTATTAGTCAGGTTTAGCACAGAGCATGCTTTTGGTGAGCAAGCTTGTGAAGGAGCTGTACAGCATTTTATAACATTTCATTTTAGATAGTACAGCTGCAGTATTCAGCCTTGAAAAACAAAAACCTAGAAGGGGGCAGGTCTTCTCAGATGTTTGACTGTTGCTGCTTCCACTTTGTTTTACAGCTGCCAAAAGCAGATGGGTCTTGAGGAAGTGGGTGGAGACTCTGCTCTGCCCTCTCTTGGGAGAAGCCTCCCTACTGCATCTAAAGGCTAAGAGCCTCTTATTCTAGCCGAAACCACAAAGACTTGTAAGTGCCTTTTAGCTGGAAGCCCTGAGGTTTGGGGGATGCTGGTGGAAACTCATCCTGGCGTGTGATGCCTGAAGATTTTTTCGAGATTGATAGCATATAAATGATCCTAATTTCAGGTTCATATTCTCTCTCTGTGTTGCCAGGGATGACATATAAGATGGCTGACGTGCTGTAAGCAGAGATTGGAGAAAAGGGGACCTGGGGTTGTGGACCATCAACCCTCCCTGTGTTCCCCTCTAGATCTTCTGCTTAGCATGCCTCTAGAGGGCCAAGGCAGAAATGTCCCAAGGTCATGCTTTATGGCATGCATATGTCATGCCCTCCTCCATATAAATACTTCTTATAATACTAGTCTTTTTCTTCTATCTGATCTTCATGTTCTGTGTTCCTAGATCAATGGTGATTTCTGTGATACAGGAAAGGAGTGAAGTAAATATCACAGGAAATTATACAAAGATGATCACTCAGGCTGGAGTTAAGGCAGTTATGTAGTTCATGGAAAAGAACCTGCAGCCTGGGGAAGCTTTTTAGGCTTGGATAAACTGTACCAAATATGTGGTTAACTATAGCACATGGTATGATATGTACTAACACACTGGATTTCAATTGGCCATGATGAATAATTCAGTTTCTGAGGATATTCCAAGGACATTGTGTAAAACTTGAGACACTAAGGGGTATTGGCTGAAGACTATGGATGGAGTAACATATAGATGGGATGACAAACTGAAAGTGTGGGTACCTAGAATAAGAAGAAAATAGTGGCCTCTACCAAGAAAGGGAGATGGCAACTTTAACTCAGATATTTTTTATTCCTCCTGAAGGAGTGTGGAGATAATGTGACAACTGATGGAGTGATTGCTACAAGCTTTATTGGGTTCCTAGATTGAAAAGAGCTGCCAAGAAAGGTGAGATTCCTTTCATAGAAGCTCTGTAAATTAGATTAGGTCTTCCTTGGAATTGTTGGATATAGAAGGACAGAAGTTGCTGACTTGCAGGGACAGATTTCTTGTCTGAGGTCATTGTAGCCCACCAGTCATGGAGCTTAGTGTTTGCAGAGGGCTGAGGAGTAACTTAGGTGGCTACAGAAGTCTTGAAGTCGGAGGAGGCTGTGTGAGAAGGAAATGACTGTCTGGTATATTAACCACTGTTCTTATTTTTACCTTTTTTTGTGAAATTGCATGTTGCTAGCCTTTGGGTCAAGTGCTCAGAAGATTGTATAATCATTAATGATAAAATAGATTATGCTTGCTTTGGTGTTAAGTCTGGGATAGTTCCTATGTTTAGTAAAAGATGATGAAGAATATATTGGTGATTTTCTAAGAATAATCTTTGGAAGCATGAGAACATTTTGTCTTTGGTGATTTCTCCTTTCCTTTCTGTTCACCCTTTACTTATATTAAAAGACTGAGGTCACCAGGGCAAAAGCAGAAGCTAAAGAAGCTGTAGCAAAAGCTAAGAGAAACTAGGAGAAGCTAAGAGAAGTTAGAGAAAGTAGGAGAAGCTCAGAGAAACTGAGCAACCGCAGAAGCCTGGAGTGACCTGTCAGCTTGCAAGAACACTGTCTCTGAGTCATTATTGTGCCTTTCAGGTATCCCATCCTTCAGACCCCAGAAACTGCTGAGGCTGGTCCCTGGCACTGCGTGGTGATATATTGTGTACCCTAATAAAATTTACGTGAAGATCAGAGGACAGAACAAGCCACCAGATTAAACATAGAGGGCAGGCAGTGGTGGCACACACCTTTGCTCCTAGCACTCAGGAGGCAGAGATCTGTCTGTATCTCTGTGAGTTCAAAGCTACCCTGGACTGCATGAGATTGATTCAGTCTAGGAGAGAAACAGAGCCAGGCAGTGGTGACACATACCTTTGACCCAGTACTGGGAAGCACACATGCCTTTCATTCCAGTAAGCGAAGGCTGGGCGGAGAAAGGTGTATAAAGTGTGAGGAGACAGGAACTAAAGGCTTTTCGGCAGAAGCGTCTCTTTCAGCTAGAGGCTTTTTGGACTGGAGCCTTTCGGGTGAGGACTCAAAGGATTTCAGTCAGAGGATTCCTAGAATTGGTGAGGTGAGACATGGCAGTGGATTGTTCCTTTGTCTGTCTGATCTTTCAGGATTTACCCCAATATCTGGTACCATTTCTTTTTTTATTTATTAATAAGACCTTTAAAAATCGAGCAAATTGGTTTGGGGATTTAGCTCAGTGGTGGAGCGCTTGCCTAGCGCAAGACCCTGGGTTCGATCCTCAGCTCAAAAAAAAAAAAAAAAAAAAATCGAGCAAATCTCTCTCTGTCTTTGCCTCTGTCTGTCTCTCCCTCCCCCCCCCCATCTTTCTTCTTCTCACTCTTCATCTATTTCACAAAATAGGTTTTTGTTGTTGCTTTTTGTTTTTCTTTTCAGTTTTAGGTAAGTTTGTCCTATGAACATGGAGCTTTCATTCTCCAACCACCCTGATCCGTTGCAGCCCATAAATGCTTTTCTATAGACATTTGAGAGATTGAAGTTGTGTCTTTTGTAAATTTTTGGCACTGAAGGTCTTGGATCGAGAGTCTCTGATTAAATAATTATTTTTATTCACTCCACACTGCCATCACTTTTCTGGGCTTGAAGCACGGATTGTCCCCTTCCTGCAGCAGTAACTAGCAGGGTGTGGCCAGCTGATTCATCCTACTTCCTGCCTGCCTTTGAGCTGATACTGTCCCAACAGTTACAAAGCTGCAGGGCCATCCACCACCCAGGCAACTCCCCAACCCAAAGTCCTTCGTTATCTAGTGTTACACAGTTTAAGTCTGTAACTGGTCACTTCGGGAGCCAGTCTCTACCTCAAGGACCTTTGAGAGCTTCCATCCTGTGCGGCAGAAGGAACACTTACCACAGGTGACCGAGGAAGGGTCAGGAGAGGGTAAAACACCATTTGGGGAAATTTGTTCTGAGGTTGGATTCAGGAAGTCCCTGTTTCATTGTAGGAGACGCTTGTCTGTCTGCCTCTCTCCTCTCTCAGCCTCCTGCTGTGGCCACTGCCAGCCTGAGATATCTGCTGCCAGACACAGTCCATCCTTCAGCTGAGCTGCTCTTGGGTGAGTCTCCTGCTCTAAGCTTCCTGCTGCTGTCAGTAGAAATTCTTCTCCCCCTGCTCCAAGCTCCTCTACATGTCCCCAGGGAAAGTCCTTCCCAGTGCTTGCTGCTCTCCTCCCCCTCCTTCCTGCTTCTCTGTTACCTCTGTCCTGCTGTCCAGAAATGAGCCATTCTAACACTGTCAGACTTTTCCAATAGCTCAAAATCGCAGGTGTAGAAAACAGACACTTTTTTGGTAGAGATTTTTGTGACTGAAATGATAAGAAATCTGTAGAAAACACCACTGATATCAGAGGGATGGTTTCCAGAGAGACTAAGACAGTGTCCCCAGCCTTCAGCCTGGCCTAGGGCTTAGATATGGAAATCAGGATTTTGTACAGGCTGACAAGTTTTATTGCACTGAGCTATCACCCTAGTCTGAGAGCTTTAAAGGGTCATGAGGATCAGCCTGAAGGACCTAGAAAAAGCTCTCCAATGCCTTCAGAATCCCTAATACTCAGAGGACCAAGGGTGTTCTTTCAAGAGGGTTTTCTTGCCTGTAGATCTGAAAGACAAGGCTGGACTTTTAAGGGACTCATCCTTGGGCATCTAAACAAGCATGGTGTGTGTTCCCAGTTGAGACCTTTTAGGTCCTTAGGATGAATTTCCATGAAAACCACACTTGATGGTGTTGGGCACAGTGACAACAGAGGGAGGCAAGCTAGCACACAGTCAGGTTTAGAAAGGCCCAGAAGAGCTTTGAGGGTTATCAGGACCATGATTGAAATTAGCCCAATCACTAGACTCTGTGGATAAAATAATAATGTAAATAATTACCTAGGATAATCCATGTATTTCTTTGTCTTTCTGTTACAAGCAAGATTTGTAAAAAAATATAATTCATGAACTATATTTTGGAATGTCTATTTTAAAAGAAATGTTGCATGCATAATCTTTATATGCCTGAGTATGTCTTTTAAATTAAGTACTATTTTTAATTTATCCTTTAAAATCTTTATAGATATGTGCAATGTATTTTGATTAGTCATCCCATTCCTACCTTCTAGCTACCCCTCACATCTGCAACAGGTCCCTCTCCTAATAGTATATCCCTTTATTTTATTTTTTCTTAACCTATTGACTCGAATTAGTGCTGCTTATATGTGCAAAGGTTCAGGGTCATCTTTTGGAGCATGAGCAATCTAACAGGCTCCAAGTCCCTGAGGAAAAATGACTGTCCCACTCCAAGAAGCTCTCAACTTTAAAGCTCTTCAGGTTGGTATTGGACTGTATGTACCGTACCCCTCTCCAATGTGTGCTGAACTGTGACTGGTTTGACGGTACATGTCTTGTGTGGGTAACAACACCTGCTTTGAGTTCATGACTAATATGGCCCTGTCATGGACAGAAGACACTGACTTACAGTAGTCCTCTATGACCTTTGGCTCTCAGAAATTTTCTGACACTTCTCTCTGATGTTGGTTGAGGTGCGATAGGTGTGGGGGTACAGACATGATGATCTAGATGGTCATTTAGGGCTAAGCATTCCACAGTCACTTATTTACTCTCTGCATTGCCCAATGTGGTCTGAGAGAGAAAAGCATATAACTGGCTGGCATTGATTGTGTGACACTATCATGAACCTCTTAGTGATGTGTCTTCTCTGCACAGAAACCTGCAGTCACCATGGAACATCACTTTGGTTTAATCACTGTCAACAAGAAGCCAGGTAAGCCTGACTTACAACTCTTAGTGATGAGGTAGTTGTACCCAGCACAACTCCTCATTTATAATCCCAGACTGGTAAAGTTTGTGGATCTCCTAAACACTGATATCTTCCCCAGTGCCACTGAAGAGCATCTCAGTAAACCTGTCCATCAATGACTTTGTGGCTGGGGTGTCTACAACCTTAAATTATGAGAATAAGGAAAAAGTCCCACTAGAGGCAATCTTTGTGTTCCCCATGGATGAAGACTCTGCTGTCTACAGCTTTGAAGCCTTGGTAGACGGGAAGAAAATTGTGGCAGAATTGCAGGAGAAGATGAAGGTCTGAAAGATGAGTACATTATCTTTTCTTTTAAACTGCATTCTACCTTTATCTTTATAAACAATTCATGAGGTTACCCCATCAGATATTGACTGTTCTTTTATTCACTTCTAATTACTATTTGCCTAAAATCAATAAGGCAGAGGAAATCAAGTAGAAGCTACCAGAATAATTGTGAAGTTCACAGGATCCATGGCACTCCCTCTGAACAGTCTGTGTTTTCTTTACTTCACATGATTTCATTTCAACCCATCCTGCTCTTGCTCTAGGCCCATAGGACCTATGAGGATGCCCTCTCCAAGGGCCATCAAGCTTACTTATTGGAAGAGGATGACTATTCCAGGGATGTCTTTTCTTGCAATGTGGGGAACCTCCATCCTGGGTCTAAGGTGGCAGTTACCCTGAGGTATGTGCAAGAATTGCCTCTGGAAACAGATGGTGCCCTTCGCTATGTGCTCCCAGCAATCTTGAATCCAAGATACAAGCTCTCTGGTAAGTAATTTCTACCTTTGAAAACCAGTGGTAGAATGGCTGGGGAAATACACAAATTATGTTTGTGTTGGAAATTGTTGACATGGAAACAGAATTAATGTACTATTTTGTAGAAAGGTCAGCAAACAGTTGCTTGAATATAAAGACCCCTATAATGCCTTTGGAAGACCTGCCCTACACACTCAGATTGGTTGCCACCATCACTTCCCAGCATGGCATTGAGAAGGTCCAATCCAACTGCTCCTTGAGTCCTATTCAATACCTTGCAGATGACATGACTTCTGCTCAGGTGAGTAGTAAGAGAACACTAATGTCAGTCCCCTCTGTCTTCATTGTTGACTTGGTCCTTAATCATTCTTCCCACATTTCCCTTGTTTTTTCTGGCCATGCTTGAAGAAGCACACTATCTACCTTCTCTCCTCTGGGTATTATGTAGACTCTGTTTCATCCAGTCCTTCCTGTACTTCTGATTGTGCTCCTGATGTGAGAAGCCTGAAACACTGAAAGCAATCAGTGGCAGTTCTAACATGGCTACTCTGATGGTATTCTACTCAGGTTTCCTTGGCTGAAGGATACACATTTGACCGGGATGTGGAACTCCTGATTTACTACAATGAAGTGCACAGTCCCAGTGTAGCTGTGGAGATGGGGATGCCAGACATGAAGCCAGGTATTTTCTACTTCCCACTATAGTCCCTTTCTAAGATGTAATTCCCAATTAGCCTTGATTTTCTACCCTCTATCCAGGATCAGTATATGTCCACTAAAATATTGACTTTTCACTTCCACATGGAAAAATGACAGGGCTTAATAGGTAATCAGATGATTATGTCTTACAGGCTAATTTACATAGGTTACTAGGTAATTAGAGGGAAAATAGGACTACTTAATTCACAAGAAAATATGCAGCTCCTTATCAACATGTAACAATGACTGGTCTTACAAAAAAGGCAAATAGAAAGTAATCTTGTGACTACTTCTCCTGTCATAGGATCAGTGATCTCCCAATCTGACAAAGTCTCATGCTTCACATGGTATGGTGAGTTTACACTGTCAGATAGTGTTGGAGCAAGTCAGTTGTTTTCAACTGTTTTGAAAGTATTTGGGCTACAAATAGTAAAGTAATTACTCATTTTGACAATTCTAATATTTACAATATTTCTTTTGATATAAATGTAAATGTCTATATGATATGCAGATGATATTGATCAATATTATAATAGTATCCAATATTTGTAAATGATGAGAAGGTTATGTAGTCACTATTTGTGTCATCAGTTACATGATTAGTTACAATGTCATTATTAAAATAGTGTACATTAACAAACTGGAAGAATTTAGGTAGAAGGTCTCCAAATAATGGGATGGAAAAATTAGTTATAATTCCTAATAGCACTATAAAATAATAGTTCAAAAAGGAAAATAACGTACTATAATCTAGACAATGTGCAAATAGTTATTTGTAGGTGAAAATAATGACACTTTAAATAGATTTTTTTAATTAATTCATCATAACTCAATGTCATCTTCTTGACAGTTCTCATTTTCTTGTCTTATGACTAATAGGAAAGGTCAAATTTAACACAGAATTAATTTTAGGTCTCCTGTGTGCTGTAGAAATTGAACTTGGAAAAAAGAATCACAAGAATCCAACTCAAACTCTTTCCTTGTAGCCTACTTGATTTTTTCTTGGACTAAATTTAGTTTTCCAGTGAGTTTTGTTTCTTATTTACATCTAGTGATTGTCATATAAAACATTTCCTTATATGTATACTCAACTTTTATAAAAGCTGGCACAGCCCACATGGGTGTTTTGCTTTCTCTGTCTCTTTTGGCCCATTCTGCACTGAGTTACAAAGATCATCACACAATATAAAAGGTTGCTGCAACTCTTCATCTCCAGGTTGGATATATGGAAGCTCTTTGGGGGCCAATGTTATTCACACTGTGACATCTGAGCTTAGGCTTATCTGCTGTCACTGTAAAGCAGTGTGAGGACTTTATAATGTACCTGGGTTTCCATACTCAACCCCTTCCAATATATCATTTTCAAGTATGACCTCATGCTGAACCGCAGGTAGGGGCTTCTTCTCACACTGGTTGGCCAGTTCTCTCTGAGGTCACTCAGGGGAATTCCAGTTTCCCTGGGTTTCTTCCAACTTGCTCATCTCCCCTGTAGCTCTATGCTCTATCTTTGTTGCTGTTGATTTCTTGATCTCCTGTTTGGGTTTTCATAAAATATTCCAACTCAGACTTGGTCTTCAGTCAGGAGTATTTTTTTTTTTTTTTTGAGCTGAGGATTGAACCCAGGGCCTTGCGCTTCCTAGGCAAGTTCTCTACCACTGAGCTAAATCCCCAACCCCAGTCAGGAGTATTTTTATCCACCATATAGAACCTTAAGATGCTGCTTCTTAATAGGTAATAACTAAGGTCTCAGTTTCTTCCTTTTTATGGTGTCTCTTTGGTTCCATGAATATGTTCTCATCTCTAGTCTATGATCAGATTTGCAGGTTATCAGTGAACATAGTTGATCATATCTCAATCTAATTCCTTCCATCTATGATTCCTCATTTCTGCTTCCCACTACATATATTTTACAAGATATCTTCCTGTTTTCATGTCCTTCACAAGCACAAGGGTATTTTAATAGGCTTGGCTCACTAAAACCCTTGAATGTAATACCAACATGAAGCACATAAATACATGAACTAAATTATGTGTTAAACTTAGACTATATAATTACACAAATTTAAAAGTAGAAAAAAGTATAAAATTATAATTAACAGCTCAGTGTGAGCTAAGCCTTACCCTGAATTCTGTAAGCATATTGTATCACTTAAGCTTACAATAGTGCTATAGGAGGAATTACTACCTTGATGCTTCAGAAGAGGCAACTGAGGCTAAGAAATAGAGCTGCCCATTTATAAACAATGAACCTCTGACTTACAAAGTGAAATCACATGAATTGGTTGGAAAGAACTAGTAGACACCATACAAGGAGTGCTGATACCTATAAGACCTTCTTCTAAACAGTGTAGATATTCATTCCCATCATTCTCATGGACTTGTGGCTTCTCAGTAAGAGTACTGGTGTCATGCTAACGATCTGTCTCCCAGGGTGGCAAGAAATCTACTTTACACATTCAAAACAATGCTACTCTTGCATCAGCTGTATATCTAAAGATCTGTATCTGGTACATATGTATAATGTTTCCCCCAGTTTTCTAGGGGTACTTTCCTGAGTGGCCTGCTCTTGGAATTTGTCATTTAAAGAAATATGCATATAAGTATCATTTCCCCCCAAGGTTCCAAATGAAGATATAATCAGTGACGCAGGCATCACATTCCCATTAATAAAATTGAAGAGATTTATCTCTGTTAGGAATATTGTCTGTATCTTTGTGTCATGATGGAAGCTGCTAAGCTATTGTGCCCTCTTCAATTGTTAAGATGCCTAGAATTTGCACACACTGATACTGCTTTGTTATTGTCTGTTAATTCCTACCTTGTTTCCCCCCCTCTCCCTCTGTTCTGCTTCTTTTTCTTTTATGTTGACCACTCACATTATTCATGTGCACACAGCACAAAAAGAGAAAACACATTTATTTGTTTTTTGAGTTTCTCAGTTCTCTATTGAATTGATAATTGGTTCTTGGGGACTTTAGAACATTTGAGTTTCCTTGTACCTTACAGGGTTCTTCTTCTTTCTGTACAGATATTTTGATGGGAGCTCCTTCTGTAATGGTGAGTTTCTATCCAGATATTCCAGATGTGGAAGCCTCAAGGACCTGTGGAGAATTTGTGTTCCTCATGGACTGCTCTGGAAGTATGGAGTCCCCCATGAACAACCAAAAGGATTCTCAGCTACGCATAGAAGCTGCCAAGGTAAAGCCAGATTCTTCAGTGTTTGGGAAGTGCCTTGTGAGGATGATTGGGAATGCTATGGGTAAGGCTCATTTATAGTTGTAACAATATCTATATGTCTATAAAAATAACAAGCATGGCCACTCTGACCTCAGCCTTGCAATAAAAGGTGACATAAGATGGTGACTTTTTCTAACCTTCAGAACTAGACTGGGGTCTGTATGCTTGGTAGAGCTCTCTCTCACTCCATCTCCTCATCTTTACTCACATTCAGGAAACTTTGTTGCTGTTGCTGAAGAGTTTACCCATGGGTTGTTATTTCAACATCTATGGATTTGGATCTTCCTATGAAAAATTCTTTCCGTAAGTTTCTGTGAAGAGCATGGACTGTGAAATAATGTACTTTAAAGTAGGGTCAGCACTTTTAAACTGACTATAGCAGAATAGTTAGTAATATTGGGATCATCAGAAGCAGTTTTAGTGATAGTAATTTCGGGATAGGAATAGCAATGTGTGCGACTCCCACGTGACTAGACATGCTTGTTTCTCTAAGGGAGAGTGTGAAGTACACTCAGAAATCAATGGAGGAGGCAGTGGAAAAAGTGGAGTGTTTAAAAGCAGACCTAGGGGGCACTGAAATCTTGAAACCACTCCTGAACATTTACAAGGCGCCCTCCATTCCTGGCCATCCCTTGCAGGTGAGCTTTGGAACCAAGCTAAGAGGGCAAATTGTGAAATTGTCCATTAATCTGATTCCCAGTTCTCCCATATATAATTATGTAAATAGTGCATAAACTTAAGTCATCTATTATACAGTGAAGAGAAAAAGACCAGAGGCAGTGTTCTTCCACTATTCCATGGTGCTGGCAATCAACTTCTTTTGTGGTACCAAAAGTTTAAGATGAGAGATGGGTGGGAGGATGTGAAACTCTTCCCAGGGTGTGAAACTCTTCCCACTGCAGAGTCTCTATGGCAACATGGAGCAAGTGACAGTGGAGCACTAGGGTCTCCATCCCTTTGTGAAGAAGCTACAAAGACTGTAAATAGTTGTGGTCCATGAGGACCAATGCTGTTGTCAACCAATGAATTTGGCAGAAGCCAGATGAATGCATCTTTGTTTGTTTGTTTGTTTTGCAGCTCTTTGTCTTCACAGATGGAGAAGTCAGTGACACATTTAGTGTCATTAGAGAGGTTCAGTTAAACAGCAAGAAGCACAGGTAGGAGGAGAGTGTGGTTCTACTGTGATGCCTACACCCCAAGCATGGCCACATATGACTTGTTCCATGTGATATCATGGGATCCCAAGCTTCTAAAGGGACAGTGTGACTCAAGTTAGTTAACTAGCTGACCCCGAAATTTCTATAAAGTTTTCAAAAGGAGTTTTCCACTTAACAATGATACCACAAGGTCTTTGTTCCTCATTTTTCCAAAGCTCTGAAGGACATATTGAATCATGTTTTCATTACAAAGGTGCTGACAGGTTCGAATAGAAAGTTACTTAAATCACAGGTATCTGGGTAGATGAGCTGTCGTAGTGTGCACACACTGCATCCATCACAAGTACAGAGCTAGTCAGTTATCAGTCTTCTTTTGCTCTTTCCACCACTCACTAGTTTACACCTAGATCAAATATAATTTTTGTGGATTATGTGAAATCTTCTTGTTTTGGTATTATACTGAGTCTCACGGTAGTTGTCTCTTTCCGTATAACTCACCTTGATTCTTTATCTCACTAGTTTGTTTAGTTGTACACATAATTTGTATATAACTGTAGTCAAGTTGCATAAGTGTATGTTTTTCCATGAAGTAGTTCAGTATATTTTATATTGACGCACATAATGATGGACTTTCTTTGGGCTTTGTAGTGATTGTATTACATATCACAAGCCATCTACTGGAGATTTAATTTGTATGGGAGGATGTGAATAAGCTAAAGGCAGATGTTACAAAGTGTTTACAAGGGATCCTGGACCAACTCTATAGAAAGCAAAGCAAGTCACATGAACACACCCAAATGTACTGTTCTTTAAGTAGACAAGGCTGTCCAATTTCTGTGGAATGGCAGTTTCACAAGCTGTAGTAATTTAACTCACATCAACTTGATACATGGATTCTAGTTGCTTCATTCCCTAACAATTTTAGGATTTGAGTTGTTAAAAGTTAGCCAGTTTTGTAAATGGGATCAAAGCGTCTCAGAGTTTAAAGTGTGATTTTTCCTGATAGCTCTATTTCATACAACTTTTAATATTTAATAGCCATTAAGTGGTCTCTTTAGATATTTCTTAAAATCTGTATACTACTGTTATTATTTTCTCTAGTAGATTTTCATATTTTATGGAGATGCATTTGATTTTCTGTTTTGAATATGAATATATTGAAGACTATTTTCTTTCTCTGTAGCTCATATCTTCACTATCAACAATGTTACCTCTATCTTGTTTTTTTTATTTTTTTCCCTTTTTAAAATTTATTATATTTGTATTTTAATTTTACACATTAGCCATGGGTTCCCCTGTCCTCCCCCTCCTGTTTCCACCCCCACCTCCCCACCAGCCCCTCCCCTCCATTCCCATCTCCTCCAGGGCCAAGACTCCCCTGGGGATTCATTTCAACCTGTTGGATTCAGTACAGGCAGGTCCAGTCCCCTCCTTCCAGGCTGAGCAAAGTGTCCCTGTGTAAGCCCAAGGTTCAAACAGCCAGCTCATGCACTCAGGACAGGACCCTGTCCCACAGCCTGGGAGCCTCCCAAACAATTCAAGCCATTCAATTGTCTCACTTACCCAGAGGGCCTTCTCCAGCTGGGGGCTCCACAGCCTTTGGTTCAAAATTCATGTGCTTCCATTTGTTTGGCTATTTGTCCCTGTGCTTTTCCAATCTTGGTCTCAACAATTCACACTCTTACAGTCCCTCCTCTTTCTCAACAATTGGACTCCTGGAGCTCCACCTGGGGCCTGGCCTAGGATCTGTGCATCCACGTCCATCAGTTATTGGATGAGAGTTCCAGCACGACATTTAGGGTGTTTTGCCATCTGATCACCAGAATAGGTCACATCAAGCTTTCTCTCGACCATTGCCAGCAGTCTACAGAGAATGTGTCATTGTGGATATCAAGGGTCCTCTCGGCACTCTGCCTATACCTGTTCTCATGTGGTCTTCATTTATCATGGTCTGTTATTCCATGTTCTCCCTTTCTGTTCTTGATCCAGCTGGGATCTCCTGCTCCCCTAAGCTTTCTTTCCCTCAAAACTTGCCCTTCATTACTCCCACTGTCATCCAGGTTGTTCATGTAGATCTTGTCCATTTCTCTGTCACTGGGTGATCTCTGTGTCTTTCCTAGGGTCCCATTTTCTAGGTAGCTTCCCTGGAGTTGTGTAGCAGTCTAGTCATCTTTGTTTTACATCTAGCATCCTCCTATGAGTGCGTACATACCATGTTTGTCCTTCTGAGTCTGAGTTACCTCACTTAGGATGATTTTTTTCTAGATCCATCCATTTGCCTGCAAACCTCATGATGTCACATTACCATATTTTCTTTATCCATTCTTCAGTTGAAGGGCATCTAGGTTGTTTCCAGGTTCTGGCTATTACAAACAATGCTGATATGAACATAGGTGAGCAAATGCCCTTGTGGTATGATTGAGCATTCCTTGGCTATATGCCCAAGAGTGCTACAGCTGGGTTTTGGGGGAGATGGATTCCCAATTTTCTAAGGAAGCACCATATTGATTTCCAAAGTGGCTGTACAAGCTTACATTCCCACCAGCAGTGGAAGAGAATTCCCCTTGCTCCACATCCTCTCCAACATAAGCTGATTTCTGTGTTTTTGATCTTAGCCACTCTGACAGGTGTAAGGTGGTATCTCAGAGTCATTTTGACTTGCATTTCCTGGATAATTAGGGATGTTGAGCAATTCCTTAAATGTCTTTCAGCCATTTGAGCTTCCTCTGTTGAGAATTCTCTGTTTAGTTCTATAGCCCATTTCTTAATTGGACTGTTGGGCATTTTGATGTTTAATTTCTTGAGTTCTTTATATATTCTGGATATTAGCCCTCTGTCAGATGTGAGGTTGGTGAAGATCTTTTCCCATTCTGTAGGCTGTCGCTTTGTCTTGCTGACTGTGTCCTTTGTTCTACAAAAGCTTCTCAGTTTTAACAGGTCCCATTGACTGATTATTTCTCTCAGTGTCTGTGCTACTGGTGTGATATTTAGAAAGTGATCTCTGGTGCCAATGCATTCAAGAGTACTTCCTAGTTTCTCTTCTATCAGGTTCAGAGTAACTGGATTTATGTTGAGGTCTTTGATCCACTTGGACTTAAGTTTAGTGCATGGTGACAGATATGGATCTATTTGCAGCCTTCTGCATGTTGACATCCAGTTATGCCAGCATCATTTGTTGAAGATGCTTTCTTTTGTCTATTGTACAGTTTTGGCTTCTTTGTCAAAAATTATATGTTCATGGGTGTGCAGGTTAATGCCAGCGTCTTCCATTAGATTCCATTGTTCCACATGTTGGTTTTTATGACAGTACCAATGTGTTTTTATTATGGTAGCTCTATGGTGGAGCTTGAGGTTGGGGATTGTGATGCCTCCAGAGGTTGTTTTATTGTACAGGATTCTTTTGGCTATCCTGGGTTTTTTTGTTTTTCCATATGAAGTTGAGTATTATTCTTTCCAGGTCTGTGAAGAATTGTGTTGGTAATTTGATGGGGATTGCATTGAATCTGTAGATTGCTTTTGGTAAGATTGCCATTTTTACTATGTTAATCCTGCCTATCCATGAGCATGGGAGGTCTTTCCATTTTCTGACATCTTCTTCAATTTCTTTTTTCAGAGACTTAAAGTTCTTGTCATATAGGTCCTTCACATGCTTAGTTAGAGTAACCCCAAGGTATATTATATCATTTGTGGCTATTGTAAAGGGTGATGTATCTCTGATTTCCTTCTCAGTCTGTTTGTCTATTGTATATAGGAGTGCTACTGATTTTTTTTTTTTTTGAGTTGAACTTGTATCCTGCTATGTTACTGAGGTGTTTATAAGCTGTATCAGTTCCTTGGTTGGATATTTGGGGTCACTCATGTATACTATCATGTCATCTACAAATAGGGAAATCTTGACTTTTTCCTTTTCAATTTGTATCCCCTTAATCTCCTTATGATGTCTTATAGCTCTGGCTAGAACTTCAAGTATTATATGGAATAAGTATGGGGAGAGGGGACAGCCTTGCCTTGTTCCTGATTTTAGTTGTATTGCTTTGAGTTTCTCTCCATTTAATTTGATGTTGGCTGTTGGATTGCTGTAGATTGCCTTTATTATGTTTAGGTATGTTCCCTGTATTCGTGATCGCTCCAAAACCTTTATCATGAAGAGATGTTGGATTTTGTCAAATGCCTTTTCTGCATCTAGTAAGATGATCATGTTTTTTTTCTTTGAGTTTGTTTACATGGTATATTTCATTGATGGACATTTGTATGTTGAAGCACCCTTGCATCCCTGGAATGAAGCCTACTTGATCATGGTGGATAATTGTTTTGATGTGTTCTTGGAGTCTGTTTGCAAGTATTTTATTGATTATTTTTGCATCAATGTTCATGAGGGAGATTGGTCTGTAGTTCTCTTTCTTTGTTGCATCTTTGTTTGGTTTAGGAATCAGGGTAATTGTAGCCTCATAGAAGAAGTTTGGTAATATACCTTCTGCTTCTATTGTGTGGAACTGTTTAAAGAGTATTGGAATTAAGTCTTCTTTGAAGATCTCGTAGAATTCTACAGTGTAACCATCTGGTCCTTCGATTTATTTGGTTGGGAGACTTTTAATGACTGATTCTATTTCCTTAGGGGTTATCGGACTATTTAAATGGTTTATCTGGTCTTGATTTAACTTAGTTATGTGGTACCTATCCAGAAAATTATCCATTTCATTCATATTTTCCAGTTTTGTGGAGTAGAGGTTTTTGAAGTATGACCTGATGATTCTCTGGATTTCTACATTGTCTGTTGTTATGTCCCCCTTTCCATTTCTGATTTTGTTAATTTGGATGCTCTCTCTCTGTCTTTTAGTTAGTTTGGATAAGGGCTTGTCTATCTTGTTGATCTTCTCAAAGAACCAAGTCTTTGTTTCTTTAATCCTTTGTATTTTTCTCTTTATTTCTATTTTATTGATTTCAGCTCTCAATTTGATAATTTCCTGGAGTCTGTTCCTCCTGGGAGACTTTGCTTCTTCCTGTTGAAGAGCTTTCAGGTGTGCTGTCAAGTCACTAGTGTGAGATTTCTCCAACTTCTTTATGTGGGCATTTAGTGCTGTGAATTTCCCTCTTAGCACTGCTTTCATAGTGTCCCATAAGTTTGGGTATGTGGTGTATTCATTTTCATTGATCTCTAGGAAGTCTTTAATTTCTTTATTTCTTTCTAACCCATTGGTGAATCAGTTGAGCATTATTCAGTTTCCATGAGATTGTATGATTTCTGTAGTTTTTTTTTTTGTTGTTGTTGTTATTGTTGAAATCTAACTTTAAACCATGGTGGTCTGATAGAACACAGGAGGTTATTCCAATTGTTTTCTATCTGTTTAGATTTGCTTTGTTGCCAAGTATGTGGTCGATTTTAGAGAAGGTTCCATGGGGTTGATGAGAAGAAGTTACATTTTTTTTTGTTTGGGTGGAATGTTCCGTAGATATCGATTTAGTCCATTTGAGTGATAACATCAGTTAAATCCATTAGGTCTCTGTTAAGTTTCCATTTGGCAGATCTGTCCAGAGGTGAAAGTGGGATGTTGAAGTCTCCCACTATTAATGTGTGGGGTTTTATATGTGATTTAAGCTTTAGTAATGTTTCTTTTACATATGTGGGTGCCCTTGTGTTTGGGGCATAAATGTTCAGAATTGAGACTTCATCTTGGTGGATCTTTCCTGCGATGAGTATGTAATGTCCTTCATCGTCTCTTTTGATTGATTTTAGTTTGAAGTCTACTTTGCTGGATATTAAGATGGCTACACCAGCTTGCTTCTTAAGACCATTTGATTGGAAAGTCTTTTCCCAGCCTTTTATTCTTAGGAGGTGTCTGTCTTTGAATTTGAGGTGTGTTTCTTGTATGCAGCAGAAAGATGAGTCCTGTTTTCATATTCATTCTCTTAGTCTGTGTCTTTTTATAGGTGAATTAAGTCCATTGATATTAGGGGATATTAATGACCAGTGATTGTTTATTCCTGTGATTATTTTTATTTTTTGGTGGTTTTGTGTGTACTTCTCTTCTTTGGGGTTTACTGCTCTGGTGTTATCTAGTGCCTGTGCTTTCATGGGTGTACCTGACTTCCTTAGGTTGGAATTTTCCTTCTAGTGCTTTCTGTAGGGCTGGTTTTATGGATAAGTATTGTTTAAATCTGTTTTTGTCTTGGAAGGTCTTGTTCACTCCATCTCTGATGATTGAAAGTTTTGCTGGGTATATTAGTCTAGGCTGGCATACATGGTCTCTTAGTGTCTGCATTATATCTGTCCAGGTCCTTCTGGCTTTCAAAGTCTCCATTGAGAAATTGGGTGTTATTCTGATGGGTTTGCCTTTATAAGTCACTTGGCCTTTTTCCTTTGCTGCTCTTAATATTCTTGCATCTGAAGTTCCTGTTCATTTACTCAGATTTTCTATTTCCAGCATTCCTTCTGCTAGTGTCTGCTTCATTTTTTCTATTTCCCTCTTCAGGTCTTGGACTGTTTTCCTCATCTGTTTTGTTGCTTTTTCATGATTTTCTTTCAGGGACTTATTATTTTCTTCTGCTTTATTTGTCCTTTCCTCTAATTTTTTTTAGTGTTCTTCCCATTTTTTGTTTGTCTGTTCCTCCACTTTATTTTTGATTTCTTCTATATAAGGCTCTAGCCTCTTCATGATGTTACTTATAAGGTTGTTTTCTTCTGCTTCTTCCATTATATGATGTTCATGTCTAGCTGTTGGAGAAGGGCTATGTTCTGGTGAAGCTGTATTGCTCTTTATTTTTTTGTATGTACTTCTGCTTTGATGTCTGCCCATCTTCTTGTGGATTCCTTCTTGGTCTTATCAGTGCACTTGGTCCAGACAGAGCTGACAGATTTAGGGAGCCTCTCTCTGGTCCAGATGGAAGTTCTGGGCTGGATGGGAGCTCTGGTCTAGATGAGAGTGTTGGCCGGATGGCAGCTGGGGGCTTGACTCTGAGTCTCAAGAAGTCCTTGCAGTCTCCTTATCTTGTCCAGATGGGAGTTCCAGTGTAGGATGGAAGCTCTGCTCCAAATGGGAATTCAGAGGTGGATGGGAGCTGGGGGCTGGTCTCTGAGTCTCAGGAAGTTGCTGGGGTCTCAGGCAGATAAGGGTGGAGATTGCAGAGTCTGCCTGCAATCTTGGAAAAGATGAGCCTTCCTGCAGGGCCTGCCAAATGGCTGGAAACTGGGGCCCAGTTGGGCAGGTCTTCCCGGGATGGCTGGTGACCAGGGGTAGGACCTAGAGGTGGGTGCCTCTCTTACTATAATCCCAGACACTCACCTCTGGTCCAGATGGGAGTTCCAGGGCAGGATAGAAGCTGGGGTCTGGTTTCTATGTCTCTGGAAGTGGCTGGGGTCTTGGGCAAATGGGTATGTAGGTCCACCGGAGGGTTTTGGAGAGGGGGAACTTTACTCTGGTCCAGATGAGAGTTCCGGGGCGGATCTATTTTGATTTTAAAATAGGCTTCCCTATGCAGTCCTGACTTGTGGTGGCATTGTGTTCCCAAAATATCATGCACCCTAATAAACTTATCTGGGGTCAGGGTACACTAGATACAGGGGCTAGAAAATGGTGGCACTCACACCTTTAATCCTAGCATTCCAGAGGCAGAAATTCCTCTGGAACTCTGTGAACTGAAGGCCACATTGGAAACAGCCTGGTATGGTGACACAGGCCTTTAATCCCAGAAAGTGAGCCTTTAATCCCAGGAAGTGACTACAGAAAGCAGAAAGGTATATAAGTCATGAGGACAAGAAACTAGAAGCATCTGTCTGGTTAAGCTTTTAGGCTTTGGAGCAGCAGTTCAGCTGAGAGGCTTCCGGTGTGAGGAAACAGGATCAGATGAGGAATTGGCAAGGTGAGGAGGCTGTGGCTTGTTCTGCTTCTCTGATCTTCCAGTGTTCACCTCAATAACTGGCCCCCGGTTTGATTTTATCAATAATAACTTTTAAGATTAATGGTCTGGAACTGACTGGTCTGGAACTCCTTTATTAGACCAGCCTGGCCTCAGCGGGTGTCATTCTGCCTGCCTCTGCCTCTAGAGTGCTGAGATTGCAGCCCCCGGCTACTATCACTGACTCAAGTAATCCATTTCAATTTCTATTCTTTGAAGTTTTTCTTTGGAATTATGACTTTTGCATATGCTCTGTTAATTTTTTTCTTTTCAAGCTCTGCAGATAGTTTACCTTTCACTTTGAAAAGATTTTGCTCTCTATATTGTTTTTGTTTTTGTCAGTTTCATATATAGACATAATACATTCTGGTTTCTATCTCCTGTTACCTTTTCCTTTCTCCTTCCCATCTCCATCCATCTCTCTTCCCTACCTGTTCTTTTCTTAGATTTATGTCATTTTGTTTTATAGTGTGACCAATTTTGTTTAATCAGTATCATCTCTAGGACACTGTGTTGGGACTATCCATTGAATCCTGGTGGGGTTTTTCCTTGGGTATACAGCTGAAGGCTATGAACACCCCTTTCTCTGATTCTTAGTGTGGTACTCCCATAATAGTCATGTAATTATTGCATCAATGGGTATATCCTGCCCAGAAGATGGTATAATAGTTTGTAGGGCTTACAGCTGATTAATATCATTGATGTCTTTTCTCTTTCAGCAGCCTCTTTAGTATCTCTTGATTTCTCTATGTCATACAAACAAGGTGTATGGTGGCTTCAGCATTAGAGACTTAACATCTGTCTTAGTTAGGCAACCATGAACAATGACAAGACTCTATCTTGTTTTCTGGACTCATAAGTGGCTATCCATTTCCTGACATTGGTTTTTTGTTTCATAACTAATGGTCTCAAGGTGAAGCCTTTTCCAAACATGTAGACTATCTTCCTTAAATTTTAAATAAAGAAATTCAGCACAATTGATTAACTACAATACTGAGCTCTATCTCAGGCCTCTACTCATGTTTTATTTTGAGAGAGTTTTGCCTTGAACTCTCTATAGCCCAGGCAGGATTTGAACTTTCACTTTTCCTGGTTTAAGTCCCAAGAATCTAGGATTACCTGCCTACATCCACAATTCTCTTTTAGAGTGTCTAAAATATACTTCAAGTTCATTTTCACCACAGAAATTTGGTCATCTTGTACGTGTTGTTTCATCACTGAATTCCAGTGCTTTGGGTGTCATGATGAGCATCTATACAAGTGCAGATTGTTTCTGATTCCTCTGTTCCACTGGCCTAATGGATACAAATGTATTTCAGAACTACACCACATAAATTAATCATCTCTCTGGCAATTCTTGATTTCCAGTGCTCTAGAGCATCCATTCTGCTCATTATCAAGATTTCTTTACTTATTTTTCTCCTTCTTTCCTTCCTTCCTTCATTTTTTCCCTTTTCTGCCTAGTCATGATTTCACTATGTAGACCTTGACTTTCTTGGAACTCATTATTTCTAACACGGTGGCCTCAAACTCATAGAGATCTGTCTGCCTCTGCCTCCTAAGTGCTTTTATTAGAGTATGAACCTTCATGCCTTGCTTTCAAAATTCTCTTAATTATACTTGGTTCTTTGTGTATTGTTTTGGATTTAGCTTGCAAATATCAAATATTCAACAAATTATCTGTTTGGATACTGATTAGAAAGACAGTGATATTGAATGCGTATAATCCAAGTAAAATATCTGGTGTTGAAATAATAATCAATAAAATAAATGAAATAAATCAATAAAAACAAGATAAGTAAATTATGCACTCACCTTCCAAGGACAAAGACATTCTGTTAAATAACCACACTAAAAAAACCTTACTCATTAAATGATATTTAATATTCATATAATATCATATGGTACTAGAGTCCATATTTCATAATTTTCCCCGAAAGTATTTCATGGCTATTTGTTTATTTTTGTGTCTATTCCAGGAGTTAATCATTATGAAATATCACTCAAATAGTTCCTTTGAATTGTGAAGGAGAGTTTGAACTACTTTTGTAGAATTTCAAGTTTTAATTCATATTTAGGATAATGCAGGATGTTTTCAACACAAATATTCCAAAATCAGCATTGTGCCAAGAATGTTACTTTGACCACTTATCTAAAGGTCAGCTCCTGACAGACTCCTTTACAATAATGTGCACATTTTATCAAGTAATATTTACTTAGTATCCTTAAATTTCATGCTATTACCCAAATCAGTAATTCCTTATACAGAAACAAAACAATAACTGAATGCTCCTCCTTCTCCTCTTCCTCCTCCTCTTCCTCATCCTGGTCCTCATCCTTATCTTCATTTTCCTTCCCTTCTTCTCCTTCTCCTCCTTCTCCCCATCTTCTTCTCCTTGTGTCCTTTCTTTTGTGGTACTGGTGGCTTAATGTAGATACTGCATAGCACTACTCAGAGCTGCATATCCAGTTCACATAGTGGTTTATAAATTCACTGTTTTCACCTTACTGCAAAGGAGAACATTTCATGTTCCTTCCTTTACTCCTTTCCTTCTTTTTCATTCTTTTTAACAAATTCATTTCTTTTGTTCCATAAGTTGTGCTTCGTTTTATTATCTCTTGTTATGCCATGTTCAGAGGCTTGCTCTTTTCTGAAGGGAAATGGAGGAAGAATGGATCTGGGAGAAAGAGAGAGAGAATAGGGGATAACTGGGTAGAATAGAGGGTCTGGATGTAATGTAAGAGAATAAAAATAATATTTTACTCTTTCCCATACTTTATGACCCTGTAGTAAGACATTTCTGCAAGCAGCCCTATGGTGAGAACAAAGATCTCATTATTTAATTTAGCCAGGGCTCCCAGCTAAGGGATGTGATGATTGTAGGCTTGTTAGCAGACACAATGGCAAAGTTAAAAACAAATACTGCAAATTTTAATGATTCCCATATTTCCAAGGCAACAAAATAGTTTTTTTTCTGAATGTCTTCCTTCCTGTTGAGATTCTTAGTTTCCATGGCTTCAGTAATTTCCCTCATCTAGTAGAATATTCAGAATCTCTGTGAACTATTTTATAATTATGTGTAGAGATTTTCATTAGTTTTACCTATGCTGTAGTAACAAATAGTTTCCATTTTTAAAATTTTTAACTGATATATAAAAAACATAAAATTGTATCATTTATGGAGTATAGCATCAGATTTCATGCACATAATTTATTTAGATATTTAGATCAGGTTAAACATATTTATATCTTCAAATATCTATATATCCTTTCAAAATTCTTTCGTCTTGTACTTGAAAATGGATAATCTATAATTATTATCTACATTTAGCAGTATATTTTATGTTACTTATCAGATGTTTTTGTCTGTACCAAACTTGATTTATAAGCTTTTATTTTTGCCTTCAGTTTCTGGTCATTGGCTTTGCATAGTGAATATGTCGATTCCAGATGGTATTTTTAAGTAGATCTAGCACTAGTGCTCTCTCTCTCTCTCCCCCCCATCCCCTCTCTCTCTCCACTCACATCCTAGACCAGACTGGCATTGGAGTTAGATCCATCATTCAGCCTCAGCCTCCCTACTGCCAAGGTTCCAAGCATTCTCCAACAGTCCCAGCTGTCCTTGTCTGTCTGGCTTTTTGTTTTGTTTTGTTTTGGTTTTTTTGAGACAGGGTTTCTCTGTGTAGCTTTGTGCCTTTCCTGGAACTTGCTTTGGAGACCAGGCTGGCCTCGAACTCACAGAGATCCGCCTGCCTCTGCCTCCCAAGTGCTGGGATTAAAAAGGCATGCACCACCACCACCCGGCGTCTGTCTGGCATTTTTGAGCCATTGCTTCTCTACAAAGCCTAGGTCCCAAGTCTTTTGAGCCTCTTGTCTGAGCTCCTCAAATCCTGATATTATAGGAGTGTGCCACAATACTTCCTTACTTGTACATTTTCTATGATATTTTTTTCATTTTCTTTTTCTTCATCTTCTAAGTTCTTACACTTTACTCTCCTTTCTTTAGTTTTTATGTCATATTATTAATTATATAATTTAGTATAATGATTGGTGTAAGGATTTTTAATTTTCTCTTTTGATGTTGTTTTGTATGGTTTTAATTAATTGAACTGGTTATTTGACAACTTCTTATATATACTTCATACTGATTGCTCTCATCCCCACCTTCCTTCTCTTATCTTATTGTGTGTGTGTGTGTGTGTGTGTGTGTGTGTGAGTGTGTGTGTGTGCAAGCACACGTGTGCACTCCTGGAGTGTGTGCATTTGAGTAAAAAATGATAGTTAAATTTCAACAAAAGAAATTCATTCACTTGTTGAGATAGGTGGTGATTTTGTCCTTTATTATTCTATGTGGAAATAATGAATATTGTTACATCTCAATACCAACTTGCACTTTTGGGTAAACCTATCTCACTACTGATGAGCAATCTTTGCCACATCTTGTGGAATTCAGTTAGCCAATATGTCTTAGGATATTGAATATTTATTAATGAGAAGTAATCCTATGAATTTTAAATTATATTGTGAGGTTTTGATATCTATGTCTTCTGGCATCAAAAGATGAGCTGGAAACACTGCCCCTTTTCTATTGTGTGAAAACTTTCTTTCTTAATTGTTTATTAGAAATGGCCAATGTGCTCTTCTGACATAGTGGACTTAGTAGATGTTATTGGACTATTGGTATTTAAATGTTATCTTTCACCTGATGGGTCTTACTCTTTGCTTTTAACCATGCCTAGACTAGGAACCGACAACCTTAATCCAGCTAAAGGGTAGTGAATTTCACGGCTGGACCATTTCTTACTTATCTCTACCTCTCTACATTGTTCTGTGAAAAATTCTCAGGCATTTTCAGGAGCAAAACTGCCACTGACAAAGCTCAAAACTCTACAATTTTCCTACTTCCTCTGAAACTGCCTCTGCCTTCAACCATCCACATTTGCCCTGTGCTTCAGGTGGGAGGTGACCAGCATAGGTAGGCTCATTTCTCTTTCCTTCTCTCCATTTTAAAGTCTTGGCTTTGGGTTTTTTTTGGTTCATATTCTCCCAGCAGTCATTGGAGCCTGTTGTCTTGGTAGTTGTCTGCTTTTACACACATTATTCAAACTACTATTTATAAGTCTCTAGTCCTCTCTGGCTTCAATAACACAATCTAGTGTTTCTGTGAGTAGAACTCACAGTGTTTTGTCCTGATCCTTGTACTGAGTTCTTTACTGTCAGATTCTAAGAATTGGTGAATTTCACCGCCATGACATCTGCATAAAGAATGCATGCAAACTCCACTAACCTGTATTCTATTGATGAACTTGAAAATGCTAAAACCAGTAGTGACTGCTTTATAAGTTATTGAGAGGGAATAAAACTACAATACAAGCTTTCATCCTCACACTTACATACTGAAAACACTCATTCTCAGATCCCATGTTGTGGGATTTGAGGATGACAACTCATATTAACATAAAGTACATGGATACTGAATGTATAAGCAAAGATGTCAGTGTATTTACTTGTCACTTTAATATTTTCATAGTTTACTGAAGGCTTTCAGAGATAAAATACTGCTAGACAGCCATTGCTCCTCTGCACTGTAGTGGGGTAAAGAACTTAAGACAGATTTTGCAAATTCTCTGGGTCCTAGATCTTCAACAGCAAAATGAAACAGAGTTTTTCTTCATAGAAGACTCATGGCATTAAATTGTATTACTTACTTAAGCATTTATTACCTCCCATGGAATAAAGTCTGATTTCTAAATGATAGCATTGCACTGACTTTGAGGTAAATACTTTATCTCTTCATCACTTTTTGATTAGCCCATGTTAACTGAAAATTCTGCTGTGGAGAACCCATTTCTAATGTTCAACATTCCACTGTTGCAGATGTTTCTCATTTGGTATTGGAGAAGGAGCCTCCACCAGTTTAATCAAAGGCATCGCTCGGGTATCAGGGGGCTCTGCAGAGTTTATCACAAGCAAGGACAGGATGCAGACCAAGGTGAGAACAGGCCAAGTGTCCAGAGTTGCAAATGCAGAATGAGTATAGGACAGGACAGGGGCAGTGCTGCAAAGGCAGATGATCCACTCTCCTGGAGGACACACTTGAATGAGTCTCAGGCTACACACTTAGTGGGTCTGCTTGATACTTTGTTAAAGAGGGTTCCAGTCTAATATCTAAGACTGGCTTCTGACACTGGTAGCTGGAGATCTAGAGAGGAGATAAATAAAGGGGTTTTGACTTTTGTTTTGAAGACCAGAAAGAAAGAAGGTAAAAGCTTTGGCTGCTCTGTCTGAGCCTGCAGTCTGTACTCTCAGTAGATTGGGTAGAAATCCAGTCTCCATGCAAAAGATACAAAAGAAAAGATAAGAAAATATGTATGTGTGTGTGTGTGTGTGTGTTAGACTCAAAGGCATGGTAAGTGCACATTCATTTATTAGTACACAAAAATGCAAGACATCTCTGACTATATTTCTAAACTTCTCTTTCTATGTTGTTACCATTTCTTTTCTAACTTATTTCTGCAGAAGCATCTTTTCTTAAATATTTCCCTCATTCAAATCTATACTTTTATGTCTCTCAAGTGTAACTTTACTATATATACAAATAGAGAAAGAATTGCATTTCTCACTTAGCAATATTTGTTAGACATGAGATGCATTACATCCTTGGTCTTGGTTAACACTCAATGAATGATCATCATTATTATCTTTTTTTATGGATAATTCTGGCTCTTCTTTCCTCCAATAGGCTCTTGGGTCTCTGAAGTTTGCGTTAAACTGTTCAGCGGATGACATCGCTCTAAGCTGGGATTTGCCTTCTGGTCTGTTAGCTAGCATGCTTTCTCCAGAGCAGACTGTCATTTTTAGGGGTCAAAGGTTAATCATCTATGCCCAACTGACTGGGACTATGCCCGTGAGTCTCTATTCTTGTTCATTACTCAGTGAGACACTGTATCAGCAGTTTTATTAACACTGATGATGGCTTATGATTTCAGCAAGATGTGTCACTTGCCAGACAGCCAGTGTCCCACCCTCTCCTCCATGCCATGTCCATATTATCCTGTACTACCTGATTTTTAGGGTTACATTGCATTGAGCTGAGGAGCTTCCCTAGTCTTCATAACCATTGTCCTGGTTATGTGTGTCTGCTTGTCACTCCTGCTCTCTTCTTATTTGTAGCAAGTGGAGAGCTCAGGAGAAGTGTGCCTCAAGTACACTCTTCAGGGCAGGAGTCTTGAAAACAGGGTGACCTTTTCCCTACAACCCAAGGCAAACGCCGGGTAAGAACTCAGCTTTGCTACTCCATCTTCACTCTTCCCCACCTCTCCTTTCCCTTCTGCTCCCTTCCCTTCTTCTCCTTCACTCCCCTTCCTTTCTCTGCCATATAGATGATTCAGTTATGCCTGTCACTGACCTTTGCTATTTCCTCTAAGACCTTCTCTTTCTCATACATTCATGTGAAGTCTTTTTCTCTACATGCCTTTCTGTCCACAACCACTGGTTCTTAAAGGTCTTGGGTGCTTGGTTTGCATTTCTTTTTCTGTAATTTTGTGTTGTGTCTTCTTTCAGCTTCACCATTCATCGCTTGGCTGCGAAGTCCCTGATTCAGACCAAAGACTGGGGCTCCCATGAGACTTCACAAAAAACACAAGAGGATGTTATAAACATCAGTATTCAGTCTGGAGTCCTCAGCTCTTTCACAGCTTTCATTGCCATAAACAAGGAACTCAACCAGCCTGTGCAGGGGCCTCTGGCTCACCGAGTAATTCCAAGGCCGGTGATGTCTGCATCATTTTGTGCATATAAAGTTAAGAGTCGTAAGTTTTATCCCAATTCAAACTTATATATATACATATAACGAGTGTCAGATATCCAAGCACATCATTTAAACAATAAGTTTCAGAATTTCTTAAAGTTAATTTCCTAATTTCTCCCTGTTTTCCTCTTCTTTCCACATCTAGGATTTATGGCTTCCTTTGAGTTTTCTAGAGAAATAGATTATGTCTGACTGGGAGGGAGATTTAATGTAAAAGTACAAATGAACACAAAGACATATTATAATGCACAAGCATCTATAAACCTTGAATAATCATCATTTAATGTGAATCTGATTTCTGTTGTTGATAATGAGTCAAGCAGATTGCATCTGATAATGTTAGTGGTAGAAGAGAGGATTTAAGAAAATAGTGAATGTCTGAAAGATTGATAGAGGATTATTAGGAAAAGAAAAAAATCTAGCATAATTTTTCTGGGATGGCTGAGCGTTCAGATGCATTTGGTGACTTTTGTAAGTCAGCATAAATACTGATCAGAGCCCTGGTTTTTGTGAACCATTTACAGCAAGGATCAGCAAATTTAACCTAAAAATGAAGTGGATAGTCAGCTGAATTAATTTCTAGTGTAAGATTTTGTCATCTTGTTTCAAAATTATGGCTATGGTATTGATGGGACTGATAAGGGTGTTAATTTGTTTGATTGGAATATAAATCGAAAGAAAAAATAAAAGATTAAAGGAAGGTGACATATATGAAAAAATAGAAGACTTAGGGACTTAGAAGATGTAAGTCAGGTCAAAGACCTTTTTTAAAAACATGAAACCATAAGTTAAAACACTAGAAATATGGGTATTGTATTTTAAAGGTAAGATATTTATGACAAATCAATATTTCATGATACCAATGCCTTGAGGGTATGGGAGAGGTGTGTAAGACCCACAGTCACAGGATCTGAGGAAGGCAAGATCTTTGCATTAAGATATTGCATAGGCTAATTAGATGGATGATGAAAATTCTCAAATTTATGGGTGAGTTTGGAGTGCACTGGAAGTCTGTGGTGTGGTTTTTGGGTGGTTTAGTTGCTTGTAGGAGGTGACTGAAGTAGTTGAGAGTTGATAGTAGTACGAATATGTAGAATAGAGAGAAGGTAATATTCTTGGGCTTAGACAATTGCCAAGCTAACCTTCTGAACCTTGATGTTTAGGGTACGGTTGAGCTTCTTTTGAAAGGAAGAAGGGCAAAAAGATTTGGAGGACAGAAAAATCATTTTAAGGTGTATCTGGAAGAATGCTTCTGTATTGAAAGAAAGATGCAGCTGTAATTGTTCAGCACATGTCAGTGCTTTGAGACCACTCAGTAGGAAGTAGAAAGAAGGCTCAGAGGGTGACTGTCTGTATTGGAGGAGGACACACAGGAGATTGTCACATTGTCTTTAGTGTGTGAAGCTGATATTGATAGGAAGGTTGATGGCTCCAATCCTCACACTTTTCAGTCTTTGCCTGTTGCAGATAATGCAGTCTCCACTGTACATTTATGTTTTGCAGGTCGCAAGCAAAGCTTATCCTCCAGAAATTTACTGTCTCCACCGTGTCTATACACAATGAATGGTTAGCATCCATAGAGGTCTATGAAGACATACTTCTACAGTCTGAGGGATTTTCTTTCTAGGAAAAATTTTCTCATCAATGTTTGTTTGTCACAGATACTGAAAATTGTATAGCCAAATCTTCGTGTGTTAGTAAGGGAAATGTGGCATCCACAAGAAAGGTGAAAAAGTCAGATTCTTCCATCAAGAAAACCAACTTGCAAAATGACTACAAAGGTGAAATGGTCCTCAGATTGTGTCTCTGACTTATGCAGCCAAAAACTAACCTTCCATGTTCTTTATCCGGGAGCTTTCTCTGCCTGTGGGGTGACTTAATTGAGGCAGCAGGAAGGAGGTAAGATTTGGCATTGCCATACGTTTGCCAGAATGAGACTAGCTTCATTAATCTACAATACAGCCTTGATAGCTTCTAACATACTGTAATTGATTGGCCTCAGGTTCTTTGAGTCTTCTTGGGAATCTCTGCCTACACAGTCCACCTAGAGTCAGGGCCTGGTCCCAGCAGACACTGCTGCTGTTGTGTTCAGAACTCATGACAGATTACAAATAGTCAGTAGAATTCCTGTAGAAGCCTCACTGCAGCCTAATATTTCAGGATTCCTCAGGTGGGCTCTGATTCCAGTGACTCCCATAATTTCCCATGCCATATCTCTTATATTTTTTTTACAAAGGTTTTGGAGAAAAAGTTGCTCTGCAGCTGATTTTGCTCCAAAAGGCAAATGGCTCATGGGAGCTGGATGAGGATCTGACCAAGATCTTGGGCACCGATTTGGAAGACATCAAGGCTGCAAACCCTGCCAAGGTGAGATGCAAAAATGGAAAAAAGGAAAGAGTGCACTTCATGATGGTAGGAACATAATGAGAGTTGAAAAGGACCAGGGCTGAGGTGAGATAAGAATATATATAATACAAAGGTGAAATTAACTTACAATATACAGAAGATAAAATTATTTATACTTCAGATGGACCTTAAAAAACATAGAAATTAATGGCCTAGATACAGAACAGTGTGGTCGGACTTACGGACGTCATTAAACATATTCCAAAAGACATAATTGTAAAAAAAAAAAAAAAGCATTTTATCTTCATACTGTAACAGACAGATTTTTCTTTATATTTGTATTTTAATTTTACACATCAGCCATAGGTTCCCCTGTCCTCCCCCTCCCATCCCCACCCCCACCTTCCCCAAGCCCCTCCCTTCCATTCCCATTTCATCCAGGGCCAAGACTCCCCTGGCGATTCAATTCAACCTGGGGGATTCAGTACAGGCAGGTCCAGTCTCCTCCTTCCAGGCTGAGCAAAGTGTCCCTGTGTAAGCCCCAGGTTCCAAACAGCCAGCTCATGCACTAAGGACAGGTCTGGGTCCCCTTGCCTGGGTGCCTCCCAAACAGTTCAAGCTATTCAATTGTCTCACTTATCCAGAGGGCCTGATCCAGCTGGGGGCGCGACAGCCTTTGGTTCATAATTCATGTGCTTCCATTCATTTGGCTATTTGTCCCTGTGCTTTTCCAATCTTGGTCTCAACAATTCACTCTCTTACAGTCCCTCCTCTTTCTCGACAATTGGACTCCTGGAGCTCCACCTGGGGCCTGGCCTATGATCTCTGCATCCACTTCCATCAGTTATTGGATGAGAGTTCTAGCATGAGACCATTAGGGTGTGTGGCCATCTGATCACCAGACTAGGTCAGATCAGGCTTTCTCTTGACCATTGCCACTGGTCTACAGTGGATGTATCATTGTGGAATTCTGGGGACCTCTCTAGCACTTTGCTTCTTCCTATTCTCATGTGGTCTTCATTTATTATGGTCTGTTATTCATTGTTATCCCTTTCTATTCTTGACCCAGTTGGGATCTCCTGCTCCCCTGAGCTCTCTTTCCCTCAAACCTTGCCCTTCATTACTCCCACTGTCATCCAGGTTGTTCATGTAGATCTCATAGCCAAACTAATGGAAACACATGAATTATGAACCAAAAGCTGTGGAGCCCCCAACTGGATCAGGCCCTTTGGATAAGTGAGACAATTGAATAGCTTGAACTGTTTGGGAGGCACCCAGGCAGTGGGATCCAGACCTGTCCTTAGTGCATGAGCTGGCTGTTTGGAACCTTGGGTTTACACAGGGACACTTTGCTTAGCCTGGAAGGAGGGGACTGGACCTGGCTGTACTGAATCCACCAAGTTTAAATGAATCCCCAGTGGAGTCTTGGCCCTGGATGAGATGGGAATGGAGGGGAGGGGCTGTGAGGAAGGTTGCGGCAGGAATGGGAGTGGGGAGAACAGGGGAACCCATGGCTGATGAGTAAAATTAAAACACAAATATAATAATAAAAATCAATCAATCAAACAAACAAACAATGCTGATATGAACATAGGTGAGCAAATGCCCTTGTGGTATGATTGAGCATTCCTTGGCTATATGCCCAAGAGTGCTATAGCTGAGTCTTGGGGGAGATGGAATCTCAATTTTCTAAGGATGTGCCATATTGATTTCCAAAGTGGCTGTATAAGCTTGAAATCCCACCAGCAGTGGAGAAGAGTTCCCCTTGTTCCACATCCTCTCCAGCACAAGCTGTCTTCAGTGTTTTTGATCTTAGCCATTCTGACAGGTGTAAGGTGGTATCTCAGGGGCGTTTTGATTTGCATTTCCTGGATAATTAGGGATGTTGAACAATTCCTTAAATGTCTTTCAGCCATTTGAGCTTCCTCTGTTAAGAATTCTCTGTTTACTTCTATAGCCCATTTCTTAAGTGGACTGTTGGGCATTTTGATGTATAATTTCTTGAGTTCTTTATATATTCTGGATATCAGCCCTCTGACAGATGTGGGGTTGGTGAAGATCTTTTCCCATTCTGTAGGCTGTTACTTTGTCTTGTGGACTGTGCCCTTTGCTCTACAAAAGCTTCTCAATTTCAACAGGTCTCATTGATTGATTGTTTCTCTCAGTGTCTGTGCTACCGGTGTCATATTTAGAAAGTGATCTCCAGTGCCAATGCGTTTAAGCGTACTTCCTACTTTCTCTTCTATCAGGTTCAGAGTAACTGGATTTATGTTGAGGTCTTTGATCCACTTGGACTTAAGTTTTGTGCATGGTGTCAGATATGGATCTATCTGAAGCCTTCTACACATTGACATCCAGTTATGGCAGTACCATTTGTTGAAGATGCCTTCTTTTTTCCATTGTACATTTTTGGCTTCTTTGTCAAAAATTATTTGTTCATGGGTGTACGGATTAATGTCAGGGTCTTCCATTAGATTCCATTGGTCCACATGTTGGTTTTTATGCCAGTACCAAGCTGTTTTTTATTATGGTAGCTCTATAGTAGAGCTTGAGGTTGGGGATTGTGATACCTCCAGAGGTTGTTTTATTGTACAGGATTCTTTTGGCTATCCTGGGTTTTTGTTTTTCCATACGAAGTTGAGTATTATGCTTTCCAGGTCTGTGAAGAATTGTGTTGGTAATTTGATGGGGATGGAGTTGAATCTGTAGATTGATTTTGGTAAGATTGCCATTTTTACTATGTTAATCCTGCCTATCCATGAGCATGGGAGGTCTTTCCATTTTCTAACATCTTCAATTTCTTTTTTTAGGGACTTAAAGTTCTTGCCATATAGGTCCTTTACATACATAGTTAGGGTAACCCCAAGGTATTTTATATCATTTGTGGCTATTGTAAAGGGTGATGTATCTCTGATTTCCTTCTCAGCCTGTTTGTCTATTGAATAGGAGTGCTACTGGTTTTTTGAGTTGATCTTATATCCTGCTATGTTGCTGAAGATGTTTATAAGCTGTATCAGTTCCTTGATTGGATATTTGGGGTCACTCATGTATACTATCATATCATCTGCAAATAGGGAAAGCTTGAATTCTTCCTTTCCAATTTGTATCCCCTTAATCTCCTAATGTTGTCTTATATCTCTGGCAAGAACTTAAAGTACTATATTGAATAAGTATGAGGAGAGGGGCCAGCCTTGCCTTGTTCCCAATTTTAGTGGTATTGCTTTGAGTTTCTCAACATTTAATTTGGTGTTGACTGTTGGCTTGTTGTAAATTGCCTTAATTATGTTTAGGTATGTTCCCTGTATTCCTGATTGCTCCAAGACCTTTATCAGGAAGTGGTGTTGGATTTTGTCAAATGCCTATTCTGCATCTAGTGAGATTATCATGTTTTTTTTTCTTTGAGTTTGTTTATATGGTATCTTACATTGATGGACTTTCATATGTTGAGCCACCCTTGCATCCCTGGGATGAAGTTTACTTGGTCATGGTGGATATTTGTTTTGATGTGTTCTTGGAGTCTGTTTGCCAGTATTTTATTGAGTATTTTTGCATCAATGTTCATGAGGGAGATTGGTCTGTAGTTCTCTTTCTTTGTTGCATCTTTGTTTGGTTTAGGAATCAGGGTAATTGTAGCCTCGTAGAAGGAGTTTGGTAATATACCTTTTGCTTCTATTGTGTGGAACAATTTAAAGAGTATTGGTATTAAGTCTTCTTTGAAGATCTGGTAGAATTCTGCACTGAAACCATGTGGTCCTGGGCTTTTTTTTTTTTTTTTTTTTTGGTTGGGAGACTTTTAATGACTGATTCTATTTCCTTAAGGGTTGACCCCTCCTGTTCTCTCTCATTCTCATCCCCATCTGCCTCTATTCCACCCATTAAATAATCTATTCTATTTCCTCTTCCCAGGGTGATTCAAGTGCACCCGCCCTCCTTAAGTCTTCCTTGTTACTTAGCTTCTCTGGGTGTGTGGATTAGAACATATTTATTCTTTACTTTGTACCTAATATCCACTTTTGAGTAAGTACATACCATGTTTTTCTGGGTCTGGGTTACATCACTAAGGATGACTGTTTTTTTTTTTTTCAAATTCCATCCTTTTGCGGGCAAATTTCTTGATGTCATTATTTTTAACAGCTAAGTAATACTCCATTGTGTAAGTGTACCACATTTTCTTAATCCATTCTTTCATTGAGGGACTTCTATGTTATTTCTAGTTTCTGGCTATTATGAATAAAAACTGCTATGAATATAGTTGAGCAAGTGCCCTTGTGGTACGATTGAGCATCCTCTCAGGTAGAAGTAATAGGTCTTCAGGTAGATCAATTCCCAGTTTTCTGAATAATCGCCATATTTACTTCTATAGTGGCTGTACAAGTTTGCACCCCCACCAGCAATGGAGGAGTGTTACCCTTGCTCCACATCCTTTCCAGTATGAGCTGACATTTGTGTTTTTTATCTTAGTCATTCTGACAGGTGTAAGATGGATTCTCAGAGTTGTTTTGATTTGCTTTTCCCTGATGACTGAGGATGTTGAACATTTCTTTTAGTGTTTCTTAGCCATTTGAGATTCCTCTATTTGGAATTCTCTGTTCAGAACTGTACTCATTTTTAAATGGATTATTTGGTTTGTTGGAGTCTAGTTTCTTGAGTTCTTTACATATTTTGGAGATCAGCCCTGTGTCTGATGTAGGGTTGATGAAGATCTTTACCCATTCTGTAGACTGCCATTTTGTGCTATTGACAGTGTCCTTTACCTTATACAAGCTTTTTAGGTTCCTGATGTCCCATTTATTAATTGTCAGTGATTAGTGTTCTGTTCAGGAAGTTTTTTCCTGTGCCAATGTCTTTAAGAACATGTTGGTGTTGATGGTCCTACTGCAACAGGGGAACCTTTTGAAATCTGTGGCCTGTGTTACCACTGAAGGCCATGTGGACATACATGGTCTGTGCTGCCACCTGAAGCCATGTTGATATCATTTGCAGGGGTGCCTCAGGGACCATATTGGGAACTGTGGCCTATCTTTCCCTGAGGCCATGTTGATGTCTATATTTTATACTGAAGTCTTCAGTACAGGCTATGCTGAAGTCTATGGCACCTGCTAAAGTCTGAGGCCATGTTGGTGGTCTGTGCTGTCACACACACACAAAAAATGTGGAAATCCATGCTCCAGCTGACTGTAAAGGTCAAGAGAGCTCCTTTTGTGTCTATTAAGTGGACTAATTCCAACATCCATCATTTCTAGAGTACTAACTTTGGAAAAATCTTCTCACTTTTGTATTACTTGTGTTTATGTTTGGAAATGTGCTATTGATTTTTCCTTATGTATTTTTATAGGCAATTGAGGATACAAAGAAAAAATTCATGAACATAATACTTCAAAAAAATCAAATATAAAATTTCTTCTCTTAGTACAGTCTAATTAGCCATGTACTGTGTATATGGGTTGTTTTGTGGAATATGATGATGGCTACACTGGACTTACATCTTAAGTCCATTTCTACGTGGTACTGGAATGTTTTCTCAAGTCAGTATGTATGGTAAGGATGGGCCAGGGAATTCCATGTAGCATCAGATTAAGGAATGATGAGGAAGGAGATAGTGAATCTCTCTGCTTCCTCTTGAGTGGCATCCTGCCCTGCATGAGCACCATGGAAGTTTCTGTCTGTTTTGCAGGATGGGGACCCCTCTGCCTGGGCCACAGTATTGGCTATACTCTGGCTACATGCCAATGGCAAGGACATGAAATATGAGTGGGAGCTTCTGGAAAGGAAGGCAGTGACCTGGCTTCATGACCATGCAGGTAGAAGCACAGCCCCATCCACCCCTTTCCCTCTTTCCCAGATATGTTTCAGGAGCTATGCCTATATGTGTAGCAGAAGGTGAGTACTAGAGAGTTGCCATAGCTGCCCCTACCATGTTATCTGCTCCTTTAGCTAATCCTTCCTTTTCAGGAGTATGATGAAATACGTACTTGGTGGTTGGGACAAGCTAAGCAGAGGGAAGGAACATAGATGTGGGTGCTTAGCTGAGTAAGACTAGCCCTAGACATGTAGCTGGTACTCCTGTAGGGTTATTGTGTCCTTGCTGCCATGTTCCTGTGGACAGCAAGACTAAAGGAAAATCAGAACAAGGAAGGAGGGGGAGCCTGGGTACTGCAGGAAGCTAAATCAGGGCTGAAGGGGATGAGAGGAATAATTGAGGAAGGCTCAGGAAAAAGCCTCCCTCTCCTCCCAATCCTTCAGTCTGACTCTTGTGTCCTGTCCCCTCTTCACAGGCTCCTCCATCCCCATGCTTGTGCAAGCTGCCAATAGTCTCCTGAAATTACCTGTGACTCCTGCTGTGTTTGGCCTGTGAGGATGCTACTCATGAAGCAAGAATGTTTCCTGGCTACGACAGAATCCCAGACTTTCGCCTTGGCTGAGATAGCTTTTGGGTTCCATCTTTACCTTTTTCTTTCTTTCATAACAATAATGGATATCTCCACAACCTTGCTTAACTTGTCTAGGTCCCTTTGGATCTAATCTTCTGCCCCCATCATTTCCTCTGTGAGAAGTTGTCATGGTCCCCTAACATGGTTTCTGCATTGTGACTTTTATTTTATTCATATGCAGAATGACACTTGAAGTTTCCCAGAGAAATCACAATAAAGTGGGTGACATGGAATCTCGAGTCAGCACTGTAGCATTGATCCTGGGCCTGAATTAATAATCTGCATTATCGTTATCTGCTCAGTTTTGTTCTTACATGATTTTCACGATCATAATAGTGACATTTATGTTCATAAGAGCAGGAATTGGATGAAATTTGAAAATCAACATCAATATAACAAAGAGAGAGACAAAAGCCATACATTGCCCATTTCAGAACTGCTATGGAGATCTTGAATTGATTCTGTTTATATATTTAACTCTATTACATGTCTTTATTTCCATTTCCTAAGTACCTTGGTTTAACTAATACTAGGAGATTTATGTTTCTGCTTCATTCATCTCTAAACACCTTGTGAGATGGCTGCAAGTTCTCAGACCTGACCTGTGCTATGAGGTTCCTAGCCAGGCTCAACACAAGTGTTAAAGAACAGCTAGAATTAAAAATAAAGAAGATCAGTTAGAATTTAAAATGATCATGTCAATCAATGCTCTTTCTTTTTTATTTTTTGTCACTATGACAAAATACTTTAGAAAATTAACTCAAGGGACAAAAAGATTTTGGATGGGGATGACCCAGTGGGTAAACTGCAAGCCTGAGGACCCCAGTTCGGATCCTCAGAGTCTGTATGATAAGATGGAAGTGGTAGAGCTGCCTCTAACCCCAGTATTTACAGACACAGAGAGAAGATCCAAGGAGCTCACTGGCCAGTCCATCTGGACAATGGGTGATCTCCAAGCTCAGTGAGAAACTGTCTCCCAAGTAAGTGGACAGTAATAGACGGAGACCCCCATTCTTTCCTGAGCAGTTATCTATGGTATCTATACTGTAGATTCTAAATGAATGGAGAGGCCTTGCTGAAAGTCATGCCTGAGTTCCTGATCCAAATGTTCCCTGTAGACAATCTACAGGAAAGAGCTTCCAGTGTCTCCACTGTTGGCTTTTTTATATCATGGTAACCCTGGTAAACAATAGGTTTTTTTTTTTTTTTTTCCTTTTTTGGTAGTTGTTCTCAGATGTCCAATGTTTTTAGTACCCTTAGCTGTTTGAAGTTCTTCCTCATTCTTTGTCTCATCCCCAGGGAAATAGCCTGCTCTTGGACAAGGAGGACTGGAGACAAACAGTGTCAACTCTGAGACGAGGGCAACCCATCTTGTTCTTAGAGTCTCCTCTCAGCAAGCACAAACAGCACATGACAATTTACCAATATAATTTATACTGTAATATCCAGTGTCCACTCTTGACTTGTAAACATGCCCTCCCACCCCCGACACACACATACACAAAGAAAATGGAAAGATTGATTTGGGTGAGTTGATTGATTGGTTTCAGGCTGCTAGAAGCAAAAATATTAGAGTACCAACTGAGATTTCTAAGTTCTTCTGCTAGAGAATAAATTGGATCAGGGATAGATGAATTGTGATAGAAATAACGGCAGTTTGTTTAAACAAACAAACAAATAAATAAAGACAAGAGGCGCTTCGGGGGTAGAAGTAGGCTAGTTAGCTGAAAAAAGGCAGCTGCTCAGTAGGTATAAGACACAGGTTAGTTCCAAATCTGTATAAAATGTTTACATAGCTCCAGCAATCTCCAATGCATATTGTATCCCTTGTATATTGCCTTGGTAAGAAATGATTTCTAGTCTTTCTGCTAAGTGGCATCTTTAATAGGTGAATATTCCTGCCACTTTTCCCAACTTCACGCTTCTGCCTCAACTTTCCACTGAGAGCTGTGGCCCAAGACATCTTTGGAGAGTTTAAGGGTGATGATCAAGTTTTCTGTTACTTATGTATTGATGCAGGGTGATTCCCCTGCCACAAAACCCTCTCTCTAGTTCATCTATGGTGGAGAGAAGAGGATTTGGATTTTCTGTATAAGGACTTGCCTAAGATCCTTGTATCACAAAGAGCTTAATTTGAAATTGCCAGGTGACCTATAAGATAAAGATTAACAGATTAAAGATGTGAACTCTAAACCAAAGAAACATGATTACACCAATTAATGACTCCCTGACAACAAAATGGCGAGAACCAATAAATTAATGTCATGTTTGTCCCAGGAGATCCCATATTATGTACCTTGAGCACAAAACATAACCCTCCACATATGCTGGTGCAAACAGCCCTTATTAAACTCAGTGGATCACATAAAAAATGTGACATAAAAGTAGGAAGAAGGGGACTGCTGGGAAGAAGAGTTTCATCAAGAATGGAGTAAGCAAGGGAGGAAGTGAGAATGACCAAATCCATTGTGTGCTGTATTAAATTGTCATTGAATAACAAAGACTATAGTCATATTCACGTGAATGATTCTGAGGTGAAATTCCATGGTGAAATAGATTAAAAGGGAGATAATATTAGGTTGTAAGCATTAAGTAGCAAGAATGTCCCCCCAAAAGAAACAAAGAGCACAAAATATAAACTAAGTTTATGAACTCTAACATCTTAAATAATGGAATTTATCGTTGTGTTATAGTTGACTTGTCTGTGATTATCTTGTGTGTTTGTTGGTAGCCCCGGACTAAGAGTTTTGGAGTTGGTTGTGGTGGTGCATGCTGGTAGGATTTGCTGAAGGAGGCAAAGGCAGGAGGATCACAAGTTTGAGGCCAGCCTGGGCTACACATTTTAAAAGTTGGGCAGTGGTGGCGCATGCCTTTGATCCCAGCACTCAGGAGGCAGAGCCAGGCGGATCTCTGTGAGTTTGAGGCCAGCCTGATCTACAGAGCGAGATTCAGGACAGGTATCAAAATTACACAGAGAAACCCTGTCTTGGGAAAAAAAAAAAAAAAGAGTTTTGTAGGCTGGTCTATAAGCTCCGAGTCATGGTGTCATTTTCTCTCCCTTTCTTTAGCCTAGTTTTTGGTTGTTGAAGTTGTTATTGATCAGTATTACTGCAGGTCAGTGTAGGGTTTTGCTCTGCTTTCCTTCTTGTGCTTGAGGCAAGGCTGATGCCTGTAACTGAGCTACGTCCCCTTTACTCTTAAGGTCAATTGTGGCTGCCTAGTGTTACTCACTCTACTTCTAGAAGCTAGGCCATCACCTGGGATGGGTCAGTGTCTAGTGAACAATGTTGCTTCCCAGAAGCATTGAAGTATTTCCCTCTATTACCCCCTACCATTCTTAGGAATTTACCATGAGTAAAGTCCAATTTCTGGGGTCAATATGGCCTCTCTGATCAAGAAGACTGATGACTTCTCAAAGTTTAAGGCTACTTTTGAAGATGTCGTCATCTTTCCCTGGAATCTAGTTGATGCGACTTCCAAAACATTGGCTGTGACATTGGACCCTCATTGGTTTTGGCTATCATATGTGATTGCTGAATGTGCGGAAAGTCAGATACACCAGAATTGAATAATGAAGTGTGGTTTAAGAAATTTAGCTGTTGTGGGGAAAGATGGCTCAGAGGTTAAGAGCACTGGCTGCTGGCTACTGGCTGCTTGTCCAGAGGTCCTGAGTTCAATTCCCAGCAACCCACATGGAGATTCAGAGCTATCCATAATGAGATATGATGCCCCTCTTCTGGTGAGTAGGCATACAAGCAGACAGAACACTGTATACATAATAAATAAATAAGTCTTAAAAATTAGCTGTTATATAATACTTAGCTGAAACTCAGCAAGGATAAATTGTTAGATGGTCCTTGACTCTGTCAAGACTACGTTTCCTAACTAGAAACTCAGTGGAGACTATAACCAATTATTTTGAAAAAAACAGAAAAATCTTTGTTCTTTAAGCAGATTTTTATAAACACACTATTTTAAAGTATTAACTTCCACAAACATTTTTTTTTTGTGACATACCTTAACTTTCTGGTTGTGTCCTAAATCTCCATTTCCATTTTGGAACAAACTTTTGCCATAGAAGAAAATCTCACTGTAAAATCCTTTCTAAAATCTAAAATCATTTCTTTTACTTTTTAACTTTTGATGTGTATAGATGATTTTTAAAATGATGAGATAAATGATGTAGCTGAGTCTTAATACAAAACGCAGTCAAATTAAGGGACAGCATTGCAGATGAACTGATAATATAAGAATTGAAGTGTTTTCTACTGTACAAATAATATTGGAAGACCATGTTTCCCATTTTGGAACATCTGTTTACAATGAAATCATCATCATAATTTCATGTTTAGATGATGAATAGAGTTGATAAACTAATTGCTCCCTCAGAGCTGTCCCTGAACTCCAAACAGGGCCTAAGAGGTTCTTCAAATCATTTTGAGGTAGCAATCCAGGAAGAGAGTGTTCTAGTCTTGATTACATAAACCTCATGAGACATGATCCCGTAAGTGGGCACAGAAGCTCTCGGTGGAGCACACTGCTCTGGTCATAAAAGGAAATGCAAGTTCTAGCTATTGCACTTTGGAAAACTGGGTTCATGTTTCCAGGTCTACAGAACTATTTGAATTTTTATCAGGGTTTCACTATCAGCCGTTGGTCCTCACACACTGACAGACAGCACACAGGACTTCCTGATCCTTTGGGAATGCATTTCCCTGAAATCAATAGGAAAATCCAGTGAGCCTATGGAATCACAGAACATCATGATATCTGAGCATAAACAAAGACTGGAACCTTTGAAGGTCTTTGCTTAGCTGTGGGAGATGTAGAGGGCTCACAGGAATTGGAGTTGCTCAGACCACTTATAAAAGTAAGTGCCCTCTACCCTCTCCTCATAATGTTACTGTGACTTTCCTTGCTTTTTAAAATTTTCTTAGTAGAATGTGTTGACCCATGTTAAACTGGCTCCTATCTTTAGATACGTTCTTTTAAACAGCTCTTATCTAGCCTATCTGGAATCTTTATGAGGAATATAACTGTATAGATCAAAAGTTTCAGTGTTGGAGCTGATATCAATATAGAATGTGTGAAAGGAAGAAAATATATGCTGTGTGATTTCTAAAATGAAATAAAATTTCAATTCAAATGTAAAATTAAAATTGAAAATTGATGTCTCAGCCAGTAAAGGCACCTTCCTGATCACCTGAATTCAATCCCTGGACACAAGAGAGAGAGAGAGAGGTGACTCCAGTAATTGTCCTTTGACCGCCACATGGGTACCATGGCATATGCAGGTACATGCACACACAACCACACATGTCTACACACACACACACACACACACACACACACACACACACATTGCATGCACACAAAATTTAAAAACAACCTCGCTGAAATGACTGGAGAAGAATGAGACATGAAATCTTCCCCCATTTTTGTATAAAGTACCCATAAAGAGTCCTCCACGAAGGGCTTCATTTCCCAGCAATAGAAGAGGCTTTCCCAGGAAGCAGAGGCAGAAAGAGAAAAGATCCTACTAAAGATTACAAGCGCAGACGTGGAATAAAGCAAGAAAAGTGTTTTTCTTGATTGTTTGAATGTCAACTTTCTATCTGCAGATGTGATTTCTGATAGAAATAAAAACTTACAAATAAGTATTTTAAAAAAGAATCAAGTTTTTAGAATGACTCACCAGTCCTTTGAAACACAGAGAGTATCCACTAGATGGCCTGTACCTGTGTGTGCAATGCCATTGTTACTATCATTACTAATGGAGTAGTGAGTGGGAAGGCTTAGTCTCCTAAGGTGCCTACTCTGCTTTTTACTTACATAACCCCACTCTGTTGGTTCTGTTCCTTGACTTTATTTAACACAGGCTAATGTATTTTCCATTTCAACGCAATAGCTTACCTTTTATATGTAGCTTTCTTTTACCGCCCCCCCCCCTTTTTTGGTTAAAGCTTGAGTTGACCTAATTCCATCTAGAACACATAAAGGCTGAAAGAACTGGCACAGAAGCATCTGTCAGAGTTGGGGACCTCTCTCAGCACACTAGTTCTCAAGTATGCAGTGGGAATATATATGTATGTATAATGCATGTAACAATGAAAAAAGATGCTAGAATTTGAATTAGAGGAATAAGTTTAAGGGAGGGTTTTTGAGGGGAAAAGGGGAAGGGGGAAATGATGTAATTATATATAATCTCAAAAAATAAAAAATAATTAAAAAAACAATTGTTAACAGTGACGACACTGGCGACCAAGTTTGACCTTTGGATAGGATGAATATAGAGTAAGACAGAAACATATCCCATGCACTCTATTTAATTACTCTGTCTTGAATAGCAATTTAATAATTTCCATTTAAAAATGGATAAGAGTTTGGACATGATGATGTTTTCCTTTAATCTCAGCACTCAAGAGATGAGAGCAGAAGGATCTCTATGAGCCTGAAACTAAACTTATCTACATAAGAGTCAGGCCAGCTAGGGCTACCCAGAGAGATCCTGCTTCAATAGTATAGATAATAACAAAATTCTTTTACATATCTAACATGAAACAATTAGAAAATCTAGTATATATTCTGTCCTATATTTCTACCATCTTTCTCTAAAGATAGTAAATGGCATTGTGTGGACATCTGTGTCAAGGATCCAGTACATTACAATCCAATAATAGAATTTTAAAAAATTATTTTAAAAGATGATCTGAGCCTTGAGACCAAATGAATTGCCAGTGAGTTAAAGAGACTGTGTCTGACATATAATAGCTATACAAAGCAATTGGTTTAATAAATTAGAAACATGGGTGTCTTGGGATTCTATTTCTATTTATGGTTATGCATATTAAATAGATCTACTGAGCTTTCATAGTTGAATTTGTCAATACCATTTAATTGTTACTTATCTGGGCTCTTGTTTAGCATTATTTTATTTTTCTTGAAAAATCAAAGACCCAAGTTAGTAAAAAAAATTGTTTGTAAATAAGTGTAGAAAATCAGTGTTAATGGAAGATACTTAAGAACTAAATTATGCCCCATCCAGGGCACAGAGTCCCCTTCATAAATTCTTTCTGTCATTGACAAAAGAAAATAGGAATGGACACTGAGGAGAACTTTTAGGCCATTTATTGGAGAGAGAGAGAGAGAGAGAGAGAGAGAGAGAGAGAGAGAGAGAGAGTATTTGGGGCAAGGGAATAAAAAAAAAGGTTAACAAAAAGTCTCACTTTTCATTAAAGGAGAATTAAATGAAAAAGAAACCCAATAAAAAGGCAAGGTGAACAGACCAAGAGGGTAAGAATTGGGTGCTTAGGGCCTTTTTTCGTTATGATTTTTATTATAGGAGGTACAAAATTGCCTTCTTCCCAGGTTGGCATGGGCCTTGGTCAGGAAAGTAGTACTCATCCTTCTGGGTTACCTGAGAGAAATATTTAACACTAATATTCTCTAGTTTGAGTTTGTAGTTAGCCTTGAGCTATTTTGTGTGGCCCAGAGCTCAGGAAGTGCATATGATAGGAAGGAATAACTATATTTATTGCTGTCAGTTTTCTTCTATCTATGCTATCTTTTGTCAGGAATGAATAGCTAATTATGTTTTCTGTTATCAGTTTATACTTTAGATTTGTGGACACTGTACAGTCCCTGCCATAAGTTCATCTTTTAACTTCGCAATAAATTATTAGCCACATATGGCTATTTAATTCTTATTTAAAGGCTAATGCATGAAAATGAGTTACAAGCAGCTTGGGGATTTTTAGATGTTGTGTTTGAAATCCCTTTCCTTTTGAAGTTTTTAATTCTAATACCTTTATAGGAGATCAACAATGAATACCTTCTTTAATACAAGAGAGATCATACCTCAGAGGAGGTCCCTCTTGCCTGGTCTATACGTGAGAGGCAGCCACTCTCAATATTTGTAAAGAGAGTTTCTGACCATCAAGCATTCCTCTTATGAAGGGTATTATACCCTAACACAAAAATAACAGCGATAAAGAATAAACTGACACCAATAAATGTAGCTATTCCTTCCTATCAGATACACTTTCTTAGCTCTGGGCCACACAGAATAGCTCAGGGCTGACTACAAACTCAGTACCATAGTGTTACTGACCACTGATCATCCCAACTGTCTTAGAGGCAGTTGATGTACTGATGACCATACGCCTCAAAAGATGCTTGGGAAGCATCACCAAGGATGCTCTTTTCATTCCTTTTTGTCTTCCCTAGCATCTCTTGAAGTTGTAGCTTCATAAAGTTAAGGGAGACCTTACCTTAGGGTTTGGTAATAGTTTTGCTGGGAACTTTGAGACAGTTTATAAACTTTATTGTTGTGTAAGAATATATTCAGTAAGTGTGTCTTACACTTTGTAGATGACTATGGAACACATTGTGTAAATTATCTAAATTAGTGTAGCTAAGAAGAATCAAGGTCAGGATTCCTATTAAATGTCATGATTTCTCATACAATATTTTCTTACTGCTTTGTAGAGTATAATGAAGAGTTACAGCAGGTCACTTAAATATATTATCAAGATTCAACAGACATCTTCTCAGAATATAAACTCATGTACAGTTGTGTCTAAGGAGATTATTTGACTAGGTCTTTTAACTTCTGCTCTTGGAACAGAAGACAACCATTTATATTCATGAAGCATCTTTTCTAAAACCTGGGTAGACAAACTCTCAAATATGAATTTATAGTAACTGGTACTTTTACAGAGATCTTGTTTTTGCACATCAGAAGAACGTCATTTGCTGCTTCTCAAATCATACTCAAAGTACTTGTGAGAAACAGCTTCTTAATAGATATTGATGACCTGATTGCTGACTTTTAATCTTTGCAAGGTCAAACATTCTCAAAGCTATGAAGAACCTTTCAGTAGTGACTCAGTTTATCCTGCTTGGCATCCCACACACAGAGGGTCTGGAGACTACGCTCTTTGTCCTGTTTTTGTCTTTCTACATCTTCACTCTAGTGGGGAACCTGCTCATACTCCTCGCAATTGTCTTCTCCACTCGGCTTCACACTCCCATGTACTTCTTCCTGTGCCAGTTGTCTGTGTGTGACATATTTTTCCCTTCCGTGAGTTCTCCCAAGATGCTGTTCTATCTTTCAGGAAACAGCAGAGCCATCTCCTATGCAGGCTGTGTGTCCCAGCTCTTCTTCGATCATTTCCTGGGGGGTACAGAATGTTTCCTATACACAGTGATGGCCTATGACCGCTTTGTTGCCATATGCTACCCTCTACGCTACTCAATCATCATGAGCCATAGAGTATGTGCCTTTCTGGCTATGGGGACATCAGTTTTTGGCTGCATTCATTCAACATTTCTAACTTCTCTTACCTTCCAGTTGCCCTATTGTGGCCCCAAAGAGGTGAACTATTATTTCTGTGATATCCCTGTGGTGATGAAATTGGCTTGTGCAGACACATCAACCCTGGAGATGGTGGGATTCATCAGTGTGGGCCTCATGCCCCTCAGTTGCTTCTTCTTCATTCTCACCTCATACAGCTGTATAGTTCGCTCCATCCTCCAGATCCGCTCCACTGAAGGAAGACATAGAGCCTTCTCCACCTGCAGTGCCCACCTCACTGCCATCTTGCTCTTTTACATGCCAGTGATTTTCATCTATCTAAGGCCAACACCAAGCCCTTGGCTGGATGCAACTGTTCAGGTCCTGAACAACCTGGTCACCCCTATGCTAAACCCATTAATCTACAGCCTCAGGAATAAGGAGGTAAAATCATCACTGTGGACTGTCCTACGTCCACTGTGCTTCCTACCTGGACAGTTGTAAAGAAAGATCAGTAGTGAATACTTAGGTACCCTTCAGCTTAATGGAATAGATTTAATGAATACTCAAAACTACTTTGTATTTGAGAACATTATTATTACTATCTTAAATTAACACCGTTACTGAGACACAACAGCATCTAGAGAGCAAGTGGTGAGTGGAACCTCCAGGGCCAGTTGTCTGACTCACACCCTCCTGTATCCTCAAGTGAACAGTGAAGGCAGGTGAGAGTGGAACAGTGCTCCCATAGGCAGAACAATGTGAGCCTGCTGATTGTCCACCATTCATTTAATCCTGCTTTCTTTTCATTACTTTTTTTGCACTGTCATCAGACTCAGTGCTTCTAATTCCTTATTTTTATTGTCCTATCTCATGCCTCTTCACCTTATTTTTCTTCTCCCTAGTTCTTCTTCATATTTGGTGGAATGATATTCCCATAAAATATCTGCATTAACTATTTAATCAATTTATTTGCTCAAGGGCTGCAGAAGTTTGAGAGACGTGGTCTTTATTTTTCATTGATCCTGTTACATTGAACCAAAATGATATCACATAAAGAACGGGGCTTGAGAGAATGGTTGAGCAGGCCTTATGGTTGAATTCAAAGCACCACTGGACAATATCACTTACATTTTCTCCCTTTTCAGCTTACACCTACTTGGACATGGGTGTTGATTTTGGTTTACCTTCCAGCAATTTTTTAATTTTGTTTCCAGCTAAAATGAACTACAAATGAGAAATCTGCTCTTCAATTTAACAAGCTACTATTTTCATAACTGAAATTGTTAGCAACTTGATTACAGGCAGTGGGAATAAAGCAGCTGTGTTGCTGATTCTAACAATGGCAAAGAAGAGAGAAAAGCACTGGGAAGAGGTGTCAGAAGACAAAGGAGCACAGGGAGACAGTTCTCTTCTACACACTCCTGTCAGAACCAGAGGACAGCCACAGAACCCACCAGACTAATCTAGCAACCCTATCTCTACTTGAAGACACTGAAGCTACTTTGGCAAGAGTTCCTGGAAGGTAGACCAGCTTTTGCCTGGTCACTAATCTTAAGCTCCTTAACACTCTCTCTTAATTCTGTTTTCAAATACACAAGAGCCTAAAGTGGTTTCTGGAAATCTTGTCTTATTTGTTTAGTCCATGTCAAGCCATACTCAATGCTCTCAAGATCTGTGCTTCTATTTCTCGGGGGAATGGAGAATCTGCTCTTTCATATATCTATTGTCTAGCCTGTAGCTGTTCAATCACAACATTTTTTTAAGAATAAAGATGGGGTCCTGCTCCTTAAAAAAAAAATAAACTCAGGCAGATGACATTTGATGAGTAACTTCATGCTTAACTAGAGAATGAAAAGAAGTCCTAGTGATAACTGTGAGGCCTATTGCAAAAAACAAGTAGCTAAGGAAATCGTAAGAGTAGGTCTGCAATAATGCTGTGGCCAACGATGAAAGAAAGCATAAAGTATACAGTAGATTTTTCTGAGCCCAAGAATGGGTCTCACACAAAAGAAGTTCAAGAACAAAGGTGCTTTGTTTATGTGTTGGTTTGTTGTAAGTAAGAAATGGCTAAGGAGTATGTTCCAGGGAAATACAACTTCTGCATAATGTTGGATTTCTGCCAGTTGGGTGAGGAGGAACCCGAGAATCTTATTATACCTTATCAAAGTTATCTCTCCTTAGATTATTTATCATTTTCCTTCCTATATCATTCATGTTCAAGTTTTGTTTGTTCAAATTTCTCAGCCTGATTGTACAATGAAAACTCCTTGCTTTAAGATGGAGTTGCCCTCATAAGTTTCCTGTGAGAGCTCTAAGAACATTAGAGCCAACAGAGCTAAGTAGTGGAGTTGAGAATAACAGGCACTCACCTGTGTGTTAGTACCTCTTATTACAAATTAGCTTAGGTCTAATGCACAAACAACATAATAACCACCTGATTTGAACAGCTCACATTGTCCTTCCTAAGTTATTGCCCAGAATCATTTTCCTTACAACTTTCTGGTTCTGGTCAACAAGGTCTCTCTTGGCTCCACACTGAGACATGAATTTTATTCTCTTGAAAAGATAACTTTTATTTTTATTTTAATTAATTTTCAAAATAATTATGCATACTAATGGCTTATGTGGTTAATAGTTTGAAACTTTTTTAACTTAAATGTAACTATGACCAAATTCTGGAAGGTACACTAGAATGACATTTGGGAATGTATGGGATTTTGCTGTCTACCAACTTCAACAGAGGTAACCCATTTTTGACACTTGGATTTTTATTTGATAGTCCATGTGACTAATGGGATAACTCTACTTAAGCTCTTTTATCATATGAGTATGTTCTGAAGAGATCTTCATACGGCTTTTTCAGAAGATCTTTAGTGTTAGCTAACCCCCCCTGCATTCCCTATTCTATCCTGTAAATCCTGCCCCCACTCTATTTAATCTTTCTTGCTCCATTATCTCCCCTTTCCCTTTATAGCACTACATTCTTTTCTCTCTCCCTTGAAAGTCCCAGCTCATAACCCCTTACTGATTTCCTAGCAGACATTCTGTATACACATCTGAAGAGTCAAAGCTCACATGTACAGATGAGAGAAAACACGGCAGTCTTCTTTCTGTGTTGGCTGCCTCACACAGAATGATCATTACCAGCTCTTTCCATTTAACTGTTAATTGTATAATTTTTAAATATTTGAATGCTGTTTCATTTTTTTAAATGTACCACATTTTATTATCCAGTATTTATTTAGTGATGGAAATCTAGGCTGTTTCTATTTCTTGCTACTGTGAATAGCGCTGCAATGAACATGGATCAGCAAGTGTCTCTGCAGCAGGACGCAGAGTCTTTTGGATCTATGCCCAAGAATGCTATAGGTGACTCCCGCAGTAGATCAATTATTATCTTTTGAGGAACCTCCACACTGGCTGCCATAGTGGCTGCCTGGCTAGCAGTGGAGAAGCACCCCTCTTCCCTCACAACTGCACCAGCCTTTGTCATCATTTTGTTGTTGTTGTTGTTTTGGAATTTTTGCTGTTGTTTTGTTTCATTGATTGTATCTTACCCCCTTCTTACTGGATTAAGATGAAATCATTGCAAAATAGTTCAAAATTGCATTTCCCTGATGACTAAGGATGCTGAATATTTTTAAAAATAATTCTCAGTCATCTGTATTTCACCCTTTGAGATTGCTCTGTATAATTCTATGCCTCATTATTTAGTTAGTTTCTTTTGGTTTTCATTTGTTTTATTGATGTTTAGGGTTTGTTTTGTATTTTAGTTCTCTGTATGTTCTTCGTACTAATCTTCTCTCAGATGTACAATTGCCAAAGTGTCCTGCCCCCCCCCCCCCTTTTTGCCTGTGCTGGCTAGTATTTTATGTTAACTTCAACAAAAACTAGAGTCATTTGAGGGGAGAGAACCACAGTTGAGAAAAATGCCTTCATAAGATAGGGTGAGCATATAGGGCATGTTCTTAATTAGCAATTGATGTATGAGGGCGCAGCCAATTGTGGTTGCTTTCACCCCTGGGGTGGTGATTCTGAGTGCTACAAAAAAGCAGTTTGAACAAGCTGAGGGCACAATTCAGAAAGCAGCACTCCTCCATGACCTTTGCATTGGCTCTGCCTTCAGGTTCCTGCTCTATTTGAGTTCCTGTCCTGACTGTCCTTGATTTTGAACTATGGTACAGGAGTGTAAGTGAAATAAACCCTTTCCTCCAGAACATTCTTTTGGTCATTGTGTTTCATCACAGCAATGGAACCCAAACTAAGACACTGCCTATTAACTTGAATGATGGTGTCCTGTGTTTTACAGAAGCTTTTTAGTTTCATGTGGTCCCATTTGACACATGTTGGTCTTAATGCTTGTGCTGCCAGGGTCCTGTTCAGAAAGTTCAGAAAGTCCTTTGCTGTGCCTGTAAGTTCAAACATATTCTCTGCTTTCTCCTCTATCAGCTCAGAGTATCAGATCATAGGTTCAAGTTCTTGATCCATTTAGAGATGCGTTTTCACAGGGTGGGAGACTTGATAGAGTCTCTTCATTCATCTATATGTAGCTATCCAGCTTGACTAGAGCCATTTGTTGAAGATGTCTTTTCCCAGCTATGTTGCTGGCCTCTTATAGAAAAATCAGGTGGTTCTAGTAGTGTGGGCCTCTATGTGGGTTCTCAATCCTGTTCCATTGGTTATTGTGGGTCTTTTCTGAGAAACAGACCCGTGCCTCTGTAAGAAATGCTTCGTTTAACACCGTTTCACCTCTGATGGTGATGGCAAACTCAGATCAGTAACTAGGGTAATCAAAGGCCCTGTGTTACCCAGCATTTGCCTCTTCTGATCCGGGCTTTTGTCTTGGCAGGAAGATCTGCTTTGTCATCAGAGTGCCTCTGCTAAGCCTGCTTCCCACCTGCTACTTCCCTTTGCCTACCTGACACCTCTGACTTTCACATCATCCCCAGATAACAGCTGCCTCTCTTCTCCACTCAGCCCATAATTAATAACCAAAGAGAACTCTGGTCTTTTGTCCCCCTATACATTTTTGTAATAAAGTTACTTTGAATAAAAAATTGCAACTCACAGTTCAGAGGTATTTGGAGATCTTGATTTTTTTTTTATTTAACTTTTTTTCATTTTTAATATATAAATGAGAAAATTCTGATGTTCCTCATTAAATTTACCATTGAAAATACAGAACACTAAAATATCAGAACTTAGAGCTGGATATTGTGGTTTTTCTCACCCTAACACAACCTAGAAATCTAAGAATAGGGAATCTTAATTTAGAAAAAGTCTCCATAAGATTGACCTGTAGGCAATTTTGTTATTGTCTAGATTAATGATAGATACAGGAGGGCCTAGCTCACTGTGTGTGGTGCCATCCATCCTTAGGCAGTTGATTCTGGGTTGTAGCTTTATTCCATTCTATGAGTTTTGAATTAATTTACAATTAATCTATGGGATCATTAATTTAAAATTTCACATTTTGTTTAGAATTTCATATACAGCAAGTCTATGGATACTCTTCATTTGCCAGTTATCACATCAAAATTAATGTGAGTCTAAAGTCTTGTCCTTGATATTTCTAAGTTGGACTGTATGATACTTCCATCTTCTTATAGGAGTTTGTAATTTCTCATTTTAATCATTTGCTAAAAATATCACTTCTAACTGGAAACAATGACATAATTATATAATTTCAAATGTCCTAGTCACCATATTAAAAAATAAAAGCAAAACAGCAACATTTATTCTATTTCACCATATTTTCTTGCTGAGTTTCAAATCCAGGATCCCTTCTTGGACATGAGAGATAATTCTCCTTCTGAGCCACAGCCCTAGATATTAAGAAGTCATAGTAAAAGAGGGAATATCTTACCAAGAAGGAATTTCCTTTTTAAAACAGTTATTATGAAGTGTTTGTATTAACATGTGTTTCCTAGGCATAGTTTCTAATCATTCTCATTCACTATATTTCAGAGGCTTCTTTCCTGGTTGTGACTAGAGAAAAAAATATGTAAAAAAAATCCCTTTTTTGTTGAAAATAGGTTTTTCTCTCATACAGTTTACCCTCCCTTTACTCTTCTACCATCCTTCCACCTCCCCTCTGCCCCAAATCCACTCCTCTATTTCCTTTCCAGAAAAGAGCAGGCCTCCAAGAGACAGCAGTCCAACAGAACAAATCAAGATAAAATAAGACAAACCAAAAGCTGTCCTATCAAGGCTGGACAAGTCAATACAATTGGGGAAGAAAAGAGTCCGAAGAGCAGGCAAAAGAATCAGTCACACCCTCTCCCAATTACAGGAGTCCCACAAAAAAAACACAAAAAAAAACAAAAAAAACAAACAAAAAAACCCACCAAGCTATCAGCCACAACATATACCCAGAGGACCTGGCACAGACCCCTGCAGGCCCTGTGCTTGCAGCTTCAGCCTCTGTGTGTCCCTGCGAGCCTTGCTTAGTTGATTCAGTGGACCATGTTCTCTTGTTGTCCTCCATCCCCTTTGAATCCTACTTTTCTTTTCTCCCCCTCTTCGGCAGGGTTTCCTGATCTCTAAGGAGAGGGACTGGATAGAGACCTTAAATTTAGACTTTCTGCATAATGTCCAGCTGTGGATCTCTGTACCTGCTCCCATCTGCTGCTGGAGGAAGCCTATTCAATGGCAAATGGACAAGGCACCAATCTATGAGTATAGCAGAAACTCATTAGGAATCATTTAACTGATTTTTTTCCTTCCTTCCTTCCTTCCTTCCTTCCTTCCTTCCTTCCTTCCTTCCTCCCTCCCTCCTTCCCTCCTTCCCTCCCTCCCTCCTTCCTCCCTCCCTCCCTCCCTCCCTCCCTCCTTCCCTCCCTCCCTCCCTTCCTCCCTCCCTCCCTCCTCCCTCCCTCCTTCCTTTTTTCCCTTCTTCCTCCCTTTCCCTTTCCCTTCCTCCCTCTCTTCCTTTCTTCCTTTCTTTCCCTTTTTGACTAGTCCTGTTTGATTCTACCCTAAGTCTCTGGGCTAGCCACTTTCTGGTTCCCGGCCATTCAGGAAATGTAGGGCATGGGCCCCAAGTTATACCAAACATTAGTTGGCCACTCCGACAGCTTGTGCACCATCATTGCCCCAGCACATCTTGCAGGAAGGACAGATTTGCAGGTAGAGGTTTTGTGGCTGGGTTGATATCTGTCCAGGTTTCTCTTTCTATAACTTCCAGACTACCTTCTCTCCCAAAGAGATTGGTACCATATGGGTGAAGGCTCTAAGCTTGTGCCAGCTCTATTTCTCTACTTTCAAAGAGCTGTGTGGAAGCTGTCCTCAGCAATGGGGCCCTGTTGTCAGTTTTGAAAGTGACCTTCTGTCCTAGCATCAGCCTGGGTTGTTTAGGGATCTCTGCAAGGCCACCTCAGCCAACAACTCAACAGACTGTAACCCAGTCCCACCATTGGAAGCCTTTCTTGGCTATAAAACATGGCCAGTTCAGACTCCATGTCCTTCTTTGCTAGGAGTTTCACTGAGGTTATCCTTATAGATTCCGGGAAGTTTTCACTGTATTAGGTTTCCACACCTTCTTCCAAATACTCCCCAAATCCAGCTGTCTCTCCTACACTCCCTACTGACCTTATTTTCTTCCCCATCTGTTCCCTTCAGCCACAAGTCCACCTGCAGAACTTATTCTAGTTCTTCTTCCTATGGAAAGCCATGCTTCACCCCAATATCCTTCCTCTTTACCTAACTCCTCTGAGTCTGTGGATTATAGCTTGATTATCACTTACTTAACAGCTAATACCCACATATAAGTAAAAACATACCATATTGTCTTCCGATGTGTGGGCCACCTAACTCAGGTTTTGTTTTTTTTTTCCCTAGTTCCATCCATTTGCCTACAAATTTCTTGATGTCACTTTTTTTAAAATTTTTTAAACTGCTGAGTCATACTCCATTGTGTAAATGCACCACATTTTCTTCATCCATTCTTCAGTTGAGGGGCATTTAGGTTGTTTCCAATTTCTGGCTATTATGAATTGAGCCACAATGGACATAGCTGAGCAAGTGTCCTTGTGGTAAGATAAAGCGTCTATTGGGTATAGCTGCTTCTTAAGGTAGATTAATTCCAATTTTCTGAGAAACCATCATATTGATTTGCATAGTGGCTGTACAAGTTTTCACTCACATGAGCAAGTGTTCCTCCTGCGCTACATTTTCTCACCAGGAGCTGTCACTTGTGTTACTGATTTTAACCATTCTGACGAGGATAAGATAGAATCTTTTTTTGTTGTTTGTTTTGTTTATTTTGTTGTTGTTTTTTTAGACAGGGTTCCTCTGTGTAGCTTTTCTCCTTTCCTAGAACTTACTCTGTAGCCCAGGCTGGTCTCGAACTCACAGAGATCTACCTGGCTCTGCCTCCCAAGTGCTGGGATTAAAGGCATGTGCCACCACCGCCCTGTTGTAGTAGATTCTTCAAGGTAGTTTTGATTTACGTTTCCCTGATAGCTAAGCATGTTGAACATTTCTTTAAGTGTTTCTCAGTCATTTGAGATTCCTCTATTTAATTGACCTTCTAATTCGCTGTTTAGATCCATACTCCATTTTTAATTAGATTGTTTAGTTTTTTAATATCTAGTTTCCTGAGTTATTTATATACTTTGTATATTAGACCTCCATCAGATGTGGAGTTGGTAAAAATCTTGTCCCATGCCATAGGCAGCCTCTTTTTCCAATTGACACTATCCTTTTCCTTATAGATGCTTTTCAGATTTATGAGGTCCCATTTATTAATTGTCTCATGAGTCTCATTTATTAATTATTGATCATAATGTCTGTACAATTGTTCTTCTGCTTTCTTTTTGCTAGTGTGGGTATTTGGCTTCTTGATAAAAATCAGATGTCTATAGGTATGTGGATTTATGTCTTGGTCTTTAATTAGATTTTATTGATCAACATGTCCTTTTTCTTCTTCTTCTTCTTCTTCTTCTTCTTCTTCTTCTTCTTCTTCTTCTTCTTCTTCTTCTTCTTCTTCTTTATTATATTTGTGTTATAATTTTAAACATCAGCAATGGGTTCCCCTGTCCTCTTCTTTCCTACACTCACGCCCCACCTTCCCTCCATCCCCTCCCCTCCATTCCCATCTCCTCCAGGGCTAAGACTCCCCTGGGGATTCATTTAAACCTGGTAGATTCAGTACAGGCAGGTCCAGTCACCTCCTTCCAGGCTGAGCAAAGTGTCCCTGTGTAGGCCCCAGGTTCCAAACAGCCAGCTCATGCACTAAGGACAGGTCCCGGTCCCACAGCCTGGATGCCTCCCAAGCAGTTCAAGCCATTCAATTGTCTTACTTATCCAGAGGGCCTGATCCAGCTGGGGGCTCTACAGCCTTTGGTTCATAATTCATGTGCTTCCATTTGATTGGCTATTTGTCCCTGTGCTTTTCCAATTTTGGTCTCAACAATTCACACTCTTACAGTCCCTCCTCTTTCTCGACAACTGGACACCTGGAGCTCCACCTGGGGCCTAGCCTAGGATCTCTAAATCCACTTCCATCAATTATTGGACGAGAGTTCCAGCATGACTGTTAGGGTGTTTTGCCATCTGATCACCAGACTAGGTCACATCAGGCTTTCTCTCCACCATTGCCAGCAGTCTACAGAGGATGTATCACTGTGGATGTCAGGGGACTTCTCAAGTACTCTGTCTATTCCTGTACTCATGTGGTCTTCATTTATCATGGTCTGTTATTCCTTGTTCTCCCTTTCTGTTCTTGATCCAGCTGGGATCTCCTGCTCCCCTAAGCTTTCTATCCCTCAAACCTTGCCCTTCATTACTCCCATTGTCGTCCAGGATGTTCATGTAGATCTCATTCATTTCTCTGTCATTGGGTGATCGTTGTGTCTTTCCTAGGGTCCCATTTTCTAGGTAGCTTCCCTGGAGTTGTGTAGCAGTCTACTCATCTTTGTTTTAAATCTAGTATCCTCCTATGAGTGAGTACATACCATGTTTGTCCTTCTGAGTCTGGGTTACCTCACTCAGGATGATTTTTTTCTAGATCCATCCATTTGCCTGCAAACCTCATGATGCCATTGTTTTTCTCTGCTGAGTAGTAATCCATTGTGCATATGTACCATATTTTCTTTATCCATTCTTCAGTTGAAGGGCATCTAGGTTGTTTCCAGGTTCTGGCTATTACAAACAATGCTGATATGAACATAGCTGAGGAAATGCCCTTGTGGTGTATGATTGAGCATTCCTTGGGTATATGCCTAAGAGTGCTACAGCTGGGTCTTGGGGGAGATGGATTCCCAATTTTCTATGGAAGCACCATATTGATTTCCAAAGTGGCTGTACAAGCTTGCATTCCCACCAGCAGTGGAGGAGAGTTCCCCTTGCTCCACATCCTCTCCAGCATAAGCTGTCTTCTGTGTTTTTTATCTTAGCCATTCTGATAGGTGTAAGGTGGTATCTCAGGGGCATTTTGATTTGCATTTCCTGGATAATTAGGGATGTTGAGCAATTCCTTAAATGTCTTTCAGCCATTTGAGCTTCCTCTGTTAAGAATTCTCTGTTTACTTCTATAGCCCATTTCTTAATTGGACTGTTGGGCATTTTGATGTCTAATTTCTTGAGTTCTTTATATATTCTGGATATCAGCCCTCTGTCAGATGTGGGGTTGGTGAAGATCTTTTCCAATTCTGTAGGCTGTCACTTTGTCTTGTGGACCATGTCCTTTGCTCTACAAAAGCTTCTCAGTTTCAACAGGTCCCATTGATTGACTGTTTTTCTCAGTGTCTGTGCTACTGGTGTTATATTTAGGAAGTGGTCTCCTATGCCAATGCATTCAAGAGTACTTTCTACTTTCTCTTCTATCAGGTTCAGAGTAACTGGATTTATGTTGAGGTCTTTGATCCACTTGGACTTAAGTTTTGTGCATGGTGACAGATATGGATCTATTTGCAGCAGTTATGCCAGCACCATTTGTTGAAGATGCTTTCTTTTTTCCATTGTACAGTTTTGCATTCTTTGTCAATAATTATATGTTCATAGGTGTGCAGGTTAATGTCAGGGTCTTCAATTTGATTCCATTGGTCCACATGTCAGTTTTTATGCCAGTGCCAATCTGTTTTTATTGTGGTAGCTCTATAGTAGAGCTTGAGGTTGGGGATTGTGCTGCCTCCAGAGGTTGTTTTATTGTACAGGAATCTTTTGGCTATCCTGTTTTTTATGTGTGTTTGTTTTTCCATATGAAGTTGAATATTATCCTTTCCAGATCTGTGAAGAAAATTGTGTTGGTTATTTGATGGGAATTGCATTGAATCTGTAGATTGCTTTTGGTAAGATTGCCATTCTTACTATGTTAATCCTGCCTATCCATGAGCATGGGAGATCTTTCCATTTTCTGACATCTTCCTCAATTTCTTTTTTCAGGGACTTAAAGTTCTTGTCATATAGGTCCTTCACATGCTTAGTTAGAGTAACCTCAAGGTATTTTATATCATTTGTGGCTATTATAAAGAGTGATTTATCTCTGATTTCCTTCTCAGCCTGTTTGTCTATTGTATATAGGAGGGCTACTGATTTTTTTGATTTGATCTTGTATCCTGCTATGTTGCTGAAGGTTTTTATTAGCTGTATCAGTTTCTTGGTTGAGTTTTTGGGGTCACTCATGTATACTATCATGTCATCTGCAAATAGGGAAAGCTTGAATTCTTCCTTTCCAATTTGTATCCCATTAATCTCTTTATGTAGTCTTTCTTATAGCTCTGGCTAGAACTTCAAGTACTATATTGAATAAGTATGGGGAGAGGGGACAGCCTTGCCTTGTTCCTGGTTTTAGTGGTATTGCTTTGAGTTTCTCTCCATTTAATTTGATGTTGGCTGTTGGCTTGCTGTAGATTGCCTTTATTATGTTTAGGTATGTTCCCTGTATTCCTGATTGGTCCAAGACCTTTATCATGAAGGGGTGTTGGGTTTTGTCAAATGCCTTTTCAGCATCTAGTGAGATGATCATGTGCTTTGTTTCTTTCAGTTTGTTTTTATAGTGTATTACATAGATGGACATTTATATGTTGACCACCATTGTATCCCTGGGATGAAGCCTACTTGATCATGGTGGATAATTGTTTGGATGCGTTCTTGGAGTCTGTTTGCCAGTATTTTATTGAGTATTTTTACATCAATGTTTATGAGGGAGATCGGTTTGTAGTTCTCTTTCTTTGTTGCATCTTTGTTTGGTTTAGGAATCAGAGTAATTGTAGCCTCATAGAAGGAGTTTGGTAATATTCCTTCTGCTTCTATTGTGTGGAACAATTTAAAGAGTATTGGTATTAAGTCTTCTTTGAAGACCTGGTAGAATTCTGCAGTGTAACCATCTGGTCCTGGGCTTTTTTTGGTTGGGAGGCTTTTAATGACAGATTCTATTTCCTTAGGGGTTATCTGACTATTTAAATGGTTTATCTGGTCTCGATTTAATTTAACTATGTGGTACCTATCCAGAAAATTATCCATTTCTTTTAGAATTTCCAGTTTTGTTGAGTAGAGTTTTTGAAGTATGACCTGATGATTCTCTGGATTTCCTCATTGTCTGCTGTTATGTCCCCTTTTTCATTTCTGATTTTGTTAATTTGGATGCTCTCTCTCTGTCTTTTGGTTAGTTTGAATAAGGGCTTGTCTATCTTGTTGATCTTCTCAAAGAACCAACTCATTGTTTCATTAATCTTTTGTATTGTTCTCCTTATTTCTATTTTATTGATTTCAGCTCTCAATTTGATAATTTCCTGTAGTCTATTCCTCCTGAGAGACTTTGCTTCTTCCTGTTCAAGGGCATTTAGGTGTGCTGTCAAGTCACTAGCATGAGATTTCTCCATGCTATGAATTTAATGCTATGAATTTCCCTCTTAGCACTGCTTTCAAAGTGTCCCATAAGTTTGGGTATGTGGTATATTAATCTTCATTGATCTCTAGGAAGTCTTTAATTTCTTTCTTTATTTTTTCTTTAACCTATTGGTGATTCAGTTGAGCATTATTCAGTTTCCATGAGATTGTAGGATTTCTGTAGTTTTTTCTGCTGTTGAAATCTAACTTTAAACCATGGTGGTCTGATAGAACACAGGAGGTTATTCCAATTGTTTTGTATCTGTTGAGATTTGCTTTGTGGCCAAGTATGTGGCTGATTTTAGAGAGGGTTCCATGGGGTTGCTGAGAAGAAGGTATATTCTTTTTTGTTCGGGTGGAATGTTCTGTAGATTACAATTAAGTCCATTTGAGCTATAACAACATTTAAGACAATTATGTCTGTTAAGTTTCAATTTGGCCAACCTGTCCAGAGGTGAAAGTGGGGTGTTGAAGTCTCCCACTATTAATTTGTGGGGTTTTATATGTGATTTAAGCTTTAGTAATGTTTCTTTTACATATGTGGGTGCCCTTGTGTTTGGGGCATAAATGTTCAGAATTGAGACGTCATCTTGGTGGTTCTTTCCTGCGATGAGTATGTATTGTCCTTCATCTCTTTTGATTGATTTTAGTTTGAAGTCTATTTTGCTGGATATTAGGATGGCTACACCAGCTTGCTCCTTAAGACCATTTGATTGGAAAGTCTTTTCCCAGCCTTTTATTCTTAGGAGGTGTCTGTCTTTGAATTTGAGGTGTGTTTATTGTATGCAGCAGAAAGATGGGTCTTTTTTCCATATCCATTCTGTTAGTCTGTATCTTTTTATAGGTGAATTAAGTCCACTGATATTAAGGGATATTAATGACCAGTGATTGTTCATTCCTGTTATTATTATTATTATTATTTTTTTTTTTTTGGTGGTAGTGTGTGTGTGCTTCTCTTCTTTGGGGTTTACTGCTGTGGTGTTCTCTATTTCCTGTGTTTTCATGGGTGTATCTGCCTTTCTTAGGTTGGAATTTTCCTTCTAGTGCTTTCTATAGGGTTGGGTTTGTGGATAAGTATTGTTTAAATCTGGTTTTGTCTTGGAAGGTCTTGTTCACTCCATCTATGATGATTGAAAGTTTTGCTGTGTATATTAGTCTAGACTGGCATCCATGGTCTCTTAGTGTCTGCATTATATCTGTCCAGGTCCTTCTGGCTTTCAAAGTCTCCATTGAGAAATCGGGTGTTATTCTGATGGGTTTGCCTTTATAAGTCACTTGGCCTTTTTCCTTTGCTGCCCTACATATTCTTTCTTTATTCTGTACATTTAGTTGTTTAATTATTATGTGGCTAGGGGACTTGTTTTGGGGGTCTAGTCTGTTTGGTGTTCTATAGGCTTCTTGTATCTTCATCGGCATTTTGTTCTTTAAGGTGGGAAAGTTTTCTTCTATGATCTTGTTAAATATATGTTCTGTGCCTTTGAGTTGGTATTCTTCTTCTTCCTCTATCCCTATCATTCATGGGTTTGGTCTTTTCAAGGTGTCCCAAATTCCTTGGACATTTTGGGTCATGACTTTGATGGTTTTAGTGTTTTCTTTGACTGATGAATCTATTTCTTCTACCGTATCTTCAACACCAGAGATCCTCTCTACCATCTCTTGCATTCTGTTGGTTATACTTGCCTCTGAAGTTCCTGTTCATTTACTCAGATTTTCTATTTCCAGCATTCCTTCTGCTAGTGTCTTCTTCATTTTTTTTCTATTTCCCTCTTCTGGTCTTGGACTGTTTCCTTAGCTTTTTCATGATTTTCTTTCAGGGACTTATTGTTTTCTTCTGCTTTAATTGTCCTTTCCTCTTTTTTTTTTATAGCGTTCTTCCCAATTTTTATTTGTCTGTTCCTCCACTTTATTTTTGATTTCTTCTATATAAGGCTCTAGCCTCTTCATGATGTTACTTATAAGGTTGTTTTCTTCTTCTTCTTCTTCTTCTTCTTCTTCTTCTTCTTCTTCTTCTTCTTCTTCTTCTTCTTCTTCTTCTTCTCCTCCTCCTCCTCCTCTTTCTTCTTCTTCTTCTTCTTCTTCTTCTTCTTCTTCTTCTTCTTCTTCTTCTTCTTCTGTCTTCTTCTTCTTCCATTCCATGATGTTCAGGTCTAGCTGTTGGAGAAGGGCTAGGTTCTGGTGATGCTGTATTGCTCTTCATTTTGTTGTATGTACTTCTGCCTTGGCGTCTGCCCATCTCCTTGTGGATTTGTTCTTGGTCTTATCAGTGTACTTGGTCCAGACAGAGCTGACAGATTTAGGGATCCTCTTTCTGGTCCAGATGGAAGCTCTGGTCCAGATGAGAGTGCTAGCCAGATAGGAGCTGTGGGGCTGGACTCTGAGTCTCAGGAAGTCCCTGGGGTCTCCTAATCTTGTCCAGATGGGAGCTCCTCTTATCCAGATGGGAATTCCGGGACAAGATGGAAGCTCTGATCCACATGGGAGTTCCAGGGCGGGTGGGACCTGGGGGCTCTCTGGTCCAGATGGGAGTTCCGGGACAGGATGGAATGCTGGACACTGGTCTCTAAGTGTCTGGAAGTGGCTGGGGTCTCCAGCAGATGGGTGTGGGGGCAAGGAGTTGAGGTTGTAGTGTCCACCAGACGGTCTCTCTGGTCCAGATGGGAGTTCTGGGGCAGATGGGAGCTGGGGGCTGGTCTCTGAGTCTCCGAAAGTGGCTGGTGTCTTGGCCAAATGGGTGTGGGAGCTATGTGTGGAGACTGTAGGGTCTGCCTGCTGTCTTGGAAAAGGGGATCCTTCCCACAAGTCCCGTCAATTGGCCAGAAACTGGGGCCAATTGGGCTGCTCTTCCCAGGATGTTGCCCAGGGGTGGGACCCAGGGGCGGTTGCCTCTCTGACTATAACCCCAGGCACTCACCTCTGGTCCAGATGGGAGTTCTGGGGCATATGGGCACCATGTCCTTTTTTAATGCCAACAGCCTATGGTTTTTATTTCTATAGCCCTTTATTACAACTTCAAATCAGTGATAGTAATACTTCTAGCAGTTCTTTTATTGTTCAAGGTTGTTTCATCTACCCTGGGTTTGTTGTTTTTCCATATGAAGTTGAGGATTGCCCTTTCAAGGTCTATAAAGAATTGTGTTGGAATTTAATTGTATCTGGAGATTTCTTTAGAACACATAAGTGACCCTAAAATTTCTAGCTGATAAACTTTCATCAAAGTGGCCGGATACAAGATTAACAACAACAACAACAAAATCAGTAAACCTCCTATATTCAAATGACAAATGGACTGATAAAGAAATCAGGGAAACAATACCCTTCATGATAGTCATAAATAACATAAAATATCTTAGGGTAACTCTAACTTACCAAGTAAAAGACTTGTATGATAATGCTTCAAGACTTTGAAAACAGAAATTGAAGATGATATCAGACAATGGAGAGATCACCTGTGCTCATGGACTGATGGGATCAACATAATAAAAACAAAACAAAACAAAAAAAAACAGCCAGAAACTCAAAGAAACATAGATGTGCATCAACAGATGAGTTGATAATGAAAATGTGCTACATTTATACAATAGAATATTATTCAGCTGTTTAAAAAAACCAAAAAACAAACTGAAATCATGAAATTCCCAGGTAAATAGATGGCTCTTGCAAAAAAAATATCATCTTGAATGAGGTAATCCAGGCCCAAAAAGGCAAATATGGCATGGAGTATCTTATATATGAACAATAACTTTTAAGTCTTTGATAGGCATGCTACAATCCACATACCCATAGAGAGGAGTATAAAGTAAGGAACAAGGCAGTAGGGAAATATCTCTTGAGGAAGGGAAACTAAGATATATAGTTATGGAGAGACAGGGAGGGCACCGAAACTAGAAGGATTAGACAGAGAAGGGGAGGATATAGAATATGAAAGAAGAGAATACAGGGGGGAAGAACTAAAAGTAAGTGCCACCGACTAAGAGAGGTCATATGGAATCCTGCTACAATAAAAGTTTCTTAAAATATGTATATCTATGAAATAAAGCTACATGGAATTTTCAAGTAATAGGGTAGACAAAGCTCCAACAATACATCTCTCACCACCAAGTAAAACTTCCAGTGCCAGAAATGGGTTATATCTCATTTAGTTGCTGACCAAAGAGACCACATTGAAACCCGCAAACATCTCTGGTTATTGCCAATATTATTTATGGATCTCCACAAATTGACAGTAAGTCCCTATTGTTGAAGACAACACCTAAATATCTCATTGAACATAGAGAAGTCCTGCTGGTGTCTAACTTCACACCTACACACTATAGCATTCATGGCACTGGAAGGAACTCTGATTGTTCTCAGAGGATAAAGGTAAATGCCAACCTAACCACAAACTTTTTGACATTCAGTGGTGATGTGTCTGCATGATATATTCCTGTAACAGTGGCACAAAAGTTGTGGGAGTGTGGTGATATTGTGTTTCCCAAAATATTGTGCACCCTAATAAACTTTCCTGGGGTCAGAGAACAAAACAGCCACTAGATACAGAGGCCAGAAAATGGTGGCACACATGCCTTTAATCCTAGCATTCTGGAGGCAGAGACCCATCCAGATTTCAGTGAGTTCAAAGCCACACTGGAAACAACCAGGCATGGTGACACATGCCTTTAATCCCAGGAAGTGATCCTTTAATGCTAGGAAGTAATGGCAGGAATCAGAAAGGTATATAAGGCATGAAAACCAGGAACTAGAATACCTGTCCCCTGGGTTTGTTTTTATTAATAAGACCTTTTAGGATTCATGTTACATGGGAGTAACCAACTATTATCTGATCAGATTTAAGGCCCACTCAAATGAGATGAAACCCACTCCTGACACTGCTCTGGTGGCCAAATATCTGAGACTAGATGGGACATGGATCTGGGCAAAAGTCAAATTGTTAAAGAAATGTAGCATTAAAATGACTACCAACATTCTTTTATATAGATCAGTGTCTTATTCAGCCATCATCTTTCACCTGCAGGAGATGGAAATTAATACAGGGACCCACAACTGTACTCTGTGCAGAAAATGAGAGACCTTAGAACATTCAATCCTAAATGATATGTCTCTATCAGACTCTCCCAAGGAGGTTCAGGGAGTTATGCAGAAGAGGAGATGGAAAGATTGTAAGAGCTAGTGGGGATAGATGACACCAAGGAGACAGTGCCTTCAGACACAATAGGACTGACAGACATATGAACTTACATAAACCATGGAAGCATTCACAGGGCCTTCACAGATCTAAGCCAGTTGGATTCCCAGTGCTGAGGGGAAAAGTGGACATGAGTCTCCATCTCTGATCCAGAAACTTTCTCAAATTGCCTATAGCTCACAAAGGATAAATTAGTTTACTCCAGTGGAGTCTCACTGAGTATGCAAACCACATTTAAGGGCAAGCTTCATGCCTAGCAGTAGATGGTCAATACAAAATGAACACAATGGTATTTTTGGAGACTTTATTTTTGCCTCGCAATGCTTTGATTTGATATTTTTCAATTTACTTGTCTTTTGCATATATGTTTTCTGATTTTGTGTTTTTAATGTTTTTTTGTGTGTGCATGTGTGTGTCCCTGCATGTCTATATGTTTCTTATATTTTATGCTTCTTTTTCCTCTATTTGTTTTGTTTCATTCTCGTTTATATTTTTTTCCTTTTTTCTTCATAAAGAGAACTATAAAGAAAATGTGGAGTTGGATGGTTGGGGGTCTGAGGAGGAGATGAGAAAGGGGAAACTGTGATATAAATACATTGTATGAAAAATTATTTTCAATAAAAAAATCTTAAGTTCAATTCATCACTGTTCACACTTGGATAATTCAGCATTTGTTCTTCATGATTTGGCATCTGTCCTGTATTAAACCATTTTTTCCCAAGAATATTAAAAGGTTCAATGAAATCCCTTAATATTTGGAATTTGGTTTGAAGATACTTGAAATAAATACTTGGCTTTCATTATTGGTTTTCCAATCTCACTTCAAATAACTTTACCTGAAGTCTGTATCTTCTACTATGAGGAGAAAGAATAATGGAGTTATTTTTGGAGGTTCAGAAGGCAGGTTATACTACCATTGAATCTAGCTCTGGACTGACTGTGCCAGACACAGTGTCAAACATCTGAAATCTTCAGAGTCTCCATGTATAGACTGCTATGGTAGTTTTAATATATCTCCCACAAGTCTCAGTAATTTGATTACTTGGTTCCTAGTTGGTGACTGTTTGGAGAGGATTAGAAGAAGTAACCTTGATGGAGGAAGTGAGTCATTGACAACAGACTGAAATTTCAAAAGAATAGCATTATTTTGAGCACACTCTGCTTCTTGTTTGTGGTTTGAGATTTGAGCTATTAGCTGCTGCTCCAGCCAGCTGCTACCCTTACTCAGCCATCTTACTCTCACTCTCTGGAACTGTAAGCTCCAAACCAACTCTTTCTTATGTATATTGCCTTGGATGTAGTGTTTTATTATAGCAATAGAAAAATAACTAATACAGAATTTGGTGCCAGGAAGTGGGCTACTTCTGTGACAGATCTGACTTTTTTTTTTTTAAAAGAAATGTGGAAGGTTTTGTGACTTTGGTTTAAAAAAAAAAAACAGTTGAATGCTGTAAGTATTAAGCTGTAAGTACTTAAGTAACCATCTACCAGGATCATGGAAAACAGTAGTGCTGAGAGCTATGTAGCATATGGAGGCCCAGATCAAGAGGTATTAGATGAGAAGAATATTAACAATTGGGATAGAGACCATCCTTGTGATATTTTGTCAAAGATTGGGGCTGATTTCTGCCCTCCTAAGAGCTTGCTTGTGATTCCATTTACTAAAAATGAATTTGCCCTCCTGGTTTCAGTCTTGCTTTGGTCCAATATTCCTCACTATATCCCCATTCCTCTCTTTTGGATAGTAATGCACATTCTGTACCATTGTATGTTGGAAGTATGTGATCCACAGTAAGTCTTGGGCATTTGAATACTTGGTCCCCAGTTGGTGGCTATTGGGGATAATTGGGACATGTGGTGTTGCTGAAGGAAACATATCACTGGGGCTGGGATTTGAAGTTTCAAAGGACTGATACCACTTTGAATCTGTTATTTTTCTGCATCCTGTTTGAGATGTGAGTCCTCAGCTACTTCTCCACCTGCTGCTTGCTACCTCTGCTCTACCATCCTGTACTCTCAGCTCCCGAAACCATACACCTCTTCTGCAAATTGCCTTAGTTGTGGTGCTTTATCAGAGCAGTAGAAAAGTAACTAATACGGACAGTAACATGAGTAGGACCTACCTGAAATAATTGAAGTTTGGAACAAATCAATTTAAGCCTAATATTAAGTGCTTAGCAAAGCATCTAGAAATGTTAAGCTCACTAATTCTTAATTTTATGACTAAGCCTGTCAGTTAGGAAGAGAAAAGTAGAAGAGGGTCTCAGTTTTCCCACTGATAGATATTGTTGGCCTTACCACATCTCCCAGTAGTTAGTCCATCAATTCAGTGTTCTTTGTTGTTTAACTTAAGCAGAGATGATCTCATTTTCTGTTTATTACAAGTTAATTTAATCTATACATCATCAATAGTATCCTTTCTCAGATGGACCCCGATTTTTATTATGGATATAACTCTATGAAAACCATATTTATTAATTGTTTGTTTATTTATTCATTTAGTTAATTATTTTTGCATCTCATCTTGGCAGGATTTGCAGCCTGTATGTCTTCCAAATATAAAAGCCAAGGATTTGACTACATTTTCATCCAGACACCAGGAGCCATTTGTCATTTGGAGGGAAATCAGCTGTAGAACACTGTTATCTACAAAATCTTGAGGAGAATCAAAAAAGAGAGAAATGATGGGAAGTTATGGAGCTTAGACTCCTTAGACTCCTTGAGGGAGGTTCCTGATACCAGAGACAGGCTGTAGCCAGAGTTCTAAACAGAAAATGTTCCCAGACTGCACCCAATATGTGAAAAGAGGACTTTGATAGTTTGAATAGGAACAGGCCCAATAGGCTCATATACTTGAGTGCTTTGTCATTAGGGAGAGCACTACTTGACAAGAATTAGGAGGTGTGTGTGTGACCTTGTTGGAGTAGATGTGGCCTTGTTGGAGCAAATGTATCACTAAGGGTAGGCTCTGGGTTTTAAATGGTCAAGCCAGGCTCAGCCTGATGCCTGTGAAATCCTGATGTAGAACTCTCAACTCCTCTATAGCACCATGTCTGCCTGCATGCTGTCATGTTTCCAGTCATAATGACAATGGACTAAACCTCCGAAATGGTAAGCATGCCCCAATTAAATGCTTTCCTTTATAAGAGTTGCTGTTGCCATGGTGTTTTTCAACAGCAATAGAACAATGACTAAAACAAGGGCCAATGCAGCAGGTTCCAGTTACAATGGCAGGCAAGTCCATAGGGTCCAGGCACTGCCTGAAGACATCTGGTGTAGGCCAAGATGGCCAAGGCAGCTTTGCTTAACTAGAAGCCACCCTGTAAATGAATCTGGGATGCTACCTGAAAATAGAGGGCTTGAAAAAAATCTCATCTGCTGCCTACTCCCCAAAATATGTTACCTTTGAGGAAAAGAAAACTACAAAACAGCTTTGAAGAGTCTGCTTCAAGTGATTCTAGTTTAGTATCTGTGACAGTTATAACTGAGGAAATATTCCTGGGAAGTAGTTCGTTAAGAATATAGAAACATTATTACCCTTAAGCCTATGGGGGGATCCTAACAATTCTTTTAATTTGTCATGTCCTTGCCTTAGTCCAGTTTCACATGGTATGTACATAGATGGCAAGGAAACATGAACTATGAGGAGCTATAATGGTCTGAAAAAAACAAATGTATATTTTTGGACTAAGGCACCCATTCTCTGTGCATCATGAAAAGATAAAACAACATAAAATATTGAGACACCAATGCTTACATATCCATGTTTAGTCACCACTCAATATGTCATTATACTGTGAGCTTCCCTCGAGTTCTCTTTCTACTTCCTATTGTTTCCTCTGAAACTCTTGACACATACTAGACAATCTGATTCATCTGAGTTGCACTACAAGAATTTTTATCCCAATAAGTCTTTATTATTATTATTTATATGTAATATAATGTAAGTGGTGTGGAAGTACAGTATTGAAGAAATAGCAGCAAGAAAAATGTCTGTATATGTTCATTTTAGATGCAGAACTCACTCAACTCCAGCTCCTGTGCCTGTCTCTCTGCTCCAACCCTCCAAGTTGAGCCCTTTGACTCATGAGTAATTCCCTCTTCCTCTCTCATATGTCATGTGTTCTATTGCATTCCTGACTCTTTCCTTTTAAGCATTTTCTTTCCTATCTTATGGACTCATTCCACACTTTCTTTTTTCCAAAATATATGCATTTAACATTTAAAAGCTGTGTTCTGCATATTAGATACAACACACAATATTTGTCTTGGCATAGGTTGTCTCAATATTATATTTTAATTATACATAATTGTTCTGTACATTTTATTTTATAGCTTAGTAAAGTCCTTTGCATATGAATGTAATCTCAGGAGATTTATAACACAGGATGAATGAAGCTACTCCTGGCATAACATGAGATATTGTTTTATAGTGAGTTTCTTTTTTAAAAATAAAAGGATTACAGTTGGGGATTTAGCTCGGTAGAGCTCTTGCCTAGCAAGCGCAAGGCTCTGGGTTCAATCCTCAGCTCCAAAAAAGAAAAGAAAAAAATAAAAGGATTATACCCTAAAACACTGACAGAAAGTATGATATGGTAAATTTATAAGCCAACAGAATTATTGATATACTGATACAGGACAAGTGGTACAGTGGGCTTATTTATGTCAATATTACTGCAAGCTAGGGCATCACTAGGCAATAGAAAATACTGTAATTTCATGGTGGTCCCATGTGATGAGGTTGTAGACATGTTCTATTTGGTGCTCTTTGATTGAACCATCTGTGTGGTGCATGACTTATGTAGAATGATGGATGACAAGTGGAAGTTATTTCAGATTAATTGTTTCCATATAAATGTTCCTCCTTGTGATTTAATATGTTTAAGTATCCTGTAATATTGATGTTCACCTGCTTTTTAACTTTCTTTTATTTTTTAGACTATAATTACATCATTTCCCCTTTCCCAAATTCTCCCACATACCTCTCTTTGTTCTCTTTCAAATTCATGGCCTCTTTTTCATTGTTATTACATGTACATATGTGTATGTATATTCATATATATCCCTAAATACATACATACAATCAACTTAATCTATATAAAACTACTTGTATATATGCTTTCAGGACTGAGCATTATACTGAAAGGAAACTCAAGTGGAGGCAAGTCTACAGCTATCCATGTTAACATTTGCTAGCCTGTCCTAGAATTGATATGATCTTGATAAGAATTTAAAACCAACAGGAAATGAGAAGCCACAAAAGATAAGGGAATGGTGTAAATTTGAAAAACAACAGAACTTGCAGAGGTTCCCAGGGAACAGTTGGTTTAATGAGACATTTACACACAAGAAAAAGTGGGGTGGTCAGGAGGGATTCATACACTCTGTCAATTACCTTAGGATTATCTTCCATACTGCACTGTTCTGTAATAATTGTTTAATCAATCCCTGAGCTCAGAAGGTTTCTACCCATGAGTCTGATAACATGAATATGGTTCTAGAGGGACCATGATGTCATTTAAAATCCCACAAATGCAGAAAGGTCCTTTTACTTCTACTAACAAAACACCATCCTGTCACCTAGGGTGTAGTACACTCTTCTGTGTGTGATCTTGAAAGAAAAGAGGCCACTTATGATTTTTAGGTTAAAAAAAAAAGAGGGTAAAGAAAAAAAAAAAAAAAAAGAACACTCAAGCCCAACGCTGGCATCATGGAAGGGGAACATTTGCTGAGTGGAGAGTCCCATCATCTTTGGAAGAAAGTAAAAATTACTTTCCTCATTGAGCTGTTATATGTCACCAAGTAAGTGCTCAAATCTGCCTCCCTTCCTTCTTAAGTTCTCTTTTTCATAGTTTTGAAGTCCTAGAATGCAAGGATTTATAGGAAAGTCCTGACTCGAGGCTTCCTCTTCCATCAGTGTACTGGCCAGTGTCCTTACTCACTCAGTGTCTCACGACATAGAGGAAATACTGGGCCATTATTCCTTGTTAACTCAACACCTCTTGTGTTCCATAGTACCACAAAAGGTTTCAGTTATAGAATTTAGTTAATATTTTTTCTTCAATGGGAGAAAATAATGATCTTTACCAAAGATACATAAGACAAATGCTTAGGCTTGACTTCCTAATTCTCTGAAAGGTGAATGCATTCATTCATAAGTGTCTGCCTTTTTTTTTTCCATTATCTAAAATACAATATTTTGAAAGGCTTGCCCTCTAGACATATATCTCCAGGCATTATTCTTTCTTCCAGGTTATCTCATTCAGGCTTAACATATTCACTTTTATTTCAGTTGCAGTCACCTTTCTAAATGCTTTAGTAAGGGACTCTCACAGTGTCCATGAAACTGTGCACTCACTATGCAGTATTATCCTGTGCATAAAAACATTTCAAGAACATCATCACATTAAATCTTTACAACAACTCTGTACAGTGAATTTTGTTCTATGTTAATAAAGCACATTTAGTGAATGTCCACCATAAATCAGGTATGATCTACAACAGCACCTTACAAGTTCATAACAACACTCATGCAATCCTAAATCACAGGATAATGGCCTAGGACAAAAACCTGCAACACAAATGGGGAGCAAATGAGGAACAAGTAATGGTAGCTCAACAGTCTAACACTAATTTTCCTTTTTAATCTCATGGTGCTGCTTTTTAACAGTCACAACACTCTATTTTATTCTTAAAAATCTGCTTGAAGTGGCAAATTTAACTATGGGCTTTTGCTTGACATTTCTGATGTACAATTTTTATATTTGCTTAAGGTGAGAACCTGAGTATAGAAGTTATAAATCGTGGACCTAGAGTTATATCATCAAAAATCAGAATTGGACCAGTTCAGATCGTCAGCATCCATATTAACCTGGGGATGATGGTAGATACCCATAACCCCAGCATCAGTAGGTGGAGCATGGTGACAGGTGGATTCTGAGGGCTTGATGGCCAGCTAACCAAAACATCAAGCTCTGGTAAGTGAAAGACCCTTTCTCAAAATCAAGGTAGGGAGACATAGTCAAGATAACTGAAGTTGAACCTTGGCCTCCATATGTGGGCACACAGGTAATTCATCTACATGCATAAAAAATACATCACTCCCCCCCCCACACACACACTCATGCATGCACACACATGTGAGAATTTTAAAATTAGGTTGTTATAATTATGTTTAAGCTACTTTGAGTAAACTATGCTTTATCTTTCTTAGAAAATGCTTTGAGTTCTGTCTTTTAGGAAACCATATCCATTTTAATACTGAGATATCCTAAGTTGCTACTTGAATTATCATTCTTTTTACATGTGTTTGTGATTTCTATGAGCTTGCCCTTGGTGGGTATAGAATTGATGAGAAGCCTAAGGGTTTAATGTTCTTTTTTAAAAGACATTTGAATTTTCAGGGAAAATGTTACAAAATTACAAAATGGTGGCAAACACCATCTCAGTTTGCAAGTAGTGCTATTTTCATATGGATTCATATATTCTAATGGATGTTTTTATTTGAATTATAATCTTAGTATGAATCTTGTGTATGATGCTTTAGAATCGGCTGTAATGTGGCTCATGATTCTTCTTGCACATCACTGATATAGCCATTAGTGTCATTTATATCGCACTGTGTGGGACTGTTTTGAAAGGGTACTCACATGGGAGCTGTATGAGATACAATACTATAGGCACTTAAGCCCGCATCCTCAATCTTCTTACCACTTCCTATATTTCTCAACAAAATTCAGCTATTTCTATAGGGAACAAAGAGTAGTTCCTAAACAGACACTCATACTATGTGGCATTCATGCCAGTATTAAACCAGTGTGCTGCCTCCCCACTTCTTGCCTTGAGTGAAGCGGTAAATAACAAATTGACCCTCCTACTCTGCACATGACTAGAACTGGTTAACATTTCAAGGAAATCTGCTCTCCTTACAAGCCTCATTTCTTCTAATTACTTCCCCTCTTCCTTCTGGCAGCAACAGAATTCTGTCATATCCAAGGTAAATCATATGTTTATTTTTTTATAATTTTTTTCTTTATTATTATGTGTTTTAAATTTTATACATCAGCCATGGGTTCCCCTGTCCTCCCCCCTCCCACTCCCACCCCCAACTTCCCCCTAGCCCCTCCCCTCCATTCCCATGTCCTCCAGGATCAAGGCACCCCTGGGGATTCATTTAAACCTGGTGGATTCAGTACAGGCAGGTCCTATCACCTCCTTCCAGAATGAGCAAAGTGTCGCTGTGTAAGCCCAAGGTTCCAAACAGCCAGCTCATGCACTAAGGACAGACCCTGGTCCCACAGAATACCCTAACACTCATCTTGGAACTCTCATCCAATAACTGATGGAAGAGGATGCAGAGATCCTCAGCCAGGCCCCAGGTGGAGCTCCATATGTTTATTTTTAATGAGAATTTTTAGAGAAAGACATTATCTGAAATTGCCAATAATATGACTCTCTGTTCCTCATTGTCTCCTACATTTTCATGGTTTATATCATTTATTACGTTCCAAACACTTCTATACCTTTTTGCTAATATTATTTTCCCTGAAATGTATTCATACACCTACACAGTAGTTTTTCTGTTTGCCCTCCTTATTGAGAGTAAATTAAGTTGTCCTGAAAACTCTAAAGATGTTTTTATTTGGAGATGGCTGTTCTAGAACTCTGTAACAACTAGTAACCATGATCTCTTCTCTACAATGCTACATGTACAAAAACTGAATTCAAGCCCAAATGATGTTCCATGAGAAATAGTAAATATTTTTTTAGAAATAAACAGAGATATTAGCTTTCTTTTTGCAAGAACCCCCAAGTATCCAAGATTCAATTACTTTAATGAAATAAACATTCATTATAGACTTCATACAATAATAAAAATAAATTATATTAATATTTAATAATTTACCATATGTGATTATCACAAGGAGAAAGATGAACAATATAAATGTATCTTAAGCACTCTTGGGCTGTATGAAGAGATTTTATTCTATTTCAGATATTTTTACCCTAATTCCTACTGACATTTTTTCATGTTGCTTTGTGAATTTTTAGTAATAGGTATGTTCCAATGTGGCTCTTTTCAAAAATTATATTTTCTTTCCTTCACTCTTCACTAAATTTACTATTTTAATTTTTTTCTTTACCAATGGACAATAACTGCTTGCCAGCAATTATGAAGATGTTTGGCATTCAACTTACCTCTCTCCCTGCTGAAGAATTAGATGCTCTATAAGGTGAAGAGTATTTTAATGTTCTCCAGTAGGTATGGAATCTGGAGACAAAAGATGAATGTTGTGGCTCTGGAGTTCATTACTTCAAAGTCCTGGATGTGGTTCCAGGCTGAAAGTAATCATTTCTGAGCCTTCAAAATTTGGTACCAAGACAAATAGGCAACACCCCAAATATGTTATAGAGTTGCAGTAATAACTATGATAAACATGGTCTCTTCTTGGAACACGTAGTCCAATTATGTCCATGAAGTAATTTCCAACTTATCATTCAGGGATGCATCTACTGAGCAAAGACTTAAGTTTCAGCAGCTCTTCAGTAAACACTGTATTAGATTAGATTAAGTTTTAAAAATACAGTCTTTATTTTAGGGACCATGAAATTTTTAGACCCTGGAATCAGTCTCACTAGAACATCATGTATGGATGTTGAGGGTATTGACTTATAGCTTCCAAGGTTTTAGAAGACAAAATTTTCACACAGAAATGATTAATTGTAAGGAAAGATCAGAAAAAATGAATACAAAAATTAGACATCATAGCAATGATCACTGGATAATTTCTGTATAATTTATATTTCAAGACGATGGGTAAAGTAAAAATGCAATGTGAAACACTGTCTACTCATGGCTGAGTCCCAAGAACCTTGAAATAAAAACATTTCAACAGACTTCTTATCACACTTACCCAGAGGTACTTTTGGGTTCTCAGTATATTCAATTGGCTATTTCTGTTCAAATGAAACAAAGCAAATCATGACATGGTGACTGTGAATGACAATGCATGAGGATGTATGGACCCAAAAAATACATTCTACACATCTGCTGTCGAACACTCTTCCTTTATTTAGCAATATCAAACTATGTACTAATATCTATTGGGAACATTGGCTCATGTTAAACATGTTTACCTTAATTTCTTTGGTAAGTAAAACATTTGCAAACATAAAGTATCCAAGAAGTCCAGCTTTGATTTTGTTTTAATACTCTAATCAGTCAAAATTCAATATATAATGATTTTTGACATTGTACAATATTTTACATTCATTCCTTTACATAGCATGCAACTCCATTAAAACCTACAAAATGCAACATAGCTGCTAAATTCTAGGGAATTTAAAAATATAAGAAAATAGTGAAATATTTCACTATAAGCTCATTTTTTTATGCAAATGAACATTGTCATGTGAGTAAATTTCCCAAACAAGATACATACAATGCATGTTTATCTACATTTAAAGACAAAAAAAATGTATGTAGGTATGTGAAATTAGAATAATTGCACTCTATGATGACTCATACTTCAAATTAGAGGTGAGAGTCCCCAAGTTCAATTTTGATGGACATTTTAGCCTGCTGGTTAATGACATTGAGTAATTTAAAATGCTCTAAAAGGAAAGGGGCAGAATAATTTTCCAGGTTGGATTTTCATTCTGTATTAATTTTGAACAATTTGATTATGGGAATTAGCTAAAACATATTACTCTTTGATATTTGGAATTCTGTCTTCTTCCCTCATCCATTACTTCAGCATGTTAAGGTTTTACTTTGTTCCATGCTTGAGAGAAAATATATCTCTAGATATGAAGTCTGTATTTGTATTAATGCTTTTATAGCACATAAATGACCTTGAAATAATTCCCACTGTTATTTCTAAAGAAAAATTAACTAAAATTTATGACAGTAAATGCATTATTAATATCAAGCTCTTCATTCTTGTTTTGTGTTTGCGAAAATTCAAAACAGATTACTGGACCATGGGAAATCAGACACTACTGGATGAATTCATCTTACTGGGAATACCCCAGACACAAGGACTGGAGACTCTACTCTTTGTTGTGTTTTTATTCATCTACTTCTTTACCTTGCTTGGAAACTTGCTCATTTTCACAGCAATAATTTCTTCATCTACCCTTCACACCCCTATGTATTTCTTCTTGGGACTTCTATCCATTTTTGACATGCTGTTCCCATCAGTAACCTGTCCCAAGATGCTGCTTTATCTCTCTGGTCAGAGCTCAGCCATTTCTTACAAAGGCTGTGCTGCCCAGCTCTTCTTCTACCACTTTCTGGGTTCTACTGAAGGATGCCTCTATTCTGTGATGGCCTATGATCGCTATGTTGCCATTTGTCACCCACTGAGATACATGCTCATCATGAACCCTGGAGTGTGCCTGAGTTTGGTCACAGTATCCTGGTTGATAGGTTGTCTTCAGTCCAGCATACTGACATCCTTTACCTTTCAGTTAACTTATTGTGGGCCCAATCATGTCCACCATTTCTTCTGTGACATTCCTGTGGTTTTACCTCTAGCCTGTACTGATAGCAGACTGGCTCAGAAGGTGAGTTCCATTAATGTTGGCTTTCTGGCTCTGATGCTTCTCTTCAGTGTTTGTGTCTCTTATGCACACATTGGGATTGCCATTCTGAGAATCCGTTCAGCAGAGGGCAGGCAGAAAGCATTCTCCACCTGCAGTGCCCACCTCACTGCCATCCTCTGTGCCTACGGGCCTGTAATCATCATCTACCTGCAGCACACACCAAACCCCCTGCTTGGTGCTGTGGTACAAATATTAAATAATATTGTCTCACCTATGCTGAACTCTTTAATCTATTCACTGAGGAACAAGGAAGTGAAGAGGTCCTTGAGAAGAGTGTTTCACAGTTTAGCTTAGGTGTTTAGGAATGAATTATGGAACTTTGACCCTTCTATTTCTCCTCTCTGTGTCAAGTCTTGCCTCTCTTCAGATTCTGTTGTGCTTGGAATATACTTTTCCCTTCTGCCTACTAGCATTTCCTATTCACATTTTATAGATTCTTAAGTTACGTTTTTAGAGCACTAATTGCTCTTCAGACATTGAGATGATATTTTTCACATATGCCAATTTATTTAATTTTCCTTTGTTGACCATAAAGTAAAGTTTACATATCCCTAAAACTGCTTTAATGATAAGATCTTCAAAATACCAAACCAGTTTTGTTTATAATTCAGTAACTAGAGCTTTGGTTTAAACATAGTTGATGTCAAAATTCTTGATGTTTGATGACAAGTACTTTACCTATTGATTCATATCTTTGATCTCCACACTTTTACCCACTCAAGTATATTAAAAAATAAATAAAAGTAGGATCTACACACACATACACACACACCTGTTAAGTCCTTAGGAATAAAGTTTCTTTAAATAACATGCCTGGTACTATGTCACCTATTGTTAGCTCTCAAAAAGTCTATGACAGAAAGGAGTAAGGAGTGGGTCAGAAAATAACTGGGGGTAGTTACAGACACAGGCCTTGTCAATACATTGATTCTGCTGTCACTAGTCATTCTGCTGTACTTTGGCTCCACTTGTAGGTAGGTCATAGTCATTTCTCTGTGCCATATCCAGGTAAAAACAAGATTGGCTCAAGTCCTCTTATAGAATCCTCTGCCATGATTTTATCCCTGCACTATGCTGCCAATGTATTACATTACTATCAGCCTAAATCATTGGACAGGCTTTCCACCCAGTACTATGGAATAACTGGTTCAATTATTATGCTCATTTAATTTTCTCTCCAAGTAGCATTTTACTAACTGGGCATCTACCTACCATGGAGATGAGAATTATTTCTCATTAAAAAAAATTCAAAATTCAAGAGAGAAAACAAGTAAATTTGTGGTGGTTTGAATGAGAAGGAGCCCAACAGGGTAACATGTTTGAGCTTTGTTCCTGCTTGGAGGAACTGTTTTGGAAGGTTAGGAGGTGTGGTCCTATTGGAGGAGGTCTCTCACTGGGGGCTGAGCTTTGAGGCATAATTCCTAGTGCTCTCTCCTGTCTCATGAATGTGGATCAAGGAGTGAGCTCTCAGCTATTTCTTTGCTCAGACATCACAGACTCTAACACTTTGAAACCATAAGCCAAATAAAACATTTTCTTTCCCAAGTTGTTTTGGTCATTGTGTTTTATCCCAGCAATAGAAAAGAAACTAAGAAAATTCTATTTACTGAAGATTCCACTCCATATCAGATCTTCATTTTCATCACATTTAGTCATTTGTGGAATTTGTTTTTGTTTTTATTTTCCCAACTCTCCATATTTTTTTAAGCCATAATATGAAACAAGAAAAAAAGAGTGTTAAACATGAGAATATTCTTCCCTTAAATGAAGTAAGAAGACAATGAAATCCATGCACATGGAGGAAGTGTCATGTGGTACAACCTAATGATTATACATCTATCCTAAACTTACTGAAAATCATCTAAACCACAGAAAACCTTAGTTCTTCGTTTTGTGGTTATATATCCTAGACTATATTTGTTGTCCTGATGGTTGGATTCTGGTCGGAGAAACCTCCATTTCATGGCATCTGGAAAGGTTGAGATGTTGAACAATACTTTTATAGACAATGAGATGTCCAAAGGATATGACTAATTAAGACTTATGAATGAATTACTAGATACCATTTAATAACTAAAACTGTGATAGATGTGCATAGTTATTGTGACAGAATAGGAATATGACTTAATCTTTCAGCAAGAGAACACAAATATATCCAAATGAAAACATATATAAGTATCTAAATAAGAATAGTATATATGTCTTCTATTTCCAAGATAGATCCAAGTACCCCCCTTGAGCTCTCCTTGTTACATATATGGATCTGTGGATTGTAGCATGGTTATCCTTTACTTTACAGCTAATATCCACTTATAAGTGAGGACATATCTAATGTTTTACTTTGTCGGATCTGGGTTACCTCACTCAGGATGATTTTTTTTTCTAATTCTTTCCATTTGCTTTCAAATTTCATTATGCCATTGTTTTTCACAACTGTTCCACACTTTTTAAACTAGTCTTTGGTTGGGGGACATCTAGGTTGATTCTAGTTTCTGGCTATTATATATAAAGCTCAACTATTAAGGACATAGTTGAGCAAGTGTCCTTGTGGTATGATTAAGCATTATTTGGGTATATGTTCAAGATTGGTATAGCTGAGTCTTGAGGTAGATCAATTCCTAATTTTCTGAGAAACCTCCATACTGATTTCTAAAGTGACTGTACAAGTTTGTATTCCCATCAGCAATGGAAGAGTGTTTCCCTTGCTCTACATCCTCTCCAGCATGAGCTGTCATTTGTGTTTTTGATCTCAGCCATACTGACAAGTGTAAGATGGAATCTCAGAGTCATTTTGATTTGCATTTCCCTGATGGCTAAGGATGTTGAACATTTCTTTAAGTATTTCTTAACCATTTGAGATTCCTCTGTTGAGAATTCTCTGTTTAGATCTGTATTCCATTTTAAAATTGGATTATTTGGTTTGTTGATGTCTAGTTTCTTGAGTTCTTTACATATTTTAGAGATCAGCCCTTTGTCTGATGTGGGGTTGGTGAAGATCTTTTCCCATTCTGTATGCTGCCATTTCGTGCTATTGAAGGTGTCCTTTGCCTTACAGAAGATTTTTCAGTTTCACAAGGTCTCATTAATTATTTATCTGTATTATTGGTGTTCTATTCAGGAAGTTGTCATCTGAGCCAATGAGTTCAAGGCTATTTCCCACTTTCTCTTCTATCAAGTTCAGTGTATCTGGATTTATGTTGAGGTGTTTGATCCACTTGGACTTGAATTTTCTGTACAATGATAGATATGGATCTATTTGCATCCTTTACATCCAATTATACCAGCACCATTTGCTGAAGATGCTTTCTCTTTTCTATTGTATAATATGGCTTCTTTTTAGAAAATTAGATTATCACAGGTGTTTGGATTTGCATCTGGATCTTTGATTTGATTCCATTAATCCACCTGTCTGTTTTTATGCCAATACCATCCATTTTTTTTTATTATTATAGCTCTGGAGTAGATCTTAAAATCAAGAATGATGATTCCTCTAGAAGTTCTCTTATTGTACAGGATTGTTTTAGTTATCCTGGGTTTTTTGGTTTTCCATATGAAGTTGAGTATTGTTCTTTCAAGGTCTGTAAAGAATTGTGTTGGAATTTTAATGGGGATTTCATTGAATCTGTATATATGGCTTTTGGTAAATTTTCCATTTTTACTATGTTAATGCTACTGATTCATGAGCATGGGAGATCTATCCATCTTCTGATATGTTCTCCATTTTTTTCTTCAAAGACTTGAAGTTCTTGTCATATAGGATTTACTGAGTGGAGAGGGGGTGGGAACATGGGGGATCAGTTGTGAGGGTTTAGGGGGAGAGTACTAAAGGAGCCATCTGGAAAGGAGGTGCATTTCAGGATCAGGTAGAAACCTGGTGCAAGGCAAACTCCCAAGGATTTACAAGGATGAACATAGCTAAGACTCCTAGCAATAGGTAATACATAGGCTGAACTGGCCCTCTTCTGTGACCAGGTAAGACTTACAGTGGAGGGATTGGGACACCAACCCAGCCACATAACCTTCCACCTACAGTGTATTCTTCATAGGGGATGTGCTGGGATCAGTGCCTAGTCCAATTGTCATCAGAGAGGCTCCTTCCAACAACTAATAGAAATGGATGCAGAGACCCACAGCCAAACATTGCGCCAAATTTGGGAATCCTGCTAGAAAGAGAGAGGAAGAATTGTAGGAGCCAGAGAGGTCAGGAAATCACAAGAATACCCACAGAATCAAGTAGGCTCCTAGGATCCCATAGAGACTGAACCGACTACCAGGGAACCTGCATAGGAGCCTGCATGGTACATCTGTGAGAGTTGTGTAGCTTGGTATTCTTGTGGGACTCCCAACAGTGGGAACAAGGGCTCCCTCTGACTCTGACTTTTAGGATCCTATTTCTAATACTGAGTTTCCCTGCCCAGCATTAATACAAAGGGAGGAGCTTAATCCCACCTCAACTTGATATGCCATGCTTTGTTGACATCCAGGGGAGGCCTGCCCTTTTTAGAATAAAAAAGAGGAGGAGTGAATGGGAGAGAGAGGGGAGGTGGAGGGGCAGGGACTGGGAGGACAAGAAGGAGGGGAAGCTGTATTTAGGATGTAAAACACATAAATAAATATTTAAAAAGAATGTAATATATGAGATCTAAAATTTTTATCATCATTTTGTAATCTTCTTCTAAATCTGTACTGATTTGATTCTGAGAAAATAAAACTGTGAGCACATTAAAGATTTCATATGCCTAAAAGTATGTTATTTAAAAGCATATGCATATTCATAGACTATTGCTAAAATTTTATGTTATCAGAAATGAAAAATAAACAAAAATAAAAAGCAAATAATTTGACAGAAATACAACCAGAGCCATAAATGTTATTTCTCATAGCAAGCAGGGGTAAAACATTAGAAAAACCTACATATCATTTTTTGTCTTCATATAAATGTTTTCATATACACAGGTATGCTTGAAATAGTGTTCTCATAAACGTTCACTGGCGTCATCACATATGGTGGACTTTCACTACTATCTCTGAATGTTCTCCTTTAATTACTTTATGATATCTATAAAGTGTATGTATAAGCATTTTTTAAGTAGAAAAATATAGACACATAATAATGGGACCTATTGATACTGATTACTTGAGCTAAATATTTGAAAGAAAAATGAGAGTAGTTTCCTAGAGAGAGAAATTCGCTCATGACATATAGATGTCCAAGTTGTGGCATTATAATCTTGTTATTCACTATATCATTCCAAACTCATTTGTGATAAAATGCCCTGATCCCATCAAATGGTGATCAGTTACTTTCATTTTTGATTGTTACCCTTTTCTATTGATTCACACTCCCTGAATATGCACAGAGGACATTTGTTGGGGAGTTGGAGAAAGTTGTCACTACTAATGAGAACTGAAGTGCGATTTTCAGTGTGCATTCAAACACAAATAAACACTGAGATGTTTATTTGTCCATGAATACCTTCTGCTCATCATAGCTGCTGTTTCCACCATAGCTATAGTTAACTCTCCATATTTTCTTTGTAGTATAATATACGAAACCTAAATGTTGATAGGACTATGGTAAAGTATCCTTACTCTCATAATAGACCATGTCATTGAAATGACCACTGGAACTTTGTATAATCAGATGCTCTGGTGACTCCTAAGCTTTATCATACATAGTCTTCACTGTCTCCTGCCATTGGAGTTATTTACACATGCACACTTGTAGCACATGAGCCCCTACATGCATATACACATATTGATAAGTAAGTAAATAAAATCTTTAAATATTATTTAGAACATAGAATGCTGTTTCAGGGAAACATGTGCTATCCAGGAAGTGCCATGTTAGGATACCCGAAGCAGAAATTTCCCTTACCAAACAACTCATTTCAATTTGGATAATACTCAGGTTCTGCCTCCTTTTGCTGTAGGTGAAGTAAGTCTTTCCAAATGTCTGGGTGCCAGTTAAAAAATTCCTCTCAGTAACTTTTTCCATATTTACAGGTGTGATGGAGAGACTGATTTATTAGTTCTTTTTTATAATATTTGCTAATAGTAAAAATAACTAAATCTTTGACAAAACTCAATAATGTTTCCCAGGCAAAATTACTTTCAGTTGGCTCTGGGGAAACTGGTTCTGAACTGTTTAAATTAGCCTATTCTCATTTCTTTTCTATCAAGACAAAAATGTTTTAGTTTTTTTATATCTTTGAAAAAGGAGATTAAATCCCTGAGCATAAAAGTTAATAAATATTGTAAATTAACTCTGCTGTCAATTAATGACAAAGTTCTAGAGTATATGGAATATTTTTTCAATACCCATTATGTGAAGGCATTGTGCTAAGTGCTTAATATTTTCAGATCATCACTGGTTTGATAACACTGCTTCCTCTCAGCAGCATCCCAGCTTATGCTCCTATTCTATTGGCATAATATATCATATAACAATTTGTTGCCAGGCAACCACAGGGAAGGTTCCTGAATCAGTCAACAAGCTGTCCTATAGCAGGCTATCCTATTGACTTAATTTCACAAAAGAACATAAACAGATTATCAAGTAAATACTTCAAGCACAGCCAAAAGTACATTATCTCATTTGTCACCTATATTAAATCTGTCTGGCCATGACATTTACTGTAGTGCAATACAACAAACTACAAAATAAATTAAACATGGTAAAATATGCTGAAAAATATTATGCCAATTTCATTAAGTTGTAAGTGCATGAATTCTGACTGTTAATTAAGAAGTAAATATGAATTGTCCTCTGGTTATTTGTTAAAGAAGTGTAAGCTTAAAATTCCTTCCTCTACAATTTCACATTGACCATAATACAGTGATACTCAACCTTCTTAATGCTGTGACCCTTCAATACTGTCCTCAAGTTCTGGTGACCCTCAGCCATAAAATTATTTTCATTGCTACTTCAAAACTGTAATTCTATTGCTGTTATGAATCACAGTGTAAATATCTGTGTTTCCAGATGGTCTTAGACAACCCTTGTGAATGGATCATTTGACCTCCCAAAGGGGTCACAACCCACCTGTTGAGAACCCCTGCCTTAATATAATGTTAACATACTTTACTTGTTGTTATGATTCCCTATTGCTAGTTTTTGAGGCTCTTTTCCTATTTACAAATTCCATGGCTCAACAACATGTGTACTTTAATTTCCATTTTCTCAAGAGCTGAAATATAGATTTCATGATACTCTAAGTCTAGTTAAACATTACAAAGCCAAAGGATGCCCAAGCATTTAGTAATATTCCAAGAAAAATAGTAATCATATTTTGCTTCTGCAATAACTATAAGAGAACCTCTTGGTTTGGGTATATATACATGCAGGGAGAGAAAACAGGAGGAACAGGAGATGATGCTGTCAGCACTGTCAGGATGCACAGCAGGTTGCATGGTTTCCTGGAGCACAGAAACCATGGATCTGGGTTTAGAATTCAATTTTAATCAATATGATACTGAGAACGTCAGATGGTTCACATGGCTGTCATATTCCGAAAAGAATCCAAAGATAGGTACTTCATTCTCTCTTGGAGATAGAAGCCCAAATACTCCTGTTTTCTTGTTTTGTCCTAAGTTTTAAATTTGAAGCATTGATGTCATGTTTTCTAAGCTTTCCTTAAAGGTATGTTTATTCTTTTGATGTACTTTTCTAAAGGTTGGGTACATGCTAATTTTGTGCATTTTTGTTTGCTACATTTTAGATATTGTCTATAATAGGTGATCAATATTTATTTTGAATTATTCACAATCTAATATGTTAACAGTTAATATCCATTTTGGAGGGACTTGTGTTTTAGACTTAATAATTTTGAATAAAGTTCAGTTATCTAGTCTCATGATGAGATAGAAACACATTTTCAACTCAGTAAATAGTGCATATGGCTTTACATACTTCCAACCCCAAATCTCCTTCCATAGATGTTGTTTACACTATACCTGATTGGACATCACTGAGTTACATACTATTCTGTTTTTGTCCAATAAAAATGTACTAACAATACATAGGGGTTTGGTACTTAACTACTTCTTGCAAAACTAAGTGAACTTGCAGACATGCAAAATGCAAAATGCAAAGATTATGCAGACATGGAGGCTTCCACCCAGATTAAAAGGGAAGTCACTGAGGCCAGTGGGTTTCAGTCTTTGTAGGCATTCCATAGAAGGGTGATTCACGAAGCTCTAATGCTCAAAGATAAGTTAGAAGGGAGATCTTGAGATATTAGGTAAGTTAAGAATATGGACCATTTCTCAATGAAAGTAACAGGAATTAGTGAAGCCAGCTAAAGAAATAATCCATTTCTAGATATAAAGTAGAGAATAACCAGACTATTCTAGAGAAGCTCTAGAGAAGTTAGCAAACAAGGAAGACCCTAAGAAGGATGCATGGATAACCTTGAGAAGGGAAATAGATGAGATCTCCATTAGTAAAATAGGGATGGGAGTCAATAGAGGGAAGGGGATGGGGGATGACAACATGAGGGAGCAGGATGGTTGAGCTGGGGAAAAGACGGAGTGGGAGAGCAATGAAAGATATATCTTGATAGAGGAAGACATTATGGGGTTAGGAAGAAAACTGGTGCTAGGGAAATTCCCAGGAATCCACAAGGACAACCCCAAATTAGACTACAAGCAAAAATGGAGAGGGTGCCTGAACTGGCCTACCCTGGTAATCAGATTGGTGAATACCCTAACTGTCATCATAGAGCCTTCATCCAGTAACTGATGGAAGCAGATACAGAGATTCACAGTCAAACACCAAGCAGAGATCTGGAAGTTCAGTCGAAGAGAAAGAAGAGGCAGTATATGAGCAAGGTGGGGGGTGCAAGGTCATGATGGAGAAATCTACAGAGACAACTGAACAAAGTTCATAGGAACTCACGAACTTTAGATCGACAGCTGTGGAACCTGAATAGGACTGGACTAAGCCCTCTGCATTTGGGAGACAGTTGTATAGATTGGTCTGTTTGAGGGGCCCCTGGCAGTGTGATCAAGATCTATTCCTGGTATATAAGCTGGCTTTCTGGAGCCCATTACCTGTAGTGGGACACCTTGTTCAGCCTTGATGTAGTAGGGAGGGGCTTGACCTTCCTCAATTGAATGTACCAGGCTTTGTTGACTTCCCATGGGAGTCTTTTGGAGGAGAGGATAGCAGGGTAGGTTGGAGGCAGAAGGCTGGAGATGGGGAGTGGGAGAAGGGATGAGTGGGGGATCTGTGGTTGGTATGTAAAATGAGTAAAAAAATTTCTTAAAGAAAAAAAAAGAAAAGAAATAATCCATGTAGACTGAAAATGGCAGGATCAAATGCACAGTGCTACCTAAGCCCATTGGAGCTAATATTGCAGCAGTGAGATCCTACATGCTGGGCTCAGAGCTACAGGATTTAGTGTTTGCCTTCTGAATTTCAGTCTTCCTTCATTCTTATTCTTCCTGTGTGTCCTTGTGTCCTCCCATTTCTTCATTTGGGAATTAGAATGCTTACCTTATGATACTGTCCATTGTAACTCTGCCACTTTGAATTTACATGAGGCTCACTTCCTGGAGCCTAGACACAGATGGTGGCAGGGGCTTGAACTTTTGACCAATGCTGAAACTGGAGGGGAGCTGTGAGATGTGGAGGGAGAGAAAATTATGGTAGAGATGTATTATATGAGAAAAGAATCTATTTTCAATTTAAAAGAAAGAAAGGAAAAGTAAAAAGAAAAAACAACAAAACAAAAAAGGAAAATGTTTGGAAAGAAAATAAGTGTCTTGGAATTATTAAATGGGTATGAGACATTGAGTGCAAGGGAGACAATGTCAGATTTGGAATATGTTGTCTTGTGTATTAACATTATCACTCATGATGGAAACTTTCAGACGTGCATCTGTCTTGAGGAAATAGTTCACTGGGATGTGTTTCAAGGCTTGGATCTTGTCATAAGCCCTGTCATTCTCTGCTTCTGCTCTCTGCCTATCATCAAGTGAATACCTTCTACCACATATTCCTGGCAACAGGATTTATGGTTACATTACAGGCCCAGACACCCAGAATCAAGTGACCTTGCAATGAAGACTCTGTAACTACAAGCTCAAATTGACCCTCCACCTTAATTTGTGCTGTCAGGTACTGTGATCACACATATGGAAAGGTAAGTAATGCAAGTGGCCCAAGGGCATAGATAAGGACAGAGATGGAAGATGGGAGCCTTGAGGTGAGCCTCTGAGAATTCTGTGTAACTGGTTATTTTTCTATTGCTACAGAACCTAGCTCAGAAAATTAGTCACAGTAGAAACAGGACCCAATGAGCTTGAGAGTAAAGTATGAAGACTTTATAATCTTGTGAGCCTGTGACCAGGAAGTGCTGATTTTGATGAGAGTGGAGTTGTTAGTGACACTGAACAGTGTCAGTAAGACAAAAATTAAGTGGTTCAAAGGGTCTGATATGAACCTATCATTCTCAGATTATGAGAACAGTCTGTACTCAATGCTGAAGTTTACATCCTCGAACCCAGAAACCTCTGTCTTGGACACTTTTGGTGTCATTTCTGTAATTCTGTTTTCCCACAATGTAAGGCAATGGAAATCACCCTGAACCCTCACTCTTGCAAACACTACAGTGTATAACCAAGACTACATGGCATTTCTTATTTTGTCCCTTGTCTCTTACATACTTAAAACTAAAAAAAATCTTCTTATTTGTTCTAGTTTAGAATTTTACTCAGTGTTTGTCTCTGGTTGGCACCAAGCAAGTGAAAAAGATATTTATTTTTGTTCACCCAACCACTATTTAATTCCAAGGGAAAAAACAAATGCATTCCCTTCTCCCATTATTATTTCCCATTTGCCATTCATTTCTCTATCTATACTTTCATTTCCCCAAAGAGATGAATCAGTCCAAAGTTATGAGACAGTTATATACAATTAGAGTTAGCATTTCAGACTTAGGAGGGGAAATAAATGCTGTGTCGTCCAAGTAAAGCTTCTTCATTTGATATGTTTTTCATCTCTCTGAAATGAAAGATTTTGTCCTCTTACGACCACTTCCTCTCATAAATCAGGCTCACAGCTCAACAAGGTGGGTGTCAGCTTCACTAAGTTTGTTAGAATGCTGTGTTGACAGTAAGAACTGAAGTGAGCCCTTCAGGATAGGGGTAGTCCTCAGTAGAAACCCAATTGAGCGAAGTATGTTCTTATGATGATGTAAAACATGATATGCGGTCAATAGAAAACACACTTCAAAGTCTGAATTTTGATCTTTCAAGGTAGTGACCTGTAGTTTAATGCTCTCTCACAGTATAAGGTAATGGAAGCCACCCTGAGTTCTTAGCTATTCTAAAACTACAGCAAATAACTGAGGCTACATGCCCTACTGTGTTGCCAGAATTTTAAAATATAATGTCCATATTTTATCATGACTTAAAATATACCCATAAGGGAGCATACATGAGTTGTTAGCATTTAATTGTAAAATTGACCCTACTCTGGATGATCCTCTTCAGTTAAAAGTTACAGTAAATATTTTGGGCACATATAAGATAGACACAGCTAAATTGTGAGGGATCAGTGTATTAACTTCACCTATGAACTATTTTATTCTTTGTTTACAAGGGTTCTATTAGAGGATGTGTTCAACTTTGGTTGTGAAGCATCTTTCAATGATTTGACAAACATGTGTAGTCTTAAAAGCCATTGAAATAATCACCAAATACCCTTCCTTGACTTCAAAAACAATCATTTTTAATGTAGAAAGTGAAATAAATACCTTTCTGGTCAAGTAATTTTTTTCAGATAACATATTAAATAAATGACATCTTCATAAGTAGTGAACAAATGACTCTAGAGTTTATGTAATGGCAAGAACATATCATGACTGTACACTGTACACATACACACAGTGCTATGTAGAAAGTAAACAAAATGTAATTATAACATTTTGAGAATGAGTAAAGGGTATATGGATCCTATATAGTACACATATAATACCTTTTCCATATTTTTTGTGTAGATTTTTAAATGCCAATACTATGTAGTCTATGTAGGTTTCATGACAGTAGAGAGTGAGAAATATTTTTTGAAGTATGCCTACTATGTTTAAAAATATTTAATTTCTTCTTTGTTTTTCTAAAGTACTGTTTAAATAGACATTTTTTTAACAAAAAATGATGTGTTTTTATGTGATGTTTTTGTAATGATGACTTGTCTGGAGGGTGATCAATGTTGTCATGGTCAGCTGTGTTGTGTAGCAGCATAGTAACACTTAAGTTTCTGTGTCAGAATTGGAACTTTGCTGATTAATGAGTAGTGTCCTGAAAACTGTAACAGTGGAACCCACCCTCAGAAATCTGAACCAAATAAATTTTATTATATAAATTCTTAGACCGTGAACCTTACCACAAAGCTATTATGGAAAAGACAGCAACTGATAGGATTATAATTTACTATGTGAGAGAGAGGGATAGAGGGAGAGAGAGAAGAAGAGAGGGAAGGAGGGAAGGAAAGAGAGGGAGAGAGGGAGGGAGAGGGAAGGAGGAAGGGAAGGAAATACAGGAGGGAGGGAGGAAGGAAGAGAAGGAGGAAAGAAGAGAGAGGGAGAGAGGGAGAGGGGGAGGGAAGGAGGAAGGGAAAGAGAGAGGAGGAGGGGGGAGAGAGAGGGGAAGAAGGAGAAAAAGAGAGGGAGGGGGATGGAGGAGAGGAGAGGGAGAAGGAGGGAGAGAGGAAGGGGGAGAGAGAGAGAGAGAGAGAAAGAGAGAGAGAGAGAGAGAGAGAGAGAGAGAGAGAGAGAGAGAGAAGAGGGAGAATAAATGTGAGAAAAGTAATAAAAGTGGGGAAGTGAGGCAAGGTTGTAAAACACACCCCTTTTGGCATTCTGTCCAGAAGGCAAGTGCAGAGGAAGAAGATAGGTCTGACTGTAGTGGTTCCTGAGTTGCAGAATGTTTGACACTGTAACCTCCTGAGGAAATGGGTAGTTATTCCACTTTCAGTGTTTATGTTGAATACAGAGGGAGTATAAAGCTGTGGGTTACATTTGACTCTTTAATATTTAAATATGTTAATATTTCAAATTAATTGTGGCCGTCTGAAAGGACCTAGGATTTCTTGTGTTATACTAATGTCTTTTTGATTTCTAGAAGTAGTGACTGATATCTACAGTATTTTATCTTAGAGATCCTTAGACAGTACATCACAGTGCCCTGGTTATTGGAATGAACTGTCTCTGAGGCATTTGAATATTTTCTAACAGAGTTGCCCACACTTACAGGTTTGTTCTTTTGATTTATAATTTCTAGCTATGGAAGACTTCACCTTCCCATGTCGCTTCTCAAAAACTTAATGAAAAAGACACACACCAATTGTTTCATTATGCAGTACTAATTTTCTTCTACAACACAGCTAAATTTCTTCCATTCTTCTCTCCCTCTCTATAATCTAATCATTTATTTTTCAAAATAGGAATGAATATAGAATTCAAGAATAGCCCTGGATATCAGGAAGATATAAAAACTAAGTGAAAACTAAAACCAAGATAAGAGGAAGAATACATTCATTTAGAAATGTAACTAGGTTCTACATATGAAACATATCTATTTATTTCTTGGCATTTTGGAGTGTAGAGGTTAGAGAAAGGTAAATTCATTGTAGATGTTACTATGAAAAGGGACGAGACACACATGTTTTTCTTTAAAAGTTTACTATAGCTACCTGATGGAGACACATAAAATGCACAGATATATTTCAATTTATTGGTCTTTTTGTCTGATTTAAACAAATTTTAAAACAACAAAGGGGATTTATTGACCACCTCTTGAGAAATAATCCACATTTGTGCCTTTTGAGGGGTACAATTACAGAACAGCACACATATCTCAGTCCCAGAAGATGTGCACAGGGAACAAGTTTGAAATCATGCAAGAGTGTATGCTTGGAAGAGCTCACCTTAAATATAACTTAATTACTTTGAATTTATGAGTCTCTGATAGAAAACTGAGCCTACCTTTCTATTTCAGAAAGGATATAAAATTCTGGTTTAGTCTATTTGAGAGAGTAAATATGTCTCAGTCCTTTAAAGAGTTAGATGAGCAGAAAATGCACGGGAGAATAGCAGTGCTTGCAGAGAATGCAAACAACATAAAATCAACACAGGGTCTGCTAAGAGGCTTTACCACTTATATTTCATTATAAAACATATGGAAACATAGAATGAATATATATCTTCAAACGAAGAAGGAAGTGGTACATTTATGTAATGTGCATTTCATTTCAATATGGCTTAGTAGTTATAGCTATCAATTTCTCTTGTGAAATATGTTATAGATGCAATTATGACCTACTAAATGTTGACTCAAACTTTGTTAAGCAAAGATTTAGACATTTTTATTTACTTTCCAGATGTTGATTTTTCTTAAGAAATATGTGTCTCAGGGCTGCTTTCACATCCTTATTCCTCAGGCTGTAGATCAATGGGTTGAGTGTGGGTGTCACAAGATTGTTCAAAATCTGAATTATAGCACCAAACAATGGGCTGGGATTGGGCTGCAAGTAGATGATGATGACTGGTCCATAGGCACAGACAATGGCAGTGAGGTGGGCACTGCAGGTGGAGAAGGCTCTCTGCCTGCCTTCTGTTGAGCGGATTTTTGAGATAGAGATTCCAATTCGAGTGTAGGACACAAGGATTAGGAAAAAGCAAATGAGAGATAAAAGACCAACATTTGTAAAGCCTACCCTCTGTGCTAGAGAGGGGTCCTCACAGGCTAGTGGTAACACTGCAGGCATGTCACAGAAGTAATAATCCACCTCCCTGGGGCCACAGTAGGGCAATTGGAAAGTGAGGGAAGTTAGGATAATGGAGTGCACACAGCCACTCATCCAGGTCCCTGTGGCCAAGACACAGCACACTCTGTGGTTCATGATGACTGTGTATCTCAAAGGGAAGCAAATGGCAACAAAGCGGTCATAGGCCATCACTGTGTACAGGAAGCATTCTGTGCAACCCAGACAATGATAGAAGAAGTGTTGTACAACACAACCCTGGAAAGAGATCCCTCTACTCTGTCCTGCAAGATATGACAACATCTTTGGAGCTGTTGTGGAACAGAAACCCAAGTCAAAGATGGAGAGGTTTCCCAAGAAAAAGTACATGGGTGTGTGGAGTCGCTGGGAGGAGATGACTGCAGTAAGAATGAGCAAGTTTCCCAGAAGGGCACCGGCAAACAGTGCTGAGAAGAGGAAGAGCAGGACCTTCTCCAGGCCTGCTGTCTCAGGGATGCCCAGCAGGGTGAATTCTGTCACCATGGTGTGATTTGTCATGTTTATGGAAGAATCAGCTTCTGGAGGTCTGTGGAAAGATGTAAAATTTATTATGTATGTGGATGACATGAGTTTAATTCACCAAGGTGGAAGAGAAAAGGATACTGGTATTAATAGAGAGATGTTCTAGACAGAATTGCTTTTCCTGCTGATGGAGTAATTTTCTTCACTTAGGCACCTGGTTACTGATGGTCTTCCTAATATTGTCACTCAGAGGTTAACTTCCAGAGCAGTTGCAGATAGTGTCTTAACAATATTTCTCAGAAAGTAACTTCCAAGGCTAATCACTTCTCTTTCCCTATTCATGTAAATGGCTCCATTCCACCATTCCAAATGCTTTTGATTCTTAAATGATGAAAAACACACTAGAATTGGAGTTTTCGGGAAGATGGGGGAAATGGTAGGGGTATAAAAGGATAAGAAAAAGTGGGGAATGAGAATAATCAGGATGCATTATACATGGTTTTGAAATTTTCCAAGAAAAATTTTAATTAGTGAAAACTTTTTCTTCCAATCACATTTGCACCTGGCTTCAGGAACCACAGGTAATGAGAATCAAAACCAATAGCATTTATGACACAAATTACAACAGTCAAGGATATGCTTCATGATTTTAAAGTCAAAATCTGAACATAACTGGAGCTGGAAGCTGAATGAATACATTAAAGTTTTCTTACACAGCAGCATGAATGTTTGCTTACTGTTCTTGTGAAAAATGAGTATTTGTGATTTTACATGGGATAATTCTGTGGATTATAGGAAGGGATGTTGAGACTAGCAGTCTCCAGAGTTACTTTTTATAATAGCAGAGATTCTTCTGCTTCTGTTTCTTGGAAACATAATATACACCTCACATATACACACATGAACACACAGATGTACACAAAGACAGAAAGACATACACAGAGACACATGCACATACAAACACTTAAGTCCAAACCTCACAATTCATATTGTGTTAAATTTTTAAGGGTATTTGTCACATATAATTATGTGAGGTTAAAAAAAAAGCAACCTAAAAAGCACCTTATTGCCCAATCATATGGCAGAAACAGGATGCACAAAGATCATAATTTAGACAATGAAGTCACAGATATTTAAAAAGGTACGAACTTTTTCTGCTTTTAATGTAGAAAGGTGCATCCAATTTCATAGGTTCATCTGTGAACATAAGAATGTATCATCAGTTGTGAACTTCCCTTAACTATCTATTCATGGTTTTTGAAGTGACTCATACAGTAAATACACTGATGCTCCAGGTTATTTCCTTAGGCATGAGGGACAAGACAGAGAGGCAACTAAAAAAGACTTTAGCATTCTATGTGGAACGAAGAAGCTACTGTTGCCACTATATCAGGCTGCAAAGTCTAATTCTGGAATCAAATTTTGTTAAAGAGAAGTGTGGACACAGAAAACACTCCTTTTGAGTCATCATATTTTGAAATTTTCTGATACTTTAATAGTTTTTCATTTGTCTAATACAGTATGCTCCTTAAATTACAGGTTAACTAAAAAAATCTATTGCCTAAAACTCTGTGTGCTCTCCTTTACCCCTCATAATATATCCTTAGTGACTGGGCGACTGAGCACTCTGATAAAGGTGAAGGAGACATTTGGGCACTTACTGAGACAGTAGGAAGCCTAGAGTGATGGATGGTGTTGTTGAGCACTCTTTTCCTGTATACCTCCCGCAGAAGGAAGGAGCCTCACCATCCTTCAGTCTGTAAGTTGGAACTGATAATGCCTCCTCCTCATTTTAATCAGTTTCCAGTAGAATTCCACACATCTAAGTGTGCTTCAGCTCCCTGGCAGCAATTTCCTGTTAAGTTCCAGGAACTGCAATAATTCACAAGACAAGAGATTTTAAATAATAGCGATCATCCTTTGGGTATCAATCCCCAGAGGAAGGAGTCTTATTGAAAAAACATCTCATTAACTACTTGCTTTAATTATGTGGTGGTGTAGGGGAGAGTATTTCAATGTATTTTGTGAATATTCTTAAGGGCTAATACTGTTCAAAAATGTTCATTTGAAACCTCAATATTTTTCTCACATACTTAACCTGTGACTAAAGATTTTCAAAGCTGATAATTCTGAAATTCTATTTGTCACATACTGCCCTATATGGTGAGGTAGGTTTCTCTGAAGGCGAAGGAAGTGCTTTCTCAGAAAATGTTCTCTTAGCTGGTACCTGCAGTGTGAATCAGCAGATGGGGTAGGGAAGGACAAAGCAATTTCCCAACTGAGACATTGGCATGTACACTGTGCATGATGGGAAGGAACTCAACATGCTTAAAGAATTTAGGAGCTGGGCCTGAATAACATAGTCTCTGTAGGTGGATGTTTCTGTCCTACAAGCCACTCCCAAGTAACCACACAGAGGCTAAATATTAATTATAAATGCTCTTCCAATAGCTCAGGTTTGTTTCTAGCTCACTCTTACATTTTCAATTAACCCATATTATCTATGCTTTGCCACATGGCTTGGTACCTTTTCTCAGTATGACATGTCCATCTTGCTTCTCTCTGTGTCTTATTGCTGTTTCTTTGACTCCACCATTCTTCTTCCTAGCATTCTTTGTTTGGCTCTACCCGTAACCTTATCCTGTCCAATTGCTGGCCAGTCAGATTCTTTATTAAACCAATTACAGTGACATATATTCATACAACGTAAAAAATATTCCACAAGCCTCTATTTTCAGTTTCTTGGGACTCTGAGGGAATAGGATCACAAATATAAACCTTCTAGAATTGCTATGGGACAGTCCTTCTGTATGGTGTGAATATGTACTTCTCTAATTAGTTGATGATAATGTTGTTATGGCCTATGGCAAGACAGGATGAGGATAGGCAGAAGAGTCAAACTAGGACTCAGAGGAAGAGGGGCATGGTCCTGACAGGCTGCAAGCCACCCAAGAAGCAGGAAGATGAAGACTGGTAAACCATGGACCATGTGGCAATAAATAGATGAATAGGAATGGGTTAATTTAAATGTAAGAGCTAGTTAATAATAAACCTGAGCTATAGCCTGAGCATTTATAATTAGTATAAGCCTCTGTATGGTAATTTGAGAAGCAGCTGCTGGGTATTTGGGAGTTGCTGGTGGGATAGAAACTCCACCTGTTTTTACATTTGCTACCCAAACATTCACCAAGAATTTCCACATAAAGGCTGAAATCTTTAAAAAGGATTCTAAACGCACAAAACTGAATCAAACTTGGCTTCTTGGTATCCATTTTTTCTTGGGTAGGATCTATTTGCAAGTGGCAAGCAGAGGCACAGCTCCTTTAAGAGATGGCGTCCTGACTCAGTATTAGTGGCAAAAATGGGTGGCTTTTAAAAGAAGCCCTGCTACCAAACACTTAAATGGAGTTTGTGAGCAGTGGGTGACATGCTACTTGGTGGCACCATGGATGTAGAATCTCCCTAGAGTTGGCATGATACACATGGCTCCAGCCAGTATCTTCACCATGAAGCTAGACTCTCAGGAAGCTGAGGAATGGAGTGGCACCAGCTGATTTAGTCCTAGTCATCCCATTTAGCAATTTAAAGCCTCATGTGGTCAGTAAAAGACATATGCAGTAAAGACAGATTCAGAAAAATAAAACCTCTAAATGTGTTTAAAAAATATTTGTAAGCTTGGGAGAAAGGGTAATAACAGTCATAAAAATTGATTTAAAAATAGTAAGGTCCTTAAAAAGGAAATAGAGTAACAAAAATATGATAAGCCACATAAAATGGAAAATACACAGAGAGCCTGTATACTGTATGTTATTGTGATGTCTTTAAATATTTTGATGGCTAATGAACAAATAATAACTAGTGAGAGACATTATAAAAGTTGCTAGATTAAACCAATCTATATATTTTAAAATTGTCTTGACTTCAAAATTTAAGTCAAGGGATATGTTGTTTTGTGGAAGAGGTTATATTTTTGCTTCCACAGGAAATGAGAGGATCTGGATTCATTCTGGGTTAAGAAAAAACAGGTTTGATCAAGGAAGACCCCTGAAATCCTAACTACAGACATGAGAAAATAAACTTCACATAATTATTTTTGCCTGGCTTATGTACAATGCACAGTTTATATTTGTATTAATATGGAGATGCATGTTACTTTTAAAAGTTTATGTATTTTCAGAGTAAGGGGACCAGACAGCAATAAAAACGATGGCCCAGGTGATCCAGCATCCAAAACAGCCTCAAGGTAGCTAACTATGATGATCCAGCCTCACAAAATACTACAGCCAATATTTAACAATCATCTTAAATTTGCTCAGGGTCCCAGATCATTAGCAGTACCCCCAGTCAGCAGGAAGTAGTTTAGAGAACTATAACCACATCCCCCCAAAATAGGTTATGGGTGTTTGTCTTTGTTTCAGGGATTTGGTTATAAGTTGTTATTGTTCACAGTCAATCACTTTCTGAAGAAGAAAGGGGAATATGATATAAAAATGGTGGGGAAAAGAGTTATGATAGGAAAAAGGTAAGATTATTGAATCTACTTTAGTCCACAAAACAACTGTTAATTTCAAAATATTTTATATTGTTATGGATTTTAGTTTATTGATACAAATATAAAGTCAATTTTGTTATACCGTAAGTATATTTCTACTATTTTTGAAGGTTTTGTGTTTATTCAGCTTATTTAAAAATGTAATGCATAGTTAAAATACATATTAATACTCATCTATAATAGTCAAACTTATAGTCATGTTAGTTAGGTTTTCTAGGTATACAAAGATGTATTTCAATTAGATGAGTAATCTTCAAACATTTCTAAGACCCTCAGAATACGGCATTTAAAATGTTTCAATAACCTAAGGCTTTTCATGACAGTGAGACACGTCTACTCCTGACAGCACCAATTTACTTCAGAGAAGATAATGGGAACCAAAGACAGACCATATGGATTTTGTTTTCTTTTGGGCACAACTGGCCTATTGGGCAAGAGATTACCCTTGCCTTGACTGCTGACAGTAGGCACACTCTCTAATCTAGACAAGCAGGAAGCAAAAAAAAAAAAAAAAAAAAAAAAAAAAAAAAGTGACTGCCAAACTTTGCCAAGGAGAATCCTTCAAAATTTCCTGCTTCTGAAAAAAGTCTGTCAGATATTCTAGGCCTGTAGGCCAAAGATAGATACACCAAAGTTGCAGAGAAACTTTGGGTGACTGTCCAGTCAGCCTGATGTCCTTGTCATTAGGTAACATTTCAAACTTCTAAAGTCTTTGATGGAGTTGAAGCCTAGATAGTCATAGTTGTAATTTTTCTTAGTTATGATAAAAGGGTAAATTAAATATAAAATTTAGACTCACCAAGATAGGATAGATAATTAAATGTTTTCTCTGATTTTGTCAAATACAAATATACTGGATATTATACCTATAATTCTTGCTTGACATTTGTTTTGTTATATTTAATCGTACCATCTTGAAGTTAAAAATCTTCCTTTTTGATTATACAGAAAAGGCAAAATGCTATGGGATGTTCCTTTTGTATTCTGTAAATATGTATTTCTCCCAGAGGGAGAGGGGTGGAGTTGGGACAGACATCATGAGCTACCCAAGAAGTAGGATGCTGGAGGACTGGAAAGCCACGGACCATGTGTCAATAAATAGATGACTAGGAAGTGGTTCATTTAAATGTAAGAGCTAGTTATAATAAATCTGAGCTACCAGCCAAGCATTAATAATTAACATAAGGGCTGGGGGGCCATGGTGGTGGTGGTGGTGCTGGTGGTGGTGGTGGTGGTGCATGCCTGTAATCCCAGCACTCAGGAGGCAGAGGCAGGTGGATCTCTGTGAGTTTGAGGCCAGCCTGGTCTACAGAGCTAGTCCTTGACAGGCTCCAAAGCTACAGAGAAACTCTGTCTTGAAAAAACAAAACAAAACAAAACAAAAAAACAAAAAATAAAAATTAATATAAGGCTCCATGTGATAATTTGGAAAGCAGCTGCTGGGTATTTGGGAGTTGCTGGCAGGATAAAAACTTCCACCTATACTTAGTGACAGAGAGTATATTCAAGGTTAGCATAGAAAGCCTGTTTAGACCATGTCTCAAAATAAGAAATTAAAATGGATAAAATAGAGCTCATCTTAAGTGTGCTTATTTGTAGTGTGATTGCTTAGCATGGGGAGGGATGCAGGTTTAATCCGTAGTACTGCAAAGGAAGGGGTGTTAGAGGTTTAGAAAGAGAACTCCAAGTAAGATAAAGTCAGAGAGAGAGAAGACAGCAGATGATGACTGAAGGTCCCATTGTTTACTTTAAGGAGTAGATAAAATGCTACCATTTCCAGCAGGACTGTTCAGTATATTGTGGGTGAGAATGTATATAAAGAGATGATTATATGTATGAAGAATACATATACATACAGTATGAAGAATAGTTCTGGGGAAGAAGATGCTATTCAAATATTCAGGAAAGATCCTTGCACTAAAGACTTTTCAGACATTTGGTTGGGAATAAAGGAGAAAGAATAGTTATTAGTTCAGAGAAATGTTATCTTGAGTGTGTGTGGGTAAAGAGCTAGTTAGCCTAACATGATGGAGCCAGAGTCGATATTTATTTCCAGATAAGGAGAAAAATGAAGCTGTTAAGGTGGGAAACTGAATAATAAGAAATTAAAAAAGAGAAAGGTTAATTTGTACAAAACAAAAGGAAAAATTGTATGAATAAAGCCAATAAGGAGAAACCTAATTTAGCCATGGCTAAGAAGAGGAACTATGAAAGATATGAGGACAAGCCTACAAAATCCAGTGATATAAACAGGGTAGACATAGTGGTTAGGTATCTTAGGGGATAACGATGGTCACCATTCTCAGTTTTAGTAAATTTTGTTCCATTGTGCAAAGATGGGTGGACATCTGAATTGTGATCTGGTTTATTTCCACAAAGTGTATACTTCAAACATTCTAACACCCCCAATTCCCATTTGATCTACAAGATGATCACACAGCAGTCTAGCTCAGACACACTTAGAGTGCAGCCACAGAGCAATCACACATGCCTGGTAAGGAATGTGATGTGCTAACTGGGAACACACTGCTAATGCTGTAAACACTATTTCTCAGTCATCCTGCATTCTATTGCTTGGATGCTTCCTGGCCATGCTATATTGAAGTTGGGAAAGAATTCAGATAGAGTGATTCGAGATTCTCCAGGAAGATAGTTAAAATAAAATAAGGTATCTCACTACCTCAAAAGCATGTGTCCTTAAACAGGCAACAGCTTTAAAGATGGAGCTTTAAACCTCAAGTAGTGTGTGTTTCAACAGTTTGGAATGCTGTTGTTATACAATCCACAGAATCCTTCCATTATGCAGAATTGAAGCTTAAACATGCTGAAAGTGTCATAGTGATGACCTTGATTATGTAGAATAACTTATAATTAGTTTAAAAGAAACTGCAAACCACAAGAATGCAGGAAGCAAGAGAAATAGTCTCTAGGGAAGAGCACACCAATTGACTATCCAACACCAAATGGTAGTCCCTGAAGATGCACACATATTAGCAACATTATCTAGACTGTGCAGGTTATATTTAGGGATATATACATATATAATTTACATGAATGTCTGTGACAATTATCAGTGAAAAGAGACATCAGGAAGGTGAAAGAGAAAGGCAGGGTATATGGAAGGGTTTGAAGGCAGGAAAGAGAAAGAGAAATATATATAATCTCAAAAGAAAAAAAATATAGCCATTAAACCAAAGCTCCCTCTTCTTCTGCTTCTATAGTCTCCCCAAGTTTCCACCCCTTACTAACCATCATTGTTGAATAAAAGAAACTCATTCTAGAGCCTAAAATGGCTATGTTCATTTTACTGTGATTGTCTGCTCCCTCTTATCTTACTCTCCTCAAGGATTGTCCATGTGGGTGAGGGGTAACATGTGTGTCAGAAACTCCTTGCTGTTCACATCTGAAAAATATCCCTTTGTATATCCATTGTATAATACATTGAGACAATCCATTCATAAACTCAGACATTTTCAGTTCCTAGACTTTGTGACTAACACTGTTATGAACACAGATACACAAGTATCTCTTTGGGATCTTACTTTTGATCATTTTGTATATACAATAATAATCTGAATTGATTGATTTTATTATTTTATTCTTCCTTATTTTTAAGGAACTATGATGCTATTTCCATTCTGACTTTCCCATTTTATATTCTCGCCAATAAAAGAGTATAGAAGAGCATAATTTTTCCATCAACAAAATAATTACTTTGTATTTTAATAGTTTCTTTTCTAATAGTATGTATTTATATATATATATATATATATATGTATATATGTATATATATATAGAGAGAGAGAGAGAGAGAGAGAATTAGTTGTATATATTAATTTTTTTAAATTTTCATTTCATTTTTTTTTTTCAAATTTTATTTATTTTTATATTTTTGGTTTTTTGAGACAGGGTTTCTCTGTGTAGTTTTGCGCCTTTCCTGGAAATCACTTTGTAGACCAGGCTGGCCTCGAACTCACAGAGATCTGCCTGGCTCTGCCTCCCAAGTCCTGAGATTAAAACTGTGCGCCATCACCGCCTGGCCATTTTCTTGTTTTGTTTTGTTTTGTTTTGTTTTGTTTTGTTTTTTTAGCTGAGGATCAAACCCTGAGCCTTGCACTTGCTAGGCCAGCGCTCTACCACTGAGCTAAATGCCCAACCCCCGAATTTTATTTTTTTATATGGATATTTGTCTTTTAATTTTACATATCAGCCATGGGTTCCCCCATCCTCCCCCCTCCCACTCCCACCCCTCCCCCTGCCCTTCCCCCAGCCCCTCCCCCCCATTCCCATCTCATTACAGGCAAAGACTCCCCTGGGGACTCAGCTCAACCTGGCAGATTCAGCACAGGCAAGCCCAGACCCCTCCTCCCAGGCTGAGCAAAGTGTCCCCACATAAGCTCCAGGTTCCAAACAGCCAGCTCATGCACCAAGGACAGGTCCCAGTCCCACATCCTGGGAATCTCCCAAACAGTTCAAGCTATTCAACTGTCTCACTTATCCAGAAGGCCTGATCCAGTTGGGGGCTCTGCAGCTCTCAGTTCATAATTCATGTGTTTCCATTAGTTTGGCTATTTGTCCCTGTGCTTTTTCCAATCTTGGTCTCAACAATTCTGGCTCATACAATCCCTCCTCTTTCTGGACAATTGGACTCCTGGAGCTCCATCTGGGGCCTGGCCAAGGATCTCTGTATCCACTTCCATCAGTTACTAGATTAGAGTTCTAGCACTACAGTTAGGGTGTTCGGCCATCCCATCACCAGACTAGGTCAGTTGAAGCTTTCTCTCGATCATTGCCAGTAGTCTACAGTGGAGGTATCATTGTGGATTTCTGGGGGCCTCTCTAGAATTTTGCTTCTTCCTGTTGTCATGTGGTCTTCATTTATCATGGTCTGTTATTCCTTGTTCTCCCTTTCTGTTCTTGATCCAGCTGGGAGCTCCTGCTCCCCTAAGCTTTCTTTCCCTCAAAACTTGCCCTTCATTACTCCCACTCACGTCCAGGTTGTTCATGTAGATCTCATCCATTTCTATGTCATTGGGCGATCCCTGTGTCTTTCTTAGAGTCCTGTTTTCTAGGTAGCCTCCCTGGAGTTGTGTAGCAGTCTAGTCATCTTTGTTTTATATCTAGTATCCTCCTATGAGTGAGTACATACCATATTTGTCTTTCTGAGTCTGGGTTACCTCACTCAGGATGATTTTTTTCTAGATCCATCCATTTGCCTGCAAACATCATGATGTCGTTGTTTTTCTCTGCTGAGTAGTACTACATTGTGTATATGTACCATATTTCCTTTATCCATTCTTAAGTTGAAGGGCATCTAGATTGTTTCCAGGTTCTGGCTATTACAAACAATGCTGATATGAACATAGCTGTGGAAATGCTCTTGTGGTATGATTGAGCATTCCTTGGGTATATGCCCAAGAGTGCTACAGCTGGGTCTTGGGGGAGATGGATTCCCAATTTTCTAAGGAAGCACCATATTGATTTCCAAAGTGGCTGTATAAGCTGGCATTCCCACCAGCAGTGGAGGAGAATTCCCCTTGCTCCACATCCTCTCCAGAATAAACTGTCTTCTGTGTTTTTGATTTTAGCCATTCTGACAGGTGTAAGGTGGTATCTCAGAGTCGTTTTGATTTGCATTTCCAGATAATTAGGGATGTTGAGCAATTCCTTAAATGTCTTTCAGCCATTTGAACTTCCTCTGTTGAGAATTCTCTGTTTAGTTCTATAGCTCATTTCTTAATTGGACTGTTGGGCATTTTGATGTCTAGTTTCTTGAGTTCTTTATATATTCTGGATATCAACCCTCTGTCAGATGTGGGGTTGGTGAAGACCTTTGCCCATTCTGTAGGCTGTCTCTTTGTCTTGTTAACCATGTCCTTTGCTCTACAAAAGTCTCTCAGTTTCAAGAGGTCCCATTGATTGATTGTTTCTCTCTGTCTGTGCTACTGGTGTTATATTTAGGAAGTGATCTTCTATGCCAATGCATTCAAGACTACTTCCTACTTTCTCTTCTATCAGGTTCAGAGTAACTGGATTTATGTTGAGGTGTTTGATCCACTTGGACTTAAGTTTTGTGCATGGTGACAGATATGGATCTATTTGTAGCCTTCTACATGTTGATATCCAGTTATGCCATCACCATTTGTTGAAGATGCTTTCTTTTTTCCATTGTACATTTTGGCTTCTTTGCCAAAAATTATATGTTCATAGGTGTGTGGTTTAATGTCAGGGTCTTCAATTCAATTCCATTGGTCCACATGTCTGTTTTTATGCCAGTACCAAGCTGTTTTTATAGATGCAACAAAGAAAGAGAACTACAGACTGATCTCCCTCATGAACATTGATACAAAAATACTCAATAAAATACTGGCAAACAGACTCCAAGAACACATCCAAACAATTATCCACCATGATCAAGTAGGCTTCATCCCAGTGATGCAAGGGTGGTTCAACATATGAAAGTCCATCAATATAATACACCATATAAACAAACTCAAAGAAAAAAACATATGATCATCTCACTAGATGCAGAAAGGGCATTTGAAAAAATCCAACATCTCTTCATGATAAAGGTCTTGGAGCAATCAGGAATACAGGGAACATACCTAAACTTGATAAAGGCAGTTCACAGTAAGCCAATAGCCAACATCAAATTAAATGGAGAGAAACTCAAAGCAATACCACTAAAATCAGGAAGAAGACAAGGCTGCCCCCTCTCCCCATACTTATTCAGTGTGGTACTTGAATTTCTAGCTAGAGCAATAAGACAACAAAAGGAGATTGAGGGAATACAAATTGGAAAGCTATTCAATTGTCTCACTTATCCAGAGGGCCTGATCCAGCTGGGGGCTCCATAATTCATGTACTTCCATTAGTTTGGCTATTTGTCCCTGTGCTTTTCCAATTTTGGTCTCAACAATTCATGCCCTTACAGTCTTTCCTCTTTCTCGACAATGTGGGAACGGGACCTGTCCTTAGTGCATGAGCTGGCTGTTTGTATCCTTGGGCTTACACAGGGACACCTTGCTCAGCCTGGAAGGAGGGGACTGGACCTGCCTGTACTGAATCCACCAGGTTTAAATGAATCTCCAGGGGAGTCTTGGCCCTGGAGGAGATGGGAATGAAGGGGAGAGGCTCGGGGGAGGTGGGGGCAGAGACGGGAGGGAGGAGGACAGGGGAACCCATGGCTGATGTGTAAAATTTAAACAAAATATAATAAATAACAAAAAAAATAAATAAAAACAAATTGGAAAGGAAGAAGTCAAGCTTTCCCTATTTGCAGATGATATGATAGTATACATGAATGACCCCAAAAATTCAACCAAGGAACTGATACAGCTTATAAGCACCTTCGGCAACATAGCAGGATACAAGATCAACTCAAAAAACTCAGTAGCCCTCCTATATACAATAGACAAACAGGCTGAGAAGGAAATCAGAGATACATCACCCTTTACAATAGCCACAAATGATATAAAATGCTTCAGGGTTACTCTAACTAAGCATGTGAAGGACCTATATGACAAGAACTTTAAGTCCCTGAAAAAAAAATTGAAGAAGATGTCAGAAAATGGAAAGATCTCCCATGCTCATGGATAGGCCGGATTAACATAATAAAAATGGTGATCTTACCAAAAGCAATCTACAGATTCAATGCAATTCCCATCAAAATACCAACACAATTCTTCAAAGACTTGGAAAGACTAATACTCAACTTCATATGGAAAAACAAAAAACCAGGATAGCCAAATAATGCTGTACAATAAAACATCCTCTGGAGTTTTAAATTTTCTAATTTTGGGTGTTATAATTGGAGATTATTTAAAATATTTGGAGCTTTTGATACAGTCATTGAAAAATTATTTAGAAGGAGTCAAAGAATGAGTGCCCATTCATGTTTTGACTTTCAAATATCCGTATATTTCTAGTATAGCTGTGCATCCAATTTAGAATACTGTTCTGCATAAAAATGTGTTATTAATGTTCTTTCTTCTTATGGCAATAAATATATAATCCATATTTTGAAGGGAGTCTCTATTTCTTTTTCATTGCTATAAAAAAATTTCCAGGGACTGGCCATAGTGTAAAGGGAGGATATTTATTAGCTCACAGTTCTGGAGGCCAGGATAATGTCTGATTTAAAAACCCCAGATGAAAATAATATTAGGAAAATGTGGGTATAACCCCAATAATCACACCTCCTTTTTGCTCCTCTGATTCTGAAAAAAGAAATGGGAAATGACTTTCATTTGAAGTCTTGTTAGACATGAAGTAAGACAACAAGGCTTGGTGGGAGAATCAGCTAACCAAGATGATAACTGATAATTAGGACACTTTCACAACGGATGGGAAGGCTTTCCTTTTAATGGTATGATGGTGTAACTGCTAGGCTATCTAAGGGATAGGCTTACGACGGTAATATTAGGGTCAGTGCAGGCAGTAAGATGAAGGAGTGGGAGCTGCTATGACTTCTTGGAACTGCATCTATAACCTAGGAGCTGGGTCAGTGATTGATAACCAGTGTTCTGTTATTGTGGAGATTTCCTAGAAGTACCTGGGTGACATGGTTGTGACTAAGTACATGGCCAGTGCACTAAAGGAGTGTGGACAGGACCATGTGTAGTTCCAAAAGCATAATGTGGTATTCAGTATTGATTAGATGATCATGGAGAGGCAATAAACTTGGAAATACTCTGAGAAGTGGTCCTTTGCAAGTCATTTTGGAAAGATGGTACACCTGGGACTCAGCCAGGAACCGCATCAATGCTTATGAGGCTGACATCATGTTCACTGCCTTTGGCATAGGATGAGGGAGACTTTGAGTTTCATCACAATCTATCTGTTCTAAATCAAAGGCAGACTAGAATCACTAAAAAAATTCATACTCAGGGAAAAGACATCTCCAGTGGGATGTGTTGTATAGACATAATGAAATAAGTATATACAACTTAGAATTCTCAACCCCAGTTCTTTCTCCTTCAGTATCCTGTACATCTCACCACGGGTTGAGAATGTTGTTCTTGAAATATTAGGGGCTCTTTTCTGACATGTCTGTCAGTTTCTGGATGAGGAAGAGGTACAGAAATATCTGGAGACTAAAGTGATTGTCATCTGAAAACTCTTTAGACACAACCTGGAAATACAGCAATGGATTCACCTCATTGACAATGGAGAATTGACTGAGTCAATGGTATCTGGGTACTTCGTGAAAAAGCACTTGGCCACCTACCAGAGCAGCTGCTGCCCTGAGAGACAGTCAGTAATGGGACATTTAGAAGATCTGGGGTGGCCAAATGAAAATTCCCAAAAGCCTGTATTGTAGCCCTTGAGACACAGGTTGAGAACACAAAGACTATCCTTCCCAAAATAACTTTACTCTAGAGGCCAAGAAGTTTCAGAGTTGAGATGACATCACCATAAAAAAAATTGCTAAAATATGATACCAATACCAGGATGAAATCTTAAAGTACCTTGCTTTGAAAACAGTCAGACAAACAGTGATTCTGGGGTGTAAGAGCATCGGCCACACTATTAAAACAGTCAGACAAACAATGGTTCTAGGATGTAATTGCATCAGCCATGCTGTGAAAACAGACAGCTGTGGTTCCTTCTTGTGACAGCATCAAGCTGTTAACACAGTATGAAGAAAGGAGGCATTGGAGTTCGGCCCAGACCAGGTTCAGCCATCAATAGATTGTTGCAGGAGATCGGATACTAGCCGTTCTTACTACAGATGGAGAAATGGAGAGATTAAATGGAGTTAACATTGAGGTCCATATATACTCAAGACCTATTAGCAGCACTTATTATCAGTTGTTTTCTGAACAATTCATTATTATGAAAAGTTCTCTGGCAAGGTGATGAGTGTGTTAAGCCACCACAGAGGTCATGAAGGGTGGCTCCAGGAGGGGTGGACAATTAGGCACAGTAGTCTCTTAGCTAACTAGATATGTGCTTGAGGGCCATAATGCTAATACATGTGAGATTTAATATGTGTTATTTGAGGTTTACAATGCTGAGAACTCTTGCATAGAAATGGTAAAGTTTACTTTATAGGAGTGGTGTGTACATATATGGAGATGATAATTGTGAAGAGGGCATCACAGTCACCAGATAATGTCATGCCTTCTAAGTGTCTAACATTTTTCTTTGTGAAATAGGGAACTGAAGTTCCTGGAAGCAGAAAAGGAGAGTAACCCCATTCTAAGTAAGCAGAAGTGTGAAGTGAGACTGATTTGACATGGGGAAGGGATGAAAAGGGTCATAGCTGTCTCCAATCTTCAACCAGGAGGTATGTGTGGGATGAGGATTATATTTATATATCTATACATACACACAGAAAACCCCTTTGTTGTTGGTTACTATGCCCCTTGGCTTGGTAATTACCAGAATTACTAAGAATTCAGCCCTAATAACCTCTGTAGTTGGCTATAGCGTTATGTAGGAGTACTCTGGAATTGTAGAGGCAGAAGAATATAAAAAGTGTTACAGGCATGCCACATGTTTTCAGACATTCCATTGTGTGCCCATTAATGCATTTTTTTCATTTAAATAAAGGAAATGAAGGTTTTTTGTAAGAAACAAAGTTTTGACTATCATTACTAATTCCACAAATTATTTCTGAACAGCAAGCATTACACCCTTGAAAAATCTCCTTAAGGACCTCTTTACTTCCTTGTTCCTCAGTGAACAGATTAAAGAGTTCAGCATGGGTGAAACAACATTATTTAATATTTTCACCACAGCACCAAGCAGGGCGTTTGGGGTGCGCTGTAGGTAGATGATGATTACAGAACTGTAGGCTCAGAGGATGGCAGTGAGGTGGGCACTGCAGGTGGAGAATGCTTTCTGCTTGCCTTCTGCTGAATAGATTCTCAGAATGGCAATCCCAATGGATGCATAAGAGACTGTGGTGATATTTTATTTGTGCTGAAATGTGGTGATATTTTATTTGTATGTTAATAAATAAAGTTTGCCTGGAGATCAGAGGTCATAGCCAGCCATAAACAAAAGTCAGGTGGTGGTAGCCCACCCCCTTAATCCGATCACATGGCAAGTAGTGTCTCTGTGTGTTCAAGGACACAGCCAAGTGTGGTGATCCACGCCTTTAATCCTAGTACCAACCATAGAGACCTGGAGGTCCACATAGACAGACAGTGATGAGGAAGTGAGGTGGCTGGGCTAAGAGCCCATGAGAAGGCAGGACAGCAAGGCAATAAAGGCGCAGGTTTGATAGGAAGAAGCTGTTTCTGTGGGGGAAGCTACAGTGGCGTGGTGAGTAAGGTTAGCTGGTGGCTATCATTATTTCTCTGATCTCTCCAGCTTTCACCCCTATATTTGGCTTTGTGTTTCTTATTTAATAAGACTGTTTAGAAATTCGTCTACAAGAGACACAAACACTAAAGAGAAGCATCAGACCAGCAATCCCATATTAATGGAAACAACCTACTGGGTCAGTCACAAATGGGGTGGATGTGACAGGGACAATGCTAGGTAAACTGAAAGGTTAAAAAAAAACTGAGCCTGTCCTGGAACTCACTCTGTACACCAAACTGGCCTTGAACTCACAGAGACCCACCTATCTCTGCCTCCCTAGTGCTGGGATTAAAGTCATGAGCCACCACATTGCTGGCAAGTTATTTTCATTTTCAATTGTTATTCTCTCCTGTTGATTCTCAGTCCCTGGATGTGCACAGAGGTTGTTTGTTGGGGCTGGGGAGGGGAGTGTCTCCTGCTAATGAGAATTGAAATATGATTAATATTATTGAACAAATAAAAGGGCTTTATTGATTCTATGAGGTTAGAGGAAAAAAAAAAGAACCTTTACCACAGACAATGTTAGCAGATTTATCAGACCTCTTGTTTTCGTTACTTCATTTTGACCAACTATTTTTAAATTTTCTAGTCTGAGACATTTATTTGCCAAGGAATATCCTTCTGCTCATTATAACTACTGTTTCCACCATAGCTACAGTTAACTTTCCATATGTTCTCTCTAGTATGATGTACTAAAACTCAATGTTAACTGAACTATGGTAAAGTATCCTTAACCTTGTAATAGACCATGTTCTCAAAGTGATCACTGGGCCTTTATGTAATCAGATGCTCTTGTGATTCCTAAGCTTTGTACACAAAGGCTCCACTGTCTCCTTCCTTTAGAATTCTTTTCACATGCACACATGTGGCATCTGTACTCTCTACATGCATATATATATATATATATATTGATAAATAAATAAAACCTTTAAATATTATTTATTTTATTTTTATTTAATTAAATGGTATTTAATTATTATTTATTAACACAGAATACTGTTTCAGGCAAACATAACACATGCTATCTAGCTAGGATACCCAAAGCAGAAACCTCCCTTACCAAACTACTAATTTCTGGAATAAAACTCCAGATTCTGCTTCCATTTGCTGTAGGTGAAGCAGGTCTTTCCAAATGTCTGGGTTTTTAATGAAAAAATGCGACCCAGTAATTTTTCCATATTTACAGGTATGATAGAGAGGTTGATTTGTGAGTTCTTCTTACAATATTAGTCAATAGTAAAATAACTGAATCTTTGACAAAACCCAATAATGATTGCTAAGCAAAATTACTTTCAGTTGAAGATTCCGAGAACACTGGTTCCTGAGCTGTTTAGTTAGCCTATGTTAATTTTTATTTTTTAATATCAGGATAATTTTAAGGTGTTTGTATCTCCGAAATAAGTGGTTAGTTCATTGAAATCTTAGTTAATTAATGTGAATTAACTCTGGTGTCAGTGACAAAGTTCAATAGTATATGAAATATTTCTTCAATATCCACCACTTGAAGTTATTGTGCTCAGTGCTCATTAGCTAGTTTGATCATATAGCTTGGAATGATTTGGGATTGACTAAAATTGTCCAAAATATCTTTTTAGTTCTTTGAGGCATCATTGCAATTGTGGCTCATTAGCTTAATGAATATCGTCAATTCCTTCCAGTATCTACCTGAAGAAGTATTGCTGCTCAGAATCAAGAGAGAGGAAATGTAACACAGAAGTTGAAGGGATAGGACAATGGCACAGGCAGTGAATATGACTGTGGGATTCCAAGCAACACTTCTTCATTTTGATTTTTCTAAATCTCGCAAAGGAGTAGTCAACATCTCTGAGACATGCACACTATGTGAGGAGAATATCTGGGAGAGATAAATGGAGACTTTCAAACATTATTTGAAGGTAACAAAGTGTGGCTAAGAAATCACAAGTCAGTTGGTTTCACTTCTATGCTGGTGACTAGAAACACCTACAGAGATGTGTTTTGTATGCCACGGGAGCACAAAACAAGTGTGTTCACCCCACAGAGAGTACTATAGTCTTATGCAGCACCATAAAGGGCACTGAAGAGTCATCCAGCATCTGAAGTTCATGGAGAACTGTTCATGAGAAACAACCTGATGTTAATCCAAAATGATAACTGAAGGCCAACTTGCCTATCCAATGAGTTGATGGGATTACTAAGAGTAGGGTGCATGAGCAGTCACTTACTGTAGTTTGGATGACTTAAAGGCAGCTGCATCACAGAGAAGCCCATCCCAGCCTGGATAGAGACTCAGGAAAGATGCATTCCTGAGCTCCTAGAGGGACTTGTAAGCAGCTAGCTCTGCTGGTCTGAGAGTCTCTTCTTACCACCAGTTGTTTGTTTTTAATGTAACCTCAGGAGGGGTAGTATAAGTCCTCTGCATTTCAGCTTTCAGGAAAAAATGAACTTGAAGGTTTTATTTACTTTTTCTTTTGGAACATTATAAAACTAAGGAGAAAACATGGAAATTGTGTGTACTGAGGGCCTTTACCAACCATCTTTCTGCTGACTTCCTCACCCTGACTAATAAAATTCAATATATTTCAGTCTCTCTGGGGACTTGAAAGATGTTAGTCATGTTTCTGTATGCTTTTTATGTTTCTTTTTAATATCTATAGTTCTGTATAAATACATATATTCTATACATATTTGTATACATATTTCTATAAAGGTTGATGTTAATTGAAATAGAAAATTTTATCCTGCTTATTTTTAGTACAATCTCAGGTGATGTGCCTATTCTACTGCCAAACAAACAAACAAAAACCACACAGGAACTTGTTGCCAGGCAACCACAAGGTAGCTTCCTGAATCAACCAACATGCTGTATTCCAGCAGGCCACCTATCGACTTCATTCCAAAAAGGAACATAAATACATTATCCAGTAAATACTTGCATATAGCCAAAATGCATTATCTCATCTGTCACCTCCATTAAATTATGTCTGGGCATGATATTTACTCTATCTTAATACAATGAACTGCAAAGTAATTACAACACTGTAAAGTAATAGAATGCCAATTTTATTAATCTATAAAAGTGTATTAATTCTGATTGTGAATATTCCTATGTTTTAGAAAAGATATTAAGAGGTAAATATGAATTATTCTCTGGTTATTTCCTAAAGAAGTATAAGCCCCAAATAGCTTCATCTACAATTGCACATTGACCTTAATATGATGTTGATGTGTCTTAACTGGGTCATGGTTCCCTGTTACTGGTCTCTGAGTCCATTCATTATTGAACAGGGTGAGGCTCTTTTCCTACTTCATTTTCATTTGTTCCAACATAAGGACTTTAATTTCTACTTTCCCAAGGGCAGAAATATGCATTTCATAATATTCACATGCCACCATAACAGTTCAAAATCAAAAAAATGCCCAGACATTTAATAATATTCCAATTCAAATAATTATATTATGCTTCTGCAAAAATTCTAAGAGAAACCTCATGGTTTGGAGATATATATAGTGAGAGAGAAAGAGAGAGAGGGAGATCACAGAGGAAAAGAGGATGGTGCTGTCAGCACTGTCAGGATGCACACCAGGTTGCATGGTTTCTTGGAGCACAATAACCATGGATCTGGATTTAGAACTAAATATTAATCAATACAATACTGAGAGGATCAGATGGTTCACATGGCTGCCATACCCAGAAAAGAACCTAAAGATAGATTCTTCATTCTTCCATGGAAAGAAAAGTACTCTTGTTTGGAAATTAGTCAAAAATTTAAGCAGTGACATTATAGTATCTGGGTTTTCCTCACAGGTCCTTTATTCCTTTTGGTGTGCATTTCTTGCTTTCCGTTTTATTATTTAACACAATTTTTAAATTTAAATGTATTTCATCATGTTAGTCATTCCAGATCTTCTTCCCCTCTCTCCCCACCCTAGCATAAGTGCCTTCTCAACATACAAAAAAAAATCTAAGGCAACAGCAACAAAAAACTTCCAAAAACAAAAAACAAAACAAAATAAAATACCCCCCTAAACTCTCCAAATTGGAACCAAATAAGAGCACACAAACAAAGAACAAAGCAAACCAAAAATTGTAGAGTTCATGCTATGTTGGTCAACTCCTCATATTCATTTTGTGTACTAGATCCTGACTATTGTATAGAGTAGGGGATCAATAACTGTTTTTGAATTATTCACTTCACAATCTAATTTATATGTAAACTCTTAAATTCCATTCTTTTGAGACTTATGTTATTGCCTTATAAATTATGAATAAATCTAGTCTCATAATGAGGTGGAACCATGTTTTCAACTAGGTAAAAAGTGCATATGGCTTTGCATTATCCCTAGTCCAAATCTCCTTCCATAGATGTTGTTTATACTTGATTGGATATCACTGATTTACACACTATTCGACTATTGTCCAATAGAAAGAAATATACCCCAAATACACAGGTGTCTGACACATAACTGTTTCTGGAAAATCTAAATAAATATGCAGGAATGTAAATTGCAAGGGTTATATAGACATGGAGGCTTCCACTCACCTTGAAAGGGAAGTCACTGCAGCCAGGCAATGGATTGCAGTCTTTCCAGGCAGTCCATGACAGCGTGGTTTATGAAGCTCTGGTGATAAATGCTAAGCAAGTATGGAGATCTTTGGATGTGATAAGTTTAGAATATGGAACATTTCCCAAGGAAAGTCGCAGGAACTAGTGAAGCCAGCTTAAAAAAATGTCCATGAGTCAGGGCCTCTGCTGATTCCTGGGGTCTGAATAACCACCTGAGACCCTGTTTGTGTCTGGGGGCCTTACTGTACCTACTGATCAGGGTGGTTTGTGCTTCTACCTAGACCATGGTGATGTCCATGTTTCTGTTGAAGCTGGGGTCTGTGAAGATGCCAATGGCTACCACAAGAGGTCATCAGAACCATGTGTGTTGAAATCTGAGGGCCATGTTGAGCCATCCCATCCTCACTTGCTCTGAGATAGCTGACCCTGGACCTCAAGGACATTGAAGAAGGAGAACTGGCACTACTCACATGGGAGAGCTAGCCCCAGAAATCCAGGGAGATGGTCCTACCATTCATTTTTGATGTAGAAGAGCTGGCCTGGGTGCCGTGGGCCTAAGAGAGATGAATCCATCTCTACTTGCCCTGGGATAACTGACCCTGCCCCTCAGCGGGCATTGTAGGAGAGCTGACCCTTCTCCCATGAGAGAGCTGGCCCCAGCAATCCAGGGAGATGGCCCTAACCTTCATCACTGATGTAGGAGAAATGGCCTAGGTGGCATGGGCTTAAGAGAGCTGGAGGGGGGACAGTGGCAAGACTGGCTTGCTCACCCAGACCCAAATTCTGGGTCTTGGGTTGGCCTACCTTAACATCTAGCCCATCTCTGACCTGCTGGATTGCCTGAATGAACTCCTCCTGTGGAAGGATAACTGTTAACTGCAGGATCTCCATTACTGGGAGTACAGCAGGATAACCAAGAGGAGTTTGGGTGAGGAGTGATGATGATGTGCCAGAGGCCTTGAACCAGACCAGTGACTCATTGCAATGAACATTTTGCAGGTGGAGCTGATTGGACAAACAGGTATATTGTGTGACACACCACAGCTCCAGATGCCACCGGGATGAATGAAGAGGTGTTGGAAAGACTGAAAATAGAGGTGGGTTTTTGTTTGTTTGTTTTTGATTAATTATAGGGGGAGCATGCTGCATGTGTGAGGGGCAGATAGGAGGGAGAGGAAAGTGAATGGGATTGTGGTGTATGATGTGAAATTCCCAAAGAATCAGTAAAGAATTATGTCTTTTAACAAAAGGCTATGTGGGCACCAATGGCAAGATCAAATGTACAATCTTTGAGATTCCTAGATCCTGGGCAAACAGCTACAGGATTTCGTGTTTGCCCTGTTTAGTCTTGCATCAGTCTAATTGCTCCTTCATGTTATTCCATTTCTTCATTTGGAAATTAGAATGTTTACCTTGTGCTACTGTGCACTGGAACTCTGCCACTTTGGATTTACAGGGACTAACTTCCTGGAGCCTAGACATAGATGGTGGCAGGGGCTTGAACTTTTGACCAATGCTGAAACTGGGGGTAGGGGGAGCCAAGAGGAATGAAGGCAGGGGAAACTGGGTAGGGATGTATTGTGTAAGAGAAAGATCTATTTCTAATACTAAAACAAACAAACACAAAGAAAATGGATGGAGAGAAAATAAGTGGTCTTGGAACTATTAGATGGGTATGAGATATTGAGTGCAAGGGAGACAATGTCAGATTTGGAATATGTTGTCTCATATATTAACATTAGTACTCATGATGGAAATTTTCAGATGTTCATCTATCTTGAGGAAATAGTTCATGGGAATGTGTTTGAAGGCTTAGAACTTGTCATAAGCCCTGTCATTCTCTGCTTTTGCGCTCTGCCCATCATCAAGTGAATACCTTCTACTACATATTCCTGGCAACAGGATTTACAGTTACATTACAGGCCCAGAAACCCAGAATCAAGTGACCTTGCAATGAAGACTCTGTAACTACAAGCTCAAATTGACCCTCCACCTTAATTTGTGCTGTCAGGTACTGTGATCACACATATGGAAAGATAAGTAATGCAAGTGGCCTAAGGGCTTAGATAAGGACAGAGATGGAAGATGGGATCCTTGAGGTGAGCCTCTGAGAATTCTGGGTAACGTTATTTTTCTATTGCTACAGAACCTAGTTCAGAAAATTAGTCACAGTAGAAACAGGACCCAAGGGCTAGAAAGTATGAAGACTTCATAATCTTGTGAGTTGTGTGACCTTGTAGTGTTGATATTGATGAGGTTGAAGTTGTTAGTGGAACATAAGTTATTGCCACTAAATAGTGTCAGTAGGACAAAAATTAACAGTGGTTCAAAGGGTCTAAAATGAACCTACTCATTCTCATATTATCTGAATAGCTCTGCACTCAATGCAGGTTTATATCCTGGAACCCAGAAACCTCTATCTTGGACAGTGTTGCTGGTATTTCTGTAATTTACCCTGATTTTATCCCTTGTCTCCTACATACTTAAAACTGAAAAATCTTGTTATTCACTTGACCAATATTCTTTTCTATTATTTGATCCACTATTTGTCTCTGGCTGGTACCAGGCAAGTGTAAGAGAAATAGTTTTTATTTGATTGTTAACAAGGATTATATGTCAAGTGGAAAAGCAATAGCATTCTTCTCTCCCTTTATTCTTTACCATTTGACATCTATTCCTCTATCCATACTCTCATTTTCCCAACAGTCCAAAATTTGTAGATACTCACATGCAATTACAATTAGTGCTTCAGACTTGGTGGGGGAAATAAATGCTCTCTAGTCCAAGATGAACTTCATCATTTGATGTATTTTTCATCTCTGAAAAGGAATTGTTTCTCTCTGAATGACAGATTTTGTCCTCTTATGACCACTTCCTCTCCTAAGTCAGGCTCACAGCTCAACAAGGTGGGCTTAGCTTCACTAAGTTTGTTAGAATGCTGTGTTGACAGAAAGAATTGAAGTGAGCCCTTCAGGAGAGAAGTAGTCCTCAGTAGAAACTCATTAGTAAGTTAAGTGTGGTTGATGAAGTTTGGACTTCATTATTTGGTAACTCTGCTGTGTATGATCCCCCATTCACAACCATTCTGCTTAGTATGTTTGCTTTCATGACAATGTAAACAGTGGTATAGAGTCAATAGAAACTGCATTTCACAGTCTGAATTTTGATCTGCCCATAAGGCAATGAGATGCAGTGTAATGCTCTTTCACAAGGTAAGGCAATGCAAGCCATCCTGAACTCACAGCCATGCAACCACTACTGTAACTTAACTGAGGCTATATGCTGTACTGTGGTGTGCCAGAATTCTAAAATAGTATATCATCTTTATCATGACTACAATATGCCCATCAGGGTGCATACATGAGCTGTTAGCATTTAGTTATAGAAATAGACGCTGCACTGGATTATTCTCTAGAGATAAAATTACCAGTAAATGTTCTGGGCACATGTAAGATACATACAGCTACATTGTGAGGGATCACATTTAAAGATTTAGAAGACTAATAAATGCTTGGGGAATAGTAGTGCTAGGAGAGAATCCACACAACACAACATCAACACAGGAAGGCCAGTTGGTCCCAGCCCTTGGGAAACAGAGGCAGGTGGTTGTCTATACCTTTGAGGGCAGGTTGGTCTACAGATATAGAACAGCCAAGGCTATACAAAGAAATCCATCACACACACACACACACACACACACACACACACACACACACACACAAAATCAACACTGCATCTGCTAAGAGACCTTGTCACTTATATTTCATTATAAAACACAAGGAGATACAAAACAAATATGTATCTTCAAACAATGAAGGAAGTGGTAAATTTGTGTAATATATATTTCATTTGAATATGACTTGGATGTTATGGATGCCAATTTGTCTTATAAGTTGGAGATTCAAATCTGTCCTATTAAATGGTGAATAAAACTTTATCCAGCAAAAATTTAGATGTTTTCATTCATTTTCAAGACTGAAACACCTCCTGAAAAATATATGCCTGAGGGCCACTTTTACTTCCTTATTCCTCAGGCTGTAGATCATTGGGTTGAGTGTGGGTGTCACAAGATTGTTCAAAATCTGAATGATTGCACTAAGCAATGGGCTGGGATTGGGCTGCAGGTAGATGATGATGACTGGTCCGTAAACACAGACAATGGCAGTGAGGTGGGCACTGCAGGTGGAGAAGGCTTTCCTCCTGCCTTCTGTTGAGCGGATTTTTAAGATGGAGATGCCAATGCGAGTGTAGGACACAACAATGAGAAAAAGACAAATGAGAGATAAAAGACCAACATTTGTAAAGCCTACCCTCTGTGCTAGAGAGGGGTCCTCACAGGCCAGGAGTAACACTGCAGGCATGTCACAGAAGTAATAACCCACCTCCCTGGGGCCACAGTAGGGCAATTGGAAAGTGAGGGAAGTTAGGATAATGGAGTGCACACAGCCACTCATCCAGGTCCCTGTGGCCAAGACACAGCACACTCTGTGGTTCATGATGACTGTGTATCTCAAAGGGAAGCAAATGGCAACAAAGCGGTCATAGGCCATCACTGTGTACAGGAAGCACAATGTGCAACCCAGACAATGATAGAAGAAGTGTTGTACAACACAACCCTGGAAAGAGATCCCTCTACTCTGTCCTGCAAGATATGACAACATCTTTGGAGCTGTTGTGGAACAGAAACCCAAGTCAAAGATGGAGAGGTTTCCCAAGAAAAAGTACATGGGTGTGTGGAGTCGCTGGGAGGAGATGACTGCAGTAAGAATGAGCAAGTTTCCCAGAAGGGCACCGGCATACAGTGCTGAGAAGAGGAAGAGCAGGACCTTCTCCAGGCCTGCTGTCTCAGGGATGCCCAGCAGGGTGAATTCTGTCACCATGGTGTGATTTGTCATGTTTATGGAAGAATCAGCTTCTGGAGGTCTGTGGAAAGATGTAAAATTTATTATGTATGTGGATGAGATGAGTTTAATTTACCAAGGTGGAAGAGAAAAAGATACTGGTATTAATAGAGAGATGTTCTAGACAGAATTGCCTTTCCTGCTGATGGGGTATCTTTGTGTAGTTAGCCCCCTAATTGCAGATAATGCTGCTTTAAAATCTCAGCCCGAAGATAACTTACAGGGCAATTGTAGAAAGTGTCTTAACAATCCTATCCAGAAATTAACTTCCAAGGTTACTCTCCTCTGCTCTCAAATTCATATAAATGATCTTATTCTATCATTCCAGATGCTCTACTGTGATTCTAAAATGAACAAAAAAACTCCAGAAATGGACTTGTAGGGAGGGTGGAGAAGAAACAGGGTAAGGGAGGGATAAGAAGAATGGGGAGTGAGAATAATCGGAATATATTATATACTGATATGAAACTGTCCAAAAACAAATTTAATTAATGCACAGTTATGTTTTTAAAATAATATTAGCAACCATGTTCTAGGACTGAGGTAAATGAGGATCAAACCTACAGTATTTATTACAAAATGACAACAGCAAAGAATAGATCTCACAAGTTTAAAGTGTGAACACCACTGAATTGTAAGCTTAATGAGTTACACTAAGTTTTTCTTAGTTGGCAGCATGAATGCTTGCTATCTCTTCTGGCAAATAATGAGGATGTGTGATTGTACATTGGATTATCCAGTGCCTTGTAAGCAGAAACATTGAAAATAACACAGCGACTGAAGGCTCTATAGACACATCTTGTATGAGAGCAGAGCTGTGTCTACTCTATCTCTTCATTCTCTATTAAACACATAATATATACACATCTCATGTGCACATATATGAACATACAGAGAGAGAGAGAGACAGACAGAGACAGATAGAGAGGGAGACAGGGACTCATTTCTAAACCTCACTAATCACATTGTGTTACATTTGTAAAGGACATTTGTCACATATCTCACAAAAATTAAACTAAGGGTGTGGAGTTCAAGAAGACAACCTCAAATGCACTTTATTGATCAAATGTATGGAAGGAACAGGATGCACAAGGATCACACTGCAAACAATAAAGTCACAGATATTTAAAAAGGTATGCAGTTTTCCTGCTGTTAACAAAGAAAGATTGCATTCAGTCTCATAGTTTAATCTCTGAACATAAAAATGTATCATCCTACGTCAACTTCCTTTAACTCTCCATTCATGATTATTGAGTCATGAGTGACAATAAAGAGTGGCTACCCAAACAAAGACCTTGACATTCCACTTGGAACAGAAAAGCTACTGTTGCCACTACCTCAGGCTGCAAAGTCTAATTCTGGAACCATACTGTGTTAAAGATAAGGGGTGGGCATAGAAAGCACTCGTTTCAAGTTTTTATATTTTGAAATTTTCTGACATATTTTAATTGTTTTAATACAGTATAGTCCTTAAATTACAGGCTAACTCAGAAAATCTATTGCTTAAAACTCTGCACTCCCTGACCCCAACATGTCATGTCCCTAGGGACTGGGCAACTGAGCATTCTGATAAAGGTGAAAGAGACTTTTGGGCACTTACTGAGCCACTAGGAAGCCTCGTGTGATGGATGGTGTTGTTGAGCACTCTTTTCCTGTATACCTCCCGCAGAAGGAAAGGAGCCTCACCATCCTTCAGTCTGTAAGTTGGAACTGATAATGCCTCCTCCTCATTTTAATCAGTTTCCAGTAGAATTCCATACATCTAAGTGTGCTTCAGCTCCCTGGCAGCAATTTCCTGTTAAGTTCCAGGAACTGCAATAATTCACAAGACAAGAGATTTTAAATAATAGCGATCATCCTTTGGGTATCAATCCCCAGAGGAAGGAGTCTTATTGAAAAAACATCTCATTAACTACTTGCTTTAATTATGTGGTGGTGTAGGGGGGAGTATTTCAATGTATTTTGTGAATATTCTTAAGGGCTAATACTGTTCAAAAATGTTCATTTGAAACCTCAATATTTTTCTCACATACTTAACCTGTGACTAAAGATTTTCAAAGCTGATAATTCTGAAATTCTATTTGTCACATACTGCCCCATATCGTGAGGTAGGTTTCTCTGAAGGCGAGAGAAGTGCTTTCTCAGAAAATGTTCTCTTAGCTGGTACCTGTAATGTGAATCAGCAGATGGGGTAGGGAAGGACAAAGCAATTTCCCAACTGAGGCATTGGCATGTACACTCTGCATGATGGGAAGGAACTCAACATGCTTAAAGAATTTAGGAGTTGGGCCTGAATGTCAGAGCCTCTATTTTCAGTTTCTTGGGAGTCTGGGTGAGTAAGTTCACAAATTTAATCCTTCTTGAGTGAAGATGCTAGTCAAGTTTTTCATGGGTAACTTGGTAAGATGTAGCCTAACATATTCAATCAATCATAATTTGAAAGGTAACTTTATCCACTTTTCAATGCTATAATAAAATTCCAGGCATTGAGTATTTAAAGGGAAGACATTTATTAAGCTCATAGATCTAGAGTTCAGGATAAATGATTAATTTTAAAAAATCACAGATGAAAATAATATCAGAAAAATATGTGTGTAACCCAATAAACACACCTCCAGTGGATATCGCTCTGTATAAATAAAATCTGAAAAATCATGGAAAATGATTTTTATTTGCAGTCTTGTCAGACAAGGTTTATAGGTAGAACCAGTTGAAGAATCTAACAACTGAAAATTAGGATATTTCCACAATGGCTGAGCAGGCTTTCTCTTAAATGGTATGATGGGGCAATTGGTGGGCTATCTAAGAGATAGGCTTAAGAAGGCAACCTCAGGGCCAGAGCAGGCAATGATGTGCAGGAACGAGAGCTTCTATGACTTCTTGGAACTGAATCTGTTAACTAGGAGCTGGGTCAGTGATAACCAGTATTCCATGATTGTGGAGATCCGCCAGAAGTACCTGAGTGACATCGTTATGACTATGTACAAGGCCACTGTACAAAAGGACTATGAAAAGGGGCATGTCTAGTTCTAGAAGCATAATGTGGTTTTCAGTTTTAATCAGATGATTGTGGAGAAGCAATAAACTTGGAAATATTTCCAGTAGAAGTGGTCCTTTGCAAATCATTTTGAAACAATGCACATGGAACTCAGCCAGGAACTGCATCAATGCTGATTTGGTTAATATCATGTTCACTCTTTTTGGCATGGATTGAGGCAGGATTTTAGTTTCTCCACAATCTATCTGTTCTAATTCAAAGATGAAATTTTTGCCACTAAAAAGTACATACTTAGGGAAAAGACATTCAATGGTGATCTGCAGTGAGATGCAGTACATAGACATAATGAAATAAATGCATCAAATATTACTATTTCTCAACACTAGTCCTTTTTCTTCCAGTATCCCAATGTATGCCAACACACCTTGAGAATGCTGCTCTGCATGCCATCTTAAAACACTAGGAACTCTTCTGTGACATTCCTCCATGGATTCTTGATAAGGAATAGCTAGAGAAACATCTAGAGACTAAAGTGATTGTCATCTGAAAACTTTTTAGGTACTACATGGAAGTACAGTGATGGATTTGCTTGGCTGACAATGCAGAAATCACTGAGTCAGTGGTACACTGATACTTCATGAAAAAGGCACTTGAGTGCCCACCAGAGCAGCTGCTTGCCCTAAGAGATGGCCAGCTAGTAGACATTGAGCACATCTGTTGTAGTCAACTGAAAATTCCTAAAAAGCCACCATTATAACACTGGTCTCATTTGTGGAGAGCCTGAAGGCTATCCTCCCCAAAATAGTTTTAGCTAGAGGCTAAGAAATTTCAGAGTTGAGATGACATCACCATCATGGAGGAATTGATATTCAAAGATGTCAAAACTAGGTGAAATCTTAAAGTGCCATCCTCTGAAAACATCAATTGTAGTACATGTTTTAACAGCATCATCCATGCTATGAAAACACCAATTGTGGTCCACACTGTAATAGAATCATCCATGCTCTGTAAACAAAAAACAAGAAAACAAACAAACAAAACCCCTGTGATTCCTGGTTGTGACAGTGTCAAGCTGTTAACACAGTATGAAGAAAGGAAGCATTGAACTTGGGCCCAGACCAGGTTCAGCCATCAATAGATGGCTGCAGGGATCAGATATTAACTGCTCTTACTACAGGTGGAGAAATGGAGAGATTAAAATAGAGTTAGCAGTGAGGTCAGTGTACATCAAAGACCTATTCATAGCACTTATTATCAGTTGCTTCCTGAACAATTTATTAATATTATGAGTTGTCTTGCAAGATGATGAAGTGTGTTAAGTGACCACAGAGGTCATGAAGGGCAGCTCCAGGAGGGGTGGGCAATTAGGAACAGGAGTCTCTTAGCTAACTAGATATGTTTGAGGCCATGATGCTAATTCATGTGAGATTCTGTATCTGTCATTTGAGGTTTCTAATACTGGGAACTCTCATATAGAAGTGGTAAAGATTTGTTTTAAGGACTGATGTGTACATATATGGAGAAGACAGTCATGAAGAGGGCATTACAGTGATGCCTTATAAATATCATGCCTTATAAACATCTCACATTCTTTTTGTGAAATAGGGAACTGAAGTGCTTGGGAGCAGAAAGAGAAAGTAATCCCATTCTAAGTAAAGCAGAAGTGTGAAATGAGACTGATTTGACACTGGGAAGGGATGAATAAGGTCACAGCTGTCTCCAATCTGTCTCAACCAGGAGATATGTGTGGGCTGAACATTATAGATATAGGAAATCTTTCTGTTGGTTACATTGCTCCTTGGATTTCTTGCTCAGATTTCAGGCCTATTTGCCTCTGTAGTTGGTTATAGAGTTTCTTAGGAGGGGTTGTAGAGGCAGAAGAACATTGAAAGTATTATAGACATACAACATGCATTCAGATATTTTATCCTGTGTTTATTTTATTTATTCATTTCTTTATTTAAAGATCAGGGAATTGAAGATTTATAGGAAGGGACAAAGCTTTATTGGAAGAAAGGCTCTTTTGAGATTGTGTTGTCCTTTAATACCTCTACATGTTTTGATTATTATTTTCCTTAAGGGGTTTATATTCAGGAGTGAAAAATAAAACTACTATATATCTATTAAAAACAACAAACCAATCTAAAAGACAAATTGAATTTAAGTTTACAGGGAGTTTAATGTAATTTGAGGCAGATTGTTTGACCTTATACTATCTCACTGTAGCAAAATGGTTAGGTCATTTCTTTTTTTATTAATAAAATGTAATACAATAAAACAACAAATAGTACTTTGAAATTAGACAAAACATACAAACACAAAGAAAAGAGCCCAATACAAGGCACATGAAACAGAGGCCCACTAGTTCACACACAGGAATTCCAGGAACATGCTAAAATGGAAGGCATACTACACACAAAAGACCTGGTACAGACCCATTTGGGCCCTACGCTTTCTGCTTCAGTCTCTGTGAGCTCATATGAGCTTTGCTTATGTTGATTTATAGGGCCTTGTTTCTTTGGTGTTGTTCATTCCCAATGGCTCTTAACAGTCTTTTTGTCTCTTGTTCCTTAGGGTTCCTGAGCCCTAGGTGAGGGGTTTGATGGAGACATCCTGTTTAGAGCTGAGTATTTCAAGTCTTTCGCTCTTAGCATAATGTCTGGCTGTGGGTCTCTGTACTTATCCCCATTTGCTGGTGGAGGAAGCTAAGAAACAAAGTTTTAAATATCATTATTATGTCCACAATTCATTTCTGAACAGTAAGCATGACACTTTGGAAAACTCTCCTCAGGGACCTCTTCACTTCCTTGTTCCTCAGTGAATAGATTAAAGAGTTCAGCATAGGTGAGACAATATTATTTAATATTTGCACCACAGCACCAAGCAGAGGGTTTGGTGTGCGCTGCAGGTAGATGATGATTACAGGCCCATAGGCACAGAGGATGGCAGTGAGGTGGGCACTGCAGGTGGAGAATGCTTTCTGCCTGCCCTCTGCTGAACGGATTCTCAGAATGGCAATCCCAATGTGTGCATAAGAGACACAAACACTGAAGAGAAGCATCAGAGCCAGAAAGCCAACATTAATGGAACCCACCTTCTGAGCCAGTCTGCTATCAGTGCAAGCCAGGGGTAAAAGTGCAGGAAGGTCACAGAAGAAATAGTCCACTTGATTGAATGCACAGTAGACTAATTGAAAGGTAAAAGAGGTCAGGATTGTAGCATGAAGACACCCCACTGAAAAAGCTATTGTTACCAAACTCAGGCACACTCCAGGTTTCATGATGAGCATGTATCTCAGTGGGTGACAAATGGCAACATAGCGATCATAGGCCATCACAGAATAGAGGCATCCTTCAGTAGAACCCAGAAAGTGGTAGAAGAAGAGCTGGGCAGCACAGCCTTTGTAAGAGATGGCTGGGCTCTGACCAGAGAGATAAAGCAGCATCTTGGGACAGGTTACTGATGGGAACAGCATGCCAGAAATGGATAGAATTCCCAAGAAGAAATACATAGGGGTGTGAAGGGTAGGTGAAGAAACTATTGCTATAAAGATGAGCAAGTTTCCAAGCAGGGTGAAGAAGTAGATGAATAAGAACACGACAAAGAGTAGAGTCTCCAGTCCTTGTGTCTGGGGTATTCCCAGTAGGATAAATTCATTGAGTAGTGTGTAATTCCTCATTATCTTCAAAAGTAATCTTGGTAGAAATAATTTTCAACTAAACACAAAAACAAGGAAATAAAGCAATTATAATAAATGCAACACTAATAAATCAATCATCATTTTTGGTAAAATCTAAAATTCATCTCATGGTCTATCATGGTTATGAAACAATTATATCCAACAGTATCCAAGACTTGATACATCATGCACAGTAAGTGCTTGATTAATCCATATTTCTGTAAGAGTGTATGTAGCAAGGGCACATCTGGTTAGGGTCTTCTTGATGAGGACTACCTGCAGAATCTGGAGGCAGTAAATGTTCTCACATTGGGAACAGTGTTAACCAAAGGAAAAAGCATCAAATAGGCTTTTCAAAGAGATTCAATGTAGAGAAAGCCCATTAGCCAATTAGTTCACTACTGCAGGAAAATGTCATCCTCTCTATCCCTATGACTTAGTTCTATCTCTGCATGCTTCAAAAGGGAGATTACACACAGACAAACTGACACCCCCCCACACACCAATTTGAATTGTTTTAAAAGAAGATTAAATTTGAATGTTAGTTTTATTAGACACTTCTAATCATTACAGATGATGTTGAAATTGAATATTAGATATTTTTCTAGAAATACTTTGGCATTAATAAAATTATTTATGTTTCCATATTTGGAGACACTATATTCATTACTAATTATTAATGCAAAGCTAAGTAAAATTTAACATTGCCACCTAAGTATTGCCTCAGAAAATCCTTCACATTTCTAAACAGAAAAACATACTACATATCCTTAACCATCTGCATAATATGAATGATGCTTAACAAAATGACCTGAAAGCACAAGTTTCTGATTATTTTTCAAAGCATTTGCAGAATTATTCAAAGCACTCATCAAACATCCCATACATTTATCAAACACGGACTTGAGCATCACAGCTTTGTCAGAGCATAAGATTATGATTTTCCCCTGATCCTGCTCCTGGCAAACACTATTCAGCTCTGTGTTGTTGTCTATGAATCAAAGAAGGGAAGTAAGCTGCTGAGAATCAGTCAGCTCTTCTAGAGTTTTGTGGTGGTTGTCTGTCACAGTACTCTCATGCAAAGGTCCTTGTGAATCATGCAAGCACATGTGATATTTCCATCAACAGCTTTACTTCTATGATCTGTAGTTTGGACTTAACCAAGTGTATGAAAACTGTCTAATTATAACTATCCCAATTACTAACTTTGATTTATGGTCAATTTGTCTAATCATTTTTTTATTGTTACTGATTGGTGCATTTGCCTTCTAAATATTGGAAGATTAAACCAATTCTTTCCATCTATACAGAAGAACTTCAGATGGAATTGAGTCAATTTCCTAGAGAGTGATTAGTCCTTGGGGCTGCAGCATTAAGCATAGTAAATGAAGCTTATGTAATGAAATAAGACATATATGACACACACACATACATATATGTACATATATATATATATATATATATATATATATATATATATTCACTCAGTGAGAACTTCATAATTACTGATAACTGATTATCAAGTTCCCAAAGAAAAAATGCATATGATAAGTTGGAAGAAAGAATTAAGCAAAAAAAAAAAAAATGGAGTTCTTTGTTCAAAGGAAAAATGGGAAAGTTTTGGTTGTTGGGTATTTTCTGTGACAATGTGCAATATGTAGCACAAAACTACCTAAATTAGTACAGAATTATATACCATGATGTGTATAATCGTAGATACTGGGTTTATGTCACGTGTCTTAGTCATGGGATAACTAATGTAATATACATAATTCATCAGTTCAATTGGATTATTTCCATATTCCCATTTGATACTGTCCATAGACAGTTCATCCCATCAAGTTCCTTCAGTCTATGGTCGGTCCTTTGATACTTTTCATTGGAAGGAAGTCTTTTTCTTCCTTTTTGTTTCCTATTACCCTCTCTTTCTGATGGCACTTCACCTACTGTGAGAGCAAGGTCACCATGACCCCTGGGTGGCTCTCATGCCATGAACCTCTCCGCAAAGCCTCCCAGAAGGTTTCTGAGCAACTGTAAAACTGAGGTTAATGGGAATGAGTGCACACCGAATAACTGCCATTTAAGTCTTCAGTATTCGAACATATTCCTAGGCAAGCACATCCAAATATGTGGCACAGAAAACTTGGGTGGGATACATGACCTTTAAACTGTGAAAACTTAAGGAATAAATTAAAGTCATAGTTTTTGCAGTCAGAAATCAATATGAATTGGTTGAAGAACCAAATTTAAAACTGTGGATTGTTACTATTATTGTGGTTAGTACATCAGTTCCTCACTAAATGCTCATTATTGATAAACTCATAAAATACCCGGGGTTGGGGATTTAGTTCCGTGGTAGAGCACTGGGTTCAGGCCTCAGCTCTGGAAAAAAATATTCCTTATCCTGGGAATGCTGTGAAGTTTAAGTATCACAATATTCATGAAATAACTTTAAGAATGATAGAAAATTCTATTGCTAGCTTCTGAGAAAGGAGACCATAAAGAATAGAGATTTAAAAAAAAAAACACAAGGTTTTTAAGATTTTTGTCTGGGTTGGCTCTTGTTTACCTGAATTTGTGCCTTTTATATGCCTCCAGTTTCTAATCTCTGAAAGAAGTATAGTAGTACACTGCTCCCCACCCCCATTATTAGAACAAACCAGATCTGAAGACGCTTAGCAAAAGCTATTTACTCCCTCAATCTAGGTGAGTAGAAATGCTCTTGTGGGGCTGGGTTATAGCTCAGAGCAAAAGCTCTTGCCTACCATCTGAAAGAATTTAAGTTCTATTTTTAACAATAAAAGACAAAGACATCAAACAAGGGCACTCTTACAATGCATGGCTTGATATTCCTGTGAACATCATTAACTCTAAATAACTCAGAATAAGGAAAAATCTTTATAATGTGTTCTTGAATCCCCATTAAGAATACTTAGCATTTTTAAAGGTGAAAACTAACATATACAATGGAAAAGGTTGAAACCCATGACTTAAGGGTTAACTGAAACATTTACTGTCCATATGTAAGCTCTCTTCCAAACCACTCAAAACAGAGTGCAAATATGAACCATGTGGTACATGTGATCGGTGGTGTGCAGTGGGAGCCATGGCATGACTCTCAGTGCTGAAGCCTCTAAAGCAGCATGAATCTGATTTCCAGAAACATTAAAATTCCCAACAAGGAAATCTATGAGATATAGCTCATGAAATTTATCTCATTGCAGCCTGAGATTAGTTTCCACCATTTAAAGATAATTTAGAGTCAATGAAGTGGCTCAGTGAATAAAGACAATTGACACTAGGCCCAAGGACCTAAAGTAAATCCCCAGGTTTTCTTTGGTAGAAGGAATTAACTGACTTATTCAAATTGTGATGTGACTTCCACAGGAATGCTGTGCCAGGCATGTACCACCACACGTGCACACTTACACACAAAATAAAAAAAAATGTAATATAATGAAAACTTTAAAATAAAATCAAATTTCCCTTATAATTTCAAATGTTGCTTTTTTTAAATCCTGAAGATTAATGTATATCACCTTTTTATACCCATCACTAACTATTCTTTTAGACATCACAGATATATTGACTCAAAAATAAAAACTAATTTTATAGTAGTGCATGTCTTTATTCCCAGCACTCAGAAGGCAGAGAAAGGAGATCTCTGTGAGTTCAAGACCAGCCTGTCTACAAAGAGAGTTCAGGACAGCCAGGGCAGTTATACAAAGAAACCCTGTCTCAAAAAATAAAACAGAAAGAAAACAAAAACAAAACTGAAAGAAAAACAATTAATTGACAGTCTATGTATTCACCCATAATGGAGGTGCATTCAGCTTCTCTAGAAGATTGAAATCAAATTCAAATGTACTGGGGAATGAAATGGCAGAGGAAAATTCATATAACTTGGTCTATAGATCTAAAAACCCACTTTCAAGTTTTGGTTTCTGTTGATAGGACTAAGAACTAGTCATTTATATTTTCTGAAACTTAGTTTCTTATCTTTAAAGAAACTGAAAGAATTTCTCACAGTAGTAACCTCAAACTAGCCAGCTAAATTTTATAATCCAGTAGTTTATATGATTAAGGGATTTTATTTTTTTCCCCGAGACAGGGTTTCCCTGTGTAGCTTTGCGCCTCTCCTGGAACTCACTTGGTAGCCCAGGCTGGCCTCAAACTCACAGAGATCCACCTGCCTCTGCCTCCCAAGTGCTGGGATTAAAGGTGTGTGCCACCACAACCCGGCAGGGATCATTTTTAATAATGCCAAAAAACAGGGTAAAAACAGGAAAGTCTCTCCCATGCCAGTAGAATATTCTCCTTTGCTTTTCAGTTTTCAGTTGTGTCCCAGACACCTGTAGTTCAGCAATTAACATTGTAACTGCTCAGTGAACACAGGAATATTGTCATAATTGTACTTGTTATAGAGTAGGGAGCGCATTGTGCTTGGTTTTGGCTAACTGATAATAGTTGCTTCACAATGTCACTGTCAAGATTTCACACAATAATGGTTTTGGAAAGTGTTGATATACAGTAAGATGCTATCCAATTATTTACTGTGATTATACTTGTTATAGGCAGCTTTGTACTAGAGATGTTAAGAAGATACCTCGTGAAGGCAGTACTTGAGACTTCCAATGGGATCATTCAGAGAAGCAGGGTTTGGCCAGGACCAAACAAGGCTGGCATGCGACTTTTAGAGGAAAATCACACTGTAGGAACAGACGAGAGAAAGTGAGCCACACTACAAGAACTGTTCCCATTCTTCAGGGAGTCAGGAAACTGTCTTTATATACCCTTTTCTCATAATTATTATTTTCTCTATGTAAAGAATACACCCAAACAATTTTTATTCATGTCACTTCTCTTGGAACAGGAACCCAACAGATGTTGAATTAACTGGCAAAGAATAATAAAGGCCTGCATTCCCACACACTGTATGCAAGACAGAACATGGGGAAAGGAGCCCGGCCATCCTTCTACAGGAGAAGGAAGCCTCCACAGTTATTATTCCACTAAATGAGAGAAACAGTAAGAGAAGCGGTGGGCACTTACATGGATAAGGAATCGTGAGGGACTCAACGAAGCAAGGCTGATTCCCCCTCCTGCTGTTACCAGTTTCTTCTATGTAGTCCTGAGCTCGCCATCCCGCACTTTTCTTTTCCCATAGAATTGGGCATCTATTCCGCAGCATCAGATTCCAGGTGGTATTCATTCAGAATCACACCGAGAGGGTGCTGCATATCTGATGGCAAGCAGGGTGATGTCCTTAATGGAAATGAAATCATCTTCTGTGGAACTTTAAATGGTTTCTGGGTCCCTGCAGAGCCTCATCCCCAATCTATCCAAAGTCTCAGAGAGCCTCAGCCCTCTGAGTATAGGGAGCAATTAAGTGCAGTGTTAAGAGTTTCACAATAATCAAGGTAATCCTTTTTTTTTTTTTTTTTTTTTTTTCCTATGTGGGGCAAGTATTCTTTGACTGTTGGTGTTCTCCACAGACCGTAGGGATTCCACCCGCCCAGTCTCTGCCTCATCTCTTATCTCTTGTCACTTCTTTCTTCAACTGGTCAGAAATCATTCACAAGGATGTACCAGTTTAATGGAGGCAGGGAAATTTTTGAACAACCATATACTTATTTCAAGCTGAAGATTCTACTAGCATGCAAACAAAGGTTAAAAAAAACAACCAATATTTTAATATGCTAAGTAGTGGTATATATCAGAAGGACAGACTTTTGGGTTGAGATATCAAATCTGAAGTAGCCTTGACTTGTTCTCTATTATACTATAGTAATTCACAGAATAAAAATAATTCTATCAACCAACAACCAGACCACACCCGTGAGTAGAGTTGCAGAAAATTACTAAGTAGCTGAATAATGAACAATTCCTATTACCTAGTGATGTCATAGAAATAAAAATATCATAAAACAATACGTTTCTTGTTTGTACTGGTAATAAAATAACCTTCTGTACTACCAGTCATGTACATGTTTAGTACATATACTTTTAAAATGGAAAAATAATTAATAGTATAGTAACTACTTCATTGCTAGCTTTTATATTTTTATACATTTGTCATCAATCTAGACTGCACTCCTTTTATTTATATAAAAATGAAGCATGCTGGGGAAAGAGTATGCCATGAGTGCGTTCATACACCTTTAATTGACCAGTTCTTTCCTCTGCCTCAAGAGTCCACTGTAAGTAATGGACTGATATCATCTGTGTAAATACACAAAGTTCTAGAAGAACTTGCAAAGGACCCACTTTTCAGACTGTACCTAGAAATTAAGGTCCATGATGGTATTTTGTTTTCTTTAACCACTTTGCTACCAATATTTTTTCATTTATTTATTTTTATTACATTTTATTTGTATGCCAAGGTATGAATGTAGAGTCAGAAAACACCTTTCAGGACTTGGGCCTCACCTTATGTCATTTGGATCTGAGGACTGAATTTAGGTGAGCAGTCTTTGCAAGAAGTGCCTTTACCTGCTGGATCATCTTTGTGCTCCCCTCACTTATTTTATCCCTTTACAGTATTAGGTTCAGTTGGTGGTTTTGTTATGTGTCTAGTGCTGTGATGAACACATTAATGAAAAGGAACTTGGGGAGAAATGACTTATTTGGTCCACACATCATGATCATAGTCTACAATCCAGAGAAGTAAGTGCAGGAACTTTAGGGAGGAAAAGATGCAGAAGCTGTGGAGGAGTGCTGACTACTGACTTCAGTCCATGCCTGCAAGAAAACCAGATAGGCTGCCCACAGATCTTCCCTCTCTCTCTGTTCTCCCAGACCTAATCTCCAAGTCTAGTCCCTAGCACTGCAATAGAACACCAGCTAGGGCTTTTCTTAACCCCTGCCCACATCTCCTGTAGATCCCACAAACCATTACAGCAATCACACTCTCTGAAAACACAGAGGGGAAACACAAACTAAAGAACAAAACACCCACCCAACAAAGACAAATCCAGAAACTGATAACTAGATCTTTAATTATCCAATTCCAGATACGTAGGTCAGCATAAAAACACAACCAACAACAACGAGGACAATATATTTCTACTAGAGCCCAGCTATCCTACCTGGAATATTCCAACATAGCTGAAGCACATGAGAAAGATCTTAAGACAGCTTTTATGAATAAGACAGAGGTCCTTAAAAGGAAATAAATAAATCCTTTAAAGAAATCCAGGAAAACATAAACAAACAGTATAAGGGAATAAATAAAACTGTCCAAAACATGAAATTAGAAATAGAATACATAAAGAAAACCAAAATTGATGGAATTCTGAAAATGAAAAGCCTTGGAATTTGAACAGGAGCTACAGAGTCAAGGTTGACCAGCAGAATACAAGAGATGGAAGAAAGAATCTCAGACGTTGAAAATACAATAGAAGAAATGGATACATAGGTCAAAGAAAATGCCAAATCTAAAAAAATCCTGACAAAAACATTCAAGAAATATGGGACACTATCTGAAGACTAAACCTTAGAATAATAAATATAGAGGAAGAAGAACAAACCCAGCTCAAAGGCCCAGATAATGTTTTCAACAAAATCATAGAAGAAAAATGTCCTAGCCTAAAGAAGGAGATGCCTATAAAAGTACAAGAAGCATAGAGAACACCAAATAGGTTGGACCAGGAAAGAAATTTCCCACACCACATAATAATAAAAGCATTAAATGGACAGAAAAAGAGAGAGTATATTAAGAACTGTAAGAGAAAAAGGCCAAATAACATCTAAAGGCACACCTATTAGAATTACACCTCACTTCTAAATGGAGAAGGGCCTGAACTCTAAGATGCCACAGATTCTAGCCAGCCTGTACTACTATGACCATCAGAAGTATTCGTTACCATAGATGGAGAAAATAAAACATTCCATGATAAAGTCAAATTTAAACAATATCTATCTGTAAATCTAGCCCTAGAAGGAAAACTCCAACCTAAGGAGATTAACTACACACATAAAAACACAGGAAATAAATGACCTAACACCCACAAAATCAAAAGAAGGGTAACTTACACACACACACACACACACACACACACACACACACACACACACACACACACACACACACACACACACACACACACACACACACACTACTATCACCACCACTACCACCCCACCACCAACAACGACAAAGTAACAGATAAAAAGAATCATTAGTCACTGATATCTCTCAATACCAATGGTTTTAATTTCCTAATAAAAAGACACAGACTAACAGAATGGATGAGAAATCAGGATACATCCTTTAGTTGCATCAAATAAACATACTTCAACATCAAGGATAAAAATTACTTTAGAGAAAGGGTTTGAAAAAGACATTCCAAGCAAATGGACTTAAGAAGCAAGGTGGCGTAGCTACTTTAATATTCATTAAAATAGACTTGAAACCAAAACTACTCAAAAGAATTAAGGAAGGACATTACATACCCATCAAAGAAAAAATTCAGCAAGATGATATTTCTGCTCCAAACGCAAGAGCATCTACTTTTGCAAAAGAAATACTACTACAGCTTAAATCACATATTGATTCTTACACACCGATAGTAGGATACTTCAGTACACCACTCTCACCAATGGACAGGTCATCTAGACAAAAAGAGAAATACTGAAGCTGACAGAATTTATAGAACAAATGGACCTAACAGGTATTTACAGAACACTTCATTCAAACACAAAGGAATATACCTTATACTCTGCACCTAATGGAATATTCTCCAAAATTGACCACATAATCTAACACAAAACAAGTCTCAGCAGATACAGGGAACGAGGAAGATATCCCCACATCCTATCAGACCACTACAATTAAAATTGGATATCAACAACAAAAGAAAAACAGAAACCCTACAAACTCATGGAAACTGGACAACTCTCTACCGAAAGACACTGTGTCAAGGCATAGATAAAGAAATTAAAGACCTCCTAGAATTAAATGAACATGAATGTACTACATATCCAAACTTATGGAACACAATGAAATTGGTTCTAAGAGGAAAGTTCAGTGATCAAGTACCTACATAAAGAAATTAGAGAGATCTCATATTAGCAACTTAACAACATGCCTAAAATCTCTAGAATAAAAATAAGCAAGTATACCCAACAAGAATAGATAGTAGGAAATAATCAAACTAAGGGCTGAAATAGGTAAAATAGAAACAAAGAGAACAATACAAAGAATCAATAAAACAGAGTTGTCTCTTTGAGAAAATCAATAAGATAGACAAACCCTTCTTTGATATAGCTAAAAGACACAGAAAGACTATCCAAATTAACAAAATCAGAAATAAAAAGGGAGGTATAACAAGAGACACTGAAGAAATCAAAAGACTCCTTAGGTCATACTACAAAAACCCATACTCCACAAAATTGGAAAATCTAAAATATATGGATAATTTTCTCAGTTGATACAACTTATCAAAGTTAAATCAAAATCAGATAAATTTAAATAGATCTATAACCCCTAAGGAAATAGAAGCAGTCATTAAAAGTCTCCCCACTCCTCTCCAAAACACCCAGGGTTAGATGATTTCAGAGCAGAATTCTACCAGACCTATAAAAAAGACTTTAAGCCAATACTTCTCAAATTATTCCACAAGTTAGAAATAGAAGAAACACTGCCAAGTTCTTTTATGAAGCCACAGTCACTATAATTTCCAAATCATATGAAGATTTGACAATGAAAGAAAATTACAGACCAATTTCTCTGATGAACATGATATAATAATGCTCAATAATGTACTTGCAAACCAAATCTAAGAACACATTTAAAAAATCTGCTATGATTAAGTAGGATTCATTTCAGAGATGCAGAGATGGTTTAATATATAAAAATCTAACCATGTAATCCGCCATATAAAACTGAAAAATAAAAGCCACATGATCATCTCATTAGAGGCAGAAAATGTCTTTGACAAAGTCTGACACTCCTTATGATAAATGGGAAAAATTGGGAGACATGGGATACATCTAAACACAATAAAGATAGTTTACAGCAAGTCTATAGTCAATATCAACATAAATGGAAATAAATAAAGCAACTTCACTAAAACCAGGAACAAGAAAAGTTGTCTGCATTCTCTATATCTAAACACTATAGTACTTGAAGTTCTAGCTAAAGCAAGAAGATAACTGAAGAAGATCAATGGGATACAGATTGGAAGGGAAGAAGTCAAAGGATCTTTATTTGCAGATAATATGGTAGAATACATTTGTCACCCTAAAAATTATTTTTACAGGTGACAAATACTTTTTAGCAATATAGCTGGATACAAAATTAACTCAAAAATTAGTAGCCCTCCTATGTACAAATGGTAAATGGACCAAGAAAGAAACCAAGGGAACATTTTTTACAGTTGCCTCAAATAATATAAAATATTTTAGTGTAACTCTAACCAGGCAAGTAAAAGACTTGTATGATAAAAACTTCAAGTCTTTGAAGAAAGAAATTGACAAAGATGTCAGAAGATGGAAGGATCACCATGTATGTGGATTCATAGGACTAACTTGGTAAAATGGCCACATTACCAAAATCAATCTACAGATTCAGTGCAATGACCATCAAAATTCCAACACAATTCTTCATAGATATTGAAAAATAAATCTCAATTTCTTATGGAAAAAAAAGGATAGCTAAAATAATCCTGAACAATAAAAGACCTGCCAAAGATATCACCATGTGTAATTTTAAGTTGTACTACAGAACTATAGTAATAAAAACCATATAGTGTTGGCATAAAAACAGACACATTGACTTATAGAATTGAATTGAAAACCCAGACATAAATCAACACACCAATGGACATCGGATTTTAATAAAGACACATTAGACAAAAAAGATAACATTTTCAATAAATGGCAATGTTTAAACTAGATGCTTGCATGTAGAACTCAAATAGATTCATATTTATCACCCTGTACATAACTAAAATCTGAATGGATTAAATATCTCAACATAAAACCAGACACACTGAACCTGATAGAGGACAAAGTAGGGAATAGCCTTAAACTCATTGACAAAGGAGAAAATTTTCTGAACAGAACAATGACAGCACAGGCACTAAGATCAACAATTAATAAATGAGACTCTGTGAAACAGGAAAACTTCTATAAGGCAAATGACACCTTCATTTGGACGAAAGTGGCAGCCTAGAGAATGGGAAAGGCTTTTTTTTTTTTTACCAATTTCATATCTGATTGAGGATTAATATCAAAAATATAAAGAACACAAGAAAGTACAGGAAAAACAAACAAACAAACAGTACAGTATAAAAATGAGGCACAGAGAATTAAATAGAGAATTTTCAATAGAGGAAACTCAAATGATTGAGTAACACTTAAAGAAATGTTAAACATAAGGGAAATGCAAATCAAAAACACTTTGAGATTTCATCTTATATCTCTCAGAATGGCTAAAATTAATAACATAGTTAATGCTGGTGAAGACGTGGAACAAGGGGAACACTCCTCCATTGCTGGTGGGAAAGCAAACTTGTAGAACCACTATGGAAATCAATACGGTGGTTCCTTGTACCACTCTTGAGCATATACTCAAAAGACATTTCATCTTGCCATGAGGACACTTCCTCAACCAATTGCCTGAAACTAGAAACAATCTAAATGCCTCTCAAGAGAAGGATGCATAAAAAAATGTGGTACATTTAGAGAATGCAGTATTACTCAGCTGTTAAAAAAAATGACATCATGAAATTTGCAGGCAGATAGACAGAACTAGAAGAAACTAATCCTAAGTAAGGTAACTCTGACTCAGAAAGATAAATCTGGTATGTATGCACTTATATGAGGATACTAGCCATTAATAAATGATAACCAAGCCCAAATCTGTAGACCCAGAGAATTTAGGCATAGAGGACGGGACTAGGGTGGCAGTAAAGATACATAGATCTCCCTGGGAGTGGAATATAGAGTATATCTTATGAGTACACTGGGACTGGAGGAGGGAGGTAGGAATCAGATGGGGTGATGCTGGGGAGATAGTGTTGGAAGGAATGCAGAGAGAGAGAGAGAGAGAGAGAGAGAGAGAGAGAGAGAGAGAGAGAGTTGCTGGCCAAAAGGGCCCTTTGAAAAATCCTCAACCAACCTTGTCTAATCAGTGAGTTGCTCTCCACAAACTGACAGCAGACTTCCTTTGCCAAGGACAACATACTCACAACTCACTGAACATGGAGATGCTGAGCTGGTGCCTACATAGAACCTTCACCCCTAAATTCTAGTATCTTTGGTGCAGGAAGGTAATCTACAGGCTACCAAAAGAGGAAAATAAACACCAATCCAGCCACAAAACCTTTGACCTGTAACATGCCTTGCCTGTACAATATGCTAGGGCAATGGTGGCACAGAACTTGTGGGAGTAGTCAACTAACATCTGATTTGACTTAAAGCCCACTCTGCAAGATGGAACCCATACCTGACACTGCTTGGGTGACCAGGAATCTGAGACCTGATAGCTCAAAGTACTGGGGTAAAACCAAATTTTACTGGTCAAATAAAAAAAATTAAAAAGGGTTGGTAAAATGACTCTGAGAGCTATTCTGCTACACTTACAGATCAATGCCTTATTCAGCAATCATCAGAGACAGAGAGAGCCAGAGCCAGAGAGAGAGAGACAGAGAGTCTCCTTGGAACATACAGTTAGCTCTACATGGGAAATCTCCATCAAATCCTCCTGTCAAAGCTCAGGGAATTCCAAGGGAGAGGAGGCAGGAAGACTGTAAGAGTCAGAGGGTAAGGAGGACACTAGGAGAACCAGGCCACTTAATCAACACAAGCAAAGCTCATATGAACTTCCAGAAACTGAAGCAGCAAGCAAGGGGCCTACATGGGCCTGAACCAGGTCCTCTAAGTATTATTATGGCTTTCAGCTTAGTATTTTATGGGACTCCTGAGTGTGTGAACAAGTGAGTTTCTGATTTTTGTGCCTGCTCTTGGGGCTCTTTTCCTTCTGTTGGTTTGTCTTGTCTAGCCTTGATGTGATTTTTTTTTTTTGCTTTATTTTAAATTTTATTTTGTCATGTTTCTGCGTTAAAAAAAAGGAAGGAAAGAAGGAAGAGAGGAACAAAGGAGGGAAGGGAGGAAGGAAATGACTGAGTATGAAAACTCAATGCTAAGTTAGAGACCATTAGGAAGAGAATTAGTGGCAAAGAACAGAGTTCAAGCATTAATTTCACAAATGTCTGCTGGAAGTTAAGACAGAAGACTATACAGAGAATGGCATTTAAAGATAAAGGTGGGTAGCATTCTGAGGTGATAAAGACTTCTGTTCTCTCTCAGATTCAAGAGTTTCAACAAATGCCCAATCCAACAACATCAACTAAATTCAAGTAATAAACCTTGTGGTGAAACTAAAGATCTCTCTCTCTCTCTCTCTCTCTCTCTCTCTCTCTCTCTCTCTCTCTCTCTCTCACTCACACACACACACACACACACACACACACACACACACACAAATGTAAAAGCAGCAAGAAAGGAAATGGAAAATTTTACTTGTAAAAATTGGTCATTTAGCAAAGGCAGATCTCTCTCTCAGGACAACAGAAACTGTAAGATAAAAATCCAACTGGAATTGAATTCAAAAGATACTCCCTTTTAAAGATTTGGGGAAAACAAAAATGTTTTTGGACAAATTACAGAAGTACTCACCACAGCAGACCTCTGTGAAGGGATTTCATCAAAGAATGTGTCCAGAAAGAAGGAAATGTCCTCAGGAAGGTGCAATATTCCGAGATAAAAAATGCTGAGCAAGCCAGCAAGCGAGGGCTGTTCTGAAGCCCTAGGGTTGCGCAGAACAATCCCTCTGCCTGGTGTTTAGGAAAGAGCCTGGTACACTGGCAAAGGACGTGATTTCAGCTGGATAAGAGGTGACCCTGGTCAGAGCACCCTGAGGTTTCTGAGTTACTGGGGGAAAGGGCAAGGCCTTCTGTCCCTTAAGCTTTAATCGTTGAACCGGAGGCAGCTAGAAAGAAGATAGTTTGGGACTTCTGAACTAGGAGAAACAGAGAAAGAGAGTGGAAAAACAATACCAAAACTGAACAAAAGAGAGTGAGAAAACCGTAGCAACGAGAATGTAAAAGTGAAGACAGAAACATATGGAAAACAAAAGGGCAAAAATGGTAAATATGAGTGCAAATGTCTAAAACCCATGATGAAGAGAAAGTGTGTGTGTGTGTGTGTGTGTGTGTGTGTGTGTGTGTGTTTCAAAACAAAGAAAAGAAAATGTCCCAAAGGATTGCCCACAGGCCAATTTGGGGGGCCATTTTCTCAATCTAGGTTTCTTCTACCCAAATGAATCTTTAGCTTGTGTCCAGCTGATATAAAAACTCGTTAATATAGTTGCTGTGGAATGTTCAAGTATGTTAAATGTGTTGCTCTGATTGGTTAAAATAAAACACTGATTGGCCAGTAGCCAGGCTGGAAGTATAGGTGGGACAAGCAGAGAGGAGAATTCTGGGAAGTAGAAGGCAGAGGCGGAGAGAGCTGCCAGCCACTGCCATGACAAGCAAGGTGTAAGGTACAGGTATGCCACGAGCCATGTGGCAAGTTATAGATTAATAGAAATGGGTTAATTTAAGATAAAAGAAGTAGATAGCAATAAGCCTGCCATGGCCATACAGATTATAAGTAATATAAGCGGCTGAGTGATTATTTTATACGTGGGTTGTGGGACATGGGGGCTTGGTGGCACCTGGAGAGAAGCTCTCCAGCTACATATAGTTGGATAACAATATTTTTATCTTTTATTATTGATAAAACACAAATTTGCACAACATTGCTATATATATATATCTGTAAAGATAAAATCATGCATTGTTTTAAAATCAAGTTTGGACTTATGCTTAACGATAAAGTCCTATTTATTTGTGTACAGTGTGCCATAAGTGTTGCCCAGTTCTGCTTCTTACAACATATTCTTCGCATCTGCCCTGCAGAAGACTCAAGTCTTAAGGCTCTTATTCCACCAGACTGTAGGGAGAACTCTGCTCACTTTGCCAGCTTCTGACTTTTGCTGCCAGATACTCCAGCCAGTCAACAGTGAGAAACGACACCAGATGTGATTTCTACACAGACACTGTGCTGCCTTTTGGGGCAACATGTGTGCTCTGGACCAATGGTTACCTCCATACACAAGCCTCAATTTCGAAACTAGAAGCACAGGGATGTAAAGCCGTTGGCAATTAAGTCTCCTACAAAAGTATTTCATTGTCATGCCGGTTTTTTGTTTGTTTGTTTATGGTTTTTTGTTTTGTTTTGTTTCTTTGTAATTTGACAACATTTTCTCTTGAAAAACAAATTGCTTGTCTGGCCTATACTCCTTCCTCTGCAGAAGCCAGGCAGAGGTAAGCAGCAAGCTGTGAAATTCAAAAGGGATTCTCTTCTCTGCGGATGCTTTAGTCACGGAGTTGCTATGTTACAGCAGAGCCAGAGAAGTGGGCGTGTCCTGCAGGAAAATCATCTGCAGCTGTTCTCACTTTTCCTGACTCACAGCTCTTGGATTTCTGGGGAAGGTAAGTGAGGGCAGCGCAGATTCTGGGACCAAATCCCAGTCTCTGCTCTAGAAACACACTGCCCTACTCCCTCCCCCACCTAAACTGCCTTCCCTTCCCCCATCTCCTCAGGTCTTGGAGGCCCGTCCTCTTTAGGGGTTTGTTCAAACTGCAGCCAGTGAGTACTTGTGGGAGATTTCTGCGCCATTGGAAGTTTAGGGAAAACTTCTCCGGCTGCAGCAATCACTGAATCATCTAATAGCCTCAAGCAAGCCCCTCTTCCTCTCTTCTGTTTGTCTGTCTGCTTTTCTGTTTGTTGTTTCTTCCCGCCTCTTTCTCTCTCTACTTCCTCAACTCTTTCCTCCTTTCAGCTCCAAAGTTCTTTCCTTTCACAGTCAACTAAATTATCAGTTTTAGGTAAAGTCGTGCTATAAGTGCAGCTTTGAGCCTCTTACCTCACAAACTGCTTGGAGCCCTCAAGACCTTATGCAAAAAAAAGGAAAAAAAAAAAAAGAAAAGAAAAAAAAAAAGAAAAAAATCCCTCAGGAAAACTGACCTTTTATAAATTCTAGGGTACTGAAAATCAAGGGCAGACAATTTAAAGTTGCAATGCCCACCCCCCCTTTTTGTTGGAAAGCTATGCTTCTAGCTTCTGGATTTCCCATCAGCCAACTGCGGGGGTGTGGCCAGCTGTTTCTTCTCACTCCCACCCCTTGTCACTGCAGTCTCGCTGCTCAAGGGGTCCACACCAGAGCAGATCCCTCCCGACTCAGTGAGAATCCCTCTGTCCTCCAGCAGCAACAGGGTCAGTAGTTCTGGTCACACTTGGGAGTACTTTCCCCCTCTACATACTTAAAGGCACCTTTCTCAGTTTCTTCCTGAGACACAGAAGAAAAAAGACTCCACAACTGACTGTTCATATGAGAAAGGTTGGAAGGGAGGGTGAAATCCCTCCGTGAGGGAAATTTACTCTGAGGTTGGCTTCAGGAGATAAAGGGTTTTTGTTTTGTTTTTCATTACAGGTGATTGTGGTCTGCCTCTCTCCTCTCAGCCTCCTGCAGTGGCCACGGCCAAGCCTGGGATCTCCTCTGTTAGACACAGTCCATCCTCCAGCTGAGCTGCTTTGGGGTGAGTCTCCTGCTCTAACCTCCCTGTTGCTGCTATTAGAAATACATAATTTTTCATTTAAAGGAAGCCCCCCTTTCTTAGCTTGTTTTCCTAGCTGCTCCCTGCTTTCATATACCTGTTGCAGAATATTATTTTAAGGTGTGCTCATCTGTTGCAATTCCTGTTTTGCTATCAAGTGAGAAACCATTTTAACAGCCAGGATTTATTCCACAGTTACTGAAGAATAATGTGGAGAGAAGAGCCAGAATCATAGCTGTGATGGATTTGTGGGAGTGGGGCTGGGTATATCAGATGTGTGATCAGCATGGTGATTGTGCATTCTCTCTCTCTCTCTCTCTCTCTCTCTCTCTCTCTCTCTCTCTCTCTTCCTCTCTCTCTCTCTCTCTCTCTCTCTCTCTCTCTCTCTCTCCTCCCTCTCTCTCTCTCTCTCTCTCTCTCCCTCCCTCCCTCCCTCCTTCTCTGTGTGTGTGCATACACACATGCTCTGTATGTTAAGCAAATGTTTTTTCACAACTCAGAATGCATTTGAAATTGTGATTTAGATGAGGATCACTGGCCCAGGAGTATCACTGTCAAGTGCTTTAGAATCCTTGAGGTGAGGATGTGCTACAAAGAAAAGCTGACCTCTCAAGAGCCTTCATTTCCATGGCTTGTAGGTCTCAGGGAAGGGGAGGTACATGAATCAGCTGCCCTGGGGCCAACACACCTGCATCAAAGAAACAGTTGTCCTTAGCATGCTGTGTGATCCAGACAGTGGCACTTCAGCTCCAGTGAAAAGTACCCTTGCTGGTGCCTGCCATGGCAGTGTGGGGCACATTTTGTTATGGCTGGGGAAGGAAAGCTAGGGAATGATCTGGTACAGAATACTCTCATGGAAAATTTTAGGCCCATCATTAGTGCTACTGGAAAAATAGGGTTCACTTTCATGGGTTTGTAGTCTCTTTAATAAAAGAATTTAGAAGCAAACTTGGAAGGAAGCTCAAGGCTAGTGATATTAGAGATGGAGAAAAAAACCAACTTGACATATGCCAGGAGGACAAAGAGAGGCCATTGGTGCCTTTTAAGTTATGCATGTAAGTGGCTATAGAAAGAAGAGACAGGCTTTACAGAAACATCCAGAAAGCCATAATGCCAAGAAAAGCATGCTCAGGCTTTGGGTTGGTATATAAAAAAGACACAAAATAAGTCAAAGGAAAAGATAAAGCTTTTTGCATTAATATTCACATAAGCCAACAGACATTGGAGGCCTGTGTATAGGAGCTCTGTGAACTCCACACTGTAGGAGGGCTAGGGGGTTGGTAAGTTGATTATCTCATTAAAAAGACAGTTGTTCCCCCTATCTCCTTAGCTGTCAGCCTTCTAGAGAGTTTCCTGGCCAGGTGATTGACAGGCCCAACTGGATTAACTCTTAAGGGAAGGACAATAATATGTAATGTATGGTGCTACCCAGGACCAAAGTTAGAACTCAGATTTTATTTTTTGACCTCAATAAAGGACCTTTCCTTTAATGGCCTCCAACAAAGCCCTAGTACTTCCATCTTTTCACACCATATGTATTTTCAATCCTAAAGTGGGAATGTGGGACCAAGGTCATGTTTCCCTTTTCAGTGCTACCAGGATGTGGGGTCCAAAGCCAGCCATGAGGAAGGGGTCTATCCTTAATGGACTTCAAGGCTGTTAAAATTTGGATAGCTACCAAACACTGAGACACAAACAATCTATAGGCCCTATGATAACGCTGTCATGTAAATCATAACCTGGAAGCATGCACTCTGTCCATCATTTTACAACATAACATATGCTATATTTTTAAAATATTATAATATTATAGAAATAAAATTAGAATATCTTAGGTTAGTGTGTGTGTGTGTGTGTGTGTGTGTGTGTGTGTGTGTGTGTATTTGAGACAGGGTTTCTCTATGTAATATCAGTGGCTGTTCTGGAACTCCCTTTGTAAACTAGTCTGGCCTTGAACTCACAGAGATTCTCCTGCCTCTGCCTCCCAAGTGCTGGTATTAAAGGTGTGTACCACCACGCCTAGCAGGATATACTAGTTTTAAATCGAGGCTATGTTGCACTTATAATACGCATATGTATATTTAAAAAAAAAAAACCCCTTGGACTGAAAACTGGTGGTGTGTTTGAATTCTGACCTACAAAACAGCTCACCAACAAGGAGTCAAAATGCAGGCATCCCTGGGATTACACAGCTACTCACATACAGGTCTCTGAATAGTATGAATGAAGTAATAAGCAGCAGATATTTATTGAAAAATACAGAATATAAAAACAGGAACACTGCTAACATCTGTCATCATTGATGAATGCCTTCTAAGGATCTTCCCCTCATCTAGCAAGCTCATCCATATGAATTGACACGTTTGTATGCTGGTACTATGGTTCTCATCTTAAAGAGGGCATACTGATATTCTGAAGGGCTAAACTTATGGTACCTGTTCAGTATGCATGAGATGTAGAGGATTAGTCACCCTTTAGAGAAAATGGAATTGAAGTGTAAACCAACCCTCAAGAGTTCCTGTTTGTGGGCACCTCAGGATTCCTGCATCTTCCCACCTGGGGTGCCCTTTAAAAGAAGCTTATCTTTGACATTTCTGTCTCCTTTATTCCACACCTCTTCCTCCTGGTTCTAAATCTGCCCCTCTGCGTGTCTCCTTGCATTCTGCCAGAGAAACATAAGATGTTGGTATTTGAATGGTGGGCTTTAACCATCTGCTGTAGCAGATAATGTGTCTTTTCACAGAAACACAGTGTCAACATGGTGCGTTCTAGTGGCTTACTCACAGGTGCAAAGGACCCAGGTAAGCAAGAGTCAAGACTCTTAATGCCAAATTCTTTAGACCCTAGATAGTTCTAGCCTGTGAGTCTGACTCTAGCAAATCTTGTTGAACTACTGAACACTGATCTTTCCCCAGTGGCACTGAAGAGCATTGCTGTGACTGTGTCCATCAATGATTTTGTGGCTGGTGTGTCTGCAACCTTAAATTATGAGAATGAGGAGAAAGTCCCCTTGGAGGCCTTCTTTGTGTTTCCCATGGATGAAGATTCTGCTGTTCACAGCTTTGAGGCCTTGGTGGATGGGAAGAAAATTGTGGCAGAGTTGCAGGACAAGTACCAGGTCTGAAGGATGAGTTCAATGTCTCCCCTGCATGGTTCCATAGGACTTCCTCTTTAGACTTTATCAAATAGAGCAACTTAAAAATTCTAGTATTGAATGTTCTTCCCTTCATTTATTTCTAATCCATTTGCCTAAAATTATTTGGGACACACCCAGAGTGTAGCTCTACCAGTTATAGCACCTATCAAAGTCCTTCTGGAACAGACTGAGTGTTATGTACATCCTGTCCATTCATTGATGTCTGCTTCATCTTATTTTCCCACCCCTCCCATTATCCCCCTAGGCCCACCAAGAGTATGAAGAGGCCCTCTCTGGGGGATTTCAGGCTTACTTATTAGAAGAAGATAAGTGCTCCAGGGATGTCTTCCGTTGCAACGTGGGAAACCTGCAGCCAGGGTCAAAGGTGGCACTCACCCTGAAATATGTGCAAGAGCTTCCTCTGGAAGATGATGGGGCCCTGCGTTATGTGCTGCCAGCAATCCTGAATCCTAGATACCATCTCTCTGGTGAGTACCTCTCCATTTTGGATACCTGTCTGTGGTAGCATATGTTGGGAAAGCACTGTAGGGTTCTGGAGTGCTTGATGTGTTGACAAGGAACAGAATTAAGGTTCCTTCTGTAGATCAATCTGTGGACAGTTGCCTGGATCTGAAGACCCCAATAGTCCCTTTGGAGGACCTGCCCTACACACTCAGCATGGTTGCCACCATCAGCTCCCAGCTTGGTATCAGGACAATCCAATGCAACTGTCCCTTGAGTTCCATTGACTACATTGGAGAGAGCAAGACCTCTGCTCAGGTAAATAGTGTAAGAGTTGCCAATCCTCTGTGCCTTAGCTATTGACCTAGTCCTAATACAACTTTTCTGGATCCTCTTCTGACCTGGTCCAAACTCAACCTTCCTGGATCCTCCTCCCTGTCTGACCTACTGCTTTTTTGTACATACCCTTTGTACAGTAACTCTTTTCATGCTGCTCATGGAAACCTGTAGTCTTAGCTCTGATTTCAAACTCTCGAAGCGATCAGTGGCAGTTCTAATGTGTCTTCTCTGCTGGTCTCTTACTCAGATTACCTTGGCTGAAGGACACAAGTTTGACCGGGATGTGGAACTCCTGATTTTCTACAGGAAGGTCCACAGCCCCAGTGTAGCTGTGGAGATGGGGATGCCTGAAAGAGAATCAGGTATTTTCTTCCTCACTTGTAAGTCACCTGCTAGCAGGACACTCTGTCTTAAAACCCCCCTGAAAACATTTTCCCTTCTCGTTGTTCTGTCAAGTGGCCAGGAAAACATTATCAGTACAAAATACTGAGAGTCTTTGCACTTCTACAACCAAAACTAGTTTAGCAAAGATTAAGGTGGTTGTGTCTTGTAGACAAATTTAAGCGCACTAATAAATAGTTAGAGAAAGAATGTGAACAAATAACTCAAAAGAAAAAAATGTAAATGGTATAAACATGAACCATAACCAGTCTTGAGAGAAATACAATTCAAAATAGTTCTATAACATTTTCATTTCTCAAAAGATCAAACATGTCCAATCTGATAATGCTTCATGCTTCAGAAAGTGTGTTGAAACACCCAGGCCCATGAGGACAGCCCTGATAAAATTCAGGGGCCATGAAACAAAACCAAAAGCAAAACGAAAGACATGATTTGGGGACGGAACTTGTAGTGGAATAAAAGGTGTTTGGTAGGGAAGATCTAAGGGAGGGTGGGGAGGTGAGTATGACCAGAATTTTTATATGCACATATAAAGTCATCAAAATAAATAAAAATATATTTTGAGAACACTAAAAATAAATACAATAAAATTTGCCTGTTTCAAAGTCAGCAGCAAGATAACTTGGCATTGTAGGAGAATTTGCATCAGATGTGTTAACATTCATGATAATTTAGACAATTCTAATTTTTGGAATCTTCAGGAAACAAATGTAGATATGAATAAACATAGCAGAGTAGTATTGGTAAATAAGAAAATACCACTGGAATAAAATTTCCTATGCTTCCAAAAACATGCTTTAAAGCATACTTACTAAAATAATACTCATTGACAAGTTGAAATAATTTAGAATAAAAACCCTCTAAAAATGGAAAGCAAGGGAAAAGTAACTCAGAAATAACAAATTACCGTATAATATAGAGAGATTAGAAGGAGTCATTTGTAAATGTAGGAAATATGAAAGCAGTCATTGTGGTTAGGTTGGGACTGTTGAGCTCTGTCTTTTTTAAATTCCATGAATAACTTTTATCAGTTGATCACATCAGCACGTAATCTCATGTGAAGTTCAGTATTTTTCATATCAAGATAATATAAACATCATTTTAGCATTTTAATTATCTTATACGCCAAGCTCTGTGTCTGCCTGGTTATTAATTAAACCATCACCATCTACCTCTGAATGGTTTGTTTTCCTCTAGTTTCTTAATTTCTTAAATATAGTATGTAAATTTCTCTTTAGCTTCCTAGTAAGCTTAGTCTCTTGATTTAAGGTCTGTCTTTTTCCAAACCTCAAGTAAGAGAGAGAGAGGGCAGGGGATTTCTTTGTAACTCTATCTTGTATAGCACATGTCAATCTTTTGTAATCTTGGGCCTTCCTAAGCCACCATTCATTATACTACTTGGTTCAGTGATCCTGTTGCTTCTGGGATATTTTCCATGTAGGTATAGTTCTGCATCATTAGGGACCGTGGCTGAGATTATGATTGTGTATCTTTACAAATGCTTTAAAGATGCATTACTGACCATCTTTGTCCATGCAGATCTGCCTGGCCTTTTGACAATGTAACATGGCATCATCATCTACAAAATTGACCTTCAAGAACCATACACTTGATTTACATGTATATATTGGCCATATTCTTAGTTGTTATTGGCTGCGTGCGGCCCATTGTTTGGACTCATTTTAATGCCATCTCAACCTCTTATCGCTAACATTTGTCCAATACAGCTTCATATTTAAATTCACTAATATGAACCTTTGGGCTTTAATTTGAAGTAACCTTTGCAGTCATTTTTCCATAGAGCCAGCTGCCCATGCTGAGTTTCCCAAGACAGTTATAGACAGCTCACTAGAAGCAATTCCTTTCCCATGGAGTTCCATCCCATGTTTGTACTTTAGTTGTTCCTCCCCTATGCTTTTAGTGAACGCTTTCTTTAGCAGCCATGAAGTACTCCACCAGTAAGCTCATCTTATCCAGAGAAGTAATCCATCTCACACACATTAAACAAAAAGCTATTGCCACATTATATATTATATATCCTAGGGTTTGGATCCTGTAATAATTATCTTTTCACTAATATCCTATCAAATCCTTCTTAGATAATACCTACTTTATTATGTTATCTATTCAATTATTTGAGTATACAATGGATAAGACAATGACCTGAACCCTTTTATCTATGGTTACACTGAGCCACAGCCCTAGTAAGAATTCAGATTTGACATCCCAGATTGACTTTGCAATGATAGTACAGTATAATTGTGTAATCTCATAGACTTTCTAAACAATAGTTCTGGGGTTACAACAACCTTGCCTTTCTCAATGAACCTACATCTCAATGCTGTTTTTCAATCCCATAATCAATTTTCATTAGGTTTTAAATAAAAATGTATCCATGATTTCAACAACACATGCATATAGAGCAGTCTTCTTCAGACTATTGTTTCAATAAGGTCCTTGAAGTTCAGCATCAATATCAAGACATCCCTTTCATCTGTGGAATATCAGTGAATACATCATAATCAAAGCAGATAGCCTTACACTGGCATACATAATTCTTAGCAACCTTCTTATAATTTGTCAACCTAAGAATTACATTCATGAGCATTGTCATCACTTTTCAACTGTACTTAGTCTTTAAAACATCTTTATTATATATTTATTTACTCTGTGTGTGTGGACGTGTGGACTTGTGTGCCATAGTGCTGTGTGTGCCATGTTGTATGTATGGAGGCCTGAGGACATCTTGCAGGAGTCACTCCTTGTTTCCATGATGTGGGTCCAGAACAGCAACTCAGGTCTTCAGGCTTGGCAGCAGATAGATTTACCTGCCAAGCTATATGAGACAATCTAAGTCTTAATGGCCAATGAAATAAATTCCCATGGCTTTGATTTGTTGAGGGCATTCAAATTCATTGGCTGATTTTGGCAAATGCTAACATAGTGTGCCTCATTAATTTGTTGAGGTACCAGAAAATGAACATGTATCAGCACTGACAGAATTTTCACTGTTACCTGGGCACGCCAACCCTCTTTCTTCATGTTCACATCTCTTCTACTTGTATCTCTTGAATATAGGTAACTCACCTCCAGCCCTTTGCAAGTAGACTGTTCATAAGAGAGAAAGAAACAACAACAACAAAAATAGGGTTTGAGCTTGAGTTTTCCCACCTCACTGTTCTGGCCACAATAGACTTAGGGAGATTAGTGAGAGTGAGTGTATGAGAGTATGTGTTCTGGGGAGTGGATCCAGAGTCTTTCACATATTAGGCAAACTCTGTAGCTGAGCTATATCCCCAGCACTCTTTTTGTCCTTTTTTTTTTCTTTGAGAAAAGACTTCATTAAACTGCCCAGGTTGGCCTTGGACTCATTGTGTAGCTAAGATTCCTTTGAACTTGTAATTTTTCTGTTGTAGCCTCCCAAGTAACTGAGATTTGCTGTATCAGCAAAGTGTTCTTGGGATTTTAGGATTCTTGAGTTTCTATTTGTCTTACAAGGTCCTTATTCTTTCTGTATAGATACTCTAATGGGAGCACCTTCTGCAATGGTGAGTTTCTATCCAGATATACCAGAAGTGGAGACTTCAACAAAATGTGGAGAATTTGTGTTCCTTATGGACCGTTCAGGAAGTATGAAGAGCCCGATGAGTGGCCAGAACAGGTCTCAACTGAGAATAGATGCTGCCAAGGTAAACAGCTTCTTTCTTTCCCATGAATAATATGCTCACAGAGGATGGATCTGAGGGGTTCAGTTAGGGTCCATTTGAGATGGAGGTTTGTTCCTTGTCTGAGTTCTCAGGCTTTCCCTAGAGTAGAAGGCAGAAAGAAGTAGCATGACGGTCCACAATCTCCTCAGTCATAGCAGGCATTTGTGTTATGTTTGTGCCTAATTACTCTACTCATCCTACTTCCTCACCTTCAGGAAACACTGATTCTGCTACTGAAGAGTTTGCCTTTGGGCTGCTATTTCAACATCTATGGATTTGGATCCACTCATGAGGCATTTTTTCCGTAAGTTTCTAGAAAGAGAGGTCAAGCAGAAGTAGGACATACAATGCAGGTAGAAGATACAATGCAGGTAGAACATATAACGCAGGTAGAACATACAACACAGATAGGATATACAACGCAGGTAGAACATACAACACAGGTAGAAATACACTAGGTAGGAATACTGGCTGCCCTGCTTGACAACCCAAGTTTGATCCCCAGGACTCACATGGTGGATGGAAAGAATCAGTTCCCATAAGTTGTCTTCTGATCTCCCACATGTATGCTCTCATATGCATGTGCAAGAAGGCGTGCGCTCACACACACATAGAGAATGTTGTAAAATCATATAAAATATATTTTAAGGGTAGGAAATGCACTGTGAAAAGGTTGGTGAAAAGCTGACTGGGCTTGGGGGAATTTGGATAGGATTGTTATTTGATGGGGCTCCTCAGCCCTGGCAACCTGATGCTGCCATCACGTGACCACATGTGCTTTCTTCTTTCAGGAAGAGTGTGAAATACACTCAGGAATCCATGGAGAAAGCAGTGGAGAAAGTAAAGCTTATGTTGGCAGATCTAGGAGGGACAGAAATTTTAACACCACTACGGAAAGTTTTTAGGAAAACCCCCATTCCAGGGCATCCCTTACAGGTAAGAATTGGAACAAGACTAACAGAAGAGGTGGATGGGATGAAAATTCTCAAGAATGTATGGTCTTGAATATTAGTGCAAGACTATGGAAATGCTGTATGTAGTTCAGGCTTCTACTATATGGGAGAGTGAAATGAAGATTGTCTTCTTAACTGAGACAAACTAATGTAGGTAATGGCTGAAACTCACAAGGATTCTGCATCTGGCACTGACCCTGTGCAAACCTTCTAAATGACACAACACTGGAGATTAGGAGTCTCTTGCCTGTTTAAAGAGGCACCAGACACTTTGATGTAAATTAGTTGAATTGTTTCGAGTTAAGTTCTACTCTCTTAATATGAACTTGACAGTGGCCTTATGGGTGTTCTGGTGTTTGTTTTGTGCAGGTCTTTGTCTTCACAGATGGAGAAGTTGCTGAAACTTTTAATGTAATCAAGGAAGCTAAGTTCCACAGCAAAAGGCACAGGTAGAAGGACAGTCTCATTTCTACTGGGGAAACTGAGTTTTAGCAAGGCCAATAAAAGCAATATTCCAAATAACATCAATTACATAAAAAACTAATTTGCCCTATTTTTTTCTAAACTGACAGTAAATAGATCAATGGGTCATTTTATTTTTTTTACTCTAAATGTTTTATAAGAAGTAAAATGTAGAAATCTACCAAAACCATAAGTACTAGGGCAAATAAATGCATATGAGCACACTGTGTAACTCCTGTGTGTGTCTAGACCTAGAATAAAACCTACCCTTCCTCAAAATATGGTTTGTTGTTTATTACCATTTGTTTCTAACTTTATTATTTTATTTTTCTAAAGTCCTTGCATTTCTTGGCTGTTCTGTACCTCATATCTTGAGAAGTTTGCTTAGATGGTTGACTAAAAGAGTTTATCCGGTTTATGATTTATATTTTAGAGATATAAATTTTATCCATATCTGTACCTGAATTCTAAATCAAGACATGCCATTCTGTAATGGGATTTGAGAACTTTTCTTAACTTTGATTTCTTTTTTATGCACACTCATTCATAATTGCATTATGTAATTTCCCAATGTTTGAATGCTTTTTATGGTCATTCATTCATAATTGCATTATGCAATTTCCCAATGCTTGAAAGTTTCCCATTTTTGTTTTCAGATGCTTCCCATGACAAATTCTAGTTCTTTAGTGTCCAAGTGGTACTGTTCCTTTGAAAGCTCTTACTCTCCTCTCCGAGTTCTATAGCCCAGCAGCTGACAACATCAATCTCTCCAGAGCCTAGTGAATTTCATGGCCTGTCCCTTTCCAATTCACCTGAACCTTTTGAGTATGTCCCCAGAGGATTCTGTTCAACACTCTATTACAAGGGACACTGCTCATTGAAAACCCAAGCTTACATTTTTGCCTGTTCATTTGTATTTGTTTCTTGTTCCAGAAGGTAATGGATGCCTTTTAAGGTCTTAACTCATATGTTCTTACTATCTTGGTAAAGACATAATTCAATTATCTTATATTTTAATGTTCTCAAATGGTATTTAGTAAAAAAAATACTTTGTAGAAATTTTGGCATGGCTAGGAGAGAGACACACTCTACCTGTGAAGTTTGGGCAAATAGGCAAATTGCTAGAGTAGGGAAATCAGTTTGTTTCAGGGCAGTGGCCTCTGACAGGTTGCCCTTGTGCCAGTGGATGGTCCTACACCCGTTCACAAAGGGACAACACTGACTAGACTCATTGGCCTATAAAAAGAGGATGTGAAATTGGCAGGGAAAATAGATGGAGCAGAGGGTCTGGGAGGACTTGGAGCAGGTAATCAAGTGTGGACATGATCAAAATACATTGTAGACATACATGAAACTCTCAGAGAATGAAAGGGAAATATTTGTAGATCTTCTCTAGTTTTCTGCTGGTTTAGGAAATGGCAGCTAGTGTTCCCATGAGCAGAGCTCACAATGAATGTTTGAACCTAAGCTATTTATTTAATTCCTGTAAGTTACACTTACATAGTTATTTGCTTTCTAAATGATGAGTTCAATTCACCTCTCTAAGCTTTATATTTTTTCCTGAAAAATGGAGAAAGTAATAGTATTTATTAATTGGTTTACTGTGATTGTTAAATAATAAAATTATATAAACATCAGGAATTATCTTGATACAGTTTAAGTGTCATGAAATTTTGCTGTCATTGTAATTAATGTTTTTATTAGCACCCATATGAAGCACTTTAGTGAGTTCTAGGCAAAAAGTCTAATGCTATAAACTTACAATTTGGTCTTATACATAAAGATAATTTATAGTTTAGATATAGATCACATTTGAAAGTTTATATTAGAAATTTTAATAAAGATCATGGTGGGCTGTGTTCTTATATTTTTTGGTTGTGAGCCTATCCTTTAACGGCTGAGCCATCTCTCCAGCCCTGGGCTGTGTTCTATAGGATGAGAAATCCCAGTCAGTTCTCTGTAATTATGAGTTGGTCCTGGTTCTTGAATATTTTAGAGCATTGATCTTAAAACTGATGCCACTGGGAGCTATGACTTACACTAACCCAATAAAAAGAGACCAATAAACAGTCCTAAGTTACAGTGTGTTGATTTACAATGTTTGATGTCATCTAAAATGCTTGCTAGTTTTACTAATAGTATACTACCTGTATGTATACTGTTCTTCTTGGGAAATTAAACCATGGATAAAACATTGCTTGCTATGCATAGACTTGGACAGAATGAGGACTACCCTTAGAAGGGCAAGGAACATACTCCTCATCCCGACATTGCGCCTGCCAGGACAAACATTGTCAGTGTCAGGAAGGTGCTGACTTTTTTTTTTTTTTTTTTTTGAGACAGAGTTTCTCTGTGTAGTTTTGGTACCTGTTTTGGATCTCTCTCTGTAGACCAGGCTGGCCCTGAACTCACAGAGATCTGCCTGCTCTGCCTCCCCAGTGCTGGGATTAAAGGCATGAACCACTACTGCCCAGCTGCTGTTGACATTTTATGTCTTTTTTTTTTTTTTAAATTAAAGAGAAACTGTGTGTGTGTAAAGATCAGTAGGATGTGACTTGGGACAGATTTCTTTAATTTTTATGCTCCAGATCTTCATGTGAAAAATGAAATATGAGATTATCTCAGGAGACTCCTGATAGATAAATTGTATTGTAACTATGAGATGTATTATTATGTATCTTTAGAATAGAACATATTCAGTGAATGACAGTTATTCCTTAGTACATTGTATTCATATAATTGATGATGATGCATTAATTTGATCATTCCAATCAAGTTCTCTCTTTAACCTCCATCTTCTTACATTCACAGATGCTTCACATTTGGCATTGGAGAAGGGGCCTCTACCAGCTTAATAAAGAACCTTGCTCGGGTGTCAGGGGGAACTGCAGAGTTTATCACAGGCAACGACAGGATGCAGTCCAAGGTGGGGGGGGGCACCATGTGTAAAGAAGTGAATAGCATAAATAAAATCTGAGACAGAGTGGGGTATTTCTTCAAGGGCAGGAGTCTAACTTCCCTGCAGGGCAGATTTCCTCATATCTCCAATATTTAGTTCATGTACTTAGTGGGGAAAATTCTAGCCTATGGAAAGAGGGCCCAATATAGTATGTGGAAAAATTGTCTTTAGTCCTCTTAGGCATAAGCTCAGAGATGTGTTGTTGAGAGTTGAGGGTTTTGTGTTGACGTGAGAGACAGACTAAGAGCTTTCGTTGTCGTTCCTAAGAGTCCAGGTGTGTACTTCAGGACCTCTTCTAGTGTTAAAGCCAACCATCACTGCAAAGGATATCAAGCAAAGGAGAAGGATCAAGTGGGCTATGTATAATAAAATCAAAGTGACTTCAAATTAATGCATCATTTTATTCGTATGTGCAAAGAGAAGACCTCTTCAGACATATGCCTAAGCTTCTGCCTCACTGATACCATCTTTAGTAAATCTCTCACATTTATGTGTTAAATCTCTGAACTTTAGATTGCAAAGGAGGAGCAATAAGGCCATCTCTCTATATAGCAGTAGGAATTAGTCATAACAGTCATTATGTCTTATGACCCCTAGGTATAGTAGGTCATTAATGGTACCAATCACTATCTTTGCTTGACTGACTCTGCCCTTTCTTCTCCTCCAGGCGCTTAGGTCCCTGAGACGTTCTTTACAGTCTGTAGTAGAGGATATCTCTCTGAGCTGGGATTTGCCTCCTGGGCTGTTTGTACACATGCTATCTCCAGAGCAAACTGTTGTCTTTAGAGGTCAAAGGTTAATCACCTATAGCCTGCTGACTGGACAGATACCGGTGAGTCCACAATATTAGTCTCTCTTCTTGGTGCAACTATTGCCCCGGCAGATTCAGTAAATAAAGTAGATGGTTTTTAATTTTAATAGGGTATTGTATTTGCAACCTGGATCTGGCCAAGCATTCTTCTCATCACACCAGGTTTCTGCTCTCCTGAACACATGGTTTCTGGATAGAAAGTTGAATATATAAAGCTGGGGATGGAGAGGGCTGCAGCTTACACCCTCACCATCTTCCTAGTGATGCCTCTCTTTCACTTTTCTTCTCTAATTTATAGCAAGACGAGGCTACAGGTGAAGCGTGTCTCAAATACACCCTTCATGGCAAAAGTTATGAGGAAAAGGTGACATTTTCTCTACAACCCCAGCCTGATGACAAGTGAGAATTCTGTTTTCTTTCTCCCTCTTTCTTTTCTATCCCTATGGTTTTGATGGCTGAGTTCCTTCCCTTGACTCTGAACCCAACTGCATCCCTAAAACCATGTTTTGTTTCTTGCTACTTCACCTGTTCCCTCCCATTTGCTCTCCCACTCCCTTATGTCTGTGATGTGTAACTTTTCAGAGTTCCAGCTACGAGGCACGTGGGTTTTCCTCTTACTCTCGGGAAGTTTCTTCTTTCAGCCTCACCATTCATCGTCTTGCTGCAAAGTCCATGATCCAGGCCAGAGACTTTGGCTACAGGGAGACAACGCTAATCTATAAGAGAGATGTGCTGGACATCAGCTTAGAGTCTGGGGTCATGAGCTCCTTCACAGCTTTTGTTGCCATCAACAAGGAGCTCAATGAGCCTGTCCAGGGGCCCCTGTTTCATAGAGATATTCCAAGGCCAATTCTCTTCTGTGGTTCCTCCATGAGGCCAAGAAGTTATTCTAATGGTAAGTTTTAGCCTATAAATACTTCTATGAATAAGGGATTGTTTTTACTCTATGAGAATACTACGTAAAGAAAACGTTTAAAACATTCTCAAGTTTTAAGTTCCATTTTATTTCTTGTCCTTCCATATGACAAGTCTTAAATGTCCCTCTTCCAAGGAAATAACACACAGACACACAGATACACACACAAAGATTATTTCTTGTGTGTTAGGGGTTTCAGAGGGAGGGAGGTAGAAAGCAGGGTGGGTTGGAGAGTGCACAAGGAGACCTGCCACATGTGGGAAAAGAATGAGAGGCATAGGTGCTGACTAAAGCTGAAGGAGATGCGTGTGCTTGTGTTTCAAATCATCCAATTTCACTATCACTTTCAGCTTCAGAGAACATGGATACTGCAGTGTAAATGTTGGTATTGCTGTCTTTCAGGTCTCCCCCTACTTCTACCCTGTGCCAGTACTCCCGTAGCCCAGCCTCCAAGGAGTGCAGGCCCCGGGTACTGCGCACTCACAGCGCGCATGCCAGACGGTGAGAATCTTTTAAGTTCAACGTATTGTAATGGTCCCTACAATCTCAGTGGTGATTTTCCCAAGGACATTGTCTTACGAAGGTTTGTCTGTCACACATCCATTTAGGCACACCCCAACAGCCTCGTTACAGCCAGACGACAAAATGCGTGATTCACACAGATACTCACCCTGAGCCGCCCAACATACACAGATCGCCTACTCATGAACAAGGTGAGACAGACCTTAGTTTGTTTCTCCGATCTATGGGGATTAAAGAACCAGTCTTCCAAATCTCCCTACCAAGAAATCTACTGGGGGCACTTGATAGCAGGTGAGATTTGTCCAGTACCCATACTTGCCACGGTCAGCCCAGTTCCATTGGACTACAATATAGGATCTATAAACCTCTAATGGGCTCCCAGCCTTTTAGACTGACAAATCCCTCTTTGCCATCCCTTCCTACATATACTCTTTTTAGGCAGGGCCTACAGAACTGAGCTGACATCTTATTTGGCTTGTTCTATTCTGGCCATCCCTTCACATTTGGGGCATGAAGACACCACATGAGTATCTCTGAAGGCTTTCTTTCTGCAGCACTCTTGCTACTGCATGGCCCATAATTCAGAAAGCCACACAGGTAGGCCAAACATGCAGCAGCAACAGAATTTCCCAACACTTTATCTTTTCTTCTCTTCTCAAAGGGAGCATGGAGCATACTGTTGCACAGCTGATCCTTCTCCAAAATGCAGATGGTTCCTGGGATATGAATGAGGATTTGGCTAAGGTTCTAGGTACTAGTTTGGAAGACATAAAGGCTGCACACCCTACTGAGGTAAAACCCAAAGAAAATCAAAGAAATTAATATTTGTTTTTGAAGATAATACTGGTAGCGGTAAAACTTATGAATCAAGGTCTGTTTAAAATAGGAGAATATGTGGGTGATATGGACTAGATTAATATCTAGTAAACAGAGATTGATAGTTTTTGTGATTATAATGGAGCAAGAATAGGCTAATATTCATATCAAGTTCATTCCAAGGGTATTGGATGACAAAAGAAAATCTCTAATCCTCATTTATGTTCTATGCCAGTTATTTTAGTTGTAAAAGTAAAAATTAGCTAGCTAAGCAGTTAGCATATATGCTGTTACTTGTTCCTCACGTCAGTTAAGTAGAGAAGTTTTCTTTTGTGTTACTATTTATAGATGTAAGTGAATGTTACAATCGCTATCTGCCTGTGATGGGTAGAGTTGTGTTCAATGCTAGTCTGTTTCTTAAGAACCCTAATAACAGTCCCATTATGGCTTCACCTTTGATCAAAGGGTATGGTCTACACTTTACTCGGAGTTTACTGAAGTTATGATAGGCTGACCAACTACTTTAAATGTATTGAATTAAGGTGGTGTGGATGAATTACACTGAAAAGTGTCAGATAACTTGATAAACCATCTAACTGGTGAGCAATTTGTGGAATATAGGACAAATTGCAAGAAAAATGAAGGACAAATTTTATTCTGAGTAATTTCTAAACCTGGAATGTGATGAAATAAACTCCATGTGGTCTCTAGCCACTTTGTCCAGTATAGTATCCACTAGTGGTAGGTGGCTACTATATCTCTGGAGTGTGACTAATGGAAAATAAGAAGCCACAGTTTAAACTAAAGTACAGTGTGTTGAGCACATAGCTATTTCAAAGAATTAGCACAAAAACACATTGCAGAACTTATTTGCTTTGGATTACATGTTAAGCTGCTGATTTGCAGTATATGGAGTTACATAAAATACACGAACAACTGAAGGATACAGTTCCCAAGTATTTACAACTCATGCTGGGCAAGTACAAGACCCTGCAATTTGAAGTCCTCAAAACAACAACAAAATACTAAAATTATCATGCTGTTTATTTTTACTTTTAAAACTGTGGGTGTTTGGAAATTTTAAAGGATATATGTCTAGCATTGTGTTTTCATATGAAAATTCTGTTTTAGAACAAAGAACCAAAAGGATAATTTATAAAAATTGGTAAGATGATACAGGAATCAAGAAACTTTAGCACAGATTGACTGAGAGCAATGCATATGAGATGAACAGCTTTCATTTGAAGATGGCAACCAGGCTAACAGAATGAAGAAATCAAGAGACCTGGTGTATAATATTTGAGTACAAGGGATTTTGTTGGAAAAATAAGTATCTGGACCAAGTGCAAACTCATTGAAAATCCATAGCACTAAATAGTGAATGTATTTTAAATTGTAGTATTTCTTAAGTATTTAAACTGAAATGTTTTCAAATACACCAAGTTCTGCCTTTTTTGTAGGTTAGTATTCCCAATGAAGTTTCTGATGAACATGTAGGCCCAAATGTTCCTATTGATGTATAACAGAATTAAGAGATAAGCTATGCAATAGAATCTTGATGGGCAAAATAATAGAGAAGTGGGTCTGGGTTCCAAAAGTATTAGATCAGATCATCTGGATTTTATTTCATAAAATGACCACAACATATACTATAAATAGAAGCAAATACAGATATTGGTTCTAAATTCTCACTTATACAAGGAGAAGAAAGACACAATGTCTTACCAGAAGTTATTTGTGAAACCAGACATTTCAACTGGCTGATAATACGTCAAGAAGCAAGAGGTTTGAGATTTGGTGAGGCCACAGGCTGACCTGTAAAGCCCAATCCTTTTGCTGTGACCAGTGAATTTCACAAATATGTTTACTTCCTGATGTGGCCATTTCAGGGTATATTTAAAAAATTGTCATGATCTCATAGAGAAGGAGAACAAGCCTGGCATTCTTACTCTTCCATGAGCAGCTTTCCTAGGGAAGAAGCCAAAGTAGTGAAATGCCATCATTCATAGAGGACAAAATGGCTGCTTCTGAATATGGAGAGTCACACTTTAAAGCAGGAATGTCCATTGTTCTGCTGAGTCTAAAAACAGTGGGTAAAAACCCGTGGGTGATATTATTTTACTAAGGTTTTCAAATTTAGCAATGTGATTAGTAAAAACTGATTTGGTCTTTGGTTCCACCTCTATCGTTCAGGATAACACTGGGTAAACCATTTTACTTTTGTATGACATTTGTTTTAATGTGTGTGTGTTATAATTATTGAGTTGACATTATTTTTTCCTGTTTCCCCCTTCCATAGTAACCAAAATATTTTATAAACACAGCTATTTATGTATGTTCTTCTCTGGGCACAGCAGGACCATCCTCTTCAGAAGTGTTTGATGGGTTCCCACGGCTGACCTAGTGGTTGCACTGGACTTATAGCTAGAGACTTTTCCATCCTAAGACTCAGTGGGTTGTTAACTTGATAGTCAGGGAAAACATCTGACACACTAAGTGCAAGGTGGGGTTAGAAGGGAACCAAAGAACTCCATGCACCAGCAGTTTGGGGATATGTGATGGGGAATAAGTGACATTTTGTTTCTGTCAACTTGAGAGACTTCTTGCTCCATCCTGGGTATCAGGATCTTCACTGTCTGTGCAGGTGGTGGAACCCTCAGCTTGGGCCACAATGCTGGCTGTGATCTGGCTGCATGGCAATGGCAAAGAATTGAAGGATGAGTGGGGACTTCTAGAAAGAAAGGCTGTGGTGTGGCTTCACAACAATGCAGGTAGGAGCACATTCCCTGCCCCCCCTTTTTTTCTCCTTTAAGAAGCCAGCTCCTGTGCCTCTAGGCCTGGCAGAGAGTGAGCACTGCAAAGTCCCCCATGTACCTCTCCCATGCTGACTCAGCTTTCCTGATCCCTTAGCTTGTCTTTCTATGGTGAAATATGGTTGAAATGTGTAATTGGGGGTGGAAAGAAATGAGAAAAGGGGTAAGGGACATGGATGGGGAGGTGGCAAAGACACAGGATAGCAGTAACTATCTTTTCTCACTCAGTACTGAGCTGAGTCTCTATGATCCTGGACTGAGAACAAATACTCCTTGGGCATTCATTGTCTCCCTGCTGATGAAAGTTCTGAATCAGAGTGGATTAAAGGCAAATTGGGGCACACAGAAAGGAAAAGCCAGGAGGAAAGATAGTAGGGATGAGGGTAATGTCTTGAGAGGCTGAGAGGGGTCAAGGAAAGAGCTTCCTTCCTATCTGCTATCCCAAAGCCCTGACTCTTGTTCTCCTCACAGCCCGTGGCTTCACCAAGCATGTGCGTACTGCCAATAAACTCTTGAAGACATCTGTGAGTTCCTCGATCTTTACTTTTAAAGGCTGATACCCAGGAGAAAGAAGTCTTTTTTTTTTCTGCCTCCTGCTAAGTCCTTCACCTTCTCTTCTGCTGAGATGGATTTTTGTCTTGAGTACCTTATGACCTGTATTCCACTATAAAAGTGAAGGGTAATCACACTACTTTGACTACCCAGCTCCCACTGGATACAAGTTTCAGTGTCTGTGTATCCCCTCTGACAAGTGATGGTAACCATAGAAACTATCTCCTATATTGGAGTAGTACAAAACATTTGCATGCAGTAATGTTTCTCTCAGCTTTTAAAAACAGATTACACTCCGGTAGGTAATGCCTGGATTAGAGAATTGTCTTTACCCCTTCTCACTCTCCTGCCATTTTACATACTTATCATTTACACATTATATACTCAAAGATGATTTGAAATTTCCCATTCTTGGAAGAAGTTGGAGGTAAATTGAAAGCCAGCTTCAGGGGCAATGTAACTTCAAGATCACAGAGCCTCAAGGTTTCGTGTTGTCTATTGTTACTGTTGGGAATATTCTTTATGCCCCTACTGTCAGTCTATGCTCCATTCCTTCTTTTTCCTGCCTATGTGATTTGAGTTGAGTCATATTTGTGAATAGACATCCATTCTTAACCATTAATCATCCGGTAATAGGTTGATAATGAAATCCTTAGAACTAGCATTAACCCACTAGGCCTATGAGTCTGGTTGTGGCCTGGTTTACTCAGAATTAATGTAGGTTGTGCTGTGCTGATACCTGAGTGTTTTTTTTTTTTCTAGTGCATGAAGAACAGGGTTCCCATGATCACTCGAACACTAACTTTTCACATACCTTATCCTAGAAAATGTCCTTATTCCCCCAGATTACTGTTTTACCAATATTAAAGTGTCTATTTGTACTATGACTTTGCTGATTGGTCTTTTATTGATTGATTCAATTTCGAATTAGAGAAGTAGTTACAGTTTTAAAGCAGCATGTTTGCTATATTATTTTTTTTCTTCTTGAGTTTCCATGTGAGCAAATGTTTCATCAGTTGTACTTTCCTCAGATCCAGGGGCTGGTGAGATGGTTCAGTCATTAAAAGTGTGCTGGTTTTCCAGAGGATCCAGGTTCAGTTCCCAGTATCCAATTGCTTGAGCTCTAGAGTGTTAAGAACTCTCTTTTGGCCTCCTTGACAATTGCACTTATGTGTACGTACCTCCACAAAGACACACAGGCATACACACATAATTAAAAAAAATATTCAGGTCAGACGTGGTGATGCATGACTTTAATGCCAGCACTCAGGAGGCAGAGGCAGGAAGATGTCTGTGAGTTTGAGGCCAGTCTGGCCTACATAGTGAATTTCTATATAAAGAGACCCTGTCTCAAACAAACAAATAAGCAAACAAGCAAACAAACAAAACAAAACAAACTCCAAATGTGGTCAAATGTAGGTTTTCACATTAAAGTACTGTTTGCCAGGATAGGAGAGATGGCCCAAGTGGTCTAGAGTATCTGCTGCTCTTGCAGAGGACTGGAATTCAATTCCCAAGACTCATATTAGCTATCCCACGGTTGCCTGTAACACTAGCTCCAAGGGATCTAATGCCCTCTTCAGGCTTCCACTGGCAACTGTACTCACATTCACACACCCTCACAGACATACACACATTCACACAATTAAATATAAAAATCAATCTTTAGCAAAAGTTTTAGTGTGGGCCATTTGTTGAACTGTTGTTTCATGGATGACATTTTTATGTCTCCTGAACATTAAAGAGCCATACATGCTTTATAAGAGCCTTTCTTGTTTCCTATGTGTTATCATTACCTTGGATTTGTTTTCTGTCTGCGGAAAAGTTGACCACAAGAAAAAGCCACATCCCCTACTGCCTCAAGGTTCTACTATTAAAACTGAGTGCAGGGTGAAAAGCTGTGTTCTATGTAGATTTTTTTTTTTTTTTTTTTTTTTGGTTGCTGTCTCTTCACAGACCATAGACCAGTCTTGACGACTCCATCCTTTCCTGCCTTCTTTATATGTCCTTCATCCTCGTTGTCTCCACTCCATGTGCTTCCTTTTGTTTCAGTCCTGGACACTACCTAGAACTCTTCAGTCACGCTCTGGTTTGCACTTCTGCCATGACTACCTCTGATGCTGCAGCCCTTGTCACTGCTACATTCTGGCTGAAGACATGTTCTACTCATGACCATTTGAGACACATTGAAAACTGCACTTGATGAAAGCCAAGACTTGATGAATGCTAGAAAACCCTGTATTCATTTTCATCCAAGCCACAGGGGCTCAAGAGAAGGCACACACTAGTGCTAATCTCCATTTGCACGAGGGGCTGTGGTACCAGCACCCTTGCTATCCTTTATTATTTACTTGTTTAGTTATTTATATTTATTCTGGTGTTTTTTTTTTCCCCTGAAAGTAGGACAATCTGAGCTGGCAGTGAGAAAACAGTATCGGGGAGACAGTGGTAGCAAGAGAATAACACTAGTGAATTGAGGCCAAGCGGTCCAAAAGCTACTCAAGGCAGAGACAGCAGGGCTAGCGGCAGGTGATGAATGATTGGAAGGTATACACAAGGATGTTACAAGGCACTCTCAGTTCTGTTTGATAGGAAAGTTCTAAGAAACTGCCAAGTCCCAAGTACTGTTATCAGTCATTATTAGGAGAGAGGGTCCTAGCAACCAAGCTATTGGAGCTGGAACTGGTTGTGAGTGCTGACCTTGCTCACGTAGGGAAGTATTGGGGATTAAACTAGATACTGTCTTTAGGACCATGGGTGGTTCAAACCCAGAAGTTTCTTATCATGCCCGAAGCTGTGAACCCCAGATTCTGGGTCTCAAAACTATAAGATTCTGTTCATAGAAACAATAGCTATTTAGTCTATGTCCTTTTAGCAATCAGGGTCATGGAATACCAAGACTATGGATGTCCTGTTTGTCTTTTGTTGATTTCTGTCTATACAGAATCAAAACCACCCCATCTAGCTGACTACCATCTATAGTACACATACCCTGTGTGTATACACACACACACACACACACACACACACACACACACACACAAGAAGCATATATATTCATGTGATCATTGTATTTCCTAATTTATAATAAAAAGAAAATTGACTGAAGACTGATAGGTAAGTGGGGCTAGATAAGTGGTTCAGCAAATAAAGGCCACAGATGCTCTTCCAGAGGACTTGTGTCCAATTCTCAGCACCCACATGGTGGTTCATAACTTTCTATAACTCCATTTCAAGAATATCTGTTGCCCTGTTCCAGCTTCCACAGGTACCAAGAATGTGCATTGTACACAGATATACATGGAGACACAACACCAATACACGTAAAACAATAAAATAAAAATCTAAAAATATCATTAATATAGAATTTTAAAACCATTAAAGAAGTTGAGCATGGTGGCACATACTTGTTGTGGTAGTTTCAATGTCAATAGCCCCCATTGCTTCATATATTTAAGTACATGGTCCCCAGTTGGCAGAACTGCTTGGGAAGGATTAGAATGTGTGACTTTGTTGAAGGAGCTATGCCACTGGGGTTAGTCCTTGAGTTTTCAAAAGACACATGCCATTCCCAGTGTGTTCTTTGTCCTCTGATTGCCATTCAAGATGTGAGCTCTCAGCTGTTCCTGCCACCCGATCTTCCCTCAGCTTTCATGGACTCTAACACTGTGGAATCATAAGCCCAATTAAACACTTACTTTTATAATTTGCCTTGGTCTTAGTGTTTTATCTCAGCAATATAAAAGTAAGTAAAACACCTGTAATTCCCACATTTCTAGTTAAAAGAAAGGCAAATTCAAGGACTGCTAGGAGATCCAGTAAGACCCCATCCAAAATAATTAATTAAAGGAAGGATCTACATGTGGAGAATAGAATGAACTGAGTAAAACACACCACATGGATTAGAAAATTAGGTGTTCATAGCAGGATTTCCATGTTTAATCAAAAGACTTAAGACTTCTTTCTTTGTTTTCCGTAAATGATTTCAATGATGTACTATCACAAAACTAGAATTTGAAATTCATTCTGTGAAGAGAGGAATAGCATTTTTTTTTGGTTATTTATTTATGCTGAGATGGGAAAGGGATTTAGCATTATCTATTAAATAATCTGCTTAGAAAATAAAAAAAAATCACTTATCTTGATGGAGCAACTTCCTGTGCTTCATATTGTCTTAATTCTTCCTCAAGACAATTCAGGCTTTTCTGTTAAGCAAGCCAAGTGTTATTTTTATTAGTTTTTATAAACTAAGTGACATGTATTTTTTCTTTTATGGAAGTACAGATGCTGCATATCCTCTTTGGTTAAATAATCGATATTTCACAAGGGTCTGAAATCATACTAAGTCAAGTATTTTAAATATCCTCTGTTTTTGAAAGGCATGCCAAAATAACCTCTTAGATTAACTTGTTAACCTAGATTCAAAATTAAGACTTCTCCAAATGCTCCTAGAAATCCCAAAGAATATTTTCTCTATATATGAACAAAAGTTGAATTAATTAGAGACATTTGATATATTAAATTCATGGTAGCATTGTCAACTACAGGTAGTATTTTTTCTATGTAAATGATATTTATATGAATATGTCTTAGAAAAATTATCTATGATACTTAGAAAAAAGATGTTACTAATTTTATGACATTTCTTTTCTTCAAAATGTGTATAATTTGTTGCAATTTTATAAAGTTCTTTTATAAGTAATATTTACTTTTGTTTACTCAGGTTCTTTTGGAATTTAAAAGTCTATAGCATAATATTTGTTTTGTTTTGTTTACTGTTGTTGATTGTTTGTTTTTAAATAGAGTATATATAGCCTTATCTTACCTGAAACTTACTATATATATCAGGTTGGCCTTGAAATCACAGAGAGATGGCTGCTTCAGCCTCTAGAGTGCTGGGATTAAAAGTTTGTGCCACCACACCCAGCCTTCATTTCTTATCATTGTCTTCATGGCAATATGCTTGTTTGCTTACATTTAACAAGAATCTATTCTTTCACGTTATATAACAGGGCATTTCTTTGGCTTGCATGTCTACTCTACAGAGGGTTCTTTAATTCTATTTTAAGGTACCACATCACAAACTAATTTGAAAAATAAAGGTTGTGTCCAGAGAGCCAGCAATTTATCTTGCATAATGCCAAGTCTTTTGGTGAAATGTCATTTTTTTTAAAAAAATATGCATTTACATAATATTTTCTTCATAGTTACATAAAGTATAGTGATAGTAGAGTTACTTTGAAAATTATCTTAGTATTACTATGACTAATTTTGAGAAAAGGCAAGTGACTATATAAGATAAATGTATCTCAATAGAAAAATATAGTACATTTGTTATCAAATTCTGGTATTGTTCAATAATTTGAAGTTTTAGAAAACTTGTTTAGATCTCTACAATGAACCCATTAAGTTTATTAATAGCTCCCCACTCTTACAGGGACAGCTGCTTTCTGCTTAGAGTCATTTTAGGAATCAGTGATGATGTAGTGGAAAGTGAGATACGCCTGGGAATGTTTGGGATCTCCAGCAGTCTATCTTTAGGGACACTGTAACTGTTTTGAGTTCCAGTGCCCTTATTTATGAAAGGAGTTTAACATGACCCACATTAAACAATTGCTGAAAATTAATTTAAACAATCTAAAAGTGCATAAAGAAACTCTAACAACTGCATATGACAGATGTGGTCACTTATGAATGAGGATTTGAAAATCAGAAATAGCAATAAACACTTTGTTTCTCTTTATAGCTCAAAGGGAGACAACTATAATTCCAGGTGTAGGACAAAGCTCTATGGTTAATTCGATTTTTATCACTTTGGTTCATTTGCTTAAGGTTCTCCAGACTAAATGTGTATTGTAAAAATAAATGAGATATGAGTCTGGAAAGATAACTGAGCAGTGAAGAAAAGAAATGGCTGCCCCTCTAGAGGACCTATGTTCAATTCCGAGCACCCTTATGGAAGTTCACAACCATCTGTAATACAGCTGCAGGGGATAGGATGTCCTCTTTGGGCCTTTACAGGTATTGCTTGTGGGTAGTGCACAGACATACATGTAGGCTAGGGTACATGTCTAGGGTGCCCACCACACAGAGCCAGTATTTATAAGGGCACTGACAGCGCTAGCTTTAATACTGCAGCCTAGTAGCTAAGACTTCTCTGCTGGGTGGTGATGGTGCATGCCTTTAATCACAGCACTTGGGAGGCAGAGGCAGACAGATCTCTGGGTTTAAGGCCAGCCTGGTCTACAGAGTGAGTTCCAGGACAGTCAGGGCTACATGGAGAGACCCTGTCTCAAAAAACCTTCCTCATATCCAGTCTGGTTCTCACAGCTTCAGACAGAGAGGTTAACGTTTTCTGGATATATTCTGATGATAATTAATTTGTTTTACCACCCAATGGTTCCTTTTGCAACCACAATGATTATGTTTTTTGTTTTATTTGCCCTGGAAGCTAAATTGAATTATAATGATTCATCCAAAAATTTTTTTATTTTTCGTATTAGGCTGGTGACATTGAATAGCTTTACAGTATAAATACAATCTAATTATTTCAAAATGAGAAAGGACTTGCTGTGACTTGACTTCATAATGTGAATGTCCTCAGTAGCATATATGAATAATAGTCATCTTTATTTATTAAGCACGCCCAATAGCAAACAGATAAATACATCATGAGGTTATTTAAATTTCATTTTGTAATAAATAATTCCTTTCTAATTTGAAAGTAAGTCTATCACAGCCCAATTATGAAAGTCCCCATGGAATAATTGTAGCACAAATCTTAAAATATTTTATTAATAAAAACAAACCCAGAGCCAGGTATTGAGGTGAACACTGAAAGATCAGAAAACAGAACAAGCCACAGCCAACCTCACCTCACCAATTCCTTAGCTGATCTTGTTTCCTCAAACTGCAAGCCTCTGTGTCCTCATCCAAATGGATCTCAGCTGAACTGCTGCTAAAAGCCTGAAAGCTTAACAAGACTCTAGTTCCCGGTCCTCATGCCTTATATACTTTTCTGCTTCCTGGCATCATCACTTCCTGGTAGTAAAGGCATGTGTCACCATGCCTAGCTGTTTCCATTGTGGCTTTGAACTCACAGAGATCCAGATGGATCTCTGCCTCTGGAATGCTAGGATTAAAGGTGTGTGTGTGCCACTGTTTTCTAGCCTCTGTATCTAGTGGCACTTCTGTTCTCTGACCCCAGATAAGTTTATTAGGTTGCACAATATTTTGGGGGACACAATATCACCACAGAATAACTCATACCATGTCTCTATAAACATTTGAAGATCATATTATGCCTTTTTGTCTTTGATCGCAAAACGCAAATCCCCAATTCATCAAAATACAGTGCAAACTTCATTGTCTGAGCAGGGATACTTTGTAATAATGGAAAGTGCTGACATTGATATTCATACCACATAGTTTCCAGTTATGTTTCTTCTTTATATTTTTTTGTTTGTCTGTTTGTTTCAGACAGGAACTCATTATTTAGCCCTAGCTGGCCTAAAAACTCACTGTGTGGACCAGACTGATCTCAAACTCACATAAATCTGCCTGCATCTGTCTCCTGAGTGCTGGGATTAAAGGTACAAATTGCCATGCCTACCAACCAACTATGCTTTTATTTTGAATAACATTATTTGTTAAAGGTAATCATTTAGGCCTAAAAGTATGCATGTAGTCTTTTAAAAATTATGGGATAAATGATGCCACAGGCAAAAGTTTAAAGGTATAAAAGGCACCAAAATATAGATACACCATTGCAGGTGACTATGTTTGAACTGGAGTCTATTTGGTACACATGAACATGTTTCCCACTTTAAAGCATCTCTTTACAATAATATCATCACTGTTATTTCATGATTGAATGATGAATGAAGAGGATAAACTAATTGTCCCTTCAGAGCTATCCCCAGCTAACAATGAGGCCTTCAGGGGCTCTGCCACTCTGCCAGACACTTCCCAGAAAGCAGTCTATGGAGAATGTTCTGATGCTTGTTGTGTAAGTCCCATGAGACTTTCTGCTTTATTATCAGGGCAATGAGAACTTCTTTGTAGTGCTTTTGGCTCTGACAAGAAACATAAATATCAGGCCCTGCTATTTCCATGAGCAAACATGAACCATGTTCTTAGGAGGAGGATGTGGATACTATTTTGTCCAGGTCTGCTTTTCAACTTCTTCACACACTAGAAGTGCCTTGCATGGGCCCTTCTTTGTCTTTTGGACACCTATTTCTTCTAATGGACTTAAAATAAATGTGATTATAGAATCAGAATACCATGGTGTCTGAGCATAAGGAACAACTACGTTCCTCTGAGGGCCTCTGCTGATCAAGGAGAGAAGATGAAAAACACAGAGGAATTTGATTTGCTTAGAGAGATTATGCAGGTGAGGCTAGAATTGTTATTGAAGAGCAGTCATCCACTCCCAACTGGGTAAAGTTACTCCTGTTCGTTTTATTGCCTTCCTTGTAGCCAATTGGAGTGTGAGATTGGGGAACACAGAATGGCTCATACTAATTTTTAGCAAGGGAAATTAGGGACATTTATTACAGTTTTTGATCTGCTCTCCCAGGCTGAATATCATGACTTTGAAAAGATTCTAATTTACCAGTCTTAACAGCAATTTCAGATTATAAAACTTTTGCCAATGAAACCTTTGAGTGTGCTTTTAACACAGGACAACTTTCTTTCTTATGGTAGGCAGCAGCCTGTTCTATGTATACATATAAGATGCTCCAATTGCCTACTTCAGGGTAAGTTTACTTCCCTCTCAGAAGGAATACTTTCTGTGGGAAATAATTATCTTCTTTGCTTAAGAAGAAAAAGTTTCTATTTTAGAGATAATAATGAATTTAGTCTTTAAAAGTATCAGAAAGGCTATTGCATGGTTTCTAAAACCAGATGAGATTTTAAATAAGTGTAATTAACCTGGAAGAAGTAAGGCATAAATCTTTTCCCAACATTCAAGAAAAGCAGGACTGAGAATCTACCTGCAAAGGTGTTGTTCAGCATTGCAGCAGAGAAAGACAGAAGAGAGATTTCTCAAATGCTTAAGAGTACAAAAGATGGAACAAAACAGGTCTGCTGTATATGACTTTTGAAACAGGGACACACTCTGTGATGCAGCTGGACTTCAATTACTAATCTGCAGGTCTGACTAGAATAGTAATTGTTACTTTCCTGGATATATTTTTGAAAATAATCATATTTTTAAATGTGTCTATCTTTGGAACAAAATAAACATTCATTAATTTTTGTGTAAAGAAAAGAACAATGGAAGGAAGAAAGGCATCCTGTTGGTAATATTGTTATTGTCACTAATACTAGATGAGTCACGGAAAGGGGCCCCTGCATCTTCAAGCATCATATGCTCCACTTACAGTGCAATTAATCTCAGTAATGGTGTTTTGTGACCTTATTCTACTTCCACATTGGTCAATTTTTAACTTTTTTGTCTCTTTATCATGGTAACCTGAATTTGATGCCCTTTTTGCTGCTGTTTCTTTTGGCTAATATTTCTGTGTTGTTTCCATCGACTTAGCATAAAAGGGCCAGAATAACCAGAGATATAGATTGGACAGACCTGGGCATTTGGGCATTCTCAATCCTAAAAAGATATAATATGAAGAGATGAGGTATAAATTAGTTTAATAATGTTATTTAATAAAGGTATGGATCTGAGATAGGTCCTCTGCATATACATAGGTCTGTGTAGCTTGGTGTTCTTGTGGGACTCCCAACAGTGGGAGTCGGGGGTGTCTCTGGCTCTATTGGCTGTGCTTAGGACCCTTTTCCTCCCACTGGGTTTCCATGTCCAGCAGTGATATGAGGGTTTGTGCCAAGCTTTATGGTATTTTGTTTGGCCATGTTAGGTGGATATCTCTGGGATGCCTGCTCTTTTTTTGTTTGATTGTTTAGAGGGAAACAGAGGAGGAGTTCATCTGGGGGTGAGGGAAGGTTACAGGGAAAGACTGGGAACCGTGGAGGGAGGGGAAACTGCAGTTGGGATGTAATGTAGGAGAGAAGAACAAAAGTTAAAAAAAAAATGTTGCCTTAGCTGTAAAATAAATATATAAATAAATCTGCCTAATAATGTTATTTAACAAATATTTATTTTCAAATAATTATAAAATACTACTATCAAATTAAGGAACTTGCAGAAGTAAGTGTCAAATATGTAAAATGATGAAAGACTCTAATTAGAACTCACAGTTTTGCTAGATACATTCCTTGGTGTTACACGATGCTACTGTAGCACCAAAGTATGCTTGATGCTACTAATTCTGTTAAGTAATTGTGAAATTCATTTTACAGATGTCCATGAGGTATTGTATAAATTATTTTTACTAATGAAACTAGTAAGAACTGGAGTCAGGATTGACAATAGTTGTCATGATTTATAATACATGCCTTTTTTGTTATTTTGCAGAAGGAAATGCATAGTGAGGAGAGTATGTTACTTAAAGATATCACCAGACTTCAATATATATATATATACATATGCTCAAATCAAATGCCTTCAAAAACATTTCTAACCTCAAAATGTTTTTAATATACCTCTAAGCTGCTGCTCTTGGCAAAGATGATAATCATTTCTCTACAGAAAGTATTTCTTCTGAGAACTTAGCAGACCTATCCTGAATGAGGTAATTGTAGCATTTCATATGTGTACCTAGATCAGACTGCTGCCTATTGTAAGAAAACTGGCCCATATTAAGCACACTCAAAGCTGTCAGCAAAAGTTTTAAAACAATGAGGAATCTCTCTGTAGTGACTCAATTTATCCTGCTGGGCATCCCAAACACAGAGGGTCTGGAGACCATGCTCTTTGTCCTGTTTTTGTCTTTTTACATCTTCACTCTGATGGGAAACTTGTTAATCTTGCTGGCCATTATCTCCTCCACTCGGCTTCACACCCCTATGTACTTCTTCCTATGTAAGCTGTCTATTTTTGACATATTTTTCCCTTCTGTGAGTTCTCCTAAGATGCTCTTCTACCTCTCAGGAAACAGCAGAGCCATCTCCTATGCAGGCTGTGTGTGCCAGCTCTTCTTCTACCATTTCCTGGGTTGTACAGAATGTTTCCTGTACACAGTGATGGCCTATGACCGCTTCATTGCCATATGCTACCCTCTACGCTACTCAATCATCATGAGCCACCGAGTATGTGCCATCCTGGCCACAGGGACATCATTTTTTGGCTGCATTCAGGCTACCTTTCTAACTACTCTCACCTTCCAGTTGCCCTACTGTGGTCCCAATGAAGTGGACTATTACTTCTGTGATATTCCTGTGATGCTGAAGCTGGCCTGTGCAGACACATCAGCTCTGGAGATGGTAGGGTTCATCAGTGTGGGCCTGATGCCCCTCAGTTGCTTCCTCCTCATCCTCACCTCCTACAGCTGCATAGTCTTTGCTATTCTGCAGATCCGCTCTGCTGAGGGCCGTCGTAGAGCGTTCTCCACCTGCAGTGCCCACCTCACTGCCATCTTGCTTTTCTATATGCCAGTGGTCCTTATATACTTAAGGCCAACCCCAAGCCCTTGGCTGGATGCAACTGTTCAGGTCTTAAATAATCTGGTTACCCCTATGCTGAACCCATTGATCTACAGCCTCAGGAATAAGGAGGTGAAATCATCACTGTGGAAGTTCCTACATAACCCTAGCTTCCTTCCTGAGCAGCTGTAAAGACAGACCAGTCATGAACATTTTTTCTGTACATCATGGGTGGTGTCACGTTTTTATTTGGTTTTCACAAGTGTTTTTGAAATCATCCCAATTTTACTATATGAAGGACTAAGAGGCAAAGGGCTGCAATGAGTTTTCAAAGGATGACTAGGGAATAAATGATAGAAAGGAGGCTCCAGGCTCTGTGACCCTAGAAACTGCACTCTCTAATGGATATTACACTATTGACAAAAGAGGAAGGTACCCCACCTAGCAAGCAGCATAGCATATGTCTTCTGTTTGTCTATACTTTTGTTGTTGTTTTTGTTTATTTTTGAGATTGTGTTTTAATCACAAAACTTCCCTTTCCTTTTCTTCCTTTCCATCCCCACCCCCCATAGTCCCTCCTGACTCTGTTCCATGTTTGCCCATCTTAATTTTCCATGCCTTTTTTTACCCTTCCTCCTTTTCATTGCCCTCTTTGTGTGATGATTTTTCATTTGGGATGAGTTATAGTTTCCTTAAATGTCTATATTAGATAAACAATCTTATAATTTCTAATTAATGAAAAGAGGCACATCCTTGTGGCTTCAGGTAGCATCTTGTTAATTCTGAGCCATAAAAAGTTCTAAATAAAGAAAAGCTTTGGGCCAGGTCCTGATGAAGGATCTGGCCAAAGCAGAGGTAGTAGTGTGCTAGGGTGACTTAACAAACCATGCTTGAACTGGTAGCAGAAAGTTCAAGGTTGAGGCCTGGAAACTGGTATTGACTAGAACGTTTGGCATATGAATGAGAAGTTTAAATGAAAGGAAGAGAGCCTAAGGTGGAATCTGGAGGAGCCCATGTGATTGTTCAGTGGTTAATATAGATTGCCCTTACAGAGGATTCATTTAGGACCTGTTCAGTTTCCAGCATCAACATCAGGTGGATCATAACCTCCTGTAACTCCAGCTCCTAGGAGAGTCAATGACTCTCTAAGGGAGCCTACAAGCAGGTGCACATACACCCACACAGACACACACTCACACACATAATTAAAAGATTATTTTTAAAGAGGAATCTGGAAATATGTGTCAGATTATTTCATGTTCACTGCATGTCAAACCTTTCCCAGCTTTATTAGGATCTATCCATCCCTTTTCTCATTTCCTGGCTGTAGTTTCTTAGAGAAGCCGGGCAATTTGCAAGAATTAAAAAAAAAAAATGAGTCCTGTTCACTTTTCCTTTTCACTCATTTGGATTTCATTTCCCAGATGACTCTGCTAAGACACGAGGATGCAGAGGTAAGGGTTCTAAACCTGCCTGCTGGTGGTGAAAATCTTCAGGTTAAAATGTAGAAGCAGACATTCAACTAACAGAGAGTCTAAGAATAACATTGTGACCTGGGTAAAAAATAAAGCCAAAGAAACAGTTTACTCCTTTTCTCCCTGGGGGAGGGGGGGGAAAGGAAATAGTTTCACAGAAAGGGAACTGATAATTGAACACCTGGTTTATCTGAATGCTGCATGTCAACAATGGCTAAGGAATTCTATGCACAGAGAATCAACATGCTTTTGTCTCCTTTGGAGTGTGAGTTAGAATTAATTCCTTGAGTTGGCATACCTTATCTGTTTGCCACTTAAAAGGTAGTATCTTCTGCAGGAAGATAAAATTCATTATACCTTCTCTTTGGTAGGCTCATATACAACTCAGCCTCTTGTTCTAGGATTGGAGGAATGGTTTTTCCAAAATGACTGCCTCCTTAAGCAACTCAATCTCTCTTTAGCACAGGTTTTCTTAAACTTGCCTGAAGCTCTTTTGTCTCCATGGAGAACTTGAGCGGGCCTCTATATGTAAACAAGCCACTATCCTGATGGACATCTTTCTAAACTATATTTTTATTCAGATACTAAAAAAAATGAAAAATGTCAAACTATGTTAAGTATAAAGAACTATTATAACATGTGTGCTCCTCTACATACACAGGGAAATTCAGTGAATTTCCCATCAAAGCTATCCTGATCTCATAACCTTAATTCCCTCTGGAAGTCATCATTCTCTCATTCTTACTCTTTTGTTTTTTTTTGAGTTTTATCATATATGTTTGTTTCTCTAAATATTGTATTATAAGACTTTGATGTAATTCTATTGAAAATTTATTTCTTTGCTTTAGTGTTCCTTTTTGGATTTCTATATATTGGTATATGTCTAAAATTATTTTCTATTAGCACAGTGTGGTAGCCCAAAAGTATGCCAACTTTGTCTCTGGGTTGTGTCCCATTATATCAGTATTTGTTCATATTACTCATAAATAAATCAGCATAAATTTTGAAAATCTAAAAAAATTCTTCATTTGGAATTGCTATACTGTTTTGATAAGTTATTAATTCTTCTCCTATGTGCATATATGACACAAGAACTCTACCTTCAAACTCTTCTTACAGAATTTCTTCCATCAGGGAAGAAGGAAAATTGGTCATTTTGTTTCATTTAGATTTTCCAATAACTTACACTGACATGGGTTTTAGGTACAGGGAATTTATTTGGAAGATTCACCCAGGAAGCAGAGTGAGTTTTCTGTCTTCAATGTCATTGCTTTGAGGACAACATACTAAATTCAGCTATTACCTTGAGATGGACTCTGGTTCCCTTCAACTGCCATATTTTAGAGTAATTGCTTTCTAGGACTAAACAACCTCTCCTTTTACAAGCTGGAAGATTATCTGGTGGGGTCTTGCCTTGAAGACACCTTCCCAAGATTCCAGAGCAGGAGGCATTAATAGTGCTAATCTATTTAACAATTACAGCTTTTCTTGCAGTATAGCCTTGGTTCTACCGTTGAATGACTTCAACAACAACTTTTTCTTCTTCTTTTTCTCCTCTCTTCCCCCTCTCCCTCCTTCTTCCCCTCTCCCCTTCCCCTCCCCCTCCTCCTTTTTCTTTTTTTGGAGACAGGGTTTCTCTGTATTCCTGGCTGTCCTGGAACTCAGAACTGCCTCCTGAGTGTCCGGCTCAGCAATGGACTTCTTAATCTCTTTGCCTCTCCAAACTGCACAGCTTACATTTTCTTTTGCCCCACTTACTCTTTTTTATTGTAGACCTGCATAAAGGTTATAAGTAGTAACTATTCCACAGACTTAATCTTATGCTGTCTTGAACTTTCTGCTACCAAAAAATAAAAAATAAATAAATAAAAAGAAAGAAAGAAACCCATAAAACAAGTCAGTTACTTTTTAATTTAGCCTCAAGCAAGTTCTTAGACATAGCAGAAGGCATCCAGAATCTTTGTTAAAATATCAGAGGAATTACCTATTCCTCAGTTGCCAATAGAGAGCTTATCTTAACACCCCCCTCATCCATGAACTAGACCTCTATTCTCTGTATTATTTTCAACACTACTTCTAGGCTTTTGTCAGAACATCTTTTTTTTTTTTTTTTTTTTTTTTTTTTTTTTTTTTCAAGACAGGGTTTCTTTGTGTAGTTTTGGTGCCTGTCCTGGATCTCACTCTGTAGACCAGGCTGGCCTTGAACTCACAGAGATCCACCTGCTTCTGCCTCCCAAGTGCTGGGATTAAAGGCATGTGCCACCATTGCCTGGCCTAGAACAGCTTTTTATATTCTTCTTATAGCATCCCTTTACTTTTTGTTTGTTTGTTGTTTTTGTTTTTTCCAGACAGGGTTTCTCTGGGTAGCTTTGGTGCCTATCCTGGATCTCACTTTGTAGACCAGGCTGGACTGGAACTCACAGAGATTCGCCTGTCTCTGTCTCTCAGGTCCTGGGATTAAAGGCGTGTGCCACCACCACCTGGCTTCCTTTACTTTTCTGGTCCAAAGTTTCAAGATCTTTCTTATAGAAAAATGCCACAGGAGTAGGTTCTTCACAACAGTGCCCCACTCTGCTGGTGCTACCTTCTGTATTAGTTACTTTTTGTTCTATGATAAAGAACCATGCCTGAATGTAACTTCCAGAAGAAAGAGTTTCTTTGGTTTATGGTTCTAGAGTGATGACTCCATTATGGCAGAGAGGCATGCCAGCAAGTGGCAGCCACAGTAGAAGGAGGAAGAGCCTGAGAAGTCGCATCTTCACCAATACCCAGAAAACAGAGGGAATGAACTGGAACTGAGACAAGACTACAAACTCTCAGAAACCCTTTCCTATTGACCTACTTCCTTCAGCAAGGTGCCACAGCCGGAAGGTTCCCAGCTTTCCCAAACAAAGTCACCAGGTGTAACTAAGTGTTCAAATGCATAGCATATGGAGGAGAATTCTCATGGAAACCACTACAGTAACTGACCTCTTTCCTATTGGATCACAGGCCTGTTCCAGGGGAGAACATTTCTTATCTTGACTGTAATCTTAGTCAAAAGTCCATGGCTGGGGAGGCACAGGTTTTTAAAAAGAATCTGCTCTTGTTACTTTATGGAATGGTCATGTTGCCAAACTGTCTTCTCAATATGTATGTTTATCTATCCATTGACTTGGGCTATTCTCTACATGAGTCAGAGAGGCTTCTTGTTTTAGGGAACAGAAGTCAATGCTGAGAGGCATAAATTGTCAAAGAACTGAGAATAAGAGATTGAGTTCTCAGTCCTAAATGGGCAACTTTTTCTAACCTACCTTACTACCAACAGTGATTAAGAAACATCACAAATGAAGAAGTAGGAAGAATGTAAGAGCTGGAAGACCTGGAAGAATGCTGTGAAATTCATTCTTCTAGACACGATAAGGCTATCATACTCATGACATCACAGCTGTTGTGTTGACTTGTACAAGATCAAGAGAGCCAAAATTTAGCATAAACTGTGAAGGTGCTCTTCAGGGTCCACCATTTATTTTGAAGAGATGTTGGTAGTTAATAGTTTCTGGGGGGAAAAGAATTATTTTATTTTGAACATGTGGCCATTGGTAGATTTTCCATGCTCCAGGGAGTGGGCCCATATCCTTGTACATTTGGACGACATTAATTGGATTTGGTGCATCATAAAGAAAAGGAAGACTAAGAGAAGTGGGAGAAAATATTTGCCAGCTGTACAGCAAATAACTAGAATATAAAAAGAACTAAAAAATGTGAACACTAATAATGCAAATTCCATAATAAATTACTGATATTGACTCTGCGGCACAAATTAGACTTGATTGGCTTGATAAAAGAGCATAAAATTTGTTATGTAGAGATAGGGGTATATATATGGGAGGAGTTGGAAGATGATGAGCATGATCAAAATACAGGAAAATATTATCAAAGGATTAATATTTTTTTTAATAAAGGGACCATGAACATGAAGAAATGGTTATAAAATTGTGCTCTGAAAACAAAGGACCACATTTGGCCAATAAATATTTTGCAATGTGTTTAACATCACTAGCCATCAGATAAATGCAAATAAAAACTACTTTGTGATTCCTCTTTACCTCAGTAAGAAATAAATGGTAATTGTTACCTCAAGAAAACAAATGGTAATTAATGTTGATGAGGATTTGAGAAAAAGGGAACACTTATATACAGTTTGTTGGAGCATAAATAAAGTCATTCACTCTCTATGGAAACCAGTGGGGAGGTACCTTAAAAAGCTAAAAATATGTGTGCCCCATGATCCAGCTCTACTGCTCTTTGGCATATACCTAAAGGCCTTTATACTTATTCTACAATGAAGATATATATATTCACAGTCTCTGCTGTGCCATTCACAGTGTCTAAAAAAGTTAATAATCATGGATGGTCATCAAAAATAACTGAATGACAAAAATTATGGCAAATTCACATAGTAGAATTATATTAAACACTAAAGAAAAATGAAATTATGAAAATTTCAGGTAAATATATGAACTGAAAAGAATTATACTGAGTGAGATATTCTAGAATCAGGAAAAAAAATGTTACATGTTCTTTCTCAACTATGAACCATTGCTTCAAACTATAGCTCTCTGACTCAATTTGTGTTGAGCTCAGGATATTAGTAGAGACCAGGAAGGTAGTAAGAGAAGACTGTAAGAAGATAGTTATGATAGAGGAGAGGCTGACAGGGTAGGGAAATGAAAACAGAAGAACTTTTGGAGTGGTCTCATTTAAACAGGGAGAGGGGTAGTAGGATAGAAGGACGGAGGAGTGTGGAGAGTGTTTGCAAGAACTAAGGATGTAAGAATAAGACACACTGAAACATGTTACCATATAATTTATTTAAAAATGCATTAAAATAATTTGTACACAAGATCCCTACCTAAGTAGATATTGCTAATTCTAGGAGTCATGAGTGAACAAATGACATCTCAGTGCAGGTGTGTAGTAGCTTCCTATGGACTATTGATCAGTGAGACCCAGAGGTTGTTAAGAACAACACAGGCTATTACCATTGTTCTTGCCTGCTCAGTAGAACTAAATGGTAAGACCCTGTTGATGAAGATACATACACTTTGGTTACAAGACAAAAAAAAAATTGACCTGGAATAGGACTGAAAGTTTCTTCACTGTTGGCTAGTGTATATAGTGCTAGAAAGTCCAAAAGTGCTGCCAGGGGGGAGAATTTATCAATGATTTTACTACACACGGTCTTTGTATGCACTATGTGTCCACTGATACATAGTGACATGACTACTAAAAGTGGTAACCAGTGATATTAGACTCACTGCACACAAACAACACCATGTCTGCTATTGTAAATCTGAAGGTATAATTATAAACTCATTTGATTTTGACTGTGAAGGCCTTTGAACAAGAAAAGTCCAGCATGTAGATTCCAGTTTGAGGGTAGGAGAACTATGGCCGAGTTCAGCCATTCAGACTCTCAAAGTTTTCTTCTACTTAGTGCTTCTGTTCTGTAGACCTTCAACTAATTAAAGAAGGGTGCAGGGTGGTGGTGGCGCACGCCTGTAATCCCAGCACTTGGGAGGCAGAGGCAGGTGGATCTCTGGAGTTCGAGACCAGCCTGGTCTACAGAGTGAGTTCCAGGACAGCCTCCAAAGCTACAGAGAAACCCTGTCTCGAAACAACAACAACAACAACAACAACAAAGAAGGGCTACCCACACAGGGTGGGTGATCTTTGGGTGATCTTTACTTCCTTTACTGGTTGAAATGTTAACTTCATTGAAAACACCTTCACTATCACACTTAGAATAGTGTTTGCCCAGGTATCTAGAAACTTTATGACTCAATCAACTGACACACACAATTAACTCTCTTAATTACTGTTGTATATAGTAAAGCATTTAAATTTAATTAATCATAAAATATTATTTACATTAAGTTATGATCACACACATATATGCATTTATATACATATATATATTAGATTGAATCAAAATTGAATGAGCATTTCTCATTAAAATTCTACTAATTTTGCTTCAGATAAGGATACTGAAAGGGCAAACCCACAAGCATATGATCCAATAAAAGTAATAGAAATTAATTTTTGAACTATATATTTTATGCCACTAGGACATAAATTTGTGTTATAGCTACAATTAACAGGTTATAAGCAGATATATAGAAATGCTTAAATAAAAATTAGAGAAAAGGACCTTGTTTTCATTTGTCCTAAATTCTCAATAAATACCAAAAAATGAAATGTTCTCATTGGTAATTACTATTGGTAATTAAGAATCTGTCAAAGTGATCTACTAGAAGGAAAACTGTAAAATTGAAATATATATTAAGATTCATAGGACTTGAATCAGGTGAGAAAGCCAATGGTCATGTTAAAAATTATAACTGTATATAGAAGAGAATAAAGTAACTGAGATAACACAAAAATGATAATTTTGTTGTGATTAGGTTAAGAATACAATGAATTAAATGCTGTAATAAACCCTTTATATGCATATTTTATTTATTTTAACACTTTGTCTGTGAAAATAAGTGCCTACTGCTTTATCCCTGTTTCACAAGTTAGAAGTTTTGACTGACAGCCTAGGCAGCTTTCTCTAAATTACTCCTATGGTCCTGCTCTCATTAACCATGAGTTTGTCTTAGTCCCAAAGCTACCTGTCTTCTCTTTCCTCTCCTGTACAGCAGATGACATGTGTGCTCTGTGATAATCTCTATTACCATCATTTGTTAGGATAATGGGCCTTAGTTTTAATTAGGCAACTAGAAATTCATAATAGAAAACACATTTACAGACATTTCTCTTACCACTTACATCAAACCTATAATGTTTCCCCAAGGGAATGACAGAAGATAACTTTTCAAAATAATTAATCTCAAGAGTGTCATTCCTATGAGATGCATCTAATGCTCATTATGACTGATTTTCCCCACTAGTTTCTGATTCTCATGTGTGAGGGAATCATGGGGCAAGGTACATTAATAAGTCTGGGGGTTGGCTTAAGTAATGCCAATCCTTGTTAAAGTGTTTATGCCTTTGATTCTTTCTGAAATGTTTCTCTAAGGAAAAATTATTTTTGAATGTAACATACACATCCTAACATACAACTTCCTCCATACATATATTCACAGACTAGTTCCTTGACTTCTATTTTTTCAGCATTTCTATAATGAGGCTGATTGTTTCTAAACTACTGCATTAAAAGGGATCACTGTAACTTTCCTTAATAGGAGCTAATGATAAGAATTCCCTTTGTCACTTACTGTGCCACTAAATAGGTTTTTCTAGAATTAAAAGAATAGTGAACATTCTGAATTTTTAGCACAGCTCCTAATAGTTGAGTATTCTCCATGCAGACTCCTCTCACCTCTAAGAAAAAAAAATAATGAAATTTATCAATCATATTTCAGTGGTCAGAACTGCTTTGGTCAGTACACAGCATAAAGCAAAATTAACACTGGGCAGTTTAAACATGCAATAGGACCAGAGTAAACAATTTGAGACTTGCTGAATTTCAAGGGAATTCATAGAAGGCCCAACTTGAAAACCATGACAATTTACAAAGTTTGAATTGCGTAGCTAGTTGATGATTACTTCGAATACTGCATACCTTTAAGGTATATCATATCACTGCTCACTTCTGAAACTCTAAGTTTAGATCTAGTTCATATTCTTAGATATTTTCATGGAAATAAGGGACATTCATTTTTTATAAATACCCAAACAATACACACATAGATTTATAAACAATATAATCAATGTTAATAAAAATAATATTCATGAAATACAATAGAAGAGAAACTATTGTTTAATAACATTGTAAAATCATTCAGAATCCAGAATAAATAAAAATCTGTCTTGTGATAGACTTATAAACACTATGTCCTTTCTGAAGTAAGTGTTTAGAGACAAGTAGCATTTTAATCATCATGTAAAGCTATTATTTCATATGTTCTAAACCAGCAGGATGCTGAGAGGTGAAAAATGAGCAACTGCGAGATCTCAGGGATGGCTTGGTATCAAATTTAGGATTTAAATGTAATACTGTCGATGACAGTAGATGTATACTGTCTGCTTTAGAATAAGAATTTATATTATCTTGTTGCTTGTCTTATAACTGCACCTAATAAAATTTCCAGTGAACAGAGACTGCATACCTCCATACACCTAATGCCACCAGTTCCATCTTCAATTTCCCACTGAGGCTCAGTGCAGAAGGCTGATCACAGCTGAGAATCTTTAGCTGTTTGTAATATGGGGCGGGATATCTCCTTGTAAGTGATATCCTTGTGTAGCTGTCCCGTAGGCTCTGCCAATTATACTATTTTAGAGTGATGTCTAAGAGCTTGGAATTTAATGGTGATCAGAACTAAATAGAAATGTTTAGACCATACACGCATGGTTATATTGTAATTATTTTTTAATTCTTGACTCTTAAATAGGAATTTCATCTAGACAGGATCTTCATTATGGCTAATGCTAAAATGCTTTCTAAAGACAAGGGAAAAGAACCACACAGGGAAATGGCTGTGCATAAACTTATGTACCAGTGAAGGACTTCTGTGTCCCACCTGGGGCCTTGAGACTCAGAATATTTCTATTTGTTTTAATGAACTAATACATTAATTTAGAAAACCCTGATGTATTATTGAATAAGAATGTGTGAAAATAACTACAGAGAGTAAAAATATGAACCAGACAGATTTTCACTGAAACTAATTATAAAACAAATTACACACAAGTGATCATAGGTCAGTAGACTTAAAGTGTGAAGTGGGTTCAAATGAGAGAGGCTAAGTTGACTTAGAAATGTCAGGTAAGCGTGAACGATGGAATGACACATAAATTGTGGTTTATTAGCTGAGAGGATTTGGAATTTTGGAAAAGTTATGAATAGAGAAGACTTGGGCAATAGTAAAAAAATGTAGAAGAGGCAAAGGAGAGGAATCAACAACAAAATATGAACAACAAAACCAAAAACAAAAAACTGAATTTTCTTTTCCTTTCTTTCAAATTTAAAACAAAACAAAACAAAACAAAACAAAACTAAAACATAAAACAGAGTCAGCAAGATGGTCCAGCAAGTAAGAGGACCTGCCACATGGATTGACATCCTGAATTTAATTCCCAGAATCCATGTAATGTAAGGAAAGAACTAACTCCTATACGTTATCCTCCAAAATGTGTAGTTTTCAGTGGCACATGTACACACATATGCTGTGGATATCGCTCTGTGTAAATAAAATGCTGATTGGCCAGTAGCCAGGCAGGAAGTATAGGTGGGACAAGCAGAGAAGAGAATTCTGGGAACAGGAAGGCTGAGGCAGAGAGAGCTGCCAACCACCAACCACCATGACAAGTGAGATGTAAGGTACAGGTAAGCCACCAGCCATGTGCCAAGTTATAGATTAATAAAAATGGGTTAATTTAAGATAAAAGAAGTAGATAACAAAAAGCCTGCCATGGCCATATGGTTTATAAAAATATAAGCATCTGAGTGATTATTTTATACGTGGGTTGTGGGACCTCGGGGGCTAGTGACACCTGGAGAGAAGCTCTCCAGCTACACACATGCACATCCATTCATTAAAAAAAAAAAAAAACAACTAAAATATAACAATTAAAATCTGCAATAAAGACTATTTAATATTATGTGTGGCTGATTACTATTATTAAGCATTAATATCACATACAATCATCCTCAGTTAATGATAGACCACACATGTGATGCTGGCCTCATAGGATAATAATGAGGCACTGGAGAGACAATGGTTTAGTGGTTAGGAGCACTTGCTGCTCTTGCAGAGGAACTGGGTTCCAGTACCTACATGGCAATCATAACCATCTATAACTCCACTTCCAGGGGATCCGACTTCCTTTTATGGCCACTTCAGGTACCAGGCATGCATGTGGTACACATACATACATGTACACAAACACTCCCACACATAAAATAAAAAAAATAAATCCTAAAACAAAAACCTAATTTATAAGCTGTTTCAAAAGATAATAATGAAACTTGGAAAATGGTGACAATTACATGTAATGTTACTCTTATTACATTTGTGGTGGGGCAGATGTAAACAAGCCTACTGGACTGCCGTTTATATAAACGTGCAGCACAAACACTATTTGGTGAATAATTCTCAATAATGAACTAGTGTTCATTATCATATATAAACCTTATATATCTACAGCATTACACAATTTATGGATTTATGACAGTACAGTTTTATCAGAAAAATATAGGCTTTCTGCAAAAACAGAATGCCCTATTCTGCTGGTGACAGCCTGATTCATCCTGTGTTTATGGTTTCTTCGAATTGCATATAGGTTTGTTCAAATATACTCTGTGATTTTCCACACTAACGTAACTGTCTCATTATGTTTTCTGGGCCATGTCTTATTGTTAAGTGCCACATGACTATGTGTTACTTTTGCTTTTTGATATGATTATGTTATTATGGGATACTATTTCTAGCATTTACCTTAATTACAGCATATAAGAGATTTGTAAGCCTTTGGTATTTGCAGTGCTAGAAACATTAGCTCTTTGTTAAGGTCCAAAGGAAAAGATATGTTAGGCTTAACATTAATGTTAGTTCATTTCTGTGCGTGCTTCTCTTTGTCTCTGCATTTGGTTTCCATGGATACCTTTCTGAAGAGACCTGGTGAATCGGCAGCTGATGAAAGCTGGTTCACGGGGCTTTGTGAAAGGAGACATGAGGGGGAGAGATGAGGTCAGTGACAATGTGGCCAGTGAAAAATACAATGGCCAGATAATTGTCGAAGTCCATTGAAAATAATGGAGGCAATTACCTGCCAGCCACACTTCTCCTCTTGTATAGCACCCAATCAGGTTCTTGGTTCACAGAGATATGTGATAGTAAAACTGATAGCACTGTTGTAACTCCTCGGCAGTTACGTTTAATGTGTATCATCCACATCGACCTCCATGGCTTCCAAGACTAACCTATCTCAGTTCTATCTAGTCTTCACATTCTCCCATGGCACGTTTTCTCATTATCTATCTCCTTTCTCATATATCTCCTTTGAATTGAGTGGCTTTTCTTCAAAATTGAATGCATTTACTTCAAAGTTCAAATATCCAGTAAAATATATTTTAAATTTAAAAGATAATTTTTAAATTAAAGCATAATGCTCTGGCCTACTCCAGTAATCAGATTAGTGAATACCCTAACTGTCATCATAGAGCCTTCGTTCAGTAACTGACAGAAGCAGATGCAGAGATCCACAGCCAGGGACCAGGTGGAGCTCCAGTAGTCCGATTGATGAGAGAGAGGAGGGATTCTATGAGCAAGGGACATCGAGATTACAATGGGAAAAATACACAGAGACGGCCAGTCAAACTAGTGGAAACTCATGAACTGTGGACCAGTAGCTGTGGAACCCCCATGGGAGTGGACTAAGCCTTCTGGATAGGCCAGACAGTTGTTTAGCTTGAACTGTTTAGGGGGCCCCCAGGCAATGGGATCGGGATCCATCCCTGGTGCTTTTTTGGAGCCCAGTGCCTATGGTGGGACGCCTCGCGCAGCCTTGGTGCAGAGGGTTGGGGCTTGGACCCACCTCAACTGAATGTACCTGGCTCAGCTGACTCCCTATAGGAGACTTTGTCTTGGAAGAGGTGGGAATAGGGGGTGGATTAGGGTGGAAGGCTGGGGGGAAGGAGGATGGAGGAAAGGGGCATCTGCGATTGGTATGTAAAATGAATAGAAAATTTCTTAGTAATATAAATAAGAAAGAAATAAAGAAAAAAAAGAAAAATTAAATATTAAAAAACAAGTTTTAAGAAATAAAAGTATCGTAGGAAAACAAACAAGAAATAAAAGTATCTTTCTGAGAGGAAAAAAAAAAATCTTTAATGAAGAATCCAAAATAAAAAACATAAGGCTCACAAATATTTTATTAAATCATTCAACCTAATATCAAACTTTTACTACCAATTATAATAATTTGATTTTTTTTAAATAATACAATTTGTTCAATCAAATTAGTGCTTTATTAGAATTCCATTTGTTCTATAGTTGTTTTTTATTCATTAGTTCATTTTGTTTTATTGTGGAAGAGAATTTATGAGCAAGACTTACTTCATTTGAGAAAAAAAAACAGATAAGAAAATCTGTAAGTCAGATTATTTTTCTCTTTTCACATTATTCAAATGCAAACAGTTCTGTTTCTCTCTCTTTTTTTTTTTTTGTTGGTTGTTGGTTTGTCTTAGTGAGGGTTCCTATTACTATTATGAAACACCATGATCAATGGTAACTTGTGGAGGATAGGTCAATTTGGTTTACATATCCTATATCACAATTCTTTGAGGGAAGTAAAGGCAGGAAGTCAAACCAGGCAGGAACCTGAAGGCAGGAGCTGGTGCAGAAACCATGGAGGAGTGTTGCTTACTGGCTTGCTCCTGATGGCTTACTCAGCCTGCTTTTCTGTAGCATTCAGAGTCACCAATCTAGATTGGTGACACCACTCAGAATGGTCTGGGCCCTCCTATATCAATCACTAACTAAGAAAATACCATAGAGTCTTGCCTACAGCCCAGTCTTATGGAAGCATTTTTCTTGATTGAGGTTCTCTTCTATGAGATGACACCACCTTGTGTCAATTTGACATAAAACTAGCCAGACAGCACAATTCATCCCTTTGTTTCAATCTGAGGATCAGTTTCAGAGCCTTAAGCATGTTCAACAAGCATTGTATCTCTGAGCCAAACTCCCAGCTGTATATGGGCAGTATAGATGCAGCATTTCACTTCTGGGTGTATACCCAAGAGAATAGACATAGATACTATGTGCACACAGATTTTTATAGGAATGCTATTCATAGCCAAAGATTATAATAAGTTTATGAGCCCTTAATCTCAGGAATAATAAAAAAAAGTAAACATGCTCTAGCCAGTTGATGTGATATTATTAATCGTGAAATGGAATAGACAATTGATAGGTGCCATAAAATAGATGAATCCTGAAAATATCTTGCTAATACAAAATAATTTGACACAAAGTATGTTATTTGTATGAACATTATAGAAAAAAAAAAAAACTAATAAAGACAGCTCATTTCAGTAGGTGCCAAGGGCTAGAGGAAGGGTCCTTTGAAATGATAGCAGGACTCTGAAATTTTACTTTGAGAGAGGTCACTACAAAAGGAGAAGGAGGGAAAAATAATAAAATAAAATAATATTTAAAAAAAGGAGAAGAAGGATTGGGAGACAAATAATACCAAGGATGTTTTATAAAGCCTTGAGGAATTATGTTATTTTAAATTTACCTAAAGTTATATATGTATTATGTCTTCCATATTATGACACTTTGACTTTTGTTGTCCTATAGCTCTAGCTAAAACTTCAAGTACTATATTGAAGAGATGTGGAAAGAGAGACAACCTTGTCTTGTTCTTGTTTTCAATGGAATTGCTTTAAGTTTCTCTCCATTTATGTTGATGTTGGCTGTAGGTTTGCTGTAAATTGCCTTTATTATGTTTAGATATGTCCTTTGTATCCCTATCCTCTCCAGTACTTTTATCATGAAGGAATGTTGGATTTTGCAAAAGGCTTTTTCTCCATCTAATGAGATGATCATGTGGATTTTTTTCATTCAGTTTGTTTATATGGTGAATTACATTGACTGATTTTGCTGTATTGAACTATCCCTGAATCTCTGGGATGAAGCCTACTTGATCATGGCAGATGATCTTTCTTTTTGGTGAGTTCTTGTATTCAATTTGCAAGTATTTTATCGAGTGTTTTGCATCTAAGTTCATAAGGGAAATAAGTCTGTAATTCTATTTCTTTGTTGAGTCTCTATGTGGTTTGGGTATCAGGGTAACTATGGCTTCATAAAGTGAATTGGGCAATGTGCCTTCTGTTTCTATTTTGTGTAATAATTTGAGGAGTATTGTTATTGGATCCTCTTTGGAAGTATGGTAGAATTCTGTGCTAAAACCACCTGGCCCTGAGCTTTTCTTGATTTGGAGACTTTTAACATCTGCTTTTATTTCCTTAGGGGTTGTAGGTCTATTTAAGTTGTTTATCTGATCTTGATTTAACTTTGGTAAGTGGTGCTTATTAACAACATTATCCATTTCTTTTAGTTTTCCAATTTGATGGAGTTCAGACTTTTCTAGTATGTCTTTATGATACTCTGGATTTCCTTGATGTCTATTGTTATGTCCCCCTTTCCTTTCTTATTTTGTTAATTTGGACATTCTCTCTATCTTTTAGTTAGTTTGGATAAGAGTTTGTCTATCTTGTTGGTTTTTCTCAAAGAATCAACTCTTTATTTCATTGATTCTTTGTATTGTTCTCTGTTTCTATTTTTTATTGATTTCAGCCCCCAGTTTGATTATTTCCTGCCTTCTACTTATTGGATTTGATTACCTCATTTTGTTCTAGAAATTTCAGGTGTGCTGTTAAGTTGCTAACGTAAGATCTCTCTAACTGTTTTATATAGGCACTTAGTGCTATGAACTGCAATTTTAGTGCCACTTTCATTGTTTCACATAAATGTGAGTATACTGTGTATTCATTTTCATTGAATTCTAGGAAGTTTTTAATTTCCTTCTTTATTTCTGCCTCGACCCAGTCATTCAATAGAGAGTTATTTAGTTTGAGTTCGTAAACTTTTTATTATTTTTGATATCCAGCTTTAATCTGTGGTAGTCCGGTAGCATGCAGGAAGGTGGGGTTTTTTTTGTTGTTGTTTTTTTGGGGGGTATCTGTTGAATCTTGCAATCTTGTCTTGTATGCAGTTAATTTTTGAGAAAGTTCTATGAAGTGTTGAGAGGAAGTATAATTTTTGTGTTTGGGTGAAATGTTTGTAAATATGTTAGGTTCAGTTGGTTTATAATTATCTTTTAGCTCCAGTATTTCTCTGTTATTTTTTAGTCTGTATGTCCAAACCCATTGGTGAGAGTGGGGTATTGAAGTCTTCCACTATCAGGTGTGTGAGGATAAATACGTGATTTAAGCTGAACTAATATTTATATTGCAAAAGTGGGTATCCTTATGTTTGGGGAATAGATGTTAAGAATTGAAATGTCATGTTGGTGGATTTTTCTTTGGTGAGTATTAGGATGTAGTATAATTCCTTATCTCTTTTGGTTAGTCTAGATTTGAAGTCTATTTTGTTAGATATTAGAATCTCCACACCAGGTTTCTTCTTAGGTACATTTGCCTGGAATATCTTTTTCCAACCTTTTACCTTCATGTAAAGTCTATCCTTGATGTTGAAGTCTGTTTCTTGGATGCAGCAGAAGGGTAGATCTTGTATCCTCATTCATTTTGTTAGTCTGTCTTTTTATTGGAGAATTGAAACCATTAATGTTGAGAGATATCAATGACTAATAATTGTTGATTCTTGTTACTTTGGCTGTTGTTTTTGGTGGTCATGGTGTATGTGTGTGGGCGTGTGTGTGTGTGTGTGTGTGTGTGTGTGTGTGTGTGTGTGTTTTCTTTTGGTTTTGCTGGTGTGAGATTACTTATTTCTGGTTGTTTGTTTTTGCTCTTTTGGGCGCCTGCCATCCAGCTCCCAAATAAATCACACATGAATTCTTATTCTTAATTATAAATGCCTGGCCTTAGCTTGGCTTATTTCTAGCTAGCTTTTCTTAACTTTAAATTATACTGTCTACCTTTTGCCTCTGAGCTTTTTATTTTTCTTACTTCTGTACATCTTACTTTCACTCTTACTCTATGGCTGGCTGTGTGGCTGAGTGGCTGTGTGGCTGTGTGGTTGTGTGGCTGTGTGGCTGTGTGGCTGTGTGGCTGTGTGGCTGTGTGGCTGTGTGGCTGGCCCCCAGCATCCTTCTCTCCTTATTCTCTTGCTCTTCCTTTTCTTCCCCCAGATTTCTCCTATTTGTTCTCTATGCCTACCAGCCTGGCCTATTCTTTCTCCTGTCTCGCTATTGGCCATTCAGCTCTTTATTAGAACATCAGGTATTTTAGACAGACAAAGAAATATAGCTTCACAGAGTTAAGCAAGTGCAACATAAAAGAATGCAACACAACTTTGCATCATAAAACAAATGTTACACAGCCTAAACAAATGTAACACATCTTAAAATAATATTCTACCACATCTGGTGTTTTTGTGTGTGTAGTTAACCTCCTTGGGTTGGAGTTTTCCTTTTAGCACCTTCTGAGGGGCTGGATTTGTGGATAGATGTTGTTTATATTCAACTTTATTATAGAATGTCTTATTTTCTTCATCTATGATGATTGGGAGTTTTGCTGGATATTGTAAGTAGTTTTTAATTTCTCTACACAATCCCTCAGACTCCTTCCTAGTGCTGAAACCAGCTGTAGCCTCCCTTTGTCTCTGTCCATGACTCCTGTGGATGCCACAAGCTTTCTCTCCAAACCACGCTTCCCTACCCCATGAACACACCAGCTGATCAGGTCAATAGCAGGCCAGTATCTATAGTCTCTTATTAGAGTCTGTAGCACATCTGTCTAGGCCCTTTTGGCTTTAGAGTCTCCATTGAGAAGTCAGGTATAATTCTAATAGGTCTGCCTTTATATGTTACTTGGCTTTTTCCTTTGCAGTTTTTAATATTCTTTCTTTTTTATGTATGTTAAGTGTTTGATAATTTGTGGTGAGGGAACTTTCTATCATGGTCCAATCTATTTGGTGTTCTGTATCTTCTTGTATCTTTATAGGCATCTCCTTCTTTAGGTTAGGAGAATTTTCTTCTATGATTTTTAAAAAAATATTTTCTAGGCCTTTGAGCTGGGGGATTCTTTTCCTTCCTTTATTCCTATTACTCTTAGGGTCAGTCTTTTCATAGTTTCCCATGATTTCCTGGGTGTTTTGCATCAGGAATATATATATATATATATATATATATATATATATATATATATATATATATATATTTAACGTTTTCCTTGACTGATGTATCCATTTCTTCTGTCATATCTTTAATGCCTAAAACTCTCTCTTCTATCACTTTATTCTTTTGGTGAAGCTTGCCTCTATAGTTCCTGTTCATATTCTAAATTTTTCATTTTCAGATTTCCCCCAGTTTGTGTTGTATTTTTTTAATTGCCTCTATCTCCATTTTTGTGACAAGAACAGTTTTATTCATTTCCTTCAACTGCTCGTTAATTTTTTTTTCTTGGCTTTTTAAAGGGGGTTTATTCATTTCCTCCAATTCCTTGTTTTTGTTTTCCTGGATTTCTTTAAGGGATTTATTCATTCTTTTCTTTGAGGACCTCTATCTTATTCATATACACGGGTTTTTAGGACATTTTCTTGTGGTTCAGCTATATTGGAATATTTAGGGCCCACTGTGCGAGGATAGCTGGGCTGCTATTGATGAGTTTCTTATGCTGGCATCTAGGCATCTTGGTTTGAAGTGATTATAGGTCTAGGTGCTGATTTCTGCATTTGTCTTTGTTGGGTGGGTGTTTTATGCCTTGGTTTCTATTTCTGCTCTGAATTTTCAGAATGTGATGGCTCTGTGTTGCCTGTTACTGACCTGCTTGGCTGGTGTGTTCACAGGGTGGGTGAGGGTTATTTGGAGGGAATGGTTGTGGGATCCACAGGACTCATGGACAGGGACAAAGGGAGGCTGCAGCTGGTGTTAAGTTTCAGCATTAGGAGGAGCCTGAGGGATTGTGTCTGAGCAAACAGAGAGAGCAGAGAATGTCTGCAGGAAGGCCACCTGGTCTTCTCATGTTTTTTTTTTTAATTTCATGTAAAGCTGGTCCTTGGGGTAGGAATGATGGCATGAAATGCAAATCAACATCCATCCAAGGAATTCATTCATTCATTGATTCATTCATCATTCATCCATTCATTGATTCATTCATTCAACAGATATCTGAGAACACATCCATGTCCCAGCTTCATCCAAGCCTCATTAAACCTGGAACATTAGCTTCAAGCCTGAGACTACTCTTTCAGAGACTGGCAACTTGAAATGGTTAATTACTAAGAATCCAAAAAAACGAAGAAGGAGGCAAATAAAAGCAATGCCTGCACATTTTTAGAAAGATGTCTGATAATAACACATATTCTATTTGGCATAATGCAAACAACAAAACAAGGAACTTTTTCTAGCAGAACAAAGGGACAAACTTTAACGGGAAGAGATTGTTATGAATGAAATGGCCTATGTTGAAAGGGTGACTATAGTGATATTTTATTTGTATTGAAATGTGATTTTAGTTATACGTTAATAAAGTTGCCTTGAGGTCAGAGCAAGCCAGAGCAGAAACTGGGTGGTAGTGGTGCACGCCTTTAATCCCAGCACTTGAGAGGCAGAGCTAGGTAGATCTCTTGTGTTCAAGGACACAGCCAGCATGGCAGACACACACCTTTAATCTCAATAGCAACCATAGAAGACCTGGAGGTCTGTACAAACAGGCAGTGACGAGGAGGTCATGTGGCTGGGTTTACAACCAATGAGAAAACAGAACAGAAAATCTATAAAAAAGATAGGACACAGAGAGGTAGCTCTCTTGTGGAGAGGAAGAACAGCAGAAGCAGTGAAGGGTAAGGTTTTCCGCTCTTGCTCTGACCTTGTGGTTTTTAACTCTGCAATCGGTTCTGTGTTTCTTATTTAACAAGCCGGTTACATCTACAGGTGACATCACTTCTGCATGCTACATAGGCCACTCTAAGATGTGAATAACGGCAGTGTCAAACTGGTACTTTGAAAGAACTCCTGGAGGTTCCCAAAACTATCTAATATTCAATGCGTCATGCAAAGTAGCAAAAATGCTCCATTTTTTTTTCAATAAATTTTGACATACTTATGAAAACATTTTCCCCTAACTAAAAATTTCTGATAGTGTCTGTGCATTGTAGATGGAATGAACACATGCTTTTGAGGATGTGGGGAAACATAGTTTGTATTTTACTTATTGACTTGGTGTCAGTGCATTACAGCATAAATCCAGGTTAACTTATACAAACGCTATGTATTACTTTATAAGTAATGACTAATTCCTAAAATGGAAATCATAAAATGTTACCAAGATTATAATTAATAGATAATAAATAGACATTCATAATAGTATGTGTTGATTCACACAGATTTAAAGAAACATCTTCAGCTCATCACATGTTGGGATTTCAAAATTTGTTAAATAGACCATAACAATTATGTTTATTCTTTTAATTTCTTTTTCTGAGTATCCAAGCTATATGCATGTCTATAAAAATAAAACTATAAATGAAAGCCCACATTTTTACTTTTCTAATATCAATATTATATCTATATTTTTATTTCTATTACATTGGGGTGTATTCATATTTTACCCTTTTATCTTTAATTGACTTTAATTTTTATAGCTTTATTTTTTCACTTTTGATTCTTTAATCTACTTCAAATTGAGTTCTATTTGGATAGGGTAAGAAATTATTTCCTTTTGATTTTGAAAAATACAAATATCCTGTTGTCTCAAGATAGTCAATTATTTAGTAGACTGCCACCTCCTTTACTTCTCTGCAATGCTTCTGTATCTAAAATCCCTTTTTCTTTTATAACTTACTACTTGGATTTAGTATCTTGGCTCTAGTGACAGAAGGTGGCAGGAGTGATTGAATATCTCTTCATGAAATTAGTTGTAAACAGCTGTGCCTTCCATTCATCTAGATGGTATTTTCTACCATGAAGTATGTTGGTTTGATTGTCTTGAAGAAGCCAGTCCCCATGTTGGAAAGCAGTCCTGTCTCAGGTCCCAGTTGGATAGTAGCCCCTTGAGTAAGCTGGGAACTAAGTTCTTCCCTATTGGTTATTTCAGGTATGACTGAAGTCCTAGCTCCCAGATGGCAGCTTGACAATAACCTAATAAGATTTCCTCACAGAACTCCTTATACCCTATTAGGTAATGCCTGGATTCCTGACCCATAAAACTGTGAGATAACAAGTGTCTTTCATTCACTAACATTTTAATGAACTACTTGCACAGTTTGGATAGAAAGTAGTTCATTTGAATATTAATATTCCAATGTTTTTACTCAGCTTTTATAAATATTTGTTGCATTTTTGATAAATTATTTTGATTGAGTGCTACACATCTAGCTGCTCACACATGCTTTTGTTTACTTTTCTTTTGCCCATTATTTGTGAGTGTGTGTGGTGGGTATTTTTGAGAAATCATTATCAGAGAGGAATATTTTTCAGTCTTTTCAAACAGCTAAATTTTGGCATCATTAATCTCTTGGTTCCCTATTTCAATAATTTGTGTTTTATGTATTTTCAGTTATTTGAGAATATGAAATTTGTGTTTTGTGGAAAAGAAAGATCAGGTTATTATTTTATGAAATCCATGTGAAAGAGAGTCTAGATTACAGCAATTTTTTTCTTAATTATTGCAGTAACTTTTCTTAATATTTGTTGAATAATGTGTACATATATTTAATTCTGGAAAAGTCATGTGGTGACATATTTTTGTTTTTGGAAGTCAATTGAAAAACATATTTGTTGGGAAGTCTAGTGATTAGAGCTTTATTTTCAAATCAAACTATTAGAACATGTCAGGAAGTTAGAAGTATTTTAGTCTACTATACTTTTCATGAAGGCCTGCCATTGACACTTGGCATAAACAACCATCCAAGATGTAGGCCTGAATCAGGATTGATTTATGGAGCTGACATAGCCATTTTATCACTGTGTCCTCAGGTGCTGGGACACAGGGAATGGGAAAACGGAGAGAAAGCAATCTGGTGAGCCTTCTTTTATATCATAATGTTGCTTCTATTGGATCAAGATTTCACACCTGTAACCTTACTTAGCTTTAATCAAGTGCTCTCATACCAATATGATCTTGTGGTTTGTGGTGTTATATGCATGTGTTTTGGAAAGACTCAATTGAGTCTGTAGCAAGAAGTACAAAAAATTTAGATTAAATATTTGAAATTGAACATTTAAAAAGACAGAGACATTTGGCAACTTAGCAATATATACTTATGCTGAAGGATGATTTTTATGTGTACCCTAGACTGAATTATAGCCATTACATTTTTTTCTTTTCCCAGATCAGTCATTGAAATAGGATGTGTGGATGTTACTCTATGCCATTTATTTTTATTTTTAAACAGAGGAATCATTATCAGATGTACTTAGTTAGATCTCTTAGTGGAATCTGTTTACTCCCTCTGTTCAGAAACCTGATCAAATAGTACACATTCACTGGACCCAAGAGCTACAAAGACATTTAAGTTTCCACATGTGATGAAATAATGAATCTGTTACTGCCTGAAAGACATCTTTTCAGAAGATAGAGACACATTTCAGTTTTATGTCATTGTCTCAGTTTCTTGACTAAGAAGAGCTTTATCGAGCATGGGAAAAAAATGCTTCACTGGTTTCTATGGCGATCTCCAATTTCAGTGTGAAGTAACAATCACAGAAACACCAATGGACAAAAGGTTAAAGAGCAGACTTCCTCCCTGTAAGTCATGTAAATGGCATGTTCATATATGCTCATACTACATGTATCCAGATATGAGAATTTGAAGTGTTTGTTTACAAATGTTCTCAGAGTTCAGGATGAATAGAATCATTCTTTGAGACAAAAATAAGCTAGCAATTGCTTTCTATTTTATTCCATCTTGCTTATACATCAACTCACAGATACCATTCATAACGTTTCCCTTTACAAATGAGAATTTGCACTTGATTCACATAATAAAATAGAAATTCTTGGTAATTCTATATCTAGATAGCTTTATTTTCATTTCTATTCAATGGGTGATAGTCAAACTTTTTTGAAAGGAATATTATATGTATATGTGTAGTTCTTGTTTGGAGACTGCTTGTTTTTTTGTAGAACAATAGCAAGCATTCTCTAGTTGAGAGAGCCAAGTAAGGAAATATTTAGTGGAATGGAGTAAAAGAGCAGCTAGATAGTATCAACTGCTTTACAGGGATATTTAGAAAGATTACTATCTTTTATATTAGTCTTTGTAAAGAAAATCAATGATATCCAGTTTTTTTCTAGGCACTGAGTTATTTCATTTTGAGAACCAGCTTTGTGCTTGACATTATTCTTTACATTATGGATTTAGTTACATGTAACAGAATCTATTCTAGACTTCCCAGTGATTTGTATGTGTGTCTATGCTCATGTGTGTGGTAGCTAAAAAGACACATTAATCTTCCATTGCTTGCGAAGGAGGCAAAAACATAAACAGTTTTTGTGTCTAGTTCAACAGGGACAGCAATGCCAACATTTCATCACAGATGCCACACAGTGGAAAGACTGGTATCTACACAAAAGATCTTAGATCCTGATGTCTACCATTGATCTGGATTCATCAGAGTTGCCTATGTTATCCAATACTCAAGTATTTCTTTTTTCCCAGACCCAGAGCATAGAGATTCTGTGAGAATTAAGTGATTGAGATTAAACAAACCTGTTTTGAGGTGTAAAGTAGTGACCAGTCAATTTTGCTTCAAGACTTTATTTAGCAAGAACAAAAGGATAAAATATAAGGTTGTCATTAAGAGTGAATCGCAAATACAATGATGTTGAAGCTGTAGTTCATACTTCTAGTGATGTGCACATTTTAGAAATTATTCTAAGGCTTGATATCTCTCTACCATGATGCAAGAACAACATATATTTATGTGAATTTTGTCCTTCCTTTCTCAAACATGATCTCTTTTGGACATTAACTTAACAAGAAACATCTGCATTTGGAATCCATACAGGAAAACTCTTTGGTGAACAAAACACTCAGTTGGCTATGACAAGCATTTCTATAACTAACGCTGTCTAAGTTGGATGACAAGCAGTCTTTCCATTGCATAGAGTCAAAACACTCCCACCTGCATTTCATTTCCTTATTACCTGCACCCCACTTCTGCTAAGACAGGACATTTTCCATCCCCTCTGCTTCTTCCTCTCCCAGAACAGGCTTTCGTGGAGATGAATAACTGCTCCGTGGTGACTGAGTTCATCCTCCTGGGAATCCTCCCCACAGAGGGCCTAGAGACTCTGCTTTTTGTGTTGTTCCCGCCCTTCTATGCCTGTACCCTGGGGGGAAATGTCTCTATCCTTGTGGCCATTATTTCCTTCACCCGCCTTCACACACCCATGTATTTTTTCCTGGGGAACTTGTCTATGTTTGACATGGGCTTCTCCTCTGTGACCTGTCCAAAATTCTACTCTACCTCATGGGATTTAGCAGACGTATCTCCTACTAGGACTGCGTCTCCCAGCTCTTTTTCTTTCATTTTCTTGGGAGCATTGAGTGCTTTCTCTATACTGTGATGGCATATGACCGCTTTGCTGCCATCCGCCACCCTCTCCACTACTCAGTCATCATGGACTCCAGGATCTGTGCGGCTCTAGCTGTGGGCACATGGCTGCTAGGATGCCTCCGTTCCAGGATCTTGACTTCTCTCACCTCCGCTTTACCTCACTGCGGCCCCAACAAAGTAGATCACTTCTTCTGTGATACACCAGCAGTCTTGCCACTGGCTTCTGCTGACACATCATAGCAAAGAGAGTGAGCTTCACTAATGTTGGTCTAGTATCCCTTGTCTGCTTTCTCCTGATTCTTGTGTCCTATCCTACCTAGAATTGCGATCTCCATTTTGAGTATACATTCAACTGAGGGACGTCAGTGTGCCTTCTCCACATGCAGTGCCCATCTTATTGCTATCCTTTGTGCCTGCAGACCCATCATCACTGTATACTTGCAGCCCACACCCAACCCCTGCTGGGAACTGTGGTACAAATTCTGATGAACTTGGTAGGACCAATGCTGAATCCTTTGATCTATACTTTGAGGAATAAGGAAGTAAAGATAGCTCTGAAAAAAAAAAATAGTGCATTGGAAGGGACCTGATTCTGAGGGATAGGAAGATAAAAGGGTTGAATCCGTTGCCCTAGAATTCTTTCTACGCCAAGATGTGAAATTTTAATGTGGATTTTTCACACGTGATGGTAACTTGGAACGTTTAAAGCAGAGGAAATGATTGGAATACTACACAATATTATCTTTTTGTATATTTATAGGTGCTTATACTTTGCCATTAAAATAGCTTAGTCTTGGTTGTTGTTATTTGCTTTTCTTTAAAGTACTATCCACCTAGAAGAGGAGGTCTCTCTCACAGAAGCATGGTTCACTATTACCCATTTAGTCCCTTTGTACTATGTGTGAGTCAAACTTAAGTAGAAAGCCAAAAATTAGGAAAAAGAAAGAAGTCAGTAATTGAACAAGAGTATTGGCATATTCTTTAATTTTCTTTCATATATATATATATATATATATATATATATATATATATATATATATTTCTTGGGAACAATTTTTATACACAGTTACAATAGTTGACAAACTTAGTTAAGCTTTTTAAATTTAAATTTTTATTTTCTTTTAATTTTTAGATTATAATGTAGTTATATTTCTCCCTTGCCTTTATTCTAAACCCTCCCATATATTCCCCCCACCACTTTCTTTCAGATTCATGTCCTCTTTTTACACTAATTTTTATTGTGTGTGTATAACCTAAATATAACTTGCTTAGTGTGTACAATATTACTTGTATGCATGTTTTCAAGTCTGACCATTTGGCACTAAACAACTAATTGGTGTGCCCTTCTCGACGGACACACCTGCTCCCAGCTTTCCTAAGTTGCCTATAGTTCTCTGTGTTCTGCAACCCTACATACACAAAGAAATATATAGCTATATTTTTATGTACAAAAATATGTTTTGACTTATGTACTTTTTGTGTAATGGTTAAACCTAGATATTTACACATATACTATCCTGCTCATAATTTGTGATGAAAATCAATTATCAATATTCTACAAACAGATAACACATGGTCACTACCTATAGTTACCATGCTATGCAATAAATTCTTGAACTGATTGCTCCAATGTAACTAATAAATTCATCTTTTAAACATCATTTTTTTTCTCAAATCCAAACCCCTTATTCTAGTTCCTCCATTTTCCTCTTTGTTTGAGAGCACTGAAGTCTTTTAGATTCCATAATTGGTTTTCTATATTTAGTATTTGTTTTCTAACCTGGCATTGTTCACTCCACTGCCATCCACATGGACTCCTTTGATTCCCAGTTTTCTCACATCTTGCTTTGTAAGGTTGAGTAATACTTCATTATGCACATGAGACATATTTTCATTACCCATTCATCTGTTGATGGACACTTAAGTTGATCCCAGAGTCTGTTACAAATAATGATAAAGTGATCATAGGCATACAGACATCTTTTTGACACTTCCTTTATATAGTCTTACAAATCTGATAGTGGGATTTAGTGGGATTATTGGATCACATGGTAAATTTACTTTTGAAGAAACTTAACACTGTTTTCAAAACTGGATGCATCTTTCAATTTGCATTCCTACTTGCAGATGTTGCCTTTCCTCACCACATGTGCTACAGTTTGTTGTTTTACCTTTTGCCTTTGTCATAATAGCTATTCTTATAGATGGGACATTTGTTCATTGTGATTTTTACTTGCATTTCTCACTGTTATCAGACTAAATGCTAGCACTAGAAAAAAGTGGTTTTACTTTTCCCCCAACTACCTGGAAAGAAAATAATTTTCAATGACAGTTTCTTTGCCTTTCCCATGCTTGACCCCACATTTAACTTCTTTGCTTGAAACTCCCTATATAAATGAATGATATTAGCAATGACCTTATGAAAAATGAAATGCTTTGTGACTAGTATTTTCTACTTAGTCCCATTCCCATTAGACTGCATTTTCATGTCACCATTAATGTGATGGTTGTATTTTTTTGTTTGTTTGGTTTTTTTTTTTGTTTGTTTGTTTGTTTTTTGTTTTTCGAGACAGAGTTTCCCTGTGTAGCTTTGTGCCTTTCCTGGAACTTGCTTTGTAGCCCAGGCTAGCTTCGAACTCACAAAGATCCGCCTGCCTCTCGAGTGCTGGCATTAAAGGCGTGTGCCACAACCGCCCAGAAGACAGTTGTATTTTTACATCAAATCATTGAATTGATTGAGCGGTTTTGCAAGTACTCAAGGAACACAGGATCCCAGCGATATTATCCCAGTATTCCCACACTAACCACTTGTTTCTTATCTGCTCTATGTATTATATTTCTGGAAAAAATTCTATTGGAAAATACTTGAAGGCTTCTGGACCTCATAATATTTGCGACACTAAAAACATAATATACTGTCTTTTAAAACTTCAAGGTTTTAAAACATATCTGAAACTCAGCTTTATCTTTTTGCTATTTTTTTTTCTTTTTTTGCCATGGTAGGTTGGACAAGTTTCCCAAGTTCATTCAGTCACCTGCCAAACAAGAAAGAAACTGTGAAGGAGCATTTATGATTATTTTGCTTCTTGGAACTTCTTCAGTTTTTTATGCATACCAAATACTTTTAGTTTTGTTTATAAGTTCCTGCAGGGAATTTTTGTGGATCACTTCCTGGACATACATACCAATGAATATAGAGAACTTTGGCTGGATCCTTTGTATCAACTATATAATGTGCATACAACTTCAACTGTTTATTCCTTTCACCACGTCCTAAGGCGTTTGACTGAGGTTCAAACCTCCTGACTGCGTTAGAGAAATATAGACAGATTCAGTGACAAATTCTCCTCTGTCCTCTTTCCAAGGAAGCCATGGCTATGGCCATCGTGCCCGAGAGCTCAACCTCCTTCAAATCCTCTGAATCTTTTCAAGTACCAGAGTTATTTTTTTAAAATAAATAACCTCTTCTTTAATTCAGACTTCACATTTCTATATTTTGTGCATTAATATGTAGATTTTTCACTTATAAAGTCTTTAGACTTGTTGGATATTGTGGCAGATATTACATAATTACATTAAGTCAAATTTATCTGCCTATCAGATTCCCTGGAGAAGCAATTCAGTTCACAATATTAAATTCTATGTTTATGAATGATGTTCAGCTTTCATGTAAAATCTCACCATAGTATTCTCACTCTGTGCTGTTAGACTCAGCCATAATAGAATTCTCAATGATAAAATACGAGACCAGTTCACACTGCTTTAGGGCTGAACATATGTATATTGAGTATTTTTCATACGCACAATGCTTATCAGAACACCTTTGATTCTGTGAAGTTGTTACATTTTAAAAACATGAATACAGATATGGAGAAATTAAGCTATTTCTCTTGCTAATAGTTGCACAACTAGAACTAAATGACCAGCAGACTGACTTCAGTGCCCTTGTTTTTAGCATCTTCTTTACACAGGCATCATAAATACAGAGAAACATCAAGAGCAAGAAGTAACCGATTGTTTCTGCTTGTGGGATCTTTCATGAGATTTTTTTCTATTGGTGAGGGGAAGTGCTGTGTGACCTAAGCTATGGGGAATAAATGGATGTGGAAGATTATTAAAAATCAATACTAGTGGGACAGTGAGCAAACCAGAAAACTTTGGACATGCATGAAAGCATTTAGGCAGAATGTGCATATTGATTTAAAAGAAAACTGTATGGTTAGACTAAAAATTGAATGGATGTGAAGGGTGTTGTGAAGAAAGAATGTAGAGGGTAATAAAGTGGACAGTAACTAGACCTGTTCGTTTTATACCATGAAGAACCCTAAATCAAGGTGAGACGTATGTCCAGTTTTACCGGGTAAGATGCTCCATGATGCTTAAAATCACATAGTCCCCAAAATGTTCTCTGCTATAAGAGATATTATATGTGCATTTGCTTTTCTACAAAGCTAAGGAGGACTTGTTAATTGAGACGATATTACTGGGAAGAATGAGTGGCCAAATCAAGTCAGCATGCATTCATTTCCAGCCAATGTCTAGATTAGAGGAGGATAGGCAGATCATTAATAAAACCAATACGTCTGTCTTGTACTTACCATCTAAAGCACATCAGTATTTGTACTATCAGATGTAGTGTCACAGTCCAGCTACTTATGTCCAGGGAACCCTTGTTCTCCATTATCTTAGGTCATGCAGGAACCTCATGGTAGGGTAAGAATAGGATCCTACAACAGATCATGAGACTAATTTCTCTGACCTATATAATAACAAGTATATCACTTAAGCTTGTTTTTATCCAATATAAGTAAGCAATGTTCCATTTTGTTCCATGATATAACATAAAGCAGCAAATATCATGGGTTCCACACTTTCTAAGCTTAAACTAATCATGATTAAGTGTGTGATAGAGATACTAAACTCTGTAGATTAGGGGATAGTAACTAGAGATTGAGGGATAAGCCACAGGAAAACTCAGTGCCTATCTGAAGCATGTTTTAAGTAGAAATAATCCCATAAGAGAGCATCAGATAAACAGGTATTCTCATTTGGGGGCAGAATTTCACATAATCAGTAGGATGTGGTTGATTCTTATGCTTCTAAGACAAGTGAATCACCAAGAAGAGGCTGTAAATGTTGGTCATTTGATCACAGACCTGGTGATTGATTATTGTCACTGAGTTTAATATATATTATTAATATAATTAATTATATTATAGTAAGTATAATATAACTAATATATAATTAATTATATATTTATGCTCTGCACCTTCAGATTCACTTTATTCACTGTACTTAAATTGTTCTTTTCCACATTGTGATGGTTAGTTTTGATTGTTAATAACATGGGAACAGAGTCTCAGGAAGTTGTTGTCTAGAGTAGGTTGGTCTGGGGGAAGGCCTGTGAGTTGGTTTTGATGAATTAGGAAAACTCACCATGAATGTGGTTGGGATATGGGCAGGATCCTACAACAGAGAGAGAGAGAGAGAGAGAGAGAGAGAGAGAGAGAGAGAGAGAGAGAGAGAGAGAGGAACTAGAGTTGGGGGGGGCAAACTGGCATGCTTGATTTATTTCATTGCTGTCTGTTCTTGACTGTGGGTATAATGTGACTAGCTCCTTTATTCACCTGCAAAGATAAACTATAATTCAGAATTGTGAGGCAAAACTTTTCTTCCTTACATTGCTTTTGTTGAGACTATATTATCACAGCTGTAGGGAATGAAACCAAGACAATCATCCTTCAAAGAAATTAAAACAAGTTTCTCTTCTACTAGTACATTTGTTAGTTCTTTGCTAATTACTCAGGTACTATGCTCATTGACTGGGTGGTAATGTATCTTAACGTAAGAAGTATATTAGGAAAGACTTTTATTTGATTGAAGAAAACAAAAAGGCAGAGACTCCATTAGATTCATTTGTATTAATCTAATGTTCAACAGTATTTTTCAGAACTATTTTAGTTTTTAATTATTTTCTGTATCTTGATAGTCTCATTCATATATACAATGACACAGGATCATATTTGACCTACATTTCTAGACTCATATTCTTTGAATATTCCCTTATCACATGTCTTCCAAACTTCATGTCTTGTTTTCAGCTTAAAAAACATAACCCAATAGTCCAGGTAGTGCTGCCCAGGGCCATCTACTAGAACAGAGGAAACCTACTAGTGATTGTATCCTCAATGAAGAATGACTTCCCCCCAACACACCAAAACAACAACAACAACAACAACAACAACACTCTAACCATTGCTAGTATGAGTTGGGGCCTGGAGATTGTCTATGCCATTGGTGCTAGAATTTATGATGACTTGGACTTGTGCAAGTCTTATGCATGTAACCTCAGCATTTCACAGCATTCCTTTATGTACTCATGCTCTTACAGTCTTTCTATCTGTTCCTTCTGCAAACTTCCCTGATCCTTGGTGGTGGTCGGGTGAATATAGATGCCTCCTTTGGGAGTGAGTTCTGGGCTCTTCTCCTGAGAACCTGTGCATCTCTTTATTGTCAACTGCTGTTCACTACAAAAAAAAAAGAAGCTTTGCAAAACGATATTTAGAGCAACTCAGGTCTCTGGGTATAAATACAAATATTTAGAAGACACTTTGACAGCATTAGTATTTAGAAAAATAACAAAAGCAGGTTTCTACCCTAGGTCCTATGACCTCTTCAACCATGGGCATTTAACCAAGCTTGCAGTACCAGGTATTAAATTTAATCCTCTCAAAGGCCTTAAACCTAATTGGAAAAAAGTTGGTTACCCTATAACAGTTGTTACACTATTGCACTGGTAGGTTTGTCTTGCCTAGCAAGTCAGGACTGCAGCAATCGATGTCCAGTGCTAGATAAGATACATCTTCTCCCCAAGCAGCCTGCATAGCACTTTCCAATAATATGAAAGCTAGCCAATAGGGACTTCCTGGTTATTTTAAAGTGACTTATCTGTGTCCTGTAGTCAAATTGTGTCATGTTTTCAGAAATAGGTTCTTACCATATAGTCATGGTAGGTAAACAATGCAAATGGAAATGCCCTGTGCTATTTTAGCATCTTCTGGGGCCTCCTTGACAAATAACTCTTAAGGAGGTACCCTATACCTTGTACTTGTATTTTAATCTAATAACACATGTCTTCTGAATGCAACATTTTCTACCCATGCAGAGTAATATTTTTTCTTAGCATTGTACTTTGAAATTTGCTTTGTAAGTAGTGAGTTTCCATAAGGCTTTTTACATAGACTGTTAGTTTGGGTTAACCCACCTACCATCCCTTACTCTCCTCTATCTTCCATTAATCCTTTATTTCTCAGTATTCCTACCACCTCTTTCATTTCATGTGTGTTCCACTATCCTTCAACTTATCTTTTAAGTTGGATTGTGAAATAGTAGGCTTCCACAACCCTTTTCTTTTGGTTCTTCCCTCCTCTTTACCCCTTGGTTTCTCCTATACTCCCACATCCCTCCCTGCTTGTGGATTTCTGTTCTCAGTATCACGCTTCAGTAATTTTGTTCCATCTATAATATTTTATTTCCCATTTAATGTGTCCCTTAGACCTCTTTCTATTCTTCTACATTTGCTCTAAGTTAAATACACAAATAAAACATTTGAAGCTAGTATTTACATGTGAGAGAGAACACATGGCATTTGTCCTTCTGAACCTGAGTTACCTTCTCACCCAGCAGTTTTCTGGTTCTATCCCTTTAATTTCAAATTTCAATTTTTGTTACAACTGTACAATATTCTATTGTGTATACATGCCCCATTTTTTTTCTAGTCCATTCTTCTGTTAATGGACACCTGTGTTGATTCTATTTCATATCCATTGTCAATAGAACACTGAAGGGTATGGCTATGCAAATGTCTCTGTGTTAGTAATCTACTCACATCACTGGTCTCTTGAGAATGCTGAGTTAGGAAATACATGGTAAGACATTCACCAGAGTCCCTGTTACATATTAAAAACTTAAGCAATACCATGTGAGCTTTTTGTTTTAGAGACTCTAATAATCTTCAATTACATCTGATAAATCCCATTCCCTTTTTAATAAAGAATTAAAAACCAGAGGCAAAGGCTTAAAAACTCAAGTAATTATGCTATAAAATTTATCTATTGAAACTATTTTGAACTATTTTATAAAGTATAATTTTAACTTATGAATCAAAGAATCACTATGAATTATAAATTAAAACGTTAGGGATTTAGCTGTCTTTTCATAATATGTATCCTTAATTTAGACATTTATCAAAAAGCACTATAATATTTAAAGAAAATTTTAAATACAGGTATAGGGGCTTATGACTATAATTCCTGCCCTCAGAAAGCCATGATAGAATCACTGTGTGTTAAGTTCAGCTTGAGATATATAGTAAGTTCCACAACAGCCTGGGCTACAGTGGGAAACTGCCTCAAAAAGAAGAAGAAGAAAAAGAAGAAGGAAAAGGAGAAGGAGAAGAAGGAGGAGGAGAAGAAGAAGAAGAAGAAAAAGAAGAAGAAAACATTAGTTCAACTTCTGTGATATTAAAAAACCGTGGATTATAATATAGGTAAAAGAGAAGAAAAATCCAAGATTCAAGAATGATTATGCATTGTACTTGTATAGGACATTTAAAAATAATGAAACATAGAATTAACAGGAGCTAACTTTATTAAATGCTAACGGGAAGATTAATTAAGAGACATAATGATGAAAATTGCCTAGAACCAAACAAATACAAGACGCAAGTAATACCTTCTCCTATATTTTATTTCTTTTATATTATTTTGAAGTAGAGTTTAAGTCATTTTTTATTTCAGACAGTAAATGTTCTAGGGTTTGTAGTTACATATTTGTTGCTGAATATCCTGAAAAAGATAAATTAAGGAGAAAGTTTGGATCAAAATTTCTTGGAGGTATAGTTTATCATAGTGAGGAAACCATGATAGCAAATAAGAAAGACATGGTATCAGGGACAGGAATTTAGATGGTCGCATAGCACCTGAACACAGGAAGCAAAAAGTGAATAGAAAGTAGGTCTGGTCCCAGTGATCCATTTCTTCTAGTGAGGTTCAACCTCCTACGTGTTTCCTAACCTTCCCATAAAGTGCTACCAGCTGGGCCCAAGTGTTGGAGCATCTGAGCATATACAGAATGTTCCCCATTTAAAATCTACAACACTGGTAAACTCACAAATCACTGGGAATAGTGAAACTTTCATCATTATGTGCTCATCTATATAACTGTATGGTCAGGAAAACCAAAGCACAGACATATGTATACACATAATCTACATTCATGGATCTGCTGATACTTAATTTTAGGAGTAAATTAAAATGTACCACAGGTGGAAGTCACAGACATTTTCTTAGCTTTTCCAGTTTGTTCCTAAACTCAACATGTGGAAAGTTCTTGAAATGGAGATTCCAAACCAACCCCTGTTCCTTGTTGGAACATCTATTTATATTTTTACTCCCTATGTCCCTTTTTTCCATATCAGCAAATTCTTTCCTGTTTATTGTGATATGAAATGCTGTTAACACAAAAATAACAGATTGTGCTTCCCCCAAACGCACATGAATAAATTAGAGGAAGTAGGAGGTAGACTTGGAACAACAAACAGTAGAATAGCCGCTGGACTGTCAGACAAAGGCAATCTGTTTCGCCTCATGATTTCCTTTGAAACAAGAAAATGCCCATTGCTGCTATCCGCAGCCCTGACTACAAATGATAATGCCTTTTTAGTACACACAGAATTGTTTGTGATTTCCAAAGTTCTTAAACTCAAATCAGTTGGCTTTATTCTTAGGGTGTCAGATTGGTAAAGTTAAAAAAAAAATCTTGTCATCATTTTAAATACAGATATTAGAACAAAGCGTTTCCAAATAACTTGGGGAATTTGCTCTGAGATTGTTATTTTATAGTAAATGCACTGTGTACCAGAGAAACAGACACAATAACTTTAAGAGACCCTCTAGGTTCTGATCCTGCAGGGGTTAATGATAATCAGAGGAAATGCATGCATTTGTTCAAACTGTAAGATGTCAATCAGAAAGTTTGTAGAGGGTGGTGTAGGCTGTTCAATTTTGGAACCATGTAAAAAAGAGAAAAATTTAAGATAAATATTTACAATGAAGTATACTATATGCAGTGAGAAAATTAAGCAAATAAATTGACAAATGAAAACATTAAATTCTCAAAATAAAGCTTACCCAGATGTAGAGGGGAATAAGAGTTGTTGAAATGTACTCTGTATGTTTTCAGAACATGGGAATTTATTTATATTGACATTTAAGTAATAAATGCAGCCACAAATTAAAGCACTGTGTGTAGTGAGTCCCTGACTCTGGTCTAGGGAGTGGGGTGAATGTGACAAAAATTTCACAGATGAGAAACATAGTGTTTTCTTTGAATGGGAAAAGGAATTTTATATCCTGGGAATTTTGTGTCTCTAGTTCTGTCTATTTATTGTGGTCCTATTGTTAACTGCATTATTCACATTTTTATTCATCAAAACAAGAATGGTTAACTGGATATAGCTCATCCTAATTTAATGTTCTTCCTTAATTTACTAAAAAATGCAAAATAATAAAGAATTTGGAACCTATTAAATTCTCTATCATTTATTATTATTATTTTTTTAATTTGGCTTCTTCAGTCTCTCTGAAAAGAACTGCAGTTCGAAGGTTTTTTCCATTTGTGTGATAAATTGAAATTTTGCTCTTCAGACTTACTATATTATGTACCAGAATATTTCTTGAACACACACACACACCACACTCTTAATCTAGGAGATATACTTATATCTCCTAGATTAAGAGTAAAGTAACAAAATGGGACTACTATATGCCTCAAGGCAGCATGATTGATTAACAGTAGTTAAATCCACATTTCAGGGGTGGATTTTCTGTGTGCAGGGAAAATTAGGTTTCCAAGACAACAGAGCTGAAGGTCAGATGTCTAGACAGACTAATTCACTGACTTCATTAGTACCACGCTGACATCCTTTGGAGCCGCTGCTGGGTTTCTGTTGGCTATGTACCAACATTGGGAGATGAAGGATGAACTGTTATTATGCTGATACCACTGATGAAAAAATAACTCAAGTATATTAAAGCTGAAAGGACCTGGACTAATTTGTAAGAGCCAAATCCAAGCTAAGGTTCCTATTCCAATTGTATCTCATTAGCAACTAAAGTGCTGTGTAGGCAGAGAATCAATAATGCTGAGGAACAGTATAAAGTTGGAAGCAGAAACAGAGGCTAGAGAAGATAATTAACATGAAATAACCTGCAGTAGCAATCTTATACATTTCCTATACTCCTATTTTATTTATAAAGACTAAATGGAATAATGTACCTTTTGTATTAAATTCCATAACAAATCCATTTTATTGTTTTAAAATATTTTCTCTCCAATAACTCTGAGTTACTTCAGACAGATAAACTATGTTAATTCTGCTGCAGCAACAATCCTACATACCCCCCCTCCAGGCTAAGCATTATTGACATAATATTTTGGAAAATGTATCTGTAGACTCTATTGTTTCCTTTTAATTTAGTGATTTTGGTTTTTCTTCTTCTTCTAGCTCCCATTCTCCATTTTTAGGAAATCCAGCATTTCATAGCGAAGAAGCAGAGTTATTTAGTAGTACATGGAGACCAGCAGGAGGGCATGAAGGCACCAGAGAAAGTAATGATAGAAGAGGTATGGGGAGTAATTACACCATGAAAATGTCATAATGAAACCTGTTATTTTATAGAACAACTTAAAATCAATTAACAAAACAAACTAACCATCATGGCAGCAGCAGCAGCAATAACAGTACACCCTTGTCATTTAAAGATGGATTTAGTGCCTGGGATTGTCTTAGATGGTAACGATTGCCTCTGACTGGAAAGTTTTAAAGAACCATACAACTAGGCTGACATCAATCCCAAACACAGGTTTGCTATTTGCTTATTTGTGTCTTGATCACTCCTGCCTTTTGGGGCAGAAAAGATCCATGGCAGCTTCTGTCTTCATCACTGAGCCTAGCTCTGTGTGTTTCATATGGGACACGTACACCCTTCATGATAGAGCTTATTAGAATGGCTACTGCTGACTTTCAAACCCCTGGCACAAATGTCCCATGTCACACTGAGGTTCTAATCTTTGTCTCCCCAGTCCCCAAACACTGCTATAGTTTAACTTTTTTCCTAGTAAATTTTTTTATTTAGTTTTGTTTTGTCCTTCAATTGACTTATTTTATGTCCCACCTCAAATAGATCCCTTCCAATGCTCAGTCAGATTTGTCTATTTTCCCAAACCTTCTTTCTTGATCTCTTGAGGCCACTTTAGTGCTGTGCATGGTTTGGCATTCTGAAAGCTCCATGGCAATGCTTTAAAAAGTGTGGTGCTCTACGGACCCTACAATCTCCACACCCTGCCCCTTGTCCTTAATGCATGAGCTGGCTGTTTGGAAACTGGGGCTTATGTGAGGACACATTGCTCAACCTGGAAGGAGGGGTCTGGACTTGCTGGTACTGAATGTACCATGTTGAGCTGAATCCCGAGGGGAGTCTTTGCCCTGGAGGAGATGGGGATGGGAGGGAGGGGCTGATGGGAAGGGGGGGCAGGGGTGGGAGGAGGGAGGACAGGGGAACCTATGGCTGATATGTAAAATTAAAACACAAATATCCATATAAAAATAAAATTTGAAATGAAAAAAAAAGGGGGTGGTGCTCTAATTGACTGCCATGGGCTGGGGCGATGTGGAAACTATGGTCAGTTAAAGCAACTCACCAGAGTTCTTATAGAATTGAAGTGGATTCTCACAGTTCTTTACTTTGAAGAAATGTGAATTCACACCTGGAACAGTGATCTTACCCATAATGTCTGTAAACCCCTGGTAAGCTCAAAGTCTCACATGTGTAATATGAGGTAATTCTTCACAATCCATCCATAGGAGAAGGTAGGTGTTTATGAAAGGAAGTGGTCAGACTGTGGCAAGCCTGACAACACTGCTGCTGCATCTTGGGTGGGGTCATAGGCAGATGTCCACTCTACTGTTGCTTAGAATGCAGTACGAGTCCAAGAAGTGATGAACTAGGGTCTCAGTTGAAGTGAGTGTCCTTTTTTCTAGTCTTTATTCATATGGCTGTGAACATAGAATTATTTAATGTGAGCCATTTACATTTTTGCATAAGTATATGGAAAATTCTTTTTATGTTAATACTGTATTTTACACAACTTCTGTATTTTCTATTTGTCATGAATATATTCCTAGAGTTTCTTGGAAAGGTAAGCTTCTATATATCAGAATCAGAATTTCAGAATGATTTTTTTTTACCAGTTTGATAGGTGCATAATCTGTTCTAAACAAGCCCCCTGCCCCCACATGTTGTTCAGGAAAAGTGGAACAATAAAGAAAATGTTATATTGATGAATAGTATTTTAATTAAAATTTAAGTGTCTCCAATTTGACTCCTGCTTAGAAAAAATGAGATGCTTTTCTTATTTTCCCAAGCCAAATCCTCCATTATCAGAAAGGTTATCCCATGCCTACTGATGTACGAGTGACAAGGGAAAGTAAAAGGAAGCAGATAAAAGCTTTGGGAATAAGTGGTAGTTAATTAATCTGCTCAGTAAAGCTAATTATGTATCAGGAGTTTCTGTACCAATGGGAATTATGGCAAGTATTTAATTTAATTTTAAGCAGTGCTGTGAGATGTATAAGAAAAATACCTTTCAGTAAAGCAAGTAAGTTGAAATAATTTAAAAGGCTTATTCAAGTTTGCTCAGGATAGGAATAATTAGGATTTAGACACATGCCATTTTCAATTAAATTAAAAATGATAATTATGAAACATGAGAAAGTAATAGGGCATTTTCTAATGTTAATGAAAAAATTAGCAAGCCAATGTAGTAGAATAAAAGAAGAGAATATAAATGATTAAATATTAGGTAGACAAAAAAAAACCATATATTTCTCTATGCTTAGATCAATGTTCTTGCTAAAAACATCTAGAAAATTTATTCACAAAGTTTTAATTTTTGTTGCCATCAGAGATCTGTCAAGATATCTAGGAAACAAAATTGCCCTATACAAATTAGGTTGCAGTTTAACAACTTGTTCTTTGATTCATAATCCTATAATAGGCATAATTCTCATGATCTCAGAAAAGAAGCTAGGGAATGAACCATGAAAAGTAGAATAGGGTTTTAAAGTCATTTTACCAAAAGTGATAAAATTAAGTATTTATAATCTGCCAAGGATGAATAACTCAAGAAAATGCAGAATGTTGATAGCCATGATCTTTGAAGGGATAGAGTATGGGCATGTTTATAAGGTCAGGAGAGAGAATCAGCCTTAGCAAGAATGAATTCAAGACTTATGTCAGCTCAGCCTCTGACAGAGTTTGGGTCTACTGGCCTAATGTAACACAAATAAAGCATAGGGTCATTTGTGTTAGAAGAATAATGATGACATTTAAAAAAGCATAATGTTTTTCCATGACATAATCCAGCATTTTTATTACTATTAGGATAAAAAGCAGTATAAGCAAGGCAGAGACAATAAGAGACTATATAGTCTCTACCCTAAATGGATATCTATAACACATGCCTTTCCTCAGGGCTCAGGGATACTCATGGAAGAGGGAATAAAAAGATTATGAGGGCCACAGGTTCTGAAGGACAGCTGTGAAAGATTTTTCCAGACATGACAAGGATGTTTCACATGTGAACCTACAGTGGCTTTGACTGCATACACAAGGCCTGCCCAAAACCAAGAAAGCCTTAATTTCAATGTGGATGAGGGACTATCTTACCAAGTCCTTCTGCCTTAGGAACTCCTGTTAGTTTGATGGCTACTTGGGCAGAGACAATAAGTTTGATTTTGGGATGCAGGCCCTAGTAGGTTGCCCATGCTTCATTGGATGATTCTACACCCATGGACATACTGGCAGTACTAGGTGGATTCAATATCTTAATAACTGAATACATGAAGTTGGGAGGGGCAAGTGAAGAGAGTAGTATGAGAGGAATTGGAGGGGAGGGAGTAAGGGGTTATTTTCATCTAACCATATTATATGCATGCATGAAATTCTCAAATAAAAGTTTTACATATCTGAAAAAAGCCGGACCAACTATAAAAATAAATAACTTTCATAGACACAAACATAAACGAAATAATACACCTATTTGACACAGATTTTAAATAAAATATATTAATATCATTAAATTGAATGAAAAAAAGAGGACATGACTGCTTCCAGGTATGAATGAGAAGGATTATTGTAGATATAAGGGAAAAAATAGCCAGAGGCATCTAAAGTGATTCAGAATAAACTTGGCCATGAGAGCCAAGGGCTAGTGGGAAATGAGAGATGAAGAGAAGAGTGTGGGAGCAAGGAGAAAATCTGGGAACCCAGAGAACAAGAAGGCATTTAGCCAAAACCTCTGAGGTTATGTGGAGATCAGAGGCTATGCTAAAGGAAGAGTTTAGGGTAGAGGGAAAGGTGAGAAATGTTCTTTGGAGGAACTGAGTGAGATTTGTCCTGGGTGTCTTTGACCTAACATTAAATCATAGAAGGCAAAATTTTATTGAAGAACTAATCTCCTAAGAGAAAATTACATGATTTGCAAAATATCAATAACTGATATTAATATCAAAATACATTATGTTACAGAACTTTGAGCACAACTGAAGATAATATCATAGAACTGGAAGATAGTTTTCAATAAAATAAGCACAACAAAACACTGAGATATAAAGAAGGAAGTAAAATTGTTGTAGAATATTATTTTAAGATGTGTTACATTTGTTTGTGCTGTGGTACATTTATTTAATGATGCAAAAATGTGCTGCATTCTTTTATGTTGCATTTGCTTAACTCTGTGAAGCTGTGTTACTGTGCCTATCTAAAATATCTGATGGTCTAATAAAGAGCTGAATGGCCAATAGCAAGGCAGGAGAAAGGATATGTGGGACTGGCAGGCAGAGAAAAGAAATAGGAGAAATCTGGGGGTAAGAGAAGAAAGATCAAAGAATGAGAGAGGAAGGAGGAGGATGCTAGGGGCCAGCCACCCAGCTACACAGCAAGCAATGGAGTAAGAAGTAATGAAAGATACACAGAATAGAGAAATGTAAAGGCCAAGAGGCAAAAGATAGTTGGTATAATTTAAAGTTAAGAAAATCAGAAAGAAACAAGCCAAGGTAAGGCCAGGCATTTATAATTAAGAATAGGCCTCTGTGTGTGATTTATTTGGGAGCTGGGTAGTGAACCTCCTCCCCTTCCCAAAGAGCCAAAAGAGCCCAAAGACCAAAGACCAAAGGCATAAAAAATCCAACAACATTTTGGTGCCCAATGTGGGGCTAGAATAAAAAGCTACTACATAGAATATACTTGAGACTAGATAGCTCATGGGCCCTGGAAGCAAACAATGCTGTTATTCTGCTAACAGAACATAGAAATAAACTGACTGCTAATGACATATTGTTATACCCATAGAGAACTGTACCATTCAACTTTCATAAAAGAGACTTCTTGCAGTACATGGTAATTAACACAAACCCACAGCTAGATAAGTTATTGAGAATGAGAGAGTTTGAAGTGCTCAGCCCTAAATAAGACATTTATATCACATTCCTCTCATCAAGGCTCTAGGGTTTATCCAGAAGAGGGCAGGGGCAGAAAGATTGTAAGAGCCAGAGATGGTGAATGACTTCAGGAAAACATTGTTTTCTAAACACAACAGGACAGATGTACACATGAACTGACAGAGACTTCTAACATGCACTATATCTGTACAGGTTCAAGTCATACAAGGAGGAGGGGAATTGAACACAGTTATGCCAAGCCAACAAGCTATTTGGAGTTGATAGCTACTGGCAGAGGGAAAATCAGTTTTCCCTAGTGGATTGACACTAGGTACAACAAACCACACTATAGGTCAGGCTTCATGCTCAGGAGTAGTTGGCCAACACAAATAAGACCCCATGTTTTGGGGTTTTATTTTGTTTACGTTTCTTTCTCTTTTTTCCTGTTTTTTTGAGGCATGGTTTCTTTGTGTAATTTTGGTGCCTGTCCTGGTTCATTCTATAGAACAGGCTCTCCAAATCACAGAGATCCTCATGGCTCTGCCTCCCAAGTGCTGGGATTAATGGCATGCACCGCCACCACCCAGCCAGCTGGGTGGGTAGGGAGGTGGAAAAGGATCTGGCAGAGTTAGGGAAGGGGAAGTATAAAATCAAAACATATTGTATGGAGTTCTCAAACAATATATAAAAACTTTTAAAAATTATAAAGAACATATGTGAGAACTTGGAGAAATGAAGAAATAAGTTAATAGATTTACACACTATTAACAATCTCATCACGATGAGGAGACACATAAAATGAAAAGAAAACTACATGATATAGGAAGATGGTAAAAAGCAATTGAATAATAAAAAAATCTAAAATTTAATGTTCCTTTATCCTAAAGAAATAAAAGTGTGATTGATATTTAAATTATTTGAAAAAGGAAGACAATGTGATCACACTTTTAGAAATGTTGGCTCAAATAATGGGCAATTTAAAATTCTCTGCTCAAGGAAAACATATGTAAAATGCAGGGGAAAATATCACTGATATTACTGGTCAGGCCTATTTGATATGTGTGTGGATGAATCAGTTCTAATTATTTAAATATTATTCATATTCACATTGTAGAAACAAATAATATTCAAAACAAGCTATATATGATTGCTATGTGTGACCACCATAAATTTTTGTTTCCTATTTTTTGCTTCAGCTTCTTATATTAAATTTGTTCTTAGGTAAGTTCACATACATACATATTGTGTACTGGCCACTGTCACCCACTGTTCTTTCCCATCTCCCAACAACCTCTGATTCTACCCCTCCTCCTCCAAAATCTTTCCGTCATGTTCATGTCTAATTGTTTTCATTCCTTAGCGTTAAGCCTGAAAGTCCGAGGTCAAGCACCAAAACCCACAAAAGGTAGAGGGAACCAACAGGGTGTGAGTAGCGCTGCCCACATTCACTCAGATGTGGGGCTGACCTCTGGGGTGTGGGAACTACCAGAGAGTGTACCGCTAAGGAAAAGTGACTCTGTCTACCTCAGCAGCCACTGACAACTGTGGCACTAACTCTACAGCCCCTCTGCTAAGGGTAGGGCCTCAGGATCTCTCCTTCATTCCATGACGGAATTTTAAATTGGTTGATCTTGTGCAGGTCTTATGCATGTAACCATAGCTCCACAGATTCTTGTGTGCAACAGCCATGCCATCGCCAGAAGATGGCATTAAGAAGAAGAAGGAGAAGGAGAAGGAGAAGGAGAAAAAGGAGAAGAAGAAAGCTGAAGGTAAATTTGATAGAAAATAGAAAACACTCCATGAATCCGTGTTATTCTGAAGCACATTTTCTATAATAGCCTAACTAAACAGCCGTCACATTTCCCATCTACATAGCTCCATTCTTGAAACTTCTGTTTCAGCATTTTTCTTAGTTAGTTCATGCACGTATTTCTGCCGAATAAATATGTCTGAGTGTTGTCATTTACACTTAAGTGTGGCTTTCTCACCGAGGTGTGGTGGTATTGTGTTCCCCAAAATATTGTGCACCCTCATAAACTTATCTGAGGTCAGAGTACAGAACAGCCACAATATTAAACACAGAGGATAGGCAGTGGTAGCCCACACCTTTAATCCTAGCATTCCAGAGGCAGAAATCCATCTGTTCAAGGATACAGCCAAACATGGTGACTCACACCTTTAATTCCACAAAGGGAGCCTTTAATCCCAGGGAGTGATGGTATGAAGCAGAAGGGTATATAAGGTGTGAGGAACAGAAACTAGAAGCATATGGCTGGTTAAACTTTCAGGCTTTCGAGCAGCACAGTTCAGCTGAGACCCATTGGGATGAGGACACAGAAGCTTCCAGTCTGAGGAAACAGGATCAGCTGGAGAACTGGTGAGGTGAGGTAGCTGTGGCTTGTTCGGCTTCTCTGATCTTCCAGTGTTCATCCCAATACCTGGCCTCAGGTTTGATTTTATTAATAAGACCCTTTAGAGATTCATGCTACACCACGGTCCTCAACAAGCAAGCAGCTGCACGCTGTTGGCACATGACCTAGGCCCATTCCTTCTTGCTGCAACACAGCTAATCTTCTATTCTGACTGCCTTGTTTGAGACTTTTAACTTTCACCATTTATTAATAACTGATTTAGGGTTGCCTTGACCTTTGCTGATCTCCCAGCCTGATGATCTTGATTTATACTGTTCTCAGTGGTTGTTTCTTTAAACTCTTATTAGGTCTTAGAGAACAATTGCCTGTCCGAAGTATACTCAGCCCTCTGCTAGGTTCAAAACCATCTATAAAAGGAAAAACTTGCCTAGTTTTCAAAGTCATTGTCCCCAGAGTGTGGAATAGGACTCATTATGGACTAGGTACTCAAAGTAATTTGACGTTTGCTAGGTAAATGCACAGTTTTGTTTAATTTTGTTTCACAGAATCACTTTTCTGGAAAGATATCTGTTAGCAAAATAAACAGTTTATCATGACAACATGTTTAGACATAGATTTCACATAATATATTTTTTGAGGGAAAGGGTCTTATGTATTTCAACCTGGTGTCAAACTCAATATACAATCTTAGATGACACTCTCAATGCTAAATTACACCATGCTCAGTTTATACAGTATAGACTCTTGAACCCAGAGCTTTATGCATGCTCTGCAGGTACTCTGGACTGAGACACATCTTCAGCCCAATTTCCTACAGATACAAAGCAAAAATATTTGTGTGATATTAAACTCAAGCACAGCATGACATACCCAGGCCCAGTGCTGCCAAACCCCTACTCCATCTCAGGCAACAACTGAAGTGTCAGTCACTAAAGGAAACTGCTTGGGTAGATTGACCGAGAGCCCACTGATGAGCTATATGAGAAAGTTCAACATGTTTTCCCTGGAGAAATCTAGCAATGTTGGAATCAGACAGCACATCAGACAAGAAGCCTGCCAGTTGGCATAGTAGGCTGAGTAGATCTTTTCAATGATGCAATGTTCTAATCCTGGAACCAGTGAATATATTAGGTTACATGGCACGGGGGAATTAATGATGACTATGGAGTTGAAATTGCCAACCAGTTTAATTAAAGGGGTTATCCCAGGTTATGTTGGGTGCCTCATTTTAATCACAAATATTTTTCTGTAAGTAGAATAGGTAGACAAAGGCCATAGAGAAACCAGCTGTGATCACATTGTCAACAGTAATATTTAGTATAATGAGGCCCATTGGACTACTAATCTCCAGAACTCTAAGCTAATAAGTAGGTAAGTATGAAAGCCTTCACATACATATATGACAATTTGTTACAGTAGTAAGAAGAAATTAACAAAGTTTCTCTTCTAATCTGTAACTCCTCCAGGGCTTTCTCCTCCTTTTCCCCCTCCTCAGCAGAGGTCTGAGCAGCAGGGCGCTATGGGTGAGCTCCCCCTGTGGGTGTCTAAGCATTATGAAATAGATTGACATCTCTGACTAGAGATTTTAGGAGGACAGCAAGTGCTCACAGTGACATGGCATGCCCTGGAAAGACATCAGGATTACTGCACTGTTCCCCTCTGCTGCACATGGGCCTCAGGCAGATGTACCTTCCACTCATGTATCAATAAACAATTAATGCCGCTGCCCCCAGCTCTCTGAAAAATAAGATAATATTTTAGCTAAAAATTCATATCTTTAACATGTTTAGAAGATTCCAAACATTAACTATAAAAATGAAGATAATAAATGAGCTGTTTAATGAAAATTAGCATGAGAAATCACTTAAAAAAGATCCACAACTGCTCATCACACACACACACACACACACACACACACACTCTCTCTCTCTCTCTCTTCCTCTCTCTCTCTCTCTCTCTCTCTCTCTCTCTCTCTCTCTAAGTTAGTACTCAGAGTACTTTCCTAATAGAGAATTCTGCAGCATTTCTAGAACGGATTTATTTGGTTACTATATAAAACAATTATAAAGCCACGTGTTTATTTTGGGGAAATATAATTAAAGCTAAGGTTTGTGGAGAAGCTGGAAAACTTTAATGTTTGACATGATATTTCCTGTAAATTTATGAAAAAAATAAAAATACTAGGTCTAATATTTGGAAGTGGATTATATAGGGAAATTTTTTAAACTAAAAATACGTACCAAAGTAAATGTTCAATAGAGCTCAATCATAACAAAGCAAAAGATAACACAAAACCAGTAGCCCAGCTGAGTAAACTCATGTGTACACATATACTAATTAATTGTACTAGAAAACAAAAAGCTGAAGATGTAGAAAATTATTAACATTTCTAGCAACCAAGTATTCTACACTTCGTTTCGTGAGTATCTCTGATGGAGGAATATGTTTACCTATGTAACTGACACAGTTTATAACATATAACCCCAAAAAACACTCTTGTCGCCTTTAAAAAAAAATAGAAAGATTCGTGTATGTCTTATGTATGTCTGCATTCGCCTCAAATTTCCTTTCATAAAGATATTCACAGTGGCCAGGTAGGCAAAGCCATGCCGATCTCTGTGATTTTGAGGCCAGCCTGGGCTGCAGAGTGAGTTCCCAGAAAGTCTCCAAAGCTACACAGAGAAACCCTGTCTCAAAGAAACAAATAAACAAGATATGCACAGTGAGGTCCAGGGGTGCTGTTGATGTCACTTGCTGGTGGCTGGTGGCTGGTGGCTGGTGGCTGGTGGCTGGTGGCTGGTCCTGTGGTACAGAGCACCAGTGCAGTTCACTCATCCCATCCAGAGCAGATACACAGCCACACCTACCTTCAAATCTCCTTTTCTTTGGATGTATGGACTATTCCTAACAACTAAAACTTAGAAGAAGAAAAAATTAATATGAGTTTATGAAACTAGGATGACAAAGGGTAATATTTATCTATCTATCTATTTATTTATTTACTTATAATTTTTTGTGTGTGCTTGTGTGAATGTATGGCTCGTGTACATTTGCCCACAGAGGCCAGAAGAGAGCACTGGATTATGAGCAGCTGTGAGTCACCCCATACAGGTACTAGGAATAGAACTTGGCTCTTCTGCAAGACTAGGAATTGTTCTTACCCACCTAACCATCGTTCCAGCCCCATGGCAAAGACTGCTAACTAAAGATATTTAAAAATGGGACCTCATGGAAATTTCAATAAAATGAGAAAATCAGAAAGAATGTAGCAAAATAGCTGCTGTTTGGTTCCAACAAAACTCAAAAAGTGTTTGATGTCTGCTTAAATCTCTGATAATCAGTTGTATTTGCAATGCAATGGGAACTAAGTATTTTCTTGGTTACTTACTCAAAGTGGTCATGATAAATATGAAACCAATAGTTCTTACTAGAATGTACTTGTGTTCATTATGGCTTAAATGAATACCTCATTTTAGAGAGCAGTAATCCCTTATAATTTTCCAAAGTTCTACTTATATTTAATCTTAGGTCGAAGCATATAGACTCTGCAGACTGAATATAGTCTTGTAATAAAACAGACATTTATTCATGTTTGCAATCCTTGGTCATAAGATGTTTTTGTGCTTTGGTTCTTAGCAACATGGAGAGCAGAGGAACTTGGACATTCCCTAACCAGGCATGTCAGCATTAATCCTTTCTACTTTAGAGTCCCATTCCTGTAATGTGAGAAGAGGCATGCTTGGACTGGGCTCTATCTCATGCAAGCTTTTCCATAGCTCATTTTATCATGACAAAGGAATGTAAAAGCCAAAAGGACAGCTGTCCAGTGGCTAGAGTAACTCCCACGTGTGACCTTCCTAGCTAAAACAAACCAAGTCAATGCTTCACTGTCCACATTCTTCCTTGACAGCCCAAAGGGTGTGGAGGAGATCTGAGGGAGAACGGATATCTTGGTTTCTCCTTTGTGTTGTGTTTAGAAAGAATATAGCCAATAGGCTCCCTATCCCTTCAAATCATCCCTAGGCCCTCTGACCTGTTTTCTGCTATCTGTCTCGCAATAGGAGAGTAACTATGGTGGCCCTTCTCTCTGTGGCTTGGTTTAACAAATAGAGGGCTTTCTCTCTACCTATGTGAGCTATGATGCAGCCTGTTAGATCAGTAACCCACAACAAGCTAAGTTTCATCCCAGATTCTGCTCTAGCATATGTTCTGTAAATCATGCTCTATCCTCCCCTGGTGGATGTAGAAACAGATCCCATCTTAACACATCAAAGGAACAACTCACACATTAATGTACAAATGTTTTCCTCTACTATATTATTTATAAGATTTGGATCCAGTGAAAATTGAATGATTGAAAATAGTTATATTTACTTAGTGGATGAACATTTTCTAATACAATTTTTTAAATAAATTAAATGAATGGGTGCTCTTCTATTAATCTAAGGAATTATGTTTAAATTAGATGATTAAGCTGCTGAACAAAATTAAATATTTAAAAAATATTTTTAACTATTGTAAATATCTGCTGATATTTATGGCATGCTTTAAAATTTGAGTCTACCAATTGACTATAGAGTAAAAATCAAAATTTTACATGCAGTAGACAATTATTCCTACAATGCATCAAAATCTTATTCCTAGTCACATCTACTTATTCTATCAATTTTAATACTCTATAATCGTCAAGATGCCTGTTAGCTTACAAAATCTATTATGAAATTTCAGTAATTTGCTGTTGTGCTAGGATGCAATTTTCTTGTTTGTCAAAAATTTCCCTGAATACTACCTGACTGTATCCCTTTAGGAAGACACAGACTATGGTCTATATGTTCAAACTTCAGATGGTGGAATGGTTAATCTTCATTGTCAAGTAGGTTAGGAATCTACATCTCTAGGTGTGTCTGATGGTGTTTCAGAAAGCTTTAAGTGAGGGAAAAGACCACCTTGAGTGTGAGCAGCATGACTTCATGAACAGGAGTCTCAGGCTGAATAAACAGCGAGACTGAGGGAGTCAATCTGAACACTAGTGTTCATCTCTCTCTGCATGCAGGCAGGATCTGACCCACTGCCTCCCACACCTGCCGAGCTGTCTCTCCTGGCAAGATGGATTATATGCTTTCCAACCATGAGCCAAATGAACAACCCTTCCTCCTTAAGTTCTTCCTTGTCAAGTATTCTGTCACCAGTAGAGAAACAACTAACTCAGGTGGTAAATATGATGCTACTATAGGTTATACAATACACTAAGGTACTTAGGGTGGAGGCTGTGTTTCTGATTTCCACACTTACTACATGCTAAGGAGACACCATATATGAAAAAAGCCAGAATCCTTAAATATCCCATGATATTGGTGTATATAATATAAAACAATTAACTATAATAATCATTTATCATGGGTCTTCAGATACATACAGCCACATTGTATTTCTGACCTTCATTTCCCTACTCCCAAGCACTGTTAATTGTCTTTCTCTCCTGCTTCTGTTTATTTAAGTGGGTAGTTCTATAACAGAAAGTAAGAGCATGTATTGATTTCTTTCCTTGACCTCCACATTAAGGGATGATTAATGAATAAGGACTAGTACTATGGTCGTATATAGAATAAAAGCAACTATCTCATGGAGTGCATGTGCACATCAGAAATTTTCTCCTTCATGAACAGCCATGACTCTCACTTAAAATGGAGTACCAGTGGTTTAGATACTTAAGCCATACAGTAACCTGCTGAGGTCTCCAACTTGTCCAAGTTTGCCCACACAGAGGGAATTCTATTATGCAGACCCTTCCAAAACTGAACTAATATTAAGACCAATATTAGCTATTGTAGGGAAATTTGTTTACACAATGCAAAAGCTCAAATAGTGGGAAGAAACACACAATCTAACAGCACACACATATGAAAATAAAGGGAAGGAAGAGCCTGATGACAAGAATTGCTTTCTGAGAAATGACTGATCCTGTCATTGTGGGACTATCATGAAATGTATTTTCACAAGCTAAGATTCCTGCTAACTCACTAGGCATGCAGCCTTACAAGATCATAAAGGCGTGTGCTTGTAGGATGCATAAGTATATGCCCTGTTTATGTTGATACAGGATTCACTTTTCTCCAGAAGGGCCTATTTCTAAATATAGTTTTTTGTTTGTTTGTTTGTTTTGTTTTGTTTATTTGTTTGTTTGTCTGTTTTTTGGCTTTTTCGAGACAGGGTTTCTCTGTGTAGCTTTGTGCCTTTCCTGGAACTCACTCTGTAGCCCAGGCTGGCCTTGAACTCACAGAGATCTGCCTGGCTCTGCCTCCCGAGTGCTGTGATTAAAGGCGTGTGCCACCACCGCCAGGCTAAATATAGTTTTTTTAATGTGAAGGTGTGCTAAAAGATTGGCCTGTATGTAGCTGATGAGAGGTGACAAGTCAGCTCTGATGTTCACAACCAGGATGACCACCTGACTAAGACAAATAATGTCAAGAGTCTGCCTTTCTATAAATAACAGGGAAGCAAACAGAGCATGGGCAAGACACTGAATTTACCATATTAATAGATTGATGTGCTGACACACTAAAACTAGCTAAAAATGAAACTAATTTGAGAACTGTAAAAGAATCAAAATAAAGAGAGCATTGCTATGTACTTGGTATTAAAATAAATTAGGCTAAGTATAAAGGGACTCTCCTAATTTGATCATAGACTCCGGACAATTTAGATTCCATAATTAATTTTCTCCTCATTTTAAAATGTCTATACCTTGAGGTAAATAAAATCTAAGATGTTTATTACTAAATAGGACTCAGAGATATTTTTCCTTAACAACAAACAGCATCCACTAAGAATTCATTTTATAAATGTATGAACATGTCAAGCAATAAGCATTTCAAAAAGTGAGCAGTAAAAAGAAAACCAAACACTATTAGTCACCTCTATATGAAGCTTTGGTTACCTTTACAAAATAACGATATTATAAACCCAAAATACCTGTGGGAGCTGGGTGTGTATGTTCCTACTTGAATGTTTTTGTTTCTTATTCATATGTTTAGCAAACTATAATTATATGTATATGCTAATAATTGTATTTCTAATTACTTGTCTATGATGTATAAGCGAATACTATCCTTTATACATCAGTATATGTACATATATATATAAAATGTGTGTACAAACACATCAGTTTATAGGGAGCTTCCTATTCTCATTTAGTAACCTAAAATTCACCTTTTGTTGTTTATACATAATTTTTAACTTTCAGACCTGGATCCAACTACCACAACTTCAGGAAAAAAACTGAGCCAATAACATCACCAACTATTACATTGTCTACATGGTTCACACAGGCTTTAGTCCTAAGATTTCTTCACCTTTTTCTAAGTTCTCCAAGTCACTATGTTTACCGACAGCCCCTTCACTGAAGTTGTGCTAAATGTATTGAAAGGCAGAAAATGATCAAAATGAAGAAACTGCCAGTTTTAGACAAGATATTAATTCTCCAAGTATATGGAAAAGAATAGAAAGTGCAGCTTTAAACTTCAGATTTTTTTTAACACAGGAAGTTGTTATCATAAAGATATTTAAGAACAGCACTTGATAGCCTTAATTGCTAGTTTTAACATAAGTATTGCCACAACTTACAACAGAGAGACTATTATACACAAGGGAGTTAAAGACTGTCAAAAGCAACTTTTAATTGCTTTCCTTCTCAACAATCATCCCGGATGAAAGTATTTCTCTAGGGAGGTGCCTTCTATAAATAAGTATGGCATTGCTTACATATCAATACTTTTTGTGAAAATAATGTCATTTTGGTGGGTTCTTTGGGTTGAAGCATGAGGAAACTATTAGATGAATCACATTTGTTTTGTAATGTATATGTGAGCCACACAGCAACGGAGATTTGGAATCTGATGCTGAAAACAGAGGGAGCCAAAGTCTGTTTTGAATTACCAGCACCAGCTTCATCTTGAGCTTCTAGCTTTAAAAAGTACTTAGTCTAGCTTATATCTGATCTGGACAGAGTTTTACAAGCAGAGAAAGAGTGAGTACCTTCGTTCCATTTGTCCTAGTTTTTTTTAACCTCAGTATGTTGAAAGACCCTCATGTAGACTAGTGTCTCCACAACCTTGGGGGATTTATGATAAACCTGAAAGCCATGACTCACATGTTGCAGTGTCCACATAAAAATGTGTTCTCCGATTATCTGACCATTTCTGCTTGGCATATCAGTTCTTTCAGTTTTTAATATGCAAGAGCACTTTATAATGTGGCTACAAATCCTTCCTCTGGCACGGTGCATGAAAGCACTTTATCCTATTCTGTGTACAGCCTGTTTCACTTGCTGGATGATGTTGCTAAAAATCTAGACCTATATCTACCCTGTTTTCTTCTTCTAAAAATATTTTCACCTTGATGCATGACTTTGGATTCTTGTAACTAAATGCAATTTGGAAAAGTTTAGTCTGTGTTAGGGATTCAACCCAGAATTTTGTCAGTGCTAGGCAAGCACTTTTGCCCAGCTATTCTCAGTATGTATATATGATCTAACTGATGTCTAGGTTTGAAGAACTTTGGCATATTTGTACCCTTTTTTGAGACATATGTGGTGTGTGTGAAAGTAATTGCCTAGGATGTACAAGGCCTTGTTCCTTTTCCCATAAACCACAAGTGGTACTTGCTTGTGCCTATAATCACTGTAAGATCACACTGTAGGTTCCAGGCCAGACTGGATTACAGAACTTATTTCTATTCTATAAATGTGATATGCCTGACAAAACTGATGTTAACATTTGTGTGAATTAAAGAAAAAAATTGAAAAAATATTTTCATTAATGCAAAATCCATTAACTATACTGATAATTTTGACATCTTGTCCAAGATACTGTTATCAAAGGTTAAAACCACATAGATTTTCAATAATACTATATTATACTATCATATTCATGGCGGTCTGTTACATGTTTGAATGAAGTTTTATGGTTGGTTTGAGAAAGATCTAAAAAATTATTTCCTATGCAGCTATTTAATTAGTCCAGGACTATCTGTTTTAAAAATAGTGTTTTTTTTCATTGAATTATATGATTTACTTTAAAAACACAATTAATCATTGGGATAAGACAATGATTCATGCCAGTTCTAGTTTCTTAATCTATGTTGCTATAGTTGTGAAAATGGCTTATAGTATTGATTATTATAACTATAATTTTTATGATGTGGAAATATGAAACTTCCAACTTTATCCTTCTCTTTCAAACTTGTGTTGATTATTCCAGGTTTACTGCATTATGATGAACATTTTAGAATCATTCTGTCAACATATGCAATTATAGGAACAGGGTTCTTCTAGACAATACATTGGACCAGAAAAATCAATTTGAAAAGGACTACTGCCAGTTACATGAATTGGTGTATTTGGTGCATTGAACAAAGAATTTATGTAAAAAAAAAAAAAAAAAGCCTCTTCTGTTAACAACCTCTTATGGAATTTTTCCTCCCCAATTCTCCCCAGATCTTCCCCACTTCCCTCTTCAAAATCTACACCCTTTCTTTCGCTCTTTCATTAGAATAAAAAAAGTCATCTAAATATAATAATAAGATAAAAATAAAATAAAACAAACCAGAATAGGACAGAACAAATGAACAGGAATAAAAGAGCCAAAGGAAAAGTTCAAGGAACACATAAACACACTGAGACCCACACATTTTTATAAACAGAAAACCTATAAAAACAAAATAGGAAACTGTAATTTTTAAGTAAAAGATCTGTACAGGGGGAGAAACTCCCAGACAAAGCACAGTGAAACAAAACAAACAAATAAAATAAAACAACTCAAAACTCAAAATATAAGCATGGTGTTCATTTTCTGTTGGCCATCTGCAGGACGTTTGGCCTGCCCTTAAGTGTAATTTGTACACCCAGTTAGAGTCTGTTGGACAAAGCTCATTTTCCCTCTGCAAATAGTTATCACTTATAAATAACTTCTGGCTTAGGGATGGGAACTTGTGTCTCCTCCCCCATTTAAGGCTGGAGCTCCTTATTTAATAGACTTATGCCGCCCTTGTGAATGACGAGTCTCTGTGAATTCATGTGTGCTTCGGTCCTAATGTGTTTAAATGGCCTAGTTTCCTGGATAGTCTCCATTCCCACTGGCTCTTACACTCTTTCTGCCTCCTCCTCTGCAGAGTTCCCTGAGCACCGAGGGGAGGAATTTTATGGAGAAGTCCCCTTTAGGGTTGAGCATTCCAAGGTCTCTCACTTCTGCACTATGTCCACTTGTGGGTCTCTGTTTTTTTGTTTTTGTTTTTGTTTTTGTTTTTTCCATTTACTGCAGGAAGAAGCTTCTCTGGTGATGGCTGAGCAAGACACTGATCTATGAGTACAGCAGAATGTCATTAGGAGTTATCTTATTGCTTTAGCATAACAGTAATATATGGTTTCCCCTAGGTCCCTGGCCTATCTGTTCTCAGGCTCTTGTCCACCCAGGCAGTGTTGGACATGGATTCCTTCTCATGGAGTGGGCCAAGTAGACTGTGGTTAGTTACTTCCACAACTTTTGTGTTACTATTGCACCTGTGTATCATGCAGTCAGGTAACCATTGTAGTTCACAGAGTTTGTAGCTGGGTTGGTGTGCGCATTTCTCTTTGGATAGTACCCAGAGTTCCCTCCGGTACCATGAGTACTAGACAGTAGGGGTGAAGGCTCTAGGTAAGTACCAGCTTGGCTTCTCTTTGTTCAATGAGTTATGTATTAAGGCCTTATCATCAGCTTGTAGAGTGAAATCTACAGCCTTGGCAATAGCCTGGGTTGACTGAGGCTTTCCATGGGACCCCTTTGGCCAATAACTTGTTTAGTCATAAACTATCCTTGGCACCGGAGGTTTTATTTGGTGGCAAGAGCTGTCTAGTTGGGACTTTGTCTTCCCTGTTACTTTCTTATTTCAATTTACATTTTGTTCCCATACGTATATATTTTAAGATGCTTCTACTATGTTATGTTTCCATATGACCCTACATGAAGACCAAACAGGGAGGGCAAGCGAAGAGGAGGCAGAGGGCAGCTAAAACGTCTTACAATTGTAAGTGCACAGCCTTTCATCCAATTCCTTAATTTTTTTCTATGTAGGTCACTGCTTTCATGTTATTTCAATTGGGTTGCTTTGTTATTTGTTGAAAATTTATAGAAACACTATTTACTTATAGATTGTTTTGTATTCTGTGACCTTATATAACTCAAATTGTAGGTAGATCTGTTGAGATTTAATATATACAAGATTATATCATTTACAGAGAGACAAATTTCTCTTTTTCTGTCCTGTCATGCTGCTTATAGTTACACCTTGTTTCTCCATCATCTAAACTAGCTCCTACAGTATGAAGCTGAAGAAACATGAATAGGGTAGAAAATCTTCTTTTAAAACCTAAGGGAGGGGTGAAGCCTTTTAGATTTTCACCATTAAGTATGATATTGATCATTGATATTTATCAATACTGCCATTATCTCAACATTTCAAAAAGTACTTTCTCTCTGCAGTCCTAATATGATTACAAATTGGGCATGAAAATCTATTGAAACACTCCAGTGAAGTTATCAAAGTAATTTTTCTGTGATTTATATTTGGATATTATAAGCCCTCACATAGTCTAGAGCATAAGTGATGATTGTCCTGTCTGATATTAGATTACATGCTTCATGTATTTGGGCTCCGGGGCTCTGACTAAAAATATTGACTAGGAACTTGCAGATAATTGGAGATATACCTGCTTGAAAAGACTCAAATTCTTGTAGAAACTTTGTTATGTAAAAATACATTAAGTATCTGTCTTAAAAACTTACTTTTCTTTCAGAATAGGATCCCAGAAGAAAATGGCAGAAGGAAATTATTCCATTGTTAAAGAGTTCACCCTCGCTGGATTAACAGAGAATCTGGGACTTCAGCTGCCCTTGTTCTTCCTCTTCTTAGGAATCTACATAGTCACAGTCCTAGGGAACCTGGGCATGGTTGTGCTAATCCTGTTCAGTCCTCACCTGCACACCCCCATGTACTTCTTCCTCAGTCATCTGTCTTTTGTTGACCTCTGTCAGTCCAGTATCATCACACCTAAAATGCTGGAGAACTTTGTAGTGAAGAAGAGTGTCATCTCTTATGCAGGATGCATGGCTCAGTTTTACCTCTTCGATGTTTTTGCTGTTTCAGAATGTCACATGCTGGCGGCCATGGCATATGATCGTTATGTGGCCATTTGTAACCCCTTGATGTATAACGTTACCATGTCCTACAAGGTGTGTTCCTGGATGGTAGTGGGGGTGTATAGTGTAGGCTTAGTTTGTGCCACAGGTGAAACAGTCTGCTTGCTTAGACTGTTTTTTTGCAAAGTTAATTATGTAAACCACTACTTCTGTGATCTTTTACCACTACTGGAACAATCTTGCTCCAGTACATTTATCAATGAAATAGTAGGTCTGTCTTTTGGTTCGTTTAATATTATTTTCCCAACTCTGACCATTCTCAGCTCCTACTTCTTCATCATTTCCAGAATCCTAGGCATTCCTTCTACTGAGGGCAGGTCCAAAGCCTTCAACACTTGCAGTTCCCACATCTTGGCTGTTGTTCTCTTCTTTGGATCTTTAGCATTCATGTACCTTCAGCCATCATCAGTTAGCTCCATGGACCAAGGGAAAGTGTCATCTGTATTTTATACCATTGTTATACCCATGCTGAACCCTCTGATCTACAGTCTAAGGAATAAGGATGTCAAAGTTGCCCTGCACAAGTTTGTAGAAAGAAGACAATTCATGTGAAACGGAGAGCTTTGTTAAACAAAACTTTACAATTGAAGAGACTTTGGTAAGGATACAGAAGAGACTCAGGACATCCTTGTGAGTCCTGAAGGATGCAATGCAGAGATGCATTGTCATATGTCATGAAGGATATAATACAGAGATGCCGAGCATCCTCATGAGTCATGAGGTTTTACTAGTGTTTGATTATTTTAAATAAAAGTGACCAGGGTGGTACTGGACTCTGAGGATGGAGTTTACCACCTCTCTGGGGTATCCCATAGTCTGCCTGCCCAAAAGTACCTATATCATTTCTAAATAGTTCTTAAAGAGCAAATAAATCCATATAGTTGCTTTGCTTTATAAGTGTGGAACACTGTTCTTTTTAAGTGAAATTTATTTTTGTTAAATCAGAGACTAATACTTTTATCAGTAACATTTCAATTGTTTAATTTTGGGGCTTTTTTGTGATCTTAAAGTATTATCTTGAAACTATAGCTTTCAAATAAATAATTTTAACCATTTAAGATATAAAATGCAAATGCAAATCTTATTTTTTACTGTGTTCATATATATGTATGTATAATTCAGGTGAGATGTACTTAAAATATGTAGATGTTGTATTGTATTGAAAGAGACTGAATCCCTTATGCACATAAGGGCAGGAGTGGATGTAGTATTCCCTCTGTTACAATTTCGGGATTATATATCACCATCTCTGTTTCCTAAATTTTTTTTTTTAACTTCCATAACTAAAGGATAGATTTTGCATTTCTTTTTTTTAACACTCATGACCTTTACAAAAATTTTAGTTTCAAAAGAGGCACTCTTGTGCTGAAGACATGGCTCAGAGGTTGAGAGCAAACTGTTCTTGCAGAGGACCCCTTGGTGATCCCAGACAGCCATGTTGGGCAGCTCCCAATCTTCTGTAACCCTCTAGCACTGCCCTCAAGTGCACAAACGCAGACTCTCTCACACATGTACATGTAACTAAAAATAAAAATAAAATATTTTACAAGTGCCGTTATTTTACAATTACATCCATACCACCCACTTACTCACATGGAAAAGGTACAATGGGAAAATCGTTTTCTGACTAACGACCCCCAAACTTACTGTCCATTCTGAAAACCAAAAAGTATTGATATTTTGAGGAACATGGAAAGAAAATCCCAAATATCTCCACTCTCCCAAATGAAACTTTTAGGATGTGCTAGTGGCACCGAGCAGGCTCAGGTTTGTGCACCTGGGAAGAACCATCCCCATCACCATGACGGAGAAGCTGTGGTACCATCCATAGGCCGCTCAGTTGCGAGACCTCCCTTTGGTGTAGCAAATCAAAAGTGAATTCTTTAGTCTGTTCATCGAAATACTTCTCAGACTCTTGCAGACTATGAACTTCTGTTTTGTTTCTGGGGCATTCTACATAGCTTTTGGTGTCTGTGCCCAAAGAATGGACCACATGGTATGGAGTCTTGTCTGCTTGGCTAAATCATCCCTGTATTTTCTGCTTTTTCTGTTGTCTGCCCCTTCGCTAAGACAGCTGCCTTGACTTCCCAGTTCTTATATTTGCAGGTAGCATGTATTTAGTGAGTGGTTTAGGTGTATGATTTTATCTCTTAACAATAAACTGCTGCTGCGCACAGGTCCTGCTGTAGCAATTGTATTTTGCTTAGTGTACTCTATCGCCCCCTGGTGGACATTGTAACTTTTCCACCTGAGCAAAGGTAAATAAAAACAGGCACATGAGAGGGGTAGAAGGGAGGAGAGTAAGGGGAAAATGTTGTAATTATATTTTAATTAAATACAAATAAATAAATTCAGGAAACACAGAAGGTGAGTTTTAGAACGACGCATTTTATCATGGGGAGATTTAGAGAAAGAACAAAGAAATTCTGAAGAGCAGACAGCCTCCAGGAGTGGAAGACTGTTGAGTCTTACTGTCTTAGGTTAATAAGGCTTTCCCAGGACAAAGGAAGGGATAGGGAAACGGCCTAGTCAATCAGTCCCCATTCCAGATGGCCTGCGGACTGTTTATCCAGTGGTAACCTGGAAAATGTTGTTCTCCTGATGCTTCCAATGTCTGGTCCTGTGACCTTCACCTCTCTATCGCTCTGATTCAGTTTTCAGTGTAGTCAACAGCTAAGATCAGAGGCATGCTGTCCTTTTCTCTCCAAACAGCAGCCTTGTGTCCCAAATCCCAGAGTTTGGTCTATAAGGTCTGACCCAGTGCAGAGGGAGTTGGTGGTGAAGTCTGGTGTCAATTGCCACTAGCTCTTGACAGTTCTTCCTGATGATGGTTTCACCTGGGTTTTCCATTTCTCCCCTGTCTCATTGTCCTGTACTTTTAATCTTCCACTACCATAGAGCCCTTCCATGTGAATTACAGATTGATTCTCTTTCTCTCCTTGGTATAGACTAGACTTTTCTTATCTACTGTCTTCTGCTTCACTAGGTTATACAAAGACAGCTTTGCATACAAAGAGGCATTCTCTCATCTTTAAACTCAGTCCCTCACAAAGCAGAGAACATGGACAAATTGTAGTTAGGTTCTTTCCAGAATATAACATAAATGGCTTGTAGCATAATTCCCAATAGAACTAAAGTTTGCTAGCACAGTCATCCTAGTCCACACTTCCATTGTCATCCTGGCATTCTGAGACCATGTCATAATTGCCCTTTAAGTTCTGCTTACAGACTCCTATGTTTCTGGCCCACATCTACTAACTCCTGCAAATTCCTATTTCAAACCCATTTCAGTGCTCATCAATCATCTGGTAAGGTACTCAGGATGATTAACCTGCTCTTGATATCTATTTCTTTGTTTCAATTTTATCCCTGTGACTAGAGTATCAAACAAACAAAAAAACAAAACAAAACCCACCACAGGGCATATTCCTTTTTCTTTTCTCCCAGTTTGAGAAGACATAGTACATTATGTCCAGCGGCAGTGTTCCTAGGCTCACAATGAAACAGAGCATCATATGGTGACTAATCATCTTGTTAGTTAGGAAGTAGAAGGTAAACAACAGAAAAGGATCCAGTGTAATCATTAAAGGAATGTCCAGAATGACACACTTCCAAAGGTTTCCACCATCTCACAGAATAGTATGTCTGTCACAAGCACTTAATACATGAGTCCATGAAAAACAATTCATATTTAAACTGCAACAAATCTTTCTCTATATCTATATTTATAGGAACTTGACCCACGTTGTGAACTTACTAATGTATAACACAAACACAAACATACACACATGCACATATATGGAGGTATCACATATCTATTGTTCTGAGATGCTTTACAAGGCTGTATGTATTAATAGTCATATTGTCCCAAGCATTGAAACAACTTTTTAAAAATCATAATGATAGGCAATAGACAGAAATTAGTATTTATGAATTTTTAATCTTCTAAGGATTTGTGCATGCACAAAACATTAAAAGTATTTAGATGAGTATATATGTCAAAACTTTGTAGTAATTATGAGAACTGGAAGATACTACACTGTGAAAATATTAGCACAAACATCAAATTGATCCTAAAATGCAGATGGAGCTCTACCACAAACAGTAACAAAGAAAATAAAGGAGAATAAAAAGTACAAATATATACAGTTATTAAATTCAATTGCATAAGAAAACAGGCACTCAAAGGTTTTAGTAATCTAGAAAAATGTGATATAGGAATGTATTTTACCAGGTGGCTAACTTTATCATATAATGTTTATCTTTCATTTCTCTATACAGACATACATTTCAAAAATAAAGAAGTATCTCAATTATAATGAACACATTTGGGGACCATCAGGATGTGATTGAGGAAGACTTGGAAAAATAAATTTCTTTTCTTTTTTTTTTTTTTTTTGGTTTTTCGAGCCAGGGTTTCTCCGTGTAGTTTTGGTTCTTGTCTTGGATCTCACATTCTAGGCCAGGCTGGCCTCGAACTCACAGAGATCTGCCTGGCTCTGCCTCCTGAATGCTGGAATTAAAGGCATGTGCCATCGCTGCCCGGCTGGTAAAATAATTTTTACTTATATTTGTTATAATTAGGTATAATTGTAAACACATATGAGGATATACACACACACATACTTCAGTTAGAAAATAATTCATGTGTTCTGTAATGACTCATACATATATAATCTCTCTCCAATTTTGTATTATACATGGCTTGGGTCTTTGGTCTCAAATAACGGCTCCAGATTCAACCTGCACCTGCCACAATTGCTCAAATACAGAAAATAATACTAGCATTGAACAAAATAGTATTTGTTGTATGTATGTGTAAAATAGACAATATTCCTGTAACTACAAAGGTATAGCAGAAATGATTATATCATGCTCTTTGAGGAAGCAGTAAGTCAATATAATTTTAGATTCACACCTATAGGTTATCTTCATGTCCTATGCCTCTGTATCTAATAGAAAATAATAATAGTGTTGAATAAAATAGTATTTGCTATATATGTAAAATAGACAATATTCCTATAACTACAAAGGTATAGCATAAATGATTATATCATGCTCTTTGAGGAAACAGTAAGTCTATGTAATTTTAGATTCACAGTTATAGGCTTATCTTCATGTCCTATACTGCTTCATCTAGAACAGTGGGTCTCTACCTTCCTGATGCTATGACCCTTAAATACTGTTCCTCACGTTGTAGTGACTCCCAAACCATAAAATAATTTTGTTTCTAGTTCATAACTGTAATTTTGCTACTGCTATGAATCATAATATAAATATCTGAGTCATGATGCACAGTTGGAGAACTGCTAATCTAGAAGCAACTTCTTGAATTCAAATTGTCTTTCCAACTTTTGTACATGCTTTAGTGACTAAATCTTATCTATTTCTCACTGATTCATGCTATAATCAGGTACACTTCTGGTTCATTACCTAACTCATCTGATATGAATTTCAACTTTTGTCCATTTTTAAAACATGTTAAATTCTGTAAGGGAAAATAGCATATTTCAAGCATTGTGTCCCATAGTTCAGATCTATGTTTTGATATTTGTTCATGGAAAACATCATTCATGGGGTATATGAATTATTTATTTGCTAAGTTTACATTCTTTTAAAACTTAACATGTAGGTATCAGTGATTTTTAAAAGGCTCTTAAAATGTGTTTAAAGCTATGTGTCTAACAAAAATTTAAGACATTCCAAAAATTTTTATTTAAAATTATTATAATTATTATGTCTAAATTAATAGTTCCATTCATAAATATGGAGAAACCATTAGATTTATCTCAACCCCAAGAACTAAGTTCATATGAAAAAAATTTCTGAAACACATTGTTCTTCAATTTTATTTATTTTTTTAATTTTGAAGGGAACCATGCCCTTGTTTTCCCTTGTTAGTCTGGTTAGGCAGTTCTTGTATATTATTTATTAGCATGAGGAGCAAAAAGCAAGCTGCTTTTATTAAACCCTCATGTAAAAAGTTTCAAATAATATGAATATATGAAAAATCTCATACTATTTAAATACATTTTTGAGTGCAATAAAAATTAAAATACTGAAAGATGTAGACATTCACAGTTTTTTTCTTTCAGATTTTTTCCTTTATGATAAACAAATGTATAATATTCTTTTAGTGCATATTGTTTAAATTTCAGGAAATTTGAGTGTTTTGGTTTCTTGGTCTTGACATGTCTCACATACACGCATCAAATCCTGTTATTACCAAGATCCAGGAGTGCTCCCTCTTGACTGGACAAATAGGAGACAGTTTCCCTCCATGCTTTCCAGAGAAGAGAGTACTACACATAGGATGTAAGAAGTTCTCAGAACAATGAATCAACTGTGTCAGAACTGCTCAAGGCTGGAATAGGTAGTACCAAGGGACTGGGTAATAGTTAACTCACTGCTACAGCAAAGTCATAAAGGGGAATGAATGCTCTTTGTGATGATTTTTTGAATGTCTCCTGTATTCAAAGTCTTTGAAAGCAGAAAAAGAAGTTTGCAGATAACTGGAGATGCCCATGATAATTTAACTTCTGTCTCTGACTTCATTGTGGATATGACAACAAATATTAAAAATTTTTCTTCTATATAAAATTATCTTTCCCATGACTTTCCATAAAAAATGAAAAAAAAATCATACACAAGAGGCTGAGTTTATTCTTGTTAGTTTCTCAGGGAACCCAGAGCTCTAATTGCACCTGCTTCTCATCATCCTAGCAGTCTGTATGGCTACAGTTGTAGGAAACCTGGACATGAACATCTTGATTCTGTTTAGTTGTCAACTGCACACACCCATGTATTATTTTCTCAGCAGCCCGTCCTTTACTAACTTATGTCAGTCCACTGTCATTATTCTCAAAATTCTGGAAAGCTTTGTAATAAAAAAGAGCATTTCTTTTACCAAGACTGCATAGCTCAGTTCTACTTCTACTGTGCATTTGTTGTTGTGGATTGCCACCTGTTGGCTACAATGGCATATGATCCTGAGGCAGTTCTCTTTGCTTTACAATGTAACCATGTCCTGTCAAGTCTGTTCTTGGATGGTAGCTGGGGTGTATGGTATGGACTTACCCAGTGCCCCAGCTCACACTGCTTTTCTGATAAGAGTGCCTTTATGTAAGACTGAAACAATAAGCCATTACTTCTAGGATCTTTGTCCATAACTGCAAACAATGATTGTCCCTGAAATGATCATCCTTATTGTTTACATCTTCATCATTGCTAGCATCCTCTATATTCAATCCAATGGAGGTAGATCCAAGGCCTTCAGAACCTGCAGCTCCCACATCTTGGCTGTTGTTGTCTTCTTTGGGACATTAGCATTCATGTACCTTCAGCCATTGTCAGTCATCTCCAGATGCAAAAGCAAAGTGTCATTGGCTGTTTATACAATGTTACTGTTGCTGTTATGTCCATGCAGAACCCCTTGATCCACAGCCTGAGAAATAAGAATGTCAAATTTCCCTGAACAAGTACCTTGAAAAAAAGTTTGCAGTGAATGAAAAACAGTGTTCTTTGACCAAGTCTTTTAAGTTATGGAGGATTGGAAAGGTAGCAGCCTAGAGGAAGCCTGAGGTTATTCCTAGTTCATTGTTATGTGGAAAAAGTGTAATGAAGACAAGGTTGGAGTCCCAGTTTCACACACACAAAGAGCAGGTCCTGTCTTGATCCCTGAGTCTAGTAACCAATTATAACCCATGTCACCTTTTGGAAATATTTTAAAGGCTTCCTCAGTTGATAATATAAATGTATATTACGTATATACATAAATATTGTACATATGCCTGACTTAAAAGACAAGACTCATTTATGTTATATCAGGTAATAAACACATTTATTTCTATATCTTTTGGTCTGATCATCAACATTTCTAAAACTATGATATCTGAAACAATTAAATAAGCATTTGGGATATACAATATGTATCCATAATTCTGGCTAACTATATAAAACTACATTAAAGTACATGAAAGCACAGAATATATTACATCAAAGTCTGACCCATTAGGATGTAACAAAACATGATAAAGAAAGATGATTATAAAATTGTAAAGAAATGGATATGAGGAAATTGGATTCCCAGGACAAGGAGGAAGAGGGGCACCTGGAGTTCCAGCTTCTCTGAGAGCCCAGCCAAGAAGACTCAGTCACTGTGCAGTGACTTCCTGCTGTCATGTTTTCTTTCAGATCCTGAAGGAGTAAAGGAAGTATAAGTTTGTCAGAGTGACATTATTATTCTTTTCCATGTACACAAAGTCCCCATATAAATTATTTCTGCTTTGGAATAACTTAACACTCTATATATGTACTTTAACTGGATCATCTTAGACAAATAAAATTTATCTTTTGTTATTACTTTTTTGTTGTTTTTTGTTTTTTGAGAGAAGGTTTCTCTGTGTAATTTTGGTGTCTGTCCTGGACCCTGCTCTATAGACCAGGCTGACCCTGAACTCACAGAGATCTGCCTGGCTCTGCCTCCCGAGTTCGGGGATTAAAGGCGTTTCCTTCCCCCTCCCCAATTAAAGTTATTTTCCTTCCCCCTCCCCTCAAGTTATTTTTTCCCCCTTCATTTCACCTGTACCCTTTTCTTCCCCTTTCTAGAGTGGATGGCCACACAAATCATTCTTATTTTTCTGGTTTCTGCAGCAACTCTGGATTATGTATTTATACCCAAAGATTTGAATCTAGTATCTGCAACAAGAGAGAGCATATGGTGTTTGTCTTCCTGGCTCTGAGTTACCTCACTCAATATTTTCTAGTTCCATCTATTCAGATCCACAATTCAGGATCTTATTTTTTTTACACTTGACTAGAATTCTGTGTATGGGTACTGTTTTCATTATTAATTCATGACTTGAAGTTCATTTAGGTCATTTCCATTTCCTAGCCTTTGTGAATAAAGGTGCATACAACGTGCTTGAACAGTAATCAGTGGAGTAGAATGCAAACTCCCTTGGGAAAAGGAGGGTATTGCATGGTCAAATGTTAATTTATCTATCTATCTATCAATCTATCTATCTATCTATCTATCTATCTATCTATCTGTCTGCTTGCTTGCTTAGAATTCACCACTCTGACTTGTAAAGTGGCTGCACTAGTTTACAATTCCATCAACAGTGAATGAGGGCTACCTTTATTTATTTATATAATTTATATATTTGTTTGTTTGTCTCTCTGCTTGCTTGCATAGAATTCACCACTCTGACTTTCAAAGTGGCTGCACCAGTCTGCAATTCCATCAACAGTGAATGAGGTTTACCCTTTCCCACATCCTCTCCAAATATGTTGCCTTTTGTATCCTTGATTTTATTCAGACTAGGGTAAACTGGAATCTCAAAGTTGTGATTTTGTTCTTGTTGCTTTCTTCTTTGTTTCTCTTTCTAATTTTATATCTGGACCAAGATGGGATGTGTCTAATAACATTCAGAACTAAGAGATAAGAGCTTAAGTCTTGGGGATATAGCTCAGTGGTAGAGTGCTTCCCTAGCAAGTACAAGGCCCTGGGTTCGATCCTCAGCTCCACACACACAAAAAAGAGCTTAAGTCTTATCTGTAGGATAAGAATTGAGATATTCACTGAGTTCATGTCACTGAGATACAATCCTTGATATTCACCTATAATGTTCAACTATATCATAAAATAAATTATTCAATAAAATCAGATTATTGTAACACTCCATTTTTTATTCTATTAGCCTAGAAAATATTGAGTGGTACCAAAATTCCATATGTATATTATGATTGCTAAAGGTCTTCACTGTTTTCTTTCCATAAAAACTCAACCTCCCTATAAAGGAATAATGCTGATTGAAAAAGCATTTTAAAGTAAGTGTCGTCTTCTTCTCTGTATGCTGAGTCCCATGGCAGCATACAGCAGGTGACAACTAGTGTTTGACCAGTTGACCCACCAGACATATAACTCTCTGATGAGTAGTCCCACTTGGCAAAGCCATGAGGTCACTGGCTGTGGAAACTGGTTGCTTTCTGTCTGTAACTTTTTTAGGTGCCGCTGCTCTGCCTCCCTAATAAGAGCTGTGAGGTGCCATTTAGCTGTAGATTTCCGTTTAAGATGTATAATTCTGATGAACATAAATATTACCAGAATATTTTTCTTTTACTGATACAGGAGAGTAACAGAATTCTCAGTCTCAAAGACAGCCTTTTACATATTTTGCAAAGACCTTAGAACTAGTCTGAAACAGACTAAGCTGCCCCTACAGAATATACACAAAGACTAATTCCCAGGTGTTGCTTATTGCTAAATCAAGGCCAGAGTATTTACATCTATAGATTAAGAATTTGTATTTAGAAGGATTATGTTTTTCCTATTATATTTCAGGTAGAGAAAGTCAATGTAATAAAAAGTAAATGTTTTTCAGTCAAATAGTATAGTTTTCCTTCTTTGTTTCTTGCAGAGAAAGAAATGCCATGCTATGTAGAGGAATCTTTATATTTGGTATAAATATAGAGGCACACAGCAGGCATAATCTTTATGAAAAGGCTCTTTAGAGGCTGTCAATGTAATATTTGTGATGAAAACTCTAATGTGATAAGAACAGCATCATTATTAATTGGTTGAAATTTTAATTATACAACACATTTATATAAGTGAAACTGATATATTAAACATTATCATTTCTCAAGTGAACAATTCATTAATTTTTAGTGTGCCTACAATGCTCATTAGCAAGCCTTGGTCTGCTGGCAGTCGTCCAGAGGGTGACTGGACTGGTCTACTTAGGTAACAAGCTCCATATTCTAATTGTAGAATATTTTAACCACCATTTCAAGAACAGCCCTGAACCCATTACCAGTGGTATACTAGGACTTCATTTTCTTTAGCAGCTGGCAGGCACTAGGTACTCTATGTTTCTATGGATTTTCTTATTAGAAATACTTCATTGGAGCCTACAATGTGTGTTCTCTTCTGTGTGATTTGCTTTCCTTGGCTTGGATCATGTTCTTTCAGGCTGTAGCATGTCTCTGCACTTCATTTCTCATTGTAGCATAACACTCCTTTTCAGGGATATGTGAAGCAGAGCTTTTTATTTACCACTGCATGGACAGCTGGTATGTTTCTTCTGTAACTATTCAAGTATTTCTGCCTTGATCATAACTTTACAACTTTGTGTGTGTGTGTGTGTGTGTGTGTGTGTGTGTGTGTTCATGCCTGTATGTCTTTCATTCTTTTGCATATGTACATAGCATTGAAGATTCTAGGTTATTTGTTAAACCTATGTTTCACAGTTTAAAGAACTGTAAAACCATTTTCTTAAATATTCCATCCTGTAGGGTGCCCAACCTCACCTGATAAGTCTACAACACTCATGACTCGGAGAGTGTTGAGGAAGGAGGGAAAGAAAAAGTGTAAGAGCCAGGGGACCAGAGTATTTGCTGTATGACAATGTCTTCTATATTCCACAGAGAAGCTGCACCTGTGAAATATTGATAGCATGTGACCTACACCAGATCTGCACAGTGACAACAGCGTCTTACATGCCAATACGAGTGAGGGATATTTTACAGGGCCTCACACCTACATGAAAAGCTACAGGTAATTAATAACTAATTAACTGCTGACACCTGAGACCTATGTGTACACACACACACACACACACACACACACACACACACACACACGGATACACATATATATGTGTGTTTGTGTGAGTGTATCCCCAATGATTAAAAAAGAAGGGCCATAAATTTTAGAGGAAGTGGAGGACGATAGGAGGAGTTGACGTGTGGAGAGAGTAGGCTGAAATTGATGTAAATGTAGTACTGTAGTATAAAATTCTCAAAAAAAAGTATTTAAGAAAAATAGTAAGATTGGGGGCAGTCTACTGTCTCCAGTCTTTCCAATGGATTCTGTCAGGTCTCAGCTGGAGCAATTAAAGACATGAAGGAAGTAAAAGATACAAAAGAAATAAAATTTATTTTTGTTTTCATGAAAAAAGACATTACACATAAAAGGTCATAACCACTCCACAAGAACGTTTCTAGAATTGATGAACATTCTAACCAAAGTGGCAGGATAAAAAAATAACTAACAAAATTTCAAACATTTTAATCTACCAATAGCAAACACACTGAAAATTAATTATGGAAAGACTCCTGTTCAATACAACCTTAAAATAAAAAGAAAAAGGAAGAGAAAGAAATCAAACAACAATTCCCATCACTGAAAGTATAAGATTTCTATAGTGAAATACTTAAATCTATGAATAAAGAAATCAAAGAAGTCATTACAAGTTGGAAGACCTTTGATGGTCATGAACTGCTAAAGTTCATTTTGTGAATGAGAATCCTACCAAAAACCATTTACAGATTTAATGCAGTACCAATCACCATGACATTAGTCAGAGAAATAGAAATCAATTTTAAAATGTATTGGTAAGAATAAAGATTAGCCAAAACAATCCTTAATTAAAATAATAATAGTAGGGTAATTACCAGGCCTGGCTTTAAATTACACCATAGACCCACAGAAAAAGGAAAGCTTTCATGTTGGTGTAAAGTTTGTGAAAATTCAATTGATCTATTGTGAGAATCTTGTATTCTATTATTTCCTTTTTATTATTTATTCCTAATAGATATTATTAACAGATTCTACATTTTCTATAGACATAACTGTGTTTATTATATTTATTCATAAGTAAAGATAGTCTACCTTTTCGCTTTCTAATATAGTGCCTTTAAATTTTATTCAGCTTTCTAACTGCCTAACCTAAAATTCTAGGATAACAGAACTAAAGTGAAGAGACATACACTGTGCTGTTCATTATCTTAAGTGGAAACTCTTTCCTTGTGGATACTGTTTACATATTAACATAAAAAGCGCTTTTGCTTCAATGGAAAAAATAGTACAATCAGGGCACAAGATGTTCTTATAACATAAAGTCACTTGCATCAATGATGTCTAAACCTGTGAGGTACTCGGTAGAATTAATAACCACTCTTGAAGCAGAGGCAAAACATATGTTAACCACTATGAGGTCGTTTCTTTCTACACCTCATCTTTTTAGGACTGCAAATTACCTGAAAAAAAGAAGGAGGTGGTTCCAAAGCTGCAGTTGCCCATGATCCTTGTCTTCCTAACACTCTGTGTGATTAGAATGATGGCAAACATGGGAATGGTCATCTTGATTCTGTTTAATTCTTGGCTACACACTACTATGTATTAATTCCTCATATCTGTAACTGTTTGCTTCACAATGTAACCATATCCTATCAAGTCTGTCCCTGGATGGTTGCTGGAATGTATGGTATGGGCTTACCCAGAGCCACAGCTCATACTGTCTTCCTGATAAGAGTGCTTTTCTATAAGGGTGATGTAATAAACCATTTCTTCTGTGATCTTTTCCCATGACTGGAGCTCTCTCACTATGCTTCTTTTATCAGTGATTTATTAGCACTGTCTAGTGCACTTAATGTCATTGTCCCACATATGACCACTGTTCACTCATATGTCTTTATCATTGTCAGCATCCTCCACAGTCCTTCTACTGAGGGCTGATCCAAGGCCTTCAGCACCTGCAGCTGCCACATTTTGGCTCTTTGCTGTCTTTTTGGGGTAGTTAGCATTCATGTATCTGTAGCCATCTCCCATCATCTCCATAGACCAAGGGAAAGTGTCACCTGTGTTTTATAGCATCTGTGTACCCATGCTGAAGACTATGATTTATAGCCTGAGAAAGTTGCCCTGAAGAAGTTGCTGGAAAAGAGAAATTTCTTCTGAACATAGTATTATTTTTTTTTCTGGAGTACAGCAAAGGACTATAAGCAGGAGTGTCACCAGTCAAGAAGTTATTGCCAATATATTATCATTTGAAAGACATTAAATAAAGGCAGGCAGATGAGTATTTTTAGATTCAAGCTGAAAATCGCTCCTATCTAGGATGCCTCAGAGTCCATTCACCCATCATAACTTTTCTCACCTCTTAAAAAATTTCAGCATGCCCTTCATAGGTGGTCATATTCATATTACTTATCTGGCCTTTTAAAAAAATTTTGGTCAATTATGCTTATCAATGAGTAAATCATTTAAGTACTTTAATACAGTTTTTGATACTTTATGTTGCTGGTCTTCTTTAATAATTTTATTAAGAAGCAAAACTCCATGTATTAATCTGAGGTGACTAAAGTAAGCATTTAGAACATACAAATTACACCCTAATCTTCCTAAGTATGTACAACTATATTAGGCGATATGGAAACACAGGATGAGTTCTAAGATCATTCTTAATCACTAGAAGTTAAGAATATTTTGAATGGTAATGAAAAGAATAAGCAAGTCTGAAGGCAATGCACTGCTTGTATTTGCTGGAGATACATGCATACATATATATATAATTTTTTCTCTCTTCAATTTATTTCCTGACAAGTCTAAACATTTTACCAACCAGAGAGCATACCAAATGTCTTTTACTTACTTTCCCAATTAACTTGTTTTTCAAAAACACAAATTAGGAGACTCAGAGACCAGCCCCCATTCACCCCAGAACTCCCATCTGGACCAGAGGTGAGTGCCTGGGGTTATAGTCAGAGAGGAAACCGCCCCTAGGTCCCACCCCTGGGCACCATCCTGGGAGGACCTGTCCAACTTGGCCCTAGGTTCCTGCCAATCAGTGGGTCCTGTGGAAAGGCTTCCCTTTTCCAAGACTTCAGGAAGACCCTGCAGTCTCCACACCCTGCCCCCAGAGCCATTTGCCTGAGACCCCAGCCACTTCCTGAGACTCAGAGACCAGCCCCCAGCTCCCAACTGCCCTGGAACTCCCATCTGGACCAGAGACCAGAGAGACCCACCAGTGGACACTACAACCTCAATGCCTTGCACCCACACCCATCTGCTGGAGACCCTAGCCACTAATGGAGACTTAGAGACCAGTGTCCAGTATTTCATACTGTCCCAGATCTCCCATCTGGACCAGAGCTTCATTCCTGTCCCGGAACTCCCATCTAGACAAGAGGAGCTCCCACCTGGACAAGATAAGGAGATGCCAGGGACTTCCTGAGACTCAGAGACCAGCCCCCAGCTCCCTAAATCTGTCAGCTATGTCTGGACAAAGTACACTGATAAGACCAAGAACGAACACAAGAGGAGATGGGCAGACGCCAAGAACGACATACAAGAAAATAAAGAGCAATACAGCATCACCAGAACCTAGCCCTTCTCTAACAGCTAGACCTGAACATCATGGAAAAGAAGAAGAAGAAGAAGAAGAAGAAGAAGAAGAAGAAGAAGAAGAAGAAGAAGAAGAAGAAGAAGAAGAAGAAAACAACCTTATAAGTAACATCATGAAGAGGCTAGAGCCTTATATAGAAGAAATCAAAAATAAAGTAGAGGAACAGACAAACAAAAATGAGAAGAACGTTATAAGAAACTAGAGGAAAGGACAATTAAAGCAGAAGAAAACAATAAGTCCTTGAAAGAAAATCAGGAAAAAACAAGGGAAACATTCCAAGACCTGAAGAGGGAAATAGAAAAAATTAAGAAGACACTAGCAGAAGGAATGCTGAAATAGAAAATCTGAGTAAACAAACAGGAACTGCAGATGCAAGTATAAGCAACAGAATGCAAGAAATGGAAGAGAGGATCTCTGGTGTTGAAGATATGTTAGAAGAAGAAATAGATTCATCAGTCAAAGAAAACACTAAAACCAACAAAGTCATGATCCAAAATGTCCAAGAAATTTGGGACACCATGAAAAGACCAAACCTATAAATGATAAGGATAGAGGAAGGAGAAGAATAACAACTGAAAGACACAGAAAATATATTTAACAAGATCATAGCAGAAAACTTTCCCAACTTAAAGAACGAAATGCCTATGAAGATACAAGAAGCCTATAGAACACCAAACAGACTAGACCCCCCAGAAAAGTCCCCTTGCCACATAATAATTAAACAACTAAACGTACAGAATAAAGGAAGAATATGTACGGCAGCAAAGGAAAAAGGCCAAGTGACTTATAAAGGCAAACCCATCAGAATAACACCTGATTTCTCAATGGAGACTTTGAAAGCCAGAAGGACCTGGACAGATATAATGCAGACACTAAGAGACCGTGGATGCAAGTCTAGACTAATATACACAGCAAAACTTTCAATCATCATAGATGGAGTGAACAAGACCTTCCAAGACAAAACCAGATTTAAACAATACCTATCCACAAACCCAGCCCTACAGAAAGCACTAGAAGGAAAATTCCAACCTAAGGAAGGCAGATACACCCATGAAAACACAGGCAATAGATAATACCACAGCCGTAAGCCCCAAAGAAGAGAAGTACACACACACTACCACCAAATAATAAAAATAATAACAGGAACAAACAATCACTGGACATTAATATCCCTTAATATCAATGGACTTAATTCACCTATAAAAAGACACAGACTAACAGAATGGATATGAAAACAGGATCCATCTTTCTGCTGCATACAAGAAGCATACCTCAAATTCAAAGACAGACACCTCCTAAGAATAAAGGCTTGGAAAAGACTTGCCAATCAAATGGTCTTAAGAAGCAAGCTGGTGTAGCCATCCTAATATCCAGCAAAATAGACTTCAAACTAAAATCAATCAAAAGAGATGATGAAGGACATTACATACTTACTGTAGGAAAGATCCACCAAGATGAAGTCTCAATTCTGAACATTTATGCCCCAAACACAAGGGCACCCACATATGTAAAAGAAACGTTACTAAAGCTTAAATCACATATAAAACCCCACACATTAATAGTGGGAGACTTCAACACCCCACTTTCACCTCTGGACAGATCGGCCAAATTGAAACTTAACAGAGACATAATGGTCTTAACTGATGTTATGGCTCAAATGGACTTAATCAATATCTACAGAACATTCCACCTGAACAAAAAAGAGTATACCTTCTTCTGACCACCCCATGGAACCTTCTCTAAAATCAACCACATACTTGGCCACAAAGCAAATCTCAACAGATACAAAACAATTGGAATAACCTCCTGTGTTCTGTAGGACCAACATGGTTTAAAGTTAGATTTCAACAACAGAAAAAACTACAGAAATCCTACAATAACATGGAACCTGAATAATGCTCAACTGAATCACCAATGGGTTAAGGAAGAAATAAAGAAATAAATTAAAGACTTCCTAGAGATTAATGAAAATGAATACACCACATACCCAAACTTATGGGATACTATGAAAGCAGTGCTAAGAGGGAAATTCATAGCACTAAATGGCCACATAAAGAAGCTGGAGAAATCTCATGCTAGTTACTTGACATCACACCTGAAAGCCCTTGAACAGGAAGAAGCAAAGTCTCCCAGGAGGAACAGATGCCAGGAAAATATCAAATTGAGAACTGAAATCAATAAAATAGAAATAAAGAGAACAAGACAAAGGATTAATGAAAGAAAGAGTTAGTTTTTTGAGAAGATCAACAAGATAGACAAGCCTTTATCCAAACTAACCAAAAGACAGAGAGAGAGCATCCAAATCAACAAAATCCGAAATGAAAAGGGGGACATAACAACAGACAATGAGGAAATCCAGAGAATCATCAGGTCATACTTCAAAAACCTCTACTCCACAAAACTGGAAAATCTAAAAGAAATGGATAATTTTCTGCATAGGTACCACATACCTAAGTTAAATCAAGACCAGATAAACCATTTAAATAGTCCGATAACCCCTAAGGAAATAGAATCAGTCATTAAAAGCCTCCCAACCAAATAAATCCCAGAACCAGATGATTACACTGCAGAATTCTACCAGATCTTCAAGGAAGACTTAATACCAATACTCTTTAAATTGTTCCACACAATAGAAGCAGAAGGTATATTACCAAACTCCTTCTATGAGGCTACAACTACCCTGATTCCTAAACCAAACAAAGATGCAACAAAGAAAGAGAACTACAGACCTATCTCCCTCATGAACACTGATGCAAATATACTCAATAAAATACTGGTAAACAGACTCTAAGAATACATCAAAACAATTATCCACCATGATCAAGTAGGCTTCATTCCAGGGATGCAAGGGTGGTTCAACATAAGAAAGTCCGTCAATGTAATACACCATATAAACAAATTGAAAGAAAAGAACCACATGATCATCTTCACTAGATGCAGAAAAGGCATTTGACAAAATCCAACACCCCTTCATGATAAAGGTCTTGGAGCGATCAGGAATACAGGGAACATACCTAAACATAATAAAGGCAATCTACAGCAAGCCAACAGCCAACATCAAATTAAATGGAGAGAAACTCAAAGCAATACCACTAAACTCAGGAACAAGGCAAGGCTGTCCCCTCTCCCCATACTTATTCAATATAGTACTTGAAGTTCTAGCCAGAGCTATAAGACAACATAAGGTGATTAAGGTGATATGAATTGGAAAAGAAGAAGTCAAGCTTTCCCTATTTGCAGATGACATGATAGTAAATATGAGTGACCCCAAAAATTCAACCAAGAAACTGATACAGCTAATAAAAACCTTCAGCAACATAGCTACAAGGTCAACTCAAAAAAATCAGTAGCCCTCCTGTATACAATAGACAAACAGGCTGAGAAGGAAATCAGACATATATCACCCATTATAATATCCACAAATGATATAAAATACCTTGGGGTTACTCTAAGTAAGCATGTGAAGAACCTATGTGACAAGAACTTTAAGTCCCTGAAAAAAGAAATTGAAGAAGATGTCAGAAAATGGAAAGACCTCCCATGCTCATGGATAAGCAGGATTAACATAGTATAAATGGCAATGTTACCAGAAGCAATCTACAGATTCAACGTAATCCCCATCAAATTACCAACACAATTCTTCACAGATCTGGAAAGAATAATATTCAACTTCATATGGAAAAACAAACAACCCAGGATAGCCAAAAGAATCCTGTACAATAAAACAACCTCTGGAGTCATCATAATCCCTGACCTCAAGCTCTACTATACAGCTACCATAACAAAAACAGCTTGGTACTGGCATAAAAACCGACATATGGACCAATGGAATCGAATTGAAGACCCTGACATTAACTCGCACACCTATGAACATGTAATTTTTGACAAAGAAGCCAAAAATGTACAATGGAAAAAAGAAAGCATCTTCAACAAATGGTGCTGGCATAACTGGATGTCAGTGTGTAGAAGGCTGCAAATGGATCCATATCTGTCACCATGCACAAAACTTAAGTCCAAGTGGATCAAAGACCTCAACATAAATCCAGTTACTCTGAACCTGATAGAAGAGAAAGTAGGAAGTACTCTTGAACGCATTGGCACAGGAGATCACTTTCTATATATAACACCAGTAGCACAGACACTGAGAGAAACAATCAATCAATGGGACCTGTAGAAACTGAGAAGCTTTTGTAGAGCAAAGGACAAGGTCAACAAGACAAAGTGACAGCCTACAGAATGGGAAAAGGTCTTCACCAAGCCCACATCTGACAGAGGGCTGATATCCAGAATATATCAAGAACTCAAGAAATTAGACATCAAAATGCCCAACATTCCAATTAAGAAATGGGCTATAGAACTAAACAGAGAATTCTCAACAGAGGAAGCTCAAATGGCTGAAGGATATTTAAGGAATTGCTCAACATCCCTAATTATCCGGGAAATGTAAATCAAAACGACTCAGACACCACCTTACACTTTCAGAATGGCTAAGATAAAAAACACAGAAGACAGCTTATGCTGGAGAGGATGTGGAGCAAGAGGAACTCTCCTCCACTGCTGGTGGGAATGCAATCTTGTACAGCCACTTTGGAAATCAAACATGGCACTTCCTTAGAAAATTGGGAATCCATTTCCCCCAAGACCCAGCTGTAGCACTCTTGGGCAGATATCCAAGGAATGCTCAATCATACCACAAGGACATTTGCTCAGCTATGTTCATATCAGCATTGTTTGTTATAGCCAGAACCTGGAAACAACCTAGATGCCCTTCAACTAAAGAATGGATAAAGAAAATATGGTACATATACACAATGGAGTACTACTCAGCAGAGAAAAACAATGACATCGTGAGGTTTGCAGGCAAATGGATGGATCTAGAAAAAATCATCCTGAGTGAGGTAACCCAGATTCAGAAGGACAAACATGGTATGTACTCATTCATAGGAGGATACTAGATGTAAAACTAAGATGACTAGACTGCTATACCTCTCCAGGGAAGCTACCTAGAAAACGGGACCCTAGGAAAGACCCAAGGATCACCCAATGACAGAGAAATGGATGAGATCTACATGAACAACCTGGACTAGATTGGTAGAAATGAAGGTCAAGGTTTGAGGGAAGGGAGGCTTGGGGGAGCAGGAGATCCCAGCTGGATCAGGAACAGAAAGGGAGAACAAGGAATGGTAGACCATGATGGATGAGGACCATATGACAACAGTAGTGGGCAGTGTGCTGGAGAGGTCCCCTGAGGTCCACAGTGATGCATTCTCTTTAGACTGCTGGCAGTGGTTGAGAGAAAGCCTGATCTGACCTATTCTGGTGATCAGATGGCCAAACATCCTAAAGGTCGTGTTCGAACTCTCATCCAATAACTGATGGAAGTGGATCTAGAGATCCTCAGCAAGGCCCTAGGTGGAGGTCTGTGTGTCCAGTTGTCAAGAAGGAGGAGGGACTGTGGGAGTGTGAATTGTTGAGCCCAGGATTGGAAAAAGTACAGGGACGAAAAGCCAGATGAATGGAAGCACATGACTTATGAACCAAAGGCTGTGGAGCCCCCAGCTGGATCAGGCCCTCTGGGTAAGTGAGACAGTTGAGTGGCTTGGACTTTTTGGGAGGCATCCAGGCTGTGGACCGGGACCTGTCCTTAGTGCATGAGCTGGCTGTTTGGAACCTTGGGCTTACACAGGGACACTTTCCTCAGCCTGGAAGGAGGGGACTGGACCTGCCTGTACTGAATCCAGCAAGTTTAAATGAATCCACAGGGTAGTCTTGGCCTTGGAGGAGATGGTAATGGAGGGGAGGGGATGATGGAAGGTGGAGGTGGGGGCAGGGGCGGGAGTGGGGAGGACAGGGGAACCCATGGCTGATGTGTAAAATTAAAACACAAATATAATAAAAAAGGGGAAAATACAAAAAATAACAAAAGAAACCCAAACAACAACAAAAATCCCACAAATTAATTATTTTGCATCCCTGCCACAGTTTCCCCTCCCTTTTCTCCACCCAGTCTGTCCACTCCCATGACCCCTCCATTCCCTCACACCCTCCAATACACTCCTGTGTTTCTGTTCAGGAAAGGGCATGTGTCCCATGAGTATCAACTAAACATGTCATATCAAGTTGCAGTAAGACTAAACACTTCCCCATGTATTAAGTCTGGACAAAGCAACCCATTATAAGGAGTAGGTTCTAAAACTGGTAAAAGATTCTGAGACAGCCCCTGTTCCTACTGTTAGGAGTTCAACAAGAGGACCAAGCTACATCACTATAACATATATGCAGAGTACTTAGGTCAGTCCCACACAGACTCCCTGGATGTTGGTTTTGACTCTGTGAACCTGCTAGCCCAGGTTAGCTGATTTTATGAGTTTTCTTGTGGTGTCCTTAACTCCTCTGCCTCCAACAATCCTTTCTCCCCTCTTTTGTATGATTCCCTGAACTGGCCTAAGTTTTGGCTGCAGGGCTGCATCTGTTTCCATCAGTAGTTGTTGGGTGAAGCCCCTCTGATGACAATTAGGCTAGGCACCATTCTGGTCACAGGAGATGGCCAGTTCAGGCTACGTATCCACTATTGCTGGGAGCCTTAGCTGCAGTCATTCTTGTAGATTCCTGGGAGATCCCCTTGTACCAGGTATTCACCTGACTCCGAATGCCGTTCCTTCTCCTGTCATCTCTTAGTCCTCTCCCCATCATTCCCTACAACCTGATCTCTCAGGTTCCATCCCCACCTGCCCTCAGAATTTCTTAATGTTGTTCTTGAAAATAGGAAGGAGTGAACACATATTCCTCCTTTTAGGATATGATCAGTTTCTTTAGTAAGAGGCAGTAACTCTTGAGGGCATCTGCCTTAACTGGCACCCTAGTCCCCAAGTCTTCTTCTAATTTTCCCTTAATAGTCTTATTGGCCACTTCATGTGCATTGGTTAAAATATCTAAACTTTTATAACTTGGGTGGGAAGAAAATGTATTTTATTCAATTCTTGGGTAAAATCTTCCAAGTAAGCTGATTTTCGGCTCCCTCATACTATCACTTGTCTTTTTTTTTTTTGAGTTGGGGATTGAACCCTGGGCCTTGCTAGTCGAGCGCTCTACTGCTGAGCTAAATCCCCAACCAATACTATCACTTGTCAACGAGAGTTACAAAGTACAAATAATTTCAGTTGCTTTTCTTGGTATTTAATTTTTTTCCTTTTGAAGATGATATTTTTAGAAAAATCCCTTTCATGTATATCTTTGAAGTTTCAGGAATAGTTTAGTGTTTCTTACAGACTTTTATTAAACCTATACTTTAAAAAGAACTAGGAATCCTGCCACTGGACTACATTACACACTGGAAAACCATGGGGAGATATATGTTAATTCTGGTTGTTAATTTCCCTGGAGATGAAACTTGAGGGATGAGACTCTAGAGGGAGATAACTCCCACTATTCTTTTCCTAACCAATCACTTGTTGTCTGTGCTCAGAATATAAAATGTTTATACCAACTGACCTTAGTAGAACAACAAATGACTTTGAAATCAAGAGATAATTCTATGTAATCTTCCCCTCACATACCCAAAGCCATTTATTTTCCTTCTAGTATGAAGTAGAAGAAAATCTTCCAACATTGAGCTGTCTGGGAAGGAGGAGAGGTATGCCCAGACACAAGTCTTTAGTTCCTAAATATCTTGGACTTCCCTACTCTGTTCTATGTTCTTTTGTTATTACACATGTTTGAGTTTTATCTCTCAAGACCCATTTTCATTCCACTATCCTCACTTCCTTTTTAAAATAAGTTTGATAACATTGTTTTATTAGTGCTTGTTTTAATTTAAAATCATTTTGGAAATTTCACAGATGAATACTCTGTATTTCATTCTTCCAAACATTTCCTGTCTCTCTTTAGTTTCTCCTGTTCTCTTTCCCTATAGCTCTCAAATTACTGACTTCCTTAATTGCTGCTATATATACATATATGTATCATATACATATATATGTATGCATACATACAAACAACACGATGAGTCCATTCAGTGTTGCTCATTCATGTGTGTATGTGTTTAGGACTAACCAGTTAGGATTGGATAGCTGTCATGAACTGAATGAGAATGGCAAAGATAGGGTCATATACTTGAATATTTGGATCCCTGTTGATGGACCATTTAGGAAAGATTATGAGCCATGATGTTTTTGAAAGAGATATGGTCTAGTTGGAGGAGATGTGTCACTGGGGATGCACTTTGAGGTTTCAAAAGCCAATGTCAGGCCTAGTCTTACTCTCTCTGCCCCTGTCTGTGTAATAGGATGTAGCTCTCTGCCTGCTACCGCCCAAGTGGCATGCCTGCCTGCTGCCAGATTACTGACCATGATGAAGAAAGATTAAACCTCTGGAACTCTAACCAAGCCCGCAGATAAATCCTTGCTTCTGTAAGCTTTTTGGCCACGAGGTTTCTTCACAGCAATAGAAGAGAAAATTGCTGTAACTCTTCATCTGTGGGTGTGGTCATGTGGGATTTCCCCCATTCCCTTGTTGTCATGACAACTGAAACCAATTAAGATCCAGACCTTTTCATTTCACCAGCTTCCATAAGCATTCTCCCATTCCCTATAATATAAAAATCACAACAATCACTTCTGTGTACACTAATTTTAACACAGGCAGTTTGATTCTTTTGCAGTCATTTTGAAGCTATTTAGTAACTTAGCTTGTTGAATAAAATTTTTAATTCATAAATTTAAGGCATGGTGTTAATTATTACAAATGTAATTTAATATGAAAGAAAGTGTGGTTTATGGCTTATAATAAAAAATACATTAGTTAGTAATTTCTGATTCTAAATCCAATAAGCATAAAAAATAAGCACAAATTGTACCTGGTCCAGTGCATATACATTATGACTTCAAATTTAGTGTTTTAATGGGATGCCCAAGTGTGTAAATGTAAATGAATTGGTCTCTGATTGTTGTTCCTTCTTCTGGGCTCTTTTCTTTCTGTTGGTTTGTCTTGTCCTACTTTGATGTTATAGCTTTTGTTCTATCTTACTACATACTATTTATTTTGTTATATATATTTTTAAAATGAATGAATGAATGAATGAATGACAACATAGCAAACAGGGTAGAAGGTAACAATGAAACTGTCACATCTGCTGATAGAGGGAAAATCAGCTTTCTACACTAGAGTGACATGGACTATATCAACCTCTCCAGGACAGACAGGCCTCATGTTCAAGAGTGGTTGACCAACAGATATTGGACTCCAAATATTTTTTTTGTGTGTGTGTGCTTTTATTTGGTTACAGATTGGTGGTTTTATTGAGGAGGTACATGATTTTATTTTGTTTTCTTGGTTTGGGGAGATTTGTCAATATATTGGTTTGCTGTAGTTATTGATGTTTATTGAGAAAAAACAAATTAGTGTGGGTACAGAGTGGGAAAGGACTTGGGGGGAGTGGAAAAATATGATCAAGTACATTTACATTTTAAAATTATTTTAGATAATAAAAATACATTTGTTTCAGTTTTAGGATGGTGCTCATTTGCAAGGCTAATATTACTTTATTGTATTGATTTCTATTTTTTAAATTGTTAAAAACTATTGAGTAGAACAAAAATCTTACCTTTAGCAACAACACATTCTATTAAATTGGATAAGGAGATGAGTAGAGGAAGATTACGACCTACTCTGTGTGCACACTCAACTTACTTTTCTGTACCGATCATGCAATGTGATATTTAGGCCAAAAAGAATGAACATTTTATTTATATGTTTCTCTAAAATACTTTTGTTGATACCATCACTGAATAAGGACTAGCATGTTGTTTGCCAACTAGACTGTAGAATTCTGAAGAGCAGATTATCTCTATTCTTTATCTCCCTATCCTGAAGGCCAGACGAAATAGTAAGTTTAACACATTTAAACTTGTTTCTGATTGCTCCAAGACCTTTATCATGACGGGGTGTTGGATTTTGTCAAATGCCTTTTCTGCGTCTAGTGAGATGATCATGTGGTTTGTTTCAATATTAGTCCATGTTAATTCGTAATAATGTCAAACAATTTCTTATTTGGTATCTTCCAAATTATTTGCTGTTTCAAGACAGAATTAAACATGCAGAGCTAAAATATAACACATTAAGAATTGGACATTAAAATTAGATATTGTTTGGATTCATATTACTATGAGATGCTGTTCTCTATTTTCACCTGTAATTTATGATTATCTCATGTAAGAAATGATCTGTTAAAGCTGGTTACTTTATCTATCTCATTCATATTTTCTACTAGTAAGTAGTGAATTGAATAGTGAATGATATAAAAATTATGGAAGTAAATTTCATATCTCTGACTCTTTACTGTTTCTTTTCCCGATAAGGGAAATTGCACTGATTGAAAACTATTGAATCTGCAAGAAATTTTACTGTGAAAAAAGAAGCCAGCTATAAAAGGAAAAAGACTACATGGATCCACTTATATGAATTATTTGTAGCAGTGAAACTCAGTGAGTTGGAGAATACAATAATGATTGTGAGAACATGGGTGGAGAACATACATAATACATGCGTTCAATGAGTTCATCGTCACAGGTATTTCACATGAAGAAGTTCTTCTGAATATCTTCATACAGATAATCAGTGTATTAGTATTTTGAAAGTTTAAAATATATCATTGTATAATTCAAACTATTTGGTGGTAAATTTTATACCAAATATTCTTATCAAAACACAAAGACAGACAAGCAATAGACACAAGTTTCTACAAAGAAACTTGGGGAGGTAATAAATACATCAGTTATATTGTTGGTGGTGCTGGTAAACTAATGAAATATATGTTTCTTTGCATCTCAATTTACTGGTTAAAAAACAATTCTTCATCAAAAAGTCCAGTTTTCTAATTTTGCTTACAATTCATTCATATTTAATATGCATCTGACAGGATCCCATGACAACTGATACAAAGCAGGTATTGAGGGACTCTATGACAAGGACAAAGTCATACAAACACTTAGATGACACAAGACCAACAGAAGGCAACGGTATTAAGAGAGATTGCTAGAACTGGGCTGCAGGAAAAGTTAGTAAACGAAATTGTTCAAAGCCCTCCTGCATGTTTAATACATAAAGAGACAATGAGGATTCTGTGACAGAGAGCAATATTTCCTGGGGAAGCTTTGCAAAGCATGAGAAATACAGTAAAACTAGCCAATGAATGGACTCAGAGATATGGAATGATGTATGCCTTGCTGTGTTCTTTTTGGTGAAACAGAATGCCACAGGAAGGTAATATATAGCAATCAGATCTGTATTTATCCTGTTATAAGTTTCTTAAGGTTGAGAAATTCAAGACCAAGATCCCATATCAAGGGAAGACCTTTTTGGTACATAGTGAAATGGCAGAAGGCTGAAGAAAAAAGGAGAACCAATGAAACATATGAAGAAACATATTAATAGTATCAGCCCCATGTTATTATCCCACACCTGTGGCAACTAACCCACCTGCATAATAGCATTCATCAATTTGCCACATGATCTATGCTCCTTATAATGATTCAGCTTCTTCAGTATGTTGTATTGGGGGGTTATGTTTCCAACACTCCCAATCTGGAAGACACATCCTTTCACAGTATATGGTTCTCAGCTTTTATGGTAGAGGTTTACTTAAGAGAAGCATTAAAACAGAAATGGAATCTTCTGTCAATATGTGTAGAGTTCTGGTATTACCATATAAGCAACATCTTCAAATTAACATGAGTTAAGAGTATCAACCTGTAGTTAATATGAAGTTCTTCCTTACAGTTTAGAATTGACCCCGACAGGGTTGGGGATTTAGCTCAGTGTTAGAGCACTTGCCTAGCTAGTATAAGGCCCTGGGTTGGATCCTCAGCTCAAAATAAATAAATAAATAAATAAAAATTTAAAAAATTGAAAAAAATAGAATTGACCCTGATTAGGGACAGCTGTCCTTTGTGGGGTGTGGTCAATCACAACTGCTTAATCCAGGAAAAACAAGGGTCAAATAAAGAACTCCAAGATCTCACCTGGGTTTGTGGTGATTTTCCTAAAATTTCTTTAACTACCCCATGATTTCTGTTTTCTAACATTAATTTGATATACTGGTAATTACATTTACTAGATCTCTTTAACCAATTTTGAATTTTCTAGATGTTCAATTATCTTTATGTACTAGTAGATTTTTATCTTCTTGATTTCTAATCTACCTTTTAAGTGCAATATTTAGCATCTGATTTCCCCAGCTAAATATTTAGAATTAAATGAAGAGACAGATAATTCTCTTGTTCATTATTGTATTGAAAAATCCTCAATTCCTTCACCACTAACTGTAATTATAGACCTTTTGTGGATAAATAAGACATGATGAATACATGATACAGTTAATAGAGGGTGCTAGAATGGTTTGCATGTGGTAGGAAATGGGTCCTAGTAAACATAATTCTTATAACAAAGTCACAAGTATGTAAACATCTGTATGATTATTTCTTTGCATATCTCCTGATTCCAGGACTGCAATGTCTCTGACTGCTTAGATAGAAAAGAGGATGACAGAGGATTGGAGATACCTGAAAATATTTGAATTCTGTTTCAAAATTCATTGAATGATAGGAGAATGGATACTTAATTTTTTTTTTCTATATAAAAATTTCTTACATAGAATTTCCAGAAGAGAATGGAAGAAGTAAATCAAACCACAGCAACTGAGTTGATCCTCGCTGGATTAACAAAGAATCCAGAACTCCAGTTGCCCCTATTCTTCATCTTCCTAGGAGTCTATTTGTTTACAGTTGTGGGAAACCTGGGCATGATCATCTTGATCCTGTTTAGTTCTCAGCTGCACACGCCCATGTATTATTTACTCAGCAGTCTGTCCTTTATTGACTGCTGTCAGTCGACTGTCATTACACCCAAAATGCTGGTGAACTTTGTGACTGAGAAGAATGCCATTCCTTACCCAGAATGCATAGCTCAGTTTTACTTCTTCTGTGTTTTTGCTGTTGCAGAATGTCACATGTTGGCTGCAATGGCATATGACCGCTATGTGGCTATCTCTAACCCTTTACTTTACAATGTAACCATGTCCTATCAAGTCTGTTTGTGGATGGTAGCTGGGGTATATGGTATGGGCTTACTAAGTGCCACAGCTCATACTGTCTTCTTGCTGAGGGTGCTTTTCTGTAAGTCTAATATAATAAACCATTACTTCTGTGATCTTTTCCCATTGCTGGAGCTCTCTTGCTCTAGTACTTTTATCAATGAAGTAGTAGCACTGTCCTTCAGTGCATTTAACATTATTATGCCAGTTATGACCATTCTTAGCTCTTACATCTTCATCATTGTCAGCATCCTCCACATTCAGTCCACTGGGGGAAGATCCAAGGCCTTCAGCACATGCAGCTCCCACATCTTGGCTGTTGTTGTCTTCTATGGGTCATTAGCATTTATGTACCTTCAGCCATCATCAGTCAGCTCCCTGGGCCAAGAGAAACTATCATCTGTATTTTATACCATTGTTGTACCTATGTTAAATCCCATGATCTACAGCCTGAGAAATCAAGATGTCAGAGCCGCCCTAAAATCGTTACTAGAAAACCTAAGTTTCTTCTCAACAAAGAACAGTTTTCCTTAGCAACAGAGTATACCTTCTGCAATTTGGGGGGAGAAAATTAATAACACTAGATATGAGACTGTTGTTAATACATGATTATTCGGATGAAATGGTAGAAGTGGATTCTCAATTTCATACCCATGGAGAACTGTGACTCTGGTAAAACCAGAGTTTATTCACAGATAGCATCCTATATAACTTCCCTAAAATTCTTAAAAGCCCTTTTTATGGTTGGTTATATTTGCTTAATTGACCCAAGTCTGTTTAGGTAAGCTTCACTTACATTAATTTGGGAATAAATGTATTCAATATTGTTTGGTTGTCTCAATGTTTTATAAGTGGCATTCTTGATTAATTGGCAAATGATTTGAAAATCAGTTTTTTTTTTATTTGTAGTGTTAAGTGATTGGAATACACAACTTGTAACTCTGAGATTTGATAAATACATAGAACCATCTTAGTGTATATGAAAGCAAAGGACAGATCCTGTCAAATTCCTAGCACAAGTTGATTATACTATCTTAAATTAGAGTTGCAATGTTAAAAAGGAACAGATGCACTACACATATTCATTGTTATCTATGCAACATTCTTTATACTGCTGTTTGACTCCTCCTTTATTTCCCACAAATCAATATTCATAATTCTTCTACATGCAGGGTTATGATGTTTTTCTTGCCTTCCTTCTTGCATTTCAGACTCAGAAGTTATATTCATTCACTGTAGCATATGTTTGTATCATTTTTCACATGGAAAAATGATAAACTGGGAAATTTATTTTCTCATCATTCATAAGTGCCATTCAGGAAATCATGATTAATTGGGAAGGAAAAGAATGGGGCAGGAAAGCAAATCAATTTTAATATAGAAGTGTTTGCTATTGTTTTATCCTATTATGTGTTTAAAAGTTGTAGTAGGACATGACAGAAAACAGTTAAAAACCAATTAAATTTATGAAGATCAAAATTATAAGAAAGCTTCTAAAAACATGTACACTATATACAGTATACTGTATCTTTAGCAATAGGTGTTTAAAATAAAATTTAAATAGATTAGGGTTTAAAAAACAGGACATTCTGTCAATATCCATCATACCATAAAAACAATTGGAGATTGTAAACATCCTAGTATTCCAGTTTAATACTTTCTAATTAAAGAAAACCCACTGAAAAGTGAGAACTAGGCTTTCTCAATATGGACCAGAAATATAAAACTCCGTCAAGTTCCTTGCAAAGGAGGATTCACCTCCTTGCATGTGTTATGTTCCTCCAAGAGAAGGAATAAGTGTTCTCACCTTTATCAGGCATGCTTTGACAGTCATTAGGTAGGCTACCCTGAGCCAGAGCTATATCCAAAGTGAAAATTTAATGGTATATGAAATATGTTCATACAGAAACCATTGTCTTCATCAAAAGAGATCTAACAACCAGATGTTTCTTTTAAAACTACTGAACTCAAGAAAGAATGTTTTATCTTGAAGAGGAAATGAAACCACCAGGTAGATTATAAGTTCCTAGAGATTTCACACTAGAAAAATATTAACATAGCTAATGCTTCCTTGATCTTCACTTTGTATAATGCACAAGCAGAATACCTCCTCTCAGGTATTAGTTCATTTAATTCTCATATGGGGGAAAGCCTACAAGGCCTAAACCCTATAGAAAGAACCACAGGCAAGCAGACTCCTGTTTTTCCTTTTGTAAACAGTGAATAAGAATTCATCTCACAAGTTCTGGGAACTAACCAGCCTCTTTAAAAGTTTTAATAGCTCTTAATGGCACCTGCTTTCATTGGCACCTCAATTCCCACAATGTATGAGGGAGAAATATGAAACTGTTCCTAGGATGGTTTCTGAGATTATTGGACACCATATATTTTTATTCCATTTTAGGTTACTATAGATATATAGGATATAGATATAATAGAATAAAAGGGTAGATTGTTGAACCTATTTTTAAAGAGCAACAACTTGCTTAGAAACATTTTACATTGCTACAGATTTTAGTTTATTGATAAAAGTTTAAACTTAATTTTGTTATACTGTGTATATATATTTCTACTCTCATTTGAGGTATTATGTTTATGTAGCTCATTTAAATTGTAATGGATGATTAAATGCAAATTAATAATTAGTTTTCTATGATAGTCAAACTTATAGTCATGTTAAGTTTTCTAGGTATACATAGATACAATTCAATTAGGTAGGTAATCTTCAGACAGTCCAAAGACCTACAGAATATGGCATTTAAAATGTTTTAAAAACATAGACTTTCTGGACAGTGAGACATGTCTGCTCCTGGCAGCACCGATTTACTTCAGAGAGTAAGATGGGCATTGAAGACACTCCATATGGAGTTTATCTTCACCTTGACAAAAATAGTCATTTGGGCAAGAAACTGTTCTTGCTTGTACTGATTGATCAACTGGACATGCAGGACCCATAGAAAGGTGACCACTGAAATTTGCTTAGTGAAATGGTCCTTCAGGTTCATGCTTTGCAGAGGAAATTGCCAGACATTCTACAGGACACTAAAAGAAGTGACCGAGAGACTCTAGCTCTGTGGGCTGAAGACAGATGCTCCAACTTTACAGAGGAACTTTGGATGACTGTCCTGGCTGCCAACTGTCTCTGTCTATTCTTGCAAGACTCCTGAAAGTTGCTTGCATCCTTCTCCCATTTCTTAGGTAAAAGTGTATACTTCTGATATCTTTGATGTAGTTGAAGACTAGATAGTTATAATTTCCTGAGTTATAATAAAAGATAAGTTAGATATGAAATCTTATACTCACAAATATAGGATAGATAGGATAGCTTCTTTAATTTTGCCAAACACAAATAGACTAGATATTATAACTATAATTCTTGCTTGATAATTGTTTTGTTATATGTAATTTTACTGTGTTAAAGTTAAAATCTTCCTTTTTGAAAAAAAGAAAAGGGGAAGTGTTGTGGGATGTCTTTCTGTATGCTGTGAATGTGTTGATCTCATTGATAAATAATATGATTTTTGGCCAGTAGTCAGGCAGGAATTATAGTATAGGTGGGATAAGGAGAAAAGAGAATTCTGGGAAGTGGAAGGCTGAGTTAGGAGACTCAGTCAGACACCACCACCATGAGAAGTTAGATGTAAAGTACTGGTAAGCCAGAAGCCACATGGCAACTTATAGATTGATAGAAATGGGTTAATTTAAGATATAAGAATTGAATAGCAAGAAGCCTGAACCATTAGGCCAAATAGTTTAAATAATATAAACGTCTGTGTGTTTATTTGGGTCTGAGCTGCTGTGAGCTGGGTGGGACCAGAAAAACTTCTGGCTACATTAGATGTTATTTTTGATTCTTTTTGACATCATTATTCAACATGGCCACTCAAAAATTGTCCAGGAGACAAAGGAAGACATCTCTAAATAAAATGCTCTTTCTTCACCTCTCTAGTGTGCCATTTCCAGAATGACCACACAGATCTCCTTATTCATCCTTAGTCCTGTCTGAGTCCAGGTAAGCTGCACCAGCAAAATCAGCTATCATATATAAAATCCATAAAATTATACTGTTTTTATCATAGTATTCCTTGAAATATCTGATTATAATCTAAGGTGTATATATGGTGAATGGACATGTTCTTATGATATCACAACAAATCTGTACTCAGTCCATATCCTTTCTTTATTTTCAACAATTTCTCATCTTGAAGTATCTTCTTGATGCCATTTTATCCCTCAAATTTTAGACTTATTTCAATTAAAATATGGGTGTCATTCTCATGAATGTTGCATCATTCTATGTTATAATAAGGCACATCTGCTTCATCTTATAATTAATATCAGTGCCTTTTCTATTTCATCCTTAAAGGATGGTTACAGATGATAAAAAATTAGCTGAATTATTGAGAACACATATGTTTACTATGTTTATATTTCAAATCTGAAATTTTATAATTAATCAATGGCAAAATCTTTCACAGGTCTCATGAATTTTCTGTTACAGAGTCCTCACACTTCAAAATTCAATAGGTTATACTTTAGAAATATGGAAAAGTACCAGTGAATTACAAAAATTAAAGATCCATGTCTACCATTAATTAACACTTAATAAGTAATGTAACATGTACCTATATAAATTGATTCTTTTTTAAAGTCCATGACACCACTAGCCCCAAGAATTTGGCCAGGTTTCCAGTACCAGGCTTGATTTCCATTCAGCTTAATGGGACCTAAGTTCAACTAGACAGCTATGGGTAACCACCAACATACAAATTGCACCTATAAGGCCATCTTGGTATGCTGGCCACTATGTTTCATGGGTGTTGCAGTTGGGTAGGACTGTTTAATTTCTTCCCTCCCTTGGAAGATTGCCGAGTATTTTCTGACACCATGGAAGTTCAGCTATAGGAAGGAGGCATTGAGGCTTGATGCAGCTCAGATCATTGGAGTCTGTGTCCTAAATGTGTAGTGACTTCAGCAATAGGGTCTATTCCTCAAACTCTGGGGATACAGAGGTGGGCACATCAAGAGCTATGTTGTCACATTGTCAGTTGACATTATATTAGGATTCTTGTGCCAATGATTGGGAATTCTGTTAGTCTCTGGTTCTTGTGGGGAGCATTGTCAGGCCAAGTGATTTAATTTATACACAAACACACAGATGCACACATGCATGCACATGTATTATGTAGCATTATAGTAAATACAGCTTTTTCTTTATCATTTGTTTTACAATCTTATATGAGTAGGTCAAAATACATTTTAAGGCTAGACAGACAGAGAGACAAGACAAGATCCTTGTGTCTAATCTCCTTTGTTCAGCTTTTTTTCTTGACCATTACCAACAACAACTTGTAACCAAACCCCCTAAATGAGGACAAATATCTATAACCCACTGAACAATCAAAAACCACTCATCACACCTCTTTGGAATATGGGCATATGGGCATCATGTTCTTAAAATTACTTTCTGCTCTCTAGAGGCACTGGCATCTTTAGGGGATCCTGAGAAAATTGGGATAATTGTCAAGTTCTGGGAGAGCTGACTGTATCACTTGTTCTCCAGTCTCTGTGAAATGGGCTTATCTCAAGTGCTGGCTAGATTAGTCTGTGAGGCTAGATCATCTCAGCTAGCCACCTTAAAATTGTCCTGAACAGTTTTTAGTCCAAAACCAAACTTGAGCGGTGTTTGTCAGCTTAGTGGTGTTACCACAGTCCATGTGGAATCATTGTTGTAGGACCCATCCTCCTTTTGAGGACTTCAAAGGTCACTGTTAGGAATGGTAATGGTTCATTGCAGAAAACTTTCACATTTTAAATGTCATATGCAGCAGATCTTGGAGAGGTTAAAGGACCACAATTTGTCAAGAACATCCAGAATACAAATCTTAATTCCTAGTTGCCATATAGAAAATCAAATATGAAATCATGTACAGGAAGCTAGATGAAGCCCTTTTCTAGAGTTAGCTAGTACTCTATATGACCATTAATATCATGCCAGAAAGTATGTATGTGTATATATATGTATTTATATAAATTTTTAAGATATATGTATATCTTAAAAAAGTTTTAAAGAGTCAAAATAAAATCAAATAATTATGAGATTAGTGGCAATAGAATGTTCTCTAGTTTTGTTTTTTCTTCTGTTCTTCTGTCTTTCCTTTCTTATTATCATTTAAAAAATTTAAAGTTAATGAATCATTGAGCAATCTATCTCTGGGAGGTCTTTATTACCACTTTTTGTTTGTTAAGCTTATTTTTTTAGTGCAATTAACTCTATAACTGATTGCTCTGTAGGACTCTGTGATGTACAAGTAATATGATTTATGCTGTAATATGTTAAAAACTATTTCATTTTACTAGAGACATATGCTAGATCATTGTCAATATTAATTTGTAGAGATATCCCTGATGGATATAACTTCTAATAAATGTTTCATTACAGAATCAGCCTCTTCAGAACTGAAAGCAGTTGCCCATTGAAATTCTGAATATGTATCTACCTTATATTGTGTACATATTTTATTTTTCCAAACACTGCAAAAATGGAATACTTCAATTTGCTAAATTTTATTTCTTTGAATAACATTTGGGTTACTTCTTGCAAGTAGTGGGGTTTGGTAATACAAAGAACAAGTAGGACATATCCTTATAATTTCCTTGACTTGTTGCCAAGTGACAGAAAAATATTTTTTCAAACTTTCGCTATTAACATGGTGTTTCTTATGAAATTCTGAGATTTCTAGTACATTCCCTACCAACAGCTGATCAATGTAAGCATTACCTCTTGGTAGAAGGCCTGGTAGACCTATATGGAATCTGATATATGTTGTATACAAGGAATGATTTGTATTTCTGATTATTTCTTGTAATTGAATGAATAAAAACTTATTTTTTGGAATCATCTGGAATAAGTTCAACATTTTCATTATGTAAAATGATACTTTATGCATATTTAGAGTCAGTGACTATATTAAGAGGTTCTGGAAAATTTAATAGTACCATAAGGATAGCATATAATTCTGACTTTTGAGCAGAATTATAATGGCTTTGAGCAACTTCACTTAAATTTCCTGATTTAGAACATAACTTTCATGATTTGTTTGCATCAATATAGACTTGAGTTGTTAATCCATTTGTAGGCCATAGTCAGTTAGTATCTCCTAGCAATTTTTTGAAAATCATTAAGTGTTTGTTCCAGATTTGAACTTTTTGTGGTTGAATATTTTGTAAACATATCTTACACCCGATGTAATTAGTAGAATCTCCTCTTTGTATTTTTTCAGAAGCAACTTGTCATGCCCAACAAAGAGTTTTCTTTACTTCTTCAAACATTTTCTCTAAAGTATCTACATCTGAGTTAGATAGTAAGAGATCTATATAATGATAAATTATAGATTGAGAAAACTTATTGTGAATTATTTCCAATGGCTGTTATACAAAATATTGACAGAAGAAGAAAAAATGCTTAACATTCTTTGGGGAAGTACTTTCCACTGATTCGAAGCAGGTTGTGAATTATTATGAGTAGGTACTGTGAAGACAAATTTTTCTCTATCTCATTCTTGCAAAGTTATAGTAAAAAAAATCTTTTAAAGCAACGAAAGAGGTACCATGATAGAGGGAGATATCATGGGAAAAGAGAGAAACCTGGCATTAGGGAAGTTGCTAGGAAGCTTGGGCTACTGGAAATAGTGGAGGGGGTGCCTGAACTGAACTGGCTAACCCCAGTGATCAGATTCTTGAATATCCTAACTGTCATCACAGAGCTTCTTTCCAATGACTGATGGAAGCAGATGCAGAGATTCACAGCCAAATGCCAGTCAGAGCTCCAGGAGTCCAGTCAAAGAGAGAGAAGAGGGATTCTATAAGCAAGGGCATCAGTATCATGATGATGGAACCTGTAGAGATGACCAAACCAAACTAGTTGGAACTCATGAAAGTTGGATCAATGACTGTGGAGTCTGCATGGGACTGGACTAGGACCTCTGTATGGTGAGACAATTGTGTAGCTTGATCTGCTTGGGGGGCCCCCTGGCGGTAGGATCAGAATCCATCCCTGGTGCATGAGCAGGCTTTTTGGAGCCCACTACCTATGATGGGACACCTGGTGCAGCCTTGAGGCAGGGTGAAGGGCCTGGACTTGCCTCTACTGGATGTGCTTTCCCATGGGAGGCCTTGCCTTCTTGTGGGATGGGAGTAAGGTGTAGGTTGGGAGGGGGAGACTGGGGGATAGGTGGAGGGATGAGGGGTATCTTTGATTGGTGTGTAAAATGAATGAAAAATTTTCTTAATAAAAATATGAAAAAATAAATAAACCATCCTTTAGGTAATAGAGATGGCAAGGGAATTCCAGGCTGTAAAAAGCCATGGGCTGAATTGCCTTATTAATAGCTCTTAAATCTGTTTCCATTTTCCAGATTTTTTAAATGACAAATATAGGAGAATTCCAAGGACTGGTTGATTCTTTAATGTGTTGAGCATTTTGCCACTTCTGTACCAACTATTGTAATACTTGCAATTTTTCTGATGTCAAAGACCATTGTTCCACCCAGACAGGTTTGTGAGGTAATCATTTTAAAGGTAGGGCTATTGGTACCTTTGAAAGATCAGTAGTTGTTGTGCCCTATTTATCTAGTCTTCAACTATATCAAAGACCCCAGAAGGATATAATATTACCTAAGTAAATAGGAAGTGAATTATGAGCAACTTCCAAAAATGTAGAATGACAGAAACAACTGGCTGCCTGGAAAGTCCTCCAAAGTTACTCTGCAGTGTTGAGGCATCCATCTTCAGTCTATGGGCCTAGAGTCTCTCAGTCATTTCTCCCTGTGTCCTGCAGAAAGTCTGGCAGCCTCCTCTATGAAGCAGAAACATGAAGGATCATCTCACCTTGTTTTCACATATCTGGCTCCAGGGTTTTATTAATAAGACTGTTTAGTAATTTGCCTTACAGAAAACCTCTTAAAAGAACAAAAAACTAATTGCCTCCTTTAAGAATTCCCAGTTGTCTCACTAGATCTGCTGACACTGACAGTGAAGTGTGAGGCTGGCTGTTGCTGCATAGCATGCCTGGACAGAGAACACAGGTAGTTCCCAGCCTGGTTGAGGGCAGCAGCTGCAGCTGCTCACATGTAACTGGGTGCTGAGAGTGTGAGATGGTCTCAGAAACAATAGAAACATGAGCAGGTGTCAAAGTGGCTAACCTGGTGTGGCAACAGCCCAAGGAGGGGGTCCAGGGGAAGCCTGCAACCCACAGGGGGAAGCAGACAGCTGACTAAAAAGTTGACACAGGGTAATGTGCAAGAAAAGCATATGTGGTGGATGTGAAGTGAGGGCACAGAGCTGCCTGGAGGCAGATCCTACCAGTGGTCGGTGGCTAACTCATGTAGTGTTTGGAGCCCAGGTACATGTGGAGTTTGAGGTTTCTGGAGTTTGGGTGGTAGCTGGAGTAGGTTGTAGAGAGGTTGCAACAGAAACATCCCACACTATCTCAGAGGGCTTGGGGCAAGAGAAGGAAAGCCAGCTGACTCTGGCATTGTGTGCCAGGTGAACTTTTTATCTAATTATTCTTTATCAATAAAAATTGGGAGTCTGATATCAGGGTTAGAATCTGAATGATCAGAGAAGCATCAGAGAAGCCACCAGCAACCTCCTATCACAAAAGGCTGAGATCCTCTCTTGGCCCCACCTTACTCTTTTCTGTCTCCTATCTATCTTGTCATCTAAAACCTCTGTGATTAGTTTTGGTCAGTTAGTAGCTAGCTCTACTCTCTGATTCAAAGCAAACTTTATTGTCAGAATGAAATCAAAATGTCACACAACAGTCCTTGCTCACGTCTTTAAAGCAAGCTTCTCTTCAGAATAATGGAGATGAAAAATGGGGAGTCCCAAGATTTTTGGGGAAAAGGGTATGCCTGAAATTCAGTTGTTATGTTTATAATTTCATGATCTGTGTTCCCTTCTTCACTAATCTATATAGAGATGCACATGAGCATATAAGTATACTACACAAGTATATTCTGGGACCAGTGGTCTTTCATGAACAGGCTTCTTTAGCCTCCTTCTCCTGCTGGGGAAAATCATAGCAAGCACTGTTTGTGTGCTCCTTTTAGATGAAGTAGTATGAGAGTTGGTAGCAGTTCTTTTGAATTTCTGTTCACTGTAAGGTTTATTCAGCCATTTTAAATAGAATATATTGTTTTCAGAAGTGTCATATGCAAGACATGATACAAAGCACTGTACCGAATTTACAATTTAGTGTGGAAGGGATTCTGCCATATATACATAAGAATTATAAAATCGGTATGTATGTGTACATGTAAGCAAAAGAAGTATGTTCATAGACACACAGAACATAGTCTTATTAGCTCCTCCTTTTAATATTAAATATCTTCAGTACTGCAAGTATCAAACTGAATTCATTGGATATATGTTAGAAGAAGATTCTAAAGAAATTATTAGTATTAAAATTGAGGAATGTCCATATTTTTTGTGTAATCTAAAATACATGCCAGAGAATAAAATAAAACATCTTTGTCAGCTAGTAATACCAATAATTTTATAACATAAGTAACAGATTGAACTTTATTTGAGGTACTGGAAAATATTAACAGTATAAGTAAATAATATCAATAAAATACTGTAAGTATTATGTATGGGTTTGGACAACTATGCATAGGAAAAAGAAAACAAAAACACCTCCAAGTTAAAAACCTCCAAACATCACTATGGGAATGAGTTGGTAGATGAATGAAAGGTATTTCTGGGAGAAATCCCTTAGAGCACAATGTAAAGCAATACTTGTGTTTATGGAGTCCCCTGGTATATTAATATTTAATGTAAATTTTACACAATATAGGTAATAATGGTTCTGCTTTGTAGAAGTTTGGGGAGTTGAACAACACTTCTTAAACAGAAAGATGAATCAAATATTTGTATATAAATGTCATATGCTATATGTATTTTTTCTATGCTAGTTTGTTGCTGGAATTTTCTTCAGTCCTGCCTGGGCCCGCAGCTGCTCACACCCAAATAAACACACAGATGCTTGTATTAATTAAAAATGTTTGGCTTAATGGTTCAGGCTTGTTGCTAGCTAGATCTTACACTTATTAATCCATAATTCTTATTTATGTTTAGTCATGTGGCTTGCTACCTTTTCCCAGTTATGACTTCACATCTTGCTTCCTTTGTGTCTGGCTGGCGACTCCTGGCTCAGCCTTCCTGTTCCCAGAATTCTCCTTTTCTTTGTCCCACCTATACTTCCTGCATGGTTACTGGCCAATCAGCACTTTACTTAATCAATAAGAGCAACACATTCATAGCATACAGAGCGATATCCACAGCACTTCCCCCTTTCTTATTTTTAAAGGAAGGTTTTAAATTTAACATAATAAAATTACATATAACAAAACAATTATCAAGCAAGAATTACAGTTACAATATCTAGAATATTTACAATATCTAGTATATTTTTTATTTGGCAAAATTAAAGAAGACATCCTATCTATCCTATATTTGTGAGTCTAACATTTTATATCTAACTTATCTTTTATCATAACTGAGGCAATTATACTATCTGGTCTTCAACTACATCAAAGAACTCAGAAGGATATTACATGGTGCCAGATATTGGTGAAAGTATTAAGTCAACTCTATGTAGTTAAAAGGGAGGTTTATTTTGTGGCGTAACTTACAAGTAAAGGGATAGGTTACAGGGTCTGGGAAGGGTGAAGCACAGTCAAGCAGTGTTCTCTGGAGAACTCTGCTCAGTCTACCTCCAGCGTCCAGGATCCAGAAACTAAGAGAGCTGGCATATCCAAATCTCAGGTTTTAAGGGCTCCTGTCTTGGCCTATCTTGTGGGTGTGACAGTTACTGGAAGCCTCAACGGGGGGATAATGAATTTGTGTAGTGGGTAGCAGGTCAAAGCTGGAATAGCTACCCACTACACTAGTTCATTATCCCATTATTAAAAACCATTCTTTAAACAACAGTACATTATCAACACTTCATGAAGCCAACTGTTGCTTAAGTGTTAAAATTATGAATTTTTGTTTTCTAGTACCAACTTGATTCATTTGCAAATACCAATGAAAGATGTGCTAGTCTTTAAAATAATTATACTTCTGATTAGTATTACCGAATTTAGGTTAAATTTATTATTGTATTTTCACAATCCACAGAGATGATTATAAAAAGTGAACAATGTAGAACATAACAAACACTTTTTGTCAAGATCCTTCTTGTAATTTACAAATATACATAGTTTCTCAGGTCCTATCAATTCAAACATGAAGTCCAATTTATGTAGACCATCCACTGTCCATAGTTTATCTGGTGGAATTCATGGCATAAATGTGAGACATCATGTTCATTTCCTAGAGGTTGTTCAAATCTGAAAAATAATGCAAGTCTCTCATGCATGAAAAAAATACAAAGGCTAAAATGAAAAGCATTTATGTTTCCATTTTCAAGAGTTAGTGGGACTGTGAGGAAGAAATTGGGACACAATTTTGTGTTGGAATTTTAATGATAAAACTGAGTCAAATGCTGGGCAATGACAACTATTTCTCTTCTCAAGAGTCTGCTCCTTGAGAACTGAAAATTCTTGCAGAGTGTGGTCTCTTGTTACCTGGTAGCTGGGATTATAAATCATCAGAACACAGCAGGGACAATTCAAGTGAGTATGAAAGTTGAGTGTATGTGCAACCTTAGAGCTAAAGAAGCCCTTGGGGGGATGATGGGCTGTGATTAAACTAGCTTCAAAAAGCTGAGACTGGGTACTAGGTATTGGCCTTTTTATTAATTTGTTTGCATTTGTTTATTTATTGCTTCATTTAAAAGAATCTAATTTACATCCCCACTGCAGTTTACCCTTCCTCCTCTACTCCCATCCCTTCAACCCGTTCTTTTGTATCCTCCCTCCATTCCTCCTCTGTTTCTGTTCAGAAAGGAGCAGGCCTCCCATAAGTATTAATGAGGCATACAATAAGAAATTATTGTGACTAAGCACCTCCAGTTCTATTTAGTCTGGGTAAGGCAATACAGTATGAGGAATACATTCTCCAGAGCCAGCCAAAGCATTAGGGATTTGCATTTCCCTAATGACTAAGGATGTTGAACATTTCTTTAAATGTTTCTCTGTCATTGAGAGTCTTCTGTTGAGAATTCTCTGTTTATGTCTGTATCCCATTTTAACTGGATTATTTTGTTTTTTGATGTCTAGTTTCCTGGGTTCTTTATATATTTTGGAGATCAGTCCTCCGTCAAACAAGGAGTTGGTTAAAATATTTTCCTATTCTGTAAGCTGTGGTTTGTCCTATCGACAGTGTCCTTTGCCATACAGAAGCTTTTCAGAGATTCCATTTATTGTTGATTTTAGTGTCTGTGCTATTGATGTTCTATTCAGGATTTGTCTCCTTTGCCAATATGTTTGAGGCTATTCTCCACTTTGTCTTATATAAGGTTCAGTGTAACAGGATTTATGTTGATATTTTTATCCACTTGGAACTAAGTTATGTGCAAGGTGATAGATATGGATCTATTTGCATTCTACATGCCTACACACACCAGCACCATTTATTGAAGATACTTTCTTTTTTCTATTGTATAATTGTGGATTTTTTGTCAAAAATCATATGTCCATAGTTGTGTGGATTTACATCTGGGTCTTTGATTTGATTCTATTGATCAATCTGTCTGTTTTTATGCCAATATCATGCTGTTTTTATTACTATTGCTCTGTAGTGGAGCTTGAGATCAGTGATAGTATACTTCCAGCACTTCTTTTTATTACACAGGATTGTTTTAGCTATTCAGGTTTTTTTTCCAAATGAAGTTGAGTATTTTTCTTTCAAGGCTTGTAAAGAATTGTTTCTTGGCCTTTATCACTGAAGACTGTAGGATACTAACAACCTGTGATTTACAATGTCAGAATTTGTGATTTTGCATGTTGCAAGTAAAATTTGGCACTAAGACTTTCAGTAAGAAGGAGAAATGTTCACTCCAAACTGTGATGAAAGAGCCTAGAATAATCACTGTGAGCATTTATGGAAAATAGTCCCCAATGCCTCCAGATATTCAATCATTCACAATATTTTCCTTAATGTCCATAGAATTCACTAGCCACATTCCCAGTTCCTAAAGGTTTAGTCAGTTACAGTAAATTAGTGAATTTTTGCGTGATGCCTTTAAGTGAATTTATAAACAATACAATATTCACTAGACAATGAAAGAATGATATTGATAAGACTCTGCCACTTGCAAATAATAGATTTTATTAGAGAAGAGAGAATTTGACCATTATGAGTTTCTGGTTTTATAATCTTTTATAACTATCAGCTAGAAAGAGAACATTGAATCATGGAGAATTAAATCCAGTTTTGGTTAAATTTATGAATGGAAATCCCATAAGTTTAATTCCACAGAACTTTCTTAACCTGTGTTCTCAACCACAGTGACCATAATTCTGGTTGTGAAGAATACTTTAAAGAGCCCAATAGAGAGCTTTAGGGACAATGTACAATGATATTGTCTTCTACAATGTTATACCTAAATTATAGTCTCACTTAAATAGCTTTGTTAAAATGCTAGATTTGGAACAAATTTTAGAAAAGGTAAGAGACAGATGCTCTCACTGCCTGGGGACCTCCTAAACAGTTCAAGCAAACAACTGTCTCACCTATCCAGAGGCATGCATTTCCACTAGTTTGGCTGGCTGTCTCTGTATGTTTTCCTGTCATGATCTCGATGTCCCTTGCTCATAGAATCCCTCCTTTCTCTCATCAGCCTGGTCATGGATCTCTGCATCTGCTTTTATCAGTCACTAGATGAAGGCTCTTGATGCATTGGCTGGCTTTTTTGGAGCCCAGTGCCTATGGTGGGACACCTTGTGCAGCCTTGGTGCCAGGAGGAGGGGCTTGAACCTGCCTCAACTGAACATACCAGGCTTTGCTGACTCCCAATGGGAGACCTAGCCTTGGAGGAGGTGGGAATGGGAGGTGGGTTGGGGCTGGAGGCTGGGGGTCAGGAGGAGGAAGGAGAGGGGGATCTGTGGTTGATATATAAAATGAATAGAAAATTCAATAAAATAAAAAAAAATTAAAAAGGACAGATGCTCCAATATTTTTAGCTTGTTTTTATGATCATTTTACTTTACGTTTCAAAGTTCCACAACTACTCTATGAAGTTTGATTACTTTAATAAAGTATTGTTTCAAACAATAAAATATAAAATATATTTAACATCATGTTTTTATTTCAATTTGGAAGCCATTCAAAACTGTATGTTTCTCAGACTTAACTTGTTTTGTGTCCTCATTATATAGCATTATTGTGAATGTTTGTATGTTTTCTGTAATTTTATTTTTATTTAGTTAGTTATCTTTAATTTTATGTTAATGGGTGTTTTGACTCCATGTATATATGTATACTGTATACATGCCTGGTTCAGAAGCTAGAATAGGGTATCAGATACACTGCATCTTGGGGGTTGTAAAATTGGTTCTCAGGTTAAGAAATTCATCACCAAAGCTGAAGGCCATAGTTCAGTCCACAGAGTTCACATGGTAGAAGAAAAGAACCAACTCCCTCCCTCCAGTTTTCCTCTGACCTCAACTGGAGTACTATTATCTGAAAACACACACACACACACACACACACACACACACACACACACACACACACACACGAGAGAGAGAGAGAGAGAGAGAGAGACAGACAGACAGAGAGATAGAGAGACAGAGACAGACAGAGACAGAGACAGAGAGACAGAGAAAATCAAAATGCAACCAAGATTTTAAAATGTACATAAATAAATGTCAAATTGAGTCTGTTGAACATGTAGGTTGAGAGTAACTCAAGGTTGGCATGAATAAAGCTACTGTGTACACTTTTGTGCCCATCTCTCTACAGAAAATTGCTGACATTTGTCCTGGATAAAATTTGTGCTGCAGACTGTTCAGTGAATAGTGAGGCTATTTTCTAAAGTAGGTGAGCATTTTCTCACTGCACACAAGACTCATGTAAAGTTTGGCTACTCCTTGCCAACAGTTGGTGTTGTCACAGCTATTGTAACTGATTGCAATAAAGGTGTTGAAAGTTGTATCTTTCTTTTCACTTTTATTGATTCTTTGTGATTTCATATTATGCATTCTGATCCCACTTATCTCCACATCTCCTCAAATCTGCCCTCTGCCCTTGTGGCCGCTCATTCCTACCCCCCCCCCCCCCGCCCCCATCAAAACTAAATTTAAATGAAAAACCAAAACCAAAACAAAACAAAGAAGGAAAACAAAAACAAAAAGAACAGTCTTGTCATGGAAGCTGTAGTATGGCCTGATAAGTCACACAGTTTATCTTTTAGCACAATCTTCACTTGCAGGTGTCATGGCCAGGAGTCATTGTTCTAGCTTGAGGCCTCTGGCTCTGCTACACCACAGTTAATGGGGTCTCACAGTGGCTCCTCTTGGATATCCTGTTGTTGTCCTGTGTTATGGAGATCTTGCTGTTTTTGAATCTGTATGTTCATCCTGTTCATGTCCCACATTTCATAAATTCAGTGGATACTGGGGAGGGTGAACTCATAGCCCTGCTTCTGACCCTGGGTGGTAGCTAGATTGGTCAGTTTGCTAGATTTCCCTTACCACCACTACCCAGGTGAGCTCTCTAGAACTGTGTTTGCTAGCTCAATGCAGCCTACAGGAAGGAGTGGGGCCAGTTCTCCTGCTCTAGGTTCCCTCAGATCTGGATTCCCTTTATTCATGTCACCAGGGCCAGCTGTAATTTTGCCCAGATGAGATATAATACATTTAGAAAGTATACTGATTTAAAAAAGTGACAGTAGCAAGTTCTCCTCTAGGACCTTTGACGACATGAGGCATGAGTAGTTGGTTAAATTTACACTACCAGGCCTATTATTGAGCAGGTCTTGAGTCCAATTAGATAGCTTTGGTTACCACCATGATATCAGTGCCACTACTGTGCTCTTCAGGACATTTTGCCATGCTTGCAATTGGTGTGGATCATAGGTCTGTAGCTGGATAGGACTATGGATTATTTTTCCCTTTGCAGATTCAATAGCACCATAGGCTGTTATGAGATAATAATAGGAGATGTAAGCTTCCAGTGAAGACATTGCCATAAAGCCACTGAAATGTTCAAAGTGCTCAGGGGCAGTATTTATATACCATGAATTTTGAATTAAAAAATAATGTAAACTAAATGTTAAATTAAGAAAATATACTTATACATGTTTCTGTAATTTAATTATCATAAAGAGATTCAACTCATACAGAAATCTGTAAATTTGAAACAATAACAGCCGCTGTAACTGATACACATTTCCCTCTATTTCATAATTTGTACAGAGGATATGGCAGCAGGAAGTCATCAAACGGTGAATGTGTTCATCTTTACTTGACTCTGAAGCTAGAACTCCAGCTTCCCTTCTTTCCTCTCTTCCTAAAAATCTATGTGGTCACTGTGGTGGGGAATTTGACATGAATACACAGATTGGGTTCAGTTCCTACCTGCACACCCCATGCACTATTTCCTCAGCAGTGTGTCCTTCATTGATTTATGTCATTCCATTGTCATTGTCCCAAAACTGTTGGTGAGCATTTGACAGAGAAGAACATCATCTCCTACACTAAATGTATGACTAAGCTCTATTTTTCCTCCTTTTTGCCATTATAGAATGTCATATATTAGCTGCAATGGCTTATGATCACTATGCTGCCATCTCTAAACTCTTGCTTTAAAATGTAACCATGTCCTATCAGATTTACATTTCCTTGATTTCAGGGCTGTATATTATTGGTGTGGTCATAGTTCAGCTCTGTAACTTAGATGTGATCAACCATTATTTCTGTTATCTTCTTCCCTTCATGAAGCTTGCATGCTATAATGCTTATATCAATAAATTGTTGGTTTTCATTTTTAGTATTGTGAATATCTTTGTCCCAGTTCTCATCATTATTATTTTCTACATCTTCATCATTGCCAGCATCCTCCACATTTGATCCACAGAAGGAAGATCCAAAGCCTTCAGTACATGACTTTCCCACATCTCTAATGTTGCTATCTTCTTTGGTTCTTCTGGATGCATTACTTACAGCCTCCATCAGTGAGTTTAATGGACAAAGGCAAAGTGTCACTTGTGATCTAGACTACCCTGGAAAATCTACTTAATTCCCTATTGTTCAATGGATCTTATTTGTCTTCTGTCTTTAGTATATTACTTCATACTTGTGATTGCTATTTTAAAATCCATGTTATAGACACTTGTATGTGTTGAACCAGTATCTGATCCAGTATTCTTGTGGTTTATCTACTGATCATTTCATGTATACTTCCATGTTTTCATCAAACTTGGTGTGACTTAGACATCCTAGCAGACTTTCTGTTTTTATGACTAATTGTTGTCCAGGGCCTAGAACAATTACATCCTTAATGCTTTTTAAAATTCCTCTTATGAAATATTTAAGGGAAGCTTCTGGCATCCATACTATTTATATTCATCAATGGGTTGTTATCATTTCAAGGAGCTACATCTAATTTTAAACTACATTTAATTCAGTACTTTTTTTTAAACGTCAAGTTTTAATATAAAAACTTATATGATGGCAAATGATAAAGTAATGTAATCTGTTGATTCAATCAGCCTGTGCAGCTATTCTGGTGTAACTTATTTGTCAACTCCCATCCCACTGCAGCCTCTATTACTTTTCCCTGTGTGAGGTTACACTGACAAGTGGCACTCGTAGAAAGCTATATATGTTATTTAACTAAAAAAATATGAAGTAGTGACACTGTTTCCCCCTTCTCTGAAAAAAATCAGCTGTCCATCCTTCTGGACAGAAATGTGGTGGTTGATTGTCCAATTTTACTTGGTTTTTAGATATATTTTGGTAGACAGAAAGCAATCCAGATTGTTAAAGTATATTGTTCAACAGTTCTTTCAAAATGGGTATATCAGAAATAAACTTGAATTCTTGAATATCCAAAATTACACTGGCTTTATTCTTAAAATCAAATTTCAGTTTGGCAAATGTCAGAGGTCATGTGATAAGAGCAGCAGGCGACAATTGAAGTTCAAGGTGTCAGCCCACCAGGATTTAGTTCTGTGATGGGTAAATCTTGGATAGGAAAGGCCTCAAGACCACAGACCCTGGAATGTCTTTTGCTTGTGCTGAGCCTTTACATGTTTGCTGCTGCTATCTATCTCTAATATGTGCCATGGTGTGAATGGGTGTGGGGAGATCCCCACTGCCTGTAATGTAATGTGTTTATCTCACAGAAACATCCTGTTCTACTGGATGGATTATTATGAAGATGATTCATTCCTGAGCTGTTTAATTGATAATAATAATAATGTTAGTTTAAATAAAGAGTTGATGATAAAAATATAAACAAAAAAGTGTCACACACCTGGAACAAATGAATTTCTACTGAGGAGCCATATAGACTGTGACTTAGGTTAATGATTGAGAAAAAAAAAAAAAAAACAAACCCTGAGACCCAGTAGCTCAAATTAAGTAAATTAAGTAGCTTACTTAAATTCTTTTAACCTTAATGTTGAAAGATGCTGTCAAAGGTCCTGGTGTGCATCATTTAGCTGAAACAAAGCCTTATAATAACTTCAGGTTAGATCAGATGTTTTGATAATAGCTTTGAGGCAAAAAACCCAACTAGACAATCTAAATTCTTGGAAAGGCACACAGTTGAGTGATGAACTCTTTAAGGTCAGGGAACAAGCACAATTATTACTATCTGTCACACTTTTCTTGCTAGGATTGGTTGATGACCAAAGGTGATGATTAAAATTGCACACACACACACACACACACACACACACACACACACACACCTGATCAAGAACAGAAAGGGAGAACAAGGAATAACAGACCATGATAAATGAAGACCACATGAGAATAGGAATAGGCAGAGTGCTGGAGAGGTCCCCAGAAATCCACAATGATACATCCTCTGTAGACTGCTGGCAATGGTCGAGAGAAAGCCTGATCTGACCTGGTCTGGTGATCAGATGGCCAAACACCCTAACAGTTGTTCTGGAACTCTCATCCAATAACTGATGGAAGTGGATGCAGAGATCCTTAACCAGGCCGCAGGTGGAGCTCCAGGTGTCCAATTGCCGAGAAAGAGGACTGTAAGAGCATGAATTGTTGAGCCCAAGATTGGAAAAAAGTGCAGGGACAAATAGCCAAACAAATGAAAGCACATGAATTATGAACCAAAGGCTGTGGAGCCCCCAGCTAGATCAGGCCCTCTGGATAAGTGAGACAATTGAATAGCTTGAACTGTTTGGGAGGCATCCAGGCTGTCCTTAGTGCATGAGCTGGCTGTTAGGAACCTTGGGCTTACACAGGGACACTTTGCTCAGCCTGGAAGGAGGGGACTGGACCTGCCTGTACTGAATCCACCAGGTTTAAATGAATCCCCAGGGGAGTCTTGGCCCTGGAGGAGATGGGAATGGAGGGGAGGGGATGGGGGCAGATGGGGGTGGGCATGGGAGGTCGGAGGACAGGGGAACCTGTGGCTGATGTGTAAAATTAAAACACAGATATAATAATAATAAAAAACAGAAATCTTTAACTGATGCTTAGTTTTTCTTGATTTTCAAACTTGTGGAAAGTTGAAAATAATTAAATTAGAAAAATCTATGATTCAATAATGATTTATGTGGAATAGTGTTCACCAAACAAACCCCTTGTACTACTGACAATTATCAATGCCCAGAGTAGAACAAAATTATACCTATGATAACCTTAAAATATTTACAGTACATATTCAGTAATATCTGTGTAAAATAAAGCATAATAAGTGTGGCAAAATGAAAAACACAGTAACCTGACAAGCACAGGGAAGATGTTTTGTCCCATTTACTTTTCTCAAAACTTATTTATTTATTCATTCATTTATTAATTAATTAATTTATTATTTGTGGGGCTGGTAAAATCCTCTAACTATTCTCTAATTCGTGTATTATTTTTATTCACATCCTCCACACTGAGGTTTGTGCTGGGCCTTAGATAAAGGGAAGAAGATAAGCAAGTGGCCATAGCTCTAGAGATTGTCCACTGTGGGCTCAAAAAGATACCATATGTCAAAATTAGCAAAGAATATGGTTGGACTTTACTGTTTTAGAATATTTCTAATCATTCCTGGTCTCTGTGGATCTGAGCTTAAGGATCTGTCCATCTATTGTGCACTGATGGAAATAACACACTCAACTCAAATAATATAGATGTATATATGACATAAATTGGGTGCTAATAAAAACAAATAAAAAATAAAATGGAAAACAAGAGCTTAGCACTTCTTAAATGCCAGATACACAGAACACTTGAAGATAGCTACTATTTTTGCAATAAACTATTGCTTACTAACTTTCAATTCTCTGAACTATAATTTATATACCATTTTAAGAAGTTTTTTATGAACTTGTAAAAATTTCCCATACCTCATGTTACTATTGTCATTAAATACATACATTAGCACAACATTTTTCTGAATGCTAAGACTATGCATGCCTATAAATCTTTTCTATGAAAATGAACACCAATGATATATTGAGTTTCTTTGGAGTATAAAACTGTTATGTAATATTTAATGATATAACATTTTAACTATATTTTATATGATCTCTATTAACCTGAGTATTTGCTCTCTTTACTACTCATAGAAGAAACAATAAGGGACAAATGATATAAAATATAATAAGCTGGTCAGCATAGAACACACTTAGGTTAATCTTATTAATTGTTTTGATAGTTGGAAAATTTAGATTACTCTGGTTTCTAACTACTTAGGCATGAAATAACTCATCTGCTTCTTTAGTCCCAGTTATGCTTACCCCTGTTACCTTCATTTAGATCATTCTACTGTTCTTCTGGGATTCTTTAAATTAGGAACAAAGCAAGGATGTTTTTATTCTGCAAGAAACTGTTAATAATATTCATGCAATCTGCCAAGCACTGAATAGTTTTATTGTGTAAACATCATTAAACTTATAATCAATAAGCTATAACTCATAAGGAAAGATGTTGTTCCTCCTGAACATGATCATACCAGTGTGGGCTCTGTCTATTGTGTTAGCTAGAAGCTCCTAATAAATATATAAAATTCTACACATACCCACACCTACTGGATTAGAGTAAGGTAAGCACTTTAATACATGTTTTTAGTGATCTACATACTCAAAATCTTTATTATGATGTGAAAGTTTAGCAATGGCCGGTACCCATTTGAATAATAACTAGGCAGTTGGAAAATTAGTACTGATAATTACTTATTTTTCTCATGTGCATGTTTCTATAATAATGAGCATCCTTAGAGAATATTTATTGGCTGGCACACAGTACCTGAAGAACTTAGACTCAGGACAGCCCTTCCCAGATGCTCAGGTGACTGTGCAGGTGAAATTGAATCTTCAGAAGCACAAACTAAGTGAGTCCTGGAAGATGCTGACAAGAGATACAGACCAGGCTCAAAGGTACTGTTGCCATTGAGGACTAGGTCTAGCCTTCTCAATACTATCTATAGAATATAAGGAGTATGCTTCTACCAATTCTAGGATTAGTACCATTTGCAGGTGGCAAATAAAATTTGATATTGAGAATTGCAGCAGAAGTAAAGTGAGTGTGTTTGTCTCATGTGATCACATATGTCACTTAGGACTCTGAAATCTGGGGCAATCACTTTCTTAAGTCAGGCAGAAACTAATTATTCATTTATTCCTAAAAGTACCTTTAAAAGCCTGCAATGTGGCATGTGACAGACTTAAAAGTCATATAAGTCCAACTTGTCATTTGACTAATAGTTAATTGATAGCCCAAGAAGCAAGTGTGCAGTTCAGAAATTACAATATCCTGAACACACCATAGGAAGGATGAATCCAATATATGATTATGGAGCATCACCCCATGCCAACCATAGTTTTAGAATGGATATAAAAGGAAATGCACATTTACCAGTTAACAAAGAAAAAGTGCTTGGGGACACTCTTGAAGTTAGGCTGAACAGAAATCTAGAATGTAGACAATGAAATGACTGTCATATTGTCTGGGAACCATAAGTAGTCATCTGCATCCATCACAGATGGTGATGGTTGTATGTATGAAGAATTTAGAAGCATCAATGTGACTGAACATTTGTTGATTTACAAAAGAAATTAAAGGACTCTTTCCTCTAGATCTTTGAAAGTGAATTCTCATCTGACTTAGGGCTCCACACATCCATGAACAAGTATAAGAAAGCTGTTCCCCTTTTAAAATAACAAACTACCATAATTGCCCCTTATGATTATTAAAGAGTTTATCTTTTGTGCTTTGAAACATCATAAACTGTCTTACAACACATAAGCTACATACTAATCATATTACATTTGAATGTTTTCTTAGCATCCTACAGGTTCTGTGTTTCATCTTGCCAATGCCTTTTCCTAGCAAGAACATCCACAGATAAATTCATAGCCTAAAATATAGCATGATAGCTTTATATCAGTGCTTGCTAACTTCATGGAACACAGAAACGGAAGCATGTGAAAGGCCTTAGGAAGAGGGGTACAGCCATGGTAAATGGTGACCACCAATAGGCCCATTGATCAACAATTAGTCATCATCATGACCTCTTGACTGTATTCCAATTCAATAGCATCTGAGCTGGGAAGCCATATCAGAGATCTTTTAGATAGCACTGCTAATGATGTATTAGGATAGTACAAAATAATATGCTATAATTTCTTTATATGTTAAGATTTGTACTTTCAAGACCTGCATTTCCTTTTCTTTTCTCTTAGTTCATGAATTTTATTGTTTCATTGAATTGAAATTACATCTTTAGTTTTTCATATGAATTGGATTTAATCTATACATCTTGTATACTAAGAGTCATTTATACATCAAATTAGGAGTTAATAAATTTTTCCTTGTTTAATTTTAATTTATCTCCACTGTTGTTTATGCATAAAAACCATTATAACTGATCTGATATATTATTTTTATATTTATATTTAATGAGTTCATTTTTTTTATCTTCTATGGATGAAGTTGTAGTAACTTTGAAGGCATGCTGGCCAAAAGAAGTACATCTTACTTTGGGGAATGAGTGATGTCCACTCAAGTTTAACTCCGAAAGGAAAAAGTTCTTAGTGTTAGACTCCATGAAACCCTCTTAATCTGTGATTTCTACTTTGCTAACTATAATTAAAGTGATCAAGATTAGACCTTCTCTCCTACATTAAAGAATGTATAGCTCCACTAAACTAGCTTTGGTTAGGTAATTAACTTGAAACAACTATCCTTGAGTATAATATATTTTGAGCTTTTAGTTAAACGTGGTTATTGTTGAGGATAATAGGGTGTTTTGCATACAAAACAAATTTTCAGAGAATCACATTAAATCTGTAGACATTGGAATAATTGGATAGTAAAAACATTTTTATGAATGTTAAAATAAAAACTAATTAGCATCATATCTTAGAATGAATAGAAGTGGTGACACTCAAAATTTTATAATTGTGGATTTATTCAAATTTTGCTTCTTATGCAATATTACTTCTGAATATTTGCTCATTTCTGTACTTAGCATAAGCCTATCAGGATGCACTAATAATAAATTCAATTACAATTTTTTTTGCCTTTCCTCCCATTTTTATTTTATCTGTAAATTTTATCACATATTTAGAGACCAAGTGAAATTAATATATTCTAATACAGAAGATTGAGGTTGTGAGTTCTTTAAAGCATATACTGCTGCAATGACCTTAGGTCATTGTCATTTCCTTTGTATTTCAGAAATATTTAGAGGAAGAGAGAGAGAAAAGAGAGAGAGAGAGAAAGAGAGAGAGAGAGAGAGAGAGAGAGAGAGAGAGAAATGGATGTGGGATAAAGATGCTAGAAACTGTCTTCGAAGCATGGGATTATATGATATTACTTATTCTAATGGCTCCCAATGGAAAAATATTTTCATTTTTATAGGTTTACAATTTTATTCTTATTTTTTGGTAGCTAAGATCTCTACATGCTACCAGTAAAGACTGATAATGATGAAGTGGGGCATAGGGTTTAGCAATAACTGTTAAATAAGTTTTAAGAGTTGAATAAATAATTTTGAGATTATTTTAATGGTTGTATAAACTCTCAGTCTATCTAGAATTATCACAACGAGAGAGGAGGTAATGGCACTGGCTTGGGTAAGGTAACTGAGTATAGGATGTGGGAAGTGGATATGATATTAAAACTCTAGAAACAGAATAGGAACAAAATTTTTACAGCTGTGGAGGTGATTTAAAGAAGAGCTATAAATTAAATTGGAAATATTCTGTGGAGATTGAGTTTTCTTTTGGGGATAACGCTAAGACTATGAACAGAAAATGCAATAGATTTTGTTTTTCTTCATAAACATGTTTTGCATGGGTACATTTTTATTAATGCAGTAATCATAGATAACTTTGATAAATGACAGCATTGGGAAATAAATTAATTGTTATATCATATTCATATGTGTTTTACACTTGATTTAAAAGCAACTACATACTACTCTCTTAGATATTAAGGTACTTACTGGACAGAAAAAAATGACTCAGAGGGTAAGTGCACTTGCCACACAATCCTGATGACCTGTGTTCAATACTCAGAATCTATAGAGTGGAGGGAGGAAACAGGCTCTCCAAAGTTATTCTCTGAACTTCACATGTGTGCCATGGCATAGGCCTGTGAACACACATATTATATCAACACAACAATAACAATAAATACAATATTAAAAAAAAACAAATTAAAGTATTTGCCAATAGTGTATGTGAAAGTTGAATATATCTAGAGAGATTCAAGAACAAAACTGTGTATTGAGCATTATATACCTCCAGAGCTTCCAATCTCCATTTTTTGTAACCTTTCAAGAAGTATATTTATTTATTTATTTCCCTATCCACTTATTTATTTACCTATCTGTTTGTTTGTTTATTTATTTATTTATTTATTAGTCTCTCATGCAATACATCCCAAGTGCAGTTTCCCCTCCCTCCACTCCTCCCAGTTTCCCTGCCCTGTCTCTGCTCTCCACCATATCTAATACTCCTCCATTTTCCTTCAGAAAATAGTAGGCATCCAGGAATATCAATCAAACAAGGTATAGCAAGAAACAATAACATTAGTCACACACTGTAATATTAATGTTAAGTGAGGAATTCCAGAAGAAGGAAAAGGATCTCAAGAATATGTGCAAAAGTCAGAGAAACCACTCACTCCTATTGTTAAGAGTCCCACAAAAACAACAAGCTAAAAATGCTATCATATATGCAGAGGATCTAGCTAAGACCAATGCAGGATCCGTGATTGCTGCTTCAGGCTCTGTGAGTATCTACGATCCCTGCTCAGTTTATTTTGTAGAAAATGTTCTGCTGTCCTTGACCCCCCCCCCCAAGTTCCTATAATTGTTAATCCCCATCACCATCGTCCACAAGGTATCCTAAGCTCCAAGAGGAATGAACCAATGACAATATCTAGTCTTCTTTTTGTTGTTGCTGTTTGTTTAACATCAGGCTATATTGATTTTTCAGTAAATTCTGAAATGACTCAATTTAGACAAAGTTTGCTTTAAGTATTCCATGGGTGTCTCTAATGCTCTTACTCTATATGTGGTATCCACTAATTGGATTATCACCAAGCTATCCAGAACTCTGCGAGGCTTGATTTCTTTAACATATTGAGTAATAAAAATGTTACTATGATGAGTTCTTCTTTTATTAAAAGTTTCCTTAAGTTCTCTCAGGACTACTTAAAAGATGGTTTGTATTTTATTAGATTGACTTCTAGACATCGGTGCTAAGTTTTTAATATTCTATTTCATTTATATTTAATTCTTTATTTTAGAGAATTAAATGAAACATGCTTTATTATAAAGATGATTAATAAATAAAATAAAAATACAGAGTTAATTTTTTACTTACAAAGAATAGCAAATATGAAGCTTGTGACCATGAACTTATATCAGACAGAGTAGGCTTCAAAGAAGACAGCAGCAAATAGAAAATATGTCATAACTTAGTAAGAAAAACTGTGACTCAAGTTTAAAAGGTTAAAGTAAGACAAAGATAATCAGAATTTTTAGTGCAGATGTTACTGTGCTTTGCATAATAGGTATTAGAACAGTAACGGTGCATAGAAAGTCATTGTGCATGTAGAATGTAAAAACAATATATTTAGAGAAATAAACAACCAAAATACATACATACACTGGTGTAAAATAGGCAGTATATTATTTGGGGGCAGTATAATATTCAGATTTTTTTTAAAGTTTAAAAAGCTACAAATCCTTGGTTGGGCACAAGTGTCAGGTATGGGTTTTGTCTTATGGAGCAGAAAATGATTCAATACTGCCATGATGTTAATACCACCAATGTACCAATGAGAATATCTTGCCAGCCCAGATGTCATTATAGCTCACAGAGTTCATAGCTAGACAAGATTGTTGAGAGCTTTTCTCCTCCAGTAGTGTCCATAGTATCTTATAGCACTGTGAAATCTAGCCATTAGGGATGAAACTTGTAGGCCAATACCATTTAGATATCTCCACCTTCTATGACTCAAGTACAGGTGTCTTCACAGCTTTACTTATCACTGAGTTGTGGAGTGTAATCACTAGCATTGAGAAGAGCCTGTAATTCTTGCAGGAGTTGATGGGACATCAGTGGCCAATAATTCCAAAAGGGGGAAGCCATTAATCCAGGATGAACAATGTCCTCCAGACACAGCAGGGCAGTTGCACATATGAACTCACAGTGATTGTGACCAAAAATCTGCATAGAAAGGGGAGATAGGTATAAGGTTCCTCCACTAACTGGGAAGCTATTGGCAACTGATGGGTACTGAGAGAGAGAGAATTATTTTCTTTAAGAATGTTGTCCTTGTTAAGTCAACCATACTCCTCTCAAAGGCCACACATCTAATGACTCATTGGCAGCATAAACTGGGCATTATGAGTGGAAAAAGAAAAGAGGCCAGGAATTGGGAGGATTTCAGTGAGGGGGTGAATATGATCAAAACACATTGTAGGAAATACTCAAAGAACTAATTAAGAAGGAAATTTATAATAAACTAGCCAAATATAGTTACTAAGAAAATATCTGTAATGTAATACTTTATAATTTCAGAGTAGATTCAATTAATATGATAAAACCATGACATGTTTCAAGATAAGAAAACCTTAGAAAAAGTACAAAATTCGTAAAGTGACCACATCTATGGAATGATGAACAACTTATGAAATATTTTGAATAGGATATTGTGAGAAATTTAACATATATTGTGAGACACAGTCAAATGAAGTTTTGTGGGATGTTTATAGCAAATGAAATTGCAAAAATGAATAAAATTTGAAGTACTGGCTGAAAATTTTCTTAAAAAATTAAGTAGCACCAGGTGTTGTGGCACAGTCCTAAAGTCTGAGCTGTCAGGTTGAATAGACATGATGATTGTGAGTTCTAGGCCAGCCTGGGCTACAGAGTGAGCCCTTATATCAAACAAACAATTAATAGATAAAGAGCAGTAATCCATATCAAAGAATGTTTTTTTAATAGTTTTGAATATTTATTTTAAATGTTATCAATGTTTGAAAGATTGTCTTTATAGCCAACCCAATAACACCATGCTTTTGAAATATATGCTATTGCCTGCCATGTATAATTTGTTCCTTTTAAATGAAAATTAGAATTTTATTCTATAAAAAAGTGGAATAACTCCTCAATTGGAATGAACTTTGGGCTCAACTCTCCTTTATATGCTGGAATTTGGTTCTACTTTGGCATATACAGATTGTTTACCTGCTGCCCCAATACTGAGAGTCCTGTGTGCACCTGCTCTGCTGGGCACAGATACGCTGTTTTTGTAAGGTCAACCTTTGGATCTTTCATGCTTTCTATACAGTTCCACAGTGATTATTGAACCTTTGAAGAGGGCTGCAGTTTTAAATTTAGATGATGTGAATATTAATATTTATTTTTTATTAAAGTTTTTGACTACTTCATGTATGTACACACACACAGGCACACATGTGCATACTTGCACACCCCTAAACACATATATTCTGATTACTATCACCCTTACATGTATACATCCAGTATTCTCCTATTTACACTCTTTCCTCACTACAAGTATCTTTCCCACATTCATGATTTTGCTTTGTTTTCTGACCAATGTATTTTAACCAGGTCATCTGTATGAGCATAAGTCATAAGTTTACAACTATCCATTGGAGTATGGAGGGCTTATTAGTAAGTACAAAACTGAGGATGATGTCTTCCCCATTCTGGAATCTATGAGTAGCCCAATGAATAGATTTGTCAGACCTTCCCCACCCCCACTGCATACACACACCCAAATGTGTAATGAAATATTTCCAGGTGCAGTCTTATGTGAGTCATTGTGGCAGCCACTGCTGTTATGAAATCATCATCACATTGCCTGTGTCATTCCAAGAAGAGACTTCTTCACAGATTTTCTTTCTTCCTTCCTTCCTTCCTTTCTTTCTTCCTTCCTTCCTTCCTTCCTTCCTTCCCTTCCTTCCCTCCTCCTCCTCCTCCTCCTCCTCCTCCTCCTCCTCCTTCTTCTTCTTCTTCTTCTTCCTTCTTCTTCTTCTTCTTCTTCTTCTTCTTCTTCTTCTTCTTCTTCTTCTTCTTCTTCTTCTTCTTCTTCTTCTTTTTTGGCTCTTGCATTCTTTCTGGTACCTCCCATTTTCTGATTAGCATCATTGTATGTTTTGTCTTTTCCTTACTTGTGTGTGAGTTTCTAAGAAATCTTTAAGTTGAAGTCTTCCGGGGCTACCAAGAATTTCCTCAGTATATTCTTCAAGACCTTCTGTCTTATTCTGTCTCTTAAACCTGTGAACCTTTCGTGAGATAACAATAGTTATCTATGCAAGATACAAATGTTTACATTTTAAAAACATTTCAAACTGCTATTATTTCAATGATTGAACTCTAACACAGTTAAGGATTTACTTTGTGCAGACATTGATTAATTTTTCACAATTCAGTAGGGTAGAGGATAACAATTATATGTTCCCTCAATTTATATGTTTCTGCATTGCAATCTTTCTTAGTTCACATTATATAAATTGAGGAAAAAGAACTGAGCTGAGTCTCTGTCACTAGTTTTAATGAGTGAAGTAGACAAATTTTTATTTGAGAGGATGTCAATGTGAGGTAACAATGCAAAAATCATATTTCAGTATTTCTGAATGGTAAAGTGCTAGTAAAAATTATTTCTTCTGTAGTTAGCCAAAAAAAAAAAAAAATCGCAATGGCCAAAGATGTCATTGGTACATGATTGGGAGTGAGAATTGGCACTTAGTCTTCATGACCTCTCTATTTAATCACTACTGACTGACTAATTCTCCCAAGAACGGGTTCCCAAACCAGAAAGCCCTTCCTAGCAGGACCATGCATCCAGAACCTAGTGCAATTTTTACTCCAGAGGTCATTTACTTTTCACATTTGGAAGTTTAATGACTTACGCACATTAAAATTAGAAAAAATGGAAACTTGTGAAAATAAAAGCTCTCTAGATCACCTGGAAAAAATATATTTTGGATAACAATACACTAATTTTAGTTAGAGCTTGCTCCCTCAAGACTGTTGGACAATTTTTCTCACTGATACTCACTCTAAATCTCTATATAGAGACATCGCTTTGAATTCACAAAAATATTTCAAAGCTTGAATTTAGTGACAATGTTTTATATAAAATACATTCTTAAGTTTTTAAGGATAGCTTTAAAATTAATAACAAAAGGTGTATTTTATTTGTATAGGATGATGCAGTTAAGGTAATTACACAGAAAAAAGATACTCTAAAATAATTCATATGGGGACTTTGTGTACATGGGAAAGAATAATAATGTTACTCTAACTTACACTTCTTTTACTCCTTCAGGATTTGAATAAGAATATGGCAGCAGGAAACCACTGCACAGTGACTGAGTTCTTCTTGGCTGGGCTCTCAGAGAAGCAAGAACTCCAGATGCCCCTCTTTCTCCTCTTCCTAGGAATCTATGTGATAACTGTGGTGGGGAATCTGGGCATGGTCACACTGATTGGGCTCAGTTCCCACTTGCACAACCCCATGTACTATTTTCTCAGCAGTCTGTCCTTCATTGACTTCTGTCAGTCTACAGTTGTTATCCCTAAACTGCTGGTGAGCTTTGTGGCAGAGAAGAACCTCATCTCCTACCCTGGATGCATGACTCAGCTCTATTTCTTCATCATTTTTGCCATTGCAGAGTGTTACACGTTAGCTGCAATGGCATATGACCGCTATGTTGCCATCTGTAACCCCTTGCTTTACAGTGTAACTATGTCCTATCAGATTTACATTTCCCTGATTTCAGGAGTGTATATTTTTAGTGTGTTCTGTGCATCAGTTCACACAGGCTTCATGATTAAGATTTCATTCTGCAAATTAGATGTCATCAACCACTATTTCTGTGATCTTCTTCCCCTCTTGAAGCTTGCATGTTCTAATACCTATATCAATGAATTGTTGATTCTGTTTTTTGGTACATTGAATATCTTTGTCCCAATTCTCACTATTATTACTTCCTATATCTTCATTATTGCTAGCATCCTCCACATTCGTTCCATGGAAGGCAGGGCCAAAGCCTTCAGTACATGCAGTTCCCACATCTTAGCTGTTGTTGTCTTCTTTGGGTCTTTAGCATTCATGTACTTGCAGCCATCATCAGTCAACTCCATGGACCAAGGGAAAGTGTCCTCTGTGTTTTATACCATTGTTGTGCCTATGCTGAACCCCTTGATCTACAGCCTGAGGAATAAGGATGTCAGTGTGGCCTTGAAGAAAATACTTGAAAGAAAAGTATTCATGTAAGCAGAAAGTACTATGAGGATTATTTATTAGAGCAGTGATCCACAAATATAGGGTTTGAGCTGATACTATTTATTTTAATCTACCTGTCCATGTTATAACTCATTTTCTAAGACATTTTGATAATTTTAACAATCATAATTTCAAATTCAACTTTCTATTCACATATTAAATCATATGTTTAATACAATCAAAAATATATACCAACAGTAATGATGACATGGACACATACGTCCATAATGGATAGCCCATCATAATACGTATATATTTCTTCATATTTAATAAGTACTACTTTACAAATAATAAATTCCACTCTTAATTTCAACAAAGGTGATACTTTTTTAAAATTTATTTTTGAAAATTTTTTATAAAATTTTTGAAAATTTTATATGTGAGCTATGTAATTACATCATTCCCTCATCTCCATCCAATATATATATACATATATATATATAATATATATGTATATATACATATATATTATATATATATATATAATAGACATATTGCTTATATATGCATGAGGATTATATATAGGAAAGCTTAGGCATAGAAAGAATAATTCTGTTCCCAGCAATCCAATATTGCTTCATTTAGGAGTGCAGTCTTCAAAATTTCTCCTATCACCTTGATATATATCAACAGGTATCAATTTAGGCTCTTGTTTAGGAAACTATATAGTTGAGATTTCACAGTTCCACTTTCCTTTCCCACATAGAAGGTACAATCTCCCTACAGACTTCCTTGTACTCTGGCTCTTAGAATATTCTTATCTGCTCTTTCAAAATATTCCCTTACCCTAAGGTGGAAGAGTGGTATTAAAGATGGATTAATTGGAGTTCTTCACCATATCTTCAGTTGTTCCCTCTATTTTGACCAGTTATCGATGTATACAATGGTTTTCATCTGCTGTCAAAAGAGTCACACATATCTGTGGGTGACATGATCACTATTAATATTCAGTTAGAGATTATACTAGATTGGGAAAGGATCACTGGTAGATTCTCCTTTAGGTTCCATGACCTCATCAATAACTCATAATTTGCTATATTTACAGAATCAGTCATGAAATTCCTCCTATTGAGGCCCTAAGAGAAATTCAATAGTATTTAGTTACCATCGTGATGTAAATGCTACTATTGCACCTTTAGGGATAGCTTGCCTTGCTGATTATTATTGTGTTCCATAAGTGTCACAGCTGGATAAAATTATTAATTGTTTTACTCCCTGGAAACTTGGATAGCACTTTTCCATACTATGAAAGGTAGTCTTCAGGGAGTAGGCTTCTAGGTCCAATCCGGCTCTATTTATCCAACTCCCATTTCAGAATCCTGTGTGGTCTTCAGCCAAAGAGACTTACCTTCAATTTCTGGAAACCAATGAAGGGCAATAGCAATAACATAATGTTTTGGGAGGTTTGTTGTTGGTGTTTGTGTGTGTGTGTGTGTGTGTGTGTGTGTGTGTGTGTGTGTGTGTGTTTAGGTAAACATAAATAATATGATTCCCTGTGGCTTTTTCCAACATTCTTATTAGTATTTATCCCTTTTCCTGTTTTCTTTCTACATTGCTTTCCCTTCCCCCTCCACAAATAGTGTCCCCAAGTTAGTCTATCCTCCCTTCATATCACCTGTACCCTGCTAGTCCTCTCTCTAGAGTAGATGCCCACTCATATCATCCTTTTTATTTTTGGGGTTTACACAATAACTCTAGGTTATATACTCCAACTCAAAGATTTCAATCTAGGTATCCCCTGTAAGAAAGAACATTTGGTGTTTGTCTTTCTGGTTCTTAGTCACTTCACTCAATATTTTCTAGTTTCCTCTATTTACATGCAAATTTCTAGATCCTAATTTCTTTACAAATAAATGAAATTCTACTGTGCATGTGTGCTATGTTTTCTTATATATTCATCAGTTGAAGATTGTTTAGGTTATTTCCATTTCCTAGCTATTGGGAACAGGGATGCAATCAACACAGCTGAACAGTAATTTGTGGTGTAGAATGTGAAGTCCTTTGGACAAAGAGTGGTATTTAAGTGTCAAATAGAAAATTATTTACTTTTTAATTTATTTACTTACTTACTATTACTGACACCTTGGGCTACAGTGTCAGCAGCTACTCCCAATTAGAATTCACCACACTGACTTACACAATGGCTGTGCCAGTTGGCAATTACGTGAACAGTGAATGACACTTTCATCACATACTCTCAAAATTCGCTGTGTTTTACATTCTTGATTTTATTCTGACTAGGGTAAGTTGAAATCTCAACATTGTGTTTTCGTTGTTGTTTTCTTTTTTGTTTTTTATGCTGTCATATTCCTATATTCTTTCATTTTAATGGAGCCCTTCATTTATTTTATGTGTTATCTTAGAGCTTAATCAATACCCTAGGCTAGGGTGCCAGTAGCTATCCAAGACAACACCAGCATTAACAGCCTCAGTCCTTGTGTCAGCTCTACATGGTCTGGCCAAGCAGAGAGGGTGTCAGTAACTGGGACAGATATAACTGGAGGGTTTTCTAAAGCAGCTTCACCTTGTTATACTTCTTTTGCCCTTGACATTGTTCTATTTTTACACATTTTTCACCATACTATGAGTTCCTTTGTAAACATCCCATGTTTATTGTCTTTTGTCTATCTTTGGAATGCAGACTATTCCTTCTGACCTGCTCTTTACTGCATCATACAAAGACAGGTTCTAGTCTTCCATCTTAGCTGGAAGCATCCCATTATTTTTATACTCGGTCTCTCCAAAATATAAGGACAGGAACAAATTGAAGTCAAATGAATGTAAAAAGAGTGTCTTGCTCAATTCTCAACAGAATTCTCATTTTCATCAGAAGTTTCAGCACAATGATTACTATCTTTTTTTCTATTGCCATTCTGGTACTATAAGCACATAAAATAATTGCCTATTAATCCCTACATTTAGCATTCCATGTCTCCTCTAGTCTACATCTCCAACCCCTGCTAATTGTTTCTATAACCCACTTTCAGAGGTTTGAGGATCACCTCTTTCTGTAGTAATAATTACAGCAATAAACCTGTGCCTGGTACTTATTTTCTGTTTTAGAATTTTTCATCATGACTACACTATCCATCTGAATAGATCTGAGAGGAATCTTTACTTTGGATTACAATGTCAGAGACTTCATCATATTAAGCTCCATTCATTGTTTCTAGACAGAACACAATGAACACAATGGTTGGTTTTAGAGGGGAAGAAGAATGGTAATGGGTGCTCTGCTTTTTCTAGCTGGACCCCACTTCATACAGTTTGACCATCTCCCAAAAGACACACAGCATCTGAGAACCAAGAACTGAGCATGTGACTTTGTAAGGGACATATTCAATCTGGAGCACTATATATACGTACTATATGCTGTTTTGTATGTACTTACTAATGTCTAACACACACACACACACACACACACACACACACACACACACACACACACACACCTTGTGTGATATTTTTTCTGTGTTTTGACAAATGAAGCTTCCCTGGAGATCAGAAGGCAGAGGTAGTCACTAGTTAACCATAGAGGCCAGGTGGTGGAGGCTCAAACCATTAATCTCAGCACTTTGGAGGCTCATGTCTTTAATCCCAGTTCTCGGGAGGCAGAGAGAGGAAGTAACAAGGTAGGCAGAGACAGGATCTCACCTCTTTCAGACTGAGGATCCAGAGAGGTAAGAAGTCACTGTTGGCTGCTCCTCTGTTTCTCCTATCTTTCAGGTTATTACCCTAATATTTGACTCCTGGTTTTTATTAGTAAGACCAATTAGGTTCACATTCACACACGTATACATACACACACACAAACATAGACACATACATGGATACAAATACATACCTTATGTGAATGTAATTTTAATCTTATTACTCAATAATATCCAGTATAACTTTTATCATCATGATGGGAAATAAATAGAAAATACTCTTTATGGAATTTCATCTTTTGAAGTGCTTATGCACATATAAAAATATTATAAAGTATTTGAAGAGTATACAAATCCCACTGTTTTCAGTGATTATGATAAACAGAGAAAGATCCTAAGAAAATATTAACCTAATCATCAGATTGGTTCTAAAATAGGGGGTCCTAACATAAAAAAAGAAAGCCTAATGATCCCAAGGAATGTGTGGCTTTATGAAGAAGACAAGAACTAAAATATAGGAGTTGTCAAATACTGTTATAAAAGAAAACAGGTTACCAAATGTTTCAATACTTAAATAAATAAAGTAGGTTTTTCCCTAGTGTCTATTGCCTGTCTTGAGAGGGCCTCTTGATTTGATTATATGAGTTTCATCGTTTGCAGTGGGTCTCAAATCCAATCAGAAAGTGGTTGGTTTTCCCCTGACATTTATTTTCATGTCACTATTGCACCAGTGGGTATATCAGTCCAGGCCAGCTGTTATTGTTTTTTTTATTTAACAGAGTTTACAGCTGAGTAAGATGTGACAGCATGCACAAGACCTATACAAGCCCAAACTAGACTAAATCTCAACATGGAGATTAGAAGTGAACATGAAGTTATACCTACAGCTAAGCACTATTGGTAGCTTTTAGCTTCACTGAGATGGAGGGTCTCTTTCTTTCAGAATGGCCTCTGATAAGTCAACCACACTCCAGTGGAATACCACACATTCAAGAATGTGTGGGACAGGAAAACTGGACTTTATAGGAAGACACTATAAAAGAAGACACTAAGTTGTGAGAGTAGTGAAGCAGGTCGATCTAGGTGTAGTGGATGAAGGATGTATATCAAACATATTGTATGAAATTTTCAAAAATCTAATGAAATATTTAAAATTTCAATAATGGAAATAAATACTGAAGCCATATATTCTATGAATTTTTACTAACTTAGGAGGTCTATGAAACTGCTTTTATTTAATCCTCAGATAAAATTTTCCAATTTTGTGATTCTCTCATATTATATAAGTACATGTGGTAGATATTAATAAAAGTTCATATATATAATCTGTTTTTCATTTTTTCCATTGACAGAAATAATCTTAGGTAATAACTTTTGCAAATATCTTTAAAGTTTCAGAAAACCCAGTATTTTACTGTCTTGACAATATCTCTCACATATTTTTATTATATTCTTATTTTATCAAAAAGCCAGTTCTACCACTTGATTACATTGCAGAATTAAGACTCACAGAGGAAAATAGAAAGTTTGATTGATGGTTTCCCTAGAGTTAAAAGTTGATAGATGAGATTCTGGCAGGAGGTCTTTATCAATATTCATTCTAATCAGATTTTGGAATCTCTGCACAGTATGTAAAATCTTCATAGCATCCAACTTTGGGAGAGGGACAATTGTTTTTGGGAACCAGCTTTATTAGCAATAAAGATTAGTGACTTAAAGGACAAGTTTTGGCTATCCCTCCTTCTATTTACAGTGCCTTTTTTTCTTTTTCTTTTTACTTTTTTCAACAAATAGATATTTATTAAGAACCTACTGTTTGCCATATAAATGTGCAAATTCAAATTGCACCTCAGATCAGGATCCAAACAATTAAACTCTATTGTTTTAATCTGCTTTTAATTTCCTCTCTTCATTATTTATTTCTCTGTCCCAAAATCTGTTTTTTTTTTCTTTTCTTGTTTATTTAATTGTGGATGATTTAAAGCTTATGCTTAGAAAGTTACTGTAGAGTATGGATACTAACCACACAATATGCATGACTATTACATTCTCTAACTGCCCTTTGTTTTTTCTCCATACTAACAATTTACATGGAATCACCTTTCTGGATGATACAGAAAGGAGGAACAAACTCACCTTCAAGATGTAAGTGCTTTTTCTTTTCTTTTCTTTTTTAATGCAGAGTGAAGGAAAAGAGAAATATTCAACACTGAGAAGGAGGGTTATGTTTGGGTAGAAGTTTTTATTCTTAAAATCTCCCTCTGCTTGTTCTGTATTCCATTTCAATGGTGGTGAGTCACTAATCATCGGTCTAGATCCACTTTCATTCTAGGCTCTGTGTGTGTGACCACAGCGTCCCCACTCATTCCACTCTTCACATCAGCAGACCATCGAGAAAAATGCTTCTATGCTTACACATCTTAAGGCAAGGTGTGATGCTTTAGAGTCATTTTGAAGCTATTGATTTAGCTTGTTGAATATTTTTATTCACATATTCAAGGCATTGTGCAATTTTTGCATATGAAGTTTAGTGTAGGGAAAAGTACTACATAATTTATAATGATAAATATATAGCTAAGATATGATATATATAAGATATGATTTATAATGATAAATATATATAATGCAAATAAAAAAAACATCAATGGCCATGAAATTTACAATCCTGTTAAAATAAGATACAGTGATAAAGTTTAAAAGGAGATTTTAATTTATGACTGTGGTCCTATTTAATGTAATTTTATTTAAATGTCTGTCATATAATAAATACTTGGGGCAAAGAAGAAAATGTTTCCTTTTAATTTAAGAGAAATTATCTCTTTTCCATAGATTGTAATGTGCTTGGCCCACTTCTCCTTTACTTTACTCCCCTGAAGATTCCATACATCTCTCCTTGCTCTTTTCCATTGTCATCGTTAATTGTTCTTACCTGCATATTTGTATATGTTCTTTATTTGATAATTCCCTAAATAGACCTCATTGATTGCTCCACATTCAGAATTATGGACCTGCATCACAGTAGTTGTGTTCCACCAGAAACTTCCTAAACACCATGCATATCCACGTGTGATCTTTGCCTAGCATTCTGAAGGGCATCTAATCTTCATTTATCTTGCTATGCTGATGACGTATAGAAAATTGTGTGCTTAACACTTTCAAATCTCTTTTGACATTAGTTAATATTAATATCTAAAGAAAAATTCTTTGAATAATTACCTTCATTACATCTGACAGTATCATGTCTTCGTTTTTAATTATTTTGAGATTGTAATTTCATTATCAGATGTCTCCATCCCCTTTTCTCCCTCCAATTCCTCCTAGACATCCGTCTCCATTCTGCTTAAAATTCATGACCTTTTTTCATTAATTGTTGTTTCATGTATTTATGCATTTATTTATACATATAGTTGCTAAATATCATACCAATTTTTATATGGCATAATTCAAGTTATTGATAGACCACTATTTTTGAGACAGAACTAGGAGCTAAGAACTTAAGTCTTTGCACTCAAAGAAAAGTATGGAGATATTCACTTAGTTTGTATCACTCACTATGATACAGTTATCAATACTCACCTGTAACATAACATTATCACATGTAATAAACTATTTATTAAAATAACATTACTCCAGCAATCCTATTCTCATATTATTGGCCTAGAAAATATTGAATGGTACAAAAAATTCTATATGTATATAATGAAAGCTAAAGTACTTCACTCTTTTTCTAAAAACTCAATTTCACTACTAAGAAATCATGCTAATTGAAAAAGCATTCTAAATTGCCTGCTTTTTCTCTGCAAATTGAGAATTTGCATTTTAAGGAATATGATTTTCCTATCATGTGTTATTTTCCTGGATTTTTTTACACATGCACATTTATCTTGACCAATGATTAAATGCACTTATGCACTTTGATTTAGTTGTCTTAATATTTTATGTAGCTAGCATTCTTTATTAATTTTATTGACGAACAAATCTCACAGTATTTGTCTGAATTGACTAAAATAATAATTTAGAGCATACCAATTTATACCTTATTCTTCCTAAGTATGTAGAGCTATATTAAGTAACACAGGATGAGCTATATGTAAGATAGTTCCTACCCACAAGAACTTAAGAACTCTGAGAGAATGGGAGATGGGTGGGGGGAAGGCTGGAGTACAGTGGGAAAAGAGATGATTGGGGATCTGTGGTTGGTATGTAAAATGAATAAAATTTTCTTAAATTCAAATCAATACAAACAAGAACATTCTGAAGGACAAAGAAAGGAGTAAAGAGGTCTGAATGCATTGTTCATATTTGATAGATACTTTGATTTCTGATAACCCAACCAAAATTTCTGGGACAACTGAACTGAAGTGATGAGATACACAATTGTTCTATTTGTTATCTTCAGTGGATATCTTTACATTTTCACTCTTGTTGTCAAGCGGATGCTGAATGTCTTCTACTCCTCTTTCACAGTTAAGTTCTTGAAGATAGGAAGGAGGAGCGGACACATCTTCCTTCCTTTTTTTCTGAGTCAGGGTCTCTCTGTGTAGCTTTGCGCCTTTCCTGGAACTCGCTCTGTAGCCCAGGCTGGCCTCGAACTCACAGAGATCCACTTGCCTCTGCCTCCCAAGTCCTGGGATTAAAGGTGTGTGCCACCACCGCCCTGCCCGGCTCACTCCTCTTTTTTAATGGGATGTTACCAGATGTTTTTAGAAAACACCAAGTAGCTCTTGATGGTGTCTGCTTTAACTGGACCAGAGTCTCCATGTCTCCTCCTAGTTTTTCGTTATTAGTCTGGTTTGCCACTTTTTATACATCATTTAAAATATCTAAATTATTATTATTTGGGTGGACATAAAGCTGCATTTATTCACTTCATAGGTAAATCTTCCAAGTAAAAGTTTTTGCAACTCCCTCATACTATCAGAGCACATCTGGTACATGTCAAAGAGAGCTGCAAAGTTCAAATCATTTTATTTCCTTTTCCTGTTATTTACTTTTTGTTTTCCTTTTGAGGGAACTAATTTTTTAGATCCCTTCAGCGTACATCTTTAAAGTTTCAGGGATATTTTAGTGCTTCTTACATATTTGTATTAAGTCTATACTTTTAAAAGAACTGTCAATGGACTACATTACTCTGGAGAACCACTGGGGAATATATGTTAACTCTAGTTGTTGATTTCCCCAGAGATGAAGCTTCAGAGATGAGACTCCAGAGGGAGATAACTCTCACCTACTCTCTTCCTAAGTGATCTCGTGTTATCTATGCCTGCATATAAAATGTTTATACCAACCAAGTCTGGTAGAACTAGTGATTTTGTGAATCTGCTTTAAGGAACAGTGGCTCAACAGGTAATTCTGCTTAATCTGTCCCTCACATGCTCAAGGCCATTTCACCTTCTAGTGTGAAGGAGCTGAAAAGCAGCCAACATCTTGCTGTCTGGAGAAAGGAGAGCTATGTCCAGATACAAGTCCTTAGCTTGTAAAAATCTTAGATTCCACTATTTTTTTTTTACATTCTATTGTTATTAGACATGTGTGACTTTTTGCATCACAAGATCTGTCTCCATTCCAAGATCTTTGCTTCCTTTTAAAAATGGGATTGATAATACTGTTTTATTAATATTTGTTTCAATTTATAATTGTTTGGGGAATTTCATATATGAAAACTCCATATTTACATCATTTCAAACATTTTCTCTCTCCTTTACAACTGTTTTCTCCTTTTCCTGTTTTCTCCCAACGGCCCTCAAATTACTGACTTTTTCAATAATTATTGTTGCATATGTACACATATATAATATACACATAAAACATGAGGAGTCCATTGAGTGTTGCTCATATGTATATGTTTTCAGGACTAACCAGTTGGGACTGCAAAGCTGTCATGATTTGAGTGAGAATGGCCCCATAAACTCATGTATTTCAATATTTGCATATAGCTGGTAAACTGTTTAGAAAAGATTAGGAATTGTGATGTTTTGTGAGAGATGTGGCCTTATTGAAGACCTGTGTCACTGGAGATGGACTTTGAGGTATAAAAAGTTCATCCCAGGACTAGTCTAACTCTCTCTACATCCTGTCTGCAGATCAGGATGTATTTTTCTCCAATAGAGTGACACTGGTTATTTCAACCACTCCAGGATAGACTTCATGTTCAGAAGTAGTTGGCCAACATATAATAGACTCCACAGGGCATTTGGATGTGTTTTATTTATTTATTTATTTACTTACTTATTTTGTTTGTTTATTTATTTATTGTGTGTGTGTGTGTGTTATTATTTGGTTACAGTTTGGTGGTTTTATTTGGAGGGGCATGGTTTTATTTAATTTTCTTGGTTTGTGGAAGTTTGTCATTGTATTGGGTTTTTGTTTGTAATTGAGAAACAACTTAAAGGTAGAAGGGTAGGGGCTGGAGATAGGAACTGGAAGAACTTGGGTGAAGGGAAACATATGATTATATGTTTAAATTAAAAATTGTTTATTGCATGTGGTGGTGATGCACACTTTTAATCTCAGCACTCGGGAGGCAGATCCAGGCAGATCTCTGTGAGTTTGAGGCCAGCCTGGGCTACAGAGCGAGATCCAGGACAGGAACAAAAACTATGCAGAGAAACCTTGTCTTGAAAAATCCAAAAAATATTTTAAATAACAAATTACTTAACTTGGGTTTCAATATGATGCATATTTGCAAGGCTATTGAAGCTTTATTATAGTGATTTTCATTTTTTATAAAAAAATTTTGAGAAAAATTATTGAATAAAACACAAATGTTACCTTTACAGCAACAATAATATGTTTAAAAGGATAAGGATGTAAGAATAAAGCTTAAAGGAAGATTAAAACATATAACTGTAGGAATTCTCAATGTGCATTTCTATATTGTCATGTCACATGACATGGTCTGAAAAGAGAGAAAGCTTTGTTTTGTTAACACCATTTTCTGAGTACGAACTAGCATCATTTTTTTCTAGTCTTTCTGGACATTTCTGAATATCATATTTAATCCTGTGCCTTGTTTGCCTGCCTATGCACTTATAGTCTATAGAATCCTGAGGAGTTGATCATTGTTATTCTTTCTCATTCTGTCCTGATAGCCACAGGAAACTGTATACTTAACACTTTTAAATTTGTTTTAATATAGGTCCACATTCATATCCTAACAATATCTACTCAAATAACTATCAGCATATAAATATTCATTGCTATTTCTAATAAATTACATAGCAATTTCTAATTTTCTAACATCCAAATTATTGATATAATACTATTTAAAGACAGAAATGAGATGAACATTTACAAAGTATAAACCTATGAAATCATATGTGTTATATATATATATGTGGTTCTTTGCATCACAATTTAGTGGTAAGAAAAACAATTCTTCATCATTAAAAATTTTGTTATTTTGCTTATGATTCATTCAAATTTAATATGCATCGACAATGGGGGCTTAAGACAACTGATACAAAGCAGGTATTGAGGAATTGTGGACCAAGGGCAAAGGCATACAGACATTCAGAGGACACAAGCAGAGCTCCACAGGAGGCAATGGAATTAAGAGTACTTTCTGGAACTGGATGCCAAAAAGTGAGACAAACGAAATGGGTCAAAGTCCACAAGTATGGTTAGATCTGCCATGATTCAGAGACGTATTATGGAGCTTTTATGATGGAAACTAATGTTTCTTGGAGCATCTTTGCAAAGGACAAGAGACATAGTAAAACAAGCCAATGAACAGACTCAAGGACATAGAAGTGTGTCTTGGTGTGTTCTTTTTAGTGTACCAGAATACTACAGGAAGGTAATGTGTAGTGATCAGAATTGTATTTATCTTGTCATAAATTTCTGAAGGCTGAGAAGCTGAAGACCAAAGGCCCAAAGCAAGGGAAGTTCCTTCTGTAGAATGGTGATACAGTAAAGGCTCAAGGCACAAAGAAGTTCAAATGAAAGATATAAAGAAAACACGAAACTCAGCCCCATGTTAAGATCCCACACTTGTGGTAAATAATCAGTTCTCATGATTGCTTTAATCAGTTTGTCACATAAGCCATTCTTGCTGTAATTGTTTATCTTGAGGTTAAGTTTCCAATACTCCTAATTTGGAAGAGACCTTCTGTCATATTATATGGTTCTCAACATTTATAGTAGAGATGTACTATAGTAAAGAGAAGCATTAAAACAAGAATGGGATCTTCTTTCAACAAAAGTAGATGGCAAAATAAGAAATCTCGTGTTACCATGTAAGCAAATGCTCTAATTAATCACGAGAGATCAACATCAACCTGTAGTCATTATGAAGCTTTTCCCTATGATTTAGAATTGAGCCAGATTGGGGATAGCTGTCCTTTGTGGGGGTGGTCAACCACAACTGCTAAATCAAAGAAAAACAAGGGTCAAACAAAGAACTATAAGATATCTCACCTGAGTCTGTTGGTGAATATCTTATATAATATAATCTTCAACTATCTTGTGATTACTGTTTTCAAACAGTACCCTGTCATATCATTAATTACATTTAATAGTTCTATTTAATCAATTCTTTATTTTTCTATATGCTTGATTAAAGTTACATACTAGTATATGTTTTATCTTCTTGATTTATAATCCATTGAGTTTTTAGTTCATTTTGGGGGTTTGATTTTCCTAGCCAAGTACCTAAAGTTGTGGTAGATATTGTGAACTGGAAGAAAGGTCCACTGTTTATAATTATTAGTATAAATTTGTCAATTACTTCACCATTAAGTGTAGTAATGTCTATGGATCTCTTGTGGATAAGGTGTTTTTATCACCATAGCTAAAACTTTTCATCAAAAGAGAAATGCTATAAATAAGAAATGAGAAATTCTTGAAACACTCAATTAAGTGTGCTAGAATGGTTAAGTGTGGGAGGAAATGAGTACCAGTAAAAATAATTCTTTTGACACAACTCACATGTATGTAAAGATCTGTATAATTATTTCTTTTCATGTCTCCTTTCTACAGAATTGCAAAATCTCTGATTGCTTATATAGAAAAGAAGATGGCAGAGAATTTGAAATATCTGAAAATATTTTAATTCTGTTTCAAAATTCATTGAGTGATAAGAGAATGGACACTCAAATTTTTCTTCTACATAAAATTTTCTTTTCACATAGAGTTTTCAAAAGAGAATGGAAGAAGTAAATAATACTGCTGTGACTGAATTCATCCTTGCTGGGTTAACTGAGAACCCAGAACTCCAGTTGCCCCTATTCTTCATCTTCCTAGGAGTCTATTTGTTTACAGTTGTGGGAAACCTGGGCATGATCATCTTGATCCTGTTTAGTTCTCAGCTGCACACTCCCATGTATTATTTACTCAGCAGTCTGTCCTTTATTGACTGCTGTCAGTCAACTGTCATTACACCCAAAATGTTGGTGAACTTTGTGACTGAGAAGAATGTCATCCCCTACCCAGAATGCATAGTTCAGTTTTACTTCTTCTGTGTTTTTGCTGTTGCAGAATGTCACATGTTGGCTGCAATGGCATATGACCGCTATGTGGCTATCTCTAACCCTTTACTTTACAAGGTAACCATGTCCTATCAAGTCTGTTTGTGGATGGTAGCTGGGGTATATGGTATGGGTTTATTAAGTGCCACAGCTCACATTGTCTTTCTGCTGAGAGTGCTTTTCTGTAAGGCTAATATAATAAATCATTACTTCTGTGATCTTTTCCCATTGCTGGAGCTCTCTTGCTCTAGTACTTTTATTAATGAAGTAGTAGCACTGTCCTTCAGTGCATTTAACATTATTGTGCCAGCTGTGACCATCCTTAGCTCTTACATCTTCATCATTGTCAGTATCTTCCACATTCAGTCCACTGGGGGAAGATCCAAGGCCTTCAGCACCTGCAGCTCCCACATCTTGGCTGTTGTTGTCTTCTATGGTTCTACAGCTTTCATGTACCTTCAGCCATCATCAGTCAGCTCCCTGGGCCAAGGAAAACTTTCATCTGTGTTTTATACCATTGTTGTGCCTATGTTGAATCCCATGATCTACAGCCTGAGAAATCAAGATGTCAAAGTTGCCTTTAGAAAACTACTAAAAACGATTTTTCCTCTCAATGAAGAATAATTTTCATTAGCAATGGAAGAAAATGTTTGGAATTTGGGAGAGGATATTCTACAAGGAGCAGTTAATAATACTAGATGTGAGATTATTGCTAATACATGATTATTTGGAAGAAATGTACCAAAAGTAGAAGTGAGTACTCGCCTTCATACCCATGGAGAACTGTTACTCTCTTGCATAATCAATGTTCATTCAGAGATAGTAATTGTATCAGCTCCTGAAAAAATTTCAAAGCCCTTTGTGTGGTTGTTTATATTTACATATATGAACCCATCTCTGTTTAGGCAAGCCTCACTTATATGAAGTTGGGAATAAATGTACTTATTCAATATCCTTTGGTTGTCTTAATGTTTTAGCTAGCTTAAGTATTGCCAAATGATTCAAAAAGTAGTTTTCTGAGTTGTATCATTAATTTGAATAAACAATGTGTAATTCTGAGATTTGAAAAAGTATACAGAATTGTATTAGTGTGTAGGTAAATAAAGGACAGGTTCTGCCATAGTCCAATCCACAAGGTATTTATACTATCTTAAACTAGAATGGCAATGAGAAACAGGAGTAGATGACTATGCATTTTTATGGTTATCTGTGCATTATTCTTTATACTATTATTTGACTCCTCTCTTTCCTACATGTCTTGGTCCAAACACAGCCAAGGTTCAGGTCTCAAGTCAGAGAAGGGGCATTTATGCAAAAAAAATGAAGTAGTGTCCAACAAATAGATGAGTTTCTCATTAAGAACTCAAGAAATTAGACATCAAAATGCCCAACAGTACAATTAAGAAATGACCTATAGAAATAAACAGAGAATTCTCAACAGAGGAAGCTCAAATGGCTGAAAAACATTTAAGGAATTGCTCAACATCCCTAATTATCTGGGAAATGCAAATCAAAACAACTCTGAGATACCTCCTTACACCTGTAAGAATGGCTAAGATCAAAAACACAGAAGACAGCTTATGCTGGAGAGGATGTGGAGCAAGGGGAACTCTCCTCCACTGTTGGTGGGAATGCAAGCTTGTACAGCCACTTTGGAGATCAATATGGTACTTCCTTAGAAAATTGGGAATCCATCTCCCCCAAGACCCAGCTATATAACTCTTAGACATACCCAAGGAATGCACAATCATACCACAAGGGCATTTGCTTAGCTATGTTCGTATCAGCTTTGTTTGTAATAGCCAGAACCTGGAAACAACCTAGATACCCTTCAAATGAAGAAGGATAAAAAATTATGATATATATACACACACACACAATGGAGTACTACTCAGCAGAGAAAAACAGTGACATCATGAGGTTTGCAGGCAAATGGATGAATCTAGAAAAAATCATCCTGAATGAGGTAATCCAGACTCAGAAGGACAAACATGGTATGTACTCACTCATAGGAGGATACTAGATATAAAACAAAGATGACTAGACTGTTACTCACAACTCCAGGAGGCTACATAGAAAACAGGGCCCCAAGAAAGACACAGGGATCGCCCAATGACAGAGAAATGGATGAGAGTTACATGAACAACCTGGATTACAGTGGGAGTAATGAAGGGCACGTTTCGGGGGAAAGATAGCTTAGGGGCATGGGATATTTCAGCTGGATCAAGAATAGAGAGGGAGAACAAGGAATAACAGACCATGATAAATGATGACCACATGAGAACAGGAATAGAGAGTGCTAGAGAGTTCCCCAGAAATCCACAGGGATACCTCCACTGTAGACGACTGGCAATGATCAAGAGAGAGTATGAACTGACCTGGTCTGGTGCTTGGATGACCAAACACCCTAACTGTCATGCTAGAACTCTCATCCAATAACTGATAGAAGTGGATGCAGAGATCCACTGCCAGGCCCCAGATGGAGCTCCAGGAGTCTAATTGTCGAGAAAGAGGAGGGATTGTATGAGCAAGAATTGTTGAGACTGCTATCTGCCCTGGAACTCCCATCTTGACCAGAGATGAGTGGCTGGGGTTATAGCCAGAGAGGCAACTGCCCCCGGGTCCCACAGACCATCCCGGGAGGACCTGAGCAACTTGGCCCCAGTTTCTGGCCGATCAGCAGGCAATGCAGGAAGGCTCCCCTTTTCCAAGACTGCAGGCAGACCCTGCAGTCTCCACACCCTGCCCCCACACCCATCTGCCAGAGACCCCAGCCACTTCCTGAGAATCAGAGACCAGCCTCAAGATTCCATCCTGCCCTGGAACTCCCATCTGGACGAGAGACCAGAGGAACTCCCATCTGGACAAGAGGAGCTCCCATCTGGACAAAATAAGGAGACATCATGGACTTCCTGAGACTCAGAGTCCAGTCCCCCAGCTCCTATCCGGTCAGCACTCTCATCTGGACCAGCACTCCCATCTGGCCCAGAGCTTCCATCTGGCCCAGAGAGAGGCTCCCTAAATCTGTCAGCTCTCTCTGGACCAAGTACACTGATAAGACCAAGAATGAACCCAAGAGGAGATGGGCAGACTTCAAGGCAGAAGTACATACAACAAAATAAAGAGCAATACAGCATCACCAGAACCTAGCCCTTCTCCAACAGCTAGACCTGAACATCCACAGAATGCAAGAAGAAGAAGAAGAAAACAACCTTATAAGTAACATCATGAAGAGGCTAGAGCCTTATATAGAAGAATTAAAAAATAAAGTAGAGTAACAGACAAACAAAAAATGGCAAGAATGTTATAAAAAATTGGAGGAAAGGACAATTAAAGCAGAAGAAAACAATAAGTCCTTGAAAGAAAATCATGAAAAAGCAAGAGAAAATCCAAGACCTGAAGAGGGAAATAGAAAAAAATGAAGAAGACACTAGCAGAAGGAATGCTGGAAATAGAAAATCTGAGTAAACAAACAGGAACTTTAGAGGCAAATATAACCAACAGAATGCAAGAGATGGAAGAGAGGATATCTGGTGTTGAAGATACGGTAGAAGAAATAGATTCATCAGTCAATGAAAACACTAAAACCAACAAAGTCATGACCCAAAATGTCCAAGAAATTTGGGACACCATTAAAGTCCAAACCTACAAATAATAGGGATAGAGGAAGGAAAAGAATAACAACTCAAAGGCAAGGAAATATATTTAACAAGATCATAGAAGAAAACTTTCCCAACTTAAAGAAGGAAATGCCTATGAAGATATAAGAAGCCTATAGAACACTAAACAGAATAGACCTTCCCCAAAATTCCCCTTGCCACATAATAATTAAACAGCTAAACATACAGAATAAAGAAAGAATATTAAGGGCAGCAAAGGAAAAAGGCCAAGTGACTTATAAAGGCAAACCCACCAGAATAACACCTGATATCTAAATGGAGACTTTGAAAGTCAGAAGGACCTGGACAGATACAATGTAGACACTAAGAGACCATGGATGCCAGCATAGACTAATATACCTACCAAAACTTTCAATCATCATAGATGGAGTGAACAAGAACTTCCAAGACAAAACAAGATTTAAACAATACTTATCCACAAACCCAGCCCTACAGAAAGTACTAGAAGGAAAATTCCAATGTAAGGAAGGCAGATACACCCATGAAAACACAGGCAATAGATAACAGCACAGCAGTAAACCCCAAAGAAGAGAAGTACACACACACTACCACCAAAAAATAAAAATAACAACAGGAACAAACAATCACTGATCATTAATATCCCTTAATATCAATGGACTTAATTCACCTATAAAAAGACACAGACTAGCTGAATAGATACAAAAACAGGACCCGTCTCTTTGCTGCACACAAGTAACACACCTCAAATTCAAAGACAGACACCTCCTAAGAAAAAAAGGCTGGGAAAAGACTTGCCAATCAAATGGTATTAAGAAGCAAGCTCGTGTAGCCATGTTAATATCCAACAAAATAGACTTCAAACTAAAATCCATCAAAAGAAATGATGAAGGACATTACATACTCATCGAAGAAAGATCCACCAAGATGAAGTTTCAATTCTGAACATTTATGCCCCAAACACAAGGGCACTGACATATGTAAAAGAAACATTACTAAAGTTCAAATCACATATAAAACACCACACATTAATAGTGGGAGACTTCAACACCCCACTTTCACCTCTGGACAGATCGGCCCAATTTAAACTTAACAGAGACATAATGGACTTAACAGATGTTATGGCTCAAATGGACTTAATCGATATCTACAGAACATTCCACCCAAACAAAAAAGAATATACCTTCTTCTCAGCACCCCATGGAACATTCTCTAAAATCAACCACATACTTGGCCACAAAGCAAATCTCAACAGATACAAAACAATTGGAATAACCTCCTGTGTTCTGTGGGACCAACATGGTTTAAAGTTATATTTCAACAACAGAAAAAACTACAGAAATCCTACAATCACATGGAAACTGAATAATGCTCAACTGAATCACCAATGGGTTAAGGAAGAAATAAAGAAAGAAATTAAAGACTTCCTAGAGATTAATGAAAATGAATACACCATATACCCAAACTTATGGGATACTATGAAAGCAGTGCTACGAGGGAAATTCATAGCAATGAATGCCCACATAAAGAAGCTGGAGAAATCTCACACTAGTGACTTGACAGCACACCTGAAAGGTCTTGAACAGGAAGAAGCAAAGTATCCCAGGAGGACCTGACACCAGGAAATTTTCAAATTGAGAGCTGAAATCAATAAAATAGAAATAAAGAGAACAATACAAAGGATTGATGAAACAATGAGTTGGTTCTTTGAGAAGATAAACAAGATAGACAAGCCCTTATCCAAACTAACCAAAAGACAGAGAGAGAGCATCCAAATCAACAAAATTAGAAATGAAAAGGGGGACATAACAACAGACAATGAGGAAATCCAGAGAATCATCAGGTCATACTTCAAAAACCTCTACTCCACAAAACTGGAAAATCTAAAAGAAATGGATAATTTTCTGCATAGGTACCACATACCTAAGTTAAATCAAGACCAGATAAACCATTTAAATAGTCCAGTAACCCCTAAGGAAATAGAATCAGTCATTAAAATTCTCCCAACCAATAAAAGCCCAGGACCAGATGGTTTCACTGCAGAATTCTACCAGATCTTCAAAGAAGACAAAATACCAATACTCTTTAAATTGTTCCACACAATAGAAGCAGAAGGTATATTACCAAACTCCTATGAGGCTACAATTACCCTGATTCCTAAACCAAACAAAGATGCAACAAAGAAAGAAAACTACAGACCGATCTCCCTCATGAACATCGATGCAAAAATACTCAATTAAATACTGGCAAACAGACTCCAAGAACACATCAAAACAATTATCCACCATTGTCAAGTAGGCTTCATCCCAGGGATGCGAGGGTGGTTCAACATATGAAAGTCTGTCAATGTAATACACCATATAAACAAACTCAAAGAAAAAAAAAAAACACATGATCATCTCACTAGATGCAGAAAAGGCATTTGACAAAATCCAACACAACTTCATGATAAAGGTCTTGGAGTGATCAGGAATACAGGGAACATACTTAAACATAATAAAGGCAGTCCACAGCAAGCCAACAGGCAACATCAAATTAAATGGAGAGAAACTCAAAGCAATACCACTAAACTCAGGAACAAGGCAAGGCTGTCCCCTCTCCCCCTACTTATTCAATATAGTACTTGAAGTTCTAGCCAGAGCTATAAGACAACATAAAGAGATTAAGGGGATACAAATTGGAAAGGAAGAAGTCAAGCTTTCCCTATTTGTAGATGACATGATTGTATACATGAGTGACCCCAAAAATTCAACCAAGGACCTGATGCATCTAATAAAAACCTTCAGCAACATTGCAGGATACAAGATCAACTCAAAAAAATCAGTAGCCCTTCTATATACAATAGACAAACAGGCTGAGGAGGAAATCAGGGAAACATCACCCTTTACAATAGCCACAAATGATATAAAATACCCTGGGGTTATGCTAAGTAAGCGTGTGAAGGACCTATATGACAAGAACTTTAAGTCCCTGAAAAAAGAAATAGAAGAAGATGTCAGAAAATGGAAAGATCTCCCATGCTCATGGATAGGCAGGATTAACATAGTAAAAATGGCGATCTACCAAAAGCAATCTACAGATTCAATGCAATCCCCATCAAATTACCAACACAATTCTTCACAGATTTGGAAAGAATAATACTCAACTTCATATGGAAAAACAAAAAACCCAGGATAGCCAAAAGAATCTGGTACAATAAAACAACCTCTGGAGACATCACAATTGCCAACCTCAATCTCTGCTATAGAGCTACTGTAATAAAAACAGCTTGGTAATGACATAAAAACCGACATGTGGACCAATGGAATCGAATTGAAAACCCTGACCTTAACCCGCACACCTATGAACATATAATTTTTGACAAAGAAGCCAAAAATGTACAATGGAAAAAAGAAAGCATCTTCAACAAATGGTGATGGCATAACTGGATGTCAATGTGAAGAAGGTTGCAAATAGATCCATATCTGTCACTGTGCACAAAACTTAAGTCCAAGTGGAACAAAGACCTCAACATAAATCCAGTTACTCTGAACCAGATAGAAGAGAAAGTAGGAAGTACTCTTGAATGCATTGGCACAGGAGATCACTTTCTAAATATCACACCAGTAGCACACACACTGAGAGAAACAATCAATCAATGAGACCTGTTGAAACTGAGAAGCTTTTTTTGAGCAAAGGACATGGTCAACAAGACAAAGAGACAGCCTACAGAATGGGAAAAGGTCTTCACCAACCCCACATCTGACAGAGGGCTGATATCCAGAATATATAAAGAACTCAAGAAATTAGACATCAAAATGCCCAACAGTACAATTAAGAAATGGGCTATAGAACTAAACAGAGAATTCTCCACAGAGGAAGTTCAAATGGCTGAAAGACATTTAAGGAATTGCTCAACATCCCTAATTATCTGGGAAATGCAAATCAAAACAACACTGAGATACCACCTTACACCTGTCAGAATGGCTAAGATCAAAAACACTGAAGACAGCTTATGCTGAAGAGGATGTGGAGCAAGGGGAACTCTCCTCCACTGTTGGTGGGAATGCAAGCTTGTACAGCCACTGTGGAGACCAATATGGTGCTTCCTTAGAAAATTGGGAATCCATCTCCCCCAAGACCCAGCTGTAGCACTCTTGGGCATATATCCAAGGAATGCACAATCATACCACAAGGGCATTTGCTCAGCTATGTTCGTATCAGCTATGTTTGTATTAGCCAGAACCTGGAAACAACCTAGATGCCCTTCAACTGAAGAATTGATAAAGAAAATATGGTATATATACACAATGGAGTACTACTTAGCAGAGAAAAACAATGATAACATGAGGTTTGAAGGCAAATGGATGGATCTAGAAAAAAATCATCCTGAATGAGGTAACCCAGACTCAGAAAGACAAACATGGTATGTACTCACTCATGGGAGGATACTAGATGTAAAACAAAGATGACTATACTGTTACTCACAACTCCAGGAGGCTACCTAGAAATCAAGACCCCCAAGAAAGTCACAGGGATCGCCCAATGACAGAGAAATGAATGAGATCTACATGAACAACTTGGATGACGGTGAGAGTAATGAAGGGCACGTTTCGGGGGAAAGAGAGCTTAGGGGCATGGGATATCCCAGCTAGATCAAGAACAGAAAGGGAAATCAAGGAATAACAGACCATGATAAATGATGACCACATGAGAACAGGAATAGGCAGAGTGCTAGAGAGTTCCCCCGAAATGCACAGGGATACCTCCACTGTAGACTATTGGCAATGATAGAGAGAGAGTACAAACTGTCCTGGTCTGGTGTTTGGATGACCAAACACCCTAACTGTCATGCTAGAACTCTCATCCAGTAACTGATGGCAATGGATGCAGAGATCCACTGCCAGGCCCCAGGTGGAGCTCCAGGAGTCTAATTGTCGAGAAAGAGGAGGGATTGTATGAGCAAGAATTGTTGAGGCCAAAATTGGAAAAAGCACAGGGACAAATAGCCAAACATTAACTATGAATCAATAGCTGAGGAGCACCCAATTGGATCAGGCCCCCTTGATAAGTGAGACAGTCGAATAGCTTGAACTTTTTGGGAGACACCCAATGAATGTTATCTGGACCTGTCCTTAGTGCATGAGCTGGCTATTTAGAACCTGGGGCTTCTGTGGTGACACTTTGCTCAGCCTGGGAAGAGGGGATTGGACCTGCACGGACTGAATCTACCAGGTTGAGCTGAATCCCCAGGGGAGTCTTTACCCTGGAGGAAATGGGAATGGGGGTGGGCTGGGGTGAAGGCTGGCATGGGGGTGGGAGAGGGGAGGACAGGGGAACCCATGGCTGATATGTAAAATTAAATTAAATTATGAAATAAAAATTTTAAAAACAATACTAGAAATAACAACAACAAAATAAGAGATTGTACAATATGTTACCTAATCTGAGGAGGGGTGAAATAATTTCCTCCACATGGTTTTTCTGCACATATGTGCACATAGTTAGGTACCCACTGTATTATCCTTCTCCCTTTACAATTCTGGCAGGAAAATGAATGCAAGAAATCATTCCACAGTAACTATCTTCATCCTGGCTGGGCTCTCAAATCAGCAAGCTCTCCTGCTGCCCCTCTTCCTCCTCTTCCTACAGGTCTACATCATCATAGTTGTGGGCAATATGGGCATGATCATGCTGATTTAGTTTAGTTCTCACCTGCATACTCCTATGTATTATTTCCTCAGCAGTCTGTCCTTCATTGACCTCTGTCATTACCCCTAAAATGCTGGAAAACTTGGTGAATGAGAGGAACATCATCTCCTACCCTGAATGCCTGACTCAGCTCTACTTTTTCTCTCCTTTTGCTTTTGCAAAGTATCACAAGTTGGCTGAATGGCACATGACCACTATGTTGCCATCTGTAGCCCTTAACCCTTTACTTTACAATGTCCTCATGTCTCATAATCTTTGCTTCTGGCTCACAGTGGGTGTTTATACTTTGGGTTTTATTGGGTCATCCGTTCACACAGGTCTCATGTTGAGACTCATTTTGTGCAAGACCAATGTTATTAACCACTACTTTTGTGATCTCTTCCCACTCCTGGAACTTTGTTGCTCCAGCATATAATTCAATGAATTATTTATTCTTACCCCAAGTGCAGTAAACATCCTCACTCCTACCTTGACCATCTTCACTTCATATATCTTCATTATGGCCAGCATCCTGTGCATCCGTTCCACTGAGGGCAGGTCCAAAGCCTTCAGCACCTATAGCTCCCACATGTCTGCTGTTGCTATCTTCTTTGGTTCTGCTGCATTTATGTACTTACAGCCATCATCAGTAAACTCAATGGAACAAGGGAAAGTGTCCTCTGTGTTCTATACTACTGTTGTTCTCATGCTGATCCCATTGATTTATAGCCTGAGAAATAGGGATGTCAAATCTGCTCTGAGGAACATTCTAGACAGAAGAGTACATTGATGAAATGATTACATATTTTATTATAAATAGAAACAGGCCTTTGATCACTTTAGATATGTCATTGTTTAGATTAATTTTTTTTTAAGATTTGGGAATATCTATCTGGGCAGTGGTGGTATATAACTTTAATCCCAGCACTTGGGAGGCAGAGGCAGGTGGATCTCTGTGAGTTCAAAGCCAGCCAGGTCTACAGGGTGAGTTCAAGGACAGCCAAGGCTACACAGAGAAAACCTGTTTTGAAAAAAGAAGATTTGAAAATATCTACATTATTTTTCTATGTTTTAGAGCTCCAGAATTCACCTTGTGTCGACATTTTGTGAATTGTATTGCAATAACTATATCTGAGGAGATATTAATAATTAAGTAAAAAGAATTTTAAGTTTTAAGGAAAAAGTTTTAATAATACAATGATAGAATAATTCTAGCTATTGTATTTCTGTGTAATTTTGCTACTTAATTTGATACAACCAATAAGCAAAATATTTCTACTCTTCATTATCAAAAATCAACAAAGTGAAATGATATATACTATGTTAACATGTGTGACCCCCTTGGTTTCTGACATCTTTATGTCCCATCTGATTTACTTGCCTTTAGGAGTTCATGTATAGGTATGATTACACATTAGATCATATGGTGTCCAGACTTAGAATTCTTTTATGAACATTTGTTATGATCAACCACTATTTATTTCAGAGTTCACAATCCATTTCTGAAGCTGTTTTGCTGTAAGAAATCTTTCAATGTAGTGCTGACTGTCTAATTTTCTACATTTAACATATTTGTCACAAACCTGATCATCTCTAGTTGTATATATTCTTCATTGTAAGTTTCCTCTTCATTTAGTCAACTATGGGCAGATTCAAAGACTACAATAAGCACAACTCTTACAGGCTGGTAAATTCATATACTTACATTCATGATCAATCAGCTTGATTGACTAAGAATATGTTTTGTATCATACAGCGGGCATTTAATACATTGCCCATATTCATTCTGTATGGCTCTAAAAACTGTCTGTAACTCCTGTTCTAAAGGATTCAAAACCATCTTCTGGGCTTTTTGTGCACCAAGATTGAGTGTAGGTATCATACATATACTTAAGAAAAATACACACATATAAATAAATAAGTCTTAAAAAGAAAGTGTCAACAAATACTTGCAAAGGTGTGGCAAAGAGGAACTCTCATTCACCACTGGTAGGAATGTAAGCTAGTTCAGCTATTATGCAAATTCATTTGGAGTTTTCTCAAATATTTAAAAATATAACTTTGGTAAGATCTTACGGTACCACTCCCGAACATATATCCAAAGGCACCAGTATTTTATTCAGCTGTGCAAATGTCAAAATAATTAGATTTCCATGAAAATGGATGAATCTGGAAAGCATCGTATTAAGTGAAGTAACCCAGACTCTGCACCTCACTCCCAGTTTGTTGTCTACCTTATGGTTTTTCTCTCTTTCTCATTAGGTAGCCAAATCAGAGTTACGGATATGGGCATATTTTTTGCATGTATGTACCAGCATAACCATTGTTTTTCCCTTTGTCTCTGGAAAAGAGCATTTAGATTAACAAGCAGCCCCCAAAGTTAAGTATTACATCATTCTCCAACCATAACAAGATTAATAAAATCCAACAAAACTTTGATGAGGCTTATAGATAAATAGATGTATATTTATGAATAAACCTTCTTTAGTGGCTGAGAAAGGGAAATGGGGATTTTGTGGACAGATTTCTCAACATAACTAAAAGTCATAAAATAGAATAGGGTTTTTAATGAAGTACAGCTGTCAAAGACTTATACATGGTAAGAAAATCAAACACTTTGTTCAATGAAACAACTGTTTATTATTTTAAATTTTCTAGTCCTAATATAAATAAAATATAATTGTTCAGGGTGTGTTCTGGCTTTTTCAAACCTGTTCATCATAATGTGGCTTGTCAAGGAATAACAATGGCTAGATGCTGTAAGAAATACAGTTTTTTATGTATTTAAATTTTCTTTTTCATATTATATACCCCCCTGTCATCCTTCCTCCTGCTCTCCCCACCCCACAACTCCCATGCATTCTTGTGAAAGGGGAAGGATGCCCATGGGGAGTTCAAAAAGCCTGGTACATTCAGGTGAGGCAGGACAAAACCCCTTCCCTCTGCATCAAGGCTGAGCAAGGTATCCCACTATAGGGAATGGGTTCCAAAAAGTCAGCGCTTGTACCAGATGTTAGTATTCTGACCTGCCCTTTGGGCACCAATCCAGCATCCTGACATCATCTTATGTAAAGTCCCCTTTAAGGAAAAAACTCCTTCTGCTTCACTCTCTCTCTCTTCCCTCTCCCCAGAGGAGCAAGCAACCCTCTCTCCCAACCTTTCCCTGCCTCCGTCTCTGTCTTTCTCTCTCTTTAATAATAAAACTTTTCATGTGGATGTCACGTCTTCCTTGTGAATAACTTTCCACAGCGCCATGCTGCCTTCTGCTTTACCCAAATGGTGCATCTCACCAGCTGTGGGGCACCATGGTCCAAACTCATGAAGGCCTCTCGGCTGTTTCACAATATTAAGACCAGGAATGGAGCCTTTATCCAGTAACTGATGGAAGCAGATGCAGAGATCCACAGCCAAGTACCAGGCCCAGCTCCAGAAGTCCAGTCACTGAGGGAGGAGGAATTCTATGATCAAAGGACATCAAGATCATGATGGGGAAATCTAGAGAGAAAACTGAACCAAGCTTGTGGGAACTCATGAACACTAGACTGACAGATGTGGAGCTTGCATGGGACCAAACTAGGCCCTCTGCATGTGGGAGACAGTTGTGTAGCTTGCTCTGTTTGAGGGTCCCCTGGCAGTGGGATAAGTAAATGCAGATTTTTAAGACTCATAAATCTGATTGATCACAGTTTGGTTGTTAATACATATAATGACTGTGTGTAAATATTTGCCTGTAATTTACAAGTTTCTGATGATAGAAATATTTCCCCAACTTTTCTTTTATTATTATTGTCTCTCTCTCACACACACATACAAAGGTGTATAACTATAACCTGCTGAGTCTGGTTTTTGTGTGTGTGTGTGTGTGTGTGTGTGTGTGAGTATGTGGTTTCAGGATTGATCCCTTTGTATTGGATAACCAATTAGGAGATGATTTTTATTTGTGAGTATGTGGTTTCAGGACTGATCCCTTTGTATTGGATAACCAATTAGGAGATAATACTGGGAGGACAATTCTTCCTCCCTCCCGCAGTCATTTTTTGTCTATAGTTATTTGTCTAGAGGTTGGACTCTGAGATTCTCCCCATTCTGCGTTAACATTTCTACTGATATTGCCATTTTTCTGGCTTTGCATATGCTACTATTTCTGGAAAAGTTTGTTGCCCCAAGGTATTTCTAGTATTCTGGTGCCTAAAATCATTCTTCCTCCTCTTCTGCTTTGTTCCCTGGGCCATAGATGCAGGAGTTGTGATGTAGATTTATATAATGGGGACTGAGCTCCCAGGATCGGTATATCTTCGTATTGTGTCTGGTTGTGGTTTTATGAGATGGTCTCTATTTGCTTTAAAAAGAAATTTCTTGGTGAGGGGTGATAACCACACTTACCTGTGTGTATACAAATAAGATTTAGGCCAGGCCGTGGAGGCATACTTCTTTAATCCCAGCACTCGGGAGGCAGAGGCAGGTGGATCTCTGTGAGTTCGAGGCTAGCCTGGGCTACAGAGTGAGTTCCAGGAAAGGCACCAAAGCTACACAGAGAACCCTGTCTTGAAAAATAAAAAAGAAAAGAAAAAAAAGAAAGGAAGGAAGGAAGGAAAGAAGGAGGGAAGGAAGAAAGGAAGGAAGAAAGAAAAGAAAAAAAATGAATAAGATTTAGAATGTATTAGGAATTGTGCTGCTCTAGTATAGTGACATTAATGGACTCTATACTAGGATCCACAACCTCACTGTCCTCAAAATGTTAGCTAGGTTTCTGGTACCAGTAACAATTTCTTTCCTGTTGAGTTGTCCTTAAGTCAAAGCAGAAAGCTATTGGATATTGTCAACATATGAGTGTCACTATTGTACTTTAGAGTATCTTGCATGTTGGATCATTGTTTTGGTTCACAGGTGCCATAGGTGGGTAGGACTATTACTTATTTCCCTCTTTTGGCAACTTATACTCTACTATCTGCTACCATGTAAGCTATACTGCAAGAAAGACTCTTTAAGATTAGATCCAGCTAGAATAATCTAAGTCCTGTGTCCTGGGTAAGTGATCTCTTCAGCAATAGGGGCCTATATTCAACCTCTGAGAGGCAGCCAAGGGCAACATCAATAGTCTATATTGTCCTAGCATTTATTTGTACTAGTCTGAACAACCATTTGAAAGAGGTATCTCATGCCTGGTACTGTTTTTTCTTTATTATTAATTTATGGTTCTTGTGGGGAGCACCACCACCTGAGGTGGTATAATTTTCACATATATGTGGTGGTGGTGGTGGGGTGGTGGCAGTGATGTGTGTGTGTGTGTGTGTGTGTGTGTGTGTGTGTGTGTATGCTTGTGTATGTGTATGTATTTACATATACTAATCTGTATTGTGTATAACTTAGATAAGTATAAAATAATGATTCTCTGAGGCTTTCTCACACAGCCTTAGAATTACCTGCCCTCCTCTCCCCTTCTTCAGTCCTGACCTCCCTTCCCCCTCCCAAGTGGGAGCCCCACCTCCACTTCATTTTTTGACTTCCTGAATTTGAGAGTGAGGCAGGGGACATGGAAGTAATTACAGTGAGGAAAATTGGGATGGGCTAGAGGGAAATAGAAGAGGTAAAGTGAATTTAAAAACACAATTAAAGATTAATTTTAAATTTCAAAATGAAATGAGAAAGAATGTATAATTTTGCAAAGTAAAAGTGATAGGAGCACAAGGGATTAACAGAGAGAGGCAATAGAAGGGGGAAGTGATGCATTCATATTTTAAAGAAAATATATTAAAAATTTAAAAGTCTCTTACAACTGATTATAAAGAACAATACAAAAATCAAAAGACATTCCTGTTTAAGTCTTATATGTATCTATTTATGTGCAAGTATTCTAAAAAGTACTATAAAATATGTCAGCAAGTTTAAAGAATTATCTCACTTGTTTTAATTTCACGGACCATGGTTCTCCATTTGCTTTATATAACCTTATGTCTTTTTTAAAAAATGTTCTTTTATTTTAATATTGTCAAAAGGTTGTGTTAGATACTCACTAATTTCATGTGTTTGACGGGATTAGGGATCATTTTAAAGATAAAATTCCCATGTAGAAAGCTAGAAGACTTAGAAATGAATGGCACATTTTAAAATTTACTTGAAATCACTCCTAAGCAATGATAGTATAACACTAATACTAATAATTAATAAGAGTGCAACATCACAAAATAATTCTAGCCTCTGAAAAGAGTTGGATTATTATTTTTTATTTATATTTGTGTTTTAATTTTACATATCAGCCATGGGTTCCCCTGTCCTCCCCGCTTGCCATCCCTGTCCCCGCCTTCCCCCCATTCCCTCCCCTCCATTCCTATCTCCTCCAGAGCCAAGACTCTCCTGGGGATTCAGCTCAACCTGGTAGATCCAGTACAGGCAGGTCCAGTCCCCTCCTTCCAGACTGAGCAAAGTGTCCCTGCATAAGCCCCAGGTTCCAAACAGCCAGCTCATGCATGAAGGACAGGTCCAGGTCCCACTGCCTGGGTGCCTCCCAAGCAGTTCAAGCTATTCAATTGTCTCACTTATCTAGAAGGCCTGATCCAGTTGGGGGCTCTACAGCTTTTGGTTCATAATTCATGTGTTTCCATTAGTTTGGCTATTTGTCCCTGTGCTTTTGTATGTGAATACACACAGGTCAACACAATATATAAATTGCAACATTTATGTAATATGAATATATGTGAGGGTAGAGGTTGGTGGGCTGACAAGGGAAAGAAACAAAATTAACAGCCTTGCATACATGTCTAAGAATTATACTCAAGCTTTGTTAGCTACTTGTTACATGGTCATCATAATTAGCATGGGGTAGCACACAGTATCAAAGGTCTAATTTTAGTCTATTATATATTTATTTCTCTTATTTCCTATATTTAAATCTACAGTGAACAGCCACTGGGTATAAATTGGATATTACTAAATAAAATAAAATAAAATTATAAAATAATATATAGTAGAGCTCGTCTGGTCTCTGTCAGGACAGACGGTTGAATAGCCATGTGGAAGGCCAACTGAAAATTCCTTTCATGGATGGAGTCACATTCCTGTGCAAGTAGCTTGACTTCAGTATAAACTCTAGACTATGAATTGTGCCATTCTACGGTAGATATCGCTCTGTATGCTGTGAATGTGTTGCTCTGACTTGGTTGATAAATAAAACGCCAATTGACCGGTAGCCAGGCAGGAAGTATAGTATCGGCAGGACAAGCAGAGAGGAGAATTCTGGGAACAGGAAGGCTGAGTCAGGAGTCGCCAGCCAGACACAGAGGAAGTAGGATGTAAAAGTACTGGTAAGCCACTAGCCACATGACAAGTTATAAATTAATAGTAATGGGTTTATTTAAGTTAAAAAGAACTAGATAGCAAAAAGCCTGCCATGGCCATACAGTTCATAAGTAATAAAAGTCTCTGTGTGTTTACTTGGGTCTGAGCAGATGCAGGAGCCTGGTGGACACAGGAAAACTTCAGCTACATATGACATCCAACAGCAATAGTTTCCACCTAAAACCTGAGAAAGAAGACTCTAAAATGGATCTAAAAACAGCTTCCTAGTTGTCTCTTTCAAGTTATTAGCATCCTGTAGGCTTGAGCTACTCTATAGCGGGTTCCTGGTATCCGTGCTTGACCTACAGCATGGCAGAAATGAGGCATCTGCAAGCTGAACATTACAATGCAGAGTGGTAGCCTTTGATAATACAGACAAAACAAAGAAACAAACAAAAAGAGGTTTCAGGGTTACACGCTGCTTTGATAGAAGCATAGACCCCCTGCTTCTGATAGTTGATGGTACACATGGCTCCCAGATCCAGAGCTGGTGGTAAATGTACCACTGCCATTTTGGGAAGCTTAGGTGGGTAGAAATACTGCACTTTAAAGCAATAGTTTTACAATAAGACAGATTCAGATGGGATAAACTTCTAAATGGTTTACAATGTGTGTAAAAATGTATGTGGCCTTAGAAGAGAGAAAAAAAGTAATATATGCAGTTACATAAAGAAATACATAGTTTTTAAAAAATCAAGTCTTTAATAAAAATAAATGATGTAAAGATGAACATCACACAAGAAATCTGGATTGTGTTGTCTTTGAGAATTTTAACTGCAAAAAGACATTTGATTGGCTGGGCAGTGGTGGCTCATGCCTGTAATCCCAGCACTTGGGAGGCAGAGACAGGCAGATCTCTGTGAGTTCGAGGCCAACCTGGTCTCCAAAGCAAGTTTCATGAAAGGCACAAAGCTAAACAGAGAAACCCTGTCTTGAAAAACAAAAAAAACTAACAAATAAAAAGACATTTGATTGTACAGGCTGCTCAGTTAATCTAATATGTACATTTTAAAGGTACCTTAACTTCAAAATTTGGATGTAAGGATATGTTGCTTTGGAAAGGAGGCTCTGCTTTTATTTCCACAGAAAGCAAGAGATTATGAATTTGTCTCAGATTAAGGTACATCAGGTTTGACCAGCCAAGACCCCCTGAAAGGTATCTGATGACACCATGGCCCAGATGATCCAACATCCAGAACAGTTTCAAGGCAACTGCCTCAGATAATACATCCTCACAGACTACTCCATAATCCTAAAATTTGCTTTGTGTCCCCATAAGATACAGCACCCTCATCCAGCAGGAAATAGCCTAGAAAACTATGCCCACATCCCCAAAATGGATTATGAATGTTTATCTTTGTTTAGATTGTTGGTTGCGAATTGCTATTGGTAATAGCTAATCTATTTCTAAAAGAAAAAAGGAAGGTATAATATAGAAATATAGGATGTAGATATGATTGGATGAAAGGGTAGATTATTGAATCTACTTTTAAAGAGCAACAACTTGTTTAAAATATTTTATTTTGCTATGGATTTTAGGTTATCAATAATAGTTTAAACTTAATTTTGTTATACTGTATATATGTTTGTTAAGGATAATTTAAAAATACAGATTGATAATTAGTCTTCTATGATAGTTAAACTTACAGTCATGTTAAGTTTTCTAGGTATACATAGATATAATTCAATTAGGTAGGTAATCTTCAAACCCTTCAAAGACCTATAGAATATGGCACTTAAAATATTTTAAAAATTTAGACTTTCTGGACAGTGAGACGTGTGTGCTCCTGGCAGCACCAATTTACTTCAGAGAGGAGGATAGGCCTCCAAGATGCTCTATATGGAGTTTAACTTCTTGGCAAAAATAGCCATTTGGGCAAGAAACTGTTCTTGCCTCGGCTGCTTGATTGACTGGACATGCAGGACCCATAGAAATGTGACCACTGAACTTTGCTTGGCAAAATGGTCCCTCAGCTTCAAAAAGGAAACTGCCAGACATTCTACAGGACACTGAAAAAAGTGACTGAGAGACTCTAGACCTGTGGGCTAAAGATAGATGCCCCAACTTTACAGAGGAACTTTGGATGACGGTCAAGGCTGCCAGCTTTCTCTGTCTACTCTCTCAAGACTCCCAAAAGTTGCTTGTATCCTTCTCCCATTTCTCAGGTAATATGATATCCTTCTGAGGTCTTTGATGTAGTTGAAGACTACATAGTTATAATTTCCTTAGTTATAATAAAAGGTAAGTTAGATATGAAATCTTAGACTCACAAATATAGGACAGATAGGATATCTTCTTTAGTTTTGCCAATTATAATTATAATTCTTCCTTGATAATTGTTTTGTTATATGTAATTTTGCTATGTTAAAGTTAAAACATTCCTTTTTGAAAAAAAAAAAGAAAGAAAAGAGGAAGTATTGTGGTTATCGCTCTATATGCTGTGAAAGTTTTGCTCTGATTTGGTTGATAGATAAAATGCTGATTGGCCAGTAGCCAGGTAGGAAGTATAGTATAGGTGGGACAAGCAGATGAAAAAATGAAAAATAAGATGTAAAGATACTGGTAAGCTATGAGCCACATGAGAAGGTATAGATTTATACAAATAGGTTCATTTAAGATGTAAGACCTAGCTAACAAAAAGCCTGCCACAGCCATACAGTTTATAAGTAATATAATTCTCTGTGTGTCTACTTGGGTCCAAGCAGATGCAGGAGCTGGGTGGACTGGAGAAAACTACAGCTGCACCATTCTGAAGAAACGTCTTCCTGTCCTATCAGTTGTCATTATCCATGAACTGCAGTGTGTCCTTCCAATTACTTCAGTGTTCTGAATGATCTACTAGTTATCATATTGTATGAATTTTTACTCTTTGGAAATATTTTTTTTCTAGAATTAAAAAAAAACCTTAAAATGAGAAAGAATGCATAAATTTGTGAGGTTAAAGTGGGATTAATAATAGGAAGAAATGGGGATGGATTTCATCATATTTATGCACATATGAATATGTCACATTATAAAAATAAATTCTGTGAAAAACAAAGAGGCCATGTATTTGGGAAATAGCAAGGGGCTGTTTAAGACAGGTTAGAGTGAGGAAAAGGAAAATATAAATGAACTAATTATATTATAACTTAAAATAATACAAATAATTATTATTTAAAAAGGAAAAAAAATTAGTCTACTGGGAAATGGGAAATACAACTACTTCTCTTTCCAATAGTCTGCTACCTGAGAACTGGAAATCCTTAGAGAGTATGTTCTCTTGTTATTCGGTAGCTGAGATTATAAACTCAGGGAAAACCATCTGTAGAACACAATAGGGACCACTCAAGTGAGTATGAAAGGTGAGTGTATTGCTACCTTAGAGCTAAAAAATCCCTTAGGGATGCTGAGCTGTGATTAAACCAGCTTCAAAAAGCCGAGACTGAGGACTATGTCTTCGTCTTTATCATTGAATATAGTAGGATACTGAGTACCTGTGATCAACATTAGCATTTGTGATTCTGCAAGTGGCAAGAAAAAATTTGGCGCTAAGTCTTTTAGAAAGAAGGGTGAGTATTCATCCCAAACTGTGATGAAAGATTCTAGAATAATCATTTTGAACAGTTGGGAAAATAGTCCTCAATACCTACAGTTATTCAATTATTCACAAAGATTTTCTTAAAGTTCATAGAATGCACCAGCCACATTCCCCTTCCTGAAGGTTCAGTCAATTACAATCATTGCAGAATGTTTGCATGATGCCTTTAAGTGAATTTAAAAACAACAAAATATTTACTAGACAAGAGAAGAATGACATTGATTAGACTCTGCCTCTTACATGTAATAGCTTGAATTAAAAAAGAGACAATGTGACCATTATGAGTTTCTGGTTTTATAATTTTTTATGTCTGTCAGCTAAAAGGAGAACATTGATTCATGGGGAATTATACCCAGCTTAGTTTTAATTCACAAATGATAATCTTGTAAATTTAACTCTGTCAGAAATTCAATTTTAACAAAGTTCAAAGAAATCACTTTTATAATTACAGGTTTTGCTTAGCTTCCTTTACTTTATGGTAAATTTGTTCATATATTGTTTATAAGAAAACTTAAACAAACTAATTTTAGACATCAATTAACTTCTTTAATATTTTCTTTCAGATATTTTAACCTCAGCTTTTTTGCTTTGTCTACAAATTTTCTTCAGACTTACTTTGTTTTATTAGTAACAAAAATTTTAGATTTAATTTTTTATGTTTTAAATAATTCATCTCCTATTCATTTAGGAATTTGATTTGGTATACACAGTGATTACAGTGCTTGGCATTTAATGTAGCAGAGCGTAACACTCAAGAATCTCTGTTTCCTCAGTATGATTCTGTTTTTCATGCCATGATAATTCCTAAATGGTAAGTTGTTTAATATTTGATAGACTATTAGTAAGAGCCATACTCATGAATTAGTTGCTTTCTGATTGATTTATCTCAGCTAGTTGTTTTATGTGCAGGTAACATTTATTTTATATAGTTATTAAATCACAGCAAAAGCAGTAACAACAACCACAAAAAAGAAAGCATCACTGCTAAATTACTGTGTGTAAGCAGGAAAACGGGTACTTTGTCTCTTGCCATTTAACCACAACTGATTCAGATATTCTTAAGAATTAGTCCAGAAGTAATGGACTGCCTAACTGTAGATTAGTCTATTCTGCTGATTGTATGATGGTGGCTACAGGTGTAATTTAAATTGAATAATATTAAATATCAAATACCATATCTAGGGTATGACACTACTGTTGCATTCTGGAACTCTGGTTGCCTGCACTGGGCTTACACTAGACTGGCTCCGACAACCATCAGTTCTGTGTAGCAGAGCTGTGACTGAAGCTCCGTTCCTTGGTGCTGAACTACCAAGTGTGTGAAAGAGGAGCAGATGGGGTCTTCAGTTGTGTGCTCATTGGTGAGCTCTTAAATAACTAGAGCATATTTTGACATGTATGAAAAGGAAAAATAGCAAATTTAATTAATAAAATGTGTGATGACTTTATGGAAATATAAGCTTTCACCTCTCCAGCACTCTCTATTCCTGTTCTCATGTGGTCATCATTTATCATGGTCTGTTATTCCTTGTTGTCCCTTTCTGTTCTTGATCCAGCTGGGATCTCCTGCTCCCCTAAGCTTTTTTTTCTCAAACCTTGCCCTTCATTACTCCCACTGTCGTCCAGGTTGTTCATGTAGATCTCATACATTTTTCTGTCACTGGGCGATCCCTGTGTCTTTCTTAGAGTCCTGTTTTCTAGGTAGCCTCCCTGGAGTTGTGTAGCAGTCTAGTCATTGTTTTACATCTAGTATCCTCCTATGAGTAAGTACATACCACGTTTGTCCTTCTGAGTCTGGGTTACCTCTCTCAGGATGATTTTTTCTAGATCCATCCATTTGCCTGCAAACCTCATGATGTCATTGTTTTTCTCTGCTGAGTAGTACTCCATTGTGTATATGTACCATATTTTTTTTTAAAATCTATTCTTCAGTTGAAGGGCATCTAGGTTGTTTCCAGGTTCTGGCTAATACAAACAATGCTGATATGAACATAGCTGAGCAAATGCCCTTGTGGTATGATTGAACATTCCTTGGGTATATGCCTAAGTGTGCTATAGCTGGATCTTGTGGGAGATGGATACCCAGTTTTCTAAGGAAGTGCCATATTGATCTCCAAAGTGGCTGTACAATCTTGATTCTTACCAACAGTGGTGGAGAGTTCCCCTTGCTCCACATCCTCTCCAGCATAAGCTGTCTTCAGTGTTTTTGATCTTAGCCATTTTGACAGGTGTAAGGTGGTATCTCAGAGCCATTTTTATTTGCATTTCACTAATTGTAGATGTAACCGTCTTATTAAATAAGAAACACAGAACCAGTTGCAGAGTTAAAAACCACGAGGTCAGAGCACGAGCAGAAAACCTTAACCTTCACTGCTTCTGCTGTCCTTCCTCTCTACAACAGACCTACTTCTGTGTGTCCTGTCTTTTTTATAGACTTTCTGTTCTGTTTTCTCACTGGTTGTAAACCCAGCCACATGACCTCCTCATCACTGCCTGTTTGTACAGACTTCCAGGTCTTCTATGGTTGGTATTGAGATTAAAGGTGTGTGTCTGCCTTGCTGGCTGTCCTTGAGCACACAGAAATCTACCTAGCTCTGCCTCCCAAGTGCTGGGATTAAAGGTGTGCACCACTACTGCCCAGCTTCTGCTCTAGCTTGATCTGACCTCAAGGCAACTTTATTAACATACAAATTAAATCACACTTCAATACAAATAAAATATCATGATAAAATATCACTATATTTCCCCTTTTCTATTTTGATAAAAAGAAAAAAGGAAAAAGTTATAACTAACATAAGAAAAACTATATACAAAAGTACAATAACTACATATACCATATATACAAGCAATAAATACCTAAACAATGTCTAGTCCATTTGCATTTGACAAATTCAGAGAAAATAATTCCATTATCTATCATATTTTGGTAAGTCCAAAATGTACCTGATTCACTTTCTATCCTAACTTATATTGCTAATGGAACTGTCTTATAACATCTTTCAAATTTATACACTTACAGCTCTTAGTGAGTTTTTCTGAAATCCTTAACAAAGATAATTATAACTATAACTAACTGATCTTCAACTCCCTCAGAGACCCAAGAAGGAAATAATATTACCTAATAAAAAATAAAAACAGGAAGTGCATGCAACTAGCTTCCAAAAAAAATGTGAGTTGACAGAAACACCAGCTGCCTGGACAGTCACCTGAGGTTTCTCCACAGTGTTGGGGCATCATCTTTAGCCTATAGGCTTAGCATATCTGACAGACTCATTTGTGAACTAGGATGTATACAAGGTCAACAGTTTGACCTCACATTTGGTGAGAGCAGTCCATGTACCAGAAACACCTGAATTCCATTAGTGTCATGTCATTATTCAGGATTTTAAATTCTGGAAATTATTGATGTTTTTTCAATTCAGCTGTCTATTTTTTCTTGGCTGTGTACATGTGGCTTCATCTCAGCATCCCATTCTTCTCTGCATCCCTCTATTAAATGCCAGTCTACTATTGAGAGCGGTGAGCTTAGTTATTCTTCAAGAACAACTGTTTCATCTGTTGTTCCACTGCACATCAGAAGCCATTGCCCCCCTCCCTGTACAGCTGCATTCGAAGAAAAGGGCAAGGTACCTTTTACAGATTTCAAAGGCCACTCACTTCAGGGATGGTGCCATATTGTCCTGGCTTCAGAAGATGCCTTTTGTTAAAGCCACAACCACACTTGTTTTGGCAAGAATCAGTAGTCCTTGGTTTCATGTCCTGTCTGTCCTGTTTGTCAGCAGTTGATACTTGGAGGATACTTTGTTGTTCAGTGGCTAACTTTTGCCACAATGAAAGTTAACTCCATATGCAGTTTCTTCAATGCCCATATATTCTCTGAAGTAGATTGGTACTGCCAGGAGCCAACATGTCTCATAGTCATAGCAAAAAGAAAAATTCCTAAGTTATTAAAGCATTTTAAATGCCATATTCTGTAGATCTCTGAAGGGTTTGAAGATGACCTGTCTGTCTAAAATATATCTGTTTGATCTTAAAAACACACCTAATATGACTACAAGTTCAATTGTAATGTCTAACCACTAACTTTCATTTCTATATATCCTAATAATTGGTAATACAAACATTCAAGGATTAGTAAATTGCATTACATTGTTAAATGAATGGTATAAATACAATATCTCGAGCAAGATTAGAACTATGTGTATGGTATATTCTAACAATCTCAATATCAATAATAATAATAATAATTTGTATACAATATAAAACAATCCAATCCAATGTAAAGTATTTAAAACTAGTAATTGTCTTTTTCTTTTCTTTTTTTTTTTATCAAGCACCTTTTGCCTACTCCATTTCCTAACCTTAACAACAACTTGTAACCAACCCTCCTAAACAATGAAAACTATCCCAGACCCAATACCCATAAAAAGACCAAAAAACCACCATCCCACACCACCCCTTTGGGAATGTGGGTGTCATATTCTTAAAATTTCTTCCTGCTGGATATGGGTGAAGTTATCTTTATTCTAAAAAGAAAAATTTTGGGTTAATTGACAAATTCTAGGAAAGGTAATTATATTCTTTGTTATCCATAATGCCAAAGTTCATAGTTTATCTCAAGTCCTTATTCAAGTAGTCTTTGACACTGGATCATCTCAGCTAGCCATCTCAGAATTGCTCTAAGCACTTTGTAGTCCAAAGCTGATCTGTAGATGATGTTTGTCAGCTTAGTGATGTTATTTTCCATGTGGAATTGTCGTTGTGGGGCCCCATCTTCTTCCTGGAGATTTCAGCTGATGTTAGGCCTGGTTGTGGCTTCCTGCAGAAAACTGAAGAGAGTTGAACACAAAAACACGTATAGGCAGCTAATTGAAGCCTTTTCTCTAGAATTAATTAGTACTCTATATGACCATTATTATCTTAACAAAGTTGAAAAAATATATATATAGATATAGATAGATATAAAATTCATACTTTAAGAAAAGTTTAAAGAATCAGAATAGAATCAAAGAATTGAGATTAGTAATAGAATAGTCCATTAATTAATTTGGTTTTTCTCCTGTCTCATGTCAGAAGATGGCTCTTTCTTCTGGTATGATACAGGGAGTTTTCATTTTCCTTTTAACAACATGCTTGAGTTTAAAGGAGGAGAGAGCCATTCCCCAACTCCAAAGTCAGCTTTAAACTTTAATTGAACTGGGACTACAAGAAGACCAATAGTATTAATTTTTTAGAGAAGAGCAGAAACAAACATTTAGGAAGATTTGTGAAATTTTGTAGATGATATACCAATAGGCCATTTTACTCTTTTTCCTGGGACAGATGATTTGTCCTTTTTCTTCAGCTGTCTCATTTTTCCAGTGTTCTTCAGATTCCTTAGCCTTCATTCTCCTAAAAGACAAAAACAAAAACCCTTCCCCAAGACTAATTTTGGGGAGGTTCCCTTTTTGCAAGTTACATCTGATTAAATGAAAAGGCATGTATTAATGGTATAAGTGAGTTTAAACTGGATGGTCATGTTGGTTGATGAACTATCACCTCTTCTAATTAAGAGGTCTCTCTTGTTCAAATCGAACCTTTATCAATTTTGATGGTACCCACAGCTTATCTTCTCCTGCAGAAACAAAAGCAAAACCTTGTCCTCAACGTAACACATACCCTGGTTTCCATTCTGAGGTCAGCACATCCTTGAAGTATATAGGCTGATTTAATTCTGTAGTTTTTTTTCTATTAACCAATGTCTCTCTGCAGCTGTTGTTCCTTTCTCATTAGCATTGAGTAATTCAAAGTTAATAGAGCATTGTGCAGTCTATTTCTGGGGGCTTTTGTTACCCCTTTCTGTTTATTTATCGTGTCCTTTAGAGTTCTGTTGGATCTTTCTATAACTGCTTGGATTATTTGGTATACCTGTAATATGCTTTATATTATAATAAGCAAAAAATTGTTTCATTTTAATAGAGACATATGCTGGAGCATTGTCAGTTTTAATTTGTGAAGGTATACCCATGATGGCCATAACTTCTAGCAAATGAGTGATTACAGAATCAGCTTTTTCGGAACTCAAAGCAGTCACCCATTGAAATCCTGAATAAGTATCGATAGTATAGTGTACATATTTCAATTTTCCAAATTTTGCAAAGTGAAACACATCCATCTGCCAGATTTCATTCCTTTGAGTACCCTTTGTGTTACATCCTGTTGGTAATGGTGTCTGATTGTAGAAGGAACAAGTAGGACATTTCTTTACAATTTCCTTGGCTTGTTGCCAGGTTATGGAAAAATCCTTTTTAAACCTTTACTATTGACATGATGTTTCTTATGAAATTCTGAGGTCTCCAGCACATTTCCTATCAATAATTTATCAATCTCATCATTACCTTGTGCTAGAGGGCCTGGCAGACCAGTATAGGATTGGATGTGAGTTATATATAAAGGATGACTCCTTGCCCTGATTGTATCTTGTAATTGAATAAACAGTGAAGTTAATTCTGAAGCATCAGGGATAAATTCTGCAGTCTCAATATGTAATACCACTCTTTCCACATACTGAGAGTCAGTAACTATGTTGAGAGGTTCTGAAAAATCCATTAATACCAACAGAATAGCATACAATTCCGATTTTTGAACTGAATTATAAGGACTTTGAACCACTTTACTTAACTTTTCTGATTTTAACCTGCCTTTCCTTGTTTCTTGGCATCTGTATAAAATGTCCAAACTCCAGATATGGGTTTTTCACGGACAATTCGAGGCAAGATCCAATCAGTTCTCTTTATAAGATCAATTCTATTGCTTTTAGGATATTTGCTGTTAATTTCTCCCAAAAAATTACTGCAAGCTCTTTGCCAAGTTTTACTTTCTGTCCATAATTTTCAATGTCCTCTTTAGTTAATGGTACAACAATTTCTGCTGGGTATATTCCTGCTAATTGATGAAGTCTCAATTTTCCTTTAAAAATTAAGTCAGATTTTTTCCACATAAGTTTTTAATTTTTATTTGGTTTATTTGGTAAAAATATCCATTCCAATATAATATCTTCTCTCTGCATTAATATTCCTGTAGAAGAATGCCTAGAAGGTAAAATAACCAAAATGCAATCCAGCTTTGGATCAATACAATCCACATGTCCTTCATGTACTTTTTTTTCTACCAAGGCCAATTCTTTCTCAGCTCCAGGTGATAATTCTCTTGGACTATTTAAGTCCTTGTCACCTTCTAAGGTTTTGAACAAATTTTTCAGTTCATCAATAGTTTGTAGATGAGAAATGTCCCCAAATAATCTTTGAAAGTCATTAAGAGTCTGTAGGTGATCTCTCCTAATTTGCACCTTTTGATGTGTAATTTTTTTGTAGCTCTATTTTATATCCTAATATAATTAATAGAATCTCCTCTTTGTATCTTTTCAGGAGCAATTTGTAATCCCCACTTGTAGCTAAGGTAGGTTGGGCCTGAGTCCTAAGCTGAGCTAGGCCAAGGTTAGGCCCGAGCTAGGGAGCTGGGCCTGCCCAGGTGGGAAGCTGGACCCACTTCCAAGGCAAGTGGTTTTTTAATGAATTCTTGCCACGCTGGGCGACAAATGTAGATGTAACCGTCTTGTTAAATAAGAAACACAGAACCAATTGCAGAGTTAAAAATCACGTGGTCAGAGCAAGAGCGGAAAACCTTAACCTTCACTGCTTCTGCTGTCCTTCCTCTCTGCAAGAGACCTACTTCTGTGTGTCCTGTCTTTTTTATAGACTTTCTGTTCTGTTTTCTCATTGTTTGTAAACCCAGCCACAAGACCTCCTCATCACTGCTTGTTTGTACAGACTTCCAGGTCTTCTATGGTTAGTATTGAGATTAAAGGTGTGTCTGCCATGCTGGCTGTGTCCTTGAACACACAGAGATCTACCTAGCTCTGGCTCCCAAGTGCTGGGATTAAAGGTGTGCACCATTACTGCCCAGCTTCTGCTCTAGCTTGATCTGACCTCAAGGCAACTTTATTAACATACAAATAAAATCACATTTCAATACAAATAAAATATCACTATACCTAATAACTAAGGATGTTGAGCAATTCCTTATATATCTTTTGGCTACTTAAGTTTTTTCTGTTGAGAATTCTCTGTTTAGCTCTACACCCCATTTCTTAATTGGACTGTTAGGTATTTTGATGTCTAGTTTCTTGAGTTGTTTATATAATCTGGATATCAGCCCTGTGTCAGATGTGGGGTTGGTGAAGAACTTTTCCCATTCTGTAGGTTGTTGCTTAGTCTTGCTGACAGTGCCCTTTGCCCTACAAAAGCTTCTCAGTTTCAAGAGGTCCTATTTATTAATTGTTTCTCTCAGTGTCTGCTACTGGTGTTATATTTAGGAAGTGAACTCTGGTGCCAATGCATTCAAGACTACTTCCTACTTTCTCTTCTATCAGGTTCAGAGTAACTGGATTTTTGTTGAAGTCTTTCATCCACTTGGACTTGAGTTTTTTTTGCATGGTGACAGATAAGGATCTATTTGCAATCTTCTACATGTTGACATCCACTTATGACAGCACCATTTGTTGAAGATGCTTTCTTTTTCCCATGGTGCAGTTTTGGCTTCTTTGTCAAAAATTAGGTGTTTATAGGTGTGAGGATTAATATCAGGGTCTTCAATTCGATTTCATTTGTCCACATGTTGGTATTTATGACATTACCAACCTGTTTTTATTACTGTAGCTCTATAGTAGAGCGTGAAGTCAGGGATGCTGATGCCTACAGAGGTGGCTTTATTATACAGGATTGTTTTCGCTATCCTGGGTTTTTTTGTTTTTCCATATGAAGTTGAGCATTATTCTTTCCAGGCCTGTGAAGAATTGTGGTGGGATTTTGATGGGGATTGCATTTATTTGTAGATTGTTTTTGGTAAGATTGCCATTTTACTATGTTAATCATACCTATCCATGAGCATGAGAGATCTTTCCTTTTTTCTGATGTCTTTTTCAATTTCTTTCTTCAAAGACTTAAAGTTCTTGTCATATAGGTCCTTCACTTGCTTAGTTTGAGCTACCCAAAGGTGTTTTATAATATTTGTGGCTATTTTAAAGGGTGATGTTTCTCTGATTTCTTTCTCAGCCCTTTGTCATTTGTATATAGGAAGGCTTCTGATTTTTTGAGTCAATCTTGTATCCTGCCACCTTACTGAAGGAGTTTATCAGCTGTAGGAGTTCTCTGGTTGAATTTTTGGGGTCACTTGTGTACACTATCATATCATCTGCAAATAGTGAAAGTTTGACTTCTTCCCTTCCTATTTCTATCCCTTTGATCTCCTTTTGTTGTCTTATTGCTCTAGCTAGAACTTCAAGTACTATATTGAATAAATATGGGGATATTGTTTAAATCTAGTTTTATCATGGAATATTTTGTTTATTCCATCTATGGCAATTGAGAGTTTTGCTGGATATAATAGTCTGGGTTGGCATCCATGATCTCATAGTGTCTGCATAACATCTGTCCAGAACCTTCTGGGTTTCAGAGTCTCCATTGCGAAGTCAGGTGTTATTCTGATGGGTCTGCTTTTATATGCTACTTGGCCTTTTTCCTTTGTGGCTTTTAATATTTTTCCATTGTTCTGTATGTTTAATGGTTTGATTATTATTTGATGAGGATTCTTTTTTTGGATCCAGACTATTTGGTGTTCTGTAAGGTTCTTGTATCTTCATAGGCATTTCCTTCTTAAAGTTGGAAGAGTTTTCTTCTATGATTTTGTTGAATATATTTTCTGTGCCTTTGAGTTGATATTCTTCTTCTTCTCTCCCTACTATTCTTAGGATTTGTCTTTTCATGGTGTCCCAAATTTCCTGGATGTTTTCTGTTGTAGCTTTAGTCTTTTCTTTGACTGATGAATCTATTTCCTCTATTGTATCTTCAACACCAGAGAGCCACTCTTCTATCTCTTGTATTCTGTTGGTTCCTATTCATTTCCTCAGATTTTCCATTTCCAGCCTTTCCTCAGTTTGTGTCTTCTATATTGCCTCTATTTTGGTTTTCAAATCTTGGACTTTTTCATTTACCTGTTTAATTGCTTTTTTCTTGGCTTTCTTTAAGGGATTTATTAATGTCTTCGAATTTTTGTTTTTCTTTTCTTCAAATTCTTTAAGGGTACTTTTCATTCCCACCTTAAAAACCTCTATTATCTTCTTAACATCATTTTTAAGTTCTATGTCTTCTGCTTCTGCTTTGGGACGTTCAGGTCTTGCTGGTATAGCACCACTAGGTTCTGAGGGTACCATATTGGTCTTTATGTTGTTGACTGTACTTTTGCACCCATCTCTTCCTCCACTTTGTACAAGTGCTGTCTGTGTCTGAGGGAGCCTCTTTTGGTCTGGTTGATACTCTTGGACTAATGGGGGCTCTTTGTCTAATCTGAGTCTTTTGTCCAATCTGTGCTGATGGCTTCTGTCTTAGGGAGTAGATCTTAGTAAAATGGGCACCAGTGGGATCTGTCTCAGGGAGCAGCTATTTCCAACTGGTGCAGGGTGGAACCCATTTTCTGTTCCCAATCTGTGTAGGGTGGGCTTACGTCTCCAGTTTTCACTGGTGTCACAGGAGGCTGTTTTCCTGATTAGGGGTTGGGGGAAGAGGCAGCTGGTCAGTCCCTGGGGGCTTCAATGACTTGGTGGAGGGGCATAAGATGTGTCCCCAGGGCCTAAGAGCTAGGGACCTAGTCTACCCAGTCCGGAAATGGGGCCTTACCTGTTCCCAATTGGTGCAGGGTGTGTTTATGTCTCTGGTTCATAAACTTTTAAAGGTATATATATATATATATATATATATATATATATATATATATATATTATATATATATAAATGTAAACTATGTACTGTACATAAGCCAGTCAAAGATAATGTTTTGTTTTATGTTTATTCAGTTAAAATACATGTTAAATATCTTGTAGTTGATTTAGGTTTATTTTCCCATGTGTGTAGTTAGTATTTTCAGGGGATCTTCCTCAGTTAGGCTTGATTTTTCTTAATCCAGAATGAATCCATAATCTCCCATTTCCTATGTAACCAAAAATGTAACATTTTCTGCAATGTGACATACCTTTTGACTTAAATTTTAAAGTCAATATATTTTTTAAATATATAGATTGCTTTAATCTAGCAGCTTTTCACAATTAAATACCTATTAACAGTTATCATTTGTTCATTAACAGTCAAAAAATCCAGAGAACACCGTAAAATATAAAATTTAGACTATGAATTTATCATCTTTACAAGGCTATTATATTTTTATTACTCTGTTTTTAAGGACTTTACTGTTATTTAATTTATCTTTTTTCACTTTCTCTCAAACCTATGCACATTTTTCAAACATACTGTGACCCATGTAGAGTCCTTTTTTGTCTAAATCTAATTTTACTGCATATTTCTATTTCTTTCTGTTCACATTAGCCTTTAAACTGCCGAACAGGCATGGCCAGAACTAAAGAAGTGACTTTGGTGGCTGGCTCTGCTCCATTTCTTTTGTTCCCTGAGTGCCTCACCTCATGGGGGAGATATTGATGGATTCCATGTTTATCACCCCAACTCTGGGGAATTTTAGAGTCCATGCTTCCAACAAGTAAAGCATAACTACCTGCTGCTTATGAACCCCATATAAGTGTTTGGTAGTAGGGCCCCATAAAAGAGCCTCACAGCTTTTGCCACTAATGGGTCAGGACATCTTCTCTTAAAGGAGCTGTACCTCTTTTAGCTGCTAGTAAGCAAAGCCCACCTAAGAAAATGCTGCTATTAGGATGCTGTGCTTGACTTCATTCTTGTGTTTCTAGAATCCTTTTTTAGCTTTGTCAGATTTTGTGTGGACATTTTGGCCCCACATTGTGCTCCACATGTAAACAGAAGTTTCTGTACTGCAAGCAACTCCCATATACCCAGCAGCCACTTCTGAATAATTGACTCAGCGGCTTAATATTATTTATAAATGCTCAGCTAGTAGCTCAGGCTTATTACTAACTAACTCTTACACTTAAATTAACCCACAGTTCTTATCTATGTTTAGCCACGTGACTTGGTACCTTTTTCCGTATAACATTCTCATCTCCCTTCCGCTGCATCTCGCTGGCAACTCCTGACTCTGCACTTCTCCTTCCCAGCATTCATAGTTTGGTTGCCCCTCCTATATTTCCTGACTGACTACTGGCTAATCAGCATTTTATTTAACCCATGTATACTCGTATAAATGCACACATACATACAAATCCCACAGAGACCACTTAGTGTTGCTTAAATGTATTTGGGGCTAAATACTGGGAAGGGTTATATAACGTCTCAGAGGATTCAAACCTTCACAAGACTGTATCTGCCGCTCTGACTGTAACTCTTTTCTAGGGTCAAAAGCCTTGTGAGATTTTTTTTTTTTCCTATCTGGTTGTCATGTCAACTGGTGGTGTTATTGTTCTGGCCTTGTTTAGGCAAACATAATTTGAGATTTTTTTGGGTGTAGCATTTCTGTTATTAAACAAGACACTATTTCACACAGACTTCTTGGTCCTCTGGCTCTTATAATCTTTCCACCCCTACCTTGTTATTTTCCCAGAGTCTTATGTGTAAGTATCATGTTACAGATGCAGCAATTGGTAATGGGAACCTCATAGTTGGTTATCTGCATTTTGACCAGTTGTGGCTTTCTCAGATGATCTCCATCTGCTAGAAAAAGAAGTTTCTTTGATGTGAAAACAGAGTTAATCGTGTCTGCAGTTGTAAGAATAAGTATTTCAAATACATTTAGAAATATATGGGTTTAAGAAAATGGCAGTACTCTATTCTCCTCCAGGGTCTATGACAACATGTAGCAGAAGGAGTTGGTTGTTTACCCACCAGGCCTATTAATATTGTATAGTTCTAAAGTCCAAATATATAGCTGTGGTTTGCCACCATGATTTTAGTGCCACTATTGCACTTTTGAGGACATCTTGCCATGCTTTAAATTGTTATAGATCATATGTCTGTAGTTGGCTGGGACTATTGATTACTTTTCTCCCTTGGCAGCTTCCATAGTACCTTAGGATATTTTGAGATGTAGTCCTCAGAGAGGAGATGCAAGTTTCAAGTGAAGACATTGCTGTGAAACCACTGAAATGCTCAAACTGCTCAGGGGCAGTATTTTATGTAGTATGTATTCTAAATTTTAAAAAATGTTAATTAACGTAATACTAAATTAAGAATGTTTACTTATATAGGTTTCTGTAGGTTTCATTATCATGAAGAGATTCAAATTTACATAGCTGAAGGTCACATGCATGCAGATTCTCTTGTAAATTTAAAACAATAACTCACATTTCTTTCTTCTTCAGAATTCGAACAGAGGATATGGCAGCAGGAAATCATTGCACAGTGGCTGAGTTCATCCTGACTGGGCTCTCAAAGAAGATGGACCTCCAGATGCCCCTCTTCCTCCTCTTTCTAGGAATCTATGTGGTCACTGTGGTGGGGAATCTGGGCATGATCACACTGATTTGGCTCAGTTCTCACCTGCACAACCCCATGTACTATTTCCTCAGCAGTCTATCCTTTATTGACCTCTGCCATTCCACAGTCATTGCCCCCAAAATGTTGGTGAACTTTGTGAAAGAGAAGAACATCATCTCCTACCCTGGATGCATGACTCAGCTCTATTTCTTCCTTATTTTTGCCATTGCAGAGTGTCACATGTTGGCTGCAATGGCATATGATCGTTATGTTGCCATATGTAACCCCTTACTTTACAATGTAACCATGTCCTATCAGATATACATTTCCATGATTTCAGTGGTGTATATTATTGGTGTGGTTTGTGCATCAGCTCACACAGGCTTCATGATTAGAGTTCAGTTCTGTAACTTAAATGTGATCAACCACTATTTCTGTGATCTTCTTCCTCTCCTTAAGCTTGCTAACTCTAGCACATATGTTAATGAGTTGTTGATTCTATGTTTTGGTACATTTAACATTGTTGTCCCAACTTTGACTATTCTTACTTCTTACATATTCATCATTGCCAGCATCTTGCACATCCGTTCCACTGAGGGCAGGTCCAAAGCCTTCAGCACCTGTAGCTCCCACATCTCTGCTGTTGCTATCTTCTTTGGTTCTGCTGCATTCATGTACTTACAGCCATCATCAGTAAGCTCAATGGAACAAGGGAAAGTGTCCTCTGTGTTTTATACCATTGTGGTGCCCATGCTGAACCCCTTGATCTATAGCCTGAGGAATAAGGATGTCAGTGTTGCCCTGAAGAAAATACTAGACAGAAAAATCCTTCGTGTGAACTAAACTAATACAAAATTTATTAGTATATAATCATCAACTGATATATGGTTTGAATCATTAATCCATTTGTCAATATTTTAATCATTAATATAGATATTTTATTATTTCACATTTCTAAAATTGTTCATTACTATTTTCTATATAAAAGTTGTCACATATGCATTATAGAGATACTGAGATGGGATCAACCTATTTACCTTATAATGTCAAGCCCATCAACTTTGTATCTCTTTGATTGTACAGTTGGTTAAGAAATCTTCCTTTCTTTTCTTTTCTTTTTTTGTTTTTGTTTTTTGTTTTGACAGTGTTTCTCTGTGTAGTTTTGGTGCCTATCCTGAATCTCTCTCTGTAGACTAAGCTGGCCTCGAACTCATAGAGATCTACTTGGCTCTGCCTCCTGAGTGCTGGGATTAAAGGTGTGTACCACAGCTGCCCAGTTGAAATCTTTCTTTCTTATGTTCAGTGAAAGAGTATGATTTTAAATGTTTTGCAGATCCTCTCCAAATATATGAAAGAGCATGGTACTTAGAACTATGATGCTTGTAATTTCTACTTTGGTCTATTTTTCAATGAAACTTATTTGCCTTCTTTAGTATATTACTTCAGACACCTGCTTTCCATTTTAAAATCTATTTATAGACACTTGCATGTGTTGAGCTTCTACCGAATCCAGTATCCTCATGGTTTATCCTTTGATTATTTGAGTTTGTATGTCCATAGCTTAGCCAAACTCACCATGACTAATACATCCAAGCAGACGTCTCTGTTTATTTGGCTTTTTGCTATTAAACTATTAGAATAATTCTTAAAATCAATTCATCCTTAATGATTTCCTTATTCTTGCATGAAATATTTAAGGAAAGCTTCTGACATTCATAGTATCCATATCCGTCAATGGTTTGATATCATTCCAAGGAGCTACAACTATTTTAAAAATAAACTTAATTTAGTACATATTTGATAATCAAATTCTTTAAAGTTCATTTGTGTGCATGTTTTAAGGTTACATTAAATAGTAATGACATTCTGACCTATTTTACATAAAGATTTAATATTTTAGTCTTGAGCAGAATTTCTCTGATAAACCAATCCAAGTAAGATATTGTACAAATGACTGAGTTCTGAATTTATTAAATCCTGTTCATAAAGAAATCCTTAAAGTGATCCTTAGTTTCCCTTGATAATTAAGCTTGTAGAAAGTTAAAATTAATTAAGTTTGACACTTCATGTTTCAACAATGAAACACCTTATACTACTGAAAATTATCCATACCCAGAGTAGAACATAATTTCACCTATGATGATATCAAAAACATTTGTGGTACGTATTCAGTGATATATGTGTGAAGTACACTGCAGTAAAGTTGCCAAATTTAAAAAAAAAAAAAAAACACAGAGAAAAAACACTCTATTACTAGAAACTACAATAACCCAGCCTTTTCAAGCAAGGGCAGAGTATGTTCTGCCTTATTTATGTATGTATGTATTTATTTGTTTTTGGTGGGGCTAGCTAAATTATTCTATCAGTCTATTATTTTTATTCATAGGCTTTTTGATTCTCCATGTTAAGGTTTGTCCAGGGTTTTAGATGAAAGGAAGAGAGATAAACAAAGTGACCACAGTCCTAGAGATTGTCCTGTGGGGATTCTAAAATTATGCCATATGTCAAATTCAGCACAGCATATAGTTGAACCTTAGTGTCTCAGCATATTTCTAAGCATTTATGATCTCTGTGGATCTGAGCCTAAGGCCACCGTTCTTTCAGTCGATTGTGCATGAATGGAAATTTCAGACTCAACTGTATATTATATATATATATATATATATATATATATATATATATATATATATATATATAAATTAAAGTGTTAGTAAAAGTAAATAAAAATTAAATGTAAACCAAAAGCCCAACACTTCTTAACTACAGGACATAGAGAATGCTTGAAGATAGCCACTATACATCTAAGAAACCATTACTAACTTTCCATTGTTTCAACTATTATTCATGTAACATTTTGAGAATTTTTGAAATTTACAAAATTTCCAATATCTCACATGTAACTGATTCACTAAATATATTAGTACAGATTTTCCCTGAATGATAAGATTATACATGCCTGTTTCCTACAATTCTTTTCTATGCAAATTAGCATCAAAGTTATATTGATTTCTTTAGAATATTAATATGGTGTGTAGTATTGAATGACACAGAGTTTTAACTATTATTTTATAGTATCTCTGTTAATCTGAGTATTTACTACTTTATTGATAACAGAAGAAAATAAGGGACAAATTATGAAAACCAAAATAAATTTGTCATCATAGAAGATACTTAGGTTAGTCTTAGAAACTATTTTAATATTTTGAGAATTTGGATTGCTCTGGTTTCTATTTAGTCATGAAATAACTCAATAAATCATCTGCTTCTATAGTTCCAATGGTGCCTCCAATATCCTTCATTTAAACTATTCTATTGTTCTTCTGGATTTCTTTAAATTAGGAGGAAAGCAAGGACATTTTTATTATTGGAGAAACTGTTAATAATATTCATGAAATCTGCCAATCCACCAGGTTTAATTGAATTCCCAAGGGAGTCTTGGCCCTGGAGGAGATGGGAATGGAGGGGAGGGGTTGGGGGGAAGGTGGGAGTTGGGGGGGGGGGGGGGAAGACAGGGGAACCCGTGGCTGATGTGTAAAATAAAAACACAAATATAATAACTAAACAAAGGAAAAAATCTTTTTTTTAAAAGACATTGTTCCTCATAAACCTGGTTTCCCCAATGTGGGCTTTCTCTGTTGCATTAGTTCCTAAGAAATATATAAAATATTACACATACCCACACCTACTGGAATAGAGCAAGCATTTTAAGACAGCTCTTTAGTGACCCACATACTGAAAATTTTTATTATGATGTGAAAGTATAGAAATGACAGGAACCAATTTGAAAAATAACTAGGCAGATGGGGAATTAGTGTTGATAATTACTTTTCTCATGAGCATATTTTTAGAATAATGAGAGTCCTTAGAAAATATTTATTTGCTGACATATTGTACCTGAAGAGGTTAAACTCAAGATGGTGTTTCATAGACACTTAGGTGACTATGAATCTGCAGAGTTACAAACTAAGTAAGTCCTGGAAGATGCTGACAAGACATGTAGACTAGGCTCACAGGTATTGTTCCTATTGAGGACTAGGCCTGGCCTTCTCAACACTAAGTCTAGAATGTGAGGAGCATGCTTCTACCAATTCTAGGATTAGTGCCGTTTGCAAGTGGCAAATAAAACTTGATATTGAGAATTGCAGCAGAAGTAAGGTGAGTGTGTTTGTCTCATGTGAACACATATGTCATTTAGGACTCTGAAATTTGGAGCAATCTCTGTCTTAACTCAGGCAGAATCTAATTATTCACTTATTCTTTTTTGTTTGTTTGATTTTTGAGAAAGGGTTTCTCTGTGTAGTTTTGGTGCCTGTACTAGATCTTGCTTTGTAGACCATACTGGCCTTGAACAAAAAAAGAGATCCACCTGCCTCTGCTTCCCGAGTACTGGGTTTAAAGGTGTGCACCACTGCTGCCCAGCTTGTTCACTTATTCTTAAAAATACCTTCAAAAACATGCAATGTGGCTGACTTGTATTGCTAGAGACAGGCAAATAAGTCCAACTTGTCATTTGGCTAGTAATGTAACTTATAGTGTAAGAAGCAAGTGTGCAGTTCAGAAATTACAATATCCTGAACATGTTATAGGAAGGATGAATCCAATACAAGATTATGGAGAATCACCCAATGTCAATCATAGTTTTAAAATGAATATAAAAGGAAATGTATATTTACCAGATAACAAAGAAAAAGTGCTTGGTGACATTCTTACAGGTAGACTGAACAGAAATCTAGAATGTAGACAATGAAATCACTGTCACATTTTCTAGTAACTGTAACTAGCCGACCTTGTCCATCACAGATGGAGAGCCTTGTATGCATGTAGAATTTATCAGGATCAATGTGACTGACCATTTGTGGTTTTACAAAAGAAATTAAGGGAATCTTTCTTCTAGATCTTTGAAAGTGAATTATCATCAAACTTAAAGCTCAGCATGTCTGTGAGCATGTATAAGTAACTTTTTCTCTTTTTAAAATAACTAACTGACATAATTGTCTCTTATGATTATTAAAGGGTGTGTCTTTTGTGCTTTCAAACATAATAAAATGTCTTACTATGTCACCTTTAAATGTTTTCCAAGCATCCTACAGCTTCTGTGTTTCATCATGCCAATAACTTTCCTTAGCAAGAATATCCACAGATAAAGCCATAGCCTGAAAGGTAGCATAATAGCTTTATATCAGTGCTCGCTAACCTCATGGAACACAGAAGAAATGGAAGCGAGTCTAAGGCCTTGGGAAAAGGGATATATCTATGGTAAATGTTGGCCCCTAAGAGACCCATTGGTTCAACCATTAGTCATTGTGACCTCTTGGTTTTATTCCAGTTCAGTAGCACCTGAACTGAGAAGCCACATGAGAGAACTTTCAGGTGTCATTCTGTAATAAGGTATTAGAGTAACCTACAATAATATGCCATCATTGTTATATTCTAAGATTTGTATTTTCATGAAAAAGTCTGCATTTCCCTTTATTTTCTCTGGGTCTATGAATTTGATTTTTTCATTGAAGCGGAGGTATATCTTTAGTTTAGGATATCGTGAATTGTCCTTTCCAGATCTATGTAGTATTCTGTTGAACTTTTGATAGAATTTGTACATTGCTTTTGGTAGGATGGTCATTTTTACTATATAATCCTACCTACCCATGTGCATGGGAGATCTTTCCATTTTCAATTTCTGTCTTCAAATACTTGAGGTTTTTAGCATACAAATCTTTCACATGCTTGGTTAGAGTTTCCTCAGGATATTTTATATTGCTTATAATATATTTTATATTTATAATAATATATATTATATTGTTTATAATTTATATTATATATTTTATAGGACTATTATGAAAAATGTTGTTTCCCTGGATTATTTCTCAGTCAATTTGTTATTTGTATATAGGAGGGCTACTGATTTATATAAGTGAATTTCATATTCTGCCACTTGGCTCAAAGAGTTTATTAACTGGAGGAGTTTCTTGGAGGAATTTTTTGAGTCACTTATGTGTATAATCATATCATCTGCCAATAAAGATAATTCAGTTCTAATTATTATGAATTTTTACTTTTTGAAATATATATATATATATTCATTATATAACAGAACAAGGAAACCAATCTGTAACTCTTCACTCTCTATTTCTATAGTTCTGCCTTTGACACCCTCTAATTTATGGAAATTGAAGGGAAAAGAAGAAAACTTGGGGCACTAACATTTGCTATTCCTGAAATTTTGTCAGTAATTGTCATTTGCTTAACAATTGGTTGGACATAGTTAACAACAACTTTGATTGATAAGTCTCTTCCACTTGTGAATTAGGTGGAATTGTCCTCTTCAAAATATTTTAAAATAATGACTCAAACCAGCTACTTTATTTGTCCAAGTGTGTCTTGCAGTAAATGATGTGGTTTAGAAATAGTATTTATAAACACTAGGCTCAAAGGTTTGACATGTTGAAAATAGAAAACTGACAGCATAAAGTTTTTCAACACTACAAACACAAATAAAATGTTTTCTATAAAATATTATTAATTTTGAAACTCAAGGTTAGCAAATATTAAAACTAGACAACTTCCACCTAATGAAGATGGTACAGAGGGAAGTGATCATATAGAATTTTAGGGGGCACCTGCTCCCAAAAGAAGAACAACCATGTCTCTAAATGCTCTATTTTTCCCTTTCAGAATCTGAACAGAGGGCATGGAAAAAGGTAATCACTCCACAGTGACTAAATTCTTTCTTGTTGGGTTAACAAACCAACCAGAGCTGCAGCTGCCCCTGTTCCTCCTCTTCCTTGGAATCTACCTGCTCACAGTGCTGGGGAACCTAGGCATGATCATCCTGATCCTGTTCAGCTCCCACCTTCACACCCCCATGTACTTCTTCCTCAGCAGTCTCTCCTTCATTGACCTCTGCCAATCTACTGTCATTACCCCCAAAATGCTGGTGAACTTTGTGATGGAGAATAATGACATCTCCTATCCTGAGTGCATGATTCAACTTTACTTCTTTCTCATTTTTGCTATTTCTGAATGTTACATGCTGGCTGTAATGGCATATGATCGCTATGTTGCCATCTGTAGCCCCTTGCTTTACAGTATCATCATGTCTCAACAGGCCTGCCTTTCTCTTGTATTAGGAGTTTATATTATAGGTGTAGTTTGTGCATCGGCTCATGTAGGATGTATGTTTAGGATTCATTTCTGCAGATTTGATTTGATCAACCATTATTTCTGTGACCTTATTTCTATCCTTAAGCTCTCCTGCTCTAGTATTTATGTGAATGAATTGATGATTCTAATTTTTAGTGGGGTTAATATCATTGCCCCCACCCTGACCATCCTTAGTTCTTACACTTTCATCATTATTAGCATCTTACGCATTAAATCTACTGAGGGCAGATCCAAAGCCTTCAGTACCTGCAGCTCCCACATCTCAGCTGTTGCTGTCTTTTTTGGTTCTGCTGCATTTATGTATTTGAATCCATCATCATCCAGCTCAATGGATGAAGGGAAAGTGTCTTCTGTGTTTTACACCATCATTGTGCCCATGCTCAACCCCCTGATCTACAGTCTAAGGAATAAGGATGTCAATATTGCACTGAAGAAAATCATAGAAAAAAGACCATTCTTATGAAAAATATAATGTGTAAAATATTTCATTAGTTCTTAATCTGTGGCTACTGCATGTTATGTATAGAATATGCTTTATTTTAGTCAGTCTATGTAATTTTACTTCATCTCATTTAATTCTATGACTTTATTTCTTTTCCATGGTCTTTATAATACTATTCCCCCAATAGCCCACCTCATATCTTCTTCTTTGGGGTCACTAACATTTTCTTTGTATCTGGAATGTATTTGCTACTATCAGATCTTAATGATTTTGATATTTATTTTCCCCTAATATAGGCATATGACAGCCAATATGCAACCAACATAGTTGTTCCTTATTAACCATGCTGTGTTCCATTCACCATTTTCTGGTTTAGTTAAAGTACATCATATGTAAATTTCACAAATTCCTCAGCAGTCTGTAAGACAACTGCTAGCCTTCTTACTTATGTTACTAGAGAAAGTTTTAAATATATTAGTATTGAGGATTTTTTCTGAAATAAATCATTGCACAAGTGAGAAAATATTGTTTTTATTTATCTTATTATTTTAATTTTTGGGTGTACATGTGTATGTTTGTGTTTTTTGAGAATGCCTACATATATGTGGTTGAGTGTGCACACATGCATTGGAAAGCAAAGGTTAAATTCAGGTATTGTTCCTTAAGAGCTGTCTATCTTAAAGATAACACCCACTCTCCACTGGCCACAGCCTAGAACATATGATATCCAAGCAGAGTCTGTTCTTCCCAGTGTCATGATTCTTAACCTTGTGATCTGAAGAACAGAGACTCTATGTATACCCCCATAGACTTCTGAAAATCTACTCTTAGAACTTGCTATCACCACTGGACTCACTATTATGCTAACAAGCTGAACCTTGCCCTGACTGAACTATAACCACTCCTTTTAAAAAGTGTATTGATTCTTTGTGGATTTCTTGTCATTCATTATGATCCTTGTCCCTCCTCTTGCCCTCTGCCCTTGGGACCTCCTGCTAACCCCCCAAACAAAGGAAAAATTAAAAGAAAAATTTTAAAAAGCAAATAAAACAAAACAAAAAGAGTGGGGTGGGGAGAATCTTGTCACAGAAGCTGTGTTGTGGCCCAGTGGTCAGGTTACACAGTTCATTCTTTATTCCTTTCATGTGGTGTGGCCCAGTGGGTCAGATCATACAGTTTATTCTTTAGTTCTTTCATGTGGTGTGGCCTAGTGAGTCAGGTCATACAGTCCAATCTTTATTCTTTTCATCTTTGCTTGCAAATTTTTGCTGTCATGAATCATTGGTCTGCTTTGAGGCCTCTGGCTCTCTTACATCATCCATAACAGACTCTCACTGGAGGCTCCTATTGGATGACCTGTTGTTCTATGTCATGCTGACCCTGCAGTTTTGGATCTTTAGATTCTTCCCCTTCACGTGCTTCAATAGTTCATAGATAAGGTGGATGTTGGGATGGGCTATCTCATAGCTCTGGTTCTTGCCCTCGATGGTCTCTGCACTGGCCAGCCTGCCAGCTTTCCCCCATCTTCACCACCTGGATGAGCTCTCCAGTACTGCCTCAGTCAGCCCACCCAAGGCAGCGTGCATCAAGAAACAAGGCTAGTTCTCTTGCTCTCAGGCCCTCAGGTCATGTTTACCCACACCATATTTTCAGGGCTAGCTCCACTGCCTTGCCCAGGAGAAGTGCAGAGCCCTCTTTCCCATTGCTGTGGGGGGATATATGAGGGAGGGCAGGGTCAGTTTGTCTGCACTCACACCCTCAGGGCTGGCTTATCTGCACCCCTAACAACAGGGGAGTATTGCCCTGGCAGGGTGCAGTGTGCACTCTCCTGTGTGCTGCAGTTGTTGAGGGGCAGGGCTATTTCTCCCACTCTTCTGACACTGATGCAGGCTCTCTTGCCTCCTGCAGTATAAAGGGGCTGGGGCTAGAGGGCATCTTTCCCTCATCCTTGCCACCATATGACAGATGATGAGGGCTTAGAGGCTCAGCTCCAGCTTCAAGGTTGGGTCTTTTGTGTACTGGACAACAGGTTCAGATCTACTGTGCTACCCACATGAAGTACATGCCCATGGTGAGGGGTGGGGCCATCTTTCCCAATTGTGGGAGTGGGGACAGCTCTCTTGTTGCAGTATCCAGTGAAGGCAGGGCCATCTATCCCAAGGCCAGCTCAGTAAGACCCTTGGATTTCAACATGCATGGGAGAATCACTTTTGATCTTCCAATTGCAAGTCAACACCAAGTAGCCCCAAGTCTTAACGTTAAGGACCATCTGGCTGCTCAAAAAACTTCATAACTTTAAGAAATAAGAGAGATTCCGCTAGGCTGCCAAGGCACACACATACCTTTAATCCCAGCACTCAGGAGACAGAACCAGGCTCATCTCTGTGAGTTCAAGGCCAGCCTGGTCTACAGAGAGAGAGAGAAAGAAAGAGAGAGAGAGATGCAGGACAGGTACCAAAACTACACAGAGAAACCTTGTCTCGAAAAAACAAGAAAAGAAAAGAAAGAAAGAAACAAGAGAGATCCCAACAACATAACTCAAAGCCTGCACAGATGTCTTATCAAAGAGACACTACTAAGGGTCTAACTCCAGATGCCCATGTGTTATGGGATATTCTTACATTTTATGAAGATATATTGAAGTGATTTGTGTAATAACAAGCTGAAGGGTCAATAGCTAGGCAGGAATAGGACTTCCAGGCAGAGAGAGGGAGACTGGGAGGAGGAACCTAGGCTCTTGATTTCTCCAGCAAACTCAGAGCAAGTTGGATGGGCCATACTAAGAAGAGGTAATGGAACCATGTGGCAGAATGTAAATTGAAAAAGAAATAGAATAATTAAGAACTAGTTGGGAGAAGACCCAAGAAAACATCAAGCTTTTATAATTAATAGGTTTCTGTGTCATTATATGCAACTTGGTGGTCTAATGAAAGTCTGACAAAAACTTGCTAAACCTATGTCCCATAGCAAAAACACAAACAGCACACACAAAAAAGAAAAACAAGATGCTTTATCTTCATTAAAAAATAATGTAGATGAAAACACAGACAAATAATACAAAGTAGAAATTATAAGTATAGTCAAAGAATTCAAATAGGATATTAATGTGGAATGTAGCCTAGGAAAATACAAAGTTAAGTGAATGGGTAAAACAAGCAAGGAAATGAAACAATTTAATTAATTAATTCAAAGATAGAACTTCTGAAGAAAACCCAAACTGAATAAATTTTGAAATGCAAAATTCAACAAATCCAACAAAACATTAAATAGAAAGACACAGCAGTAGAATGAATCAAGTGGAAAGGAGAATATCAGGACTTGAAGACAAAGAAGTAAATCACTCAGTCAAAAAAAAAAAAGGTTAGTCTAATACAACTTAAGAACAGAGCCATAGGACACTCAAAAACAAGGGACCTATGATTCTTGAGCATAGAAGAAGAAACCTAAATAAATGCACAGAAAATATGTATTTGTCAGAATTATTGAAGGAGCATTTCCAAATCTGAGACTGAAAATCACTTTTTTTTCAATAGAGGGATACCAGGTATATACACCATACAGGCTTTATGCTCAGTAATAGTTGGATAACACAAAAATGGACTTTATAAATTTTATATTTTTCTTTTATTTTGGCTTTTGTTTAGAGTTTTTGAGAGAGAAAGGGGTGAGAACATGAGACTCAGTGAGTAGTGAGGGGAGGAGGAGCTATCAGGGTGGGAAGAATATTATCAAAATACAGTGTATGATAATGTTCTAAAAACATTGAAACAAAAACTAGTGAGGAAACTTAGGAGCATGAGTAAGACATAAAGAAAGAAAATCAGCAATGTGAGATGGCAAACACACACACACACACACACACACACACACCAAATGAAACTTCCCTAAATCTAAGGACAGAGATGCTAATCAAGGGACAAGAAGAGTATGGGACACCAAAGAGAGTACCCCTTCCCATAAACACTAAACATACAAAACAAAACAAAAAAATATTGAATGCCACTGAAAGACCAGATAACACTTAGAGGTAAATCCATCTGAATATCAACTCATTTTTCAACATGATCACCTCATTAGATGCTTAAAAGGCCTGTGATGAAATCCAACATCCTTTCATGATAAAAGTCATGGAGAATGCGAAAATACAAGATACATATCCCAATATAATAAAACCAATATACAAGCCTACAACCATTATTATGTTAAATGAAGGAAATTCAAATAATTTAACTAAAATCATGAATAAGACAAGGGGGCCCACTCCTCACTCTTCTGAAATATAGACCTTGATATCTGATCCAAAGTAATAATACAGGTCTACAATAAATGGGATATAAATAGGAGAGGGAGAAATCAAAGTATCCTTATTTGCTAATTGTAGATGTAACCAGCTTGTTAAATAAGAAACACAGAACCGATTGCAGAGTTAAAAACCACAAGGTCAGAGCAAGAGTGGAAAACCTTACCCTTCACTGCTTCTGCTGTTCTTCCTCTCTGCCAGAGACCTACTTCTGTGCGTCCTGTCTATTTAAAGACTTTCTGTTCTGTTTTCTCATTGGTTGTAAACCCAGCCACATGACCTCCTCGTCACTGCCTATTTGTACAGACCTCCAGGTCTTCTATGGTTGGTATTGAGATTAAAGGCATGTGTCTGCCATGCTGGCTGTGTCCTTGAACACACAGAGATCCTCCTAGCTCTGCCTCCCAAGTGCTGGGATTAAAGGCGTGCCCCACTACTGCTTGGCTTCTGCTCTGGCTTGCTCTGACCCCAAGGCAACTTTATTGACATACAAATAAATTTACATTTCAATACAAATAAAATATCACTATATTTCCCCTTTTCTATTTTAATAAAAAGAAAAAAAGGAAAAAATATAACTAATATAAGAAAAACTATATACAAAAGTACAATAACTATATATACCATATATACAAACAATAAATATCTAAACAATGTCTTGTCCATTTGTATTTGACAAATTCAGAGAAAATAATTCCATTATCTATCCTATTTTGGTAAGTCCAGAATGTACCTGATTCACCTTTTATCCTAACTTTTATTGCTAAGGGAACTGTCTTATAACGTCTTTCAAATTTATACACTTACAGCTCTTAGTGAGTTTTTCTGAAATCCTTAACAAAGATAATTATAACTATAACTAACTGATCTTCAACTCCCTTAGAGACCCAAGAAGGAAATAATACTACCTAATAAAAAATAAAAACAAGAAGTGCATGCAAGTAACTTCCACAAAAAATAAAAAGTGAGTTGACAGAAACAGCCAGCTGCCTGGACAGTCACCTGAGGTTTCTCCGCAGTGTTGGGGCATCATCTTCAGCCTATAGGCTTAGCGTATCTGACAGACTCTTTTGTGAACTAGGATGTATACAAGGTCAACAGTTTGACCTCTCAGCTTCTGCTCTGGCTTGCTCTGACCCCAAGGCAACTTTATTGACATACAAATAAAATCACATTTCAATACAAATAAAATATCACTATAGCTAATGAAATGATTTTATACAAAGGAGAGCCGAAAAACCTAATTGGAAAACACATATAGCTGATAAAACATTTATCAATGTATAAGACTACAAAACCAACACACAAAGACCAGAAGACTTCATATATATATATATGAAATCAGGGAAAATAACATCCACAGTGATGTGCAATAGTAAAATACATTGGAATACCTGTATTTATTTCTTTTACGCAAGGAAATGAAAGACTTCTATAATGCAAGTTTATGACATCAAAGGAAAAAAATCAAAGATAATCACAATTGAAATACCTCCCATACTCTTAATATTGTGAAAATGGCATCCTATCAAAAATTGTCTAAGAGTTCAATACCATCTCTCTCTTCATTCAAACTGAAAAAAAAATAGTGTTAAATATTATCAGGAATCACAAACACCCAGTATATCCAAAGCAAAGGCTGGAGGTATCAGCACTCCAGATGTCAAGTTTGTTATAGTATTTTAACACAGCAATAGAAACCCTAACTATGATAGTTACCATGCAGAACTTGATGGGAAGACATTTTTGCTGAAGACGCCACATACTTCATGAGTCATAGGGCATGGAGAAGTCACAGCAGCACTAATCAGCTCTATTGGCTGCCTTTCAGAATGCTGAAGGGTTCTGTTCATTCGACTGCAGAAAAAAAGTCATCAACAGTCTTGCCTAGTTGTGATTCATGGTTGGCCTGAAAGCTTTGTTCAATGTTGCAGTAGTAACAAAAGTGTTATGGCTGTAACCAATAATTGGACTTATGGCCCTCTCTACAAGCTAACAGTCATGCCTGGTGTCATTAATTGAGTCATGTACATACAGCTGGGTAGACCATAAGCCCTTGAGGTGAACATACTGCTACCTGCAAAATTAACAGAGTGTTAGAGGTGGAAAGATGGCTCAATTTTGTATTATTGCTATAATTAATTTGTTTATATATGCATGTGTTGATAGTTAAATGTATTGCTATTGACAATTATTTTTTAACAAAATGTTATCTGTTAGATCAATTAAGAATATAAAATGTAGGGGCTGGATAGATGGTGCAGTGGGTAAGAATGCTTGTTGCTGGGCTGCACAAAAACTCAGGTTAGTGATTGGGTGTACAGCCTCCTGAGGTCAGACTTTGTCAAAGACAAAATGGCCTGATATCCCTTTGAGTGATTTCATTTTTTTCTCCCCCTGTTGGAAGCAAGGGGAATTTTTTTCTCTGATCTCTGTAAAAACCCTCTCCAACTCCAGGAACAAAACTCAGAGTCTTTATTGTCAAAATTGGCTACATTGGGCCTCAAGAAATTCCTTGTTAACTGGTTAGAATTGCAACTGGACACTGCTTTCTGTAATAGTTTTTGTTTATGGATATTTGTGTTAATGAGTGTTGAATCTCCACATTATTTTCTTTGCCCATTTTGCAGGCAGAGATTTATAGCAGGACCTGAACTCCTCTGGTGCAAAAATCCTCAAGTGTTTGCTTTTAATATATAATATAACCTTATTTTAAATCAGCTGTATGATTGCTTAGAATAATAGAGCTGCTTCTTCCTTCATGCACTGTAGTTTGATATTTGCTACAGAAAGTAATAGAGGGAAATTTTTTATCTGACTTTGTTAAGCATGTTAGTAAATCTGATATATGGATTATGAAATGTGAAAAGGGTGTACTTTTCAGGGAAAAATATAGAAATTTACACTTATACCCTCTTTTGAAAAGGAAACAAGATATTTATGTTTACATGATTATTACATATTAAAATGAGAAAATGCAAAGCATTTAGAGTATAGATGTGTTATAATAGTATATTTTTATACTTAAGCAATTTTTGTGTGAGATTTTCTGCTTTCCAAACTCTGTGATAAATGTTGCATTTAATTGTTCCCATGATGCTGCTGCCTAGAACCATAACAAAACAGGATCTCCTAAGATAACCAAGCCAATTCATCAGTCTTATTATTCAAAAATCCTTTATAGTTACAAACTGAAGAGAATGAGAATTTTAACATAATTCCTTTTCAGAAATCAATTGTATCTTTGTGAGGAACAACTTATAAAGCTCTATCACCAAACACATTGCTTGAATAGATTCAACATCTTCCTTGTACATCCCTTTAGAAATATTTGCATATAGATATCATTTCCTGTAAAACCAATCTTCTCCTATGGATCATTATTTCACCAATCTCCATGATTTTGTTCACTTGTTTCACTGAGAAAATGACTAACTTCCACCCATACTCCCTCTGTTGGATAGTTTTATGTCAACTTGATGTAAAGTCATTTTAAAAGAGGGAACCTCAATTAAGAAAATGCCTCCATAGTAATGGGCTCTGGGCAAGTCTATATAGCATTTTCTCAATTAGTAATTGATGAGGTAGCACCCTGCCCATTGTTGGTAGTGCCACTCTTGGGCTGGTGGTTCTGGGTTATATAAGTTAGCAGGTGAGCAGCAAGTCATGATGAGCAAGCAAGTAAGCAGCATCCTTCCAAGGCTTCTGCATCAGCTCCTGTCTCCAGGTTCTGGCCCTGCTTGAGTTCTTGCCCTGACTTTGATGATGAAGTGTCATATGGAACTGTGAGTAAAATAATCTCTTTCTTCCCCAGTATACCTTTGGTCATGATGTTTCATCACAGAAACAGTAACAACTAAGACTAAGTATGTAGTTGTTTTCATATAATTATTTTTAACTTACTACCGACTCATGGACTTAAAAGATAAGAATTACATCTCCGGGTTGGGGATTTAGCTCAGTGGTAGAGCACTTGCCTAGTAAGCACAAGGCCCTGGGTTCGATCCTCAGCTCAAAAAAAACAAAACAACAACAAAAAAACCTGTAAGCCGGGTATTGGTGGCATACGCCTTTAATCCCAGCAGTAGGTTTTTTGCTTTTGTTTTTGTTTTTTTGTTTTTCGAGACAGGGTTTCCCTGTGTAGCTTTGTGCCTTTTCCTGGAGCTCACTTGGTAGCCCAGGCTGACCTCGAACTCACAGAGATCTGCCTGGCTCTGCCTCCAGAGTGCTGGGATTAAAGGCATGCGCCACCACTGCCCGGCTAATCCCAGCAGTAGGGAGGCAGAGGTAGGTGGATCTTTATGAGTTTGAGGTCAGCCTGGTCTACAGAGTGAGATACAGGAAAGGCACAAAGCTACACAGGGAAACCCTTGTCTCGAAAAACAAAAACAAAAACAAAAATTACATCCCCTCTTAAAAAAGTGAGAGACCCACGTTCTTAGATAAGAACAATACAAGTTACTTATGGACCAGGAAAGTTTGAAAGATGGCTGAGTACTGTGATTCCTAAGGAGTCAAAGAAACATGTCATTATTTCTAAAAAGAGGCAAACATGACAGATGTATTCTTCACAATGTATCTTAATCTGAGATCCACTATTGGGAATCACTTTCAGAAGACAGGATGTCTCTGTGTCACTGAGACCTTTTGCCTCTGACACAGTATGGTTGAGAGACTTGTCTCCATCACCAGAGTTATAGTGGAGTATTACTAAGTACTGAATAAACAGATGAGGAGATAGTCATAGGGAAGCCAGTAAGATTTCTCCTAATCTGGAAGAAAAATCTCTGAATGACTTTTCCCTCTCCTGAAGTGTTTTTATTTAATTAACTTTCTGAGGGCATGAAGGTGTAATGGAAAGAGCATTAAACTCGCAGTTTGAATATTTGGGTATGCCTTCTTTACTTTGTGTGAATACTAAAATTTGCATATTAATGTCCCTATCTGGAAATTGCAGCTCATTACTAAAACCTCAATGGGATTTTATGAGAATTCATCATGAGATCATACATCCACTATAAATTAAAGTCATATTTTGAAAAACCCACAATCTTAAAAGCTACTGTTTATGAACACTAGGAAGGCAGAATACTCAAAGAGACATTATACTGTACTATGGTGGGACCCAATCTGCATGCTAAGAGATATAGAAACTTGTTCAAATCACAGAAATGATTCATGCTTGGGTATTATAGAAGAGGATAGGATATAGCCTGTGCTAAACATTGAGAAAGTTAATTTGTATAAAGTGTCTATTCAATGTCTGAGCTTATTTCTTTTCAATGTAAATTTTTTGTTAGTGTCTTGCATCCTATATATAAAAGTATCTGTGTGAGCTTGGCCAATCCTAAGATCCTCTTGTTCAGGGTTACTTTGTTCTTTGCAGCAGAGTGTGCAGCTCTTTCTTTAGAATGTATACACATTAAGATACAATTAAAATGTTTCTAATATAACCATTATAACAATAACAAAGATTACTATTTTAATAATAGATAGACTTGCCACATCTAACCTAGAGGACTGTTCCTACTCATGAGCACTTGAAATAATGGGCTAGATGGTGGGATTAAGTAATTTTAAGATTAAAGAGAAAAGTTGTGTGTAGCAGAAATTTCTTTGTTCCTGCCTGGCCCCATGGTCCAGCACCTGCCTATAAAATAACCACTCAAAGACTTATATTAATTACAAACTGGATGGCTTATGGTTCAAGCTTCTTGCTAGCTAGCTCTTATAACTTAACCCATTTCTATTCATCTATAAGTTGCCATGTGACCATGTTGTTATCAGGCTGCTAGCATCTTGCTGCTTTTTGAGCCATGGTTGGCATATCCCCCACTCTACTTTATCCTCTCATTATATCTCTTGATTTTTCCTGCCTGGCTCCATCCTGCCCTGGCATAGGCCAATGCAACTTTATTTATTAACCAATGGGAACAGCATATATTCATATCATACAGAAAGATATCCTACAGCACTTCGCCTTTTCTATCTAATAAAAAAGTATGGTTTTAACTTTAACTTAGTAAAATAATATATAACAGTTATCAAGCAGGAATTACAGTTACAATGTCTACTCTATGTTTGGCAAAATTAGAAAATATTCTACTATCAATCCTATTTTGTGAGTCTGAAGTTTTGTATCTAATTTTTCTTTTATCATAACTAAAGAAAGCTATAATTATAATTATCTAATCTTCAATTCCATCAAAGACCCCAGAAACATATAACATTACTTAAGTAAACAAGAAGTTCATTGTAATCAACTTTCAAAAATCTAGAATGACAGAGACATCTGGCTGCCTGGACAGTAACCCAAAGTTCCTCTTCAATGTTGTGGCATCCGTCTTCAGCCTATAGGTCTAGAGTTTCTCTTTTGCTTCTCCTTGTGTCCTGTAGAATGTCTGGCAGGCTCCTCTGCAAAGCAGGAACCTAAAGGACAATCTTGCCTTATTTTGGCACAATTCAGTGGTCATTTTTCTATGGTCCTGCATGTCCTGTTTATACAACATCCCATCAAGCAGTCCAAGAGCATTTTTTTGCCTAGTGGCCAACTTTTGCCACAAACTCTACAATGAGTTTCTTTGATGCCTATCATCCTCTTTGAAGTAATTGGTGCTGATAGCAACAGACGTGTCTCAAAGTCTAGAAAAGTCTAAATTCTTAAAACATTTTATGCCATATTCTGTAGGTCATTGAAATGTTTGAAGATTACCTACCTAACTAAAATATATATTTGTATATACAAAAAATAACTAACATGACTATAAATTTGACTATCAAAGAAGACTAATTATTAGTCTGCATTTGTTAATTATACATTGCAATTTAAATGAGTTTCATAAATGTAATACCTTTAAAAGAATAGAAATATATACACAGTATAACAAAATTAAATTTAAATTTTTATCAATAAACCAAAATCCAAAGCAATGTAAAATATTTCAAAGAAGTTGTTGCTCTTTAAAAGCAGATTCAATAATCTAACATTTTATCTATATTCCTATATCCCATTTTCTTCTTTGGAAAGGGATTATATTTATAATCAACCTCCTTTAAATAAGAATAAACATTTATAAATGATATTTTGGAAATTTGGGCATGGCTTCTCATACTACTTCCTGCTAATTGGGGGTGCTGCCAAACTTATGGGGATCCTAAGAAAATTTGAGATATTAGTCAAGTCCTAGCCTTTGTTGATAGGTACCACCTGTTAATATTCAGGAGGCCTGGCTTGATCAAACCTGATTCATATTAACGTGGAATAAATCCACAACATATTGGTACCTGTGGAAACAAAAGCAGAGCCTCTTTTCCAAAGCAACATAACCTTATATCCAAGTTTTTTTTAATCACTGTATCTCTTTTACTACTACTACTACTACTATTATTATTATTATTATTATTATTATTATTATTATTAAATTTTATTATTATTATATTTGTGTTTAATTTTACACATCAGCCATGGGTTCCCCTGTCCTCCCTACTCCCACTCCCACCCTGATGTTCCCCCCATCCCTTCCCCTGCATTGCCATCTCATCCAGGGCCAAGACTCCCCTGGGGATTCATTTAAATCTGGTGGATTCAGTACAGGCAGGTCTAGTCCCCTCCTTCCAGGCTGAGCAAAGTGTCTCTATGTAAACCCGAGGTTTCAAACAGCCAGCTCATGCACTAGGGACAGGTTCCGGGCCCACAGCCTGCGTGCCTTCCAAATAGATTAAGCTATTCAATTGTCTCACTTATCCAGAGGGCCTGATCCAGCTGGGGGTTCCAGAGACTTTGGTTCATAATTCAGGTGCTTCCATTTGTTTGGCTATTTGTCCCTGTGCTTTTCCAATCTTGGTCTCAACAATTCACACTCTCATAGTTCCTCCTCTTTCTTAACAATTGGACACCTGGAGCTCCACCTGTGGCCAGGCCGAGGATCTCTACATCCACTTCCATCAGTTATTGGATGAGAGTTCCAGCACGACCATTAGGGTGTTTGGCCATCTGATCACCAGACCAGGTCAGATCAGGCTTTCTCTCGACCATTGCCAGCAGTCTACAGAGGATGTATCATTGTGGATTGCTGGGGACCTCTCCAGCACTCTGCCTATTCCTGTTCTCATGTGGTCATCATTTATCATGGTCTGTTATTCCTCATTCTCCCTTTCTGTTCTTGATCCAGCTGGGATCTCCTGCTCCCCTAAGCTTTCTTTCCCTCAAAACTTGCCCTTCATTACTCCCACTGTCGTCCAGGTTGTTCATGTAGATCTCATTCATTTCTCTGTCACTGGGTGATCCCTGTGTATTTTCTAGGGTGCCATTTTCTAGGTAGCCTCCCTGGAGCTGTGTAGCAGTCTAGCCATCTTTGTTTTACATCTAGTATCCTCCTATGAATGAGTACATACCATGTTTGTCCTTCTGAGTCTGGGTTACCTCACAAAGGATGATTTTTTTCTAGATCCATCCATTTGTCTGCAAACTTCATGATGTCATTGTTTTTCTCTGCTGAGTAGTACTCCATTGTGTATATGTACCATATTTTCTTTATCCATTTTTCAGTTGAAGAGCATCTAGGTTGTTTCCAGGTTCTGGCTATTACAAACAATGCTGATATGAACATAGATGAGCAAATGCCCTTGTGGTATGATTGAGCATTCCTTGGGTACATGCCAAAGAGAGCTATAGCTGGGTCTTGGGGGAGATGGATTCCCAATTTTCTAAGGAAGCGCCATATTGATTTCCAAAGTGGCTGTACAAGCTTGCATTCCCACCAGCAGTGGAAAAGAGTTCCCCTTTCTCCACATTCTCTCCAGCATAAGCTTTCTTCTGTGTTTTTGATCTTAGCCATTCTGAAAGGTGAAAGGTGGTATCTCAGATTCATTTTAATTTGCATTTCCCAGAAAATTAGGGATGTTGAGCAATTCCTTAAATATCTTTCAGCTACTTGAACTTCCTCTGTTGAGAATTCTGTTTAGTTCTATAGCCCATTTCTTAATTGGACTGTTGGGCATTTTGATGTCTAATTTCTTGAGTTCTTTATATATTCTGGATATCAGCCCTCTGTCAGATGTGGGGTTGATGAAGACCTTTTCCCATTCTGTAGGCTGTCACTTTGTCTTGTTGACCTTGTCCTTTGCTCTACAAAAGTTTTTCAGTTTCAACAGGTCCCATTGATTAATTGTTTCTCTCAGTGTCTGTGCTACTGGTGTTATATTTAGAAAGTGATCTCTGGTGCCATTGCGTTCCAGACTACTTCCTACTTTCTCTTCTATCAGGTTCAGAGTAACTGGATTTATGTTGAGGTCTTTGATCCTCTTGGACTTACGTTTTGTGCATAGTGACAGATATGGATCTATTTGCAGCCTTCTACATATTGAAATCCAGTTATGCCAGCACCATTTGTTGATGCTTTCTTTTTTTCCATTGTACAGTTTTGGCTTCTTTGTCAAAAATTATATGTTCATAGGTGTGTGGGTTAATGTCAGGGTCTTTAATTTGATTCTCTTGGTCCACAGGTCAGTTTTTATGCCAGTACCAAGCTGTTTTTATTATGGTAGCTCTATAGTAGAGCTTGAGGTCAGGGATTGTGATGCCTCCAGAGGTTTTTTTATTGTACAGGATTCTTTTGGCTATCCTGGGTTTTTTGTTTTTCCATATGAAGTTGAGTATTATTCTTTCCAGATCTGTGAAGAATTGTGTTGGTAAATTAATGGGATTGCGTTGAATCTGTAGATTGCTTTTGGTAAGATCGCCATTTTTACAATGTTAATCCTGCCTATCCATGAGCATGGGAGATCTTTCCATTTTCTGACATCTTCTTCACTTTCTTTTTCCAGGGACTTAAAGTTCTTGTCATATAGGTCCTTTGCATGCTTAGTTAGAGTAACCCCAAGGTATATTATATCATTTGTGGCTATTGTAAATGGTGATGTATCTCTGATTTCATTCTCAGTCTGTTTGTTGTATATAGGAGGTCTTCTGATTTTTTTGAGTTGATCTTGTATCCTGCTATGTTGCTGAAGGTGTTTATAAGCTGTATCAGTTCCTTGGTTGAATGTTTGGGTTCACTCATATTTTCTATCATGTCATCTGCAAATAGGGAAAGCTTGACTTCTTCCTTTCCAATTTGTATCCCCTTAATCTCCTTGTTTTGTCTTATTGCTCTAGCTATAACTTCAAGTACGATATTGAATAAGTATGGGGAAAGGGCACAGCCTTGCCTTCTTCCTGATTTTAGTGGTATTGCTTTGAGTTTCTCTCCATTTAATTTGATGTTGGCTGTTGGCTTGCTTTAGATTGCCTTTATTATGTTTAAGTATGTTTCTGTGTTCCTGATCGCTCCAATACGTTTATCATGAAGGGGTTTTGAATTTTGTCAAATGCCTTTTCTGCATCTAGTGAGATGATCATGTGTTTTTTTTCTTTGAGTTGGTTTATATGGTGTATTACATTGATAGATTTTCATATGTTGAACCACCCTTGCATCCCTGGGACGAAGCCTACTTGATCATGGTGGATAATTGTTTTGATGTGTTCTTGGAGTCTGTTTGCCAGTATTTTATTGAGTATTTTTGCATCAGTGTTCATGAGGGAGATCGGTCTCTAGTTCTCTTTCTTAGTTGCATCTGTGTTTGGTTTAGGAATCAGGGTAATTGTAGCCTCATAGAAGGAGTTTGGTAATAATCCTTCTGCTTCTATTGTGTGGAACAATTTAAAGAGTATTGGTATTAAGTCTTCTTTGAAGATCTGGTAGAATTCTGCAGTGAAACCATCTGGTCCTTGGCTTTTTTTGTTTGGGAGACTTTTAATGACTGATTCTATTTCCTTAGGGTTTATTGGATTATTTAAATTATCTTGTCTTTATTTATGTATGTGGTACCTATCCAGAAAATTTTCTTTTCTTTTGGATTATCCAGTTTTGTAGAATAGAGGTTTTTGAAGTATGACCTGCTGATTCTCTGGATTTCCTCATTGTCTGTTGTTCTGTCCCCCTTTTCATTTCTGATTTTGTTAATTCGGATGCTCTCTCTCTGTCTTTTGGTTAGTTTGGAAAGGGCTTGTCTATCTTGTTGATCTTCTCAAAGAACCAACTCTTTGTTTTAATAATCCTTTGTATTGTTCTCTTTATTTCTATTTTATTGATTTCAGCTCTCAATTTGATAATTTCCTGGTGTCTGGTCCTCCTGGGAGACTTTGTTTCTTCCTGTTCAAGAGCTTTCAGGTGTGTTGTCAAGTCACTAGTGTGAGATTTCTCCAGCTTCTTTATGTGGGCATTTAGTGCTATGAATTTCCTTCTTAGCACTGCTTTCATAGTGTCCCATAAGTGTAGGTATGTGGTGTATTCATTTTTATTGATCTCTAAGAAGTCTTTAATTTCTTTCTTTATTTCTTCCTGAACCCTTTGGTGATTCAGTTGAGCATTATTCAGCTTCCTTGAGATTGTAGGATTTCTGTAGTTTTTTCTGTTGTTGAAATCTAACTTTAAACCATGGTGGTCTGACAGAACACAGGAGGTTATTCCAATTGTTTTGTATCTGTTGAGATTTGCTTTGTGGGCAAGTATGTGGTCAATTTTAGAGAAGGTTCCACGGGGTGCTGAGAGGAAGGTATATTCTTTTTTGTTCGGGTGGAATGTTCTGTAGATATTGATTAAGTCCATTTGAGTCATAACATCAGTCAAGACCATTTTTTCTCTGTTAAGTTTCAATTTGGCTGATCTGTTCAGAGGTGAAAGAGGGATGTTGAAGTCTCCCACTATTAATGTGTGGGATTTATATGTGATTTAAGCTTTAGTAATGTTTATTTTACATATGTGTGTGCCCTTGTGTTTGGGGTATAAATGTTCAGAATTGAGACTTCATCTTGGTGGATCTTTCCTGTGATGAGTATGTAATGTCCTTCCTCATCTCTTTTGATTGATTTTAGTTTGAAGTCTATTTTGCTGGATATTAGGATGGCTAAACCAGCTTGCTTCTTAAGACCATTTGATTGGAAAGTCTTTTCCCAGCATTTATTCTTTGGAGGTGTCTATCTTTGAATTTGATGTGTGTTTCTTGTATGCAGCAAAGAGACGGGTCCTGTTTTCGTATCCATTCTGTTTGTGTCTTTTTATAGGTGAATTAAGTCCATTGATATTAAGGGATATTAATTACCAGTGATTTTTCGTTCCTGTTATCATTTTTATTTTTTGGTGGTAGTGTGTGTGTACTTCTCTTCTTTGGGGTTTACTACTGTGCTGTTATGTATTGCCTGTGTTTTCATGGGTTTATCTACCTTCCTTAGGTTGGAATTTTCCTTCTAGTGCTTTCTGTAGGGCTGGGTTTGTAGATAAGATAAGTATTGTTTAAATCTGGTTTTGTCTTGGAAGGTCTTGTCCACTCCATCTATGATGATTGAAAGTTTTGCTGGGTATATTAGTCTAGGCTGGCATCCATGGTCTCTTAGTGTCTGCATTATATCTGTCCAGGTCCTTCTGACTTTCAAAGTCTCCATTGAGAAATCAGGTGTTATTATGATGACTTAACCTTTATAAGTCACTTGGCCTTTTTCCTTTGCTGCCCTTAACATTCTTTCTTTATTCTGTATGTTTAGTTTTTTTAATTATTATGTGGCGAGGAGACATTTTTGGGGGGGTCTAGTCTGTTTGCTGTTCTATAGGCTTCTTGTATCTTCATAGGCATTTCCTTCTTTAAGTTGGGAAAGTTTTCTTCTATGATCTTGTTAAATATATTTTCTGTGCCTTTGAGTTGGTATTCTTTTCCTTCCTCTATCCTTATTATTCGTAGTTTTGGTCTTTTCATGCTGTCCCAAATTTCTTGGATATTGGGTCATGACTTTGTTGGTTTTAGTGTTTTCTTTGACTGATGAATCTATTTCTTCTACCGTATCTTCAACACCAGAGATCCTCTCTTCCATTTCTTGCATTTTGTTGGTTATACTTGCATCTGAAGTTCCTGTTTGTTTACTCAGATTTTCTATTTCCAGCATTCCTTCTGCTAGGGTCTTCTTCCTTTTTTCTATTTCCCTCTTCAGGTCTTGGACTGTTTCCCTTGCTTTTTCCTGATTTTCTTTTAGGGACTTATTGTTTTCTTCTGCTTTAATTGTCCTTTCCTCTAGTTTTCTTATAGCATTTTTCCCTTTTTTTGTTTGTCTGTTCCTCTACTTTATTTTTGATTTCTTCTATATAAGGCTCTAGCCTCTTCATAATGTTACTTATAAGGTTGTTTTCTTCTTCTTCTTCCATTCCATGATGTTCAGGTCTAGCTGTTGGAGAAGGGCTAGGTTTTGGTGATGCTGTGTTGCTCTTTATTTTGTTGTATGTACTTCTGCCTTGGCGTCTGCCCATCTCCTTGTGGATTCGTTCTTGGTCTTATCTGTGTACTTGGTCCAGAGAGACCTGATAGATTTAGGGAGCCTCTCTCTGGTCCAGATGGAAGCTCTGGGCCAGATGGGAGCTCTGGTCCAGATGAGAGTGCTGCCTGGATAGGAGCTGGGGACTGGACTCTGAGTCTCAGGAAGTCCCTGGAGTCTCCTTATCTTTTCCAGATTGGAGCTCCTCTTGTACAGATGGGAGTTCCAGTGTAGGATGGAAGCTCTGATCCAGATGGGAGTTCTGGGGCAGTTGGTAGCTGGGGGCTCTCTGGTCCAGATAGGAGTTCCAGGGCAGGATGGAATGCTGGAGGCTGGTTTCTATGTCTCTGGAAGTGGCTGGGGTCTCTGGCAGATGGATGTTGGGGCAAGGCGTTGAGGTTGTAATGTCCACCAGAGGGTCTCTCTGGTCCAGATGGGGGAGTTCAGGGGTGGATGGGAGCTGTGGGCTGGTCTCTGAGTCTCAGGAAGTGGCTGGGGTCTTGGGAAATTGAGTGTGGGGGCAGGGTGTGGCGTTTGCAGGATCTGCCTGCAGTCTTGGAAAAGGGGAGCCTTCCTGAAAGCTGACGAATGGCCAGGATCTGGGGCCAAGTTGGGCAGGCTCTCCCAGGATGGCTGGTGCCCAGGGTTGGGACCCAGAAGAGGTTGCCTCTCTGACTATAACCCCAGGCACTCTCCTCTGGTCCAGATGGGAGTTCTGGAGCAGGACGTAAGCTGGGGGCTGGTTTCTAAGTCTCTGCAAGTGGCTGGGGTCTCTCGCTGGGGTGTGGTCGCAGGGCATGGAAGTTGTAGGTTTCACCAGAGAGTCTTGGAGAGGGGGAACCTTCCTGGTGAGGATGGGTGTCCTGCCCTATGGCCAGAACATCTTTAAACGTTATTCCTTTCAGTGAAATGGATAATGCGGATATCACTACTACTCTAAAGACCTGAAGATCAAGGGCAAATTGCTCAAGGTGAACTAATAAATTATTTAATCATCAAGGACTGTCTCTTTCCAGTTAGCAAAATATCTTAAATTTTCCTTTCCTTTTCATGGTTTATGATATTATTCATACAACTTCTTTTCTTTTACTTCGTCCTTAATATACTGTTTTCATGAACACATGACTTTCTATTTTCTCCCTAAATATTTTCAATAAGTAAGCTCCCATTTCACAGTCCTGGGGTTCTTGATAAAAATGGAAACATTTCAGTCATATGGTGTTGCCATCTGTTTGTGACTTCTGAAACCTAATGTAGTTAAATATTTTAATGGCATAGTAAAATGGCAATTGTAAGATCTCTTCCAAGATCCATGACTTTACTATGTCTATGTAATAGCAATTAATGAAAAATAAAGGCCAGATATTGGAAAGAGATTGAGGAGGAGTACATAGGATGTTTGGAGGGAGGACAGGGTCATGGGAAAGGATGTAATTAAAATATAATTTCAAAAAAGTAAAATAAGTATTTCCAAAAACCATTTATTTAAAGAAGAAATACAATAGAAACAATATTTTCTATTCTAATGAGCACATAAACATTTATGGAGTGCTTGGTCATTAGATTGGATAGTGAAAGAGGGAAACAAAGTGCTAATTGGGGAAGTGTTAGGGAACCAGTACTGGCACTCTGTGGATCTTAGATAGCAAGGCCTTGTCTAAGGCCATCATGTCCTAGTTGCTTCATTTAAGCCCCAAATAAAATGGCTTGACTTTTTACCATGTAAAAAGAACACAATGTGTATACTTGGTAGAAGAAGGGATTCATTTTACTTTTCCTGTCACAATATATGAACATTATTTATCCCTAAGTAACTTGGATATAACAATAGTTTCCCTTAAATACATTTTTAAAATTTTGGCTTTTTTTCCTTTAAAAATTAAGATGAAGGCTTTGTAACACATCAAGCCTTTAATCTAGATCTCACATTTACTGCTTTTCTCTAGCACTTAAATTCCTCCCAAATTTTGTATGAATAAGAATTCTTATGAAAAAAATTCTTATCTAAATAATAATGTATCTTTTGTAGCATAACAAAGTCATCATTATTACCGATAGTATATTTATTCATAATGCAGGAAAATAAATCTTGATTGACATCAATGATAACAAATTATATCCATAGCCATTAGTGCAGCAGAGATGAGTGGAGTCCTGTGAGTGAACCACTGTCTGGTTGTATTATTAGTCAGTATTATCTTTAAGAACAGAACTGATAAAATGAAATTAAGAAACAGTAAGCACATAAAAACACATTTTGTATATTTCATCACTGGTGACATCAAGTTCAAAACAAAATATCCATACATTCAAACTGTTAAAATTAAAATAAAAACATGAAATCAGGTTTTGGATTTAAAATAGACTAACTGCAACTCTTATCTATAACCATCATTATATGTTTAAGTTTTACCTCATTCAGAAGTAGATGTGCAGGTGTATGAATGGCTAAGAGTTTAACACAGTAGGCACTTAACATAATTTACAAATATTTCAGCTAGATATTGTTTACATTAACATATATGTTCATATCAGCATAGAACTGATAATAACTTTATTTGTAATAAACTAAAAGACCTTGAGTGATCGGCAATAACTAAGTGATAGATGGTGATAAATCTATACAGTAGTATTCTAAACAATAAAAATGGGATTGTGGATAAATGTTTAAATTAATATTTTGGATAAAACAAAGCTAAGAACATGTTAATAAAATATCCATTTACATGAAGTTATAGACTGCCAATCCACTGAGAAAATGTAAATATCAGGTTTTGTCTTTGGGCAGCAGCGGTCAAAAGTCATGATAATAATCAACTATTTTTTTTTATTTTGACTGCAGAAATAGTTCTAAAATTGATAAATGTGTCAAAGGTAATCTTTGCCCTTCTTACATATATGCAATTTCATGTAATTCAACTTCTTTCAATACATTTTTGTATGATGGTATATTTCACGAACATAAAAAAAATTAATGACTATATACATAAAAATCAATTTGGGGACTTTGTTAGTGTATTATCAAATTTGTAAATTAATTATAAAAACTAGTATCTTTCTTGATTTGTTCTATTCAAGAATTAAGTTTCCACTTGTTTAAGTCTGTTTTTGGACATTTTAGGAGTAATTGAGTGTTTGCCTATGGAAAGATCTTTACTCCTTTTGTTCAATGCATGCATCTATATTATGTCTCCTTGTTGCTCTACTAGCAGGGTTTATGTCTTGTAGCTGAATATACTTCATACTGAATTCTAAATGTTCATATATCTCTCAATCACTTACTGATTTTAGGTTAGATTTTGGAGTATGACCTTATATTGTCTGCAGTTAAAGATAACTGTTTCCTCTTTTCCTAATTGTTACACTCTTAGGGCATTTCTTATATCACAGCTAATTTATATTTAATAATACATCATGATGGTCAAGGGAAACACTTCCTTTATATTGACTCATGGCAGTCAGGGCACAAATGGAAATCAACTCACATACTCTGAATAAAAAATGTTAAAATATATTGAGCATAACTGAATATGCCAATCTTTTCTGCTGCTGTTTTTTTTTTTTTTTTTCAGTTTCTCTTGGTTATCTTGTACATTTGTCTTGTCCTGTCAAGGATTAATGGATGGACCTAGAATCCAATCATCCATGTTTCTGAATCTTCCATATTAGTGAGCAGTCCAGTACCTCTCACACTGCTGGTTTACCTTTTGACAGTTCTGTACATGTGTACCATGCATTTTACATTTTGATTGCTCTTAACTCATGCCTTTTCTCTTCTCCCTCTCATGTCTACTCCCTTTCGATGCTAATCCACTTTTACATTTGTGTGTATTGATTTCTATCCCTTGGTTATGACCAGGAACATCTGTGTACCTGGAATTAGAACTCTGCATTGGAGTTTGGTGGGCATAGTGGTAATACAAATGAAGATACTGACTCCCCAACTCCCAGATCCATCATGAGTTATATGAGGAAATTTATGACTAATGATCATCTAAATAGACATAATTCCAAAATGCATTCTAAATATGTTTATACCTTTAGGCCAAAAAAAAAAAAACCCAAACAAACAAAACAAAACAAAACAAAACAACAAAAACATCCTCTCAATACTAACGAGAGAAGTTTCCATTTACACTGAACAGTGGTAAATAGAGACTTAAAGCTGCCTGGGATGGTGAGAATAAGTGATAGATAAGATATGAAGCCTAAACAAGTCATTTGTACTACTTTACACCCTAAGGCTCAAGAAACATTTCAGATGAAGGACAGAAGGAATGGAAGTGGTAGAAGGTAGGGAGAAAGGCAGTCAAAGTATACACTGTATAACACAATCATTGTACTCATGAACTAAAAGAACCCATAACTGTTCCTAGTGAACCTAGACAAGAGAGACCTATTCACAATTATTCATGGATAGTGGAAGGGTTCATGGGTCCACACCCCTTACTGTTGAATTAAGAACATAAAAAGGTTTCAATAAGCAATTACTTAACAGTCAAAGAGGAGACTGATGTTAAAAACAAATAAATTACCATTTCATTTATACAAAAGAAAATGATCAGTTTTCCTGCAAAAGCACTAATACCTACCTTACAAAATCAACTTCTCTTTTATTGAAAAATTGAAACAACAATAAATGGTAAAGCATTTTCAAAACTATCAATGTGGCTTGCAGGTGTATAGCGTAGTGCTTACCTGGTATACAGGATGCTCTGAGATCAGTCCCATAATGACAAACTCAAATGCATTGTATATTATGAGAGAAATAAAAATGAATATAAAAGGCATACTTTCATTAGAACAATTCTCTTCTCTCATCTACCCTTTGCCAAATGTAAGACTTATCTCCCCACCAAAAATCTGCCCAAGGCTTTCTTCACAACTTTGTTCCTCAAACTATATATTAATGGGTTCAGCACAGGGATCACTATGGTATAGAATACAGAAGACACCTTCTCTTGCTCTAGAGAGGTACTTGAAGAAGGCTTGAAATACATAAAGATGATAGACCCAAAGAAGATCCTGACAGCCATGAGGTGAGAGCTGCAGGTTCCAAAGGCTTTGGACTGGCCCTCTGATGACCTGATGCGAAGGATGCTGTTAAAGATGAAGACATAGGAGATGGTCACAGCTAGGATGGGCACCAAGGTGTTGATCCCTCCAGTGATAAATAGGAGAAGCTCATTTTTGCGTGTGTTAGAGCAGGACAGGTTGAGGAGGGGGAGAACATCACAGAAGTAATGGCTTATGATGTGGGTTTTACAAAAGCTCAGTTTCATCATAGCACTTGTATGTGCAATGGCAGACAAAAGGCCTAGAATGAAGGCAATCAGAACTAACAGTGAGCAGAGTCTAGAAGACATGACCACATTGTACAGCAATGGTTTGCAGATGGCCACATAGCGATCATATGCCATAGCAGTCAGGAGCCATGCATTCAGAGTAAAAGATCAAATTTTTCTTCCCAAGAAAGTTCACCAGTATTTTGGGTATAATGACAGTGGAATAGCAGAGATCAACAAAGGATAAGCTGCTGAGGAAATAATACATGGGAGTGTGCAGCAGTGGGCTGACAGTGATGAGCAGGATCATGCCCAGGTTCCCCATGACTGTTACCACATAGATTCCCAGGAACAGGAGGAAAAGGGGCAGCAGGAGCTCTGGCTGCTGTGTTAATCCCACCAACACAAACACAGCTGCAGTAGAATGATTTCCATTGCCCATCCTTTGATTATTTATGTGGAAGTAGAAAAAAAAACAAAACAAAAACAAAAAACAAAAATAACCTTAGTTTACTATCATATCAGCATGAACAAGCCAAATTTCATGTGTAAATAAAAATTGCATGCAAAAGACTTTACTCCTCTTCTAAATGTAACCAAAACTTCAAAGAGAGATTAGAAAATTGCCAATGCACTTTTTTCATCCACGGACAATGGACCATGGACCACTAATTATTTCCTCTAACTTTTATAGCCATATCTGACAGCAACAGCAGAAGTTGTAAAGCCAGCACAGCTGCTTAACAAAGACCAAGTAAAGCTGAGCCCATAAAGTTACCTCTGCCATGCACAGAGACTTTTACTGATGGGCAAAGAATTATGTAGAAAGACGATAAAAGAATGAGATAGCAGGACTTCCCTTTCTCAGGAAAGTTAGCTCATGCAGAGATAATGTGATGTCATATTGCCAAAGAACAATGGAATGCCAGGATTAGACATATACACAAATTATATAAAGATATAAAATGTAAACATTAATGAAATTGAACAGTAACTGAAGCAGCTTTGACCTATGGATTCTTCTTGGGCACTCTGACCATTATGAGTTAATAATACACTGTTTGGAACATGGTAATCAGCCTTAGCTACTAGCCTGAGAACAGGATGTCATATGCATCTAAATTTTTAAAAATTGGATTTGGGATTGATTAGTAAAAATGTTTATAAAAGGTAACTGTTTATCAATAATGATTAAATGAGGTAAAATGGTTGTAAAAGGTAACTCTGTTCTGTCATGGTTTATCAATGATGACTAAAAGACATGCAAGAGGAAGTGAGACACAATTCCAAAAACAAAATGATATTGTCTATTTTGGAGCAACATCAGTCTATCCCTGTTTACTGAATTCTGTATAAATAAATACTCTGACTGCTAGTCAGTTAGGCTGCAAGAATCATCCAGTCACGATGCCTGACTCACTTCTTCCCTCAAAGACATGTTACATCCTCTCAGGACATTTCAACTGCTGAGGCTGCCACCAAGGAGGTCAGGAAGAAATAAAGAAGGGATATTTGGGGTGGATTGATTAATGATCTCTCTCCTCATTGCCTGAGATGACTCCTTCAACACAAACAAATAAGCAGTTATTTATGTTTACCAAGGGACGGTATATTTAAGGTTGGATTTACCCTTGATTTCTTTCTCTTGCAGATATGTACAGGTTAGTGTGCAAGATACAGAGTCAGTAATAAATACATCTGAGAGAAGTTCTTTAGGGAATCAAATGATTCAGAGTCATGGAAATTCCTATGAGGTTCTCTGTACCATGACTGGTTAAATTTGGACTTGAAGTGATTTCCTCAGATTGTGTGTCCCAGTCATAAAATATATCAAGAAAGGATGAGAGTAAAAGAGATAGGAAGACATTACCTACTGGAAAGAATACTGAAACAACCACTCCATGTGAGTGAACATGGTTTTTATGCCAACTGTTCCTTTCTGAGTCATAAAACTTGTCATAAATGAAACTGGGCACTCACCTAGGTCTTGCAGAGAAAGCAAGGTTCTTAGAAATTACTTGGTTTCTTTTTCATGTAACAGATAAATTTTATGATATTCAAATTAATGGCCCCTGCTTTCTTACACACATTAGTGTCAATGGCTGACAAACTACCAGTGTTCTGAAGCATATCACCTCTAACTTCCCAGGACCAATAATCATGAGCATAGTGTGATACGGAACTTTAATGTGATGCTCCCGAGACTTTGATTTATTAGGGATACAAAACACTCATAGGTATACAAATTCCCGAGAGTCCCCAACATTTAACAACAGCCTGCACAATGCTTCTTAGCCTCCTGTTACCAGTCATCCCAAGAATAATGACAGCTGGAAAGAAAGTCCTTGTTATGTATTAACATATTATCTATAAGATGCAAAATTAAATCAGATACCAATTGCTGGTTCTTAACTAAGATTTTATTGATTATTTTTGTACAGATAAGAATTTCTTTTGTTTAGCTTTCAGTAACTAAAAAAAAAAAAAAAAAAAGAAAGAAAAGAAAAGCAAACAAACACACAAGAAACTATTAATACTTTATTTGAGTGTTCTTAAGGGAGGCACTATATCTATTAGGAGGAACTAAACAAGTTCTTAGGCATTGATGCTGGGTCAGACATATACATGCTATCCCTCAGTCGAAGCCCAAACCACTGTACTTTTGAAGATTTTCCTTCAGCAATATATCAGAGATTTGTTACTCCACCATTAGACACAAAATTTCTCTCTTACCTCCTTAAGTCATAGCTTACTCTTAACTTGAAGTACTTACATCTCTAAGTCTATGAACAAAATGGCAAAACATTGACAGGCTACGTGTACTTCCTCAGAGTCTGACTGAAGCCAGACATGAGTCAATATGGGCTGGTGGAGTAATATGGGACAGAGGTCTTAGCAACCTGGCCTCTGGAAAAACAGCAACAACAACAAAAAAAATGTCCCAGTTATGGTCAGTCCTGTAATAAGAGGTGACAGCTGCTTCTTATTTCAGGTATCAGACCTCAAATCAGTGTCATATCAGTCAATAATAACAGGTATCAGGAAGGAAGGATGAGAAGCCTTGGTTCTGGAACTAGACCTGATTTAGACTTGTCATCAACTGTGTGACTGAGTTGTTAAGTATTAGTGTTTTGTTTTCCTTTCCTACTCAATGATGTATTTTTAATTAACTGAGAAAGTAATCATTGAATTTAAGAAAATAGTATGGTGCCTTACAAATGCTCAATCAATATGGATCTTTACAGTAAATCTTATCTATATCAAGGAGTTTATATCAACATTACTAATTTATAATTTTCCTTTGAATACATTGTTTTAACATTCTTTTTAAAGTGTCTTATTGTAAAGACACATAGGGTGATTGAATATTGCTGTCCTAGTCATTAAATTCTGTTTTAAATTGCAAATGTGCACTATAGACAGTTACAGAATCCTGAGAAATGTTTATAGAATTGGAGTGTTGCCCAAGGCAAAGACTTTAACATGTGAAATAGGCAATAGATTTTTGTCAAGTACCTTCCAGTCTTAGATTAGTCTATCAGGCAGGCTGGCACATGGGAAATTTTTTTACTTCTATTTCCAAATCTCTATTGTTTAAATTTATTGAAGAATGTAGCAAACTTGCATCTAATTGGTCCCTTGGGATACCAATGACTAAATCATGAAAAATCCCCAAGGGCATCTGAAAACCTTGATCTAGGTGGCAGTGAAGGTGTTCAACACTTGATAACATGCCCATGAAATCAACATTGCTGTATAAACACCAAAGCTCGATTCCAAGGCTGAAAGACCCTGAACTTTGCTAAGTACCAAAGACTATGACTTGGGCAACATTTACAATATGGCAGAGAGTCCCATGCAATATATAGTGACAAGTATCTCCAGTTTCAGTGTCTTTGTAGGAACTGGATTGGATGTCATCAGTGAGAGCATCATAGGAAGTTCAGGGTGAGCCTGAGCTGGTAAGACATTATCTCAGAAAACCCAGGGCCTGCGATACAGTTCAATGATAGGGCACTGGGTCTAATCCTCAGCACTAGAAGAAATCCAACTTGATTCTGCAGAAAAATTGTTCCTATTTTTTCTTTTCTCTAAAACCAAGAATCTTCCAAATACTTAGTTATTTGAAAATGTTTTATTTTTTATGAAAAACGGTATTAACTTAACAATTTCATGGATGCATTTTCTTCAATACATGTTTTTACATGAAAATAAAATATCCTTTCTCTCTCATAAGAAGTTAAAAGTGGTAAGCTATATTCTGTGGCATTTTGTTTTCTCATTTGGTGTTTAACCTTAAAATTATAAGTGCATAATAGTATCCCATTGTGATTTAACTTGCATTTTCCTGACTGACAATGTTCAATGTATTCCTATAACTTATTTGCATTTATTTAATAGTTATGATTAAAACTGTCTTCTAATAAGTTCCTTGTTTTTGTTGAGGTAGAGGAATCTCCTGGCTTTTTATGTTCGCATTTAATGAAACTTGTTTGTATAATATTTCTCATTGGATATACAATTTGTAAATATGTTCTCTATGTGAACTAACAGTTTCTTCTTTGTAAGTAAGTATAGAAGATTTTTAATATTTTAACTTTTAATTATAGTCAACTATAGAATTAAGTTTCCAAATTAATGTAATTTACAAATATTCCGTACCTAGGATATCTTGATGGCAGCATGTATCATATTATTGATTTATTCCCTTTACTTATTATCAGTATATTAACACTGTTACAACTATTATGCCTAGTGACCTATTGTGATTTTACTCCTTTGTCATCCAATGAACTACTATGGTGTCAGTAAACTACCAGGAATCTCCCATTATTTTGTTTGTTTGTTTGTTTGTTTTTTGTTTTTTGGGTTTTTTTTTGTTGTTGTTTTTTGTTTCTCTCTTTAGTCCCCTACTGATCTTCATTGATCTGTATTGCTTTGTTCTCTTTCATGATCTCAATATAGAAAAATTTTAATTTTCAGGTGGTTTAGTTTTTTTTTATTTGAAAGAAAATCATGGATTGCAATTGTGATATGTCTGAAACTAAGATCATAATAAAATACTTCTGTTATTTTCTAGAGGAACTGTATTTTTTTTAAAATGCATTTAAACCTGATGTATGTAAGTTTATTTTTATATGTTATTAGACATGATTGAGGAAAATTGAGTTTTCATTCTTATTTTCTGTATAATTGTTCAGTTATTCCAGAATTAATATTGAACAGATTATTTTTGGGCTACTTTTTTTTTTTTACAGTTTGCCAAAAATAAATTAACCATGCATATGAGATTTATCTGAATTCTCTATTTGGTTCTGCTGAGATGTGCCCCTACCTTCTTAGGTGCACATGAATTCAATAATATGATGCTAAAGTAAGTACTTAAATCTGTTAATTATGATTGTGTAGTGTGGTGTTCTTGTGGACTTCCTAACAGTGGGATTGGGGATGTCTCTGATTCTTTTTCTTGTTCTTGGGAACTTTTTCCTTCTACCTGTTGCTTTTTCCAGCTTCTATATGAGTTTATACTAGGGTTTGTGCCTAGTCTTTTTGGAACTTGTTATACTGTGTTTGATTGTTATCTCTTGAAGGCCTAATATTTCCTGAAATGAAATGGAGGAGTGGATCTAGTGTCAGAGGAGGTAGTCAGGGAGAGAACTGGGAGGAACAGAGGGATGGGAAACTGCAGTCAGGATGTAATGTATGAGAGAAGACTAAATAAATAAGTAGTAAATACATGAAATCTGGTAGTTTGAGCTTTACAACTTTGTTTTGTGTATGAAAAGAAGAAATAATTTATTGTATTTTAATTAGAAGAAAATATTTTCTCTCTATTAGGATCATTCTGTTTTTGTGTAAGGCAGGAAATTATTTTGTTATTATCATAAAAAATTCTAATATGGTTAAAGTTAAGATTGTATTGATTGTGGTTTGAATAGAGTAATTCCATGAAAGTACAATTTTCCTCTAAGTATAGGTGTCTTTTCTGACTGTTTTGTGCAAAGTTTTGTTTAAAATATTCTTGAGAATGTATACATTTGGTTAGCCGTTTTTATTCAAAGCAAGTTGAATGAAGGGTTTATGTATATTTTTATTTATTTTTGTCTCTGCATCTGTGTGTGCCTGTGTATGTGCATATGTGCCTATGTATGTAGTAGCATACATGGTGTATGCATGTGGACATTAGAGGACAACTAGAGGAGTGGATTTCTCCATCTGGCATTTGGGTCCTGTGGATTGAATCCATGTCCTCAGTCTAGGGACCAAGTGCCTTTATCCCATGAACCATCTGGCTGGCCAATCTATCTATCTTAAAGAAGTGGTACTCAACCTTTCTAACCTTCAACCTTTTAATAGTTCCTCATAAAATTATCTCATTGTTATTTCAGAACTGTAATTTTTCTACTGTTATGAATCATAGTGTATCTCAGATATAGGATATCTGAAATACAAGTCCCAAAATGGTTGTGATCACAGATTGAGGACCACTGTCTTAAAGTATGTATGTTGCTTCTATTATAACTGGATATCTTTCTTTGTTTGTATATATGCAGCAGTACAGGGTTTGGGGGGATTTTTCATATATTCTGATCTTATTATTCGAATTGTACGATTTAGTTCTAGAGGCTTTTCTTTTTCTGAAATTGTTGAGACATATATAAATATATGGAAATTATTTAGTTCTTAAACATATCCTCCTGCCTCTTTACTATCCTTTGCTGCAATAGCTAAGAATACCATATGTGTGTGTGTGTGTGTGTGTGTGTGTGTGTGTGTGTTATATACATATATATATAATCTCTTTGCTAAGCATTTATTAATTTTCAATGCCAAATTTTTGTCTACTTGATTTCTATACTTTGGATATCTCTATTGAGGTAGGTAGGCTGTAGACTTCAAATCTACTTATTCATACCTCATGAAATGTTATAGTAGATGTTTTATTATCAAAATAACAATTTAATATCAAATGTTTTATTGTCAAAGATAGTATCTGTATAATCTCAAAGCTTATATCTCCTGGTTATATTTTCTTGAAAAGTGATTGCATATTGTTACTTTCTTTCTAGGTTGCATTCAATAAATTTCCTGTTATTTAGGTCTTAGACTGTATTGAAATTTTCAAGACAGTACTGATTTGTGTAAGCTTTCATGTGTCAAGCTAAACAGTATCAGACATGCGATTCCTCCTGTTTCTCTTTGTAGGCAATGCTTCTAGAACCAGCTCTAAAACTTTTACAATTTATCTCCAAGAGTCTCACTGAAGGTTGAACAAATGGTTTGAGTTCTCCACATCACATCTCTGTGATAATCTTTACTTTCATTCTGCACACACACACACACACACACACACACACACAGAGAGAGAGAGAGAGAGAGAGAGAGAGAGAGAGAGAGAGAGAGAAAGAGAAAGAGAGAGACAGAGACAGACAGAGAGACTGAGACAGAAACAGACACAGAGAGACACAGAAAGAGACTCAGTGAGATATACAGAGAGTGACACAGAGATACACAGAGAGATGCAGAGAGAGTTGAGTAAGTAGACAAGTCAATGTAAGATTCCTCTGTCCAAAACGTTTTTCTGAAAGTTTTGTTTCTCATGTTGTTCATATGTCTTTCCAAATCTCCTAAGAGTTGTTGGGGCACAACTGGATAGATGTGGGAAGAGAAAGGAAGGCAGGGGAGAACAGTGAAGAATTACTAGGAGGAAGACCAAGGAATAAAACTAATTTTCCAACATTTTCTATAGACAAAGACACATTGCATCAGTTTCCACAGTGAAAATGTGGCTTACATTATATATTTCAGTTTGATTATCATTAATAGTTATGCCATAATCCTATAATTTATTTTCCTTCATTTATTTTTGAGATTATAAAATAATTATATCATCCTCTCTCTTTCTTTTCCTCTGCCAATTCCTCCCATATACCTTTCCTGGTTATCTTTCAAATTAATAACCTCTTTTTTCATTATTTGTTGTTATATGTAATCCTAAATACAGCCTCCTTAGTCTCCAGTATTGCTTTCTAGTTTGTTTTCAAGGATGATCATTTAGTATTAGATAAGCAGTTGAAGAGCTTTGCCCATGAGAAAACTGTTTTTCCCACTTGTCTTCTAGTTTTGTAAGAAGCTCCTCCCATGAAGTCTCAGTCCAGTAACTTTAACTCACTATGTACTCTAAATCAGAAGAGCAAAGAGGAAGGAAAAAGTTGAATCTCTCTTATAAATGGGGTGTTCTTCAGGAGTGTATCTCCTTTTCCATAGCTGCTTCCTGTTACTTAGCAAAGTACCTAAGAAAATGAACTATGTTCTACCTAACATCTTAATTGTAATCTTTGTCAAAATAAGTTTGTAGTGACTATTGTCCAACTCAGCAAAAACTTAAGTCCCCAGTTCTACTCTTCATGGATTTATTTTCTCCATATTGTTCTGCTCCATAATATAAGGGATTTGTTAAAAATGAAACCAATATATGTATGATAAAACTCTGTGGTCTGATTTAAATATTTGTGTCTTGGAGAGGTGTGTTCTGCTTTGAAGTCATACATTTTTGAAACCATGATGAATCTCTCTGTAGTGACTCACTTTGTCCTGCTTGGCATCCCGCACACAGAGGGTCTGGAGACCACACTCTTTGTCCTGTTTTTATCTTTCTACATCTTCACTCTGGTGGGGAACCTGCTCATACTCCTTGCAATTGTATCTTCTACTAGGCTTCACACACCCATGTACTTCTTCCTGTGCCAGCTGTCAATGTGTGACATATTTTTCCCTTCAGTTAGCTCTCCCAAGATGCTATTCTACCTCTCAGGAAACACCCAAGTAATCTCCTATGGAGGCTGTGTGTGCCAGCTCTTCTTCTACCATTTCCTGGGTTGTACTGAATGTTTTCTGTACACAGTGATGGCCTATGACCGCTTTGTGGCCATATGCCATCCTCTAAGGTACTCAACAATCATGAATCACAGAGTATGTGCCATCCTGGCCACAGGGACATCATTTTTTGGCTGCATCCAGGCTACCTTCCTGACCACTCTCACTTTCCAGCTGCCCTACTGTGGTCCCAATGAGGTGGACTATTACTTCTGTGATATCCCTGCTATGCTAAAACTGGCTTGTGCAGACACATCAGCCCTGGAGATGGTGGGCCTCATCAGTGTGGGCCTGATGCCCCTCAGCTGCTTCCTCCTCATCCTCACCTCCTACAGCTGTATCCTCTGCTCCATTCTGCAAATCCGATCTGCTGAGGGGCGGCATAGAGCTTTCTCCACCGGCAGTGCCCATCTCACTGCCATCCTCCTTGCCTTTATGCCAGTGGTCCTCATATACCTCCAGCCTACCCCCAACCCCTGGCTTAATGCAGCTGTGCAGGTCTTGAATAACCTGGTCACACCCATGCTGAATCCTTTGATCTATAGCCTGAGAAATAAAGAAGTAAAATGTTCTCTGAAGAAAGTACTACAGCAAGTGCCCATTCTGTTGAAGAAATCATAGAGAAATGCTTAGATCTTTAATAATACTTTAATGATACTATATCTTCTTCAAAAACTTGTCCTTTCTGTGCAAGGGTAACACAGACATCACCACTGCTTTGAAGACTTGGGGCTCAAGGGCAAATTGCTCAAGGTGAACTAATAAATTATTTCATCATCAAGGACCATCTCTTTCCAGTTGTTAAAATGTCTTTATTTTTTCCTTTGCTTGATATATGCTGTTATTGACACAATTTGTTTTATTTTACTTCTTCCTTATTTTATTGCTTCCTAATTCACACATGATTTTCTATCTCCCTAATTATCTTCAATGAATGAGCTCTCATTACAATGTTTTTCTTGCTTGCTATAAATGAGAAAATTTTAATCACATAGCTTTGCCATGCACTTGTGATTTCTGACACATAACTAAGTCATGTGTCAAAAACCTACTCCTGGATGTCTATGGATGAAACCGAGTACTGATATGCTCAGCCACCTATGAAGCATTTGTATTTGTTTTATACCAGGAGTGGTGAAAGAGAACACAGACAGAGTAGACAGGAAGACTATGTAAGTCATGACAGAATCTTTTGTTTTCTGTTTCCAGAAAATTTGAATTATGGTTTGGAATCCTTCACACACATAAATGCTCATGCTAAGTCCAAACTGCAGCTGATTTGTCATTCATATGCTTTGCTTAGAAACGAGTGATCTTTGTGTCTTCCTGCAACTCTCCTTTCCTCCTATTGGCATCAATGATGGACATGTAGAATCCTTTTATTTATTTATTCATTTATTTATTTTATCTATTATATATCTATCTCTGTCATCTATCTATCTATCTGTCACCTATTTACTGTGTATGTATGCCTGTGTGTGTGTGTGTGTGTGTGTGTGTGTCTGTAACTGTGAGTATATGTTTATTTGCAGATGCTTTTGTAGTCCAGAAGGTAACTTTTGGTGCCAGAGTTACAAGAATTTGAGAGATGCCAGAAGCAGAATCTGTGTTCTGAGCCATCACTCTAGTCCATTATTTTAAAAATCATACTGATAGCTTTCATCTTAAAAAACATTATTAACTATGTGTATAAGGAAAACTATAATGGAGTTAGATATTTTGTTGGTGTAGTAAAGTGGAAATTGTAAGTTACTCTCCAGGATTCATGTCTTACTAGCTCTATATAAGAACAATTAATAAAAAGTAGATGGTATGATTTAGAAAGAGAGCAAGAAAGGGTACTTAGGAGGGTTTGGAGAGAGGAAAGGGATGGGGGAGTGATATAAGTATAATATATTATCAAAAAAATAAGATAGTATTTCCAAAAAGCATTTATAAAAAGAAAGTATATGGTAGAAACAATGTTTTCTGTTTATTGAACACATAAACTTCTATGGAGTGCTTGGGCATTGGATACAATAGTGGCAGAGGGAAACAAAGTACTAATTAGTAAAGTGTAGGGAACCAGCACTGGCACTCTGTGGATCCTAGAGATAGCAAGGCCTGGTCTGCAGCCATCTTGTTCTAGTTGCTTCATGTAAGCCCCAAATAAAATGACTTGATTTTGTACCATGTACAAGGAACATAATGTGTATAGTAAATAGAAGAAGGGATTCATTTTGCTTTTTCTGTCTCAGTTTTTGAGCATTATATTTCCCTCCGTGACTTGGGTATAATAACCATTTCCCTTAAAATATTAATTTTAATTTTTCTTATATTTTTCCTTAAAAATTTATATGAAGGCTTTGTAATATATCAACTCTCTAACCTAGATCCCACATTTGCTGATTTCTCCAGCACCTATATCCCTCAAAACTTTAGTAAAAATAAGAATTACTGAAAATTTTCTTATCTAAATAATAACACATAATTTTAACATAATGGAATCATCATAGCTATTGATAGTATATTTATTCATAATGTAGGAGAATAAATCTTGATTGACCTTAATAAGAACAAATCCTTCCAATATTGAATATTTCAGTGGAGATGTGTGGGGTCCTGTGAGAGAACCCCTTTATATTGTAGCATTAATCAGTCTTATCTATAGCAACAGAACTGATAGAATAAAATAAATTAACAATAAGCACATAAAAACACATTTTGTATCTTTATCACAGAGGAAGGCAAATTTAAAAACACAAATTATGAATACATTAGAACTAAGAAAAAATAAAATAAAAATATGTTATCAAGTTTGGGCTTTAAAATGGACCAACTCTAACTTTTATCCATGGATTTACAGATAAATATTTAAATGATTATTTTGAATAAAATAAAGCTAAGAACATATAAATAAAGTTTCTATTTGCATTAAATTATAGAAATGCAAATCACCAGTCCACTGTGACAATGTGAAAATCAGCTGTTGTCTCCAGGTGTAGGTCAAAAGAAGAGTGAAAAATAATCAACTATTTATTATTTTGGCTGTAGCAATAGTTCGTAATTTATAAGTGTGCCAAAAGTAATCTTTGTCCTCTTTTGGGGGGGGCGGGGGGGTTGAGACAGGATTTCTCTGTGCAGCTTTGTGCCTTCCCTGTATCTCTCTCTGTAGACCAGGCTGGCCTGGAACTCACAAAGATATGCCTGGGATTAAAGGTGTGCACCACCAACGCCGGGCTTCTTTGTCCTTCTTACATATGTTCAGTTTCACATACTTCACCCTCCCCTGGATGAGTTTGAGTATGGTGAGGTTTCACTAAGTGAAAAAGAATAATGTAGAACCATAAAAATCATGGGGATTTTTTTAGTGTTTTGTCAAATTTGAAAATTTAGTGTGAAAACTAGCAACTTTAAAGGTTGACTCATTAGATTTCAAGTGTTAAGTTTTCACTTGTTCAATTCTACTTCTTGAACTTTGGGAGCACTTGACAGTCTCAGATGAGATCTTCACTCCTTTTGCTCAGTGTATGCAGACATTTTCTATCACCTCATGACCTTACAGCAGGGTTTATGTCATGTAGCTAGATCTATTTTTTTACTGAATTCTGAGTGTTATTTTTGTTCTCAATACCTTACTGAAGTCTTGACTTAGTTTTATCACTGACTCCTTAGAGATTTTGGAGTAGGGTATTACATTCTCTGGTATTAAAAATTTTCCTTCTTTCCTAATTGTTACACTCCCAGGGGATTTCTTATATCACATCTAATTGAACAATTTATATTTAATAATAAATCACGATGGGGTGAGGATACAGTTCCTTTATCTTGTCTTGGCATAAGGAGATATTGACTCATGACAGTCAGGAGGCAAGTGGAAATCAAGTGATCTTGCATATTCCCAATAGAAAGGAAGTTTTGAAACACATTGATCAGAGAACTTGCAGACTGAAACTGACAATGTCTTCATCTACTGTTTTTTCCCGATGTTTCTCTTGATTTTCTTCTGAATTTGTCTTGTCCTCTCAAAGGATTAATGGATAGACATAGGATCCAGTTCCATGTTTCTGAAAAATCCATATTAGTGAGCAGTCCAGTACATTTCACATTGCATGTTTTCTTTTGGAAAAATCAAATTTGTATTTTGACAGTTCTATCTATGTGTATCATGCATTTTGCATTTTGATTGTTCTTAACTCTAGCCTCTCTCATCTCCGTCTCTCTCATGTCTACCCTCCTTTCCCCTACTGATCTCCTTCTTACACTTGTGTCTACTGACTACTATCTTCTCCTTATTTTCAGAAATATCTGTGTCCTTATTGGAACTATGGGTTGGTTTCTGATTGGCACAGTGCTTACAAAAATTGAAGATTGTGACTCTCCAACTCTCAGATTCCATTCATGGTCTGTATATCAGTTCTGTGAGAGGAAATTACTAATAATAATTACCTAAAGAGAGATAATTACAAATTTCTTTCTAAGTATTTATGTTTATACCCTTAAGCAAAAACTATTCTCAACAACAATGAGAGATACTTCTATTTACATTGAACAGCAAATATTGATTTATGGCTGCCTGGGATGCTGAGAATAAGTGTTAGATAAGGTCTGAGGCCTAAACAAGGCTTTGTACTACTATACCTTCTAAGGCTCAAGAAACATTGCAGATGGGGACAGATGGAATGTAAGAGGTGGAAGTTAGGGAGAAAGCAGTGGATGTATAGCACGATCATTGTAAAAAGAAGCTGTGGCTAAATGGAGCCATTTCAAGAGGCACACTGTTAATCAAGGGTAGTATAGCAGTTCATGGGACAAACAACTCTTACTGCTGACCTACAGACAAAGAAATTTTAAATAAGCTTCAGCAACTCTTGAACATTAGGACAAGAAGACTAGTGTTAGAGAAAATGTTGAATTATTATCTCATTTATATGAAAAACAGGTAAGTTTTCCTATCAAAGCACTAATATGTGCTTCCAAAATAATTGTCCATTTTATTGGAAAAATCGAAAAAAAAACCAATACAGAGTAAAGCATAAACATATATATATTGTGTGTATCTCTGTGTTGTACTGCTTGTCTATATACAAGTTGCTCTGCAATCAATCCCAGAACAACAAACATAGATATGGAGTACATTATAAGGGACAAGTAAAAATGAATGGAAAGAACATATTTTCAGTAGAACCATTCTATTCTCCAGTCTACCATTTGCCAACAATAAGACTTATCTCCCCACCAAGAATCTGCCCAAGGCTTTCTTTACATCTTTGTTCCTCAAACTATATATTAATGGGTTCAGCATAGGGATGACTATGGTATAGAACACAGAAGACACCTTCTCTTGCTCTAGAGAGGTACTTGAAGAAGGCTTAAGATACATAAAGGTGATAGACCCAAAGAAGATTCCCACAGCCATGAGGTGAGAGCTGCAGGTTCCAAAGGCTTTGGACCGGCCCTCTGATGACCTGATGTGAAGGATGCTGCAGAAGATGAAGATATAGGAGACAGCAACAGCTATGGTGGGCACCAAAGTGTTGATCCCTCCAATGACAAATATGAGAAGCTCGTTGAGATGTGTGTTAGAGCAGGAGAGGTTGAGAAGGGGAAGAACATCACAGAAGTAATGGCGTATGATGTGGGATTTGCAGAAGCTCAGCTTCATCAGAGCACTTGTGTGTGCAATGGCACACAAAAGGCCTAGGATGAAGGCAACCAGAACTAATAGTGAACAGAGTCTTGAGGACATGATCACATTATAAAGCAATAGTCTGCAGATGGCCACATAGCGATCATATGCCATAGCAGTCAGGAGGTAACCCTCAGCCACCACAAAGATCACAAACAAAAAGAACTGAGACACACACTCAGAATAGAGGATCAAGTTTTTCTTCCCAAGAAAGTTCACCAGCATTTTGGGTGTAATGACAGTGGAATAGCAGAGATCAACAAAGGATAAGCTGCTGAGGAAATAATACATGGGGGTGTGCAGCAGTGGGCTGACAGTGATGAGCAGGATCATGCCCAGGTTCCCCATGACTGTTACCACATAGATTCCCAGGAACAGGAGGAAAAGGGGCAGCAGGAGCTCTGGCTGCTGTGTTAATCCCACCAACACAAACACAGCTGCAGTAGAATGATTCCCCATTCTCATTCTGTAAAGATTTCTGTGAAAATAGAAAATAAGACTTTAGTATACTATGATACCACCATGAACTTGCCTGATCTCAAATGTAACTAAAAATTACATTATAGAATGCCTTACTTCTCTTCCCAATGAAACCGAAGCTTCAAAGAGAGATTAGAGATAATCAATGTATTGTTTTCATCTATGTTTCATGGACCTCTAATATATCTCCTTTCGTGTTCTAAGTCAATTGTGATTTTAGATCACAAAATGAACTTCTTCCTCACTGACATAGAAACATTTGCCTTTTGGACTTAGCATCAAAATAAAAATTTTGTTGTATGGAGAGAAGGAAGTGTTTGCTGACAGGTGAAGAGAGGAAATGCTGTGTGTGTTTGCTCATGCATTTAACATCACAACTCAAGGAGCTGAGACAGAGGATTGATGTTACTTTAGGAACAGTTTGGCTGCATAGGGTATAGCATTAACTTGGTTTATAGTGTTAAAGTCTTTCTGGAAATAAAAGCTAAGTGATCCAACAAACAAAAGTTCAATATATAAATCAAGCAAGAATAAAATGTAGACACAATTGTTGAAAATTTTAAAACTGGGTCTCTGGTTGGCTTCTTTATATATAGATATCTTCAAAATACCCACAAACAAGGAACGGATGATTCCTCAGCACCACTGCATTGAAAATAGATTTTATGCTCAGCTGTGCAAAAGGTAGGTATGTTCATGTACAAAAATAATTGAGTCACTCCAAGAGGGAAAATTACTCTAAACTGGAGTACCCAAGTAAAATCTCCTGGATCCCTAAAATGTTGGTGAAGCCTGAAAACACAGCTGTTTCCTTGTTTCACTCTGGTGAAACACAGCCTCCTGTGATATACCCCAAGGTTATCAAGGAGAGTTTCCTCCCACTCAACTGTTCTCAACAGTGTCAGCTGCTTAGTACCCTAGTCACAAGCAAAGAAGCCATCACTTATAACCCTTAAAACTAATAGACAATCATTATAAGACAGGAACATTTGCTGTTAAACATACTAGGAAGAATTCTATTACTACAAACTGATACCTTCTAGTAATTGATTTCCACCAAACTCTTGACCTTGGATATGAACATATAATATCATATGCTACATTTCTTCCCTCAAGAAATATTCAAAATCTAGTGCTTCCACGGTTTTTTAGCACAAAATGTTTTTGGACTGAGCCATATTGTATAACAGAGTGTATTGTTGGATTACAGTTAGAAAACACAGCTAGAGATAACAATCAACTCTCTTAAATCCCTCTTCTTTGCCTCCCTCTTTCCTCCTTCTTTCTTCCCACACATTCCAGGTGGTTCCCATGCACTTTATCTACTTTATGACCTTGAATTCCTTAAAACTCTTGAAGGTTTATGTATTTCTCATGTAGAAATGAAGATTTGGATAATTTAAGATTAGATTCAGGGTTTGAGCTCAGGTTCTAGAACAATCCTTTCACCAGTTTATACTAGAAATGATTGATATTTTCCTGAAATTAGTCATCTAAATCATTACAAAACTGAAATGCGAGAGACTGCCAATGTGAATTATTTCAGGCATCAAAAGACGGTTCAGATTTCTAAAGCTTCTTATAACGGGGAATTCTAGATGATATCCAAGAGAGGTATGATGTCCCCTTGCAGTGAGTGACCTGAGAATGGAGCTCATCTTAGACAGTTTAACACAGCAAGAGAACTATTGCAATGATGAATACTTTGTCCCAGAATTTTATCGAAGTTGGAGAAAATAGGATTGGGGAAAAGAGACATAGAGGTCCTTAAGGAAATTAAAAACTTCAGAGTCATGGAAACAGCAATGAAGTTTTCTGTACCACAGCTGGTTAAATTTGGACTCAGAATCATTCCTTCAGATTGTGAGACATAGTCATAATAATCTATAATAAACTAACAAATGATGACAGGAAAAGAGACAGGAAGACTTTATCTACTGGAGAGAATCCTGAAAAAATACTTCCAGGTAAAGCTGAGGTATTGCATGTGAGTGAATATGGTTTATATGCCAACTGTTCCTCTAACAGACTGTTGCCATAAATGAAACTGGGCACTTACCTAGTTCCTGCACATAAATCAAAGATTTTAGAAATTGCTTGGTTTCTTTTTCATGTAACAGATGATTATTCATCTAATAGAACAGACTCTCAGTATCCTGAAGATCGCCTCTATTTTGCCAGGACCCATTAGCATGAATGTACTGTGATGTGGAGCTTTTATGTGATGCTTCTGGGACTTCGTACTTATTAGGAATAGAAAACATTCACATGTACAAAAATCCCCTAAAGTCCCTAGCATTTAAGAACAGCTTGTAAGAATGACTTCTGGGGTTTCTGTTAACATCTGTCCCAAGAGTAATGATGGCTGGAAAGAAAGTCCTTATTACGTATTCACAAGTTTTCTATGATGATGCAAAATTAAGGCAGTTGTCAGTTGCTGTTTTCGGACTCAGATGTTATTGATTTTTTTAATAAGTAAAGAAATTTCTTTTGTTTGCTTTTGAGTAACTAAAAATAGAACAGAATCAACAAAAATACAGTTTACATTTTGAGAGCCCTTGAGAGATGGCACCCTAGGAGTCATTCCCACATGGTTGGCTTGGACACATGCAAGCTCTTCCCTAGGGTCAAGTCCAGACACTGTGCTTTTGAAGATTTTCCTTCAACATCACATTTAGAGAATTGTCACTCCACCATTAGACACAGATACCCTACACTTTCACACTTTCCTCCTCTCTTATATTTTTTGATAGTTTTGTTGTTGTTGTTTTTGAAGTAGAATCTTGCCGTGTAGCCCAAGGACTCAAATTTAGAATTCTATGGCTCAGTATCCAAGTGCTTGAATCACACAGAGTCTCAACTTCTTTGTTTTCTTTTTAAATTTCATTTGTTGAAAATATATTTTTCTCGTATAATATACCCTGTTATGATTTCATTTTCCCCTACTCCTCACAGCTTCTCCCCATTTTCCCATGATGGGACACACATAACAAATACTGAAATCAAACCATGGAGTTTCCTTGTGCATATGTTGGTTTCATTTCAAACAAAACCCCTTTATATTATAGGAGCAGATCTACATGGAGAATTGGCTGTCCTTCAAGAGTTTACCTCCTTTCGCATGTCTGCTTCCTTTTACTTAGCAAAGTATGTAAGAAAATGAAGTGTTTTCTGAGTAACAACTTAATTTTAATCTTTGGTAAATCAAGTTCACCAGGACCACAGTCCAACCCAGTAAAAACTAAGGTCTCCAATTACACAATTCATGTTTTTTTCTCCTTGCACATTACATGTGTTTCCATATGCTTCACTTATATTATGACATTAAATTCTTAAAAAAAAAAAAGAGCTATGCATTTGTTATGTAAAAATCCAGAATCGAATTATTTGAGTGTATTTGAGATTTGAGTCCTGGGTATATGTCTCCAGAACAATTATTTCACAAAATTATATAAGTCATGGCTGATATTTTACTGACATTTGTCTTCTAAATCATGACAAACCTGAGAGGATGAGTGATTGCCAATGTGAGTCATTTCAGCTGTCAAAGGATACCCCAGATTTGTAAAGTTTCCCATAATGAGAAATTATAGAGGATGGACAAGAGTCCCTTATAGTCAACTACCTGAGAATGGAGCTCATCCTAGACAACTTAACACATCTAAAGAATAATTGCAGCAATGAACACTCTGTCCCAGAATTTTATCTAATTTGGCGAAAATCTGTTTGGGGGAAAACAGAAAAGGGAAAATAGATGTTTCTGGCTTTAAAGAGGCTTATCAAAAGTGATATTAAATATTTTTGGAAAAGGTTAAAGATCATTCCAAAGCATCTCCCAAAGGAAAGAATGCCTTTTGTGAACAACTTTGAGGTACATGTTCTATACTACAGTCTCAAGATTCTGTGAAGACAAAGAACAAAAGAAACAAACAGATGCTCGGGATTTCAAATGAGCCTTTCCATGTTATTCAACAGTCAGAGTGAACATGTGTGTATTGAAATCACTGAATAATCCAGATGGAAATAAAGCTGTCGAATTTTATAACCCCGGTATTCCCCATATCTTTAGGAAAACAAAATGGCAAATTAGATTAAGAAGCTAAGATTGTGGATAGATTCAGATTCAGTAGAGGCTTAACTTTAAAGAGTAACTTCATTACTGACTCTTTGGACAAGTCATTGAATAAGTTTTAATGTGAAGTAAGAATGAGAATACAACTTTCTAAGAATCCCTAAGAACAATCAATGCCAGCAATGTAATTACTCAGCATATAAAACAGTAATCAATATTTTCAATATTTCAGTAAAACTTGAACATGGTCATACAATGGGGAGAGGTGAAAATACACCAACTTGAAATGGGGACTATAGATTTGTGTATTTCTTCTTCATCCTAAAGTCTTATCTAAATGAGAATGATGAAAATATATTAACATTTTAGACTATTTGGATTTTAAACATTACATAATTTTGGAAGTTCAGAGTAAGATGAGAAGTACCAAGGAGTAATCTGGAGGCCTGAGGAATATTGTCACGTTGGACAACCTTTATTTCACAAGGTGTACTCTGACTAGAGCTTTGGATACCTGGAGGAAACAAAGAAGGACTGTTTGGAGTGGATGAATTAATGGTCTCTCTCTTCATGGTCTGAGATGACGGCTTCACCATTAAGGAGGCAGAAATTTATGTTTAGCAAGGGATGATGTATTTAAGGTTGACTTTACCCTTGCTTGTTTTCTCTGGGAGGTATCTGTAGGTTAATGAGCATGATACAGAGGCACTAGTCAACACATTCTACAGAGGTGCTTAAGGAATCAAAAGCTTCAGAGTCATGGAAACTCCAGTGAGGTTCTCTGTATCACAGCTGGTTAAATTTGGACTCAGAATCATTTCTTCAGATTGTGTGACATAGTTATAAAATAGTAACAATAAATGATGACAGGAAAAGAGACAGGGAGATGTTATCTACTGGAGAGGACACTGAAACAAATACTTCTAGGTAAAGCTGAGATATTGCATGTCAGGGAATATGGTTTGTATGCCAACTGTTCCTCTAACAGACTGTTGTCATGAATGAAATTGGGCACTTACCTAGGAACTTCACAGAATGTAGTTATTAGAATTTGCTTCGTTTTTTCATGTAACAGATAATTATGTAACAAATGCCTCCTGCTTTCATACACACATTAGTGTCAAGGGCTGAAATTATATTTTTTGGTTCAAGTGAATTATTCATATTCATCTAATAGAGCAAACTATTGATGAACCAAAACACCCACATTTCAAGCAAGTCCCTCACCCTAGATTGAAATAGGCCTGAGTTTCAAAATTCTTAGAGCTGCTAACATAGGTTCCAGGAACTCAAAAGTACAAAGTCAGGATGTTTGAAGGACTTTCTGGTAGCAACTGATTAACCACAGAATGCCCCAATGCTGGAGATAGTCTATAAAGTTTGACAAACAACCAGTCAAAATTATAAAGTAAGATAACACAAAAATTTTGGAAAGCCTCTAAAACTTGAGCCAATCAGAATTGTACTTATACTAGCTCCCGTAACTGATGTCACCTTGTGATTTTTGCCTTTAAAACTGAGCTTGCCGAGGGGTGGGCCCCTTCTCTAGCCTCTACTACAGTATTGTGCTCCATGAGGTCCCTGCTGTGCTGCTTGAACTGCACCAATAAACCTTGCTTTTTCATTTCAGTGAGTTCTTGTCTTTGGTGGGTTTCTTTGAGGGTCTTGTGCCCAGGGCACAATACTATCAGTCTCCTGATGCAGATACTCTCTAGCTTCCCAGAACCCATTAGCATGAGTGTGGTATGATGTGGAGCCTTTATGTGATGCTTCTGAGATTTTGTACTTATTTGGAGTAGAAAATACTCACATGTACACAAATCCCCTAATGTTTCCAGCATTAAAAACAGCCTGTAAGAATGACTTCTGGCTATTGTAAAGGGCGATATTTCTCTGATTTCTTTCTTAGCCTGTTTGTCATTTGTATATAGGAGGGCTACTGATTTTTTTAGTTAATCTTGTATCCTGATACATTACTGAAGGTGTTTGTAAGCTGTATGAGTTCCTTGATCAAAGTTTTGGGGTCACTTATGCATACTATCATGTCATCTGCAAATAGTGAAAGCTTGACTTCTTCCTTTCCAACTTGTATGCCCTTGATCTCCTTATGTTGTCTTATTGCTCTAGCTAAGAACTTCAAGTTCTATATTGAATAAACATGAGGAGAGTGGACAGCCTTGTCTTGTTCCTGATTTTGGTGAAATAGCTTTGAGTGTCTCTCCATTTAATTTGATTTTGGCTGCTGGTTTGCTGCAAATTGCCTTTATTGTGTTTAGGTATGTTCCCTGTATTCCTGATCTCTCCAAGACTTTTAGGGTGGAAGGGTGTTGGGTTTTGTTGAAGGCCATTTCAGCATCTAATAAGATGATTATGTGTTTTTTTTTTCTTCCAGTTTGTTTATATGGTGGCTTACATTGGCAGATTTTCGTATGTTGAACCATCCTTGCATCTGTGGGATAAAGACTACTTGATCATGGTGGATAATGTTTTTGATGTGTTCTGAGTAAGGTGACCCTGACTCAGAAGGACAAACACTGTCTGTACCCACTCATAAGTGGATACTAGATATAAAGCAAAGGATAATCAGGCAACAACCCACAACTTCAGAGAAGCTAACTAACAGGGAAGACCCAAAGAGAGACTCACGGACCATGCTGGGAAGGGAAAATAGATGAGATCTCCATGAATAAACTGGGTATGAGGGGTAGGAAATGGAGGGTAGGGGATAGGGGATGAGAGCATGAGGGAATGGGGTGGTTGAACTGGAACAGAGAGGGAGGGGGAATGCAATGAAAGATACCATGATAGAGAGAGACATCATGAAGATAGAGAAAAACTCAGTGCTAAGTGAAGTTTCCAGGAATCCCCAAGGGTGACCCGGTAGCACGAATTGTTAGAAGGTCTTAATAAAAACAAACCTGAAGCCAGGTATTGGGGTGAATGCTGGAAGATCAGAGAAACAGAACAAGCCACAGCCACCTCACCTTGCCAGTTCCTCAGCTGATCCTGTTTCCTCAGACTAGAAGTCTTTGAGTTCTTATCCAAATGGATCTCAGCTGAATTGCTGCTCAAAAAACCTAAAAGCTTAACCAGACTCTAGTTCCTGGTTTTTACACCTTATATACCTTTCTGCTTCTCACCAACACTTCCTAGTATTAAAGGTATATGTCACCATGCCTGGCTATTTCCAGTGTGGCTTTGAACTCACAGAGATCCAGATGGATCTCTGCTTCCAGAATGCTAGAGTTAAAGGTGTGTGTGTGCCACCATTTTCTGGCCTCTATGTCTATCTAGTGGCTGTTCTGTTCTCTGACCCCAGATAAGTTTATTAAGGTGCACAATATATTGGGGAACACAATATCACTACATGACTCCAGCTTGGGCTACTAGCAATAGTGGAGAAGATGCCTGAACTGAACTGTCTTGCCCCAGCAATCAGACCAGTGAATACCCTAACTGTCATCACAGAACATTTCTCCAATGACTGATGCAAGCCGATGCAGAGAACCATAGCCAGTCACTAGACAGAGCTCCAGTAGCCCAGTCAAAGAGAGAAGAGGGATTCTATGAACAAGTGCATCAGGACCATGATGGGGAAACATGCAGGGATGAACAAACCAAACTAGAGGGAACTCAGGAAAGTGAGATCAATGGCTGCGGAACCTACATGGGACTGGACTAGGCCCTTTGCATGGGGAGACAGTTGTGTAGCTTGATCTGCTTGGGAGGCCCCCTGGCCATAGGATCAGAATCCATTCTTGGTGCATGAGCAGGCTTTGTGGAGCTGACTACCTATGATGGGACACTTCCTGCAGACTTGAGGCAGGGGGAAGGGCTTGGATTTGCATCTACTGAATGTGCCTCCACATGGGAGGCCTTGCCTTCTTGTGGGAGGGATTGGGGGATGGGGAAGAAGGAAGAGGGGAATCTTTAGTGTGTAAAATGAATGAAAAAATTTTCTTAATAAAAACAAAAACAGAGAAGGCCAGTTTTCAAAAAAAAAAAGAACGACGTCTGTGACTCAAGTTGGCATCTGTCCCAGGAGTAATCATGGTTGGAAAGAAGATCATATTATGTAGGAATAATGCACAAGTTATCTAGGGAGATGCAAAATTAAGTCAGATGTCAATTGCTGGTTCTTGACTAAGATTTTATTTTATTTTTTATACATGAAGGAATTTCTTTTTGTTGGCTTTGAATAACATAAGCAAAACAAAAGAAAACTGTTGACAGTTTATTTGACCAACCTTGAGAGAGGAGCTTCGTTCATAAGAAGGAAGTAAACAAGGTCTTAGGCACTCAAGGGATCATTACAGTATAATTGAGGCAGAAACACACAGGTTCTCCCACAGTTTCAAGAGCAGATACCCTGAGATTTCGAAGATTTTTCCTTCAACAATATTCTGCTATTCTACAGAAAATTCTTGTTACCTCATTCTCTCATTTGTAGCTTGTTGTGGTTGTTGTTGAGGAAGAATCTTGTTGTGTAGCCTGAGGACTCAGCTTTAAAATTATCTTTCCTCAGCATCCAAGTGCTGGGATCACACACGGGCCTGATTGCTTTTGTTCTTTTTGTTAATTTCACTTACTGAAAAAATATTTTTTCCATATAATAGATTCTGTAGCGTTTCCCTTCCCTCTATTCCTAACACTTCCTTCTCATCTCCCCTCCCATCTGAATTCATCCCCTTGCTGTCTATCATTAGAAAACAGACAGGCTTCTAAGGGATGACAATAACAGAAAATAAGATTTAGAAAGTCAAATAAGACAAATTAAATAGAAGGAAAAGAGCCCAAGAAAGTGATCAGGAAACAGAGAAGAGATGCAGAGACCCACTCATTTACATACTCAGGAATCTCAGAAAAACACTAAACTGGAAGCCATAGTATATATGCAAAGGACCTGTATATGTGCATGATATAAATTAAAAACTAAGTTTAAAATCCCTGACACTTTACAAGACAAGATGCCCAAAGATATAATTGAGTTCATTTTCTGTTGACATCTACTGCTGGGAAAGAGGCCAGTCTTTAAGAGTAGTTTGTTTCCCAGTGAGACTCCCTTACCAAAACCAAAGTTTCATTTTTAAATGGTTATCAACTGGAGACAGCTTCTAGGTTAGGGATGGGGCATGTGTCCATTTCTCCTTTTAGCTCTAGGATACCATCTGTTTCAGACTCTAACAGGCCTTGTGCATGCTGCCTCATTCTCCATGAGTTCATTTGTGAGGCCTCCTTACCTAAGAGTTCTCCATCCTCTCTGGCTTGTCTAATGCTTTCTTAATACAGTGTTTTATTCAGTGTGAATAGACATTTATAGATAAAGTTTTTTCTTAGGGACCTTGGAGAAATCTTCAGCCTTAAGGATCTTTTGTTTTTAAGAAACCTGATTAAATTTAACCACAGTAACCATGTCCTTTTTCATTTGAAACACAATATGATGAGGGTGGAAAACTGCAACAAGAGGACTCAAGGAACATAGGAAGAATGAGAAACAACAGATGACAGATAATCTGCAGAAAACATTTTCAGTTTTTCTCAATACAAAAGGTGTAGGTGTAGAATATGCTTTCATATTGAAGATAGCAAACAAACTCCTCCCATGTACCTGCCCCTGGAGATTCATCCCAGAGTCCAAAAGAGATGATACAAATGGCTGGGATTCTAATGTGAGGGATATCAATTGAATCTATACATGATGTGCTCTTTTAGTCTGTTCACTCTATGGTTCTGTGCAAGATAATTCTCAGCCTCAGCCTTTCTCTTGCCTGACTTCTCACATTTCTAACCAGAGACTCCTTGCAATCCTGAGAAAAGCTTGAAAACCCCCAAGGCCATAGCGTACTCCTAGAAGCAACAGTAAGAAGCAGAGCCATTGCAATGGTGATGAAAGGATCCATGTCTCAGGACCAGAGGGAGGAGGCTCAGTGCCGAGTTATACAAACTCTGAGAAACATTTTCTCAGCAGACTTGGCAAGTGAAGCATTGGCAGGCTTTTCTTGGGGTGTTTTGTGCTAGTAGCCTTGGTAGACACCTGCAACTCTGACCCTGTGCATAACTGTGGAATTTTAAACTAATGATTGATATACAAAGGCCTTTAGTCTAGTTTGAACTTGCTCTGAGGTAAAATTGAACTAAATGAACTGCAGTTTGTGTTAGACTGAAGAGAGATTATTATTTTCTGTGTTCGTCTGAGCAAAAGGAACAATGCAGGCTTTAAGTGTCTGTGGTCTCATGGGAAAATGAATCTGGCTATGAAACCTATCCTAGTGTATTTTCTATATATCAAAATTATACAGTTAAATGAAAAACCATCTTCCAGACCACACACAGATACATGTACCCATAAGATTGAGATGTAATCATAAGAGTACATATATATATGTGTATATATATATATATATATATATATATATATACACATATATATACACATATTCATATATTATGAAAATGCATGGTAATAGGAAGATTCATAGCTGTTATTGCATAAGCAGTTTACAAAAAATAGCCAATTCATTAAAAAAGTAGTAATTCCAAAACACCTTATATCATGGTTGCCTCCACCAGAACCCTTGGTTCTGATAGGCTGACCTTCTGAACACTACTTGTCACCTGCTATATACTCCCATGGCCTTTTGCTAAAAGCAGTTCTCAATAAGCAGTTCTTAATAGACATTAAGGCTTTTTTTATACATTTCCCATTTCTATGCCATCATGTAGTATATTCAGTCATATTTCTCCCATTACTGCAACACATTTTCTCTACACACAGCTTATATTATGATATGCAATGTGATGAAAATCACTCTTCATAAGGAAGTATTGACAAAATGGCCTTAAACTCTGTAATGAAATTTTACAGTTGTTGCAAAGATTTCCTTATATGCGGTGGCTTAAATTTACAGGAACTTCTTAAGCAACAAATCTAGAGACATATTTAAAAATAAATTTAATAGGTCCAAACTGGTGTTTGGACTGCACTTCACTCTTCCTACTTAACAAGAGAAGAGATATAAAAGGCCGGGCAGTTGTGGCTCACGCCTTTAATTACAGCACTCAGGAGACAGAGCCAGGCAGATCTCTGTGAGTTCAAGGTCAGCCTGGTCTACCAAGTGAGTTCTAGGAAAGAAGCAAAGCTGCACAGAGAAACCCTGTCTGGAAAAAACGAAAGAGAGGGAGAGAGGGAGAGGGTGAGAGGGAGAGAGAGAGAGAGGGAGAGAGAGAGAGAGAGAGAGAGAGAGAGAGAGAGAGAGAGAGAGAGAGAGAGAGATACAGATACAAATAGCTCTGAGCTGGGATGTCTTGCTGTGTGTTTGCATCACTGCAGCCTCTATCTGGTGGCAATAAAGGGACAAGCATGTATATGAGTGATTTCATGTACACAACACTCAGGAAGACATTTCTTCACACATAGCAAAGATATTTTACTTTACAGCCAGTGAGAGTAGTATTATAATCAAAATATTATAATGTGTTCCAACCTTTCCTCTTCCATCAATTTCTATTCCATTTCAACATTTACAAGGATTCACTATCCATCAGTAAATTATATTACTTGATAATGCACAAACATGCCTCAGATATTCTCAAACATAAAATAATCATTTCTCAAACAATAAGGACTTTTCTCTGGAGGAAAGAAAAAATACATAGAAATGATGAGAACTTCTCATTTTCATTATTTTTTCATCTCCCAATTTTAGGATGACTGCCTTCCCCCAACCACCTTTTTCAATGCATTCTTTACATCCTTGTTTCTCAGACTGTATATTAGGGGATTCAGCATTGGGATCACTGTGGTATAGAACACAGAGGACACTTTCTCCTCTTCCATATTATTACTGGAAGGTGGCTTGAAATACATGAATGTTATAGACCCAAAGAAGATTCCCACAGCCATAATATGGGAGCTACAGGTACCAAAGGCTTTGGAACGTCCTTCAGTGGAGCTGATGCGAAGAATACTATTTAGGATGAAAGCATAAGAGATGATGACAGCCAGTGTAGGAGCTAGGGTATTAATTCCACCAATAATAAATAGCAGTATCTCATTGATATGGGTACTGGAACAAGACAGAGACAACAAGGGCAGAATGTCACAAAAATAATGGCTGACAAGATGAGACCCACAAAAGGACAACATTGTCATGCGTGTGGTATGGACAGTAGCCCCAAAGAAACCCAGTGAGTACACCACAGCCATCATTATGGAACAGACCCTTTGGGACATGACAGTGTTGTAAAGCAGTGGGCTGCAGATGGCAACATAGCGGTCATAGGCCATGGCTGTCAGGAGGTAGCCTTCTGCAATGACAAAAATGAGGAAGAAATAAAGCTGAGTCATGCACTCCAAAAAGGATATGACGTTCTTCTCAGATACAAAGTTCACCAACATCTTTGGTGTAATGACAGAGGAGTAGCAGAGGTCAATGAAGGATAAATGACTAAGAAAATAATACATTGGAGAGTGAAGTTGAGAACTGATGGTGATTAGAATGATCATGCCCAAGTTTCCCACCACTGTGATAATATATATTACAAGAAAGAGTAGGAACAGTGGGACCTGAAGCTCTGGGCGTTTTGTTAACCCTTCAAGGATGAAGTCATTCACTGAAGAATCGTTCATTGTAGCCAGTACTTATAAAATATTATCTATAAGGAGAATGGAGAGAAAAGGTTGATGGTCACTATTGATTGCTGATTCTTATTGATGGATTGCATCTCTGATAACCTCATTTCCCCAATACCTTTGTGTACTTCATAAACAGTTTTAAAAATTACTTCTTTTACTTTGTGAAATTAAAATATAATGACAGAGTTTTCCTTTCCCTTAACTATGTAAGTACTTCAGATAACAATAAGCACAAAGTCAGACCAATTATTGTGTTTGTATAATTAATATAAGACTACCTATTCTTTTCATCTGAGTACATGCCAAAGGAACCATCAACTTTGTGAAATTTTAGTTTCCATTATAGCTTATATAATCTAAACATAATCCCTTTCAATTTCTCAATGCTTTATATGAGTCAACATCACAGTCACTACACATGAGAGCACCCACACAATAAAAAGTGAATCTCTAAAGCTGGAAGCACAGACACAGTTAAAGAGAGTCTGGGTTTAAAATAAAAGCTTATAGAAATTGCTCTATTCACCCTAGACTTGCAATCTTTCACATCCCTTCTCAGAAGAGAAAGCTAGACTAGATTAAGACATTCTCCTTAGTATGGATGTAAGAAAGAGAAATATGCTACTATTGTTTGACCGTTCAAGTATAGCTGAGGCCAGCACTGTCCTTGAAAGAGCAAAGTAGAGCTGACTTCCAGGTGTCATATCTAAAACACCAATAAATCAATGTTTCCTTCATGGACTTTTATTCCTCACACCATTTGAAGCAAACTTCTCACTGACCTTTCTTTCTAATAGATTAGATTAGAACTGCATGTTTTCTTGATTTTTGTTTAGTATCTCCTAAAGTTCAAATACAGTTGAATTACATGCTTTCTAAAAGTTTATGTTGATAATTTTTATTGAGTAATTTTTTGCTGAAACAGTCCTTGCAGACTGTAGAGATGGCACAGCAGTTAAAAGTGCAGACTACTCTTCCAGAGGACTGAGTTCATTTCTCAGTCCCCAACTGCATGCTTACAACCATTTACAAGTGGAGTCCCAGAGTTTCATCTTTTGGCCTCTGCAGGCACCAGGCATGGAAATGATGTATTCACATACACACAGACAAAACATCAAAGCACATCAAATAACTGTAATAAGATAAAATGTTTCTAAATTTATGAAAGGAGGAAATACTTCAGGAAATTTATGTGGCCTTGAATTACATATTATTTTTTGAAAAAGAGACAAATAAATTGAGAAAACTTTCATGTTTATAATAAATAAACTACCTTTATTTTGTAGGAAAAGCATTCTTATGGAAAAAAGAGTAAAGAAAATTGTTTCAGTATGTTTTTGAAATCCTTCTACAAATTATTAAAATTATTCAGTGTATTCTGTGTATTTTAGAGCAAGATTTGATGAGATATCATTGCACTTGATACAATACGATATTATCTTCAAGAATAGAGTAACAAATCTGATTCATGGAAAAAAAAAAAGTGATTCTCTAGCCTGAGCTGCATAGCAAAGGCCTGTCCCAGAAAACAAAACAAAATGGACCATACTTTTAGAATAATTTCAGAGTTACTAAGGTATTCAGTCCTGTTCAGAGTGAAGTATCTTCAGATGGATGCTCTGAACTTGATCAGTTAACCATATGAATGAGATGAGAGATTTTTAATTTATACCGACAGAAAGGCCATTACACTATGCAGCACAGCAGAAAGAGGCTGACAGCAGTTTGTGGCATTTAATAGGCAACACAGTTTTGATTAGGTGCAAACATTACTGGCTGGATTTCCAGATAAACTACAGATGATTTTGAGGTTTCAATTGCTCATCTGATGGAGCAAACAAACCCCATTGCTGTATGTTTGGGCAGAGCCCAATAGAAGATGAGCAGGACCATCTCACTTATCTGGAGATGCTTATTTTGTGAGTTAAAACCTCAGGGTGAGAAAACAGTATCAGGAAATAGCTATACAAAACCAATATAGAGATCATAACATCCATGTACTAAGATCCATTCTCTTATCCACTCATGCTCATTTACTTTTACCATCCTGCTTTCTTAGGAAATAGTTTTGTTGCAAATGCAAGAGGTCAAAATAAAAGAGCAAACATAGAAAGATTTAGGGAGACATGTGAAAGCCCTTAGTCCCAGCTGAGTATTTTAAGAAGAGGAGTTTAAACCCAATGAAAGGGGGCTACCAAATCATTTGAAAAATCATAAGTCCTCCTAGTGCAAATTTATCTAGATCTCAGATAATTTGGTAGTGATAGAGTCCACAGAGATATTTCCAAATAGTTCTTGTAAATATAATTTATAAAAGTGTGTTTTGCCGGGCGTTGGTTGCACATGCCTTTAATCCCAGCACTCGGGAGGAAGAGGCAGGCAGATCTCTGTGAGTTCGAGGCCAGCCTGGTCTACAAAGTGAGTTCCAGGAAAGGTGCAAAGCTACACAGAGAAACCCTGCCTTGAAAAATGCCCCCCCAAAAATGTGTTTTAACATTGACATCTCAAAGAGGTAAGAAAACCTGGCACAATATTTAAACTTCCTACCTAAGTAAACCATAGTGGAAGTCACAGAGGAGCAAAGATAAGATATTATATGCAATCTTTGACTGATAATAAAATATTATATACAATGGAAGTGAAAATGAGCAACTTCCAATTGCATAAGACATGTGCTCTCTGTAGGCAGAGAATGAGATATTGATTTTTTGGCTCTTATCTTTTCCTCTCCTTGTTCTGGCACCCCCAATTCTACTGTCTTTGTAATTCAATAATATGCAATGGTATTAGATAGATCACTGGTCTGCTGCAATTCTTGATATGCATAAGTATCCCAGAATAGTAATATTCAATATATAAGAAGACAGATGCTCACAAGGTCTATTAAGCTATCTATGAAATAATCAGCATTTAAATATGTGTGTGTGTGTGTGTGTGTGTGTGTGTGTGTGTGTGGAGAGAGAGAGTGAGAGAGAGAAAGAGAGAGAGATAGATAAATAAATAGATAGATGATAGATAGTTAGATAGAAAGAGGCAGACAGATAGAGAGCTAGATAAAGACAGAAAGTGAGAGAGATGAAATATGTGTCTAAAGTGGAAATAAAAGTTGCTGTTTTGCTTATCTGTTTAACATAAAATATGGAAATATTTTGTATAAAGCCTTCACTTTTAAATGTATGATTAGAGCAGTGTACAATCAGGCAGACAATGAGCAAATGACAATATTTTAAATCCATCATTTCAGTTTTCTATGCTATGATTTTAGAGCTGTTGGTTTTTTATGTGATGGTTGTGTTTGTAGTCACATAAACAGTAAGTGAATATAATTTAAAAAACAAATGCTATATCACAAACGATATAGTGTAATGTTAAGTATTTTAACATCACTGTGGAAATATTCTTCATGGTTTCTAATTTTGGGTTACTTCATTTTAATCATTAACTACATATTAATTATCGCAGTAGTAAATATATTGTGTGGTATTCCTTTTAGAGAATTAAATCAGACTATGTAGGTTTTAATTTAATTTTCAAAGTATGTTATGTTAAGTGTTATGGTTAGTAAGATGAATCAACAGTATGGATGAACAAATTATTGTTAAAACAATTTGAACAGTACCACTTAGATATAATTCAAAATTTATTCACCCTTCTGAGAAATTTGAATCTACTTACCTTAAGATGTTTGCTTCAAACACAGAGATCTTACATTATTTAGAAATGTTGATCTTGGATTTAGAAATACACATGGAATTCATTCCCAAAGGTGCACAAACTCTCAGAAGATTTGGCCCCTGTGCAATCCACAATTAATAAAGAAAGCAAACAAGGGTTTTAATGATCTCAGTAACATTTCACTACCTCAGGGACTGAACACTATCAACACAACTCAGTAATATATTCCATGCTGTCTTCCTATATTACTCTACAATTTACCAATTTTATTTAATTATTTATCTGTCTAATTATTTATTTTGTTGTTATCTGGTTTTTACTCTAGTAGATGTCAGTCTTAAAGGGATTTACTCTCCCAGGAATAATAGATTTTCCTATCCACTAGTATATATGTTTCTATCACAGCATCTGTGCCTCAACTACTATTGCTAAAAAACTAAATGTAATTAGAACGTCCTTTCCTGTGAGATATGAATTTATTTCCACAGGAATTTTATTAGTTTAAACTACTTGTTCAAATCCTCACTTTCTGTTTTATGACCTAGATCCATATGATCCTTAACATTGTGTAAAAGCACTGACTACTCAAAACATGTGAGATCTTTCTCCTAGTATCCCTTTCTCATATTTTCTTACTTGGTTGAAACAAAATATATTCTGAGCCAGGATGTTATTGTTTGCCAAGCTCACCTGAAACTCATGATATTCCTTGCCCATCCTCCAAAGAAAGCATGCAGCTCCATACTTAGCTTCAATTTAAAACATTAATTAGTTCTTTGAGACTGGTTTGTTCATAATCAGACCCCTAAAAATCTTTTGAGATGAACCCCTCATTTCCTATTGATATAACTTTGTGTCAGTTTCATCCATTTCTCTGTCTATCTGTCTATCTATCTATCTATCTATCTATCTATCTATCTATCTATTTATTTGTTACAACCTCAAGATTAATTGGTGGTGCACACGTAATTTTATGAACTGCCTTCCATTGGTATGGTTGATTTATCAGGTGCTACATTCTTACAGAAACTGTCTCTCCCTCCCGAGCAGCTAACAATTGCCAATAGTTCCAAGGCTAGGGGTAGGAGTTTGTATTTAGCTCCCCTTTCCATGTTAGGATGTGGTCTGGCTTGCATTTGCACAAGTCTTGCACATGCCTTCATAATCACGGTGACTTCCAGCGTGCAACTGTCCTCTAAACAGTTTTGTATTTTTATTTTTTGATTTAAAACATTTTTTATACCATTTCCACTTTCTTTTTCTCACTCCAAAATCCATCATGCATTTCCCTCTTCTTCTTTCTTTAATTTTTTAATTCATGGCTGCCTCTTCTTCAGTTGTTGAATACATAGACACACACACACACACACACACACACACACAATGTATGTACTACTAAATTTACAAATGAAATATGCTTGGTTCACTTAATGTTATTTGTATATTTATATATGATATCAGGGATGACAATATTGGTAAACTTATTTTAAAGTATCAAGATAGCCAACCTTTTTTTAAAGCATGAAGTAATATTATTTTACAGTTTATTAGAAGTTCAATATCGAACTTTGCCTAGCATATGAGACAGATCTAGGGGTTCTTAGCCATCTATTTCTTTGTAGATTATAAGTTTATTCAGTCCATTTAAAATCATAGTTTGACAAGTAATGGTTCATTAAAACTTTGCCTTCTCATCTGTATTTTCCAATTTCATGATATCCTAAAGATACATGATGCATATCTGCTAAGTTTCCCTTTTACAGTTTAATATTAATGTGAATTTTCTCAATAATTACTTTATTAATATGTCATGTTTTTCATTTTATTAGTCATTAAAATGATCAATTTTTATTTTGTAGTTCCTATGTTTTATTTTATTTTGTTATTCATATATACATGCATACATATATTATATATTTGCTTGACCACACTGGACTGAATGTAGGTGGGATATTTTAGACAATTGCTGTCCATTGAGCTTTACACATCTTGAGTTTTCTTTTTGTTTTTTATTTTGATACAGACTGCAACTAGGTTGCTGAAGTTGACCTCTAACTCACTTTGTAGTTAGGCTGTCCTCTAACTCAACCTCTCCAGGAACTGAGAGTACAGGTATGTGCCACCTGGTCCAGCTTCTCTTAAATATTTATCATTTAAATTATATAGGACCCTTAATATTATAGTGTTATTAAAGCATTATTATTAAATAATATTAATATTATATTATATTATTATTTCAGTAAAATTTAGTGTATACTGTTGTTTACTATCTAACTTTAACATATTAAAGTCAGAATTTTTTCTTCAAAAAAAATTAGCTCAAGGAAATTAGTTTTGTCTTACTTATGGTTTCTTTTTTCTTTTTTCTTTCTTTCTTTTTTTTTTTTTGCTGGAGCTGAGGACCGAACCCAGGGCCTTGTGTTTGCTAGCAAGCACTCAACCACTGAGCTAAATCCCCAACCCTTAGTTAGGGTTTCTTATTGCTGGGAAAATAAACCATGAACAAGGCTATTGGTGAAATTATTAAGGCCACTCCACGTAGTTAAAAGGGAGTTTTATTTTGTGGGGTAACTTACAAATGAAGGGGTAGGTTACAGGTTCTGGCAAAGGTATAGCACAGTCTGGCGGTGTTCTCTGGAGAACTCTGCTCAGTCTACCTCCAGCGTCCAGGGTCCTGGAACCAAGAGAGAGCCCTCCTCCCGATCCTCGGTGTTCTGCTTCCTCCTCCGCCCTGCCTTGTGGGCGTGACCATTACCAAAGCCTCAATGGGGGTTGGAACTTCCAGGCCAATGCTGGGATGGCTATCCACTACACAAGGCAACAATTATGAAGAAATCATTTAATTGTAGGGATTCAATTACAGTTTTATAGATTCAGTCAAGTATCATCATGGCAAGGAACTTGGCAGCGTGTGGGCGGAAGTGGGCTGGAGCTGAGATTTCTACATCTTGCTGACATCAGGAAATCAACTGACTATCACACTTGAGAAAAAAGAGACCTGAAAGCCCGCCTCCATAGTGACACACTTCCTCTAACAAGGCCACACCTCCTAACAGTGCCACTCCCTTTGGGGGCCATTTTCTTTCAAACCACCAAATGCCTCTAATCGTTACTGTAGCTGTGTTATACATTCTTGTGGCATGTGTCAGAGTCAGTTCTAAATATTTTTGAATTTTCCACTTTTATGGTAATATTTATTTGCCCTATAATGTGTTTCCTCATCATTTACATTAGTACATTGTTGTATTATGGTAAAATATTAGCCTTGTAAATAATGGAGTTGTTTCATTCATTTTTGTCACTGTTATTCATGTATCTTAGCTTCTAGTAATATTGTGTTTTCTTTATTGTGCTTTCTGTTTAGCAGGCTCTTTTCACTTACATTCTTTTTATTAAATTAAATATGATTTGTTTGTATTTCCTTTTTTCTTTTCACATTTGAAATTCTCACATTTCAGAAGTCTCCCCTGAATTTTGTGAGTATTCTTGAATTAGCAATGTTTAAAGTAATGTGTGCATAACTTCCTCTCAAATAATTAAAGGGTTAGAAACTACTATGACACTAATCTACCTCCTCTTGTGTGTTCTTGCTCTCTGATAATGAACATCACTTTGTTATGAAATACACTTGATGTGTCTGTTGTTTCCTTGGGAAAATGCCATTTTGAATTTACGTACATGTTCACCAACTTCATCCCATATCTTGATGTTTTATGTTCTTTCATTTATTCCTAGCTCCTACTTCTAAAGTGTGCTTATCTGTTCATTGTTTCACAGAGAAGGTCTTGTTAGTGAAGTAAATACCCTAGTTTATGTATTAGAATGTCTGTATTTCATGATTATTAATGAATTTCAGCCTCCATGTGTGTAGGGTTCTAGGCTGGTACTCCTGTGAGCAGCCTAACTAAGTTCATTATATTAAGAGAACAAATAAAAGAAAAAAATGAAAGTATAAGGGAGACTAATTGGGAAGAGGAGAGATGATCTCTCTCTTAGGAGTGAGAGGGACATAAAAGATGGTAGCAGGTTGGAAAATGTTCAGAAATACTATATACATGTATGAATATGTTTTTATTTTCTTTCAAAATATTATACTTTTCTATGATATTTATATAGCCTCATATAATTGAGGTTTATTTTTAACATGTGTAAGAATCTGTGTCTCCTTTCAATGTTTGGAATGACTCTTGGCCATTATGAACCCACAAAAGACTTGCCAGTTCTCTCTATCTAGAGTTTTCAGATCTCTCTCTCTCTCTCTCTCTCTCTCTCTCTCTCTCTCTCTCTCTCTCTCACTCACTCACTCTCGCTTCTCTTGCTCTTTCTCTCTCTCTTTCACACACACACACACACACACACACACACACACACACACACACACCACTATCTTTTGTTATTTTAGATACTCTTCTTGGTACTATATGTTCCTAAGATCCATGTAAAATTTTCCTATCTGCCTTTTAATTTCAATAATTACATATTTCTTACCTCTTTCCAAGAGTTCCATTTAGTTGTACTTACAACAATATGCCACTTTTTTGTAGTATTTTGGTATTTTTATTTCTTATTATCTTTTTATAATCACATTGATTTTAAGCATTTTTAAGTGTGCAAGCAGACATTGAAGGCATAATAAATTATTTTTTTCCAGAGAAAATGGAACTGTGGCCCATAAGATACATTTAACACAAAATAGCAACTTTTAATGCACATTTGGTAGTAACGATACTAACCTTTTTAAAAAAGACTTTCTAAATCTTTCAATTATATGGTTAACAGTTACTGATCTGGTGATACTATCACCTTTGCTTAGTGCTAGATGTAAGTGTACATCAACAGAGTTAATGATAAAGAAGTAAACATTATCACTATTGAGTATCAACTAAAGAATGCCAATTGTTTGTGCAGTGAAGGTAGGGCTGAGGTCAGGGGTTGGATGTGATTCAAGGGGTGCTCAAAATATCCTTTGTAAATTCATAATCTATTAACTAAATCACTGTTGCTCTAATGCCTTCGCATTATTATTTAAATAATAATTTTAAAAATTATTTCTATATTTCTGAGGCAAAGCTCTGGATTTGGATTTATGCGAAGGTTTCTTACAGAGAACTTTGTGATTTTTCACGCACCCTGTGTTATTATCTAGAGTGAAGGAATGAAATTATGACAAATAACCAATTATCCTAATAAACATAATTCCAAACTGCTCTCTAAACATTTATTTTTATACGTTTGGCAAAAGCTTCTCTAAACACTAATGAGAGAAGTTTACATTTACACTGAACAGTAGTAAATAGAGACTCATGGATGCCTGGGATGCTGAGAATAAGTGATAGATAAGATATGAAGCTTAAGCAAGTCACTTGTACTACTATGCTCTCTAAGGCTCAAGAAACATTTCAGATGCAGGACAGAAAGATTGCCAGAGGTAGAAGATAGAGAGAAAATCAGTATGTGTATATCCTCTATAACACAATCATTGTACTCATGAACTAAGTTTACTGAGATTACACAACAGATATCCACTCATAGTTATTCATATATAGTGGAAGGATACCTGGAACCACACCACTTACCACAAAACTACAGACACAGAAACATATCAATAAGCAATGATTGAACATAAGAGGGGAAGACTGACATTAGAGAAAAATCTGAATTGTCATTTCATTTATATGATAAAAATATCAGTTTTGCTCTCAATGTACTAATAAATGCTTTACAAAATAATTTCCATTTTATTGGAAAAACTCAATCAACAATACATAGTAAAACAACTTAAAAATTATAGATATCAGTGTAGCCAGAAAATATAATGTTTGCCTAATATACAGGTTGCTCTGATGTCAACCCCAGAACCACAAATATTGATAAGGACATATTACAAGGGTGAAGTAAAAATTAATATAGAGAACATATTTTCAATACAACAATTCTCTTCTGGCATCTATCATTTTCCAACAGTAAGATTTATCTCCCCACCAAGAATCTACCCAAGGCTTTCTTCACATCTTTGTTCCTCAAACTATAAATCAATGGATTGAGCATGGGGATCACTGTGGTATAAAACACAGAGGACACCTTCTCGTCCTCCAGAGTATTACTTGAAGGAGGTTTGAAATACATGAAGGTGATAGACCCAAAGAAGATCCCGACTGCCATGAGATGAGAGCTACAGGTTCCAAAGGCCTTGGACCGGCTCTCTGATGACCTGATGTGAAGGATGCTGCAGAAGATGAAGACATAGGAGATGGTAACAGATAGGGTGGGAAACAAGGTGTTGAATCCTGCAATGATGAAGAGGAGACGCTCATTGAGATGTGTGTTAGAACAGGAAAGGTTGAGGAGGGGGAGAACATCACAGAAATAATGGTTTATAATGTGAGATTTACAGAAGCTCAGTGGCATCATAGCACTTGTGTGTGCAATGGCAGACAAAAGGCCTAGGATGAAGGCAACCAGAACTAACAGGGAACAGAGTCTTGAGGACATGATCACATTATAAAGCAATGGTCTGCAGATGGCCACATAGCGATCATATGCCATAGCAGTCAGGAGGTAACCCTCAGCCACCACAAAGATCACAAACAAAAAGAGCTGAGCCATGCACTCAGAATAGAGGATCAAGTTTTTCTTCCCAAGAAAGTTCACCAGCATTTTGGGTGTAATGACAGTGGAATAGCAGAGATCAACAAAGGATAAGCTGCTGAGGAAATAATACATGGGGGTGTGCAGCAGTGGGCTGACAGTGATGAGCAGGATCATGCCCAGGTTCCCCATGACTGTTACCACATAGATTCCCAGGAACAGGAGGAAAAGGGGCAGCAGGAGCTCTGGCTGCTGTGTTAATCCCACCAACACAAACACAGCTGCAGTAGAATGATTTCCCATGCCCATCCTTTGAAGATTTCTATGAAAATAGAAAATAATATTTTAATTTACTATTATACCACCGTGAACATGCCTGATCTCAAATGCAATTTAAAATTATATCACAGAAAGCTTTTATTCCTCTTTCAAATGAAACCAATGCTTCAAAAAGAGATTAGAGGTTACCAAGGGATTGTTTTCATTTTTATTCAATGAATCTCTAAAGATCGTCTTTAACTTTCTAACTCAGTTTTTATTTTAGTTCCCAAAATTAAGTGCTTTCTTACTAACTTAGAAACATTTGCTTCCTGGATTTAGCAGCAAAATAAAAAAGAATTTCTTCTACAGAGAGCAGGAAGTGTTTGCTAACAGGTGAATAGTAAAAATGCTGTGTGTGTTTACTCATGTATTTAACATCACAGCTCAATGAACAGAGACAGAGGACTGATGTTGCTTAGAGACCAGTTTTGGTTGCATAGAGTATAACATCAACTTGGGTTTTAGTGTTAAACCCTTTCTGAAAAGCAAAGAAACAAACAACAACAACAACAAAAAAAGCCAAGTGATTCAACCAAATATAATTTCAATAAAATAAGAATAAAAAGTTGACAAGATTATGGAAAATTCTAACACTGTTTCTCTGGTTTCTTTATACAGAGATTACTTCAAAATACTCACAAAAAAGAAATGATCCATAATCCCACTGCATGGGAAATAAATTTTATATCCAGCTGTACTGAAGTTAGATATTCACATATCTAAAAATAATTGAGTTACTCCATGAAGGAACATGACTCTAACCTGGAGTAGTCAAGCAAATCCTCCTGGATCCCTACAGTGTTGGTAAAGGACACAGCTGTTTCTTCACTGCATTCAGATGAAACATAGTTTCCTAGGATACAGTTTCTTACCCCAAGGTTATCAAGGAGAGTTTTCTCCTGATCAACCATTCTCAAAAGTGTCAGCTGCTTAGTACCCTAGTCATAAACAAAGAAGCCATCACTTACAACCATAAAAACAGACAATCATTATAAGACAGGAGCATTTGCTGTTGGGCATGCTAGGAAGAATTTTATTACTATAAAATTGATTCACACAATGCTTTTGACCCTGGATCTGAACAAATAAATACCTATGCTACATATCTTTCCTCAAGAAACATCACAGTCCAATGGGTCCACCCATTTTGAGTGTGAAATGTTTTATGGATGAAGACATATTGGATGACAGAGTGTGTTTTTGGAGTACAGTTTGAAAAGGCAGCTGGAGATAGCAATTAACCTCCTCCAGTCCCTCTTCTTCCTTTCTCTCTTTCCTACCTCTTTCTTCCTCACACATGACATGTTGTTTCCACACATTTTTTCTACATTATGGCTTTTGCTTGAGGGGAAAAAAGGATGATTATGAAATCCAGGAGCAAATAATTTGAGTGTATTTGAGATTTGAGCCCTGAGTATATGTCTCCAGAACAATCATTTCACCAAATTATATAAGTCATGGTTGATATCTTACTGGCATTTGTCATCTAAATCATGACAAACCTGAGGGGGTGAGCGATTGCCAATGTGAGTCATTTCAGATGTCAAAGAATGTCCCAGATTTCTAAAGCTTCCCACAAAGGAGAATTCCTGATGATGTGCATGAGGAGGAGCAAAGAGTCCCTTTGCAGTGAACTATTTGAGGATGGAGCTCATCCTAGACATCTTAATACAGCAAGAGAATAATTATAGCAATGAGCACTCTGTCCCAGAATTTTATCTATTTTGGAGAAAATTTAGTTTGGGGAAAATAGATGTTTCTGGCTTTAAAGGAGCTTATTAAAAGGGATATAAAATACTGGGAAAAATTAAGTAATTTTCTCCCAAAGCATCACTCAAAGGGAAGAACCACTTGTATAAACAGCTTTGAGGTACATGTTCTACACTATAGTCTCAAGCTGATCTGTGAAGACAAATACAAAACAAACAAGTAGAAACTCAGGATTTCAAATGAGTTTTTCCATAATCTTTTGACAGCCAGAGTGAACATGTGTGTTTTGAAATCATTGAATAGTCCAGCTATAAACAAACCTGTTCAATTTCATAACCTTGGTATTTGACATATCTTTTGGAAAACAAAAAGGCAAATTATATAAAAAAGCTGAAATTACAGATAGATTGAGATTCAGCAAAGGCTTAAATTCAAAGGGTAACTTCACTGCTGATCAGTCTGATTTTTTGGACAAATCATTTAATGAATTTTAATGAGAAGTGAGAAGTGAGAATAACAATACAAATTTCTAAGAATCCTTAAGAAAAACCAAAGCCAGCAATGTAAATATTCAACATACAAAACAGTAATCAATGTTTTCTATACATTACAAATTTGAACATGGTCATATAATGTGACAGGGTGAAAATATACCAGCCTGAAATGAGGACTATAGATTTGTGTATCTCTCCTTCATCCTAAATGAGAATGAGGAAACTATACTAACTCTTTTGATTATTTAGATTTTATGCATTTCCTAATTTTGGAAGTTCAGAGTAAGATGAGAAGTACCAAGGAGTATTCTGGAATCCTGAGAGAAATTGTCACATTGAAACAACCTTTCCCTCAGAGGGTACACTGTGGCTAGAGCTTCTGAAACCAGAAGGAAACAAATAAGGACAGTTTGGGGTGGATGAATTAATGATCTCTCTTCACATGGTCCGAGATGACTACTTCAATATTAACAAGGAAGCAGATATTTATGTTTAGCAAGAGATGATGTATTTAAGGTTGACTTTACCCTGGCTTGCTTTCTCTGGGAGATATGTGTAGGTTAATGAGCATGATACAGAGGCACTAGTCAATACATCCTGTAGAAGGGCAGGGTACTTACCTGTGTCCTGCACAGAAAGCGAAGTTCTTAGAAATTGCTTGCTTTCTTTTTCATATAACAGATGATTACTATGATGTTTAAAGAAATGTCTCCTGCTTTCTTACACACATTAGAGTTAAGGGATGAATTAATATTTTGGCTCAAATAAATTATCAATATTCATCTAATAGAATAAACTATCAGTGTCCTAAAGCAGATGACATCTAGCTTCCCAGGACCTATAATCATGTGTCGTGTGATATGGAGCTTTTATGTGATGCTTCTGAAACTTTGTACTTACTGGGAATAGAAAACACTCATACCTACACCAATCCCCTAGAGTTCCCAGCATTTAAGAACAGCCTGTTAAGAATGACTTCTGGGCCTCATATGTCCCAAGAGTAATGGCAGTTGGGAAGAAAGTCATTACTATGTATTTACAAGTTATCTATGAAGATGCAAAATTAAGTCAGGTGTCAATTGCTGGTTCTTGACTAAGATTTTATTTTATTTTTTTATACAGAGGATAATTTCTTTTGTTTGGCTTTGAGTAACATAAACAAAACAAACTGTTGTCTTAGATAGGGTTTCTTTTGCTGCAACAAAACAACATGACAAAAAAGCAAGTTGAGGAAGAAATAATTTATTTGGCTTATACTTCAGCATTGCTGTTTATCACTGAAGGAAGTCAGGACAGGAACTCAAACAGGACAGGATCCTGGAGACAGGAGCTGATGCAGAGGCCATGGAGGGGACCTACTTGCTGGTTGTATTTCCCCTGGATTGATCAGTCCACCTTCTTAGAGAACCCAGGACCATCTGCCCAGGGATGGTACCACCTACCATGGGCTAGAATTCCCCCAGTGATAACTACAAGACTAAATACCTTACAGCTGAATCTCAAAGAGGCATTTCATGGACTAAGGCTCCTTCCTCTATGATGACTCTAGCTTGTGTCAAATTGACACACAAAACCAGCCAAAACAACTGTTAAGAGTTTATTTGAGAAGTATTAAGAGAGGAGCTTTGTTCATTAGGAGGATGTAAACAGGGTCTTAGGCATTGCAGTAATCATTACTATGTGGCTGGGCTGAAACATGCAGGTTCTCTCATTGCCTCAAGAGCAGATACTCTGAGATTTTGAAGATTTTCCCTCAACAACATATTAAGAGATTTGTAATACTGCCATTACACAGATTCTTCCCCTTACCTCATTCTTTCATTATTTGTAGCTTGTTGTGGTTGTTGTTGAGGAAGAATCTTGCTGTGTAGCCCAAGGACTCAGCTTTAATATGATCTTTCTTCAGCATCTGAGCACTTGGATCATACACAGGCCTGACTGCTTTTGTTGTTTTTGTTTATTTCACTTACTGAAAATATATTTTCCACATAATAGATCCTGATTAGGGTTTCCCTTTCCTCGACTCCTAACACTTCCTGCCCATCTCTCATCCCATCTGAATTAACCCCCTGCTGTCTCACATTAGGAAACAAACAACCTTCTACGGGATAATAATAATAGGAAATTAGACTTTAAAAATCAAATAAGACAAATTAAACAAACATAAGGAAAAGAGCCCAAGAAAAGGAACAAGAAACAGATAAGAGATGCAGAGATCCACTCATTTACATACTCAGGAATCCCAGAAAAACACTAAACTGGAAGCTATAATATATACACGTGTGTATCTGCATGATATAAATTAAAACCTAAGTTTAAAAAAATCCCTATCACAGCATTATGAGACAAGAATGACCAAATTTTTATTTGCAAGTGGTTATCAACTAGAGACAGCTTCTAGGCTAGGGTGGGGCATGTGTGTCCATTTCTCCTTTCAGCTCTAGGATACCCTCTGGTGCAGACTCCACCAGGCCCTGAGCATGCTGCCTCTGTCTCTATGAGTTCATATGGGAGCTGATGCTGTTGACAGAGAGGGCCTCATTTTCCTGGAGTTCTCATCCCCTTGGCTCTTCTGCTCTTTCTGCCTCCTCTTCCACTTCCAGGATGCTTTCCTAATGCTGTGTGCTATTCAGTGTCAAGAGGCATTTTACCGATACAGCCTTTTCTTAGTTAACATGTAGATTTCTTCAGTCTTAAATATTTTTATTTGTAAGAAAACTAATTAAATTTAACAATACTATACATGAACTTTTTCATTTGAAACAAAATTTGATGAGGTTGAAAAGCTGCAACATACACAACTGAAGGAAACATGAAAACTGAACAACAACAGATGGCAGATGAGCTGCAGGAAATAATGTCAGTTTTTCTTAATTTAGTATTTGTAGGTATAGAACATGCTTTCATTTCGAGGACACTGAGGCTTTTTTCCACATTTTCCATTTCTATGTCATCATCTAGTACATTCTGTGGTATTTCCTCTATCACTGCAACTCTTTTTGATTACACACAGCTTATATTATGAGGTTAAATGTGAAAGAAGTCAATTTTAAGAAGTAATATCAAAATGACTAAGCATTGCCCTAAACTCAGTAGACATTTTACAGTTATTGTAATGATTTCCTTATATGTGGTGGCTTAAATTTACAGGAACTTCTTAAGCAACAGTTCAAGAGACATGTTTAAAATTAGAATTAACTGACCCAAACTTATACTTGGACAGCCCTTCACTCCTCAAACAGGTAAGAAGAGAAGAGATATACAAATAGCTCTGAGCTTCTAAGAGGTGCAAGCATGCCTTGCTGTGTGTTCGCATCACTGCTGTGTGTTCGCATCACTCTAGCCTCCATCTTGTGGCAATAAAGGGATAAACATGTATATGAATGAATTCATGTACCCAATACTCAGGAAGACATTTCTTTAAACAAACCAATGTTATCTTACTATCAAGCCAGTGAGAGCAGTATTTTTATTATAATCAAAATAATACAATGTCCCAACCTTTCCTCTTCCATCAATTTCTATTCCATTTAAACATTTACAAGGATTACACTATCCATCAGTAAATTATATTACTTAATAATGCACAAATTTGTCTCATATTCTCAAACATAAAATAATCATTTCTCAAATAATGATGACTGTGTTTTCCGGAGGAAAGAAATCTACAAAGAAACAATGAGAACTTCTCACCTTTTATTTTTTTCATCTCCCAATTTTAGGATGACTGCCTTCCCCCAACCACCTTTTTCAATGCATTCTTTACATCCTTGTTTCTCAGACTGTATATTAGGGGATTCAGCATTGGGATCACTGTGGTATAGAACACAGAGGACACTTTCTCCTCTTCCATATTATTACTGGAAGGTGGCTTGAAATACATGAATGTTATAGACCCAAAGAAGATTCCCACAGCCATAATATGGGAGCTACAGGTACCAAAGGCTTTGGAACGTCCTTCAGTGGAGCTGATGCAAAGAATACTATTTAGGATGAAAGCATAAGAGATGATGACAGCCAGTGTAGGAGCTAGGGTATTAATTCCACCAATAATAAATAGCAGTATCTCATTGATATGGGTACTGGAACAAGACAGAGACAACAAGGGCAGAATGTCACAAAAATAATGGCTGACAAGATGAGACCCACAAAAGGACAACATTGTCATGCATGTGGTATGGACAGTAGCCCCAAAGAAACCCAGTGAGTACACCACAGCCATCATTATGGAACAGACCCTTTGGGACATGACAGTGTGGTAAAGCAGTGGGCTGCAGATGGCAACATAGCGGTCACAGGCCATGGCTGTCAGGAGGTAGCCTTCTGCAATGGCTAAAAGAAGGAGGAAGTAAAGCTGAGTCATAAAAGGATATGACGTTCTTCTCAGATACAAAGTTCACCAACATCTTTGGTGTAATGACAGAGGAGTAGCAGAGGTCAATGAAGGATAAATGACTAAGAAAATAATACATTGGAGAGTGAAGTTGAGAACTGATGGTGATTAGAATGATCATGCCCAAGTTTCCCACCACTGTGATAACATATATTACAAGAAAGAGTAGGAACAGTGGGACCTGAAGCTCTGGGCATTTTGTTAACCCTTCAAGGATGAAGTCAGTCACTGAAGAATCGTTCATTGTAGCCAGTACTTATAAAATATTATCTATAAGGAGAATGGAGAGAAAAGGTTGGTGGTCACTATTAATTTCTTATTCTTATTGATGGATTGCATCTCTGATAACCTCATTAATTCATAAACAGTTTTAGGAAAACGTTTTTATTTTATGAAATTATAATATAATTACAACATTTCCTTTTCCATTTTCTTCCTGAAAGCCCACCCATATACTTCTCTTTGTCCTATTTAAAATTCATAACCCACTTTTCATTAATTATTGTTACAAGATTTTATATATATATACTATTATTACATATATACATATAATATATCTTTATTACAAATTCCTCACCCTGTATTGCGTCACTTGGATGTACGTTTTCAGTTATGACCATTTGGTATTGGAGAGGAAAGCATTCTTCTCCTTCCTGAGTGAAACCAATTCTCCTACTTTTCGCATTACTTAGTTTCCTGTGATTCTCTGTCTGGGTTGATGCCTCATGGGCTTTAAAGTGTTATAGATAAACATTGTATTTAACAGTCTTTGTTGCATCCCAGCTTATTGAGTGCACATTCTTATGTTATGTCTTGTCATTTTGGACATATGTAACTCTATAAGTTCTTCAGGTAACAATAGGCACAAAATCAGACCAAATATTGTGTTTGTATAATTAAAATAAGAATATCAAGCCTTTTTGCCTGAGTACTTAACAAAGGAATCATCAACTTTATGTAATTTTAGTTCCAAATATAGCTTATATATTCTAAAAAAAAATCCCTTTTAATTTCTCAATGCTTTATATGAGTCAGCATAACAGTCACTACACCTGGGAGCACCTACAAAATAAAGTGTGTGTCTAAATCTGGGAGTACAGACACAATAAAAGAGGTTCTGGTTTAAAAGCAAATAACATACTACAGTAATATATACTAATAATATTACTATAAATAAAAGTTCCTAATTTTACAACAGAGGAAAAGACATCATGTCATGAAATTGATATGGTTTTAAAGCACAAATTTTGTTTTAAAGAATGAGAAAAATAAATTGAGAAAACATTCATGTTTACAATAAATAAACTACTTTTATTTTGTATAAAAACATTCTTAAGAACCAAGAAGAGTAGAGAGATGTGTTTCAATATATTTTAAGTCCTTCTACAAATTCTTAAATGTATCAAATGTATATGTGTATTTTAGAGCAAGATTTGGTGAGATATCATTGAACTTGATTCAATATGATATTATCTTCAAGAATAGAGTAATGAATCTGATTCATGGAAAATAAAAAGTGAATCTCTAGCCTGAGCTGCATAGCAAAGGCCTGTTCCAGAAAACAAAACAAAATGGACCATACTTTTAGAATAATTTCAGAGTTACTAAGATGTTCAGTCCTGTTCAGAGTGAAGTATCTTCAGATGGATGCTCTGCACTTGATCAGTTAACCATATGAATGAGATGAGAGATTTTTAATTTATACCGACAGAAAGGCCATTATACCATGCAGCACAGCAGAAAGAGGCTGACAGCAGTTTGTGGCATTTAATAGGCAACACGGTTTTGATTAGGTACAAACATTACTGGCTGGATTTCCTTTTGCAAGGAAGAGTCATCCAGATAAACTACAGATGATTTTGAGGTTTCAATTGCTCATCTGATGGAGCAAACAAACCCCATTGCTGTATGTTTGGGCAGAGCCCAATAGAAGATGAGCAGGACCATCTCACTTATCTGGAGATGCTTATTTTGTGAGATAAAACCTCAGGGTGAGAAAACAGTATCAGAAAATAGCTATACAAAACCAATATAGAGATCATAACATCCATGTACTAAGATCCAGTCTCTTATCCACTCATGCTTATTCACTTTTACCATCCTGCTTTCTTAGGAAATAGTTTTGTTGCAAATGCAAGAGGTCAAAATAAAAGAGCAAACAGAACGATTTAGGGAGACATGTGAAAGCCCTTAATCCCAGCTGAGTATTTTAAGAAGAGGAGTTTAAACCTAATGGAAGGGAGCTACCAAATCATTTGAAAAATCCTAAGTCCTCATAGTGCAAATTTATCTAGATCTCGGAAAATTTGATAATGATAGAGTCCACAGGGATATTTCCAAATAGTTCTTGTAAATATAATTTTCAAAAATGTGTTTTAACATTGTTATCTCAAAAATGTAAGAGAGCCTGACACAATATTTAAACTTCCTAAGTAAATCATAGTGGAAGTCACAGAGGAGCAATGACAAGATATTATATATTTATAATATTTGACTAGAAATAAAATATCATATACAATGGAAATGAAAATGAGCATCATCCAATTGCATAGGACATGTGCTCTCTGTAGGCAGAGAATGAGATATTGATTTTTGGCTCTTATCTTTTCCTCCCCTTGTTTTGGCACCCACAATTCTACAGAATAATATGCAATGGTGTTAGATAGATCACTGGTCTGCTGCAAATCTCGATATGCACAAAGGAGTATCCAAGAAAAGTAAGTGAAATTCATTATGTTAGAATACCGGTGTTCACAAGGTCTATTAAGCTATCCATGAAATAATCAGCATTTATACCTTTATATGAGAGAGAGAGAGAGAGAGAGAGAGAGAGAGAGAGAGAGAGAGAATACATGTGTGTCCAAAATGAAAATAAAAGTTGATGTTTTGCTTCTCTATTTAAAATAAAATATGGAAACCATTTCTATACCTAACCTTTAAACATATGACTAGAAGAGTATTCATTCAGGCAGACAATGAGCAAGTGAGAATATATTAAATCCTTGATTTCACTTTTCTATGCTATGTTTTTAAAGCAGTTGGATTTTTTATGCAATGGTTGTGTTTGAAATCATGTAAAAAGAAGTGAACATAATCTAAAGAACAAATGTTATACCCTAAGTAATATAGCATAGTGTTAAAAATTTTAACATCACTGTGGAGCTATACTACATGGCATCAAATTTTGAGTTACTTCATTTTAGTCATTAACTACATGTTAGTTACCTTAATCGTAAATTTATTGTGTGGAATTCCTTATTGAGAATTAAATGAGACAATGTAGGTTTGAAATTAATTTTCAAAGTTTGGAATGTATGGTGTTGTGATTAGCAAGATAAATCTATGTTATTGATGAACTAATTATTGTTAAGACTATTTGAACAGTACCAGTTAGATATCATTCAAGACTTATTGAACCATCTGAGAAATTTGAATATACTTATCTTAAGATGTTTGCTTCAAACACAGAGATCTTACGTTATTTGGAAATGTTTGTCTTGGATTTAGAAATACACAAGTAATCCATTCCCAAAGGTGCACAAACTCTCAGAAGATTTGGCCCCTGTGCAATCCACAATTAATAAAGAAAGCAAACAAGAGTTTTAATGATCTCAGTAACATTTCACTACCTCATGATTCAACACTATTAACACAACTCAGTGATATATCCCATGTTGTTTTCCTATAGTACTCTAGAATTTACAAATTATTTACATTTTATTCTTTTTTGTTATAAGGTTTCTACTCTAGTAGTTGTCAGTCAGTTTTAAAGGGTTTTACTCTCCCTGGAAATAATAGATTTTTCTATTCCTTGGTCTATATGTTTTCTATTACAGAATCTGTGAAGATACACAGTGCCTCAAATACGATTGCTTAAAGACTAAATGCAATTAGAACATCTTTCCTGTGAGATAAGACTTGCCTCACGAATTTCATTAAATTACTTGTTCAAATCCCAACTTTATGCTTTATGACCTAGATCCAAATAATCCTGAACATTGTGTGAAAGCATTGACCACCAAAAACATGTGAGATCTTGCTCCTAGTATCCCTTTCTCATATTTTCTTATTGATGAACTAAATATATTCTGAAACAAATGTATTATTGAAACAAAATAAATTCTGAGCCAGGATTTTCTTGTTTCCCAAGCTCATCTGAAACTCATGATATTCCTCGCCCATCCTCCAAAGAAGGCATGCACCACCACACTTAGCTTCAATTTAAAAAACAATTAGTTCTTTGAGATTATTTTTGTCATAATCACACCCCCAAAAATCTTTTGTGTTGGACTCCTCATTTCCTTTTGACACAACTTTGTCAGTTTTATTTATATTTATTTACTTATTTTAACTTCAAGATTAATTGGTGATGCCCACATAATCTTATGTGCTGTCTTCTATTGCTACCAGGGTATACATTCTTAGAGAAAACTGTCTCTCCCTCCTTAGCAGCTAACAATTGCCAATATTTCCAAGGCTAGGGGTAGGAGTTTGTGTTTAGCTCCACTCTCAATGCTAGAATATGGTCTGGCTTGCATTTGCACAAGTCTTACAAGCCTTTCATAATTATTGTGACTTCCAGTGTGCAACTGTCCTCTAAACAGTTTGTATTTTATTTTTATTTTCTTAATTTAAAATGTTATTGTGCCATTTTCCATTCCCTTTTTTCAATCCAACATTTACCATGTATTTCCTTCTTCTTCTTCCTTTAATTCATGGCCTCTTTTTCTTTAATTGTTAAATAGACACACAAACAGAAACACACACACACACACATACACTCACACAAACACATACACATACACACATACACTAAATATATATATATATATATATATATATTCCTAATTTTACACATGAGATCTGCTTGGTCCACCTAATGTTACTTATAAATTTATATATGATTTCAGGGTTGATGATACTGGTAAATTTATTTTAAAAATTCAAGATAGCCAACATTTATTAAAAAGCATGAATTAATATTATTTTATAGTTTATTAGAAGTTCAATATAAGACTATGCCTGGCATATGAGGCTGAGAATTAGGGATTTTAATACATCTCTATCTTTGTTGATTAGAAGTTTATTCAGACCATTTAAAATAATAATTTGATAAGTAATGGTTTATTAAAACTTTGCCATCTCATCTATGTTTTCCAATTTCAGGATATCCTAAAGATATATAATACATATCTGTTAATTCTGAGTATGCTTCCCTTTTTGAGTTTTTTTTTTCATAGATTTACTTTTTATTCAATGTTAATGTCACAGGGTTCTTACACTGCCTAACCATGCCTGAGAACCCAAAGAAAGAACTGGTGCAATGGATAGCCTCCTCCACCCAGACACTGTATTAAAACTTGATTCATGTGCATGTTGATAATTTCACAATCTTAAAAATTTATAACAAGACTTGGAACTTGCATCTGCTGCAGGTCTTCAGTATTCCAGTACAGTATGCCATTAAACACACCTCTTCACATGCCTCCGTTCACTTCTCAAACCCTAACCCCAAACAGATTTGGGGCGGGGGGTGTAAAGCATACTTTGAGCTAAGTATGTGGCTCAAGGTGAGAGATTACTTGTTAAGGTTTCTGATGCCCAAATAAGTCTTCAGTTTGACCAAAAATCTCAAACTTCTAATCACCCAACATGCTCCTGGCTAGCTCACATCACGCCAACATTGTTGACCAGAGTGGCATGCAGTCTGGTCAGGAAACACTGACCTGCACCTCCGCTGCACTCATTCACTGAACTGCACGACATATTCTCAAGCTAGGAGGGCTTCCCTCATTTCCTGTTTCACTCCTGTCTCAACTGCATTTGGCAAAGTGGGTGGGGGATAGTCTTGTTCCTTTGAATACCTTTTTATTCAAATGGTGCTTGTTCTGTTCAACATTAAGGCTTTGCTTTGACTTGGAGTAAGTTCTTTAACAGCATATTGTGTGATGAATAGCCTGAATGAGGCATTGGAATTATGAAATGCCCCGTGAATTTGCCAATCCCTAGGTGGAACCAGATCGCCTTTAATAGAAAGGGCAGTGGATGCCAGAGGCTCCACTCCAGGTGCTGCTCAAGCCTCCTCTAATCAGGTCTAAATTGAACTGTTGTGGATGGAGTGGTATCTGCTCAGGTGGGGAGGGGTTCACTGAACTGTTTTAACAATTCAAAGCAACAGGAGCAAAACCTCACCAACACCCTGAAGTTGTTTCATGAATCTTGCTTGGTGTCTGAAAAGAAATCTGTGTGTGCACCCCAAATTTGAAGATACTGGCAATTGTGTAGATACATTCCTTGCTCCAGCCAGCTTTTGTCCACCTTGGGAGTATGTTTGTGATGATCACTTAGAAAGGCAGAGGAATAGCCAGTGATATAATACTTCTGTTCTTAGTAATTACAATTGAACTTTGCAGTAGTACTTGGCCCTTACAGAGGTCACTGCTATTAGTTCCTTTCTACCTAGTGAAATAGGCTGGCAGTTACCTACTTCCGTGTCACTAGAAATGGTTCAGTACAAATACTCTATATTGACAACTGAGACCACATGATGGCAGTCCCTTTTTGATTTTTAATATATATTAAATTTTTCTCAATTGTTACTTTAATAATTTGGTTTTGTTTTTCATTTTATTAGTCATTTCAATTATCAATTTTTAATTTTGTTGTTCCTGTGTTTTTATTTTTATTATTCATATATATGTATGTATGTACACACATATGAATATATATATATATTTATTTACACACACACACACACATATATATATATATATATATATATGTGTGTTTACATATATTTTATATCTGCTTGACTATATTGGGGATTGAATGTATGGATGTAGGTCAGATATGCTAGACAATTGCTCTGCCATTGACTATATACATACTGAGATTTGTTTTTACTTTTTATTTGAAGCAGGGTGTTGCTGAAGTTGACCTTTAACTCACTTTATATTTTGGCTGTCCTCTACCTCCACCTCTCCAGTTACTGAGAGTACAGGCATGTACCACCTGGTCCAACTTCTCTTAAATATTTATCATTTAAATTATATAGTACATTTAATATTATTGTATTAATGTATTATTATTAAAATATTAATACTATATTATTATTATTTGAGTTTATACTGATGTTTGCAATCCAGGATTAACATATTAAAGTCAGAATTTTTTCTTAAAAAATGAAAATAACTCTAGGCTATAGTTGCCCTGTCTTAAGAGTTTCTTATTGTTGTAAAACTATACCATCAGCATAGCAACTCTTATATAGAAATCATTTAAATTGAGGGGATTCCTTTACAGTTTCAGAGGGTCAGTCAATTATCGTCATGGCAAGGAATATGGTAGCATGCAGGCAGAGGTGGGGCTGGAGCTGTGATTGCAGGTAACAGGAACTCAACAGTCACACTGAGGGAAAGTTGAGAAAAAGAAACCTCAAAGACCGCCCCCATAGTGACACACTTCTAACAAGGACACACCTCCTAACAGTGACACTCCCTTTCAAACACCACAAGTACTAAGCACTACTTTAGCTGTGTCAAACAGTTTAGTCGCCCCTGTCAGAGTCAGTTCTAAACATATTCTAATTTTCCTCTTTTATTGTAATATTTGTCCTATAATTTTTGCTCATCACTTATATTAACATCCTCCTGTTTTATGGTAAAGTTTTAGTTTTGTGACTCTCGGAGTTGTTTCATTCACTTCTGTCATCATTCATTTCTGTCATCATTCATTTCTGTCATCATTCATTTTTGTCATCATTCATTTCTGTCATCATTCATTTCTGTCACTCTTGTTCATGTATATTAGGTTCTATTAATACTGTGTTTTCTTTATTGTACTTTTTGTTTAGCAACCTTTTTTCACTTTTGTTTCTCTTATTAAATTAAATATGATTTGTTTGTATCTCCTTTTTCATTTCACATTTGAAATTCTCACATTTCAGAGGTCGCCCCTGAATTTTGTTGACTACTCTTGAATTAGCTATGCTTAAAGCAAACTATGCATAACTTCCTCTCAAATAATTGAAGAATTAGAAACTACTATGTCACTAATCTACCTCCTTTTGTGTGTTCTTGCTCTCTGATCATGAAAGTCATACTGTTGTGAAATATGCTTGATGTTTCTGTTATTTTCTGGGGAAAACGCCTCTTTAACTTTACCTACATATTCAAGTTCATCCCACATTTTGTCATTTTTACCTTCTTTCATTTCTACTTCCTACTTCTAAAGTGTGCTTCTCTGTTCACTGTTTCAGTGAGAAGGTCTTGTTAGTGAATGAATGCCCTAGTATATGTATTAGAATGTCTGTATTTCATGATTATTAATGCATATCAGCTTACCTGTATGCAGGATTCTAGGTTGATTGATACTCCTGTGAACAACCTAATTAAGTTCATTATATCAATAAAACAAATGAAAGAAAAAAATGTTCCTTCGGAGTGAGAGGGGCAAAAAAGAGTGTAGCAGGTCAGTAAATGTAATCATACAGAACATGCATGTATGAATGAGATTTTGTTTTCTTTCTAAACATCACAATTTTCCATGATATCTATATAGCCTCATATAATTGAGGTTTATTTTTAACATGTGTATGATTTGTGTCTTTTTTTTAATGTTTGGAATGACTCTTGGTCATTACAGATCCACAAAAGACTTGCCAATTTTCTCTGTATGGAGTTTTCAGTTTGCTCTCGCCCTCCTCGCCCTCGCTCTCGCTCTCATACACACATGCAGGCACAAACACCGGCACACAGACACACACATACACCCCACTGTCGTTTTGTTATTTTAGATACTCTAATTTCTTCCTCTTGGCACTGTATGTTCCTTAGATCCATGTTAAATTTTCCTCTCTGCCTTTTAATTTCAATGATTACACATTTCTTACCCCTTTCCATTTAGTTCTAGTGTCAACATATGTCACCTTTTTATAGTACCTTGGTATTTTTATTGTCTAAATATCTTTTTTAAAATCATGATGATGTTAAGCATTTTTAAGTGTGTAGAAGACATTCAAGAACATAATAAATTATTTTTTCCTCAGATATGAACTGTGAGTCGTAAGATACATTAAACACAAAACAGCACCTTTCAAAACAAATTCAGTGATAATGATACCAACCTATCTTCCAAAGACTTTCTCAATCTTTCAATTACATGGCTAATAGTTACTGATCTCATGACCCATTCTCACATCTTCCTAGTGCTAGATATAAGTGTGCTTTAAGAGAGTAAATTCTACAAAAAGTAAACATTATGCCTATTGTGGTATAAACTACAGAATGGCCAGCTGTTCACACAGTGAAAGTAAAGCCAAGACTAGGGTTGGATTTGATTAATTGGATGCTCAAAATATGCTTTGTAAATCCATAATTTTTTAGCAAAGATCCTTGGTACCCTGATACCTTCCATTGTTGCATATACTTTTTAACCACAGGTGGTAATTCATTTTCTGTTTTTAAAAAGTATTTCTGTATTTATGAGGCAAGGCTCTGGATTTGGATTTATGCTAAGGTTTCTTACAGTGAACTTTAGATTTTTTCATGCACCCTGTGTAATTATCTAGAGTGACTATATCTATCTAAAATATTATCTAAACGAGTTGCACAAAAAGAATGACAGCACAAAGACACATGGGAGAGGTGTGGGAGGTTTCAGAACAGGTATTCTTAGGGCCCTACAAGGGGGTGGCCCACCATGGCAAAAATGTGAGAGTGTTGAAAGACAAAAGATCCTACCGGCATGGATCTCAATATGCTTTCTTACTGACTAAAGTTGAAAATGTTTCCCATGTCATTTTATTCTTTGAATTATTAGTCTCCACATAAATATTATTAATTCATTTGTTTTAAACAAGTGCAAGACTTTGAATTAGTAAAATAAAATGAAATGTTAACATTCTCAATGAAGAAAGTAGAAATGTTATTACTTTTGATGTTTTTTTCCTACTTGGTGAACTGTAACATAGTTTAGATTTAGAAACTATTTCTTCACTCCAGAAAAATTTCCACTGAAACTCACCATGAACATAATAAAGCATATTCCTTCAGCATCATTTACCTGCAGCAAATATCTTTACTCAGTATTACATTGCATTTTTTTTTTTGGAGAAACAAACTAATCATAGTATCACATTCCTATATTTGAATAAAACTTTTAATTTCAAACCAACCAAAAAAGGGCATTTTTCTACCATATAGATCAAAATAGAATTGTCTGTTGTTGTAAGTTAAACATTCTCATATTCTACATGTGCTGATATGCCACAGTAGCAATTCTAAAATGATTTCTAAAGGTTTTTTGCTGTAAATCCATAAAAATACAACCTATCTACTCATGATTTACTTTTTCTGAAAATTTTTAATTAAGGTACTCATAATTTTATGTTTATACCACTTCTGAAATTTTTAGAGTACATAAAATTTCAATCTTGACAATAATGCCTCATACAAAAGCAAAACAAACAAAAATGAGAACTATGCCATGCAGTTTAACTTATGTTACTATGTTCAGAACAAAGAGACTCATGATCCATTAGCAGAAACAGAAATAATGTTTAATCAGTGCCAACTACATCAACTGATAACTATAACAGAAATACAAAGAACAGTAAAGAAAAAAATCTTGATACTTCAGAGACTGAGATCAAATATTGCAAGGCAGTGTTCCCTGTGGTATTCACCTTGAGCAAATGTTTACACTGGATAACATTGATGTTTGTCATTAACAATCTCTTGCAGCAGTAGAAATTGGTGCAGATTTTGCAGCGGCTGCTGAAAACATGAAAGAATAGTTGAAACACGTTTTTCGAAAATCCTCACCAATTTTGTACATTAGAATATTTTTATGAGAACATCTGAGTCGTTGTCTGTGTCATATGAATTCTAATGTGACACCAAGGATACACACTGCAAAGTAGGTTCCAGAGACATAATCAACCTCCTACCTCACATTGTAAGTTGATGATGTTATTTGACTAATTGCTTATCAAATCAATTGTATTTATTCAACAATAAACATATTTCCATATAGGATAATTTTAAAGTAATATGTTTTAATTGGTTCTCAATGTCTCAGTTATAGAATTATCTATGTAAACGTTGTGAGAAAAGAAGCAAGGAAAATGGGTAAGTGTTGAGTAAAGCAAACATGGCTCTAGGTTAATAGAGATACTGAATTGTGTTTGATTAAAGTCAGTATCTACTCATGATAAATATCTCCAAATAATCAAAATTTCTAACATTTCACTATTTCTGATTAAGAAAATAGTTTTCTTTTTAGGGTTTTCTTCAGAGCAAGCTTGACATCCTTATTCCTTAGGCTGTAGATGAGGGGGTTCAGCATGGGTCCAACATTTGTGTAAAACACTGAGGCCACTTTTCCTTTATCCATAGATTCTACATCAGATGGTTGCATGTACATAAATGCTGCCGCTCCAAAAAAGAGTGAGACAGTCATTATGTGGGAGCTGCAGGTGTTGAAGGCTTTAGCTCTGCCCTGTGTGGAGCTGATACGGAGGATGTTGGCGATGATAAAACCATAGGAGATAAAAGTGGTACTGGTAGACACCACAATATTCATGCCAACCAGAACAAAGACCACAACCTCATTGTCATAAGTGCTGGTACAGGAAAGCTGGAGCACTGGGAGGATATCACACAAATAATGATTGACAAGGTTTGCATCACAGAAGGTCAGTCTTGCCATGCAAAGAGTATGGGCCAGGGAACCCCAGCATCCCATCACATATGCCCCAAATACGAATATAGCACATATCTGTGGGGATAATATAATGTTATACATCAGTGGCTTGCAAATAGCAACATAACGATCATATGCCATGGCAGTCAGTATATAACATTCTGTAATGACGAAGAAGCAAAAGAAGTAGAGCTGAGTCAAACAACCTGTGTAGGAGATGGTGTTTTTCTCCACCACAAAATTCATTAGCATTTTGGGGGTAAAGACAGAAGAGTAGCAAATATCTACAAATGACAAGTTAAAGAGGAAATAATACATAGGTGTGTGAAGGTGTGAATTCAATGAAATCAGTGTAATCAAGCCCAGATTGGCTACTATAGTAACCACATAGATTCCTAGAAACAGGAAAAACAGAGGCATTTGCAGTTCTGGCCGGTTAGTTAAGCCCTCCAGGATAAATTCTGTCACCAGGGAGTAATTTCCATCAGTCATTCTTCTGTAGATCTTCATCTACAGAGGTAAAGAAAGAGCCAATTAACAGAAAATTGAACTTACCTAAGACATTTCCCATTCATTTTCTGGACTCCGGGGTTCCCTCTCAGACCCTTAGATGGGCTGCAACATCATCTAGTTTGAAGAATTTCTTTGCAGCAAGAGATTGTCCCAGGCTGCCTGATTCCTATTTCAGCTCTTAGTGTCTTTGTAGGTACAATTCCCTTCCTTTCTACAGAGGTAGCCGTACATATGTCAACAGTGGCTGAAAAATGTGTTATCACAGACATGCACCTTGCTCAGGGTAAAATATTTATAACCCCATCAAGTAGCTTGCTTACATAGGAAAACTTAAAGATACTGAGGACCCATCTTATTAAATGGTAACTAATCTTCCTGCATCATTTTTTGCATCAGTGTGCCACTATCTCAGCAGATCTTGCAACCAGCAAACAGTCAAACTCGGGGTTGATGAAACAATTCCTTAATAAGGTGCTGGTGACAATTGGATAATTCATTTTATTCAGATGAATGGAACTGGAAATACCAACCACACTCCAAGGCAGACCTTATTCTCAGTAGAAGATAGCCAAGACAAATCAGCCTCCATGAATTTCAGTGTCATTTTTCAATTTAATTTTTTTAAAGATAGCTAAAGAATATGAAGTTTGGTGGATATAAAGGGGAAGAGGCTCTGAGAAGAGTTGGGTAATGGGAAACAATATCCTAAAACATACTGCATGAATGTCCCAGAGAATAAATGAAAAAAGTTTTTAAAAGACTAAAGAAAAAAATCATCCTGAGTGAGGTAATCCAAACTCAGAAAGACAAACATGGTATGTCCTCACTCATAGGAGGATACTAGATATAAAACAAAGATGACTAGACTGTTACTCACAACTCCAGGGAGGCTACCTAGAAAACAGGGCCCTAAGAAAGACACAGGGATCGCTCAATGACAGAGAAATGGATGAGATCTACATGAACAACCTGGATGACCATGGGAGTAATGAAGGGCAACATTCGAGGGAAAGAGAGCTTAGGGGAGCAGGAGATCCCAGCGGGATCAAGAACAGAAAGGGAGTACAAGGAATAACAGTTGACCATGATAAATGAAGACCACATGAGTGCAGGAAGAAGCAAAGTGCTAGAGAGGTCCCCAGAAATCCACAATGATATCTCCACTGTAGACTACTGGCAATGGTTGAGAGAAAGCCCAAACTGACCTAGTCTGGTAATCGGATGGCCAAACACCCTAATTGTTGTGCTAGAACTCTCATCCAATAACTGATGGAAGTTGATGCAGAGATCCTCTGCCAGGCTCCAGGTGGAGCTCCAGAACTCCAATTGTTGAGAAAGAGGAGGGAGTGTAAGAGCAAGAATTGTTGAGACCAAGATCGGTTTAAAAAAAAAAAAAAAAAAGCACAGGGACAAATAGCCAAACTAAGGGAAACACATGAACTATGAACCAAAAGCTGTGGAGTCCCCAACTGTATCAGGCCCTCTGGATAAGTGAGACAATTGAATAGATTGAACCGTTTGGGAGGCACCCAGGGAGTGGGACCCAGACCTGTCCTTAGTGCATGAGCTAGGTGTTTGGAACCTGGGGATTATGTGGGGACACTTTGCTCAGCCTGGAAGGAGGGGGCTGGACCTGCCTGTACTGAATCTACCAGGTTTAAATGAATCCCCAGGGGAGTCTTTGCCCTGGAGGAGATGGGAATGGGGGGTGGGCTGGAGGGAAGGTGGGGTTGCGGATGAGAGTGGGGAGGACAGGGGAACCCATGGCTGGTATGTAAAAGTAAATTAAATTTAAAAGAAAGACTTAGGAAATGCAAACTAACCAAATACATTTCTAAAGGTGTTAAATTAATATACTCACAGAAATGTTTCTGAGAACCCACTTCTAGTCCTTATTTTATTTGATTAATAAATGATTTGCATGAAAAGAATTCCAAAATTTGAAAAGGAAAGAGTACTGCTACAGAGTTGTCAGGATTCTGTAATGCTGGCAGTATCAGGATACAGCTTGTAGCCAGGAGTGGTCCTGGGACTCCTCCAGAGAAGAAAGTAAATTGTGCATTTTGCTGGCCTTCTGCAAGAAGCCCACTGCAGCCACACAGAGGAAAGTTGACCATTTATGATCACATGAACAACCCAGGGATTCAACACAGATGTTGTCATGTTTTGACAACACCAATATCCTGAGACAGCTTTTCCCAAGAAACTGATAAACTGTTTACATCTGAAAAGTGATGAGCACAGAATCTCCTTAGAGACACCATCTTGCTCTCAGAATGCATCTCCATTCTCATTACTTCATTTTGTAATTTGCATGCAGGGGGAGTTATGTACTGTGGCCTAGCTGGATACTTCAAGGCTTGCCTCAGAAGTCAAGTGGCCTCAGGGGCCAGTCACTTGCTAAATGATCATGTGCTGTATTTTATATTAAAGTAGAAAACTGTGAAGCTAGAAATACAGAATCAACATTCCTTAAGCAAATGCCCCATATGCAGATGAGCCCCTTTCTGTTCATGGGCTGTTCAGTATGGCACATCTCAGGTCTCACTGATTGCATTGGGATGAAATGTCTGCCCCTCGAGTATGCTTTGATAAGCTATAGCCTTACTATTTCAACTTGAGAAGCCAAACTTTATTAAAATTTCTGCTTACTGAACCTATATAACACTCACACAATTCTTTTCAAATGTCTGGATATTCTTAGAACAAAAACAACTTGGTACTTTGCAGATATGTGAGTCTTTCTGGTTAACAGTATAAAATAAAACTCATATAAATATCAGTGAATTACCATAACATTAAAAGTAGCTGCAGTGGTTTTCTTACTAAGAATGAAGTTTGGGATAGTTGACAGAGGCATACAGGGAATGAAGCTTAGTAGGGTTGCAAAGGCATATAGAAAGGCCGTTTTCCCTTTTCAATGTTCTACAAAGCAGTGGTCAACAATATAGAAATAGCGTGAATAACTATTTGAGTAATAGTGGGCAGTTATAACACACCCAGTTAAAGGAATCTTAATAATATGCTGTTACACTAAATTGTATTATCCATAATATTTCCTCGATGGGGGCACTATAGAAAAATGGACACCTTTTTCATGTTTGTTCTCATATGCCCGGTAATATCTTATATCTGTTTTATAATTATAGAGTGGCTCTGCTTGAATTTATCAACATTACATTGCTCCCTCGTGAGCACAGGGGATAGTATGGACACCATAGCTTTAGAATCAACCTAATGAAATGGTAGTAATTAAAATAAATTTTCTCTAGCTTAGAGAAGGAGAAATATATTATGTCTACTTGCAAAATTCTAGATGGAACTTTATATTTAATACACATATTCATTTATCCAGATTTCCTGAAATATAATTGGTATCCAAAAAATTATGTAAAGTTTATTTGTATAATCTTGTGAGTTGGGATTTCTGTATATATTATGTCATCACCACAATTAAGGTGATACCTCACCCACCATCTTCCAAAATTTCTATGACATTTTGGCTTTGTTTTGCTTAGTTGTACTTGTTTTGTAAGAATATGTAAAATTAGACCCATCTTCTTGTAAAAGTTTGAAATGAATATTTCCATATTGTCAACTAAATGTACAATGTCGTACAGTTGACAACTGGAAGCCATTGACTTATGACTAACTTTATTCTCATCCCCTTGCTCGTCCTTTGGTCAATAGTAGACTATTCTATTGTCTACTTTTGTGTTCAGCTCTCCTAGATGCCTTCTGGAAGAGAATCAATGCTGGAGTTATACTGAAAATGACTCTTTTTCACTTACCATGGTATTGTCTAGGACCATCCATGTTACCAATAGAATTTCTCCCTTTTTAAGCCTTCCTCATATTCCTTGAATGACTATGCCATACTTGGTTCATTCTTTCATGATTAAATATCTGGTCACTTCAATTTTTGACTATTATGAAGAGTGCCTTCATTAACAGAGAATGCAGATATATTTTCTAGATTTAGATGCTTTTTGATATCATTTATTTCTTAATTATAGTTTTCACTTTTTTCTCTTTTTTATAAGTTAATTTAATTATACATATCAGCCATGGGTTCCCCTGTCCTCCCCCTTCCTGCCCCCAACCACAATGTCCTCCAGCCCCCCCACCCCATTCCCATCTCCTCCAGGGCAAAGACTCCCCTGAGGATTCAGCTCAACCTGGTAGATTCAATCCAAGCAGGTCCAGTCCCCTCCTCCCAGGCTGAGCAAAGTGTCCCTGAATAAGCCCCAGGTTCCAAACAGCCAGCTCATGCGCTAAGGACAGGTCTGGGTCCCACTGCCTGGGTGCCTCCCAAACAGATCAAGCTATTCAACTGTCTCACTTATCCAGAAGGCCTGATCCAGTTGGGGGCTCTACAGCTTTTGGTTCATAGTTCATGTGTTTCCATTAGTTTGGCTATTTGTCCCTGTACTTTTACCAATCTTGGTCTCAACAATTCTCACTCTTACACTCCCTCCTCTTTTTCACCAATTGGACTCCTGGAGCTCCACCTGGGGCCTGGCAGAGGATCTCTGCATCCACTTCCATCAGTTATGCAACATAGCAGGATACAAGATCAACTCCCTCCTATATACAATAGACAAACAGGCTGAGAAGGAAATCAGAAATACATCACCTTTTACAATAGCCACAAATGATATAAAATACCTTGGGGGTAACTCTAACTAAGCAAGTGAAGGACCTATATGACAAGAACTTAAGTCCCTGAAAAAAGAAATTGAAGATGTCAGAAAATGGAAGGATCTCCCATGCTTTATGGATAGGCAGGATTAATATAGTAAAAAATGGCGATCTTACCAAAAGCAATCTACAGATTCAATGCAATCTACATCAAAATACCAACATAATTCTTCACAGACCTGGAAAGAATAATACTCAACTTATATGGAAAAACAAAAAACCCAGGATAGCCAAAAGAATCCTGTACAATAAAGCAACCTCTGGAGGCATCACGATCCCTGACCTCAACCTCTACTATAGCGCTACAGTAATAAAAACAGCTTGGTACTAGCATAAAAACCAACATGTGGACCAATGGAATTGAATTGAAGACCCTGACATTAGTCCGCACCCCTACGAACATGTAATTTTTGACAAAGAAGCCAAAACTGTACAATGGAAAAAAGAAAGCATCTTTGACAAATTGATTATTTTCGATGCATTAATAGGAGTGGAATTGTGGAATAATAATAGCTGTATTTGAAGATTTTCAAACATATTGTTTTTAATGTACTTACCCAATGGAGAGGATAATATGCAAATCCTTTAAGCTGTGTTCCCAAGCTATGTACGGAAAAGAATACAAAATTGCATATCTTAGTCTCAACAGAATTTACAAAAACTTCATTAATTTTGAAGACTTAAACTTGAAAAACATAAAGATATAATCTCTAATATGCATAAAAATGTATAGCACACAAATTTAAGATGTACTGGCGGGAAGGGGATAAGCAAGCCCTTTTACCCAAGTCCTACAGTACATGTAAAGAAAGCTGAAAATTCACAAAACTGTCAGAAAAATTTCCCAGAGGTTTTTCATACTCATTTTCAAATACAGGCCAATAGCTATGAGGAGTCAACAGAAACAATGATGTGATTTGGGGATCAAAGAAAAGTTCATATGGAAAACATGAAGGAGGGAAATAAAAGCACAATTGGGGACCTTGGAACATAGGGAAAATGACATGGCTGCCAAAAAGGTTAAGATACCCACAGGAACTACTCCATGAGGAGAAGTTCACGAATTTGCCCCCGTTAATGGAAAATAGATAAACTTAAGTCAGTTGTCATTTTTCATGCATAGACAGACACATGAAGATGTAGGTACAGAGTTCTACCCTTCCTGCCAACCATCTTTATGACTTTCTTTCATAATTACATAAGCCTTTGCTTCATGCAGGTCTCCACATATTATCTATTATCTTCCTCAAGAAGCCTCCTATGTTTTCCATTTATATACTTGGATCCTTCTCCCTGCACCTCCATGCTTTTAACTGCTTGTAGAACTTACTACAATGCACTGAATTTTCTGTGGACATCTTTTACTGATTTTTATTTCTATACTATAAGCTCTGTAATAAATGGAAACGTGCCATTGTTCAAAGAAACCTAGGTAGCATTTTTCAAAACTGGGAAGCTTACTAAAAGAATATGATGGTGATGCTTGTAGTGAAATTGGTTATGGATATGGGAACGTATAGTACCAGCAAAAAAGAATAAACAGTTTGCTTTGAAATGAGCTCCCCTATAGCCCAAATTGCCCTCGACTAATAATGCTTCAGGCTTCTAAGTGTTGGAAGTAGCCACATGTACCAATATGATCAGTGCTATTTACCATATTTACTATAATAGAAGTTATCCTTTGGGTGTGTGTGTGTGTGTGTATGTGATTTGTTTGTTTGTTTGTTTTTTGAGACAGGGTTTCTCCAGGTAATTTTGGTACCTGTCCTGGACTGGACTCACAGAGATCCACTTGGCTCTGCCTTCCAACTGCTGGGATTAAAGGCATGTGCTACCACAGCCCAGCTTAAGTTATTCTTAAAGGTAGGTGAGGAAAATAAGGTAATTTCAGGGGATATAAAAAGGACAAATAGCAAGCAGAAATTTAGATCGGACCTATTTTACAGGAAAGTAAAATGCTCAAAGTATACAATCTGCCCACTTTATGTTCCTGGTTACTTTTGGAAGTCTCATTTCTCTTCTTCATACAAAACCTTACCCATTAGAGTGATTTAAGGTCTATTTCAGAACCATATACTTGAATAAGATTTAAGGCACGGACAAACTCTATTAAGGGAAATAACATGTAGTACTGTCTGTAATAAGTCATCAGGATAAGTACAATATGCACTCATAAGATGTTATTTCTAACTACGGTAGAGGATTGTCATGGGTTGGCTGTTTAATATGTGGAATTTCAAAACAAGTATTGGGTATGTCTGTTTCCATAATAAAAATTGAAAAAATTAATCTTACAACATATATGTTTCCTAGGCACAACAGAATTAAAAATAATTTACTAGGCAGCTCTTTGTAAAGATTGACCAATAATTACCAGCAGGTAAACTTGAAGACCAAAAAAAAGGTACTAGCTTATACATCATAGTGTTTTAAAAACTGAGATTGTGTAATAAAGGAATATATATTGAAGAGTCCTGAGTAATTCTTTTTTGACAGACTAAATGAGTATACTTCAGAATCCTGATTTATTGAGGTAATTTGCTTTAAAATGCTTTTTATAGGTAAAGTGATATTATGATTGCCTATTCTTTCAAAAATATTTAGGCTACACCATCATACTCATAAAATTTAAAGAACCTTTACTTTGTTGCCAGACTATATATATATATATTGAGATTGGCCTTACTAAATAAGAGGGAAAAGATGATAATTTTAATTATAAAATTTACGCTAGGTAACGACAGCTTAAAAGCATAATGTAAAAAGACAAGAAAGAGTGGCATGTTCTCTAATACTCAATCAGCAAATGTGTAACTGCAGATTAGAAGTCCTCCAGAGCTTCAGGTGATGTCTCAAATCCCAAGGCTAATTCCCCACACTATTGAACAGAAGGAAACCCATAATTCCTCAGTATTAAGACAAGGTAAGCTTGCTTTTTGTCCTAAAGGAGATGAATTCTTCATGGGCTTATTAAAAATCCTTTTTGGGCTTTTGAGAGTTCATATATAAATAATACAAAATATGGAGATAATTTAGTTTCTCTCTCAAACCTCTGAAGGGATTTCTTCTTCAAGCAATGAAGTCAGAATCAAAAACTTCCAATTCTAAATTTCAAATGATGTGAAAACTACTGTATTTTCTACTTACTGATTCTATTTATTGTTGTTTTAGTTTAATTTTATAATTTTCAAAATTTCTTGGAGGAAAGATTTTGAGTATACTTCCCATAAATAAACGATAGCTGTTAGAGGTGGTGACTTCCTAACAGTTCCATTCCTTCCTCCAAAAGGGCTAAGATTCTCAATCCTACCTTACAACTTCCTGTCTCCTGACTACAGTCCTCCAGACCTCTAAAGTCCATTTTGATCAGCTCATGTCTAGCTCTGCCCTTTGACTCCAGGCAAGCTATATTTATCATAACACAATCAACATATCACACAAAAGACATTGACTGTGTACTTCAGCAAAAGCCTAGGAGGTGGAGAATGTCTTTCCATCTTCAAGAGTATTTTCATGGTAGGTAATGTTTCAGTGTCTGTTTATCAAGTTGTAGGTCTGATATGTTCTTTGTCAATGCATCAAAGAGAGCAAAAGGCTCACAGATATAAGAGCCTAATGACAAGTTAATGTTTTCATTTGGGACTATAGCTGCTAAGCTACAAAACTTTGAATCATAAATGATGTAATAAAAACCATTCAGAAACAAAACAACTAACCAAGTCCCTACATCTGAAGGAATACAACTGGCCTTGGGGGTTAGGGTCTTCAGAGTATTGACCATTATAGCAAATTCTGCTCTTACAACTTTCCCTGGTGTCTTGACCTATTTTGTATATAAAATAATATTTCATTTTTTAATAAAGTATTCAAGATGTCATTTGGTTTACATGAAATGTTGTAATTATTGATTGTCTTTAAATCAGAGTTCTGTGTTCCTTGTAGACTGTGTATTTAGAAAACAAAAATGAATCTGTGTTTCATATGCGAGTATAATTAGTTGTCTACTGAAAAGCAAGTCAATCACTCTATACTTATAATATTGAAATTTTAAAACTATGTTATGCATTTTAAAAATATTCTTCAACCTTTTCTTCTTCATGTTGCCATTCACTAAAAAATTGAGACTTGATTTTAAACTTTATACTTTATGTATATCAGAGACTAATGCTGGCCTGAAAGTAGTAGTGTCCTACCACAGAAATACAGCAGGTACAACATGATGGAGGTTTGTGTCAGTTCTGCAAATCCCATCAGTTGTAAACATTAGACTCTGAAGTGTAATGTTTGCAGAAATGCTGAGTAGGTTATGCCAGTTTGTATAAATATATGCATTTGTTGTATAGTATATTGCCTTTATATTCTTTTTATTTTACCAGAAAAATTCTATATCTTTTTCTCTTGGAGATACAGTAGAAATTCATTGTTAGGTTTTAGGAAAACACTAGGAGCTCTAGGCTCTGTGGGTGTGATTGTGTGTGTGTGTGTGTGTGTGTGTGTGTGTGTGTGTGTAGAGAGAGAGAGGTGGTGGAAGGGGGAGGGAGGGGGAGAGAGGAGGAGGGAGAGGGAGAGAATTTAATTTCATGGTTAAATACAACCTTAAATTCATGTGTTATTGATATTTTGTGATTGTACAAAATGGGATTTAATATTGATACTATTTATGAAATAGAAGCATTTTTAAGAAACCATGCCAACCAATATCACAAAGATCTAAAAGCTTAGGGTGTTTGGCCAGGGAGTCTTTGCACTGAAGGAGATGGGAATGGGGGAGAGGGGTGGGGGAGGGGGAGGCGGGGGCGGGGAGGACAGGGGAACCCATGGCTGATATGTAAAATTTAAACACAAATATCCGTATTAAAAAATATTACTTTTTTTTTTTTTTTTAAAAAAAAGCTTATAGGTATGTAAAATTTAGGAAAGCTAAGTATCATATTGTGAACATTGTTCAGAATGAATTTGTGTTCAACTGAGTTATTAATGTGTAAGCAGGCTTTAAGTTGGCCATAGACACAATCCTAAACTGCAGGCTCTGTCTCTTAACTCCATTCCTTTCATACTTCCTATCAGGCATGATGGAATCAAATCAGGCCTTTAAATTTTCCACCATTCACTCCAGTCACTGAATATTGCAACTTTGAGTCCATAAAGGGACTAATTTCGGAACTTGATGTCAGATTCAACATCAACCATGAACCATTTTCAGTTTCCCCCCAGATACAGAGATTCTGCAGGCCATTTCTGTCACCACTGTAAGCAGGTCTCTGATTTGATGCAGAAAGCAAATCTGCAGGTGTTGAAAAAGTATGAATAATGTCTCTCTTAGGGTCTGGAATAATCCATCTTCCTGGTTCTGATTCCTTCTGTATCCAGGGTGTGTGAATATGTAAATGTATTTTGTGTGACAAGGTACGTTTTCCTGGAAGAAACAGGGAAAGAGGGAGCTAACAAAGCTTATGCATCTCAGGTGGTCACAAACAAATAACAAGACTTACAAGCCCTACTTGAGGTTTTATAAATAGCAACTTCTTTCTAGGTAGGGAAGACTCTTCAGGGATGATGGTCAGGAAGATTCATTGCAAAGGTTTTTGTGAGTCATTCCTTATTCTGGAGTGGGCCTGATGAAGCAGTTTCCTTTGAATCATCACTCATGCCCTTTAAAATACTTGCTCCTGTGAGAATAAGTAACCTGCTGTTTCATCCTGCTTGTCCTCATGAATAGAGTGGAGTTTCTGGTCTGGTATCAGTGCCCCATTTTGGATAAATAAACTTTTCTTTTTTCACATTTCCCTCAAGGAAAATTACACAACAATCTTCTCTCTTATTCCCTAGACTCATTTGAGGCCTTCTCTGCAATTTTTTACTTCTCAACCTTCTCAACATAGTAACACGGTCAACAGAAACCACTCAGGGAACTGATTTTGCTCTTTCTCTCTTAGGTTGCATTTGCTGTTTGCTTTGCTTACTCTACTTGGTGTTATTTATCTGTTTAAATGGTTATTTATTTACTCAGGGTCTGGATATATAACTCAAGCTGGCCTAGTCTTTGTACTCTTGTCTGTACATGACAAGAGCTAGGGTATTAAACATGTGCTACCATACACAGAAGAGAACTTCAATATATATAATTTTAGAATACTTTTGGGGCTCACATTAAAGTTGAGTGGACAGTACACTATCAATTTGCTGGCCATAAATTGACTCATGTTCCATTCCCATCAACTTGCTGCACCACAGTGGAACTCCTAATGAAAGAGAGAAACCAAGTTTGACACACCAATTATCACCCAAAGTCCATGATTAAACTGTGACTCATTCTAGATATTACAGTTATTTAGATTTTGACAAGTGTCCACCATGAGTAGTTTACTGCCTTAAGAACATTTCCTGCCTATCACTTATTTATTGTTTCCTACCCTAAAACCCCAGTAACAATGAACATTTTAAGAACTATAGTTCATTTTTTTCTGGAGGCCACATATTTAGAATCATGCAATGTATTTATATAATTTTCAGATTGATTTTTTCATTTAGTAATATACCTTTGAGTTTTCTCTTTGTATTTCGTTATTTAATCCATTTCTCTTATAATTAAAGAAAATCCCTTTGTGTGGATGCACCAAGTATTATTTATCCCTTCACAAACTGAAAAATATTCTAGTTCCCCCATGTCCATGTTTTCTCCCTTATTAATAAATACCTCTTAATACCTGAGTTCAAGTTTGGTGAGGGTATTTAGCTTTACGTGAGTTCAATTGTTAGCTCACCTAATCAGAATATGGTTTGTTTTTCTTCACAGATTTCATGACATTTTTCTGCACTTTTAGAAATATGATCTTAACTTCATAAGCAACAAAAGCAATGATGTAGCCTATGCAGTCAAATCAAATGTAAAAGCTCTTCCCAGAAAAGGAAAATTCAGCAAAATGACAAGGTAGCCTGCATAAATTTATGAAATATACACAAAAATATTCACATGATAAAGGATCAGTATCAAACTTGTTTAAAAACTTAAGTGGTCACAGGCATGTGAAAAAATTCAGCACTATGAATCATAAAGTAGTTTAATGTAAAACCAATATTATATGCTACACTATAACAGTTAGATTAACTATTACTCACGAGGGAAATAAAACAAGTGTTCGGGGAGGATATCAGCCACAAGGAATCCTTATATGTTGTGGGATTCTAAGTGTACACAGACATTATGAAATACAATAAAGAATTCTGTCATGCCTAGGAATACAAAATAATGGAATTTTTGCAGACTCATATCAATTTTGCTTTGCTTACACATGTTTTTGTGTGTATATGGAAGGATGTTCCTTGTCTTATTTTGTTTTTCTTTTTCTTTTGTTGGTTTGATTCAGAGAGAGAGAGAGAGAGAGAGAGAAGTGGGGAGGTGGGGAGGTGGGGAGGTGGGGAGGTGGGATTATCCAGAATGAGTTGGGGGACTGGAAAAACATGATCAGATCATATTATATGAAAAAAACTTTTCAGTAAAAAAGAACATTGATGAAACTACTATGTGAACTAACTTTGTACATCTGCTAAGTATACACAAAGGAAAAGAAATTTTTGTGTTGAAAAGACATTGCACTCTTCATGATATGTACAGAATTATTCACCTCAGTCAACAAGTGCAATCAACTTTGATTTATTAACAAAAGATGAATGGTTACAAAACTTGTGTGGTATGTCCACAAAATTGAAGTTAGTTAGCTTAAAATTACACAATATGGATGAACCTAGAGAATATTATATTGAAAGAAATATGGTAATTCCAGAAAGTCAAATGGCCTAAGATAACAATTATATGTGAATTCTGAAAACATGGAAATGAAATGGAATACAATAGTGGTTCCTAAAGGATCAAGAGTGGGTTGGGAGCGGGGAGGACAGGAGAACCCATGCCTGATGTATAAAATTAAAACACAAATATAATAAAGAAAAAAAAGGAGAAAAAAAGAGTGGGTAGGAATGAGGGGAAGTGTGGATCAAAAGATACAATGTTTAGTTACAGTAGAGAAAGTTATTCAAAAGACAAGTTACCCAAGAAGGTAAGCACAGATAATGACACTCCAAGGCAGGCCCATGCCCAGAAATAGTTGATCAACACCAAATGCACTACATGTTTGTTGTGAGCTTTTTGTTTTGTTTTGTTGTGGCATTTTTTTGTCTTTTTTTTTTCTTTACTTTTTTTTTTTTTAGAGACAGATAAATAAATAACAAAAAGTTGGGAGGGTAGGGAAGTAGGGAGGATCTATGAGAAGTTGGAGAAGTGGAAATGCATGACCATAGCTTATTAAACAAAAACATTTTAGTGTATTATATACCTGAAAAATCTGTTAATATATTTCATATATTATAAACAAAAAAGATTAATTACATGAGGTCATTATTATTATCATTAATATTATTTGGCTACCATATTCTAAATATGTATTTCAAAATATCATTTTATGTATTATTAATATATACTATAGTATATAAAATGTTTTACCAACACAAAAATAGTAATAGTAAATATTTACATAATAACACATATTTTAAAGATTATTTTTCATGTGTTGAGTTCAGATGCCTAGAGAGAATTCAACTTTGCACCAATGAAACTTATATGTATGCAGTATATATAAAATTATTTGTGTCACAAGGAATTTTCTACATGATAATAATATTTTAACCTATAGTTAACTGGTAATTATGCTTTAAACAATGTGGAAATTACCCAGAAAATGTAAGTAGGAAACACTGAGGATACATAGAATATCATGAAAGAAAAATAGTCATGCATGGTGTTTCGTGAATTTAATCCTTTCCTTCAAGTGGCTGAGACAGGAGGATTACCATGAGTATAAAAAGAAGAAAAAGGAAAAAAGAAAGGAGAAAGAAATAAGTCCTATAACCAATATGTCCTAGTATTAACTTATTTTTCTAATAACCCTGTCAGATGATAGGATATCCTTACATTTCCAAAGTTTCAGACCAGGTCAACTCCAAAACTACTGCTCTTTCTCTTCATATTTTAAGAGAAGCCAGTGTTTTCTTTAATAAGTAATACTACCCTCAACTCAGGAGAATATTTTCTTACTCAAGGTTTTTCTCAGGGCAACCTTGACCTCCTTGTTCCTGAAGCTGTAGATCAAAGGATTGAGCATGGGTACCACAATGGTATAGAATACAGTGGACACTTTCCCTTGATCCATGGACAAGACAGAAGAAGGATGGAGGTACATGAATGCCCCTGATCCAAAGAAAACAGAAACCACAATTATATGTGAGCTACAAGTGCTGAAGGCCTTGGACCTTCCTTCAGTAGAATGAATTTGAAGTATGTTTGAAAGAATGAATGTGTAAGAAACAATGATGGTGATGCTGGGCACACCTACATCGAAACCTACAACAATGAATACTACCAGCTCATTGATGTAAGTGCTGGTGCAGGAAAGCTCTAGCAGTGGAAGGATGTCACACATGTAATGATTGATGATGTTGTCCTTACAGAAGGTCAATCTCAGCATGTACCCTGTGTGAGCCCATGCACCAATAAATGCTCCCACATAGACAATGAGAGCCAACAGAGAGCAGACCTGAGGGGACATGGTAACTGTGTACAGCAGAGGCTTACAGATGGCCACATAGCGATCATATGCCATCACTGTCAACACATAGCATTCTGCACTGACAAAGAAGCAGTAGAAAAAGAGCTGAGTCATGCACCCTTCATAGGAAATTGTGTTCATGTCCGAAACAAAGTTTATCAACAGTTTGGGGGTGATAACAGTAGAATAACAGAGACCAATGAAAGATAAATTAAAGAGGAAGTAATACATAGGAGTGTGAAGGGGAGAATTTAGTCCAATTAGAGTGAGTAAGCCCAGGTTGCCTGCCACAGTGACAACATAGATACCTAGGAAGAGGAAGAAGAAGGGGAACTGGGTCTCTGAATACTTTGTTAAACCCACCAGGATAAACTCAGTAATGAAGGAAATATTCTTATTGTCCATTCTCTTCTCTCAGGATCTGAAAGACAGAAGAGTCATGTTCAGAATTATGACAAAATGTTGTACACAGTCATTCTGCATCCAGGAGTCCAGAGAGTCTCCACAGAAACTTGTCTATTTTATGGTTTTGTTGCTGCTCATATGAGGGAGACACATGTGAAAGGTTAAGCCTAGTGTAAACACATGTGAGAAATATGCCAAGAATACACACATCCCTCTGTTTCTTTTTGCCTCTAGCATCCCAGTCTATGCTTGTCAACCTTCACTCACTACATGCCAGTTACCCTGCATTCAGAGTCAATTAAGATTGCGTGTCATTCTGGATGGAGATCTTGAGCACCAAGCTAGAGCATAGACTGACTTCCTAAATATCAACAGCAAGCACTAAGTTGTCAGGAAACCTGGACTCACTCTCTAATTTCAAAACACCATGAAGAAATGGTCAATTTTGGATCTACGTTCCTCCTACAAGACCCTGTCAACCCTCTTTACTTCATAGTCAAAGCTGAACAAAGCAGCAAAGCACTTCAAAGGAAAAGAAAGCATAATGATGATTCTTACCCTTTTGTTCAGAAGGCTTGGGACTTTGCTTGTGGTGTGCCCTTGTCCTTCACTCTCTGCAGAGAAACAGCTCTGCCTCTGAAGGAAATGCAGTTCTGAATTAATGCCCCTCCCCTTTTGTACAGAAAGGCTCTGAGCATTTGTGAATCTCAGTGTCTGACTTCATCTGAGAGTTAAAGACCATCACTTTTTGCTTTGTTTCTGCCCAGCTATTTTCTACATTAGAGAACAGTATTTAAAGAACTCTCATTTCTTGTCTCAACATAATACCAGTTAGCAGTATATAAATCATATTATCTGAGTTAATTATCTTTGGTACTTGGTATAGAGACCTCTCCAGGATCCTCTTCCTTAGTTAAAATGCTTTAAGAAGTACAAGTGCAAGAAATTATTTATACAGCAGTAAAGATGATTTCATCCCAGTGTCCTTGGAGATAATATTCAACTCAAATTTTACTTCTGGGATTTTACATTCCCCAGGGTAGATGAAGTAGAAAACTTTGCACTTCCCTCATATTTCTCATTCTGTTTCTTTGATTTATTTGATTGCATTGATTTATAGCTACAAATGCAAACACTTGACTACCAAAATATTAGAGGCTCATGAACATCCTTCCACATATAATAGCAAGTTGAATCATGTACAAATACACAATCTATGATATTCTATGACAAGTACTTTAATTGTGTCTTAATATTTTGCTTTGCTAGCTACCTTCATGCTCATCTCTCCCCAGTTATTCCTGTTTATATCTGAGTACATACATTCTGAATTTTCCTGTTTGCTCAGACAATCAAATACTTTTTTACTGGACTCTGCACTTAATTTACAAAGTATACAATTGATCTTTTACTTTTATGATCTAGAAGAACTTAAAGTGTTGCCTACATCATAACTTAAACAACTAATCTATATCAAAATAGAAACCATTTTCTCTTTTATCATAAAAAATTTGCCCTCAGATTTTCCGAGAGACATCAATATGCCTGTACCTGTATTTCAGTGTAACCAAGTTCCAGAATCTCTCAGTTTAGTATTAAACTACTTTTGTAAATACCATACATATTATTATTCATTCTTTTTGAACTTTACATAAAAATCTCAATCCTACACAAAGAACTACAGGAACAAAGGGACACTGAAAGCAGAAGAAATAGTCTTTCCCAGGGAAGAGCAAACCAATTGGTTATCCACTATGAAATGTTCAACTCTGAAAACATTCAAGCAACATTATACACACTGAGCAGATTGCACATATGTATTTAAGAATATATACATACACACACACCACACACACATATTGTGTGTGTGTGTGTGTGTGTGTGTGTGTGTGTATATGTATGTATTGATACATGTATGTAACAACAATTAATGAAAAGAAGAGGTCATAAATATTGAAGAGAGCAAGCATGGATATATGGGAGCGATATGAGAGAAAAAAGATGGGAGAAATCATGTAATTATTTTATAATCTGACAAAATAAAAGACACCATTCTGTAAAAGTGTGACAATCTAGTAAGTGACATATCACTATTCCTTTACATCAAATTCCCTTATCTCTTACTAAAGTGTGCATTTTTTTCATAAATATGTAAACTTACAAAATGTTTTTATATGAATTGACTTCTTATGTCCTTTTCCAATTTCTTTAGGATCATTCTTTCCTTGTACAATAGAAGAATGAAAATCAAGGATGATAAATATCATCTACATTTTAACGATATTTCCCTAAGTCATCATCATTCCACAGAGTTACATAATCTTTCCCTATGTTAAACAAAAGGTTTAAAACCCTAATGTCAAATACATGCCCTGAACCATTTGGAACATGCACATGATGAACTTAAGATCACTTATTTGATTATAAAATCTTTTTTAAATAGTTCATTGTATGTTGTAAAGCCTTCAAAGCCAAATCACTGCTTCATGTATTGTTCTCTGTGTTTATTCCCCCAAATAGCAGTCAGGATCTTTTTCTTTTTTTTTTAAATCATTAAGTCATATTGTGGTTTAACCCCTGGCAGTGCCAGTCACTTAAAGAAAAAACCCAAGTATTACAAATGTCTACAGGACCCAAAATTGGCTTTCTTATATCCCATCCCCTGTCTCCATTCCCCCTGCCTCTCACTTACTTACTGCATTCAGAAGAGAATTCACACAACTTCACCCTAGTTGTTTTCACTTTCATTACTGTTGTTAAAAATCATATTTTTCTGTGCATCTGCCTTAAATGACATGTTCTCATTGAATGGCAGAGACTATGTAAGATCTACCTTTACATTTTCAGCATGTAATCTCTGGTATATACTGTCCCTCTTTGGGGTTCATTTTCCTTCTCAGAGGACATAGGAGAATGCAAAATAGAACTCTACGAGATAGGGGCTTGTGCCTTTAAATGCTAGCTTATTTGATTATAAAATATTCTAATCTAGGATCTTAATTAAAGCTACCAGTAAATAACATATTCTTTTATTTTTGTTTTTTCAAGACAGGGTTTCTCTGTGTTGCTTTGCACCTTTCCTGGAACTCACTCTGTGGCCCAGGCTGGCCTTGAACTCACAGAAATCTGCCTGGCTCTGCCTCCCAAGTACTGGGATTAAAGGCATGCACCACCACTGCCTGGCTACATATTTTTATTTTATAATGAGAGGTATATGGTCACAGACCTGTAGAATTGTTCATTCCCTTCTTTTTTTAAATTTTTTTTCTCCTTGTTTTATTTATTATATTTGTGTTTTAGTTTTACACATCAGCCATGAGTTCCCCTGTCCTCCCACCTCCAGCCCCGGCCCCCACCTTCCCCCAAGCCCCTCCCCTCCATTCCCATCTCCTCCAGGGCCAAGACTTCCCTGGGGATTCAATTTAACCTGGTGGATTCAGTAAGGCAGGTCCAGTCCCCTCCTTCCAGGCTGAGCAAAATGTCCCTGTGTAAGCCTAATGTTCCAAACAGCCAGCTCATGTACTAAGGATAGGTTCAGGTCCCACTGCCAGGGCATCCCCCAAACAGTTCAAGCTATTCAATTGTCTCACTTATCCAGAGGGCCTGATCCAGTTGGGGGCTCCACAGCTTTTGGTTCATAATTCATGTGTTTCCATTAGTTTGGCTATTTGTCCCTTTGCTTTTCCAATCTTTTTCTCAACAATTCACTCTTATAGTCCCTCCTCTAAAAAATGACATGTGGACCAATGCAATCAAATTGAAGACCCTGACATTAACCCGCACACCTATGAACATATAATTTTTGACAAAGAAGCCAAAAATGTACAATGGAAAAAAGAAAGCATCTTCAACAAATGGTGTTGGCATAACTGGATGTCAACATGTAGAAGGCTGCAAATAGACCCATATCTGTCACCATGCACAAAACTTAAATCCAAGTGGATCAAAGACCTCAACATAAATCCAGTTACTTTGAACCTGAGAGAAGAGAAAGTAGGAAGTACTCTTGAATGCATTGGCACCAGAGATCACTTTCTAAATATAACACCAGTAGCACAGACACTGAGAGAAACAATCAATCAATGGGACCTGTTGAAACTGAGAAGCTTTTGTAGAGCAAAGGACACGATCAACAAGACAAAACGACAGCCTACAGTATGGGAAAAGGTCTTCACCAACCCCACATCTGACAGAGCGCTGACATCCAGAATATATAAAGAACTCAAGAAATTAGACATCAAAATGCCCAACAGTCCAATTAAGAAATGGGCTATAGAACTAAACAGAGAATTCTCAATTGAGGAAGCTCAAATGGCTGAACGACATTTAAGGAATTGCTCAACATCCCTAATTATATGGGAAATGCAAATCAAAATGACTCTGAGATACCACCTTACACCTGTCAGAATAGCTAAGATCAAAAACAAAGAAGACAGCTTATGCTGGAGAGGATGTGGAGCAAGGGGAACTCTCCTCCACTGCTGTTGGGAATGCAAGCTTATACATTCCCTTCTAATAAACCTCCAGGTCTTAATATTTTCATCCAGGAGACAATGGATGGGAATGAAAGAAGATAAGACCTTTTTCCTTTAAATTTTCTGCTCCAATTCTCTGCATTCTTATATGTCAGAAATTTTAATTTCAGATTTCAGTTGTTTTTTGTTTGTTTGTTTGTTTGTTCATTTTTTTTTTTTTTTTTTTTTTAGACAGGGTTTCCCTGTGTAGCTTTGCGTCTTTCCTGGATCTTGCTCTGTAGACCAGGCTGGCCTCGAACTCACAGAGTTCTGCTTGGCTCTGCCTCCTGTGCTGGGATTAAAGGCGTGTGCCACCACTGCCTGGCCTTAATTTCAGTTTTAAAAAAGGATTTTACATATAAATAATGATCTGGCCTTTGTGTTTGTAATGAACTCTTCCCAGTAGCTCTAGATCAAAGCTAAGAACTTGGAAAGCATAAAATTAACAAATGACTTCAGATTGCCTAAGTTTATATTTAAATAAATCCTAATTACAAGGCCAGAGTTTTTGTTTTCCCATTACAGGTTTCTTGGAGTTTATGACACCATGAAAAGACTTCATGTATGTGCTAACCATTGACCTCAAGTCCTTATACTTGTGTGGCAGGCATCGTACTAACTTAACTATCTCCTCAGCTGTAGATAAAGTTTTCCTGCCTGGCCCACAGTCAAAACAAATCTCCCTTACACGCCAGTCCCATAGTCGCTCATAACCAAGCAAGTAAGCACACAGAGACTCATATTGTTTACAAACTGTTTGGCCATGGCAGGCTTTTTGTTATCTACTTCTTCTGTCTTAAATTAACCCATTTTTATTAATCTATACTTTGCTACGTGGCTCGTGGCTTACCAGTACCTTATATCTTTCTTGTCATGGCGGAGGCTGGTGGTGTCTTTCCACCTGAGCCTTCCATTTCCCAGAATTCTCTTCCTCTTTGTCCTGCCTACCCTATTCTTACTGCCTGGCTACTGGCCAATCAGCACTTTATTTATTTTAACCAATCAGAGCAACACATTTGACATACAGAACATCTCACAGCACTTCCCCTTTTCTCTTTTTCAAAAAGCAAGGTTTTAACTTTTATATAGTAAAATTTCAGACAACAAAACAATTATCAAGCAAGAATTACAGTTACAATATTAAAGAAGATATCCTATCTACTTTATATTAGTGAGTCTAAGGTTTTATATCTAACTTATCTTTTATCATAACTGAGGATATTATAACTATCTGGTCTTCAACCACATCAAAGTCCCAAGAAGGATATAATATTAACTAAATAAACAGGAAAAGCATTGTAAGCAACTTCCAAAAATCTAGAATGACAGACAGCTAGCTGCCTGGACAGTCACCCAAAATTCCTCTGCAATGTTAGGACATCTGTCTTGAGCTCACAGGCCTAGAGATTTTTGTTTGTTTGTTTTTTAATTCACTTCTCCCAGTGTCTTGCAGAATGTCTGGCTGTCTCCTCTAAGAAGCAGGAATGTGAAGGACCATCTAGCCTTGTTTTGGCAAAATTTAGTGGGCATTTTTCCATGGGTCCTGCATGTGTAGTCAATATAACATTTTGTCAAGTAGTCTAGGCAAGTATAGTTTCTTGCCCAAATGGCTAACTTTTGCTATAAGGAAATCAAACTTCATATGGAGTTTCTTCAATGACTATCATCTTCTCTGAAGTAAATTGATATAGCCAGGAACAGACATATCTCAATACCCAGAAAAGTCAAAGTTCTTAAAATATTTTAAATGCCATATTTTGTAGGTCTTTGAAATGTTTGAAGATTACCTACCTAATTGAAATTTACCTGTGTATATCTAGATAACTTAACTAACATGACTATAAGCTTGATTATCATGGATGACTAACTATTAATCAGTATTTCTTAATTATACATTATAATTTCAAATGAGCTACACAAACATAATACTGTAAACAAGAGAATTATATACATATAATAAAAAAAATTAACTTTAAATTTGTATCAATAAACTAAACTCCATAGCAATGTAAAACATTTAAAACAAATTGTTGCTCTTTAAAAGTAGATTCAATCTTGCCTTGGAGGAGATGGGAGTGGGGAGTGCATGGGAGGAGAGCTGGGGGTTGGGAGGAGGGATGACGGGGGAATCCATGGCTGATATGTGAAATTAAGTTAGTTATAAAATAAAAATACTATTAAAAAAGTACATTCAAGACTGTACCCTTTTATCCCATTACCCAAGAGCTGGGATTAAAGGTGTGTACTACCACTGCCTGACCTCTAGTGGCTAGCTCTGCACTCTGATCTTCAGGCAGTTTTTATCTGTTAGAGCACATACAGAATATCAGCACATCATCTGCTGAGATTTGTTGTAGAAAATACCTTTGAACACTGAAATCTCAGTATGGAGAAGTACATTCTGACGTCTGCACCTCACTCTTCTTAATGGAAAAGGGTAGTAGGCAGGGAATCATGAAGCTGTTTCGAGAGGAACTCATCATAGATTTTCCAGGTTAAAATCCATGGCTTCTGAGAAACTGATGCACTCCCCGAGGAAGTGAAGCATTCAGCCCACTTTGTGTTTCTCTGTATGTTCTCTTCTTACTCAAAAAGGCATGAATGTGTGACAGGACAACCGGTCTTAGATATTAATCTTGTGTACCCTATAAGTTTGCAAACATCATTATATCTTCGCAACTACATCTGTACAGATCCTGGCAATTGCCACTACATAGGTATAAAGGTATAAAAATTCTGATTGCTCTCACTAAAATTGTCACAGCCACAGTCTTGCTGTAGCCCCTGAAACCAGCCTGGTTTAATTTCTCGGGGGCATATCAGGTGACCACAGGCACTTACAAGTGGTGGTAGGAACAGAAACCTAAAATATGGGGATTTAAGAAAAAGAAATAGAAAAATGTTTGAAGACAAAGAACTCCATGAGCATAAGAATCATAAGGCAGGAGAATTCATTGGAGGTAAAAATGTGGGACAGGTGGGTTCCGAGGAACAGCATTTGTTTGAGGAATTTTGCAGACTTCAAAACTGGAGGAAGGAGTTACAACAGGACATCATCAGCTGATAAATTCCCAGAGTTCATTTATGAGTTTCATCCATCTTTCCCTGAGAAGGAAACTCTGGACCCCAGAGCTTGGTCCTAGTTAGGAAGAGCAGTTCAGGGAGAATTGATTGCAAAAGGACCAGAGAAAATTCCCAGCGATGCTCTTCACCTCTGGAAAGAAATAAAAACAGTAATAGATAAAACAGACACAGTTAATGATTTTTAAATGATCAGGAGAAAGCAAAACTAATGCTGGGAATAGAAGACAGATTAGAACCTGAGGATTTATTATCTAATGTCTCTCCCTGTGATGAGGTGGAGGGTTTTCCTCCTCCTTATGCTGATTTTGCCCCCTCACCTCCAGCTCCAATTTCTTTAACTCCTAAAACTTATCATTCAAGTGCAGTTACTGATAACATAGAAAATTCTTTTCAGTGCTTTGCTGCTTTTCTTCCTGAGGTTGTTAGGGAGGTTTCTCACTCTCTATAAGAGAATTAATTCATTTAGTGTCATGGTACAGGTTTCCCAGGCAAGAGACTCTATTGAACCCAAGAGGTGGGAGATGTGGAAGTATTTTCTCTTTTTCTGCTGTGTGAAATGCTCAATCCTGATAACCTAGAGAAATGAGTTAAAAATTATATATCCATTTAATTTAAGATTCTTCAGGATCTTAAACAGGCTTGTGCTCAGTCTGAACCAACTGTTACTTTTACATTGTCTCTTCTTGGTTATATTTCTGGGAAAGTTTTCTTCCCTTTGACTAAAGGATCTTAACAAAAGTTTGTCTTACTGGGGGTGAATATTGACAGTGCAAGATTGATTATTCAGAAAGATTCCAGGACCAAGCTATTAGAAATCAACAAAATAATGTGCCCATAACTTTTGAAATGTTAACAGGATAAAGCGTGTATAGTGATGCTCCATGACAGATCACAGAGCCTCCTGAGACTTCTGGACAAATCATTGCACTGGCATTTCAATCATGGCATAAGTTACCAAATTCTGGAAGAAAAGACAAGAGAACTTTCTAAAATTAGACAGGGGCCTGAGAAGCCATATCAAGGTTTTGTTTCTTGTCTTTGTAGGCTCTCAGTCACCTAATTGTTGATAGGGAAGCAGGGTTGATTATTGTTAAACAACTGGCATATGTGAATGATAATGCTGCATGCCAGGCTGCATTCTTCCTCTTTCAAAACAAAAATGAGATATTATTTATTCTAGTCACCTCTATGCTGACATTGAGCCTCTTACACTCAAGGGTTAACTGTGGCTACATCCCTCCAAGGGCAGATGATGCCTCAACTATTGGCAATCATTCAACAAGGGAAAATAAATGAAAATGACAAATTTAGTCCAACTTTATGTCAAAAGTTTGTTGCTACTGCTTTAAAGAGAGCTAGAGAGCTATTTACTCTAGCTTTTATTGTACATTATATGGATAGTATTTTGCTTTCTACTAAAAATAATAAAATATTAAAAGATCTATTTACAACATTAAAAATTTGATCAATTCTTTAAATTTGTATTCCTCATGGGGTAAAAAGTAAGATTTTCATTAAATACTTCAGATGATGTAGCACTGGCTTTTACTATTTTATGCCCCTTTAAAATATTAAAATATAATAATCCTCCCACATACCCTGCTAAGCCTTTTAAGAAAATTTGCCAACAGTTTGACATAATACACACCACAAGAATTCCATATAACCCTCAGTCAGTCTTTTGTGGAAAGAGCTATTGGACAACTTAAACATTATTTAAAAATGTAAGGTAGTATGGCAACACCTTACAATAATTTGCCTTCTGTTTTATTACTTAAAATTTTTTTAAATTTGGACAAGGATGGCATTACTGCTGCAGAACACTTATGTGACCTCTGAAAACAATTCAAGGTCACAGTCCTTTGGAAAGATGATGTGTCTGGCCATTTGAATGGTCCTGATTCAGTAATTCACTGGAGGTGTGGTTGTGTTTGTGTTTTTTTCCTCAGGGTACTGAAAAGTCAATGTGGATACCTGAAAAACTAACTCAATCTGTGGAATATAGACAAAGACATTGCAAAGCATCTACAGAGTCTACATCTGAAAAAAGAAAGAGATATATGTACATGTGTATATATAACCTATTGTGTCCACTTAGCTTTGTCATATGTACATGTGCCAGGGATGATGATTAGGGTTGAATAACCTATGTGGGAATTCCTCCAGGGAAGAAACTGATTCTCTCATTATTCAGAAGTCACTAACAATCTATAACACTTAATCCCCTGTTAACATTGGCTTATTTATTGCCATTCTCATTATGCTATTCTTGTTTAGGCAATCATATTGTTGAAAGTTCATGGGTACATTTTTCCCTGACATGTCTAGGGGTCACTTTCAGCAGACATCCTGGGTCTCTGGATTTTACAATCTTTCTGCTCCTTCCATGAAAAACTTCCCTGAGCTGTAAGGTTTCTGTCACAAAATTAGTATTTGGGGCTGAACATCCCACAGTCCCTATTTTATGCAGTTATGCATCTCTTACAACAGTCTCCATTACTGCAAAAAGGAAGTTTATTTGATGAGTGTGTAAAAGCTACACTTATCTATAGGCATAAAGATAAGCTCTTAGAAAACTTGTTCACTTCTGGACATATATTTACTCAGACAACTGTATACCCTACCAAAAGATATTTGTACTCTCATGTTTATTGATGAATTATACATTATAGACTTGAATTGATATTAGCTTAGCTGTCCATCAACAGATGAATGGGTATTGAATATTGGCATTTTGTATATTTTGCACACACATATACACACTATTCAGGTCTAAATAAAAGTACAATCACAAAATTTGGAGGAAATGGATTAATATATATATACTGTTAAGAAAGTTCATAAAAAATCTCAGAAAAAATGTTCTCCCTCACATGTGGCATCTAATCAATAATATATGTACACATGTAAACAGAATTACATATGAGTATAATAAGCATGTTGAAAAGAGAAAAAGAAAGGGTAAGTATTAGAGGATGATGAAGGGTTAAATGCAGGTAATGGATATGAGTTACTAAAGGGATAATAATTTTTTTTAGTTTTTTAGTGGATTTTTTATTTTTGGTGGTAAGTAAGTATATAAAAATATATTTGATGGTGAAAGCATAAAGTTCACTGGAGAGCTCTACAATATCTGTTTCAAATGCTTATTCTACCTGTATTGTTCCAGAAATATATAGACTTTGGTTAATTTTGGTGTGTAATGCTTTTATTTATTATCAAGATTTCCAATAATAAAGTTTATAAAATTTTTCAAAAGGCAAAAATTAGCTTGGTTTAGGAACCTGGTAATAGTACGTTCACTTCTCAATTCTGCCTTCTTTCAGCCACAGGTATTTAGCGAGGTTTACAGTAGTGTATGTGAATTCCTTCCTGTTGAGTGAACCTTAAACACAAATAAACATCTATTCATATCCATACCTGTAATCATGTGATACATATTATTCTTGGAAAGCAAAAGTGTTAAAAAGAAAACTCATGCTTATTTTAATCAAACAAAATCTATGATTAATTAACCAAAATTATTAAAATAACTAGATATAGACATTTTCATAATTTTGTTTCTATGGTGAAAAAAAGAAGTATAAACAAGTTACCATCAAATTTTTATTAAAGAGAGAAAACTCTTGATGCTGTATATCCATGCACAGAAACAATATTTTTATTCAAAACACTTCTGTGATAGATGTTTTTCTCAGAGCAAATTTAATATCTTTGTTTCCCAAGTTGTAAATTAAATGGTTTGACATGGGAACTACAATGGTATTTTTTTTTAAAAAAAGATAGAGCATTCCCTCTCCTCCATACACACATCTGAGGAGAGTATATAAATGCACCAGATCCAAATAACAGAGAAAGATCATTTAAATGGCAGCTATAGGTGCTGACGGCTTTAGAGAACCCCTCAGTAGTCTTTATTTGAAGGATACTGTACAGAACGAAACTATAAGAAATGTGCCATCAATGGGCACAATGATGTCTTTTCTCCCATAATGAACAACTCCATCTCATTGATGTAGGTGCTGGTACAGGAGAGCTGCAGCAAAGGGAGGAGGTCACAGAAGTACTGGTTGATGATGTTCCCATCACAGAAGGTCAGTCTCATGTCAGATCCTGTGTGGATCACGGCACCAGAACATCTCATCAACTATGAACCAAGTCTAAGATAGGAGCATACCCTAGGAGATGTGGCAATTTTGTACAAGTGTAGATTGTAGATAGCCAAATAGCAATCATAAATCACTAATGTCACAACATATCATTCAGAGACAGCAAAAATGCAAAAGAAGGTGAAATGCATCATACCTCTAATGTAAAATATAAAATTCTTCCTTAGCACAAAGTTCATATACATTCTGGGTATGATCACAGAAGAATAATAAAAGTCTCTAAAGGATAAATTAAAGAGGAAAAAGTATGTAGAGGTACAAAGGTGAGGAATCATCAAAACTAGAAAGTTCAAAGTCAGATTTTATAGCACAGTTATCATATACACTAATCGAAGGAGAATAGCAGTGGGACTCGGAGGCTAGGCTGGTATCTAAACCACCCTGTCCCTCCCAAAATGAATTCTGTTATCAAATAGTCATTACACAAAGACCTTCTCTAAGAAATCTGTGTAAACAAGAGTGGAAAGCATCTGTGGAAAGTAGATGGCAAAGCAGGTCTTATGGGAATAGCTATCCACAGCATGGAGTTATGTGCTGTGGGTGTCTGAAAATGGACATCTTGAATTCACAGTACATACTTTTCTTGCTACTGTGATACTGAGTGCTGTTGTGTTCCCTGTATTATAACCTTAAGCTAAATTTATCAGAGAATAGCAGCACCCTACAGAACTGAGCCCCATGTTGTCAATTATAACATGACTAGGAAAAAGTCAAGAAGAAGCAGTCTGGGCTAGTACAGAATCCCCTATCTCCCAGCTCATCATTTCTTCATTCCATCAACCCCTCCCAGATACAGAAAGAAGCCTTACCATCCCCATGCTGAAATCCCATTCAGACTTCACAATGATACATTTGGAATCACAGACACTGTTTCCAATATGAAATAAAAGAACCAGAACCTGGAGATGTTTAAGACACAGCCTTCATGTTAGAACACTCAAAATAAAAAACTAAAAAAATAAATACGTGCGATTTTTCATGGAGAGGTAACAATGATGAATACACTGAGACCATTATGTTCTTCGATCCCTGAGCATTCCCTACCTTATGTAGGACATTTATAGGACATTTATCTAGTCATTTTACTTGAGTCTGTCCTTGAGTTAAATATTAAGTGAATGAATGTTGGAAAATTCAATAAAAATTTAATTGTAAGGACAAAGGATATAGTTTAGCAGAATTAGTCTTATTTAGGACACCTGAGATTAGGGTTTCATGGTCAGCACAGCAGTAAAAAATAAAAATTCATAGAGTTTTATTATATACTAGTTAAGTTTTTATCATATTTGGGTAGACTGTGTATGATATTATCTATAATCTTCATGATAATCATAAAGTAGAAATCAATAGTATCTGACAAAGCAAATCCAGAAAATATTTAAATTATACCAACACTGAACAAACAAACAAGAAAAAAACAAAATAAATCCACAAAGGAAGATGACAATTGGAAGAAAGAAACAAATTACTGCAAAAGATACAAAAGATGATTAACAAAATGATAGTTCTGGGTTTTTACCTATCAGTGATCAATGAGAAGCATTGACTGCTCAAAGTGACTTAGTCATTGAACATAGTCTTAAATGATGCACATATATTCTGTTGACCAGAAACTCACTTAAATTTTAAGAAAAAAAAAAGAGGGGAGTAAGGTGAATGAAAGGAAAGAAATTGCCCTTTATTAGAAAACTTCCAAAACCAACTTGTGCTGCCCATATAGTCTGGGATGTGTGACCTTTCACTGCAAATTGATTAACCACTAGGAGATTAGAGAAAACTGGTCCTTCTTTTCTAAGCAGCTAACAACTATCAACCACTCCTTGGCTATGGGCAGGGTCATGAGGCCAACTCCATGCCCCATGCTGGGTTTTGGTATGGTCCGGCCTGTGTTAGAACAGATATTGTGTATGCTGTGAATTCATAGATGGCAACTGCCCTACTGTGTTCAGATCTTTCTTTCTTCTTGGTAGTCATCCATCACCTCTGATTCTCACACTTTTTCTGCCTCCTCTTCTGAAATTATCTTTGAATCTTAGGATAAGATAACATTCTTCCATCTCTATTTCTTTACATTTTGGTCAGCTGTGGGTCTCTGAGTTCCAGGTTGTCACTATCTATTGCAAATGGAAGTGTCTTAGATGAGGTTTGAGAGATATATTGATTCTGTCAGATATCTGATATTATGTGTGCTAAACTAAAATTAAAATTTAGTGGGTTGAACAATTAAAGAAAAAGGAATTCCCTGTGGCATAAGTTAAAGGAGATGGTAAGTTGCTATAGATACACACTAGAATAAACTAAGTCAAAGTCAGTGAAATGAGACAAAGGTGATGATTCATCATTACTCTGTAGGACTATGTGTGTAGAGGCCAAAAGAGGGCATCACATCTCAGTGGAGCTGAAGATACAGGTCTTTGCATGATGTCTGACTTTTTATGTGGATTCTGGAATCCAAACTCCAGTTCTTATAATGATTCACCAAGTAGAATAATGATGATAGTCTTGATGCCCCTTGCTCATAGAATCCCTCTTCCCTCTCTTTGACTGGACTCCTGGTGCTTGGCTGTGGATCTCTGGATCTGCTTCCATCAGTTACTGGATGAAGGTTCTATGATGACAGTTAGGGTATTCACCACTCTGATTACTAGGGTAAGCCATCTCAGTTACCCTCTCCACTGTTGCTAGTAGTCTAAGCTGGCGTCATCCTTGTGGATTCCTGGGAACTTCCAAGCATTAGGTTTCTCCCTATTGCCATGATGTCTCCCTCTATCAAGGTATCTCTTTACTTGCTCTACCACTCTGTCCTTGCTCCAGCTCTACCTCCCATTCCCTTATGATCTCATCCCCCATCCCCTAACCTTATTGCCTCCCACAACCACAGTTTACTCAGGAGATCTCATCTATTTCCCCTTCCCAGGATGATACAGGTATCCCTCTTTGGGTACTCCTTGTTAACTAGCTTCTCTGGAGTTATGGGTTATAGTCTGGTTATCCTTTGCTTTACATCTATTATCCACTTATGAGTGAGTACATACATACATGTTTATCTTTCTGAGTCTTGGTTACCTCACTAAGGATGGTATTTTCTAGTTTCATCCATTTGCCTACAGATTTCATGATGTCATTGTTTGTTATTGCTGATGTAGTACTCCATTGTGTATATGTGCCACATTTTCTTTATCCATTCTTCAGTTGAGGGGCATCTAGGTTGTTTCCAGTTTCTGGATATTATGAATAATACTGGAATGAACATAGTTGAGCAAGTGTCCTTGTGGTATCATTGAGCATTCCTTGAGTATATGCTCACAAGTGATATCATTGGGTCTTGAGGTACATTGATTCCCAGTTTTCTGAAAAAGCACCATATTGGTTTCCAAAATGGCTGTACAAATTTGCACTACCATTAACAGTGGAGGAATGTTCCTTTGATGGGAAATCATACAGAGACAACCAAGCCAAGCTAGTGGGAACTCATGAACTTTAGACCAATAGCTATGGAGCCTCCATTGGTGTAGAATAGGCCCTTTGCATAAGCAAGACAATTTTAGCTTGATTTGCTTAAGGGCCTCCTGGCTGTGTGAAATCATTAAGAAGCTTCTATCCACTAGCCATATAGCAAAGGTGGCTGGGTATTTAAAGGTAAATCCTAGGCCAGTCAGTTCATCTTGGAGGTAAGAAAAGTCAGTTGGCAGTATGACTTCATTGTTTACAGTCTTCTCTTAGGTAGTGGCTAGGGTTACTTGTCTCCGGTATATTACCTAGAAGTTGTTGACATTTCACAAAGGCCACACATACCAACATATTTTCGTTTGTGCCATTCCTTGAACTAGTTTCCCACAGTACATTTTAGTATGGAAGAAATAGATAATTGCCCTTATCACAGATCTGGGCTAGCAGGCTTGATTAAAAAAAAATCTAACTGATGCCTTTAAACTTATTTTTTTTCTCTTCAGATTTTTAAAGGATGATTTTATTGATTTCCAGAAAATACTACACTCAAAATCTTGGGACCTAGAATTCTTTGCTATTCAGCAAAAAAAAAAAAAAAAAAAAAAAAAAAAAAAAAAAAATCATTGTGTATAGAGGTTGTTCAACTAAAGTAATAAACGTCTGTTAAACAAGAAAAAAAAAGAATATAACTTCTTTTTAGCAGCATGTGGAAACTTCGCCAAAACGAACCACATACATGGACACAAAACAAAACTTAACAATTACAAGAAAATTGAAAGAGCATCCTGCATGACACCTGACCACCACCAATTAAAGCTGGATATCAACAACAATAGAGGCAATAGAAAGTTTATAAACACCTGGAAACTGAGAAACCTATTACTGCATGAAAAATTGTTCAAGATAGAAAGTAAGAAAGAAGTTGAAAACTTTTTAGAGCTGAGTGAAAACAAAATAGAACATATCAAATGTATGGGACATAATGAAGGTGGTTCTAAGAGACAAGTTCAGGGCATTAAGTGCCTACATTAAAAAAATAAATGGAAAGATCTCATATTAGAAACTTAATGGTATACCTAAAATCACTTAAGCAGAAGGAAGATTTAACACCCAGAAGAATGAGACAGTAAGAAATAATGAAAATCTGGGCTGAAATCAATAAAACAGAAACAAACAAACAAAATATTATAAAGAATCAATTAAATAGTTGGTTCTTCGAGAAAATCAATAATATTGACAAATCTTTATCCAAATTTACTAAAATACATAAAGAAAAGATCCAAATGAACAAAAATAAAGACAAAAATGGAAACATAACAACACCAAGAGAATACAGAAAATCATAAGAACATACTTTATAAACTGTATTACAAAAAAATCAGAAAATCTAAAAAAATGGATAATTTCATTGCTCTATACCACCTATTAAAATTAAACCAAAATCAGATAAGTTATTTAAACAGACCTATAATTCCTAGCTAAATAAAAAATGTCATTAAAAGTCACCCAACCAAAAAGAACCCAGAATCAGATACTTTTAGTGCAGAATTCTACTGGACTTTCAAAGAAGAATTAAAGCCAATGCTCCTCAAATTATTCCACAAATTAAGAAAAGCAGGAACTTCACCTAATTCATTTTATGAAGTCACAGTTACCCTGATACCAAAAGAACATAAAAACCCAACAAAGAAAGAAAATTACAGACCAATTTTGTTTTCCTTTTATCATTTACACAAAATTCTTAATAAAACACACAAACTGAAAATAAGAACACATAAAAAACATTCACAATGATCAATTAGGCTTCATACCAGAGTCACAGCAATGGTTCATCATATGAAAATCAGTAAATGTAATAAACTATATGAACAAACTGAAAGACAAAAACACATAACATCTCATTTGATGCAGAAAAAGGCATTTGACAAAATGCAGCACCCTTACATGGTAAAAATCCTGGAGAGACTAAGGATGAAAGGAACATACTTCAATACACTAAAGGTGATTTACAGCAAGCCCAAAGCCAACATCCAATAAATAGATATAAAGTCAAAATTTTTCTCCCCAAACCAGGAACAAGACAAGGCTGTCCACTCTCTCCATACCTATTCCATATAGTACTTGAAATTGTAGTTATAGCAATTTGACAATTAAAAGAGATCAAGGAAATACAACTAGAATGTGGGAAATGCACTCCCAAGAGTCCCAGGTACTCTTGAGGAGAGAGGGATGAGAAATATTTAGATAGAAAGATAGAGGGGAGAGAAGGCAGACAGAAACATAGGATAGCATCAGGAGGGCCTGGATCAACATCCACCAGCCCCTTCTGTCTCTTCTAAAGGGATTTTTAGAGGAATGCCAAGGGGTGGGGCAGAAGACCTTCCCCTAGCTCAGCCAAATGCAGACCCTTCCAGTCGCCTGATAACCATGCATGTGGTCCATCCATCTCTTAATGCAGCCCTGCTGGGTAAAGCAAGCTCAAATCTTAATAGGAAACTTCTGAGGGCCTCCACAATAGATGAGGAAGAATACAGAGTAACTTTATTTAAAGATGATATGATTGTATACATGGGTGGCTCTAAAAAATCCACAAAGAAACTCCTATAGCTGACTAACACTTTCAGCAAAGTATCAAGACACAAAATTAATACACAATAATCAGTAGCAAAACAAATCATATGTATAAATGAAAAACAGACTGAAAAAGAAATCAGGGAAACAATATCTTTCACAATATCATCAAAAACATAAAATGTCTTAGGGCAATGATAACCAAACAATTGAAAAACTTATATAATAAAAATTTTAAGGCATTTAAGAAAGAAATTGAAGATGGTATCAGAAGATGAAAAGCTCTCCCATGCTCAAGGACTGGTAGGGTAAAAAGAGCCATTCTACTAAAAGCATTCTACAAATTCAAAGCAATTCCTATCAAAATTTGAATACTGTTCTTCACAGATCCTGAAAGGACAATTTTCAGCTTCATAGAGAAACAAACAAAAAGGGAAAACAGCTGAAAACACCTGAATAATAAGAGAACTGCCAGAGGTATCTCCATCCCTTAAAGTTGTAATATGAAGCTATAATAATAAAACAGCATTGTAATGACACAAAAACAGACACATTGATGAATGGAATCCAATTGAAGATCCAGACATAAATTCACACACATGTTTTTTGTAAAGAAGCCAGAAATACACACTGTAAAACAGACAGCATCCTCAAAAAATGGTGCTGGATTAACCTATGGCTGTATATATAAAAATCCAAATATATCTATACTTATCACCCTGCACAGAACTCAACTCTACATGGATCAAAGACCTCAAAATAAAACCAAGTGCAGTGAACCTGATAGAGTAGAATGTGGGGAATAATCTTGAACTCACCAGTGCAAGAAAGGGCTTTCTGAACAGAATACCAATTATACAGGTGCTAAGAAAAACAGTTAATAATGGGACTTCATGAAACCGAGAAGCTTCTGCACAGTAAAATACACCATCATTTGGACAAAGTGGCAGCCCATAGAATGGGAAAATATTTTTTACTAGCTATACATCTGTTAGATGACTCATTTTAAAAATATATAAAGAACTAACAAACTGGATATCAAGAATGTAAATAATCCAATTTAATTGAGGTGCAGATCTAAACAGAGGAAACTCAAATGGCTGAGAAATACTTAAATTGTTGAAAATCTTAGCCATCAAGGAAATACAAATAAAAAAAAAAACTACTTTGAAATTTCATCTTACATATGTCAGAATGCCCAAGATCAAAAAAACAAGTGACAATTCATGCTGGTAAGTATGTGGACTAAGAGAAACAGTCATCCTTTGCTGACAAGAATGTAAAATTGTATAGCCACTTGGAAATCCTTATGGTGGTCCCTTAGAAAGAAGAGAGAAGAGCCAATCTATCATTCTTGGAAATATACTCAAAGGATGCTTTATGCTATCACAGAAACTCTTCCTCAATCATGTTCCTTTCTGCTCTATGCATAATGGCCATAAACTGGAAAACAGACCAGATGTGCATCAATAGATGAATAAATAAAGAAAATATAGTACATTTGCACAATAAACTAATACTCAGCTGCGAAAACCAATGAAATTGAGATTACAAGTAAATTGATGGAGCTAGCACAAATCATGCTGGTAGAAGTAACCTAGACTCCAAAAGACAAATATAGAATGTATTTCCTTATATGTGGATTATATGGATGTTAGCTTCCAAGTCTTTGATATAAAGGATATAATCCCATATAACTACAGAGGATATGTACACAGTAAGGGATTTGGGGGAGGATTGGATTAACCTAAAAAGGGGAAATAGAATAGATAATTATGAATGGGTGGGGGGTTATGATGGCAGGATCCAATATGGATCCAGATGAAAAAAGTAGATAAGGGAGATAGTACAGGAAAGGACAGCTAAAACTAAGGGCCATTTGAAGATTTCTATGAAAATCCAATGTAATAGAAGCTTCTTACAATATGCACATATATGAAGGTGATTGTCTTAGTTAGGTTTTTATTTTCGTAAAAAGACACCATAACCACGGCAATTCTTATAAGGAAAACATTTAATTGAGTGGGATCACTTACAGTTTTGGGGTTCAGTCCATTATCATCATGGTGGGGAGCCTTGCAGCATGCAGGTAGACATGGTGCTAGAGGAGTAGTTGAGAGTCCTACATCTTTCAAGCAACAGGAAGCTGAATGAAATACTGGGTGGTATCCTGAGCATAAGAAACCTTAAAGCCCACCCCTATAGTGGCACACTTTCTCCAACAAGGCCATACACATTATAACAAAGCCAAACCTCCTAATAGTCTCATTCCCTATGAGATTTTGAGGGCCAATTGCATTCAAACTACCACAGTGATTTAAATAGCATCACAAAATAACATGTAGATAGAACTCTAACTGAACATCTCTGGTCACCAAATGAAGCTTCCAGTTTTGGAAATGGGTTATATCTAATAGAGTTGCTGGACAAAGATGCTCAACAGGAACCACCAAATAACCCAGGCTGTTGACAATAGTATTGGTTGGTCTCCATAAGCTGACTCTAAGGCCTTGTTGTTGAAGAAAATGCCTACACAACTCATTGAACATGAAAAGTTTAGTTTGTGCCTACCTAGAGACTTTACTCCTACTCTTTATACTACCAAAGTAGAAAGTAGAAAGGTAAATGCCAACTCAGCTACAAGCCCTTTGATTTACAGTTGTGACCTACATGCTAGATGTGCTAGTATTATAGCAGCACAAAGTCTGTGGGATTAACCAACCAATATCTGGTTGGATTTAAGACCCATTCTATGAGATGGAACCCATCACCAACACTGCTCTCTTGGCCAAGAACTTGAGACAAGATAGGCTAGGGATCCAGGGGAAAGCAAATATTACTGTCCCACTAAAGAAATGTTACATCAAAATGACTCCAAATGACATTCTGCTATACTCATAAATTAATCTTTTACTCAGCCATCATCAGAGAAGCTTCCTTATGAAGCAAATAGGTATAAATACAGACACCTATAGCTGGGCAGTGTAGAGTGAGAGACCATGGAACACTCAGTCCTTAGTGGAATGTCTCTGACAGTGCCTTCCTCTCACTGCTCAGGGCATCCTGGGGAATCAGAGGCAGAAGAGTGTAAGAGCCAGAGGGGATGAAGGACATCAAGGAAACCAGACTTTCTAAATCCAGCAAGACTGACACATTTGAACGCAGAGACTATGGCAGTATGCACAGGGTCTGCACAGGCCCAGCATCCCTAACCCAGAAGCTATCTCCAATTAACAACTACTATTAAATAAAATAATTATTTTTCTCTAATGGATTTTCACTGAGTAAAGAAACCACTCTCAATGTCAGGCTCCATGCTTGGCATTAGATACAAACACAAAATGAAGTCAATTTTATTTATTGATTGATTGATTGTTTGCTTGCTTACTTACTTATTATTCTCATAATGCTTCGAGTATGTTTTACTTACCCTACATGTGTTTTGCTTATATACTATGGTTTACACTTTGTGTTTTAGGAGGTATATCTGTGCATGCCAATGTATGTGTCTCTACATCTATATGCTCTTCTGATTTTTCTTTGTCTCTTTGTTTTTCTGTTTATTTGTTTGTTTTGTCCTATGCAGGTGTGTTTGTTTGTTTTATCCTATTTTTCTCTCTTTTCAAGATGCCTGCTTGTTTTCTAATCAGAGAGAGCAATTAAGGATATGGATTTGGGTAGACAGGGAGTTTGAGGAGGCTAGGAGGAGTTGGTGGAGAGGAACCATACTCAGAATATATTATATGAAAAAATGTATTTTCAATAAAAAATCCAAAAGATTGTAAATTTTATAAAGTGTGTGTGTGTGTGTGTGTGTGTGTGTGTGTGTGTGTGTGTGTGTGCTTTCACACTATGCAATTACAAGTTCCATATGGTGGCATGTATCAAGAATCTGAGCACTAGAACATTTAGGGCAGGAAGATTTTGACATGACAAGATCCTGGGTAATTAAAATAAGCAAACAACAACTACAAAATGAAAATAACAGATGAAAGAGAAAACAACAGGCAAAGGTTAAAAAAAAGGTTGGAGCAGTTGTGGAAAAAGCTTGTGTAAATTCATAATGAGACTTATCAAACATGTTGAAGAGGTTGAGAAAATATAATCATTGACTATGTTGTAACACCCTCTTTACTACATCATTGCTCTAAGCATGGTACGAATCTACAGCATGGGTGCAGCAACTTTCTTTCTCTTACAGAATCCACATGTCCAGGAAATCCATACCTGACATGGTACAGGGAATAGCCCAATGCCTTTACTCAGTGTAGCTTTCTCAATGGCTTTCTCTGTTGTTGTTTTCCAATGTGAGACAAATTCCATTAGATAGTTATACAATTTGAATATTGGTGCCTTTTTCTGTTATATTGGATTTGTATGTTGCTCAAATGAATAGATTTCTAACAAAAGCTTTAACTTTATTACATGGTAACAAACACTGTAGCTATAAAATTATTTAAAATATGAACACATTTATTTGTATTAGATGAAGACTTGTAACCATCCTTCAAACCTATAAATAGAATGGTACCATCATCCCAATATTCTCGCTGTGCTTCTCTGTGAACATGGCCTAATCCATTCTTTTTTTCCTCCATGCTAATTATATTCAAAATCTCCTCTGATTGTTTTGTAGCCTCATCACTCAACAAGCCTGATTTTCATCTGTCCTTGGGTTACAAATACAAACATAATGTGGAAAAGACATTGGAATGGCATCTGTGATGTGTATGACTGTTGCTGGCCATATCACTGTAAGACCCTTGGAATAAATGCGTGCTCTAGAAGAAAGAGAGAAGCAGCTGCTCAGTCTCATTTGGACTGATCATATGGCTGAGATGACTATGATATGAAATTAAATGAAATATGGTACTCAAGCATACATTGCTGATTCTAGAATAAGGTAAGTACCCCCCAAAATAATGATGACATGTGTCACCTTATATTTCCATTTGCTATGTCTGCCAGTGTAAGTTATGGATATTTCAATCATTAAAACTGAGCAATAAAGTTATAAAATATGAGCTACTAAAATGCTTTCTGAACACATTTTTTTAGTTTAGCATTTGTTCTTACTGTGCACATAATCACTTTTACTTATTAAATAATTATTGTTGCACTTATTTATTCTTTTTATAAAATCAGTTGAAACTTTTATATAATGTATGTTGACCATGTTCACTTTTTTCCCCAAGCTTCACTACCCATTTCCTATCCCTCAATTTCTTTGTATTTTTAAAGTCCATCATATCCAATTTGTGCTGCCTATAGATTCTTAGGTGTGTGGTTTTCCACCGGAGTATGGCCAACCTTCCAGGGGCCAGCCCCTTAAAGAAAACTGATCCTGGTGCCTATGGTGAGACACTTTGTGCAGCCTTAGTGCAGGGAGGAGGGGCTTGGATCTGCTTCAAAGAAGTGTACCAAGCTCTGCTGACTCCCCATGGGAGACCTTGCCTTGGAGGAGGTAGGAATGGGGGGTGCGTTGGGTGGGAAGGCTGGGGGTTGGAGGAGGGAGGATGGGGAAATCTGTGGTTGATATGTAATATGAATAGAAAATCTCTTAATTAAAAAAAAAGGAAAAAGAAAAGAAAAGAAAACTGACTCTCCCTCAGCTATAAGGGTCTAGCAGCTCTTTGGGCAGGAGCAGGACTTCACACCCACTTTCCCTCTTAATGTGCAGATTGTGTCTGGCTTGCACTTACCCAGTTCTTGGGCATGCTGTCACAACTAGCTGGAATTTGTATGTGTAACTGCACTGTTGTGTCCAGAAAACACTCTTACCTTGTGGTCATCTACCACCTCTGGTTCTTAAAATCCTTCTGCTTCTTCAAGAACAAAATCTGAGCCTTTGGAGGAGGGGTGTGATATAGCTGTTCCAATAGGGCTGAACATCCCCTGGTCTCTTATTCACTGGACCTTCACCACATGTGGATTTCTGTGCTAATCACCATACTTTTATTTTGTTTTATAATTATTGATTTTGAATGAAAAGTCCATGTCTCAATCACATCACTTTTGATTGTGATTTGGAGCAAGATGGTGACATCTCTGAGCATCAGCATTTATGAAGCTAGATGAGACTCTCACCCCCTTTGGCTTCTGAAATTGTCCTAGTTATCACAAAGATTGACAGATGAGCTACTGAAAAGGACGCAGTGCGTAACAGTCCTCCTGGGGCAATGTTAGTGGTGTAGGTACCACTGATTTTCTCAATGGTAAATTCTGTCTGAGAAAAACTTTAAATGATGCAGATGTTGACATCACATTCCTCACTGAGAAAAACAGTGGACCTGCCCTCAGTATCTTTGCAGGGTGGGATTTCAATGTATAAAGGTATATATTTGTGTATCAGAGCCCATCTAGTGACCTATTTACCCACCTCAAATTGCTAGACTTAATAATGAAATGTCCCAAAGCTAGAGACAAAAAACCAAATGTGTCAGAATCATAGAGAAATTCTATATTAGTCCTTAACCAAGACATTAGGCTAACACAATCAAATTTAAGACCAATTTTAACTTAAAACTCTTTGGAATTTACCCAGTGGAAGATATAACTCTACTGTGAGGCATAGTGAAAATGATTTTACCAAAAGTTATTGTATATAAAGGAAAAAATGAAAAGAAACTGGTTTGAAGTTAAACTCTTTTAGATAAATAAATTTGTGAAAAAAAGTATGTTGATATTGGAATCACATCAGGGGCATCTGTGAAGACTTGAAATCAAAAGCCAGGAATTAAGCCATGCCAAACACTCTAAATCAAGCAACTGCAACCACAAACCACTTTTATAAACTTTCTGAATCCCCAAACATGGAAATAGAGAACATATGCAGAAATGCCATATGTTATTACAGCTATATTAACAAACAAACAAACAAACAAACATTTCAACTGAGCCATGATATCAGATTGGGAATTTCACTTTTGTCAGCCTTTGCCTGTTTTCTCTTAAGAAAAAATATAGCATTCTTTAAAGAGATTTTTATTTATGAATCATATATTTCAAAAGTCTTATTACTCTTTCAAGTGAAGTGGAGTTTTATCTTAAAATTCATTAGGAATAATGGAGAAAAACAAGACTGATGGAGTAATTCAGTTGAGTTGTACACAAAGCCTTCTGGCTGCTGGAATTAGCTATTCTTCCACTTGAGTTTCAACAGCCATTCACTGCTGTGTGTCCAGAAGCTGATTCCTTCTTCTTCATTCCTCATCAAGTGCCCATAATATTTTCTCTTAATCTTGAAACACTGTTAAGCCATTTTCACCATGAATAATAAGAATGACCAATGTTTTATGAGTAAAGGAGAGAAATTATAGTAACTAAACATTCATATAGTACCATAAAATTGCTGTTTCAATTTTTATTGGTGAGTCTCTATATTGGGATCTCATATATTTGCACAGTATGTCTTTTGCACCTGCATACAATGTGCTCTTTTCTCTTCCATGGTTCCATTACTGTAATAAAAACAGGCTGAAAACTTTTCAATAGCTTTTTATCAAAAGAACACTGTCTCTAACTTGAGTCAGTCATCCCAGAACTACACTGTGCCACACCCATCCTTTTCCCAAGAAAAGGGACCTCCAATGAAATAGCTTTCTTCAACAAAAAGTGATAGACATTTCCCCTCATCAAAGCACAATGTGTTTTTTTTTATGATTGAAAGTATATTCTTCTCTTCTCTCATATAATACATCCCAACCACAGTTTTCCCTTCCACTCCCCCAAGCTCGCCTCACCTTGGTGCAAGTCTTATACGGATTTATAGAACAAAAAGAAACAAAGTACAGTCAAATACTAAAGAGGAAATGTTAGTGAAATCCACCTTATGAAATGAAGAAGTTAAATTATTAATTAGAAATATTATTTCACACTGTCTTTGAATGGATTTGCAGGAAAAGTAGACAAAAAGTATGGTGAATAATGTGTGCGTGAATTCTTGATTTTTCTCATAAGTGGCTGTGGGAGATGACATAAGCTGCCAATCTCTAAGTTTCAGAATCCTGTTTATAAGATAGATATATATTCACATACTAATAGGCATTGTTTTATCTCCACAAGACAAGTGTAACACACGTGGTAAAAATATTTACTGCACAGAATTTACATTTGCAAGATATGCTGTATTAACTGTGAATCAGGAATGACTTGCATCAATTCAATTCTTGTATTTGAAAGCAACATATTCTTCCCTCATGAAGGAAAGAAAGAGAATGGTACAGACAGAATAGCTGATCCTGAATTTATTTCAAGTGAAAATAAAAACTGTCCACAGTGAAATGATGGCAACCTATTGTTACTTTAATCAAAGTCAGATTCATTCATATTTTTTTAAAAAACATTTTATAGTGACAGTAAGAAATATCACTTACCATTCTCTTAAACAGGCAAAAAGATAAAATGAACAATAATGATGGAAATATCTATGAATTCTATATAAAACTGTGACTAAAAATACATATGTAACAGTAAGAATCTCTATGTTGTAATTATATAAAAATCTTATTCAGGATCTTTCTTAGGGCAGTTTTAACATCTTTGTTTCTCAAGCTATATATTAAGGGGTTCAACATTGGAACCACAATGGTATAAAAAATGGAAGATATTTTTCCTTGATCAATTGAAATGGCAGAAGAAGGTTTCAGGTACATAAATCCACATGATCCAAAGAACAGAGAGACAGCAATTATGTGGGAACTGCAGGTGCTAAAGGCCTTGGATCTGCCCACAGTGGACCTTATTTGGAGGATGTTGGAGATGATGAAGCCATAAGAGACAAAAATGATGACACTGGGCAAAATTATGTCTTTCCCCCCTACAATGAATATTTCCATCTCATTGACATAGGTGCTCGTGCAGGAGAGCTGCAGCAGAGGGAGGACATCACAGAAGTAGTGGTTGATGGTGTTTCCATCACAGAAGGTCAGTCTGAGCATGCAACCAGTGTGGATCATGGCATCAGAAAACCCCATCAAATATGAACCAAGCATAAGATAAGAACACACTCGTGGGGACATGGCAGTGTTATACAAGAGTGGATTGCAGATAGCTACATACCGATCATAGGCCATTGACATCAGTACATAACATTCCGAAATTATAAAAAAACAAAAGAAGTAGAGTTGGGACATACAGCCCATGTAAGAGATAATATTTTTCTGTACTATAAAATTCATCATCATTTTGGGTGTAATCACAGAAGAATAACAGAGATCTACAAAGGACAAATTAAAGAGGAAAAAATACATGGGGGTGTGTAGATGAGCATTTAACATAATTAAAATTATCAAAGTCAAATTCCCCAGTACTGTGATCATATACATTAATAGAAACAGTAAGAAAAGAGGAATTTGCAGTCTGGTCTCATCTGTTAACCCCAAGAGAATGAATTCAGTCACAATAGAGCCATTTGCCAGAACCATTCTTCTCTAAGACAATTTGTGGACCAAAAACAATAGAGAAAAATTGGAGGACAGTATAGATTTTCCAGCAGTAGCTTATCAAAAAATATGAGGTATAAGTTGACAATGTCTGAAAATGTTCAGCATGAAATTAAAGAATTGCCAAGTATGATAGTACATGCCTGTTGCTCCAGTAGTTAAGAGGTAGAGACAGGAAACTCAGGCCTTTAAAGTTATCCTCAGCTATACAGTAAGTTCAAGTCCACCATAGGCTACAAGAGATCCTGTGTCAAATAAAAGAAAGAAACAAACAAAAAACAAAAATGAATCAATAGAGAAATCTTTCATGTTACATATTAATATATAATGTCTTATATCCTATATTAGAGTCTTAAAATTGAAAACAACAGTTTATCACTAATTTCACCATCAAAGATGATCTCAATGTTGCCATTTGCTATATTCTAATGTAACTGTTAGAAAATTCAGGGGAGAAGGATGAAGTGGGATTGCTCAAGATAGGGTTGCCCTTATCTATTTGGTGTAGGGTGCTGGCTTCAAAGAACTATCTCATTAAGAGAAGCCATTACTATCTTATTAAGAGGAACTATGATTACCTGTAAATGATCCTTAAGTTTCTGCCTTGATTTTCCCTCATAGAGGAGGGTAGTGAGTTTCAGTAGACCACCACATGAGATTCCAGGTATTCACTTTGTTCTAAATTCTCAGCTGTATGCAATTTTGCCTTAGTTTTACATGATGTTTTGAGGTGCTGACTATGTAGGGTATGAAAGGTTAACTAAAGGAGCACTCCACCAGTGCAGCTATGGGGAAGTAATCATCAATTCTGGGGTAAGACTTTCCATGATGTAGATGTTTTTGGGTCATCCATACTCCTGTTAGTAACACCTCATCCAGTTGCAGCAAATTCAATAAACTCATTGTTTCTTCAAATTAGACTCTGATATAATCATTACTTTGGTCCATCTTTGGTACCCTATCTGAACTAAGTAGTCATTTGTTCACATCTATCTTGGAAAAGTTCATACAGTTCTCACCTACCATGTCTTCATGACTTTGCTTCTTCCCTAGCTCAGCTATTCATTATAGAAGCCTGATGATGAGGTTCCAGATTGAACTCAGTAAAGTTGGAAGCATCCACACTGATTTTAGGAAAGGTTAAGGTACTGTGTGACACAGAGAAACTCTTAAATGTGGAATAGCATGAGAAATGTTCATGGAGTTGATAATTGCTGCTAAAACCCTTGCAGATTCTGAATGTTCTCTGCTCACCTCCAAGATGCTTCTAGGAAAGTCACTGAATTTTAGGACTTCAAAAACTGGAAAGAAAACTATGCATCCTAAAGCATGGTACATCACATAAGTGTGGGACTATTATGCAAATATAAAAGTCAAGACATTGAGGGGGAAATACAACATGATATATACTGAATTGCACATCTTAAGCAGTTATGTTCACATAAACAGAGTTGGTTGCTGGTGTCAGTAAGGAACTCAGTTGATGCAAACCAAAGTTTAAAATTTTCAGTTATGCAATATAATTGGGTTCTAATGTTCAACATAGTGACTGTGGTTAAAAGGTGTTATTATATACTTTGGAATTACTAGCAGGACCTTTCTTCAAGTATCTTCTCACCAACTGTATGCACACAAAATACATAAAAAGCATCTTATAAAAAGGGAGGCACATTTGAATTAGCTTCATTGTTGAGTCATTTCACAATGAATATTTTAGTTAAAACATAATGTTCTAAATATCTCATTTTAAATATTAGTGATATACCAATAAAGTTGTTAAATAAAAGCAAAATAATTAGTATAATTTATTAATTTAAATTATTAATTGAAAACTTGCCTTTTTATGAGAGCAAAGTTTGATATTTCCTTATAATTGAAATTCACTCCTCTCATTCTAGAAGTTTGATATTGGACTATGAGGCTTCAATTCCTTTAACTATAAAAGGAAACAGAATAAAAATAATCATTCTTATCCAGGGTATCTTTTTGAGCTATTAGTCATAACACATAAGATAATTATTAATCTTCTGAGGAATCATAGGAAATATGAATAGCCTTTCTTATTATCACAGTTGACAGTTTATGCCACTCCCAAAAAAAGTTCACATGTGTTTTAAGCCTAATGTACCTTTTAATATGAGAAATGTAGATGCAGGATTTTTGCCTTCCAAGAGATGCTCAATATAGACAGAAAGTGAGGTGATTGCATTTATACACTGGGCAATTGTACCTTTTTAGTTCCTTGGGGACACAATATCTTAATCTGGACTGGCCTTCTCTTCAGGGATTGTCCAACCTTGAGCAATAGTGAACTTCATTCTTCTATTATATTTTATCTATTAAGGAAAATTGGAAATGCTCCAGAGTCTATCCCACATTTCCATATTACTTCATCAAAGTTTTCCTTCCAGTAACATGGTAACACATTTCAGGTATCAACTCACCAATAATTCACAAAATCAATTTTAAGTTAGTTTTTATTGTTGTTAGCTATGTGTTTACAATGTTCTGGATCAAACTTGATTCCTTGAATATGCTCCTTCTATGACTGGGTCACATGCCCAGTACTCCAAGATCATATATTTTTTTTAATTTAAAAAAATCTTTGTTTTTATTTTTAAACATTTTAATTAAAATATAATTACATTGTTTTTCCCGTTCCCTTTCCTCCCTCCACTACCTTCCCTCAACATATCCTCCCTCATATATAGTTATAACCCACTAAGTCGTTTTTGTTGTTGACTACGTTGCATTGGACAAGCAATTATTAGGGGTCATGGAGAGTACTGAAACTTGGCACTGTGAGAGGCCAGAAGAGGCCATTGGTGAAGGTGCAGTAGCCCTAGGCTGGAAGGGGCCATACAGAGAAGTTGAGGTTATGAACAATGAAAAAAAGCACAGGGGAAGCTTTTGGAGAAGTGCAGCCTAGTTTCAGCACCAGTACCATGGGACAACCACTACAAAAGTAGTAGCCATGGAGTTCAGTCTGCCTGTGTCTATCAGACAACATGTGCATGTGCATTTAGATAGTAAATGAATCTAGGACTCCAGTAAGGACAAAGTATAGTCCTTATCATGAAGAAAATAGTTCAATGCCATCAGGTAACTGGCTTTTTTAAACTGTCAATTTGACACAATCTAGAGTCATCTGAGAGGAAGTAACCTCAACTGAGAAATTTTCACCATTAGATCAGGCTGTAGGCAAACATTTAGGGTAGTGGTTCTCAAACTTCCTAAAGCTGTAGCCCTTAAATATAGTTCTTCATGTTGTGGTGACCTCCAACCATAAAGTTATTTTGATGCTCCTTCATAACTGTAATTTTGCTACTGTTATGGATTATAATGTAAATATCTGATATGCAACCCTTAAGAGTCTTGCGACTCACAGGTTGAGAACTGTTTGCTTGGTTTTTTGTTTGTTTGTTTTTGTTTTTTGAATTAATGGTTGATCTGAGAGGACCCAACTCATTGTGAATGGTGGCACTCCTAGGTTGGTGGTCCTGAGTTTTATAAGAAAGCAGACTGAGCAAGCCTTGAGGAGCAAGCCAGTAAGTTCTACAGGTAGCTTAAAGGAGAAACAGAAGTCAGAAAGGAAGAGGCCTCTGCACTTAGGCAGGACTATGTTTGTTGGCAGACATACAGACATAATTTCATCCATGTGGATAGGTAGATGGATGAACAAATACCTTCAGGCAGATTAAAGAATGACCCCCTGCCATGGCTAATGAAAGAGTGTCCATAGGAAAAAGATGGCTACAATCTTTATAGTGGTGGAAATGATGAGTACTTGTATATTACTTCCCCTCTCACAGTACCTCCCTTCTGGAGTTAACTTGCCCTGCCACAAGGAAATATGGGAAGTGTAGTCTCAGCAGGAAACAGTCATTCCAAATTCTACATGAGCAAAGTGGACGTGAGGTGGCAGGGGTGGGGTGAGGTGGGGGGGTAATGAAGGGCAAGGGTCTGGGGAAAGAGAACGTAGGGGAGCAGGAGATTCCAGCTGGATCAAGAACAGAGAGGGAGAACAAGGAAAGAGAGACCATGATAAATGAAGACCCTCTGGGAATAGGAAGAAGCAAAGTGCTAGAGAGGTCTCCAGAAATCCACAAAGATACCTCCACAATAGACTACTGGCAATGGTTGAGAGAAAGCCAGAACTGACCTACTCTGGTGATCAGATGGCCAAACACCCTAACTGTTGTGCTAGAACTCTCATCCAATGACTTATGGAAGCAGATACAAAGATCCATGGCCAGGCCCCAGGTGGAGCTCCGGGAGTCCAATCATTGAGAAAGAGGAGGGATTGTATGAGCGAGAATTGTTGAGACCATGATTGGAAAAAGCACAGGGACAAATAGCCAAACTAATAGAAACACATGAACTATGAACCAATAGCTGAGGAGCCCCCATGGAACTAGATCAGGCCCTCTGGATAAGTGAGACAGTCAATTAGCTTGAACTGTTTGGGAGGCACCCAGGCACTGGGACCTGGACCTGTCCTTACTGCATGAGCTGGCTTTTTGGAGCCTGGAGCCTATACAGGGACACTTTGCTCAGCCTGGATGAAGGGAGGAGGGGATTGGACCTGCCTGGATTAAATCTACCAGGCTGAGCTGACTCCCCAGGGGAGTCCTTGCCCTGGAGGAGATAGAAATGGGGGGGGCTGATGGAGGGGAGGAGGGAGGGGGGAAAACAGGGAATCCGTGGCTGATATGTAAAATCAAATTAATTATACAGTTTAAAAATTAATTAATCAATCAATCAATTAATTAATTAATTAAGAGGATATAGAGAAAGACAAGGTTGTTTTCCTGCTGAAGCGAGTCTTTGTTAGAGGGGGGTAGTTCTGGCTCTCTGGAAGACCTATGGTAAAGGGGTTCTTTGGCCAATTAGCAGAAGTTTTAACTTCATCGGCTGGGCTGCATCATGCAATTGCCATCCTGCACTCCTGAAGAGACATGAAAAAATAATTGTTAGAGGAATGGTTACAGAGTAAAACTGAATGATTGCCCAGTAAGTTTGTAGGAGGGGAAGGGGTGCAGGAGGAAGAGACAAAGTGTAACTGGGAGGGGAAGTGGGCAGAGTCAGTTCCAGGTAATGGTGACTGGTGACCAAGACTGCTGCACCAAAATGAGCTAGCAGAAAGAACAGACAGATTCAGAGAATCAAATGAAGGGAACAGGACAAAATAGAGGACTCCTGTAAAGAATTACATGTGGCCTGAGGTGAAAAGGATAAAGGTCCCTTTAAGCCAGTTTCTTCACAGCATCTAAAAGGTTATTTTGCAGATGTGTCAAGATCAAATGGAGCTTGCATAGGGTGAGAGCTATTGGAAGAGCTTTTGTGGTACATTTTGTTTGGGTGGAGGGTGAAGTTCAGTAAGTAAAACATTCATAAGACAGGGTAAAAACAAATGTATGAGGAAAGTAAGGAGGAAAGGTGTAACCCAGGGAAGGAGCCAGAGTGAGAGGGAACCAGAAGCCTATACATAGGAGGAGGCTTGTGGTTGAAGTTTAGTATGACCTCCTCTTTTTAGGCACCATCTCAAACCATTTAGGATTTGTGGGCATGGAAGCAGCGTGTCAGAAGAGGTGGGCACACATCTCTTCCTTATCAGTAGTCAGATCTAGTCTTTTTTAATTGTGGAGTATTATAGCAGTCAGGGACCCCAGCTGGTCCTGAAGGATGCTAAGATGATCTGAGCTGGTAAGCCAGAGGGGTTAACTGATGCAAAGAAGCTTGCAATCATTCTGAGTCCCAAACCAAAGTCCAGAGTGGCAGGAAGAGGGATGAGTTGGATGGCCCTTGGGCCATTCTTCCAATTTTTGGAAGTCATCCAAACTGATTTTAGAGGTTTGGGGCCACTGATCTTTCTTATAGTTGCTTTGAGGCTGATAAAAGTTCAATGAGGGATGCAGTAGTTAGAGTGCCTCAGAAGTGAGTCCATTCAAGAGGCCATAATAAAAACTGGACAGCTGGTAAAGATACATAACATAAATCAGGAGGTAATAACTGTACAACTCTGTAGGGAACATTAACAAAGTTATATGAGGGAAAATTTTACATCAAAATTAACATGAGTTTAATATAAGATTAAACAAGTTAACATAATGTTCAATGCAATTGTACAGCTGGCTGGAATATGTACCAGAATTCTATAGAACAATAAAGTAACTGGAATGCTATAAAAGAAACAAACACCTGGAAGTTGGTTAAAAAAAGAAAGAAAAGCCCATTTATATCAAGATCTAAGGAATGAATCTGAACAGAAAGTGTTTAAGTGATATTCTTTTCTTTCAGGTAGGATGAAACATATATTTGTTTTAGTATTAAAATATATTTGGGGGTTAGAAAAAAATTAAAAATTTTTTAAAATTAAAAAATTGGTATTATTGTCTTAAATGACCATATCTAGTATTTGAAAAAAATGACTTAGTGCATATTTTGTTAAAATTAAATTGTTATACTTACATTCTAAGATTGCATAATAAACATATTTTATATTGTCAGGCCATGAAAAGAGACAATTTAATTCTAAGTTGTGTTTCTCTGAAATAAATGGCTTTCAATTTATAAAAGTATACTCCCTGAGAAAGGGACTGCCTTGCTTCCTCCTCAATATGCACTTCTGCAGAACACTCTAGAACACCCTAAGTTACTACATGGGTCTGTGGCTGCCATGCCAAAAGTAAATTGTACAAAGTTTATACTAAAGAACAAGAATTTGTTAATTAATTCTATTACCAGGACTTTCATTAATCTCTATAGTCTCATTAGACACACTCAACCAACAGATGAAAAATAAAAGTCATGTCAGATCTATAATAAATAAATTACATGGTAATAGACTGAATTAACAAAGAATGCCAAAGCCAACTCTTTAATCCTTCTGCAGATGGACAAATCTCTAGGTTAGCAGATACTGACATCAGTAAACACATTTCTTGACATCATTCTGTTTGAAAAGATTGGATGTTTAGAGGCATACTTATATAGTAAGGCAAGATAACCAAATAAAATGAGCTTTAACAAATATTGGTGTGATGATTTGAGAAAAAAATAGCTCTGTAGGCCCATATATTTGTATGTTTAGTCATCAGGGAGTGAAATTGTTTGAAGGATTAGAAGGATTAGGAGATGTGGTCATGTTGGAGTATGTATATCACTGGGTGGTGGATTTGGGTTTTTCAGAAGGCAATATAAGGCCCAGTGACTCCCTTTCTGCCTGCTTGTCTGCAGATCAGGATGTAAAGCTCTCAGATACTGTGTGACAGTATTTTCCCCACCATGATGACAATGGACTAACCTCTGAAACTCTAAGCAAAATCCCAACTAATTTATTTTCTTTTATAAGAGTTGCTTCAGGCATGGTGCCTTTTTCCAGGAATAGAATTGTGATGAAGAAAATTGGCTTATGGAAATTCTTAGAAAACATTCACAAGCATCAGTGTCAAAGCCTGTATACTCCTTGTAGGCTTCAAGACAAGAGTACAGGCACTGGCCCTGGTGTTGCATGATATTTTGTTTGTGCTCTGACAAATAAAGCTTGCCTAGAGATCATAGGGTAGAGCAAACCAATAGTTAACCATAGAGTCCAGGCAATGGTGGTACACACCAATAATCCTAGCACCTTGGACTACAACAGTCTAGAAGAGAATTGGAGCCAGTTGGTGGTGGCTCACACCTTTAATCCTAGTACTTGGGAAAACCATGCCTTTATGTTTTTCCTACCCCCTTTTTTTTATTATATTTGTGTTTTAATTTTACATATCAGCCATGGGTTCCCCTGTCCTCCCCACTCCTGCCCCCATCCTCACTTTCCCCCATCCCCTCCTATCCATTCCCATCTTCTCCAGGGCCAAGACTCCAATGGGGATTCATTTAAACTTGGTTGATTCAGTACAGACAGGTCCAGTCCCCTCCTTCCAGGCTGAGCAAAGTGTCCCTGTGTAAACCCCAGGTTCCAAACAGCCAGCTCATGCACTAAGGACAGGTCCAGTTCCCACAGCCTGGATGCCTCCCAAACAGTCAAACCCACTCAACTGTCTCACTTATCCAGAGGGCCTGATCCAGCTAGGGGCTGCACAGACTTTGGTTCACAATTCATGTGCTTCCATTTGTCTGGCCTTTTGTCCCCATGCTTTTTCCAATCCTGGGCTCAACAATTCACGCTCCCACAGTCCCTCCTCCTTCTTGACAACTGGACACACAGAGCTCCACCTGGGGCCTGGCTGAGGATCACTGCATCCACTTCCATCAGTCACTGCATGAGAGTTCCAGCCCGACCTTCAGGGTGTTTGGCCTCTGATCACCACACTAGGTCAGATTAGGCTTTCTCTCGATGACTGCCAGCAGTCTATAGAGGATGCATCACTGTGTACCTCAGGGGACCTCTCCAGCACTCTGCCCACTCCTGTTCTCATGTGGTCCTCATCCATCATGGTCTACCATTCCTTGTTCTCCCTTTCTGTTCCTGATCCAACTGGGATCTCCTGCTCCCCAAAGCCTCCCTTCCCTCAAACCTTGCTCTTTATTTCTCCCACTCTCATCCAGGTTGTTCATGTAGATCTCATCCATTTCTCTGTCATTGGGCGATTCCTGGGTCTTTCCTAGGGTCCTCTTTTCTAGGTAGCCTCCCTGGAGTTGTGTAGCAGTCTGGTCATCTTTGTGTTACATCTAGTATCCTCCTATGAGTGAGTACATACCATGTTTGTCCTTCTGAGTCTGGGTTACCTCACTCAGGATGATTTTTTTTTTCTGGATCCATCCATTTCCCTGCAAACCTCATGATGTCATTGTTTTTCTCTGCTGAGTAGTACTCCATTGTGTATATGTACCATATTTTCTTTATCCATTCTGCAGTTGAAGGGCATCTAGGTTGTTTCCAGGTTCTGGCTATTACAAACAATGCTGATAGGAACATAGTTGAGCAAATGCTTTTGTGGTGTGATTGAGCATTCCTTGGGTATATGCCCAAGAGTGCTATAGCTGAGTCTTGGGAGAGATGAATTCCCAATTTTCTAAGGAGGCGCCATATTGATTTCCAAAGTGACTGTACAAGCTTGCATTCCCACCAGCAGTGAAGGAGAGTTCCCCTTGCTCCACATCCTCTCCAGCATAAGCTGTCTTCAGTGTTTTTGATCTTAGCCACTCTGACAGGTGTAAGGTAGAATCTCAGAGTCATTTTGTTTTGCATTTCCTGGATAATTAGGGATGTTGAGCAATTCCTTAAATGTCTTTCAGCCATTTGAACTTCCTCTGTTGAGAATTCTCTGTTTAGTTCTATAGCCCATTTCTTAATTGGGCTGTTGGGCATTTTGATGTCTAATTTCTTGAGTTCTTTATATATTCTGGATATCAGCCCTCTGTCCGATGTGGGGTTGGTGAAGACCTTTTCCCATTCTGTATGCTATCACTTTGTCTTGTTGACTGTGTCTTTTGCTCTACAAAAGCTTCTCAGTTTCAACAGGTCCCATTCATTGATTGATTGTTTCTCTCAGTGTCTGTGCTACTGGTATTATATTTAGAAAGTGATCTCTGGTGCCAAGGCATTCAAGAGTACTTCCTGCTTTCTCTTCTATCAGGTTCAGAGAAACTGGATTTATGTTGAGGTCTTTGATCCACTTGTACTTAAGTTTTGTGCATGGTAACAGATATGGATCTATTTGCAGCCTTCTATACATTGACATCCAGTTATGCCAGCACCATTTGTTGAAGATGCTTTCTTTTTTCCATTGTACATTTTTGGCTTCTTTGTCAAAAATTATATGTTTATAGATCTCTGGGTTATTGTCAGGGTCTTCAATCAGGAATACAGGGAACATACCTAAACATAATAAAGGCAATCTACAGCAAGCCAACAGCCAACATCAAATTAAATGGAGAGAAACTCAAAGCAATACCACTAAAATCAGGAACAAGGCAAGGCTGTCCCCTCTCCCCATATTTATTCAATATAGTGCTTGAAGTTCTAGCCAGAGCTATAAGACAACATAAGGAGATTAAGGGGATAAAAATTAGAAAGGAAGAAGTCAAGCTTTCCCTATTTGCAGATGACATGATAGTACATATGAGTGACCCCAAGAATTCACCCAAGGAACTGATAGCTAATAAAAACCTTCAGCAACATAGCAGTATACAAGATCAACTCAAAAAAATCAGTAGCCCTCCTATATACAATAGACAAACAGGCTGAGAAGGAAATCAGAGATACATTACCCTTTACAATAGCCACAAATGTTATAAAATACCTTGGCGTTACTCTAACTAAGCATGTAAAGGACCTATATGACAAGAACTTTAAGTCCTTGAAAAAAGAAATTGAAGAAGATGTCAGAAAATGGAAAGAACTCTCATGCTCATGGATAGGCAGGATTAACATAGTAACAATGGTGATCTTACCAGAAGCAATCTACAGATTCAATGCAATCCCCATCAAATTACCAACACAATTCTTCACAGATCTGGAAAGAATAATACTCAACTTCATATGGAAAAACAAAAAACCCAGGATAGCCAAAAGAAACCTGTACAATAAAACAAACTCTGGAGGCATCACAATCCCCGACCTCAAGCTCTACTATAGAGCTACCATAATAAAAACAGCTTGGTACTGGCATAAAAACCGACATGTGGACCAATGGAATCGAATTGAAAATCATGCCTTTAATTCCAGCATATGGGAGGCTCAAGTTTTTGATCCCAGCACTTGGAAGGCTCATGTTTTTAATCCCAGCACTAAGAATGTGGTGACAGGAATATAAGGCAGTTGGAGACAGGATCTCAGCCCATTCAGTCTGAGTATTCATAGAGACAGGAACATTCCATTTAGTCTGAGGATTTGTAGAGATGGCGGGGAGAACCCTCCTTTCAGTCTGAGTTTTTGTAGAGGTAAGAAGTCACTAAGTGGCTGGCTATTCTGCTTTTCTGATATTTCTGCTTTCACCTGTGGTATGTCACTCTGGGTTTTTATTATTAAGACTAATTAGAGCCCCACATTATCCTGGTGTTCTATATGTAGGTACAGATTAGATCTTCTTCTCAAAACACACAGATAAGCCCAGATTGAAGAGAATCTCCCTCATGCAACTCAACTGCTCCTGAAGATTCTGAAGGCTTATGATAGCACTTCCTAGAACTCTTTGTTGACTGCAGATACAAAAACCAACTGTCAGCATGGCCACTTGAACGTTCTGAATAACTTTCCAAAGCTGTGAGTTGGATGACAGGGTGGCAACCTCCTTTAATCAGGGAACATGGGTGGTTAGTGTGTAGCTCCTGAAGTAGATTTTGCTAAGAGGAAGAACTGAGTGCCAAGGTAAAGGCTATGACCAATTGAAACTGGCTTGGAGGCCTCATACCAGCCCAGTAGTAGGTAGTAGGCTTAGGTACAAGGTTGCCCTATTCACCGCATCTTCATGTGTCAGTTCAGGAAACATTAAAGCCAAAGTGATTGTTATTTGACTCTCTTTTGTTTGAAACATTTGACATATGGGAACAGACCTTGAGATCCTCCACTGGGAAAGAGAAACTCCAATCCCCTCTTGTGGGAGACATGAGGAGCAATTCAACTTTTGATAAAGAGAAGGTTGATTCTGGTTTGGCCAACATGGCTGGAGCTGTTCAGGGCACATAGCTGGAGCTATGGACAGTATGGAAATAAGAGTTCTAGCAGATCTTATTTTCCATGCATCCTTGAAGCTACCAAGAATGTTACTGTGTTAGAATGGTGCTCTCCTTCAAGGGAACTACTTGGGACCATCCTGTCATCCAAGTGTATTATAAATTCAACACATTTTACTCCAGAACTCAAAATTTTATAACCAGTTTATGTATTTATCCCCAATTGTCCTAGTTAGGGTTACCCTTACTGTGATGAAACACGATGACCAAAAGCAACTTGTGGAAGAAAGGGTCGCATCACTGTTCATTATCAAAGGAAGTCAGGATAGGAACTCAAACAGATCATGATCCTGGAAGCCTGAGCTGATGCAGAAGCCACAGAGTATGCTGACAACTGGTTAGCTCCTCATGGCATCTTTAGCCAGTAGCCCAGGTTGGCACCTGGCAGAATGGGCTGAGCACTCCCCTATCAATTACTAATTTAAAAAATGCCCTATGGGTTTCTCTACAGCCCAGTCTTATTTGGGGTATTGAGGTCTCCTTCTCTCAGATGACTTTAGCTTGTGTCCAGTTGACATAAAACTATACAGCACACTGATATAAAATATTATTTTATATTAAACCTATTTTTGCTTTACTTTAAACTTGCTTTGTTTTATGTGGGTTTTTTGCTGACAATTAAATGAGAGGCAGAAAGGCAGAAAGAGAGAGGCAAGTCTGACCTTAGATAGGTGAGACCATGTTTATTGGCAGACACACTTCCATGGAGCATGATCTCTCCCACATGGATAGCTGAGCCATAATTCTTATGTCATTCAGACAGGTGAGAGAATGTCACATCCATGTTTGTGGGATGAAAGGATGACCAAAGGAAGAAGACGAACTTTACAGGGATGGAGTGACTACCACATTATATTATATTCCCTCTCATCATTCCTCCCTTCTGAAGTTGCCTTAGCTGGACACAAGGGAAGGTAGGAAGTACAATCTTTCAGTAGGGAACTATCAAGCAACACTCCTCCATGGTGTCTGCATCAGGTCTTGCCTCCAATTTCTTACCCTGCTTGAGTTCTTCTCCTGAATTTCCTCAAGGATGGAATGTTACCTGAAAGTGTAAGTGAAATAAATTCTTTTCTCTCCATGTTGTGTTTGATTATTGTCACTGCAATAGAAACTAAGACACTGAGAGAATCAAAGATGAGTCACAGAGGAGCAATTGTATGGCTTGTGTGATGGATGAGACTATGTGCACCTAAGACTGATCTGCCAGAGGAAGGTACAATTACCCAAAATTCCAAGATATTACCACTATATTTGTTTTTAAAAATGTGTTTCCTTGTTGTAGAGATACTTGCATATCTCGTGCTATTGATGAACGATCAATATTGAGCTGTCTGAACATGAAACATCCTTGAAGAGATCCTAGAGAGCTGTCTTCTATGCTATATGAAGATACATACCTCATGATCATTGAAGTCTATCATATGAATACAGATATATCCTCTAAATGGAAGTTGTGCTTACCAGAGATATGATACTCCTTCTGGCCTACATGTATGTGGTGCACATATACCTAAAAAGGCATGCACATACACATATTTAAAAAAAAAATATCTGTGCTGATGACCCTTTCTAGAAATCCAACAACTTGAAACCAAAAGGTATTGAATATTAAGGAAATAGAATGAGGAAGGGGTGCTAAAAGTTCTGACCTTTAAAATAGAAGAAGAAAAATTTATGGTATAGTGTGCCTATGGGAAAAATAACAATGACCCAGTGTAAGAACTTTTAATAATCCCAGAATAATCTGTGTCTGATCTGTTTGAAGAGAGGTAGAGTTTTAATAAAAAGTTAAAATGAGCTCTCATACTCTAATTCATGAGTTTCTGGGGCATGGAGAGTGATGAAATAAGTCTTAGTATCACAGGGTTGGAGAAGTTGACAAATAAAGGTCCTTGAGACAAAGGCTTTATAACTTATGCCAATGTAAAGGAAACTAACATCTGACATTGGTGTCTCAGGAACCATTAAGGATACTGGGTTATCCTGAGCTGAATTTCCCATGAATATCAGAGTCCATAAGACAGTGGGGAATTTTAGGCACTTCAGATGAAACAGCATCTAAGAGGTTATATTGACTAATCCCTTGAGATAGTCAGGGACTGTGTTATTAAGAAAGTAATAAACTGGGAAGAGAGCTAAAGACTAATATGGACCTTTCATAGATTTGATGAGTCATGTGGTAGAATGCTATTTTAATGAGATATGAAGGATGTGGTAGAGCTGAATGATTTAAAACAGCACGTCAATTAGGTTTCTAAGGTGCAATCATTCAGGTAGAACCTGGGGAAATTGAATAGGGGGTAGCAGAAGATGGGGTCTGTAATAGTTAATTGAATACAGTTATGACAAGATTGGATTGATCCAGAATTCCAGGTGTAAGAATTACTGAAAAACAAAATGTAGAAATAATAAGTCAAGTAAGCCATTGGAAGGATTTAAAAATCTTAACAGCCGTTACCACAGGATGATAGAAAGAATGAAATATGGGGATGGAAGGGGTATCCATGTCATGCTACAGAGGAAACAAGTCTGAGGGGCTAAATACAAGCACAGCTGTTGCTGTCATGAAGTTCCATGGTGATATATTGTGTTCCTCAAAATATTGTATACCCTAATAAAGCTTATCTGAGAATCAGAGGAAGAAGCCAGCAGCTATATTAAACATAGAAGTCAGGCAATGGTAGCACACACCTTTTATCCTAGCATTTGGGAGGTAGAGATTCATCCAGATCTCTGTGAGTTCAAGGCCACACTGGGAAACAGAGCCAGGCATGGTGACATATGCCTTTAATACCAGCACTAACCTTAATGGTTTGGAGGTCTGTACAGACAGACAGAAAGTGACAGAACTGGGCAGAAAGCAGAAATGATGCAGCTGGGCAGAGAGAGGAAATGAGATGGCAGAACAGAAAGGTATATAGGTGTGGGTATACAAGAAGTAGGTCTCTTTGGAGACTGAGATGTAGGTAAGTTGAGTTTAGCTGTGGCTTTTCCTATTCCTCTGATCTCTCAGGTTTTAACCCCAATCTGGCTCTGGGTTTTTTGTTAATAGGACCTTTGTTTTGTTAATAAGACTGCTTAGCAATTCGTGTTACAAAGTTACCAATGTTGCATGTGAAAAAGTACCACATGCAGAGATGAAGGTCCCAGAGTGAGTTGTAGATTTGTTGATCTTCTATTGCTGTGCAAATACTTGAACTTCAGTGGACACCTAGTGTACCTTAATGCATGATGCCCTGAAATGTAAAAGGATGAATAGGTGGCAGTAGATGGATACAGGACCACAGCAGGTGGGATTCTTAAGTTTCCACACTGAGAACAGTTATACTCAAAATTGCATAGTATAAATTTCTCACCTGTAGGAGAACCTTAGGAGGCTTGGGAACATACTCTACATTACACCTGAAAGTGTGAACTCTGATGACAGGGAAGATGGAAAATAGAATTGCCTACCCTAGGGAAAATTGCGCATATCAAGCAGTGTACATGGCTTGGGAGCCACAATAAAATTGTAAAAAAAAAAAAAAAAAAATCAAAAATTGGAAGTTTAGAAATTATTTGACAGTTCAAAGCATTTTCTATGCTTTAATATGGTTCGTGGAAAAGTCAGATGAGCCATAGAAAATATTGTAGATGCTGGGGACTTAAATAAGACAAGATGCCTCCTCCACCCTTGTAACAGTACACACAAAAAATAGAGAGTAACATTGAAAGAAAAAGAAAAAAGGGAGATATTTTATTGGCATTGGACCTTGGTAATATTCTCTCTAATACTCTCTTAGGTCCTAACTACCAAGAACAACTTTTATTCACTTGGCACTGGACCATCAGAGTACCAATACACAGTTACCTATACAGTCCCATTCTTTGGTCTGGAACGATGTCTTGAGGATTGCTCTGCTATCATGCCTACACAGTACAAAAAAGATTTTGTTGCAGAGATTATATAAATGCTAACCTTTGAATACTTTACATTTTAGAAAAGCATCTAAAACATACAAGTTTATGTAAAGGAATGAGAATGAATAAAGAATTCTAACAAATGAGAAAAGCAAGACATAGCGGTAAAATTTGGGGGAGTATTATAGTCAAATAAGACACATCATGAAGGGGATTTAGAAAATCCTTCCAGCAGCAATGGAGCCTTCATGGGATTGACCTAGGCCCTCTGCATGTGGGCGACAGTTGTGTAGTTTGGTCTGTTTTGGGATTCCCTAGCAGGGATCTGTCCTTGGCACAGGAGTTGTTTTTTTGGAACCAGTTCCCTATGGTTGATGCCTCCCTTAGCCTAGATGCAGTGGGGAACATCTTGGGTCTGCTTCAAGTTGTTATGTCATACTTTGTTGACTCCCATGGGAGGCCTTACCTTTTCTGAGGAGTGGATTTGGGGTAGGGGTTGGATGTAGTTAGAGTTTTCCTGCCTGGCCCAGTCAGGACAAATCTCTCTCACCCACCAGTCCCACAGTCTCTCAGACCCAACCAAGAAAGCACACAGAAACTTATATTGCTTACAAACTGTATGGCTGTGGCAGGCTGCTTGTTATCTACCTTTTCTATCTTAAATTAACCCATTTCTGTTAGTCTATACTTTGCCACATGGCTTGTGGCTTACCAGTGTCTTTACATGTTGCTTTTCATTGTGGCGGTAGGTGGTATCTCTCTCCAACCTTCTACTTCCCAGAATTCTCTTCTCTCTTGTCCCGCCTATACTTCCTGCCTGGCCACTGGCCAATCAGAACTTTATTTATACAGAGCCATATCCACAGCACTTCCCATTTTCTTTTTTTTAAAGGAAGGTTTTAACTTTTACATAGTACAATTACATATAACAAAACAATCGTCAAGCAAGAATTACAGTTACAATATTAAAGAAGATATCCTATCTATCTTATATTTGTGAGTCTAAGGTTTTATATCTAACTTATCTTTTATCATAACTGAGAAAATTATAACTATCTAGTCTTCAACTGCATCAAAGACCTCAGAAGGATATAATATTACCTGAGAACCAGGAGAAGGATGTAAGCATTATTCAGGAGTCTTCCAAGAGTAGACAGAGACAGCTGGCAGCCTGGACAGTCACCTAATGTTCCTTTGTAAAGTTGGGGCATTTGTCTTCAGCCCACAGGGCTAGAGTCTCTTGGTCAATTCTCTCAGTGTCCTGTAGAATGTCTGGCCGTTTCCTCTGCGAAGCAGGAACCTGAAGGACCATTTTGTCAAGCAAAGTTCAGTGGTCACCTTTCTATGGGTCCTGCATGTCCAGTCGATCAAGCAGTCCAGGCAAGAACAGTTTCTAGCCCAAATGGCTATTTTTGCCAAGGTGAAGATAAGATATGAAGTGTTTTCAATGCCCATCTTCCTCTCTGAAGCAAATTGGTGCTGCCAGGAGCAGACATGTCTCACTGTCCAGAAAGTCTAAATTTTAAAAATATTTTAAATGCCATATTCTGTAGGTCTATCTATCTGAAATATCTCTGTGTATACCAAGAAGACTTAACTAACATGGCTACGAGTATGATTATCATAGATTACTAATTATCAATCTATTTTTAATTATCAATTACAATTTTAAATGAGCTATATAAACATAATACCTTAAACAAGAGTAGAAATATACACACAATATAACAAAATTAACTAAGTTTGTATCAATAGACTAAAATCTAAACCAATGTAAAACATTTTAAACAAGTTGTTGCTCTTTAGAAGTAAGTTCCCTAATCTACCCTTTCATCCTATTATATCTATATCATATCCCCCTTTCTTCTTTAGAAAGAGATCTCATTTATAATCAACCTGCTTTAAAGAAAAATATTGGTTTTTTTCTGTCCCACACCAGAGGGCTCTTCTGATTTGGGACACAAAAATCTCTTAACCTTTTCTTTTAGCAATATGTCTGGGTTTAGAGAAGGACTGAGCCAATTCCATCTCCAAAGCCAGCTTGATAATTTTGGGAAATTGGGCGTAGTTTCTCTTACTACTTCCTGCTGGAGGGGGGCGCTGTATCTTATGGGGACATAAAGAAAATTTTAGGATTATGGAGTAGTCCATTAGGGTGAACCTCTGAGCCTGTTGCCTTGAAACCATTCTGGATGTCGGATCATCTGGGCCATGGTGTCATTGGAGACCTTTCAGGTGGTCTTGGCTGATCAAACCTGATATATCTTAATCTGTAACAAATGCACAGCCTCTGGCTTTCTGTGGAAACAAAAGCAGAGACTCTTTTCCAAAGCAACATATCCTTATATCCAAATTTTGAAGTCAAGGTACCTTTAAAATTTATATATTTGTTTAACTCACCAGTTTTTACGATCAAATCTTTTTCTGTAGTTAAAAATCCCAAAGACAAGACAAACCAGATTCTCTGTGTCATATCTATCTTTGTAAGACTGAAACGCCACTGTGGCTGCTGGCTCCGCCCACCTCAGCTTCCCAACATGGCAGTGGTACAGTTTACTGCCAGCTCTGGGTCTGGAGCCATGTGTACCATCAACTATCAGAAGCAGTTCTATCAAAGCAGTGCATAGCCCAGAAACCTTTTTTTTTTTTCTTTTTTTTTTAACTAGCAAAGGCTAAATCTACCATGTAGCAGAGTAAAGTGCCACTTGTAGACTCCTCATTCCTGCCATACTGCAGGTCAGACGCACACGCCAGGAACCCGCCATAGTAGCTCAAACCGGCAGGCTGCCACTAACTTGAGAGAGACAATTTGGAAGCGGTTTTTAGCTCCGTCTTAGAATCTTTTTTCTCAGGCTTTAGGTGGAAACTCTTGCAAACACGTTGGGCGCCATTTGTAACAGGAAACTTAAAAGGTCTTATTAATAAGACTCAAACCTGAGGCCAGTTATTGGGGTGAATGCTGGAAGATCAGAGAAGCAGAACAAGCCACAGCTATCTCACCTTGCTAGTTCCTCAGGTGATCCTGTTTCCTCAGGCTGGAAGCTTCTGAGTCCTCCTCCACATGAATCTCAGCTGAACTGTGTTGCTCCAAAGCCCGAATACCTCTCCAGCCAAATGCTTAACTAACTAAATGCTTAACTCCTTAGTTCCTGGCCCTCACGCCTTATATACCTTTCTCTTTCTGCCCCCACTCCCTGGGGTTAAAGGTTGGGTTTCTGGGATTAAAGGCATGGGTCACCATGCTTAGCTGTTTCTAAAGTGGCCTTGAACACACAGAGATCCACCTGGCTCTGCCTCCCAAGTGTTGGGATTAAAGGCATGTGCTACCACCGCCCAACTTCTATTAGGGCTTACTCTTCCTATTTTCTAGCCACCATTTTTGGCTTTGTTCTAGTGGCTGTCTGTTCTCTGACCCCAGATATGTTTATTGCAGGGAACACGCAATATTTCAGGGAACACAATACCCTCCACAGTTGGGGGAGAAAGGAGATGGGATGAAGGAATGGGAGGAGAAGAGGGAGAGAAACTATGGTTGGTTTGTAAAATAAATTTAAATAATTAAGAAAATAAGAATATCCTACAGCAGCTGGTACATGCAAATGTGAACAAGTTGCACATGTTCTCAGAGATCCTAGGATGTATGCAAATTTTCATGCTCTGCTTTACATCAATTGCACTTCCTTTCAGTCTTAGTTAGGGTTTCTATTGCTGTGCTGAAACATCATGATCAAAAAACATGTAAGGAGGAAAGGTTTTAAATTTTCTTAAAATTCTCAAGTCATATCCCATCAATGAAGAAAATCTGAGCAGGAACTCAAGGCAGGAACCTCGAGGCAGAGCCTGAAGCATCTTGAAGGGAGGCTGCCTACTGGCTTGTGAAGCCTGCCTTCTTATGTAACACATGTAGTTCTACAGGAGTTTGATATGTGGGTGGCACTAATAATGATAGCAAATGGCAATTAGTATCTAAAGAGATATAAAAGAAGACTGAAACCATATTCCTGAATACAAGAGAATGAAGTAATAACTGGTGGACTGAGCTAAACAGCAGAATGAATATTAAGATTTCAAGAGATTTGGCCCATAACACTCTGTATACTGAGTTGGGTTGTATTAAAAGGCCTGGTTTTATGAATGGCCCTTCTGAGAAAGGAGAACTGGCAAGTGCTGGTCAGCAACTATGGGAACAACAGATGTGGAAGGAAATACATAATAGAATTTAATTCAGCAGGAAGCAGAGTGCCTGATACTTTTCCATATAGTAATCCAAAAACCATTGAGTGTTCCTAGGAGTCAAGAAACAAATTTCTCTTGTCAACATATAGGCCATTTGACCACATGTACTACTGTAGGATGATCACTGAACAGAAAGTCTGCTATCAGGGGAGCCAGCTGTTGGTATTGTCTGAATGCTCTCCTGTTTTGAAGTTTCTTCTTCCTAACTAGTTAGTCCACTGTATTTAAATGCCATTTCACTCAAGTTTTCAGCACACAGTTGTGGGTCTCCACACTGATGTTTGACATAATTAGTCAACCAGATTCTCACTTTTGGGAAGATGGTAGTTGAGATGATCTAAGTTGTATATTCTCTATGCAAAGCAAAATAGATGAAACATATAGTGCTTAATCAACAGAAATGTCACAATATTGGAGACAAAAACCAAATGTGTCATGATGACTTAGACAATTTTATGTCATCCTATTAGACATTATTTTAACGTAACAGTTTTCAGAGAAATTTTAGATAAAGATCTTGGCATTTGTTCCTCGTATGATGCAGCTTTACTGTACTCCATTGTGAAAACTGACATACTATTTTTCAGAGTGCCTGCATGTTAGTGACATATAGGATAGTTCTAGAAGTTGCTAAAACCTTAACTGATACAAAGTAATAAAATATTATAAAGTATTGTTTATATTGTTTATATATGTTGAAATATGCAAATGAATAAATAAATATATTTTTATGTGATAAACGACAAATACTTTCTGCAAAGCCCAGAGACTCCAATAGTGAAGAGAAGATAAATCTACCTGAATGTATTTTCACAGAAAAAAGCAGAACCACAGAAAACATAATTAATCTTATGAAACAATTACATAAAATCATAGAAGTTGGTATTTGTATGTATAGTGTTGTGCTTGTAGTGTTGCATGAGGATTCTGGTGAAGAGGGGTGAAGAAAAGGCCTCAAAAATGGATAGGGGTTGAGGAAATATAAAACACAAAACTCACAACTGTGTCTACTTTACTTCTTCAGTTTTCCAGTGGGGTGCACATAGAGCCTTTGCTGGACTAGCCATGAGCAGCAACAGCAGGTTACTCAGGGAAGTCGGTGAATGAAATCCACAGCTTCATTGTGGAATTCCCTTTGCTGTCTTTACATTACAAGGTAATTTTTAATTATAGACCTAAAATTCAAAGCTGTCCCAGTAAAGTAGAAACATCCATTTCCTAACACACCGACAAAGGTGGATTCTATGGTTTCCAGGTCTAAAACTCAGAGGTGACTTCAGTACAATTATATTTTCTCTCATGTTTTCCATACTGCTGTTCACATAGAACCAACAGCAAACATATAATCATCATTTTTAAAACAAGGCTATGAAGTGCATATAAAAACCAATACTTCCTTTGAAAAATCTAATACATGAAATGATATTGACTATTGAGTCAGCTAAGCTTTTTTTCCCCCAAATGTTTCTCCCTGCAAGGTTTGTAAACTGCATTTACACTTCTAAACTTAAGTTTACAAACAAGATTAAAATAGTGGTATCATTATAGAAGTTGATAGTCCCTAAATAGGAAACATATGATTGTGCGGGCCTTCGAATGATATATTAGTGACCTATTTAAAACTAATTTGTGTAATAATAAAATAAATATCCGAGTAATACTGCAATCTATCATGAATGAACACATCCTTGCAATGTCTACAAAGGCTCTCAAAAGACAGAAATCTTTTGTTACTGAAATAGATTTTTATTCCATGAACAAAACAATTTTCCAACAGTTATTGTACATTATAAAAAGGAAAAAAATCTTGCCCCTAGTTCAGGTCTTTTACACAAGTAGAAATCATTGAGTAAAACCAAGAATGTTGATGGTAAACATTTGTTTGGGAAACAAGTGATCATTTTGAACCATAAACCAAGTGTTAAACCTCACTCTGCATCCAAAACCAATCAAGAGACAGAAAATCACCTAGGTTCAATTTCTAATACCTAAATATTTAATGGATAGTAGATAAACAAGTGTAGATGATATTGCAATGATCTTAGGAAATAGTTTAACTGTGATGTGTGTATCAGATGAGTAGGCTTCAGCTCAGTCATTTTTTGGTCTGCTTTCTCTGAAGAAAGAAAAATCTACTATTCTCTCCTGAGAAACAAAACACCACAGTTTTACATATTCACCAAATACAACTTTCAAATGCTTGTTGCTCTCAAATCACAGAATATTTTATTTCTTTATATTGCATATGAGAATTGCACATGAGAACAAGAAAAACAGGGATGATTTAGTTCTATCTAGTTTTTCTGACCCTCTGGACTTTTTTTTTCCTTATCAACTAGCATATACCAACACCATATCTAATGAATCCTACAGTATTTTTTAAATTTTATAATTAATTTAATTTTACATATCAGCCATGGATTTCCCTGTCCTCCCTCCTCCCATCCCTCTCCCTGCCCTCCCCCTATCAATCCTCCATTCCCATTTCCTCCAGGGCAAGGACTTCCCTGGGGATTCAGCTCAGCATGGTAGATTCAGTCAAGGCAGGCACAGTCCATTTTCCCTTTACCCAGACTAAACAGTGTCCCAGCATAGGCCCCAGGCTCCAAAAAGCCCGCTCATGCACTAAGGACAGGTCCGGGTCCCACTGCCTGGGGCCTCCCAAACAGTTCAAGCTAATTGACTCCCTCACTTATCCAGAGGGCCTGATCCAGTTGGGGGCTCCTCAGCTACTGGTTCATAGTTCATGTGTTTCCACTAGTTTGGCTATTTGTCCCTGTGCTTTTTCCAATCTTGGTCTCAACAATTCTCGCTTGTACAGTCCCTCCTCTTTCTCACTGTATTTTTTTATAACATAGCACATATATGCTTTGTATTGACCATTCTCACTCCCAACATTCCTACCACCCTAAAACAATAACTGTTTGTTACATATAATTTTACTATATTAAAGCTAAAACCTTCCTAACTTTCTCATATTCATGTCCATTTACTTTGCCTGGTGACCAACAAAAACTGACTAAGGACTGTGATTATCAGGTTAGGGTTAACCATTAAAGCCTGGTGGGGTAAACAGTGTGAGTGAAATTAAAGACAGCAATCCCTCTTGTCCCAGAATCTATCAGTAGCCAATAGTTGAGAGTAAAAGCAAATTTCTGTGAACTCTTTCCTGTCCTTGACTGATTGTCTGGTCTTGTGTAGACCCATTGAAGATGATGCAGTGGTTGTATCTGTCTGGAGTACATCATTGTGTAGCACTTTACCCTATCTGCTGATAGACACATAGTTCCTGCCACCTCTCCTTCAATGCTCCTGAGCCTTCAAAGGGTGATAGAAATTATTTCTTTAGGGCCAGGCCAATAATCATTGACTATTCTCTGCACCTTTTACAACCATCAGTCTCTACTTCATCTTTACCCGTTATAAGAAGAGGCTTCTATGATCGAAGCTGCAAGCCGGTTTTGTTTGTGATTATAAGCATGAGCATTTAGGAGGCAATCTGCTATGTCAGGTTAGTTAATTAACTATCAAAAAGTATGCTCTATGCCCAGACCTAACACCTCCCTAGACTGCAGTTGTCAGTCAGGCTTACAGTATCTACATGGTGAGATATTCATAACCACCACCATAGTCAAGCCAGAGTCTGCCACAAAAGAATTGTAAGAACTTCTATTTTTGTTGCATTATTTTCCCAGCCTTTTATTCTTAGGAGGTGTCTGTCTTTGAATTTGAGGTGGGTTTCTTGTATGCAGCAGAAAGATTAGTCCTGTGTTTGTATCCATTCTGTTATTCTGTGTCTTTTTATAGGTAAATTAATTCCATTGATATTAAAGGATATTAATGACCAGTGATTGTTCATTCCTGTTGTTATTTTTATTTTTTGGTTGTAGTGTGTGTGTACTTCTCTTCTTTGGGGTTTACTGCTGTGGTGTTATCTATTGCCTGTGTTTTCATGGGTGTATCTGACTTCCTTAGGTTGTAATTTTCCTTCTAGTGCTTCTTGTAAGGCTGGGTTTGTGGATGAGTATTGTTTAAATCTGGTTTTTGTCTTGGAAGGTCTTGTTCACTCCATCTATGATGATTGAGAGTTTTGCTGGGTATATTAGTCTAGGCTGGCATCCATGGTCTCTTAGTGTCTGCATTATATCTGTCCAGGTCCTTCTGGCTTTCAAAGTCTCCATTGAGAAATCAGGTGTTATCTGATGGGTTTTCCTTTATAAGTCACTTGGCCTTTTTCCTTTGCTGCCCTTAATATTTTTCTTTATTCTGTACGTTTAGTTGTTTAATTATCATGTGGCGAGGGGATGTTTTTGGGGGGTCTAGTATGTTTGGTGTTCTGTAGGCTTATTGTATCTACATAGGCATTTCGTTCTTTAAAGTGGGAGAGTTTTCTTCTATGATCTTGTTAAATATATTTTCTGTGTCTTTGAGGTGGTATTCTTCTCCTTCCTCTATCCCTATTATTCATAGGTTTGGTCTTTTCATGGTGTCCCAAATTTCTTGGACATTTTGGGTCATGACTTTGTTGGTTTTAGTGTTTTCTTTGACTGATGAATCTATTTCTTCTAACGTATCTTCAACACCAGAGATTCTCTCTTCCATTTCTTGCATTCTGTTGGTTATACTTGTATCTGAAAATCCTATTCTTTTACTCAGATTTTCTATTTCCTACATTCCTTCTGCTAGTGTCTTCTTCATTTTTTCTATTTCCCTCTTCAGGTCTTGGACTGTTTCCCTTGTTTTATCCTGATTTTCTTTCAGGGACTTATTGTTTTCTTCTGCTTTAATTGTCCTTTCCTCTAGTTTTTTTTTTATAACCTTCTTCCCATTCTTTGTTTGTCTGTTCCTCCACTTTATTTTTGATTTCTTCTATATAAGGCTCTAGTCTCTTCATGATGTTACTTATAAGGTTGTTTTCTTCTTCTTCTTTCATTCCGTGATGTTCAGGTCTATCTGTTGGAGAAGTGCTAGGTTCTGGTGATGCTGTATTGCCCTTTATTTTGTTGTATGTACTTCTGACTTGGCATCTGCCCATCTCCTAGTGGGTTCGTTCTTGTTCTTATCAGTGTACTTGGTCCAGACAGAGCTGACAGATTTAGGGAGGCTCTCTCTGGTCCACATGGAAGCTCTGAGCTGGATGGGAGCTCTGGTCCAGATGAGAGTGCTGGCTGGATAGGAGCTGGGGGTTGGACTCTGAGTCTCAGGAAGTCCCTGAGATCTCCTTATCTTGTCCAGATGGGAGCTCCTCTTGTCCAGATGGGAATTCCAGGACAGGATGGAAGCTCTGGTCCAGATGGGAGATCTGGGACAGTATGGAATACTGGATACTGGTCTCTAAGTCTCTGGAAGTGGCTGGGGTCTCCAGCAGATGGGTGTGGTGGCAAGGAGTTGAGGTTGTAGTGTCCACCAGAGGGTCTCTCTGGTGTCTGGTCCAGATGGGAGTTACGGGGAGGATGGGAGCTCTGGTCCACATGGGAGTTCCAGGGCGGATAGCAGCTGTGGGCTGGTCTCTGAGTCTCAGGAAGTGGCTGTGGTCTTGGGCAAATGGGTATGGGGGCAGGGTGTGGAGACTGCAGGGTCTGCCTGCAGTCCTAGAAAAGGGGAGCCTTCCCACAGGGCCCGCCAATTGGCCGGATACTGGGGCCAAGTTGGGCAGGTCATCCCAGGATGGTGCCCAGGGTTGGGACCCAGGGGCAGTTGCCTCTCTGACTATAGCCCCAGGCACTCACCTCTGGTCCAGATGGGAGTTCTGGGCCAATGGGAGCTGGGGGCTGGTCTCCAAATCATATATTTTTAATCATGTTCCTCTGGAAGTGAATCTAAGCACTTCATACACGCTAGGCAAGTACTCTTCCAGCACACTAATTTTCCCAGCTCTCAAAATCACTGTAATATGTTGTGGATTTTTTTAAAATTTTACACTTTCCATAAATTCCTACTTTAATATCCTTTTACTCTCCTTAAACACAACACATTAATGACTGGGTCAGCAATTTCTCCACCTGCTGTTGAGCAGAATAACGACTAAAATCTTAAGAGGTCTGTATTTTATTCCTCTCCCATACACTTCTTTACTAGGATAGTTTGGAGAGGTTATTTAACATCTCCATGCCTCAGGTATTGCTTTGAAAAATAGGAATTGTCACTGTAGAGTATCTTCCTTTGGAATGGTGTAGTGATTTAGAAAAATAATGGGGAAGTGATCAAATAATGTCCTGCCTATGGGAAATAGTGAATATCTTCTCTGAGTACATGTAATGCTGAATCTATGAAAAGGCTCAGTTCATATTAATTCATTATTATTTGGTAATATCCTAATTTGAAAGACTGAAAATACAATGCCTAAAACTGGTTTACCAATACCCTAGAGATTACTGGCCTGAGGAGAGTGTGTTTGAAACATGTACACAGCAGCTTCATGTTGGAACTATCTATAAATATTAAAAACCAGAGATGGGTGTTACACTGGTATTAGTTACACAAGTGAGACTCATTTTAAAACATACTTGCAACATCTAAATTGTAGAAGGAATATATCTGAAAAAAAGTCATCCTATGTGTTACATTTATATATTTATTGTCCACAAAGCCTATTGTGCAAGTCAGAACCTTATGTTATTATATTAATGTTGCATATGGTTTACATGTGAAGATCCACATTCTGTCAGTGTTCAGTATGTTGAGCAAAACATATTAAAAATTCTGTCAAGCCGGTTATCAGATTTTCCTAATTCCAGCACTCAGGAGACTAATGCCGAAAGATCATGGTTTACAGGCCAGTTTATCTTGCCTATCAACTATATCTTTGCCCTTTCTCAATTTCATAGTTTCCTTTTTCTTTGATAGTTGTTACAAGCACAAATATATGTCTATACAAATATATTCCTAAATATAACCTGGTTAGTATGTACAATATTACTTTATAAGTGTATTTTCAGGGCTGATCATTCAATAGTGGATAACTAATTTGTGTGCTCTCCTCTGAAGAAAACTATTTCTTCCCCTTCTGGTATTCTTTAGTTACCTGTCTTGTGGACTTTTCCTCATTTATTTTACCCTTTAAGAATTTATCTATCTTTTGTAGAATGTAACTATATATGTCATGTTATAAAAAATAATGTGTATATCTTTGTCTTAGTGTGTCTACATTGGTGATAAACAAGATATAATTAGAAGTTGTTAGGCATGTAAATACTTTAAAATGATGAAAAAGTATAAATTTTTGTCTATGTTGTACATAGATAGAAGTCATTTTAAATCTGTTTAAATATGTAAATGAGTGAATGAATCAATATATACTTCCTCATGCCATAGTCAATAAATTCCTCCTTCAGAGTCCAGCAGCTCAAACAGTAAGAAGCTCCCTAAACCTGAAAGTGTTTGCTAAGTTAATAGGCAGGACCACAGCACATGTTTATGCTGTGAACTCACTGAATAAAAACAGGATTTGAAGTCAGAGTGTGTATTTCTGCTCTGTCTGCAGTGTAGCATGGGAATTCGGATAACCATAAAAGACTAAGGTTGAGAAAATTAAAAATATAGTACCGAACACACTGAAATGCCTGTTCTGACTTCATCAGCCTTCCTGCAGAGTGTATGTCCTCATGGCCATTGCAATCAATACTGGTTCTGAGTAGCAGTAGCAACTTGCTTATGGAAGTGGTCAATTAATTAAATTCAGTGTTTTACCAGGACACTTCCTTTGCTACCTTTTTACAGGATACCTACTTTTTATTATAGTCTTAAAAATCTAATTATGGAAAGAGGGGAGGGACGTAGGAATAGATATGATATGTAGTGTACTGTAATCTCAAAAGTAAAAAAAAAAAACCAATTTTTAAAAAGACCATTTTGTTTTAAAATGATAAGACTAGGAAATGGTTAAAAATTTGTGACTTGGGTGAGTGTTTTTCAAAAAATACAAATACATGAATAAAGACTAATTTTAGTGCTAACTCAAGTAAATTTCTTCTTTTCAAACATTTCTCTCTTTGATATTTACAAAGTAAAATTTTACTTTTAAAGATTAATTTTATAAAGAAACAAAATAGGAAACAAAATTATACAAGGACTTGATCTCTGAAAAAGCAACCAACTTTTTGTATTTTTAGAGCATTTTGCATTTTGTATTTTCATTTGTAGATCTCATCCATTTCTCTGTCATTGGGCGATCCCTGTGTCTTTCCTAGGGTCCCGTTTTCTAGGTAGCCTCCCTGGAGTTGTGTAGCAGTCTAGTCATCTTTGTTTTACATCTAGTATCCTCCTATGAGTGAGTACATACCATGTTTGTCCTTCTGAGTCTGGGTTACCTCACTCAGGATGATTCAGTGGCTCATTGGCGCAATCAGTTAGCCTGTGGTAATTATAAGATAGTCTGTGTCTTTTTATAGGTGAATTAAGTCCATTGATATTAAGGGATATTAATGACTAGTGATTGTTCGTTCCTGTTATTATTTTTATTTTTTGGTGGTAGTGTGTGTGTACTTCTCTTCTTTGGGGTTTACTGCTGTGGTGTTATCTATTGCCTATGTTTTCATGGGTGCATCTGAATTCCATAGGTTGTAATTTTCCTTCTAGTGCTTTCTGTAGGGCTGGGTTTGTGGATGAGTACTGTTTAAATCTGCTTTTTGTCTTGGAAGGTCTTGTTCACTCCATCTATGATGATTGAGAGTTTTGCTGGATATATTAGTCTAGGCTGGCATTCATGGTCTCTTAGTGTCTGCATTATATCTGTCCAGGTCCTTCTGGCTTTCAAAGTCTCCATTGAGAAATCGGGTGTTATCTGATGGGTTTTCCTTTATAAGTCACTTGGCCTTTTTCCTTTGCTGCCCTTAATATTCTTTCTTTATTCTGTACGTTTAGTTGTTTAATTATTATGTGGCAAGGGGATTTTTTTTGGGGGGGGTCTAGTCTGTTTGGTGTTCTCTAGGCTTCTTGTATTTTCATAGGCATTTCGTTCTTTAATGTGGGAGAGTTTTCTTCTATGATCTTGTTAAATATATTTTCTGTGCCTTTGAGGTGGTATTCTTCTCCTTCCTCTATCCCTATTATTCATAGGTTTGGTCTTTTCATGGTGTCCCAAATTTCTTGGACATTTTGGGTCATGACTTTGTTGGTTTTAGTGTTTTCTTTAACTGATGAATCAACTTCTTCTAACGTATCTTCAACACCAGAGATCCTCTCTTCCATCTCTTGCATTTTGTTGGTTATACTTGCATCTGAAAATCCTGTTCATTTACTCAGATTTTCTATTTCCAGCATTCCTTCTGCTAGTGTCTTCTTCATTTTTTCTACTTCCCTCTTCAGGTTTTGGACTGTTTCCTTTGTTTTATCCTGATTTTCTTTCAGGGACTTATTCGTTTTTTTTTTTTTTTTTCTGCTTTAATTGTCCTTTCCTCTAGTTTTTTATACTGTTCTTCCCATTTTTTGTTTGTCTGTTTCTCCACTTTATTTTTGATTTCTTCTATATAAGGCTCTAGCCTCTTTGTGATGTTACTTATAAGGTTGTTTTCTTCTGCTTCTTCCATTCTGTGATGTTCAGGTCTAGCTGTTGGAGAAAGGCTAGGTTCTGGTGACGCTGTATTGCTCTTTATTTTGTTCTATGTACTTCTGCCTTGACGTCTGCCCATCTCATTGGGGATTTGTTCTTGGTCTTATTGGTGTACTTGGTCCAGACAGAGCTGACAGATTTAGGGAGCCTCTCTCTGGTCCAGATGGAAGCTCTGGTCCAGATGGGAGCTCTGGTCCACACGAGAGTGCTAGCTGGATAGGAGCTGGGGGGCTGGACTCTGAGTCTCAGGAATTCCCTGGGGTCTCCTTATCTTGTCCAGATGGGAGCTCCTCTTGTCCAGATGGGAGTTCCGGGGCAGGATGGAATGCTGGATGCTGGTCTCTAAGTCTCTGGAAGAGGCTGGGGTCTCCATCAGATGGGTGTGGGGGCAATGCGTTGAGGTTGTAGTGTCCACCAAAGGGGCTCTCTGGTCCAGATGGGAGTTCCAAGGTGGATGGGAGCTGGGGACTGGTCTCTGATTCTCAGGAAGTGGCTGGGGTCTCTCAGGCAAATGAGTGTGGGGGTATGGTGTGGAGACTGCAGGGTCTGCCTACAGTCTTGGAAAAGGGGAGCCTTCCTGCAGGGCCTGCTGATTGGCCGGAAACTGGGGCCAAGTTGGGCAGGTCCTCCCGGGATGGCTGGTGCCCAGGGGTGGGCCCCAGGGGCAGTTGCCTGTCTGACTATAACCCCAGGCACTCACCTCTGGTCCAGATGGGAATTCCGGGGCGGATGGGTGATTTAAAAAAAAAAAAAAGTTTATACCAATCTAATTCTACACAGAAGCAAGGTAATTTTTAGGAGTCTGATTATGCTCCACTAATCTGTATACCTGCATTAATGCCAATACTGCTCGATCTAGATCAGTGTAACATTGGTTAAGTTTCAAGTAGAGAAATGAGAAACTTTAAAGTTCATTACTGTCATACAAGCTTCTTCTGATTACTCTGGGCCCCACACATATTTGTGGGGAATTCATGCTCTAGAGGTCAATAACTGGAAAAACAGAATTTGAATTTTCATAGGGATTGGTCTGAATTTGAAGCTCGATTTAGGAAGTATTACAAGTTTTATAATGTTTAATCTTTGGACTCATAAACATGAGATATTTCCATTTATGTGATTCTCTACTCTCTTTCAGTAATGCTTGATAATTCTCAATGTGAAGTCTTATTATAATACTTTCAAATTATTCATGAATATTTAATTACTTTTCATAATTTTAAAATGCATTTCATGATTATTGACTTTTCATATTGATCTTATTGACATTTAAAACTAGTTCTAATCATTTTTCAATCGATTAGTTGGAATTTCTATATACAAGATTATGAGATATAGTAGAAACATGATTATTTCTTGTTTTACAGTTAGATATATTGTAGATGGACATTTCTGTTCTGCCAACAACTCCCAAATACCTAGCAGCTACTTCCCAAATTACCACAAAGAAGATTACTAAGTTCTACAGTCTAATGACTTTGGCTCATCATATTATTCCTTTTATCATCCCTCAAAATTTCATATTTGTGTATCTATTCACACACACACACACACACACACACACACACACACACACACACACACATATATATATATGTTGTTTATGTTACATGATAAATGTATGAAGTATCAAATGCCATTTAAGAAAAAAACAGGAAATATTTTTGAATGATTAAAAAACAAGAGAGGGTGTATTGTATCAGGAGGTATCTTGTATATTGTATAGGATTTAATTTTTGAATTTAGCGTTTTATTCATAGACAATAATAGTATTTATTATGATTAAATAAAATGTGCCAAGCATAAACAGTATGCATAATATATTAATAACTAGTAAACCCACTAGAAAGGTGCCTATCATGTGGGATGGAGCATTCCCTGAAATCACAATGGCTCTGAGTTCATTTCTACTCCCTGTCTTCACTCCAGAGTCTTCTTGACTCTACCACCTTTCCAGCATTTCAGGGACCAATGCATGTCCCACCATACCTGGTTCTAGTCAGGCCCACCTCTTCATCATCACACAGACTGTAGTAATAGTGCTTCTTCTCAGCATTAATGGATGATTTAAAACTGAGCCTTGTATTGGATCACATGTCTAATTTTAAGCTATGGCCATTATTAATGAGCAATGCATATCATGATTTATTATATCATGGCTTTATTCTTTAAAATTTAAGGTTAGATTTAAGAAATTTGAAAAAAATGGTCATCTTAATGTAAGTTAAAGTCTCACATCTAAGAATTTAAAATAAGCCAAAGTAAATTTATTTTAAAATTTTATTGCAACTCTTATCTGAAAATCATGCCAATTAATTTTGCATAAAACATTCAATGTATTTTACTTTCTAAATTAGTGTGAAAATAACTTCTGTAAGATATATGTTTTCATTGTTTCTCAATGTTGTTTCTTCAGTTTTCAAAGTGTTAAAAATATGACCTTCCCTCCTTAGTCTTCTAAGAAATTCCTCATGGGTCATTGATAGCACTTCTTACCACTTGCAATGAGATGTATAAATACTAATAGACATGATAGGCCTTATGCTCAATTAAATAAGTCAGCTTCTAATGTAAAGTGAAAGTCCATTTTATGTTACCACTCACATGAGATGTCTAAAATATGAAATCTTCTGGTTAAAAACAAAACAGTGGTTCCAAGCCAAGGGAGTGGAGAGTATGGAGTACTTCCATGAATATATAGTTACAACTGAGAATATAAATAAATGTAGTCTAGGTGTCTGTTGTATGACATGATACCTGTGGTTAAGAATACAGTGTACTATTGATAAGGATTTTTCTTAAAACAAATGAGAAAGCAGAGAAACCAAAAGAAAATAACAAAAGCAATAGAATAACCTATGTAGAGTATGGATAGGTTCATTATGGCAATTTCTCCATTTAATTAATTTGAGACAGAGTTTCTCTGTGTAGCCATGGCTGTCCTAGAACTCACTCTGTAGACCAGGCTGGCCTTGAAATCAGAGATCCATCTGCCTCTGCATCCTGAGTGCTGGCATTAAAGGTGTGCACCACCACTGCCCTGCTTGCTTTGTTATTTGATGAAACACATTTAAATAAATGATCTGAGGTCTTTATGTGTTGTCAACCCCCAGATTCATGAGTGTTAATTGCTACACTTGTTATTATTTCCTACTGCTAATGTATTTATTCTGTAAATATACTTGTTGCAGCTTGACCATTGGAAATCCACCTCTATTAAATTTATTTCCCTTTTATTTACTCAAACATTTTGTTTCAGAATTTCATTTTCTATCACAAAAAACATGATTCACACATGTCAGGTAGTTTTTTTTGTTGTTGTTGTTGTTTGTTTTTTGTTTGTTTTTCTTATCTTTTCTGTTTTCAAGACAGTGTTTCTCTATGTAAAAGCCCAGACTGTGCTGGAACTCACTCTGTAGACCAGGCTGGCCTCAAACTCACAGAGATCTGTCCACCACTCTCCCCCAAGTGCTGGGATTAGAGGCGTGTGCCAGGTCTTCCTGACATGTTAAACAGTTTTGGCCAGACTTACTATTATCCATTTCTTCAGGCTGCTCTGGTTATTTTTACTGAAGAATGAAGGCAGTTTCCTCACTGTTTCTTTGGTCCATTGGTTCTACTTCTCTGAGCAGTTAAAGTAGAAAGTATGTGTATGTGTTCACCTTCTACAAAAACACATTTTCAATCATATGTCAATAATTTATGCATGTTCATAGTGAGCTAAACACCATCAATACAGGCATTTTCTAGTCTTATTTTACTACCTCATAGTTTACTTCATAGAACCACATCGCTTGTCCTTAACTCTGCAATTCAAGAAAACTAGTTACCATCTTTCACTGTGCATTATTTCGTTGGTGCATTCATAGTCTCTTATTATAGTGTATGCAGAAATTTCATCCTGTACCATTATGGAAAGCAACTCCAGTAGCAATTTATCATGTAGCCTAAATAATTACAAAAGTTCATATTATGTTTTTCCTTGAATTTCCATTTATTTCCAGATATACTTACATCATCATCATGTTTTCTCCTGACCTTTCACTGACCTCCTTTAGAAAACCTTGAAAACAATAAATAGACACGAAAGGCACAACATTTAATAATAATTAAAAATCATTATTTACCCAAGCATTAATTTAGCAGAAAAATATTGACCTGTCTTCACATAATTTAGAAATAATTTTTAGTTTGAAAGACAGTGTCATATATGCTTCATGCAAACATGTCCACCCACCAGAGCTTAGCTTCCAGTCTTAACCTAAAGATCATTACTGCTTCAAAACAGAGAGAATTACACACCAGGGAGAGTGTCACATGAGGAATAGAATAGGAAATTTTAATTGCTCACTTCCCCTTAACTCTACCCAGCTCACACTAATGATAAGAAATCTTGAGAGAATATATATATATATGCTAGAATTATATGTATCTATGACACCAAGAATTTATTAAAACTACCTTAACTCCATTCAAATAAGCAGTTTGTGAAGTTAGGACATGAATCATGTAACTTAATTCATAATATATGAATTACTTAGAACTTGAAAACTGCATCCTAATTTGCTGAATAGAAGAAAGTGGGAGGCTTTATTTTGAACTATCATCAGCTACTATAAAACTGTTTCATGTCAAGGTCCGTGGCTCTAAATCTCACACAGAACTGGGACAGGAGTTTCCAAATAAAGAAAAGGTGAGCACCAGATTTCAGTTTCTTCTAGAACCATTCCACAATGGAATGAGACATATTTTCTGAGATCCAGTCTCCACACACTATATGAAAGTAGCTCAACATAGTCACTCATATTTTGGGAAGACATAGCAGAAAGCAGGAAAAGATATGTTTAACTTTTAATGGGTAAATTGGTTTGATGTTAACATAAAGTTTATCTAATTGGCTGTACTATGTCCTCTGAGGCAACATAATAAATGCAATCCCCTTCTGTGCTACTGGTCTGGTAGATACTAGGTGTAACTAAATTTAATATAAATATTCAGTTTGCCTGGATAGGTTTAACATATAATGCTCTATCCCAAATGCACCACCAAATCAGCACAAGGTACCAAGGAAATCTGTATCTTATATTCCTATCTCTTACCTAATATACACACCCTGTTTGTAACAATCAAACATTTAAATTCTTTGTGTGTTTTGGTGATTTTTATAGAAGTATGTAATTTGAATATGAAAACCATAACTTTAACACTTGACTATGAATATCAGGCAACCTGGCAGTTTCATTTCCTCTCCTCTTCTAGACTGTAGCAGTCTGAGGAACAGGAACTCTGTGTTATGCTTCATTCTGTACCCCATACCAGAAACATCAACTCTGTTTACTACTTTTCAATGGTTTTTATTGTAAGTTTACATTCTCATCCAAACTATCCTTTTAAAGCAGAATCACCCTGTAAGTATTTGTTATTATTTTCTATAAATTTTAAAATACTTTTGCATATGATTGTCAGCTGACTTCTTGATATATATTTTTTTTTCAAATAAGCTTCTAACTTCAGGACAAATTCTAAATGCTCCCTGGGTCAACATAACAGTGAGATATTTTCCTCCATATTTATACCCAAAACATAAGTGTGTAATGCACGTAGAATGATTATAAAATTTAGGAAAGATTTTTGCTAAGGAAATGTAGAACTATTTAAATACTTTCTATTAATCTGTTAAAAATAAAATTTTAAAGTCTAATTATAGTTTAGTGACTTCATGGCTATGATTATGTAGCATTACTAACTTGTTTTTAAAGAACAAAATATTTTTTGTTCTCCAATGGAAATTTTACAATTGAAATCAACATAGACAAACTTGAAATACAATATACAAATAGAACTAAGACAAAAAGAAAAAGCACACATTTATTCTACTTAAATATTGTAAGTATTACAGTAAAATTATTAGAAAAAAGGTACAAAAAATCTTAATATATAAAAGAAGGCAGAGAGATAGGAAGAATCAATTAATGTAAAAATCTTATGTTGGAAAGGTAAATTATCAATACATTCTGTGCAAGGCAGTGCTTGTCATTAACAACTATTCATTTGTATAATCAAAACTTAAGAGGGTAGGTCTCAAATTAAGCATTCTAATGTAATGTCACATATATTCATTACCTTGATTATTGTGGTGTCATGAGTGTTTGAATATGCACGATCTGAACAAATTATCCATAATAAATGTTTAAAATTTTATCTATGTCATTTCTGCTTACGGAGCACTAAAGCACAAGCAAAACTGGACACTCATCTCTAAGATTTACCAGGCAAAGCAGAAGTTCTCAACCTGTGGGTCACAGCCCCTTTGCCAAATCTTGAACTCCAAAAATATTTACATTATGATTTATAACAGTAGCAAAATTATAATTATGAAGTATCAATGAAAACATTTTATGGTTGTGGGTCACCATAACATGAGGAACTGTATTAAAGGGTTGTAGCATTAGGAAGGTTGAAAAACACTGAGATAAAGGGAGGCTAACACAGCTGCTGTATGGGAGGATTTTTCACCAAGGTCAAAGGCATGCAACCATGAAGGTGCTGTTAGAGAATCAGGAAGCAGAAGAATTTACTAGAACATGGCAGACTTGGAGGCAATTAGTCAGTTTGGATCAGCCAGACCCCATGACTAGTGTCAAGTCTACAATGACATAGTAAGACACAATGGAACTTGTATGCTAAGAACTTTTGTTTCCAGAAACAACCTTACCATAGGCATGGAATGGAGAAAACTATTCAGAAGGCCAGTGAAAATAGAACTTTAGAAGCATGAGTTTTAGTATGTGTCTTAATATGCTTTATGCTGGAATGGCAAAATGCTACATTGTACAATGGTTAGTATATAGAGAGCAGAAGTTGATTTGGCTCAAGTTCATAGAGGTTTGCAAGTTTAAGGTCCAGAACCCTCCTCTGGCCTGGTGCTTAATTGCTGACTGTGCTTTCTGAATTTTCTCACACAGAGGACACAGAAGAAAGGCTCTATACTATGTGTCATCCTTCTATCCTCAGCTCCTTGATAGAAGGAAAGGTTTTTCTTTATTTTGTATTTCTTTATTTAGAGGAATAAACACACCCTGTGATTGTAGTAACAAATAAGTGAAGACAACAGTTGCTGTTGACTGTGTGATAAGAAATTCTCCAATACTGAGAAAACATGAATATTTGATATAAATAATGCAGTACACACCAGGTCGACAGTAGATGGGAAGGGCTTCCGGGCATGTGGTAATCCAGCCATCTGTGTTGGAATCTTTCCTATTTCAGTACTCTGATTTGGGTTAAACTTTTATAACACATAAATTATAGTATAGTATATTATGAAATACATTACAAAATATGAATTCTTCAATGTAATTCAGTGTTTTTAATATATACATTGAATTACACAACCTTCATCATGTTCTATAGTAGAACATTTTCATTTACATCCTAAATTTAACTCTGTAACTATGAGCAGTCAATGTTAGTACCTCCTTTCCCATCCTATAATATCTCAAAGACATTAAACTGCTTTTGTTGGTATGAATGACCTGTTCTTGACACGTCATATCAAGGGCTCCTGGCAATCTGTTGCTTTCCACTCTTGGTTCCTTTCACTTACAGTGTTTTGTGCTCTTTGAAGACATGGTCTATGATCTACTCAGGGACTTTAAGTCTCTGTATTGAATAACAGTGTTCCATTTTATGGAAAAGATCTACCTTGTGTCTCCATTCATCAGTGGATGAACAGTTAGTGCTTTTTCAACCTTGTGATGTCACAAGCACTTCCATTTAACCATTCTGTGTAGATGTTTGTGTGAATGAATGTTTTCAGTTCTTGTGGTATATCACTAGATTAAAATGTCCAGGCTACATGGTAACTCCATAGTTTGTATTTTGAAGTGTTTTAAAGTGTTTTCCAGTCTCTACTATTTGAAAACACTATCCAAACATATAAGGATTCCAATTTCTTTACATCCTTATAATACTTACAGCATTTGTTGTAACCATCCTGAACACTGTGAAAAGTTATTTTATTGTAACTGTGATTTGAATTTCCTTAATAGTGAATTATAAAGCACATAGTTTCCAATGCTTACTGGCTACATATGCATCTCCAATAGAAGAATGGCTTCTCCTTCTTCTATCTATTATTAATCGCATCAGTTGACCTTTATTTGTTAAACTGCATTAGTTTTTATGTACACTATCTAAAATTTGTTCCTTAGATATCTTACTTTAGGCTTTTTCCATCCTGTATGCCATGTTTTCAGTCTTTATATAGTGCTCACTTTACAAATTCTGTATGACAGCCTTTGATTTTAGCAACTTGTCTAAGAAATATTAGCAATCCCAAATTTGTAAAACTTCATTGTCATTTCCCCTCAATATCAACATAGTTTTATCTGTTATATTTATTTACTTCCAATGGCACATTTTGAATTAATTTGATTGAATGGTATGAAAGTTACATATTAATAACAAGTACATATCTAAATATCCCATTCCATATAATAAAAAAATAATTTCCATATTGAATTATCCTGAAGCCCTTATTTGCCAAACTTATAAATGTTAGCTTCTTTCTGGGATGTCAAATTCATCCCATTAACTGGCACATCTACACTTAGAGCAGTACTACACTATGCAAAACATTTCAATTTTGTAGTGATATTCAAGAGGGAAGAGCACCAGGTCTTCATCCTCCCATTTCAAATTGGTTCTGATTTTGCTGGGTCACATAATTTTCATGGGAGTATAATGATTCCTGTGCAAACAAATTTTAAAAACTAGGAAATTGAGAAATAGAAAGGGATAGCATTGAGTTTAATGATTGAATTGGAAAATATATCCACTGTCCCAAACATTTTCATTGACTCATGAGCATGGGAACCTGTCTGTTACTGTATGCCCCTAATTCCTTTCCATAGAACTTTGCAATTCTAAGAGCAATGTCTTATATTATTTTTATATAATGTCCATATATGCAAATTATTTTTATTGACTAACAAAAGAATTTAATCATTATTAAGTTTGTCATTGATCTCCTAACATTTGCTGACCATTTAAATGCTTCTTCAAATTTCTTTATATATTAATTAGAATTTTCTATACAGAATATTATTATTAAGAAGTATCAACATTTTCATTTTATTCTTTACAATTAGAGGAGCTTTATATTCAGTGTCTTGTTTAATTGTTCGAACTAGAATCTACACTACAATGCTGAATAATTATGTTAACATTGCTTCATTCATTAGTTTATGGTGACAATTTTCTAAAAGAATTGTTTGAGAATTCCTAGATGATGTTGATACTTTAAATAAAACTGTATTTATGAAGTAGGCATAAGGAATTGGGGAGGGTCATAAAACACAGATACACACAGATACATTAAATACGTATTTGTATGTCTCATGTTAAAGTCTTTAAATGGTAACATAAATGAAAAGCTGTTAAAAATGGGAAACATCAGAATGAAAAACTCAAGTTCAATGTCACACATCTAGCAGGTGTTTGATCAATAACCTTTTTCTCACTTCCTACATAGAAAATCCAAGGAGAAATGGAAGAAAGAAATATCTCCATGGTGACTGAGTTCATCCTCTCTGGGTTAACAGACCAATCAGAGCTACAGCTGCCACTGTTTCTCCTCTTCCTTGGAATCTACCTGTTTACAGTGCTGGGGAACCTGGGAATGATCATCCTGATCCTGCTCAGCTCCCACCTGCACACCCCCATGTACTTCTTCCTCAGCAGTCTTTCCTTCATTGACCTCTGTTACTCCACTGTTATCACCCCCAAAATGCTGGTAAGTCTTGTGGGAAAGAAGAATGTCATCTCCTATGAGGAATGTATGACTCAGCTCTATTTCTTCCTTGCTTTTGTTATATCCGAGTGTCACATGTTGGCTGCCATGGCATATGACCGCTATGTTGCTATTTGTAATCCCTTGCTCTACAATGTCACTATGTCTTACCAAGTCTGTTCCTGGATGGTAGGTGGGGTGTACGGCATGGGCATCATTGGTGCAGCAGTTCATACTTTCTGCATGCTAAGAGTGGTTTTCTGTAAGGCTAATATAATAAACCAGTACTTCTGTGATCTTTTCCCATTGATGGAGATTGCTTGCTCCAGCACCTTTGTCAATGAGGTAGTACTCCTGTGCCTCAGTGCTTTCAACATCTTTATTCCAACCCTGATCATCTTGGGTTCTTACATCTTCATCATTGTTAGCATCCTCCATATCAAATCCACTGAGGGCAGATTCAAAGCTTTCAGCACCTGCAGCTCTCACTTCTCTGCCGTTGCTGTCTTCTTTGGTTCTTTGGCATTCGTGTACCTACAACCTTTGTCAGTCAGCTCCAAAGACAAAGGGAAAGTGTCCTCTGTGTTTTATACTACTGTTGTGCCCATGCTGAATCCCATGATCTACAGCCTGAGGAACAAGGATGTAAAACTTGCTCTAAGTAAGTTATTTCAAAAGAAGAAGTTCCATATGTAAAGAAATATTTACCAGAGTAAAAACATATCACTTACAACAAACAAATTTTATTTTCTAACCCTTGTCCAATTAATTTCCAAACAAGAAACTTTAGTTCTGAGTCAAATAGCATCATCCACATCAGAAAGTCTCAATATCTTCTGGTGGCATCTACCTTTCCATCTTCTCCTGAAGACTTCAGCAGCAGCATGGCTTTTTTGGTCTATATCTAGAATAGATTCTCCTAAAATAAGACAGTTACTCACTGCTTTAGAAACTTTTTGACTTTGGGAATCTTGTGGGCTCCAAAGCTTTTAAACATGTTGCATTATGGAGACAGGTGTAGAGATTTCCAAACAGCACATGGTAACCTGCTCACTGTACTAATCAGAAGCACAACATTGGAGTCGTTATTCCTCTTCCCAGCATTAACTTTTAAACCTGCTACTTTGCATCTGTTATTTAAGCCTAATCCTGCAGTAGGCACTGAACATTGTTGGCTTTGTCTTCAGCTTGCCTCTAACTACATGGCAAAACACCTCTTTGACATGTCTCTTCTAGCTCATCTTGGAACACCCAAACTAGAAACAAGAGAGCATTTCTTTTGAGAAAAAAAAAAAAGAAGAAGAAAAAGGCCCTTAATTTTCTATTACCCTTGACTTCTTTTCATCTTAACGTTTTCTATTATCCTACACAAGTCTATGTATGTACATCAATTGCAATTGTTTGTTTATGTTAGATATCATGTGGGTCACTTACCATATAGTACTACAAAATACCACATATCATCAACAGTTTTAATAATTGAAGAAAGCATAAGTAGAAGAGAAATTCCAAGTTTAAAACTGTGAGTGCCAGAATTCCATTTCTCCTAGCACCATTCCACCTAAGAGTGTGTCAGACCATAATGAACTCCAGTCTCTAGAAATTATAAGAACATAATCACAGTAGCTGAAAATGATCACCAATATTCTACAATATAACTCAGAAGACAGGGAATTACCTTTCTCCTATTTCAAGCCATACTTTTTTGAGGCTTGATTAATGATACTCTTATTTTGATGTTAACACAAAAATGAATTTCACTAAGTGTGTCTTTCTCCTTTCTTATAGCATAGAGGAAATGCATACTTGATCTGTGTTATTAGATATGGAGAGCTAGGCAATGGTTGTGTGCACACCTTTAATCCCAGCACTTGGGAGGCAGAGCCAGGAGGATCTCTGTAAGTTCAAGGCAAGTCAGGGCTACTGAGTGAGTTCCGAGAAAGGTGCAAAGCTACACAGAGAAACCATGCCTCAGTAAAAAAAAAAAAAAAAAAGATACGAAGATATTATGTGTAAACGATCTGCATGTAAATGCTCAATTTTTTGTGGATAGTTTTTGTTTATAAACCTCTGTCATATAACACAGCCTCAAAGTAACACAATTCACCAGGTTTTTAATGTTGTTGCTCTTGGTTTAGATATTTGTTTTAATAAATCATTTATGCTTATCTTTATGTTTCACTGGTTTTTGTTGATTCACATATTTTTAACATGAAAAGCTATTGCTCCGTTGCTTCTAAACTTTGAAGATTGTGCAGAATTGTCTGTACTTATCCTAACAGACTCTAAGAAATCCTTCCTTGACTGTCCTTAGCTAGCACCTTAGAAGCTCTACTCCTGTGAACCTGTCAATTATGGTATTTATCACATGGTCTCCCTGCCATCTCCTTCTAGTTTTTACTATTCTGACGATCAAGAACTATGCATCATGTATCTCTCTACCCTGAACTCCCACAAGGCATTTCTGCTTGGCACTAAAAAATAATTTTGGTGCTAATTCATACTCATATTAGCTAACTTCTGGAAGCATTTTCACAATGGAAGAATTTGTATTTATTTTCTATAAATCTGCATAATAATTACCAGTATATATGTCAATATATTGATGAAATGATTTTATTACACAATGTGAGATGGAATGTCCTACAACAATATTTATAATTATAGAACTAATTTTAGATGTTTCCTGGGTATGTATGTATATATATATATATATATATATATATATATATATATATATATAGAGAGAGAGAGAGAGAGAGAGAGAGAGAGAGAGAGAGAGATTCTCTGTGTTTTATGCTCAAAGAAACTATGCTGTATGCATAAGGTGACCATAGAGATTTAGCAAAGTTCCTAAGAGCTAATTCATAACTATCACACTATTTCATTATAATAACCTAATAAAAGTATAATGAATCAAAAATATACATAAGCTTCAGAAATCATATTATTGTTAAGAGACATTACTAAATTGTTTTGGAAGAGTACAATTTTGGTTTCTTCTTTGAAGAAAATCATTTTTGATACAACCTGGATAAATATAGAGTTCACTGTGTAAGGTGAAATGTCAGTCAATAAAAAAAAAAAATACTGAATGATCTTACTTGCATGGGGTAATTATGTCAGTATTTGCCTGGCAAACATTGCATAGCATATCTATTTTAATAACAGTGTTAAGAGATCACTTTCTAAATACAACACCAGTAGCACAGACACTGAGAGAAACAATCAATCAATGGGACCTGTTGAAACTGAGAAGATTTTGTAGAGCAAAGGACACAGTCAACAAGACAAAGTAGACAGCCTACAGAGTGGGAAAAGGTCTTTACCAACCCCACATCTGACAGAGGGCTGATATCCAGAATATATGAAGAATTCAAGAAATTAGACATCAAAATGTCTAACAGACCAATTAAGAAATGGGCTAAAGAACTAAACTAAGAATTCTCAACAGAGGAAATTCAAATGGCTGAAAGACATTTAAGGAATTGCTCAACATCCCTAATTATCTGGGAAATGCAAATCAAAATGACTCTGAGATACTACCTTACACCTGTCAGAATGGCTAAGATAAAAAACACTGAAGACAGCTTATGCTGGAGAGGTTGTCGAGCAAGGGGAACTCTCCTCCACTGCTGGTAGGAATGCAAGCTTGTACAGTCACTTTGGAAATCAATATGGAGCTTCCTTAGAAAACTGGGAATCCATCTCCCCCAAGACCCAGCTATAGCACTCTTGGGCATATACCCAAGGAATGCTCAAGCATACCACAAGGGCATTTGCTCAGCTATGTTCATAGCAGCATTGTTTGTAATAGCCAGAACCTGGATACAACCTAGATGCCCTTCAACTGAAGAATGGATAAAGAAAATATGGCACATATACACAATGGAGTACTACTCAGCAGAGAAAAACAATGACATCATGAGGTTTGCAGGCAAATGGATGGATCTAGAAGAAAAAATCATCCTGAGTGAGGTAACCCAGACTCAGAAGGACAAATATGGTATGTACTCACTCATAGGAGGATACTAGCTGTAAAACAAAGATGACTAGACTGCTACACAACTCCAGGGAGGCTACCTAACAGGACCCTAGGAAAGAAACAGGGATCACCCAATGACAGAGAAATGGATGAGATCTACATGAACAACCTGGATGACAGTGGAAGTTATGAAGGGCAAGGTTTGAGGGAAAGAGAGCTTAGGGGAGCAGGAGATCCCAGCTAGATCAAGAACAGAAAGGGAGAACAAGGAATAAGAGACCATGATAAATGAAGACCACATGAGAACAGGAATAGGCAGAGTTCTGGAGAGGTCCCCTTAAATCCACAATGATACATTCTCTGTAGACTACTGGCAATGGTTGAGAGAAAGTCTTATATGACCTAGTCTGGTGATCAGATGGCCAAGCACCCTAACTGTCGTGCTAGAAATCTCATCCAATAACTGATGGAAGTGGATGTAGAGATCCTCGGCCAGGCCCCAGGTGGAGCTCCAGGAGTCCAGTTGTTGAGAAAAAGGAGGGACTGTAAGAGCATGTTTTGTTGAGACCACAATAGGAAAAGCACAAGGACAAATAGTCAAACTAATGGGAACACATGAATTGTGAACCAAAAGCTGTGGAGCCCCCAACAGGATCAGGCCCTCTGGATAAGTGAGACAATTGAATAGCTTGAACTCTTTGGGAGGCACCCAGGCAGTGGGACCCAGACCTGTCCTTAGTGCATAAGCTGGCTCTTTGGGACCTTGGGTTTACACAGGGACACTTTGCACTTTGCTCAGCCTGGAAGGAGGGGACTGGACCTGCCTGTTCTGAATCTACCAGGTTGAGCTGAAACCCCAGGGGAGTCTTGGCCCTGGAGGAGATGGGAATGGAGGGGTGGGGCTGGGGGGGGGAGTTGGAGGCAGGGGCAGGAGCGGGGAGGACAGGGGAAACCATGGCTTATATGTAAAATTAAAACACAAATATCATTTTAAAAATGTGATCAACAAATGAAACTTCATCCCATGAAATTTTTTTGGCAATTTGCTGATGAGCTTCTATCCCTAAGAGGTGTCAGAGGTTAAGATACAGGAGGTGGTTTTAGAAATTACCTACCATGCCAAGGTCACGAAAATACACATGCAATTAGCAGGAAACAAGATGCATTTGCCTTTATGAAATGGGACAGAATCAGACTTCAGGATTAGTCAGAGCACTACAGCTGCTATCAAAGCCACAAGAACTGTGCACACCACACCACAAATAACTGTGTAGAAGAGAATCAAGCTTGTGTGGTAGTATCAGCATTTTCTGTATCTTGAAGGAGGCAATAAAGACAGAAAAGCCAGTCAGTTGACTATTACTGAAAATACTCAAAACTACAGAAGGATGTCTGTCTTTGTCTCTTTTAAGTAACTGATGTAGCTGAAACAGAGTTTCATATTCTAGGTAAAGGACAATGACCAAGAGCTTGTTTGGATCAATGGAGGTAGAGGAATGTCCATGGTCAGTGGACCTCATCTAGGATGCACCTTCTTCCTGAATCAGGCTGTGGAGGAAGCTTAGTGAACACTGGAGAGTGCAGAGATGTCTGGTCTCATCCTTATTTTAGGAATTCACACAGGTGGCAATTAATTTACTTGTATTAGGACATTAAATTGGTGGCTTTATAATCTATTCTCCCTAGAGTACTCCCAATCTGTACACTATTATATTAGAGTAAGTTTCTAACATAGACTTTGGGAGAGACATCACATCCACTGGAATATACAAACTCTACTTCTTTTTTTAAAAAATTATTTATCTATTTATTTTACATCCCTGCCACAGTTTCCACTCCCTTATTTCCTCCCATCCCTTCTCCCACCCTGCCACCCCTTCTGGTCCCACTCCTGATCCACTCCTCCTCCATTTCTATACAGAAAAGGACAGATCTTCCATGAATATCAACAAAACATGGCCTATCAAGTTGTGGTAAGACTAAGCACCTCTCCATGTATTAAGGCTGGGCAAAGCAACCCAGTATGATAAGTAGGGTCCTAAAAGCTAGTAAAAGACTCAGAGACATCCCTTTTTCCCACTGTTAAGTGTCCTATGAGAGGAACAAGCTATACAACTGTAATGTATTTACAGAGTGCCTAGGTCAGTCCCATGAGGTTGCCTGGTTGTCATACTAGTCTCTGTGAGCACCTATGAGCCCAGGTTAGTTGATTTTGTGAGTTCTGTTATGATGTCCTTGATGCCTCTGGCTCTTACAATCCTTTCTTATCCACTTCTGCAGGATTCTCCAAACTCTGCCTGATGTTTGCCTGTTGGTCTGCATCTGTTCCCATCAGATGCTGGATAAGCCCTCTCTTGTGACATTTGGGCTAGGCACCAAACATCACAAGAGATGGCTAGTTTAGGCTACATATCTGCCATTGCTAGGAGTGTTAGCTGGGGCAATCCTTGCAAACTCCTGGAAGATTACCTTGCTCCAGGTTTTCACCTGACCTGGAATGCCCCCCCTTTCCCAGTAGTCTCTTTCAGTACTCTACACATCTATCACGCACCCCACCACAAACTGATTGCTCACATTCCCATCCCCATTGGTCCTCAGGCCCTTCATGAAATCTCTTCTCTTTCTCCTTCCCAAGGAGTTCCAGGTGTCCCACCATGAGCTATCCTTGTTACCTAGTCTCTCTGTTTCTATGGATTGCATTATAGTTATCCTTCTATAGAGATAAAACTAGAAAATACAATAAATTATTAGTAGAGGTATTGTAAAACATAACTAGGGTCATCTAAGGACACTACATTATGAATTAATAATTTTAACATCTAGAATTTTACTTATAATTCTCTAGTAAAGTATAGAATTGGCCCAGAATTTGAGATGGTTGTCCAAGGCAAAACATGGTCAGTTTAATTAGAACAGAACAGAGGTGTCAGTAAGTTTGACTGGTTTTGTTGTTGTTTTGGACATTTCCCTCACCTATCGTTCAGTTTCAGTCACTTAAATTATTTCCATATTTGTGCTTTTTTACATTCTACTATCATAATAAACACCAAAGATGTAGTTTAAGTTACGTATCTTTATTGAGTCTGGTATTCAACAGTAATGGTTGAATAGCCTATGGTTTCATTTTTATATATTCCATCTAAAAAAAGTCTATGGTAGTATTTGCCTATGTATTATTATAGTAGTTTCTGTTGTTCATGGCACAGAGACATGCCATAGTGTTGAGAAAACTGATTTGGCATGAATGAAGAGGTATACTTGCTAGATGTACCCTATTGGGAAAGGCATTCAGGAAGGTCAAAAGTAGCAGGCTGTGGTGTACTGTTTTGTGTGGTTCATGTGATGCCAGTATTATTTTGTTGCATTTGTAAATTTCAAAATTTTCATGTATTATTATTTTGGGTTTGGGTTTGTATGTGTTTATATGTGTGTGCATATGCGTACACATGTAATATGTAAGTGTTCATGTGGAGGTCAAGAATCAACTTCTTAGAATTGACTCTCTCCATCATCTTTGAAGTAGGCCACATAGATTAAACTCAGGTCACCATACCTGTGGGGTGGGTGCCTTTACCAACAGAACCATCTCACTGGTGCATGTTTGTTATATTTACAACACATTTACTAAAGGGTAGCTGATATATTTAAAAATTCACAGTTTTCAATGTACAGTTAGGAGCTTTGTATATTCATGAGTTGTGCAAATGTCACCATCTTCTACTAAATAGATCATTGCCTACATATCAACTAAAGCTACATGTGGTCAAGTGAGCACTTTCCTTCCTGACACACCAGACAAACACCAAGCTAATTTCTATCTGGATGAACCTGTTCCTTACATTTCCTACACAGGGAACCACATAATGTATGACCCTCTCTGATTCCTTTCTCCTGTCATGCTTCAGGCCATTTGAAGATGTGATAATCTCAGAACTGCAGAGCTATTTACTGCAGAACAGTGCTTCATCCCATGGATTAGGTGCACTTCTCCTGTATATGCATCACTACATGGACACTTGGACGGCTTTCAACTTTTAATTAGGAGCATTTCTGCAGTAACCATATACAGGTTTGCTTGATGTGCACATACTCAGTTTGGAGTTCTTTTGTAGCACTGGAATTGCTGTGTCATGTGGTAAGTTGAAAAGTTTTATTTTAAGCACTGCAAAACTGAATTTCCCTCATCTGCTAATGAGCTTTTTGGCAGAAAAGGATGTTAGCTCCTTCTTTGAACCCAAGACTCTGCTCTCTCCCTTCCTAGTCTTTATTATGGTGGTACACATTGGCTACAATGACAATGCCCTCTGTGTTGCCATCTTCATTCCCTTGATGATTTCACCAGTCTTCCTAAGCATGTTTCTGGATAATAGGTAGAGTGCATGCCCTGAGCTTCACCAAGGCTGCAATTCATACTCTCTGCATTCTGAGAGTGCTTTTACCCAAGGCTGAAGTAATACATCACTACTTTTCTTTTCTTTTACATATGAAAAAGAAGACACAAACTGAAGGAATGCTAGAAGTGTAAAAACTGAATAAATGAACAGGAACTACAGATGCAAGTATAACCAACAGAATTTAAGAGATGGAAGAGCAGATCTCTGGCATTGAAGATACAGTAGAGGAATAGATTCATCAGTCCCAGAAAACACTAAAGCCAACAAAGCCAAGACCCAAAACATCCAGGAAATTTGGGACGCCATGAAAATACCAAACCTAAGAATAATAGGGATAGAAGGAGAAGAATACCAACTCAAAGGCACAGAAAATATATTCAAAAAAGTATAGAAAAAACTTTTCCAACATAAAGAAGGGAACCCCTATGAAGACACAAGAAGGTTACAGAACATCAAATAGTCTAGATAAAAAAAAATTACCCTTGCTACATAATAATCAAACCTCTAAACATATAGAATAAAGAAAAAAATATTAAGAACTGTAAAGGGTTGAAATTAATGAAATAGAAACAAAGAGAACAATACAAAGAATCAATGACACAAAGAGTTGGTTCTTTGAGAAAATCAACAAGATAGATATGCCCTTATTCAAATTAACCGAAAAGCAAAGAGAGAGCATCCAAATTAACAAAATCAGAAAAGAAAAGGGGGACATAACAATAGACAATGAGGAAATCCAGAGAATCATCAGGTCATACTTCAAAAACCTGTATTCCACAAAATTGGAAAATCTGAAAGAAATGGAAGAATTTTTTTTAAAGGTATTCCATACCAAAGTTAAATTAAGACCAGATAAACTATTTAAATAGACCAATAACCCCTAAAAAGATAGAAATGATCATTAAAATTCACCCAACCAAAAAAAAAAAAAAAAAAGCCCAGGAACAGATGGTTTCAGCACAGAATTCTACCATATTTTCAAAGAAGAGCTAATACCAATACTCTTCCAATTATTCAACAAAATAGAAACAGAAGTAATATTTTCAAATTCTTTTATTTTACTTTATTTTTATTATTATATTTGTGTTTTAGTTTTACACTTCAGCCATGGGTTCCACTGTCCTCCCCCCTCCTGCACCCACCTCCACCTTCCCTCATCCCCTCCCCTCTATTACCATCTCTTCCAGGGCCAAGACTCCCCTGGGGATTAATTTAAACCTGGTAGATTCAGTACAGGCAGGTCCAGTCCCCTCATTCCAGGCTAAGTAAAGTGTCCCTGTGTAAGCCCAAGATTCCAAACAGCCAGCAAATGCACTAAAGACAGGTCCTGGTCCCACAGCCTGGATGCCTCCCAAATAGTTCAAGCTATTCAATTGGCTCACTTATCCAGAGGGCCCAATCCAGCTGAGGGCTCCACAGCCTTTCTTTCATAATTCATGTGCTTCCATTTGTTTAGCTATTTGTCCCTGTGCTTTTCCCAATCTTGGGCTCAACATTTCACGCTCTTACAGTCCCTCCTCTTTCTCAACAATTGGACACCTGGAGCTCCACCTGGGGCCTGGCTAAGGATCTCTGCATCCACTTCCATCAGTTATTGGATGAGAGTTCCAGCTCGACTGATAAGGTGTTTGGTCATCTGATCACCATACTAGATCATATCAGGCTTTCTCACGAGCATTGCCAGCAATCTGCAGAGGATGTATCATTGTGGATTTAAGGGGACCTCTCCAGCACTCTGCCTATTCCTGTTCTCATGTGGTCATCATTTATCATGGTCTGTTATTCCTTGTTCTCCCTTTCTGTTCTTGATCCAACTGGGATCTCCTGCTCCCCTAAGCTTTCTTTCCCTCAAAACTTGCCCTTCATTACTCCCACTGTTGTCCAGGTTGTTCATGTAGAACTCATCCATTTCTCTGTCATTGGGTGATCCCTGGGGTCTTTCCTAGGGTCCTGTTTTCTAGGTAGCCTCCCTGGAGTTGTGTAGCACTCTAGTCATCTTTGTTTTACATCTAGTATCCTCCTATGAGTGAGTACATACAATGTTTGTCCTTCTGAGTCTGGGTTACCTCACTCAGGATGATTTTTTCTAGATCCATCCATTTGCCTGCAAACCTCATGATGTCATTGTTATTCTCTGCTGAGTAGTACTCCATTGAATATATGTACCATATTTTCTTTATCCATTCTGCAGTTGAAGGGCATCTAGGTTGTTTTCAGGTTCTGTCTATTACAAACAATGCTGATATGAACATAGCTGAGCAAATGCCCTTGTGGTATGCTTGAGCATTCCTTGGGTATATGCCCAAGAGTGCTATAGCTGGGTCTTGGGGGAGATGGATTCCCAGTTTTCTAAGGAAGCGCCATATTGATTTCCATAGTGGCTGTACAAGCTTGCATTCCTACCAGCAGTGGAGGAGAGTTCCCCTTGCTCGACAACCTCTCTAGCATAAACTGTCTTCTGTGTGTTTGATCCTAGCCACTCTGACAGGTGTAAGGTGGTATTTCAGAGTTGTTTTGATTTGCACTTCCCAGATAACTAGGAATGTTGAGCAATTCCTCAAATGTCTTTACAGCCATTTGAACTCCCTCTGTTGAGAATTCTCTGTTTAGGTCTATAGCCAATTTCTTAATTGGACTGTTGGGCATTTTGACGTCTAATTTCTTGAGTTGTTTATATATTCTGGATATCAGCATTCTGTCAGATGTAGGGGTTGGTGAAGACCTTTTCCCATTCTGTAGGCTGTCCCATTGTCTTGTTGACCATGTCCTTTGCTCTACAGAAGCTTCTCAGTTTCAACAGGTGCCATTGGTTGACTGTTTTTCCTCAGTGTCTGTGCTACTGGTGTTATATTTAGGAAAGTGATCTCTGGTGCCAATACATTCAAGAGTACTACCAACTTTCTCTTCTACCATGTTCAGAGTAACTGGATTTATCCTGAGGTCTTTGATCCACATGTGGATTTAAGTTTTGCACACAGTGACAGATATGGATTTGTTTGCAGCCTTCTACACAGTCACATCCAATTATGCCAGCACCATTTGTTGAAGATGCTTTCTTTTTTCCATTGTATATTTTTGGCCTCTTTTTCAAAATTATATGTTCATGGGTGTGGGTGTGTGGGTTAATTTCAGGGTCTTCAAGTCAATTCCATTGGTCCACATGTCACTTTCTATGCCAGTACTGAGCTGTTTTAATTATGGTAGCTCTATAGTAGAGTTTGAGGTCGGGGTTTGTGATGCCTCCAGAGGTTGTTTTATTGTACAGGATTCTTTTGGCTATACTGGGTTTTTTGTTTTTCCATATGAAGTTGAGTATTATTCTTTCCAGATCTGTGAAGAATTGTGTTGGTAATTTGATGGGGATTGTGTTGAATCAGTAGATTGCTTTTGGCAAGATTGCCATTTGTACTATGTTAATCCTGCCTATCCATGAGCATGGGGGTGTCTTTTCATTTTCTGACATCTTCTTCAATTTCTTTTTTCAGGGACTTAAAGTTCTTGTCATATAGGTCCATCATATGCTTAGTTAGAGTAACCCCAAGATATTTTATATCATTTGTGGCTACTATAAAGGGTGATGTATGTCTGATTTCCTTCTCAGCCTGTTTTTCTATTGTATATAGGAGGGCTACTGATTTGTTTGAGTTGATCTTGTATCCTGCTATGTTCCTGAAGGTTTTTATTAGCTGTATCAGTTCCTTGGTTGAGTTTTTGTGGTCACTCATGTATACTATCATGTCATCTGCAAATAGGGAAAGCTTGACTTCTTCCTTTCCAATTTTTTCCCCTTAATCTCCTTATGTTGTCTTATTGCTCTGGCTAGAATTTCAAGCACTATATTGAATAAGTATGGGGAGAGGGGACAGCCTTGCCTTGTTCCTGATTTTAGTGTTATTGCTTTGAGTTTCTCTCCATGTAATTTGATGTTGCCTGTTGGCTTGCTGTAAATTGCATTTTATTTTGTTTAGGTATGTTCCCTGTATTCCTGATCACTCCAAGACCTTTATCATGAAGGGGTGCTGGATTTTGTCAAATGCCTTTTCTGCATCTAGTGAGATGATCATGTGGTTTTTTCTTTAAGTTTGTTTATATGGTGTATTACATTGATAGACTTTCATATGTTGAACCACCCTTGCATCCCTGGGATGAAGCCTACTTGATCATGGTGGATAATTGTTTTGATGTGTTCTTAGAGTCTGTTTGCCAGTATTTTATTGAGTATTTTTGCATCAAAGTTCATGAGTGAGATTGGTCTGCAGTTCTCTTTCTTATTTGCATCTTTGTTTGGTTTAGGAATCAGGGTGATTGTAGCCTCATAGAAGGAGATTGGTAATATTCCTTCTGCTTCTATTGTGTGGAACAATTTAAAGAGTATTGGTATTTTGTCTTCTTTGAAGATCTGCTAGAATTCTGTAGTGAAACCATCTGGTCCTGGGCTTTTTTTTGTTGGGAGAATTTTCATGTCTGATTCTATTTCCTTAGGGTTTATTGGACTATTTAAATGGTTTATCTGGTCTTGATTTAACTTAGGTATGTGGTACCTATGCCGAAAATTATCCATTTCTTTTAGATTTTCCAGTTTTGTGGAGTAGAGTTTTTTGAAGTATGACCTGATGATTTTCTGGATTTCCTCATTGTCTGTTGTTATGTCCCCCTTTTCATTTCTGATTTTGTTAATTTGGATCCACTCTCTCTGTCTTTTGGTTAGTTTGGATAAGGGCTTGTCTATCTTGTTGATCTTCTCAAAGAAGCAACTCTTTTTTTCATTAATCATTTGTATTGTTCTCTTTATTCCTATTTTATTGATTTCAGCAATCAATTCGATAATTTCCTGGTGTCTCTTCCTCCTAGGAAACTTTACTTCTTCCTATTCAAGGGCTTTCAGGTGTGCTGTCAAGTCACTTGCATGACATTTCTCCAGCTTCTTTATATGGGCATTTAGTGCTATGAATTACCCTCTGAGCACTGCTTTCATGTGTCTTATAAGTTTGGGTATGTGGTGTATTCATTTTCATTGATCTCTAGGAAGTCTTTAATTTCTTTCTTTATTTCTTCCTTAACCCATTGGTTATTCAGTGGAGCATTATTCAGTTTCCATGAGATTGTAGGACTTCTGTAGTTTTTTCTGTTGTTGAAATCTAACTTTAAACCATGGTGGTCCAACAGAACACAGGAGGTTATTCCAATTGTTTTGTATCTGTTGAGATTTGCTTTGTGGCCAAGTATGTGGTTGATTTTAGAGAAGGTTCCATGGGGTGGTCAGAAGAAGGTATACTCTTTTTTGTTCAGGTGGAATGTTCTGTAGATATTGATTAAGTCCATTTGAGCCATAACATCAGTTAAGACCATTATGTCTCTGTTAAGTTTCAATTTGGCCGATCTGTCCAGAGGTGAAAGTGGGGTGTTGAAGTCTTCCACTATTAATGTGTGGGGTTTTATATGTGATTTAATCTTTAGTAATATTTCTTTTACATATGTGGGTGCCCTTGTGTTTGGGGCATAAATGTTCAGAATTGAGACTTCATCTTGGTGGATCTTTCCTGTGATGAGTATGTAATGACCTTCATCATCTCTTTTGATTGATTGTAGTTTGAAGTCTATTTTGCTGGATATTAAGATGGCTACACCACCTTGTTTCTTAAGACCATTTGATTGGAAAGTATTTTCCCAGCCTTTTATTCTTAGGAGGTGTCTGTCTTTGAATTTGAGGTGTGTTTCTTGTATGCAGCAGAAAGATGGATCCTGATTTCGTATCCATTCTGTTAGTCTGTGTCTTTTTATAGGTGATTTAAGTCCATTGATATTAAGGGATATTAATGACCAGTGATTGTTTGTTCCTGTTATTATTTTTATTATTTGGTGGTAGTGTGTGTGTACTTCTCTTCTTTGGGGTTTACTGCTGTGGTGTTATGTATTGCCTGTTTTTTTCATGGGTGTATCTGACTTCCTTAGGTTGGAATTTTCCTTCTAGTGCTTTCTGTAGGGCTGGGTTTGTGGATAAGTATTGTTTAAATCTGGTTTTGTCTTGGAAGGTCTTGTTCACTCCATTTATGATGATTGAGAGTTTGGTGGATATATTAGTCTAGGCTTGCATCCATGGTCTCTTAGTGTCTGCATTATATTTGTCCAGGTCCTTCTGGCTTTCAAAGTCTCCATTGAGAAATCGGGTGTCATTCTAATGAGTTTGCCTTTATAAGTCACTTGGCCTTTTTTCCTTTGCTGCCTTTAATATTCTTTCTTTATTCTGTACATTTAGTTGTTTAATTATTATGTGGCAAGGGGACTTGTCTTGGGGGTCTAGTCTGTTTGGTGTTCTATAGGCTTCTTGTATATTTATAGGCATTTCCTTCATTAAGTTGGGCAAGTTTTCTTCTATGATCTTGTTAAATATATTTTCTGTGCCTTTGTGTTGGTATTTTTCTCCTTCCTCTATCCCTATTATTTGTAGGTTTGGTCTTTTCATGGTGTCCCAAATTTCTTGGACATTTTGGATCATGACTTTTTTGATTTTAGTGTTTTCTTTGACTGATGAATCAACTTCTTTTAATGTATCTTCAACACCAGAGATCTTCTCTTCCATCTCTTACATTCTGTTGGTTATACTTGCATCTGAAAATCCTGTTCATTTACTCAGATTTTCTATTTCCAGCATTCCTTCTGCTAGTGTCTTCTTCATTTTTTTCTATTTCCCTCTTCAGGTCTTGGATTGTTTCCCTTGTTTTTACATGATTTTCTTTCAAGGACTTAATTTTTTCTTCTGCTTTAATTGTCCTTTCCTCTAGTTTTTTTTATAGTGCTCTTCCCATTTTTTGTTTGTCTGTTCCACTTTATTTTTTGATTTCTTCCATATAAGGCTCTAGCTTCTTCATGATGATACTTATAAGGTAGTTTTCTCCTTCTTCTTCCATTCCATGATGTTCAAGTCTAGGTGTTGGAGAAGGACTAGGTTCTAGTGATGCTGTGTTGCTCTTTATTACTTTGTATGTACTTCTGCTTTGATGTCTCCCCATCTCCTTGGGGATTTGTTCTTGGTCTTATTGGTATACTTGGTCCAGACATAGCTGACAGATTTAGGGAGTCTCTCTCTGGTCCAGATAGAAGCTCTGGGCCAGATGGGACTTCTGGGGTGGATGGGAGCTGGGGGCTCTCTGGTCCAGATGGGGGTCCTCTGCTCCAGATGGGAGTTCCAGGGTGGATGGGAGCTGTGGGCTGGTCCCTGAGTCTCAGGAAGTGGCTGGGGTCTTGGGCAAATGGGTGTGGGGGCAGGGTGTGGAGACTGCAGGGTCTGCCTGCAGTCCTAGAAAAGGGGAGCCTTCCCACAGGGCCTGCCAATTGGCCAGAATCTGGGGCCAAGTTGTGCAGTTCCTCCCCAGGATGGTGCCCAGGGTTGGGACCCAGGGGCAGTTGCCTCTCTTACTATAACCCCAGGCACTTACCTCTGGTCCAGATGGGATTTCCAGGGTGGTCGGGAGCTGGGGGCTGGTCTCTGAGTCTCAGGAAGTTGCTGGGGTCTTGGGCAAATGGGTGTGGGGGCTGGGTGTGGAGACTGCTTTCAAATTATTTTTATGAGACTACAGTTACCCTGATACCTAAACCAAACAAAGATGCAGTGAAATAAGAGAATTACAGACCAAACTCCCTCATGAACTTTGATGCAAAAATACTCAATAAAATACTGACTAACCAAATCCAGGAACACATTAAAAAAAAAAATTAGCCACCATGACCAAGTAAGCTTCATCCCAGGAATGCAAGAATGGTTCAACATACAAAAAAACAAACAAACAAAAACAAACAAACAAACAAAAAAAACCAAAAAAACAAACAAACAAACAAACAAAAAAAAAACTGCCAGTGAAGTATACCATATAAAAACTGAAAGAAAAAAAAAACTATATTCTTGTCACTGGGTGCTGAAAAAGCCTTTGGCATAATCCAACACCCCTTCATGATAAAAGTTCTAGAGAGATCAGGAATACAAGGAACATATCTAAACTTAATAAAGTCAATTTACAGCAAGCCAACAGCCAAGATCAAATTAAATGGAAAGAAACTCAAAGCAATTCCACTAAAATCAGGAACAAGACAATGCTGCCCACTCTCCCCATACTTTTTCAACATAGTACTTTGTTTTCTAGACAGAGCAATAAGAGAAAAGTAGATCAAGGGGATACATATTGGAAAGGAAGAAGTTAATCTTTCATTATTTGCAGGCAATGTGACAGTATACATAAGTAACCCCAAAAATTCTATGGGGGAACTCCTAAAGCTGATAAACTACTTCAGTAATGCGGCAGGATATAAGCTAAAAAAAAAAAATCAGTAGCCCTCCTATATACAAATGAAAAAGGGGCTGAGAAGGAATCAGAGAAACATCACCCTTTACAATAGCCACAAATAATATAAAATACCTTGGGGTAACCCTAACTAAGCAAGTTAAAGACCTATATTATAAGAACTTTAAATCTCTGAAGAAAGAAATCAAAGATATCAGAAAATGTGAAGATCTTCCATGCTCATGGATAGATAGAATTAACATAGTAAAAATGGCAATCTTACCAAAAGCAATGTACAGATTCTATGCAATCCCCCTCAAAATCCCAACACAAATTTTCACAGACTTGGAAAAAACAATACTTAACTTTATATGGAAAAACAAAAAACCTAGGATAGCTAAAAGAATCCTGTACAATAAAGTAATCTCTGGAGGCATCATGATCCCTGACCTCAAACTCTGTTATAGAGCTATAGTAATAAAACAGCTTGTTACTGGCGTAAAAACTGACATGTTGACCAATGGAATCAAATTGAAGTCCCTGACATTAATCCACACACCTATGAACATATGATTTTCAACAAAGAAGCCAAAACTGTACCGTGGAAAAAGAAAGCATCTTCAACAAATGGTGTTGGCATAACTGGATACCAACATGCAGAAGATTGCAGATAGATCCGTATCTGTCACCATGCACAAAACTTAAGTCCAAGTGGATCAAAACCTCAACATAAATCCAATTAATCTGAACCTGATAGAAAAGAAAGTAGGAAGTAGTGTGGAACGCATTGCCTCAGGAAACCACTTCCTAAATATAACACCAGTAGCACAGACACTGAGTGAGACAATTGATAAATGGGACCTCCTGAAACTGAGAAACTTTTGTAGAGCAAAGGACATGGTCAGTAAGACAAAATGACATCCTATAGAATGGGAAAAGATCTCCACCAAGCCTACATCTTACAGAGAGCTGATCTCCAAAATCTATAAAGAACTCAAAAAGCTAGACATCAAAATATTGAACAATTCAATTAAAAAATGGGCTACAGAGCTTAACAGAGAATTCTCAACAGAAGAATTTCAAATGGCTGAAAGGCATTTAAAGAATTGCTCAACATCCTTAATCATCAGGGAAATGCAAATCAAAACAACTCTGAGATACCTTCTTACACCTGTCAAAATGGGTAAGATCAAAAACATTGAAGACAGCTTATGTTGGAGAGGATGTTGAGCAAGGGAAACACTCCTCCACTGTTGGTGGGAATGCAAACTTGTACAGTCACTCTGGAAATCTGTATGGTGGTTTCTCAGAAAATTGGGAATAAGTCTTCCTCAATACCCAGCTATACCACTCTTGGCATATACCCAAGGAATGCTCAATCTTACCACAAGGACACATGCTCAACTATGTTCAAATCAGCATTATCCATAATAGCAAGAACCTGGAAACAACCTAGATGCCCTTCAACTGAAGAATGGATAAAGAAAATGTGGCACATATATACACTACAGTACCACTCAGCAGTATAAAAAAAAATGATATTATGAAATTTGCAGGAAAATGGATGGAACTAGAAAATATCATCTTGATTGAGGCAACCCAGACTCAGAAGTATGTACTCACTCATAAGTGGATACTAGATGTGAGGGAAGGGATAGCCAGACTGCAACCCATAGCTCCAGAGAGGCTAAGAGAGAAAGACCCTAGGAGAGACACATGGATGACTATGCGAAAGAGAAGTGGATGATGAGACAGTTGAGTAGTTCCAATTTTCAATCAAATATTAATAACTGAGGACTAAATATATGATTTTTTATTTCTTATTCCTGATAGTTTTAAATCCTTGACTTCAAAGTGATTTTTTTTTGCATTTGGAAACATTCTTTTTATTTATTTATTTTTTCTTTATTATTATGTGTTTTAAATTTTATACATCAGCCATGGGCTCCCATGTCCTCCCACTCCCACCCCCACCTTCCCCCCAGCCCCTCCCCTCCATTCCCATGTCCTCCAGGATCAACCTCAGCTATGATCCCACTAACAGGAGGAGATATTAGTAATATGTCTTTTTTCCCTGATAGGAACTGCTCTGAGGCACAGCAGTTACCAGGCTGGGTATACCTCTGCTACTTTTCTTTAGGAGAGCCACACCTGAGAAAGTTCTAGATTTCTGATATCCAAGCATTCTCTCTGTATTCTGGTTCTTGTGATTCTGTTTTTCAGCATTCTTTTTGGTTAACTCTTCCTTCCCAGATTCAATCACAGAAAATGACCAATGTCAGTCAAGTTCCCTTGCACATTGATGTCAATTAAATTATATCTTTAAAAAAAAGGGGGGGAAGTGGATGAGATCTACTTGAGCAGACTGGGTATGGGAGGGGTAGCAGAGGGCGAGGAATGGGGGATGAGAATATAGGGAAACAGGAGGGTCAAGCTGGAACAGGAAAGAAAGTGGGAGAGCAGGGAGAGAGATACCATGATAGATGAAGACATCATGGAAATAAGAAAAGGCAGGGGGAGGCTCTCAGAAATCCACAAAAATAACCCCATCTTGGTCTGCTGGCAGTAGTCTGGTGACTGGTCTAGAGAATAACCTAGCTGTCATCATAGAGCCTTTTTCCAGTGACTGATGGAGGCAGATGTAGAGATCCACAGCTAGGCACCAGGCTGAGCTCTGATGCCTTGCACAGCCAGGGTGCAGTGGGAAGGGGCTTGGACCGGCCTAGGCTCAGTGTGCTGGGCTCTGCTGACTTCCCATGGGAGACCTCGATTTGGGGGATTTGGGGATGTGGGGTGCCTTGGGAGAGAGAGCTGGGAGGTGGGAGGAGGGAGGAGGGGGGAACTGTGTGCAGTATGTGGAGTGAGTAGAAAAATTTCTTAAATGAAGAAAAATAAAGTTTATTTAGCTTCCAGTTGAGCACAGTGGGCCAAACAAAGCCTGACTTTCTGATGATGAACAGTGCTCTGGAGAACTGTGGCAGGCAAGGTCTTAGAGAATAAGATTGGCTTTTTCAGGTCTTTCTGTGTGAATAACCAGCCTTTTGAGCAATGGGAGTTTCATAAAGATTTCTGTAATGAAGTTAGACGCCACGAAGATCCAAGATAAGATTTTCTAGATATTTGAAAACTCAAATTGGAATTGATTTATTGCTAAAGTGAAGATGTCAAATGTCTGGAACTACTTTGTCCATAGTGGTATGATGCCTTCTAAGCTGAAAGGTATTTTCTTTGATTTTTTGAATGACCAGTGGTACAAGGGGTGCCTAGAATGACAGGGGATACATAGAAGGATATGAACATGAAGTGTATGTTCCTGGGAAGAGTTTTTTTTTTGTATTTTTTTTGCTTTTCACAAGGAGTTAGTTATCAGCAGAGTGAGAGAGAGAGAGAGAGAGAGAGAGAGAGAGAGACAGATACAGAGACAGAGAGACAGAGAGAGACAGAGAGAGAGAGACAGAGAGACAGAGAGACAGAACCTGCCTGGAATGAATTAGAACACAAAAATAGCCCCAGAAGATTGACTTAGCAATTGTAAAATATATTAGATGTTTAAACAAAGTGATTCTCAGATATGTGTTATATGAATCATAGATAGTCATGATTACTGGTGACTGTTGACCATGTACTTAATAGATGTAGCATAAGATATTAATAAACTCACTGAAGTTGGATAAGAAGCACCATGTATGTACATATGAGCATATTGCTAGAGATGGAGACTCCAGCTCTCATCAAGTCTTAGAGAAGGTCCTTGACTCATGTCCTCAAGGTTATGAATCAAATGAAGGATAAACATTTATAAAATGTTTGAATTTTTAGAGTGATAGTCCTTTCTATGCTTGACACCTATTTTTTATAATATCTTTTCCATCTTTCTCATTTTGATAAGGCTAAGTTCAGGATAATGCAATCATATCTGCCTGCATGAGAGTTAAGAAATGAATCTGGAGAAGTAATTCAAGAAGATCCACTACAAAAGGCCTCTTTCCAAATGCAATTTAGCTGATCTGCTTTGCACCTGACTCCTAAACTGGTATGCAGGAAGAAGGCTACTTGTCGAGAAGGCATGGACAAAGGGCTGAAGGTGACCACATAACTGAGTATCAATTTCACATGCAAGACAAGGGACTTCCCTTTTAATTGGTAAAACACAGTAAATAAGGAGAGCCATTGCCAGACTAAACACTCCATGAACTATTTATCATTATAAAGTGGGCAGAGTAAATTGACTGACCTGGTGGGTTAATCAGTATTCTGAACAATGGCTTCATTACTTGACAATTCAGTTCCCAAGTGTAGTATGAATCTTAAAGAGTCTTATTAATAAAATCAAACCTGAGGCCACTTATTGGGGTGATTGCTGGAAGATCAGAGACACAGAACAAGCCACAGTTTCCTCACCTCATCAGTCTCTCAGCTGGTCTTGTTTTCTCAGACTGCAAGCTTCTGTGTCCTCATCCCAAAGGCTCTCAGCTGAACTGTGCTGCTCCAAAGCCTGAACGCTTAACCAACAAGATGCTTGATTTAACTACATGCTTTACTCCTTTAGTTCCTGGTCCTCACGCCTTATATACCTTTCTCTTTCTGCCCCCACTCCCTGGGATTAAAGGTTGGGTTTCTGGGGTTATAAGCATGGGTCACCATGCTTAGCTGTTTCTAAAGTGGCCTTGAACTCAGAGATCTGGCTAGCTCTGTCTCCCAAGTGCTGGGATTAAAGGCGTGCACTACCACCACCACCCTACTTCTGTTATGGTTTACTCTTCCCATTTTCTAGCCACCATTTTTGGCTTTGTTCTAGTGGCTGTCTGTTCTCTGACCCCAGATATGTTTATTTCAGGAAATACACAGTATTTCAGGGAACACAATACCCACCACATTTCCCCTGGTTTTGTCTAAAATTTAAAAAAAAGGTTATAACTAATACAAGAAAAACTATCCAATAAGTATATACAATATATACAGTCAAGAATTACATTAACAATGTCTAGTCCATTAACATTTGACAAATTCAGATTAAAAACTCCATTATATACAACAATGTCCAGTCCAGTAACATTTGATAAACTCAGACAAAAAAGTTTTCATTACTTATTCTATTTAAAACAAATAGTTCCTTTTTTAAAAGTAGATTCCATAATCTCCCTTTTTATCCTATTACATCCATATTCTCTCTTTTCATAATAGATTCAATAATCTACCTTTTGTCATCTTCCTCTTTTTCTTTTTAGAGTAGATTCAATGATCTACCCATTTATCCCATTATTTCTTTATCTTTTTTCTCAGAGTAGATTCAGTGATCTACCTCATATCTACATTCTCCTTTTTCTTTCTTTCTTTTATTTTTTAAACCTCAACTCTATTTTTGGGTTAATTGTCAAGTCCTGTATCATTTGTCCAGCCGCTGCATAATGAGAAAGTGCAGGGCTTGTTTCAAGTCCTTGTTCAAGTAGTCTGTCAGGCTGTATCATCTCAGCCAGTCATCTTGAAATTGTCCTGAGCAGTTTGTAGTCCAAAGTCAATCTTTCCATGGTGTTAATGGCTTTACCATAGTCCATGTGGCACCATCATTGTGGAGTCCCATAATCCTTTTGAAGATTTCAAAGTCACGGTTAGGCATGATCATGGTTCCCTTTAGATTTGTGTGTGTGTGTGTGTGTGTGTGTGTGTGTGTGTGTGTGTGTGTGTGTGTGTGTGTGTGCCTCCTCTGTGGTTTGGAGCAATCACAGTCTGATAAATGCCTGTCTCTCGAAACCATGAACCCATGAACGGTCTTCCCTAGAAGAGAATATCTTCACAGCAATTACTCCCCACCATTTGTCTGGCCAAACATTTCCAAACTGACCTTTGCTGATGCTTTCTTGTAACACGATGGTCCTGGCCATTCTTCTCTTAACAAGCAGTAAACTCTTCGTCCCAGGTAGCAGCATCACTGCAGTCACCAACACAATGAGAAGCAACCAGCAACTCGGAGCAGCAGTCAGTGCCTCCATGGTCCCACTGCCACCGTTTGTGGTTCGGTCTGGGTCGAAGCTTCTCCCAGAAAGCCTCCTAGGCTGCTGTCCTCAACTCTGGAGCCTCCTGCCTCTGCCTTCTTCAGTAAATCCAACCCATGAGCACCACCACAACTGGCTGAGTTGTAGCTCGGGCCTGAGCTGGGGCTCACAAGGCCACAGGCAAGAGGCTTTTTCATGAATATGTACCATGAACGTTGGGCACCAGATATAGTATCGAGGACACAGTGGGAATGCTCAACCTCCAGGCCTATGTGAAATACCTGAAAGGCCAGGACAAGGAAGCCCTGCAGAGCTTGATTGAAGAAGAGGCCTTGATTCAGGGCGAGCAGATGGGCAAGAGAAGCTTGGTGACCTGGGGCAACTGTGCCTAGGTGCATTACCACATGGGCAGTTTTCCAGAAGCCATATCTATACCCAAGATTTATATAGGTCCTGCCTTTGTTAATAATATAAATATTCCTTTAAAATAACATTTTGAGATTGAATGCAGAATCATGATAAGAGTCTCCCTTTCCCAAAGTGCTAGCAATTAATTCTCACTCACTCTCATACCTTGCCAGAGTCTCTAGCTTTTATGAAAGCTAGAAGTTTCTTTTGGCATCACTTAGAAATCTCCAGGAACATACTTGGATTTGAAACAGAACTCAGAATAATTTGGTCTCCAAATGGTGTCCCTGAGTTTCCCAAAGAATTCCCAGTAGGAACCTTGATGCTAGTGTAGGAAAGGCCTCAGTTATGGATAGATGTGCTTCTGAAAGTCAGTGTGTAAATTATGGACACACATATAAACAGTGAAGTGTAGACAAATTTCTAAGGAGTCTTATTAAATAAGAAACACAGAGCCAAATACAGGTGTAATAGCTGAAGAGATCAGAGAAACAGCGAATAGCCATGACTAGCCTTAGCTTACCACCTCGCCATCACTCCCTCAGAGAGAGACCTTCTTCCTGTCTTACCTGCGCTTATATTGCCTTCCTGTTCTGCCTTCTCATTGGCTTTAAGCCCAGCCACATCACTTCCTCATCACTGCCTGTCTATACAGACCTCCAGGTCTCTCTGGTTGGTACTTGGATTAAAGGATCATATCACCATACTTGGCTGTGTCCTTGACCACACAGAGACTCTGCCTGCCATGTGATTGGATTAAGGGCATGTGCTACCATTGCTTCACTTCTGTTTATGGCTCACTACGTGACCTCTGATCTCCAGGCAAAATTTATTTATTAACATACAAATAAAATATCACATTTCTGCACAAATAAAGTATCTCCACAGTGAAGATGGTAATTAACATGGTATAGCCACTATTGTGAAATAATTTATTGTAATATGAATATAGTATGAATGTAGTATGAATGTAGTATGAATTTAATGTAGGTACTGATCTTATGAGTTTGTTAAAACTGAATTCTATTTGCATGTGAGTCCATGGAGATGCTAATTACTGTTTTCATGTGTTTAGGTTGAGTGGGTGAATATAATAAATAAAACAATAGTAAGATTTATCTTTGCTACAGGTTGGTAGTGGATCACAGTAGAAAACTAAGACATGACTTCAAATTAATCTTAAATGTATCTGATTAGTCATTATAAACTCTGAAATTATAGAGTGATAAAGTTTGACAAGTATGTAAGTATTCTAAGTATATCAATACTCACTTTGCAATTTGACCAACAGGGAGGGGAAATGAGGGACTTCCATTCCCGACATCATGACTAACATTTCCCTTTCTCTCTCTCTGTCTCTCTCTCTCTGTCTCTCTCTCTGTCTCTGTCTCTGTCTCTCTCTCTGTCTCTCTCTCTGTCTCTCTCTCTGTCTCTCTCTCTGTCTCTCTCTCTGTCTCTGTCTCTGTCTCTCTCTCTCTCTCTTTCCCTCTGCTCCTTCTCCTCCTCCTCTCCCCTCTATCCTTCCCCCCTCTTTTTGTCTTTTATTTTTCTTTTTGTCAATTTTTGCTCAATCCCTGTAACTCAAGCTGTAAGAGTCTGGTCTTTAAAATCAGCTGTTGTCTTAAAAGCCCATCTCTAACATTCACAGCTGTTTGCTTCCTCTTTAATCAACCTTCTTGCAGACTACACCTAATGGTGCCAGCACCATCTCTGACCACAGAATCACTTTAAAAAGTTCAATTCCTCTCTGCTTTCTCGACAATTGGACTCCTGGAGCTCCACCTGGGGCCTGGCCGAGGATCCACATCCATCAATAATCGGATGAGAGTTTCAGACTGTAAGAGTGTGAATTGTTGAGACCAAAATTGGAAAAAGCACAGGGACAAATAGGCAAACTAATGGAAACACATGAATTATGAACCAAAAGCTGTGGAGCCCCAACTGGATCAGGCCCTCTGGATAAGTGAGACAACTGAATAGCTTGAACTGTTGGGGAGACACCCAGGCAATGGGACCAGGACCTGTCCCTAGTGAATGAGCTGGCTGTTTGGAACCTTGGGTTTACACAGGGACACTTTGCTCAGCCTGGAAGGAGGGGACTGGAGCTGCCTGTACTGAATCTACCAGGTTGAATTGAATCCCCAGGGGAGTCTTAGCCCTGGAGGAGATGGGAATGGAGGGGAGGGGCTGGGGGAAGGTAGGGGTAGGGGCGGGAGGGGGGAGGACAGGGGAATCAATGGCTGATGTGTAAAATTAAAACACAAATATAATTAATAAAAAAGGAGAGAAAAAAAGTTCAATTCCTAAAATTCAGAGTTTCATTAGGAAATTGTCTTTGCATCTTTAGGACTCATATTGTTATTGAAATAGAAGCCAAAATTTCCCAAATAAAGTAGTACCATTCACCTCTGTTCATGTAATTGTCTTCACAGTTTTTGCCCCAATAAGCCAGATCCAAACATCCATTCTCCAAATGTCAATTAAAAGAGCCAAAATATTATCTGTGTACTTAAAAACATAAATATGCATTTAAATAAGAATTGATAAATAAAGATTCCATGAATTTTAAGGAGAACAGGGAGGGGTTTAAGGCTGGGCTTAAAGGGGTGAAAGAGATGGAAGACATGTTGCATATAATAGTATCTCAAATATAAACAAATAAAAACCAAATTAATAGTGAAGAGCAGAATATAGAGATCGCCCAATGAAGCAAATTTGGGAAGAGTTTCAGTGACACTTGCTCCTCAAGGACATTTTCAGGGAAATCTGACTTGATGGCAAGCTTTAAATAAAAGGCAAAATCATAAGCAATTGTGTGGTCTGGCTAAGATGTGGTCCTATCCATTATTGACTTAATTCTTTGTCTGTCCTGAAAGATCAGTATTTCTCACAAAGTGATCTGAAAGTTGTCAATCTTTCTACATGAGACAAGATCCTCTTCTGGCAGACAAATTTCCCCTAGTGCTTCGATCTATTTACCAGCAAGAGATTCCTAGAGATATAAATTATTGTAGTCTATTTTTTCAATATTCTGATAGCCAAAGAGATAGGCACAGGTGTTTGTTTAAAATACATTCAGAGGGTAGCCTAGAACTCCTAATTCTTCTGTTTCCACCTATTTGACATTCCTGATTAGGCAGGCTGGGTATATTTCCTTATAATCTTGTCAAAGGTTAATTATAATTCTGATATAACACTCAGCTGGATCAACTTCAGTATTATATTTTCTTCAGATCTTCAATATGCCATTCACACAATGAAACACAACAAAAAGATTAAGAAGTTCCTGACTAAGAAGTGCCTGAGACTTGGCTATCTACTTTTGAAAAGTCTCTAAAAATATGAAATCAAACTGCTGACTAATTCAACTCAATTGATTCTTTTAACACTTTTCAGACATTGAGGAATGAATGTGTGATCCTTTCTTTACACTTGCAAAAGCCAAGGCACTAATAGCTTTATGTATCAACCACTAGCATTTGAAAGTAGTTTATCCAAGCCTAGGAGAGGAAGAAAAAAACCACAGGCATGATGCAGGATTCATATTTCATTTCAGGTGGCAGACAGAAGTGTTATTCCACAAAGGCATTTTATTAAACTTAAGATTGAAGAGCCTGCAAACAATATAACTTCAAACATAAGAACCCATGGCAGAAAGAAATGTGACAAGAAAGCTGCACTCACAAAGCACTAGCCACTGATATTTTCTCTGGTGTTTAGTTATAGACAAAGGTTTAATCAAATTTTGATCAATATTTTGTCCTTCTCAGAGTTTTTCTCAGGGCAACTTTAACATCTTTGTTCCTCAAGCTGTAGATTAAGGGATTCATCATGGGAACCAGGATAGTATAAAAGATGGAAGAAATTTTCTCCTTATTCATAGACCCAGCTGAGGAGGGCTGAAGATACATAAATATGCTTGATCCAAAAAACAGAGAAACTGCAAATAAATGTGAACTGCAGGTACTGAAGGCTTTGTATTTACTGTCAGTGGATCTCACCTGGAGTATGGTGCAAAGAATGAAGCCATAGGAAGTAAAAATGATGGAAGTAGGAACAACAATGTCCTTTCCTACTACAATGAGCAGTTCCATCTCATTTACATAGGTGCTAGTGCAGGAGAGCTGCAGCAAAGGGAGGAGGTCACAGAAGTAGTGGTTGATGGTGTTCCCATCACAGAAGGTCAGTCGAAGCATGAAACCAGTGTGGATCGTGGCACCAGAAAAACCCATCAAATATGTTCCAAGCATAAGATAGAAGCACACCTTAGGGGACATAGCAGTGTTATACAAGAGTGGATTGCAGATAGCCACATAACGATCATAGGCCATTGATGTCAACACATAACATTCAGAAACGCCAAAAAAGCAAAACAAGTAGAGCTGGGTCATGCACCCCATGTAAGAAATGACATTCTTCTTTACTAAGAAGTTCATCAGCATTTTGGGTGTAATCACAGAGGAATAACAGAGGTCAATGAGGGACAAGTTAAAGAGGAAAAAGTACATAGGGGTGTGGAGGTGAGAGTTCAGCACAATTAGAATGATCAAAGTCAAATTTCCTAACGTGGTTACCATATATATTACTAGAAAGAGTAAAAAGAGAGGTACTTGGAGGTCAGGCTCTTCGGTTATCCCCAAGAGAATGAATTCCGTTACTAATGAGCCGTTTGCCACAGCCATTGTTTACCAAGAAAATCTGGGGAGACAAAAATGGCAAAATTATAGGAAAAAGCACAACTGACAACTATATCTGATAATCTTGACGAATGTTCTGGGACTGCAATGACCCATTTGAAAACAGTGTATCCACTTATGATGTTACATGATACAAAGCGGTATTCTTCCCTACAATATAATGCCCATCTTTAATCCTAGCTCTTGGGAAACAAAGGCAGATAGACCTCTGCAAATATAGCCTTTTCTATAGTGACACCTCCCCCTCTATATATACAAACACAGAGACATGGAAATATACACACATAATATCACAGGTAGACTACACTACTGGGTTAATTATTCTCATTCTACAATGACTGTTAGAAAAATCTAGAGAAAATGCAGTGGAATGGAACAGGACAGAAATGTTCATCTCTTCTCATCCTCTATATCTTTATCCCTTTAGGATGTAGAAGGAAAGTATAGCAACCTCGTACTGATCTCAGTTTACACTCTGTGGAGTGCAAATCATGAGCATTGTTTCCACACAGAATAAAAGATCCAGAATCTAAGAATAGTAAAGGTACTCAGGAACATGCATGGTCTCAAAGAATTTTAACTCTTTCATGGAGAGATAGGTTACTAAATAGAGGCACTGCAACTTAAATGTTTACTGGATCCCTGGATCGTGTCAATTCACCCTTATCAGGCATTTTTCTTTGAATTTTACTTGAACCATAAGCCTACCCTAAACAAAGAGAAAGAGGCACAACATGGATCCTTGGACTAGTTTCAAGCTGAAAATACTGTGAAAACAGAAAAGGCAATGCAATTCAGTAGAAAACCTGCATAATCTTCCATGCATGTGAAATTTGTAATCGTCACATTCTCAGGAGAAGAAAGAAAGGTGTTGGTTGTTGGAACCCATAGGAGAGTAAACCAGGTGAGGCTTGCCTAAGTTGAAGAATATTCAATTATGAAACAAAAAAAAAAGATTCTTGATTTCAAATGTTTGACAATGATAAAAAGTTAACAGTACTATATTTTATATTTGTTTGATTTAAATGACATTATATCATCATATTATATACACACAACTATCTCCACAAAACACACAAACTTACAAAGGGTGTAGATAAATTAATTTCATCATTGGCTCATTTCAACAATAAACTTCTTGGTCAAAGCATCAAGAACTTTATGACATACATACTATTTGCAGATTAATAGTAATTCAACAAACAAGTTAAATAAAAATTAAAATTTTAATGTCAATAGATTTTAAAATTTACCCCATTTAGAAGAGAAAAAAAAAAAAACAACAACATGAACTCATTGTCATTATTACTTACTGTTTTTGTTTCAGAAAGCCAATATCGGGTTCTGAGTTTTTGATTGCTTTGATTCTATGAGAACTCTTAACAACTTATTTTCAGGCATTTCCCAGACACCTTTCTGAATTATGGCCCACAGGTTGTAATACTACTTGTTAATCCAGTAAAACAACAAAAGGAAAAGGAACCAATTTTCTTTTATCACATCTGCTGCTTGAAACTCCATTTTCATATGGGTTTCATTTCATAATGCACTCCGAATATCCCAGATGCTTTCTTGGACTCTTGCAGGGGAGTGAAGACAGATATTAAAAAGGACTGAAGTTATGGCTTGTACATGCTAGACCAATGTGTATCCTTAGTGCCTTGGAGATTCAATCAATGCCTGTCCTGGTCTTTTGGGATTGTGTATCCTCAGTACTTGAGCCAAAACTAAATTCTCTTCTCCTAATCACCTTCTTTGAAGAAACCCACTGTTAGTTTCTTTCTCTCATCACACATTGTCACAGTAAAGTTGCACAGATTAACCCCATGACTTTCTTAGTATTCCACAAAAGTTGTTCAAGGTATTGTGATACTTATGTTTTAATCTCCCCAGGTATTTCTCCCAAACTAATTTTATTTGTGTTATTTTTGTTTTCTGATCTTGACATCAATCCTAAGTCCTCATGGATATTATACCAGAGTTTAAACATTCAATTACCTTCCCCATCTCTCTAAAATTAATTTTTATGTGTTTCATATGTTCTGTTTTTAATGTTTCTTGAAACTACCATTTAAATATCAAACTCTCATAGTCAATGAACAAAATATTTAACAATATATGTCAGCATTTTTTTTTTATATTTTTCATAGAACATTGTGGAAGCAAAAGTGTTGCAGTCTCTGAAATTGAATCCTTAAGTATTAGCTAACATTTCTATACCCAATATCCACTTATAAAACAGGGATGATAAATGAAGTATATCCTTCACCAGATATGTATGGTAATTGATTTAGGAAAGGAAAAGAAAAATGTAAAGCCCTGTAAACTAAAAATATAAAACCTCACCTGTAAGTACCAGTATTCATGGATTTATGGAAGGATTTTATCCATATTCTTCATATATTGAAAATAAAATAAATTGAAAGGGTATTTAAATTCCATGTATACTCTAGAGTATGACTGTTACTGAGATTACTGAACCCAGAATAACATGTTGAAGATGTGCATACTCAAGTTTTTCATTTTGTCTGAACATAGATATCTGAAATAGAGAATACCCTTGTTTTATGTTTTTGGTGAAATTAATTTGGACATTTATCTGGTAATATAGTTTCTGTTTCAGAAGATACAATAATTGTTATATTGTTACTCTACCTTGTGACCTTGATTTATTTTTGTTTCTAAACTTGAATGCTTCTAGTTGCTTTGTGGCTACATATAGGCATACATGTTCTTTCAATATTATAGAATTAATATATTTAAATATATTAGAAGTTAAACCAGGCCAGGGGTCATGACAGGTTTCTGTAGTGCTGACTAATGGAATTTTAATTCCAGACACATAAGAACCTTCTACCAAATTCTGGGCTAGATATTGATAAAATATACCCCAAAACTCATCTGGGAAGAAATATATTGTAGTTGGAGATTTTCTGCCTGGCCCAGTCAGGACAAATCTCTCTTACCCGCCAGTCCCACAGTCGCTCAGACCCAACCAAGAAAGCACACAAAAACTTATATTGCTTACAAACTGTATGGTCGTGGCAGGCTGCTTGTTATCTACCTTTTCTATCTTAAATTAACCCATTTCTGTTAGTCTATACTTTGCCACATGGCTTGTGGCTTACCAGTGTCTTTACATGTTGCTTCTCATGGCAGCAGCGGGCAGTGTCTCTCTCCAGCCTTCTACTTCCCAGCATTCTCTTCTCTCTTGTCCCGCCTATACTTCCTGCCTGACCACTGGCCAATCAGAACTTTATTTACACAGAGCGATATCCACAGCACTTCCTCTTTTCTTTTTTTTTTTTTTTAAGGAAGGTTTTAACTTTTACATAGTACAATTACATATAACAAAATAATTATCAAGCAAGAATTACAGTTACAATATTAAAGAAGATATCCTATCTATCTTATATTTGTGAGTCTAAGGTTTTATATCTAACTTATCTTTTATCATAACTGAGGAAAATTATAACTATCTAGCCTTCAACCACATCAAAGACCACAGAAGGATATAATATTACCTGAGAAATGGGAGAAGGGTGTAAGCAACTTTCAGGAGTCTTGCAGGGTAGACAGAGACAGCTGGCAGCCTGGACAGTCACCTAATGTTCCTTTGTAAAGTTGGGGCATCTGTCTTCAGCCAACAGGGCTAGAGTCTCTTGGTCACTTCTCTCAGTGTCCTGTAGAATGTCTGGCCATTTCCTCTGTGAAGCAGGAACCTGAAGGACCATTTTGTCAAGCAAAGTTTTGTGGTCACCTTTCTATGGGTCCTGCACGTCCAGTCGATCAAGCAGTCCATACAAGAACAGTTTCTTGCCCAAATGGCTATTTTTGCCAAGGTGAAGATAAACTCCATATGAAGTGTCTTCAATGCCCATCCTCCTCTCTGAAGTAAATCGGTGCTGCCAGGAGCAGACATGTCTCACTGTCCAGAAAGTCTAAATTTTAAAAATATTTTAAATGCCATATTCTGAAGGTCTTTGAAGTATTTGAAGATTACCTATCTATCTGAAATATCTCTGTGTATACCTAGAAGACTTAACTAACATGGCTATGAGTATGATTATCATAGATGACCAGTTATTAATCTATTTTTAATTATCCATTACAATTTTAAATGAGCTATACAAACATAATACCTTAAACGTGAGTAGAAATATGCACACAGTATAACAAAATTAACTTTAAGTTTGTATAAATAGACTAAAATCTATACCAATGTAAAACATTTTAAACAAGTTGTTGTTCTTTAGAAGTTCCTTAATCTACCCTTTCATCCTATTATATCTCTATCATATCCCCTCTTTTTCTTTAGAAAGAGATCACATTTATAAGCAACCTGTTTTAAATAAAAATATTGGTTTTTCTCTGTCCCACACCAGAGGGCTCTTCTGATTTGGGACACAAGAATCTCTTAACCTTTTCTTTTAGCAATATGTCTGGGTTTAGAGAAGGACTGAGCCAATTCCATCTCCAAAGCCAGCTTGATAATTTTGGGAAATTGGGTGTAGTTTCTCTTACTACTTCCTGCTGGAGGGGGGCGCTGTATCTTATGGGGACATAAAGAAAATTATAGGATTATGGAGTAGTCCATTAGGGTGAACCTCTGAGCCAGTTGCCTTGAAACCATTCTGGATGTCAGATCATCTGGGCCATGGTGTCATTGGAGACCTTTCAGGTGGTCTTGGCTGATCAAACCTGATGTATCTTAATCTGGAACAAATCCATAGCCTCTGGCTTTCTGTGGAAACAAAAGCAGAGACTCTTTTCCAAAGCAACAATATATTAAAAGTAAAAAAATAGAATAGAGTGGTTTTCTTTATACTGTAATAAAAATTACTAAAATATGTCTGCAAAAATCTAGAGAATGTGTAATTTTGAATTTGTAAATGATAGAAGTTGATTGCTGGTTGTGAAAATATTTTGGTCCAAATATTTGTGTAGATAAACTCCAAATAAACTGTATTTTATCAACTAGGAGTATGTCTGTTTCTAGAACACATGCAGCCTGAGAATTAAAGTCTAACACTGAAAAATGCAAACACAGTGAAAATACAAATGAAGGAAAAGAAAGCTAGTAGACATTGGGCATTCTATGATTTGTAGGCACTTAGAAAATGATCCTTACATTCAAACCCAAACAGTAAATCTTCTTTTCAAAAGTTCACCATGTGAATTAAACCCTTTTAAAACCTATTATATTTCAGCATCTGGTATAACACATCAAGCCACAGTGGCTTTATGATCATTTATAAACTTTCAACTTGATAACTAAATTATTTAATGAACTGCTTCAGAGTACTTATTTTGGCTTACATTAAGTGCTACAAAAGTAGTAAGATTGAATGAAGTCAGTAAGCTTTTCATTATTGATACAGACTTTTTTGATATATTATTGAATACTTGGTGGAAGTATTAAGGCAACTCCACATAGTTAAAAGGGAGGTTTATTTTATGGGGTAGCTTACAAGTAAAGGGCTAGGTTACAGGGTCCAGGAGAGGTGAGGTGCAGTCCAGCGGTATTCTCTGGAGAACTCTGCTTGGTCTATCTCCAGTGTCCAGGGTCCAGGAACCCAGAGAGTGGGCACATCCAGATCTCAGCTCTTAAGGGATTCTGTCTTGGCCTACCTCGTTACCAAACAACAATAGAAAATATAAATATTAGGGAAATATTAAAAGTATGAAATTATAGGGACAGAAAAAGAAAGAAAACAATGTAATTATCAATAAAGCACTACCAAGAATGTGAAGATCACAGTAGAATGAAATTAAAAAAAAATTACATTAGAATACAAGATATTGCATCAAACAGCACATTTTTCTCAAGAACACAATTGGATACTAGTCAGAATAAATTTTATGTTAGGAAGGATGAAATGTCTTAACAGATTTGACTAGGATGACCTAACAAATGCTTTTATGGAGCATCATGATTAGATAAAAAAAAAATCTCTAGAAAATAATGCATAAAACTTTTGTCATGAGGAAAAAATAAAAACATAAAAAAGCAAATAAACATGATAGAACCAATCTCTTTTGAATGTAGATGCAAGAATTTTCAATATTTGTTGACCAAGGAGTTCCTGTAGAGATCTTTACACAACCCAGGCTGATGCGAGTACAAAAGGCCTTTCTCTGAAAACTGACCGTGGGACCCCATTGACAAGGACAACCTCCATATAGCTGATTGAACATAGAGAGTTTGAGCTAGTACAGGCTTAGGGCCTTCATCTCTTACTTTCTAATCTCTTTAGCATGAGAAGTTACTCTGCAGGCTATAGAAAGAGATAAACTAACCCAGTTACAAATCCTTTCACCTACAATCTGTCCTGATTGCAAGCTGTCTTGGGGCAATATCACACAAGCTTGTGGGAGTGGCCAACCTAAGTTTGGTTTAACTTGAGGTCCAGGCCCTAAGAGGGAGGTTATGCCCTTTACTGCCTGGATAGTAAAAAACTAGAGACTGGATAGTCCAGAGACTTAGGGTAGAACCAAACATGATTGAGGGTAAAAAACCAATGAAATGATTCCTAATGATATTCTGCTACACACATACATGGGCTTCCGGTCCAGTAGTCACCAGAGAGACTTACTCAGGAAGAAGATGAGAACAGGTGCAGAAGAGACTCATAGCCAGACTTTATGGTAGTTAGTGAATCTAAATTGGAGGTCTCCATTGGGTTACTGCCCTTGGAGATCCAGGCACTCCATGGAAGGAAGACAAGGAGAAAAGACTATAGGAATCAGAGGGAATGGAAGATACCAGGAGAACATGGGTCACTGAATTAACAAAGCAGAACTCATTTAGGCTCACAAAGACTGATATGGCAAGCACAAGGCCTGCAGGGATCTGCACCAGGTTCTATAAATATATATTAGGACTGTTATCTTGTTGTTTTTACAGGACTCTTAACAGTGAGAATGGGGTTTCTTTCATACTTTTGTCTGCTTTGGATACTCTTTTTCTGCTATTGAGATGTCTTATTCAGCCTTGATACTAGGACTTTTGCCTTGTCATATTGGATCTTGTTTTGTTTATCTCTAGTATCTTGGGGGCCTGCTCTTTTCTGAAGGATGAAAAGAAGAGGAGTGGATGAGGGGAGAGCATAGGGGTTGGGGAGTTAGGAAGAGTGGAGGGAGGGGATTGATTGAAAGTGAGAAGTCATGAAAAAGCAAAGAATGGAAGAACCATGACTTAAAATAATAACATCTGTATATGACAAATCTGTAGCCAACATCATGATAAAACTTGAGAAGAGAAAACTTGAAAGCATTATTTTTCGCTGGTCTGGGGGCTAAGCTGGGGAACTGAGACCGTATTAGCTGCTCCCTTTTTCAGGAATGGAACCCTGTAGGCGTTCCCTGGTTAAATGGAACTTTTCAGGCAGGTTTAGGTACCCGCCAGCTGGGGAGGAGGCTGAAGGTGGGAGCCGCCCAGGCCTTTGGAATTTGCCCCATGTGTGCGCCAGATATTGGTGAAATTATTAAGGCCACTCCACATAGTTAAAAGGAAGGTTTATTTTGTGGGGTAACTTACAAATGAAGGAATAGGTTGCAGAGTCTGGGGAAGGTATGGCGCAGTCTGGTGGTGTTCTCTGGAGAACTCTGCTTGGTCTACCTCCAGTGTCCAGGGTCCTGGAACCAAGAGAAGCCTCTCCTCTTGATCCTGGGTCTTCAGGGTCCTCTCTCAGCCCTGCCTTGTAGATGTGAGCATTACCGAAACCTCAACTGGGGTTGGAACTTCCAGGCGAAGGCTGGAATGGCTACTCACTACAACCATGACTTAAAATAATAACATCTGTATATGACAAATCTGTAGCCAACATCATGATAAAACTTGAGAAGAGAAAATGTGAAAGCATTACCACTCAGATCATCAATGAGATAGGGTATTTACTTACTCTCTTGATTCCTGTTCAATAAAATTCTACAATTTTAGAAATAGCAGTAAGACAAGAAGGAAATAAAAATAAAAAATATGTAAATTGGAAATGAAGAAGTCAAATTATACCTATTCACAGATGAGACTTCACAGATAAGACAGTACAAAGAGCCCACAGACTCTTAAGAGCTGATAACAGTATCCATAAATTTTCAAGACACAAAATTAACACAACAACAGTCTTCTCATATGCAAATGGAAAAGACACTGAAAGTAAATTCTGTGCTGGCTAGTTCTGTGTCAACTTGACAAGGCTAGAATTATCTGAAAGGAGAGAACCTCAATTAAAAAATAATACCTCCATAAGACCTGGTTGGAGGACATTTTATTAGTTAGTAGTTGATGGAGGAGAACCTAGCCCATTGTGGCTGATGTCACATCTGGGCTTGTGTTCTGAGTTCTATAAAAATATCTCAAAGTAATTTTGATTTGCATTTCCCTGGTGACTAAAAATGTTGAAAATTTCTTTTTAATTAATTTAATATTTTTATTCATTTAACATACCAATCACAGTTCTTCCTCCCTCCCCTCCTCTGCTTTTCCTCCTCTCTCTCCCCTCTTTTCCTCCCCTCCACCTCCCCAACCCACTTCCATCCTCAGGAAGGGTAAGGATTCCCACAAGGAGTCAACAAGGCCTGGCTACTTCAGTTGAAGCAGGACCAAATCCATACCCCACTCATCCCACATCAAGGCTGAGCAAGGCATCCTCCCATATGGAATAGGATTGAAAAAGCCAGCTCATGCACCAGGAATAGATCCTGGTCCCACTGCTAGGGGTCACACAAACAGACTAGGCTACAATATTGTTACCCACATGCAGTGGTCCTAGTTTGATCACATGCAGGCTCCCCAGCCGTCTCTCTAGTGTCTGTGAATTCCTAAAAGCTTGGTTCACTTGTCTCTGTAGATTTCCCCATCATGATCTTGATGCCCCTTGCTCATAAAATCACTCTTCCCTCTCTTTGACTGAACTCCCAGAGCTCAGCCTGATGCATGATTGTGGCTCTCTGTACCTGCTTCCATCAGTTACTGGATGAAGGTACTATGATAACAGTTAGGGTAGTCACTCATCTGATTACTATGGGGAAGGCCAGTTCAGGCACCCTCTCCACTTTTGCTAGGGGTCTTAGCTGGGGCAATCTTTGTGGATTCCTGGGAATTTCCCTAGCATCAGGTTTCTCCCTAGTCTTTTAATGGCTCCCTCAACTGAGACTTCTCTTTCATTGCTCTCCCACTTCATCCCTCCCTCAGCAGGACCATCTCCATCTCATTCCCTCATGTTCTCATCCCTCCTGCCTTCCCCTTACACCCTCCCAACTCCCAGTTTACCCAGAAGATCTCATTTCTCTAAGTGTTCCTCAGTCATTTATGTTCCTCTGTTGAGAATACTTTGTTTATATTGGTACTCTGTGCTTTGGGATTTTGTTTGTTTGTTTGTTTCTGTTTTGTTTTGTTTTCCATTATTTTGGCTTTTCAAGGTAGGGTTTCTCTATTTATGCATAGCTATCCTGGAAATCTCATAGACCAGGCTGGCCTCAAACTTACCGAGCTTCACCTGCATCTGTTTCCAGAGTCCTGGAATTAAATGTCTGTGCCACCCTACCAGACCTGTACTGCATTTATAAATTTGATTGTTTTAATGATGTTTTGTTTCTTGAGTTCTTTTTATGTTTTGGCTATGTGGTCTCTACTGGATATGGAGTTGGTAAAAGTATTTCCAATTCTGTAGCCTCCTGATTATCCTGAGTGAGGTAACATGGATCCCAAAAGACAAAATGGTGTGTGTTTGCTTCTTTGTCAGTATTAGCTGCTAAGTCTTCAGTAAGAAGTCTATAATATAGGAACACAGATGTTAGGTACAGGGTAAGGGACTGTGAAGAGGATTGGAACACCCTAGGAAGGAGAAAGAGAATAGGTAGTTATGGATGGACTAGGGGCCACTGGAACAGGAGAGTCAACCAGAGAGTCGGAGGGGAGAGTGGGATAGGAAGGGAAAAAGTAGAGGAAAACCTAAAACTAAGTGTCATTTGAAGTGTGTGTGTGTGTGTGTGTGTGTGTGTGTGTGAAGATAGTCTAAACAGGATTACGATATAACACGGAAGTAGAGCCCCTATTGGACATCTCTCATCAAGTAAGCCTCCAGTTCATTGGGTGGGTTATATCTAATTGGATTGTGGGTCAATGGGGTGTCAGGGGGACTGCTAGGATAGGGAACAAAGACAAGGACTCAGAGTTGGACAAGGTGCAAGAGTGAGAAACCTTAGAACATTCAGTTCTCATTGGGCTGTCTCCATCAATTCTTTTCCCTCAGGCCTCAAGGAACCCTACAGAAGTGGAGGCAGAAAGATTTTTAGGAACAAGAAGTGATGGGAGAACACCAGTGAAATAAGTCCTTCAAAAAACAGGAGGATCAGTGCTCATGTGAGCTCAGAGACTGCAACGGCATGCACAGGGCCTTAGTGGGTTTGCTCTAGATGGGGTCCCCACATTGAGAGAAGTACACACAAGCCACCATTCCTAACTCAGAATCTATCTATAACTGATAACCACTCACAAATGAGAAACTAGTTCTTTCCAACAGAGTCTCATGGAGTATACAAACATTCTTATTTTTGTGAGATTGTCTATTTGTTTGTTGTTTTGTTTTTCTTTTTATTTATATATTTTCTCCTTTATATTGCATCCTGACCACATTTTCTCCTTCTTTCTCTCCTCCCAGCCCCTCCCACACACATTTGCTCTGCCCTAGATACACTCTTTCTTCTTTCCCTTCATAAAAGGGCAGTCCTCCCAGGGAAATCAACCAGTCATGGCATATCAAGTTACATTAAAATAGCACATCCTCTCATATTAAGGCTGAATGAGGCAACCCAGTATGAGGAAAGGGGTCCCAAAAGCAACTAAAAGAGTCAGAAACAGGCCCTACTCCCACTATTAGTAGTTCCCTAAGAACAACAAGCTACACAACCACAACATACAGGCATGGGATGTATGTCAGACTCGTACAGGCTCCCTGATTGTTGGATCAGTCACTTTGAGCCCCTATGATCCCTGGGTAGATGATTCTGTGGGCCCTTTTCTTGATGGGCCCTTGACCCCTCTGGCTCCTCTAATCCTTCCTTGCCCTTTTCTGCAGGATTCCCTGAGCTCCACATTTTTGCTTGTGGTTTTCTGTATCTACTTCCATCAGTTGCTGTATGTATGAAGCCTCTATGATGATGTTAATGCTAGACATCAGTGTACAAATATAGCAGCATATCATTAGGAATTATTTCATTAGCATTGGGTGTTTTCTTGGTTGTTGTTTGTATGTTGTTGTTCTTTGATTTGTTCATTGTTTTGCTTTTTGTTTTTGTTTATTTGCTTATTTTTGTTTTTGCCTTCTATGTTTTGTTTTCAGAGTTAAAAGCCAAGAGGTTAGAGCAATAGCTGAGAGCTGAAAACCTTACCCTTCATTGTTGCTCTGTCTTTCCTCTTCGCCCGAGCGCTACTTCTGTGTGTTTTTTCTTTTTTATAGACTTTCTGTTGGGGTCAGAGCAAGCCAGAGCAGAAGCTGGGTGGTGATGGTGCACACCTTTAATCCCAGCACTTGGGAGGCAGAGCTAGGCGGATCTCTGTGAGTTCAAGGATACAGTCAGCATGGTGACACGCCTTTAATCTCAATACCAACCAGAGATGACCTGGAGGTCTGTATAGACAGGCAGTGACGAGGAGGTCATGCGGCTGGGTTTACAACCAATGAGAAAGCAGAACAGAAAGTCTATCTTTGGTTTTATCTTGGGTCTCTGGACTATCCAGTCTCTGGTTCCTGGCCCTCCAGGTAGTGTCAGGCATGGACTCCCCCTGCTGGCATTTGTCTCAATTTGGACTAGTCATTAGTTGGTCACACCCCCAAATTCTAAGCCACCTTTACCTCTTTCAGGCAGTACCAATTGTAAGTGGAAAGTTTTGCGACTTGATTGGTGTCCCAGTCCCTCCACTGGAGGAAGCCATGTCACTACAGAAGATGATTGGTGTAGGTTTCATGTTCCCCATGTAATGCAAAGGATACCATCAACAGGACAAAACAACAGCCAACAGAATGGAAAAAAGATTTCCACCCACACCACCTCTGACAGAGTACTAATTTCTGAAATATATAAAGAACTCAAGAAACTAGAGATCAACAAACCAAATAATCTAATTAAAAATGAGGTACAGATCTAACTATAGAATTCTTTTTTTCCTGTTCTTTAACCTTGTATTTTTTATTAAGAAAAAAAAAATTGTTCATTTTACATACCAAAGATCCCGCTACCTCCCCTAGTTTCCCCTCCCAGTCCCCCCCATTCCCTTCTACACAAATGTAAGGCCTCCCATGGGGAGGTATATTTATTTAATAGAGACAGGTCCAAGCCCCTTCCCCTGCCTCAAGGCTGTGTGAGGTGTCCCATCATACAAGTGGCCTTCAAAAGGCCTGCTCATGCACCAGGGATGAACTCTGATTCTACTGCCAGGGGTCCTCCCAAGCAGGTCATGCTACACAACTATCTTGCTATATGAGGGCCTAGTCTAGTTCCCATGCAGGCCCAACAGCCACTGATCTAAATTTCATGAGTTCCCACTAGATTGGTTTGGTTCTCTCTCTCTAGGTTTCCCCAGCATGACCTTGATGCCCCTTGTGTGGTGATACTTTATTTATGCTGAAATGTGATATTTTACTTGTATGTTAATAAATAAAGTTTGTCTAGAGATCAGAGGAAATAGCAAGCCATTAACACAAAAGTCAGGCAGTGGTAGCACACGCCCTTAATCCAATCATTTGGCAGTCAGGGTCTCTGTGTATTCAAGATCACACTAGGGAACAGAGCTAAGCATGGTGACACATGCCTTTAATCTCAGTACCAATCATAGAGACCTGGAGGTCTATAAAAGGACAATGACAAGGAAGTGAGGCAGCTGGGCTAACAGACAATGAGAGGACAGAAAAGCAAGGCAATAAAGGCTCAGATTAGACAGAAAATAGCTTGCATTTTGGAAGCTACAGAGCTGGTGAGGTAAGGTGGTTGGTGGCAGTCACTATTTCCCTGATCTCTAAGGCTTTCACCCCTATATTTAGCTCCATGTTCTTTATTTAATAAGCCCACTTAGAAATTAGTCTACACCCTTGCTCACAGAATCCATCTTCTCTCTCCTCAACTTGCCCCCTGGAGCTTGGCCTGGTGCCTGGCTGTGGATTTCTGCATCTGCTTCCATCAGTTACTAGAGAAAGGCTCTATGATGACAGTTAGGGTACTCACCTATCTAATTACTGGGGTAGGCCAGTTCAGGCACCCTATCCAACATTGCTAATAGTCTAAGCTGGGGTCACCCTTGTGGATTCCTGGAAACTTCCTTAGCACCCAGTTTCTCCCTATCCCTATGAGATCTCCCTCTATCATGGTATCTCTTTCATTGTTCTCCAAGTCCATCTCTGTTCCAATTCAATCATCATATTCCCTTAAATATCCTCCATCCTCTACCATCTATCGCCCTCCTCATCCCCAGTTTACTCATGGAGATCTCATCTATTTCCCATTCCCAGGGTGATCCATTCATCTGTCTTTGGGTCTCCCTTGTTAGCTAGCTTCTCTAGAGCTGAAAGTTGTCCTTTGCTTTACATCTAGTATCCACTTATAAGTGAGTATATACCATGTTTGTCCTCCTGGGTCTGGGTTACCTCACTCAGGATGATATTTTCTAGTTCCCTCCATTTGCCTGCAAATTTCATGATGTCATTGTTTTTCACTGCTGAGTAGTACTCCACTGTGTATATGTACCACATTTTCTTTATCCATTCTTTGGTTGAGAGGCATCTAGATTATTTCCAGGTTCTGGATATTACAAATAATGCTGCTATGAACGTAGTTAAGCATGTGTCTTTGTGGTATGATTGAGCATTCCTTGGGTATATGCCAAAGAGTGATATAGCTGAGTCTTGAGGAAGATCGATTCCCAGTTTTCTGAGAAACTGTCATACTGATTTCCAAAGTGGCTGAATAAGTTTGCACTCCCACCAAGGTGGAAGAGTGTTCCCCTTGCTCAACATCCTCTTCAACATAAGATGTCTTCAGTGTTTTTGATCTTAGCCATTCTGAAGGGTGTAAGATGGTATCTCAGAGTCATTTGGATTTGCATTTCTCTGATGACTAAGGATGTTGAGCAGTTCCTTAAATGTCATTCAGCCATTTGAGTTTCTTCTGTTGAGAATTATCTGTTTAGCTCTATAGCCCATTTTTTAATTGGATTGTTTGTTATTCTGATATCTAGTTTTTTAAAATTTTTTATATAATTTGGAAATCAGCCCTCTGTCAGATGTGGGGTTAGTGAAGATCTTGTCCCATTCTTTAGGCTGTCATTTTGTTCTATTTGCTGTGTTCTTTGTCTTAAAGAAGTTTTTAGTTTCAAAAAGTCCCATTTATTAATTGTTGCTCTCAGTGTCTATGCTACTGGTGTTATATTTAGGAAGTAATGTCCTGTGCCAATGTGTTCAATACTACTCCCTACTTTCTCTTCTATCAAGTTCAGTGTAACTGATTTTATATTGAGGTCTTTGATCCACTTGGACTTGAGTTTTGTGCATGGCAATAGATATGGGTCTATTTGCAATCTTCTATACATTAAAGTCCAGTTATGACAGCACCATTTGTTGAAGGTACATTTTTCCCCATTGTACAGTTTTGGATTCTTTGTTAAAAATCAGGTGTTCATAGGTTTATGGGTTAAAGTCAGAGTCTTCAATTTGATTCCATTTTTTTCCACATTTTGGTTTTTATGTCAATACCAAGCTGTTTTTATTACTACTGCTCTATAGTAGAACTTGATGTCAGGGATGGTGATGCCTCCAGAGATAGCTTTATTATAAAGGATTGTTATAGATATCCTAGTTTTTTTTTTTAATTTTTCCATATGAAGTTGAGTATTGTTCTTTCCAGGTCTGTGAAAAAAATTGTGTTGGGATTTTGATAGGGATTGCAATGAATCTGTAGATTGCTTTGGTAAGATTGCTATTTTTACTATGTTAATCTTACCTTCTGTGAGCGTAGGAGATTTTTCCATTTTCTGATATCTTCTTCAGAGATTTAAAGTTCTTGTCATACAGGTTTTTCACTTGTCTAGTTAGTGCTACCCCAAGGTATTTTATATTATTTGTGGCTATTGTAAATGGTGATGTTTCTCTGATTTCTTTCTCAGCCCATTTATCATTTGTACATAGGAGGGCTACTAATTTTTTTGAGTTAAATTTGTATCCTGCCATATTACTGAAGTAGTTTATTAGCTGTAGGAGTTGCCTCATAGAATTTTTGGGGGTCACTTATGTATACTATCATATCATCTGCAAATAGTAAAAGTTTGACTTCTTCCTTTCCAATTTGCATCCCCTTGATCTCCTTTTGTTGTCTCATTCCTCTAGCTAGGTCTTCAAGTACCATACTGAATAAATATATGGAGAGTGGACAGCCTTGTCTTGTTCCTGATTTTAGTGGAATTGTTTTCAGTTTCTCAACATTTAATTTGATATTGACTGTTGGCTTGCTGTAAATTGTCTGTATTATGTTTAGATATGTTCCTTGTATTCCTGTTCTCTCCATGACCTTTATCATGAAGGGGTGCTGGATTTTGTCAAAGAATTTTTCAGCATCTAATGAGATTACTATGTGTTTTTTTTTTCTTTCAGTTTGTTTATATGGTGTATTACATTGACAGACTTTTGTATGTTGAACCATCCTTTCATCTCTGGAACAAAGCCTACTTGATCATGGTGGATAATTTTTTTTATGTGTTCTTGGATTTTGTTTGCCAGTATTTTTTTGAATATTTTTACATCAATGTTCATGAGGAAGATTGGTCTGTAATGCTTTTTTTGTTGCATCTTTGTGTGGTTTGGGTTTCAGAAAAACTGTAGCCTCATAAAAGGAGTTTGGTAATGTTCCTTCTGTTTCTATTGTGTCACACAATTTGAAGAATATTGATATTAGTTCTTCTTTGAAAATTTGGTAGAGTTCTGTGCTGAAAACATTTGGTCATGGGCATTTTTGTTGGCAGATTTTAATGACTGATTTTATTTCCTTAGGGGTTATAGATCTATTTAAATTGTTCATCTGGTCTTGATTTAACTTTGGTATATGATATTAGATTTTCCAATTTTGTGGAGTACAGGTTTTTGAAGTATGACCTAATGATTCTCTGGATTTCTTCATTGTCTGTTGTTATGTTCCCCTTTTCATTTCTGATTTTATTAATTTGGATGCTTTCTCTCTGCCTTTTGGTTAGTTTGGATAAGATCTTGTATATCTTGTTGATTTTCTCAAAAAAAAAACAACTCTCTGTTGAGGATGTGGGGATAGAAACATGAGAAATCATGTTGTGGGGCAGAGCAGGAGAGTACTGAAAGAGACCACTGGAACTGGGGAGCATTTATGGGTTAGATAAAAACCTGGCACTAGGGAATCTCTCATAATTCTACAAGGATGACACCAGCTAAGGCCCCCAGCAATAGCAGATATTTACCCTGAACTGGCCATCTCATTTGACCATATTGAGGCCAATTGCCGTTAGAGAGACTTCTCCAGCAACTGACAGAAGTAGATGAAGACTGACAGCCCATCATTACCTGGAATTTGGGGAATCCTGCAAGAGATGGGGAGACAGAATTGTTGCTGGGGGTGCCTTTATGTATGCGGTGAATTTGTTGCTCTGATTGGTTAATAAATAAAGTGCTGGTTGACCAGTGGCCAGGCAGTAAGTATAGGTGGGACAAAAAGAGAGGAGAATTCTGGGAACAGGATGGCTGAGTCAGGAGGTGTTTCCAGCCACCGTCATGAGAAGTAAGATGTAAAAGTACCAATAAGCTACAAGCCCCATGGCAACTTACAGATGATTAGAAATGGGATTAATTTAAGATATAAGAACTAGATGGCAAGAAGCCTGATCCATAAGGCTAAACACTTTAAATAATGTAAGCATCTATGTGTTTATTTGGGTCTGAGTGGCTGCGGGCCCAGGCGGGACTGGAGATAACTCCAGCTACAAATTGTAGGAGCCAGAATGGTCAAGTACACCACAAGAAAATGCACAGTATCAGCTAACTTGGGCTCACAGGGCCCACAGAGACTGAACTGACAATCAGTAAGCCTATGTGAATCTGACCCAGGCACTATTCATTTTTCTTTATATTTATTGTATTTTTAAATTCTCAATATTTTCAAGTTACGAAATTAGTAGTATTATGAGGGACATTTAAAACATAAAACAAGATATTTTAAGATATAAAAACATGTAGTAATGAAAACTAACCTTATGTCTTCTCTGTTACAATAGAGGAAATATGTGTCTTGTAAAATCTCTTCATGATGATTCTGGAGTTTGTCTTTTTTTATTCTTGACCATTTATACAATACTCTATGCCTATAACATATCATATTTAAGAATAATTCTAAAGAAAAACTTTGTTATTTTCTTACTTTAATTATAAACTTACATTTCTTTCCCTAGTAATGAAAATAAGTCCTTCACATGGCCAGGTATAGCAACACTAGTTTGGAACTTGCTATTTTCTGTGTGATTTCTCATTTTGTCTGCAATGTGCCTTTGCATCATTATTCAGAATTAATGCACCTTCTTTCTGCATACCATCTATTAAAGTCAACATATCCCCTTCAATTTCATTGTCACAGATATGAAGACTTCTTTTTTAAAAATCATTTATTGTATTTTTTAGATCATAATATGATTTCATCATTTCCCTTTCCTTTCTCTAAAACCTCCCATACACTACTTCTTGCTCTCTTTCAAATTCATGGTCTTTTTTCCCATTAATTGTTATTACATACATACATACCTATGTATGTTCAGAGTAATTCATAATATAAGCATACAACATGCTTCATCTGTATATTACTTTTATAAGTTTACTTGTACATATGATTTTACTTGTATGTATGTTTTCAGAGCTGATCATGTGGTATTGGATGACCAATTGTTGTGTCATCCACCACGAAAGACTATTTCTCCCATTCTCAGCAATACTTAGTTGCCTATAGCTCTTTGTGTAGGGCTGAGGCCATCCATGTTAAGATGTCTATTATTGTCCTCTTTCAGCTCATGTTTAGGCAGGTGGTTATGTTGGAGAGAGTTTATGGTGTAGCTTCTAATATCCCAAGGAGACAATCTCACAGCAAACTTCTTGGTTCTCTGGCTCTTACAATATTTCCTCCCCTTTTCCCCCAAAGATTCCCTGTGCCTTAAGTCTGATGTATTCTAAATATATATCTGTAGGGACCGGGCTCCACAACTCTGCATAGTGATTGGTTGTGGATTTCCATAATTCTATGCACCCGTTGCAAAGAGATGTTTCCTTAATGAAGCATGAGGTCTATACTTAACTGTGGGTATAAGGAAAATATTAATATACGAAGGGATTGTGATGGTTTAGGGAAGTAGCAGTTGCAACTGCTCCTCCTTGAACTATGGTCTCACTCTCCTGGGTAGTTGGCTAAGTTTCCATTACCAAGCATGATTCCTGTCTTGTTGAGTGGGTCTTAAGTTCAATTAGAGAGCTGTTGGTTACCACAACGGTACACATGCCCCTATTGTACTCAGGATTATAAAGGCATACTTTTTATTTTATTTCGTTTGTGAGGTTATAATTATATCATCTCCTTTGTTCCTCTCCTCCCTCCAAACCAATCAAAGCCGTCCTCACTTCCTTCATATTTGCATATGCCTGTGTACCCACAAGCATGTTGGGGAGACTGCTGGTAGTGTTACTTGACTTGAGTACTAGAAACCCAAGTCCTCTACAAGAGCCGGAAGTGCTCTTACCAATGAGCTGCCTCTTTACCCTTTCATTTGTGTTGTTTTTATTCAACAGAGTATGAGTAGTTCTAGATGAAGCTACTAGGCAAGGGAAACAAACAAAATATACTAAATTAGAAAGTATGAATGGTAATGATATATTTTCACAGAGAATGTGGTATTATATAGAAAACTGTACTGACTCAAAAAATACATATAATTAGAAAAGGAATCTCACAAAATATGAATCAGCACTAAAAAAATGAATTTCCTGGTATTAACAATGAACAGTCTGAAAGGAAATTAAGAAAATAAATCTACTTACCAGAATGTTAAAAACAATAAAATACTGGGGCCAGAGAAATAACTTTGAGTAAAGTGTTTGGTTCCCAAGAATGAGGACCTGAGAAGGTACACTCTAAAGATTGCCAGTTCCTGGGCTAACCAACTCTGCACTTCCCAGGCCCAGAAAGAGGGTTATGTCTTTGCGCCACCTCAGTATTCACCCCATCTGTGATTTGCTGGAGCTGGGAGGTGGGGGGCAAGTGTTTGGGGTCATCCTTCAGATCAGAGTTGCAGTATCTCCAGAACAAAAGGTATCAATAGAATATCCAGGAAGGGTCACAGTGAGGGCCCATATTTGATTATGTAGCAGGGGCCTCAACCTAGACCAATGATCCTTTGTGAGGATTGCCTGATTGTAAAAAATGTGTGGATAAAGGGGTTTATTACATGACTCAGTGTCACACTGCAGCTCCCATGAGCAGATAGTCTCTTTATCTTCCCCCCCATTTTTTTCCCATTTTTCTCTTAAATTTTATTTTGTTTTATTCTGGTGGGGGAGGGAGATGAATTGGATTGGGAGGCATGATGTGAAGGACACAAATAAATAAAAAGAAAATTTTAAAAACAAGGTTGCTCTTGAAGTTAAAGAACCCCAGCTGATCAGTGGAATTTGTATCTCTCTTTCCTGGTCATTGATTCAATGTTACCAGCTACTTCATATTCCTACTGACATAGCTTCCCTACCATGATTGACTATACCTTAAAACTCTAAACCCAAATAAATCATTGCTCAACTTGCTTTTGTTAGGTATTTTATTACAGTAACCAGAAAATAACCAGGACAACATCTAAAAGCAAAGAGAAGTGTTGTGAGAAAGAGTATGGTGAACATTTTTCTACCTTATTATCTTACAGAAAATCTTCAATTCCTAGTGCAAAAAAAGAAAAAGAAAAAGAAATGAAGGAAGCAAGGAATGAAAGAAGGGAAGGGGAGAGAGGGAGCAAGTGAGTGAGAGGGGGGTAGAGAGAGAGGGAGACAGAGAGGAAACATTTGTTTCCGAAGACACCAGAGTTAAAACTTCTTTATCCTTGTATAAGCCAACTCCATTATTTTGCCTTCTTTCAGGGTTACTGTTTGTCAGTCAGAGCATTTTCAGATTTGTGGTATCTTGCTCACAGAATTGTGAAAGAAACACAAAACACACAATTTTTAAAGGAATTTTTATTAGAGTAAACCAAGAATACAAATTCTGGATATACTACCAAGAGATGCAACAGCCCACCTTAGTAGGAATATACTCAAAGGCTGTGGGTGTTCACATTGTCCTGAGAAAAGCCTTGACAAGGTGGAAGGTTGACTGGATACATAGGTCTTCATTCCTGTACATTTGGTGCAAGAATAATCTCTATTTAGTTAACACACTTGATTGGCAGCACTGAAGTCTACCTTTCCTTCTTAGAAAATGCTATATTTTTAATTTAACTTTTTTCAACTTATGAAACAGGCAGAAAATATTACCAGACAGAAAGTATAAGATTCAGCATGATGTACTGAAATGTGTATGTATGATATGGTGATAGAGCAAAATTTCTGTCTTTTTTTTTTCACCACATTACAAGACAGAAATTACTGAAAAGAAACCACAGAAGGGAACTGTTTCCTGGTCTTAAGCAATCAAAGGGTGCTTCTCCACTGCAGTAATAAAAGATTGGCCAAGAGCAACTTGGAGCAGGTAATGGTTTCTTTAGCTTACAGTTTACAGTTCATCAGTGAGCAAAGCAAAGGCAAAGATCATGGAAGTAGAACTGAACAGGGAATATAGAAATGCTTCTCCCTAGCTTGTTTTGTAAGGCTTGCTCTGCTTACACCTGCCCAGGAGTATTACTCCCTACACTGGGATGGACCCTATCATTAAACCTTGTACTAAGAAATTGCACCCAAAGTCAAGTTCACAAGCCAGTCCCTCAGGTGAAGTCCTGTCTTCCCAGTGACTTAGTTTGTGTCAAGAGGACAAAATTAATCAGCATACATGAATTACATAATTATAGACTCTACTCATGCAACCATGTACTAAATCAGGGATTCTTTAACCTTTTCCTTTTCAATCACATTTTGACTGAGACGATTTTTACACAATCAGACATACAGTTGTATAAAACACATAAAACAGAATTGCAATGGAATTACTGATAATAATTTAAAGAAATTTATTTTAATACAATTAGTTCTTATTTGTGTGTGTGTGTGTGTGTGTGTGTTTGAGGTGTGTGTGGATTGAGAGAGATACAAAATACAAAGTGTATGTGTGTGTGTGTGTGTGTGTGTCTGTGTGTGTGTGTGTCTGTGTGTCTGTGTGTCTGTGTGCATGTACTTGCACATAACTATGGTAATCTTTGGATTTGGGTGTCAGTATTCCATTTCCAATCTTTTGTGGGGATTAGGGTTCCTTGTTGTTCACTGACAGGATTCCCATGCTAATGGCCCATTCAATTCCAATAAATCCTGTCCTCTCCTCCTCTCTCATCTCCTCCACTCTTACCTTAGGAAAGTTGAGATAACATTTTTAGCTGGCATATCCAGCTTTATATGGATTCTGGTGATGTGACCTCAGGTCCTCACACTTTTGCAATAAGTCATTTATTTACTCACTGATACATTCTCTCAGCTACGAAGCAGTTTTCTAAAATGTAGATTATTCTTTTCAGCTTTTAAAGGGGGAATTTACATACTTATGACAAAGGTGTGCTTATCTATTTTCACATAACCAATTATATCTTAAGTGAATATTTACTATTCTATAGCAAGGCAATCTTCAAAACCTCAGAGCTTATAAATATTTTTTATTTTATAATAATCACCTTTTTGTGTAAATTACACAAAATTACCAAATTTTGTTTAAGGCCAATTCAGAAATTAATATAAATTCTACCCAAAATCCAAGCCAATATTCATTTAAGTTACTTTGTATAGGATATATATGGGAGGAGTGCTCATGGGCTATCAATTTCTATGAAGAATTACAGTGTGATTTTGATGAAGATTTTAATGAGTCTGTAGATTGTTTTTGTTATGATGACCACTTTCACAATATTAAAAGTACCCATCCATGAGCATGGGAGATCATATTACCTAGTATCTTCATTTCTTTTTGGTGTCTTAAGTTATCATCACACTTTAGTCTTGCACATAGAGTAAGCAGGTGGTGACAGGGCAATATATGCTGATATTGGTGCATCTGGGTATGAAAAACCCATTCAACACAAATATAACGCATTGCATGCAGGCACAAAATGAGACATTTGTCATAGTTTTGAAGAAGGCCAATGTATCTGTCACATTGGCCATTAAAGGGGACACTTTTATCTCCAGTAGAGGATGTGCAGAAGAGAGCAGATGTTCTAAATTACACTTTCACAGGCATGTTACTAGTGCAAATTAAGAAACCTCATGAGCAATGGAAAAAAATGTAACTCTAGTATGGATTTAATTGAGTATTTGAATAATTATTTCCCACTATTTGACAAAAAACATATATTCATGTTCTTAATGAAAATGAGGGAAATCAGCCAGCCAGGGTATTTACTAACATGATTCTTAAATACTAACTACTCCTAACACATAGAATGAGAAATTGTGGAAGTGATAAACTTCTGTTGTAATTCATCCAGCTGCACTACACATTCTGACCTTTCTTACATAGAGTAGGAAATCAACCAATGTTGGTAGGTCACAAAGTGTATAGATACTGGAAAGAATGTGAACATTGATATCACAGGAAATGTCAATGTTGGCTTTGATGGTTACCAGATGTTATAAATTGATATAATTATATATTCTTATCTATTTATCTATCTGTTTAAGTATCTGGCTACCGATCCATCTTTCTGTTTATCTATGTTGAACAAAATGTCTGGGGCTATCAGTTAGCCCAACCAATCCATAGGCTTCTGTGATTTCAAGTTTAAATTGGTAGTATATTGATTTGATCAACTTAATTTTCTTTTAAACATTAAAACAGTAAGGGATCTTCTTTAGCTACTGAGCTTCATACATTTTCAAAAGAAGCTCATACATTTCAAATGGAATAAATCAATTTAAGTTGAAATTATTATTTTTCCACATGGATTAGCTACAAATCTAGCAACCCTAGAAGAGTCTCATTCAGGATTTCAAGTGAGTACAAAAAGACATAACTTAGGGAGTTAGTGGTGCACCATCTAGGGACAGCAGCATTCACTGGAGTGCAGTTTGGTTGGACCAGAAAGGATACCTTTTGATGACAGTATGTGTAAATAGTAATACAATTATCTGAGACTATCTCAAAAAACCACAAACTGTTACATTTTTCTTAAAAATGTTTCATCCAAATATGTATGTCAATGGGAGCATGTTTAGATACTCTTTAGAATGAATGAAGTCCAACATATATTGTATATCCTCTCTTAATTTCAATTCAGTCTCAATTAAATGAACTAAAGCCAAACTCTCCAGTCAATAGCCACAGAATGAGCTATTTCCAAAAAAGTAAATGAGAACGTACGAGTTTCTTAAATAAACTTGGAATGATTTATAATAGACAAGCCATCTGTAAATCTGTTTCATCATTGTTGTAATATACATAATTTACCTCCCAGTAGAAATTCCAATTTAAGTGTCATATTTTATTAATTGTGTAGAGCCAAAAGAAAATGCCCTTCAGCTTAGAATATACCAAAGCTGTGTATCCTGATTAGTGTACTTTTTATTGCATGGTTTGAACTATATAAATTTGTAATACATCCTATTTACATTTGTTTCCAAGTATATAGTGTTTGCCTTCAGTCTTGCTAATAGAATACACAAATTTTGCAAATCTGTGCTTTTTGAAATTGTTTTACATTGGATAAAAACTCTTGAAGTTTGTTATATGAATATTCAATATAATGCTGTTCAATATATAACTTGAGATTAAGATTATTAACATTTAAATTTGGCATTATATATATTTATTGTAAATAGTAATATGTAACATAAATATTTTTGTATAAAACCTTCAACTCACTGATCATATTTTTACTATACCTGTTCACATCCAACTGTTCATATCTGTACCCCAGCATTTATTAGTCCTCTTTGATCCCCTACATTCATATTATATGTACATATAAAATTTCATGCATGTATATAAATCTATTAATCACAAGAAGGAAAATGGTGTTTGCTTACTGATACTGGATTAATTTATACATTTTTGCATAATATGTAGCAATAAAAAAAGAGGTCATTATGCCACATGGCAGGGGCACACGCCTTTAATCCCAGCACTTGGGATACAGAGCCAGGCTGATCTCTGTGAGTTCGAGGCTGGCCTGGTCTACAGAGTGAGATCCAGGACAGACACCAAAACTACACAGAGAAACCCTATCTCAAAAAACTTAAAACAAAAAACAAACAAACAAAAAAAGAGGTCATTAATTTAGTTAATTTGGAGGGAGTGAGTTGGTGAACAGAGGGATGCTTGGAGTAAGGAAAGGGTACTGGCAAAATGATTCATTTATATTTTACTTTATTATTTTTATTAAAACATTTTAGAGTTTTTATTTATTTAATATTTTTACCTTTTAAACTTAGATTTCCCTTTAGATCAAAAGATAATTGGGGGGCAAGAGTCCATCTCTCTATCTACACCAGTAGATACAGGTTCTCTAGAGTTAATGGAAAGGATGAGTATAATTGTGTGTCCCTTGGGAAATTAGGATCATGATCCAAGGTGTAATACAATTTCCTCAGCTCCTACTTTGATTTAAATGCTCTCCTCTGAGGAAGAGCCTAAACATTCTTCTGCCCTACCTATAAGCCCACACTTTTCAAGGCCCCTTTCACTGATTCCAGAAAAGACTCAAATCACAAATAATGTTTGCAATCCAGAAACTGGTCCAATAAAGTTAAAGCTCGAGTATATCTTCTTTGAATTAAAGATCTGAAAACTTTGAATCTGAAATGTATATATGAACAGGGATAAATGAGAAACTAAGAGAGCTCCAAGGTTTGGAATAAAAATTGTGAGTTTCTGAATTTCAGGTATACTAACAGACGGTCTTCTCTTTTTTATTATTTTGCTAAATATTTGTCTTTCATTTTTGTTGAAAATAGATTATTTTTTCATATATTATATTCTGATTACAGTTTCCTCTCTTCAACTCCTCAGAGATCCTCCCTACCCACCATCCCTTCTGAATCCATACCCCTTAAGTCTTTCTTAATATATGATGGGCTTTAGCAAGTGTCTCTCTTTTCCTGTGCAAAATGAGACTCAAGTGAAACCTGCAGAAGAAAGCATTCAGGGAGATCAGAGAGTGGTAAGATTTGTTGGTGGCCACTGGAGTTGCAATATCTACACTAGAGTCCTCCTGCATGATCAGAACTCAAGTCTTCCAGAGTCATGACTCTGTGACAAGGGGACAGGAGACATTATCTCCATGCCTCTCTCTTTTTCCTTTAGTTTTAGTTTGGCACATATTTTTCATTCATTCCACAACAAAGGTGAACCTGCAGCAGCAACCAACAGTATAGTATCCAGAAATCTGCTTCCAATTTTATTGTAGAATGGAGGGCTCTAGTGAAGAAAGACAGGAGATGGGGAAGGGTTAAATCATACTCAGTATACTCTTCTACTTTTTTGTAAGGAATGCTAAAACTTTGTACTACTGGATTTCTGACTTAACATTTTTTTGTGTGTGTGGCTGCACCAGTAGGTTCTGTATTAGTCTGAGCTAGAAGAGATATTCTCAACATACACCTCACAGGTGGGAAGGACTCATGACTGGTGTGGATCATCTAATACAGCTCTATTTTCTGTGTCCATAGATTCTCTTAGAGAAAAATGGACTCAGTAAATGTTTCTTTAGTGACTGATTTCATTCTGGTAGGATTAACAGACCAGCCTGATCTCCAAATGCCCCTGTTCTTCGTGTTTCTAGCAATGTATCTGGTCACTGCATTGGGAAATCTGTGTTCGATAATTCTGACTGTGCTGAATTCTCACCTCCACACCCCTATGTGCTTTTTTCTCTTTAACTTGTCCTTTATAGACCTCTGCTATTGCTCAGTGTTCATTCCCCATATGCTAATGAACTTCATATTAAGGGAGAACATCATTTATACATGGAATGTATAACTTAAGTCTATTTCTTTGTCTTCTTTGTTGTTTCTGAGGGTTATGTGTTGACTTCAATGGCCTATGATCGCTACATGGCCATCTACAATCCACTGTTGTATAATGTTGTCATGTCTCCCAAGTTATGTTTGAGCCTCATGCTTGGTTCCTACTTTATTGCATTTTCTGATGCTGTAGCTCACACTGCATGTATGCTGAGACTGACCTTCTGTGATGCCAACACCATCAACCTTCTTCTGTGATATCCCTCCTTTGCTCCTGCTCTCCTGCACAAGCACATATGTCAATGAACTTGTCATTTTTATTGTCATGAGCATCAACAACATTGTTCCTACTTCAACTATTTAATACCTGCAGTTCCCACATTTTTGCTCTTTCTCTTTTCATTAGTTCAGGTGCATTTGTGTATTTCAAACCCTCCTCAGCTGGGTCTATGAATGAAGAAAAAATCTCTTCTGTCTTTTATACCAATGTAGTTCCTATGTTGAATCCCTTAATCTATAGCTTGAGGAACAGAGATATTAAATTTGGCCTTAGGAAAATCCTGAGCAGAGGGAATCTTTGTTTTTACAGTGTTGTCTTTATGCCTCTCATTTAGAGTTTCAATTTATGGGCAAATTTTGGCAGAAGACTTTACCTTTTTTTTGTTTATTTGTTTATATAGACTATATTCAAGTTTTTTCTCGGTTTTTGGTGTAATTATGAAAACTAGTCTTTTTTTTACTTATCATAAAAAAGAAATTTGAGTCTTCTAGATTTGATTTTAATATTTTGAGAGTTTGCCTTCTTCATCATTTATCATTTTTATCCCCTTTTTTCTCTTTCTTATTTTAAAATAATGCCATTGAAACAAGTTACACCCTTCCTCTTATTCATTACAAAATCATCTCCTTTTCCAGTCATTCTCTAAAGCAGTTCTTCAGCTGGACAACTGATATAACACTAGGATGCCCCTTTCCACTCTATGTAGGGGTTTTGCATTTGAAGATACTTCTTTCAGCATGTAATTCAAACATTTGATTTTGTTTGTTATATGTATCTTCCATTGGGAAACAACATATTCCTTTCCACTGTCAATGTGATAGATATTATTAGTAGTAATCAGGAGGTTAATGAAAATTATAGATTTCATAATGGTTCTATATATGAATAGGGAGTTGAGTTCATTACAAAATTGAAAATGAAATAATTTTAATGTTTTAAGAGTCTGATAATTCAAGAAAAGTAGATCTGATACAGAAAGGCTGCCAACAACACACAGTAAGCAAGAAGCTAAGAAGCCAGACAGTCCATCAGCAAGGATAGTGAATGCAAAACAAGGAATAGGAAATGAGACAGAGAAAAGGACAGGATTACTCTCACTGACTTGCTTTCGAAAGTTTGTTCTGCTTACATCCTCCCAGAAATATTACTCCCTACAATGAACTAAACACTCTAGCATAAATCATGCACCAAGAAATTGCCTCTGTACTCAATTTTGCAAGCCAATCTCATGGAAGCAATACCTCAACCAAGGTTCTCTCTTTCCAGGTGACATTAGTTTGTGTGAAGAAGGAAAAATTAATCAGCATATATGAATTACATGACTATAGACTCTAATGCTCAAACATGCACTAGATTGGGGATTCTCAAGCTTCTCCCTTTGCAGTATTATTTTAACTGAGAAATTTTTTACACAATCTTAGACATAGGTATTTAAAACATATAACTAAAGAAGACTTACAATGGAATTACTGAAAATATAAAGAAATTTATTTTAATATGATCTGTCACTTCTTTGTGTTTGTAGTATGTGTGTGTGTGTGTGTGTGTGTGTGTGTGTGTGTGTGTGTGTGTGAATCTGTGGATGTTTTGGGCATCTGTCCTCCTTTTCCATCTATTTAGGATAGGATACCTTGCTGTTCACTGACGAGTTGCCCAATCTACCAGCCCATTCACTTCTGAGAATTCTCCTCTCACCTTAGGAACATTGAGATGACAGGTTTGAGCTAATCTAGCTTTATATGGATTCTTGGGATCTTACCTCAGGTCCTCACACTTGTCCAGCAAGGGTTTTACTCACTGAACCCCTGAAACAGTTTTTTGAAATGTAGATTATTTTTCTCAGTTTGTTGTTGTTGTTGTTGTTTGTTTGTTTGTTTTTTGTTTTTTCTTTTTTTGAGACAGGGTTTCTCTGGGTAGCTTTGCACATTTCCTGGAACTCGCTATGTAGACCAGGCTGGCCTCGAACTCACAGTGATCCGCCTGGCTCTGCCTCCCAAGTGCTGGGATTAAAGGTGTATGCCACCACCGCCCGGCTTTTTTTGTTTGTTTTTAAAGATTTATTTATTTATTATTATGTATACAGCATGAATGACTGCAGGCCACAAGAGGGTACCAGATCTCATTACAGATGGTTGTGAGCTACCATGTGGTTGCTGGGAATTGAACTCAGGACCTCTGGAAGAACAGTCAGTGCTCTTAACCTCTGAGCCATCTCTCCAGCCTATTTGTCTCAGTTTTTAAAAGGTAAACTTATTTATGACAAAGGTGTGCTTATTTATTTTAACACAACAAACATAATCTTAAGTGAATGTTTACTATCCCAATAAAGGAAAATTTAACAAGTCAGTTAATAAATATTTTTATTTTACAGCAATCACCTCTGTGTAAGTTAAACAAAATTGATAAATTTTATTTAAGTCCATTTCAGAAATTGCCATAAATTCTACCCAAAAAAACCCAAGCCAACATTTATTTGAGTTTTTTTATATGCTTGTATATGGGAGGGGTGCCCATGGGTTTTCCATTTCTATAAAAAATTGCGATGGGATTTTGATGAGGATTTCATAGCAGTTTTAGATTGCCTTTGGTATGATAACCACTTTTACAATATTAAAACTACCAACTCATGAGCCTCGGAGTTCCTTACCTCATTTGGTGTCTTCATTTCTTATTCAGTGTCCTAAGTTTCTCATCACACTGGTGTCCTGCACATATAGTTACAGATGGTAACTGTACAGTTGATGCTGGTATACTCTCATATAGACATGCAAAGCTTGCAACGGGAACATAATACATTGCATGCTGATGCAAAATAAGGTATATGTGATTGTCTTTAAAGAGCCTGGCTTTCTGTCATATTAGCAAATAAAGGAAATACTTTCCTCCCAGGTAGAAGATGTACAGAAGGGAGCACATGTTCTAAATTACACTTTCAAAGACATGTTACCAGTACAAAATAAAACAAAAATCATTAACAATGGAAAAATGCAACTCTAGTGAGGATTTACTTGATCATTTGAATGACTATTTCCATTCTTTTACAAAAAATACATTCATGTTAATGATAAAATGAGAGAAAACAGCCCAGGATTTTATTAACATTATTCTTAAATAGTATACATGTTACATAGGATAAGAAATTGTGAAAATAGTAAAGTTTTATTATAATTTATCCAACTGTACTCCAGATTCTGTCTATGCATATTTGTTAATGTTAATAAAGTACCAATGAAAGATGATTCTTTTGAAACTCTTAGAGTGAATGGAACTTTGTAATTTATACAAAGAACATCTAAGTTTATTTATAAAAAGCAAAGAAAGTTAAAGAAAACTATGTTCCAATGCAACATACTCTCTTAAGTTACTGTAGAAGACAATGAAAACAAAAGAAAATCTTGTAGCATATGTCTTTTTGAGTAGAGCAGATGTATCTCCCCACTGAGAACAGTGGGAGATGTTGGACTGAGCCTTCTGAAGGTCTACCAACCCTGATCTTTCTCACATAGTGTAGGAAATCCACCAATATTGGCAGGACCCAAAAGGCAAAGATACTGGCTTAGCTGTACTGTGAAGGCCATGTGTATACATTGATATCATGGGGGAAAGTCAATGTGGGCTTTTATGGTTACCAGGAATTAATATTCTGACATAATTGTATCTTCATATCTATTTATCTGTTTCTTTGTTTTGTATCTGGCTATCAACCCATCTTTCTGACTATTTCTTTTATTTTTTTTAAATTATATTTGTGTTTTAATTTTATGTATCAGCCATGGGTTCCCCGGTCCACCCCACCCACCCCCCACCGCTGCCTTCCCCCCAGCTCCTCCCCTCCATTCCCATCTCCTGCAGGGCCAAGACTAGCCTGGGGATACAATTCAATCTGGTAGATTCAGTACAGGCAGGTCCAGTCTCCTCCTTCCAGGATGAGCAAAATGTCCCTAAGTAAGCCCAAGGTTCCAAAAAGCCAGCTCATGCACTAAGGACAGGTCTGGGTCCCACTGCCTGGGTGCCTCCCAAATAGTTCAAGCTATTTAATTGTCTCAACTGATCCAGTTGCGGGCTCCATAGCTTTTGTTCATAATTTATGTGTTTGCATTAGTTTGGCTATTTGTCCCTGCACTTTTTCCAATCTTGGTCTCAACAATTTATACTCTTACAGTCCCTCGTCTTTCTCGCCAATTAGACTCCGAGTATCTCTGCATCCACTTCCATCAGCTATTGGATGAGAGTTCCAGCATGACCATCAGGTGTTTGGCCATCTGATCACCAGACTAGGTCAGTCCAGGCTTTCTCTCGACCATTGCCAGTAGTCTACAGTGAATGTATCAATATGGACTTCTGAGGACCTCTGTAGCACTTTGCTTCTTCCTATTCTCATGTGGTCTTCATTTATCATGGTCTGTTATACCTTTTTATCCATTTCTGTTCTTGATCCAGCTGGGATCTCCTGCTCCCCTAAGCTTTCTTTCCCTCAAACCATTACTCCCACTGTCACCTAGGTTGTTCATGTAGATCTCATCCATTTCTCTGTCATTGGACGATCCCTGTGTCTTTCTTAGTGTCCTGTTTTTTAGATAGCCTCCCTGTAGTTGTGAGTAGCAGTCTAGACATGTTTGTTTTACATCTAGTGTCCTACTATCAGTGAGTACATACCATGTTTGTCTTTCTGAGTCTGGGTTACCTCACTCAGGATGATTTTTCCTAGATCCATCCATTTGCCTGCAAATCTCATGATGTCATTGTTTTTCTCTGCTGAGTAGTACTCCATTGTGTATATGTACCATATTTTCTTTATCCATTCTTCAGTTGAAGGGCATCTACATATGTAAAAGAAACATTAGTAAAGCTTAAATCACACATAAAACCCCACACATTAATAATGGAGGACTTCAACACCACACTTTCACCTCTGGACAGATCTGCCAAACTGAAACATAACAGAAAAATAATGGACTTAACTGATGTTATGACTCAAATTGACTTAATCGATGTGTACAGAACATTCCACCCAAACAAAAATGAATATACCTTCTTCTCAGCACCCCATGGAACCTTCTCTAAAATCAGCCACATACTTGGCCACAATGCAAATCTCAACAGATACAAAAAAAAAAATTGGAATAACCTCCTGTGTTCTATCAAACCACCATGGTTTAAAGGTAGATTTCAACAACAACAAAAACTACAGAAAACCTACAATCCCATGGAAATCGAAGAATCATCAACTGAATCACCAATGAGTTAAGGAAGAAATAAAGAAAAAAATTAAAGACTTCCTGGAGGTCAATGTAAATGAATACATAACATACCACACTTATGGGACACTATGAAAGCAGTGCTAAAAGGGAACTTCATAGCAATAAATGCCCACATAAAGAAGTTGGAGAAATCTCACACTAGTGACTTAACAGCACACCTGAATGCTCTAGAACAGGAACAAACAAAGTCTTCCAGGAAGAACAGATGCAAGGAAATTATCAAATTGAGAGCTGAAATCATTAAATAGAAACAAAGAAAACAATACAAAAAATTAATGAAACAAAGAGTTGGTTCTTTGAGAAAATCAACAAGATAGTCAAGCCCTTATCCAAACTAACAAAAGACAGAGAGAGAGAGCATCCAAATTAACAAAATCAGAAATGAAAACGGGGATATAACAATAGACAATGAGGAAATTCAGAGAATCATCAGGTCATACTTCAAAAACCTCTACTCCAAAAAAAACTGGAAAATCTAAAACAAATGGATAATTTTCTGGATTGGTACCACATACCTAAGTTAAATCAAGACCAGATAAACCATTTAAATTGTCCAATAACCCCCAAGGAAATAGAATCAGTCATTAAAAGACTCCCAACCAAAAAAAGCCCAGGACCAGATGATTTCAGTGCAGAATTCGAGCAGATCTTCAAAGAAGACTTAATACCAATACTCTTTAAATTGTTCCACACAATAGAAGCAGAAGGAATATTACCAAACTCCTTCTATGAGGCTACGATTACCCTGAGTCCTAAACCAAACAAAGATGCAACAAAGAAAGAGAATTACAGTCCAATCTCCCTCATGAACATTGATGCAAAAATACTCAATAAAGTACTGGCAAACAGACTCTAAGAACACATCGAAAAAATTATCCACCATGACCAAATACGCTTCATCCCATGGATGCAAGGGTGGTTCAACATATGAAAGTCCATCAATGTAATACAGCATATAAACAAACTCAAAGAAAAAAAAAAAACACATGATCATCTCACTAGACCCAGAAAAGGCATTTGACAAAATCCAACACCCCTTCATGATAAAGGTCTTGGAGTGATCAGGAATACAGGGAACATACCTAAACATAATAAAGGCAATTTACAGCAAGCCAACAACCAGCATCAAATTAAATGGAGAGAAACTCAAAGAGATTCCAGTAAATTCAGGGACAAGGCAAGGCTATCCCCTCTTCCCATACTTGTTCAATATAGTACTTGAAATTCTAGCCAGAGCTATAAGACAACATAAGGAGATTAAGGGGATACAAATTGGAAAGGAAGAAGTCAAGTTTTCCCTATTTCCAGATGACATGATAGTATACATGATAGTGACCCCAAACATTCAACCAAGGAACTGGTACAGCCTATAAACACCTTCAGCAACATAGCAGGATACAAGATCAACTAAAAAAATCGGTAGCCCTCCTATATACAATAGACAAACAGGCTGAGAAGAAAATCAGAGATACATCACCCTTTACAATAGCCACAAATGACATAAAGTAACTTGGGGTTACATAACTAAGCATGTGAAGGACCTATATGACAAGAACTTTAAGTCCCTGAATAAAGAAATTGAAGAAGATGTCAGAAAATGGAAGGATCTCCCATGCTCATGGTTAGGCAGGATTAACACAGTAAAAATGCCGATCTTACCAAAAGCAATCTACAAATATAATCCAATCCCCATCAAATGAACACCACAATTCTTCACAGATCTGGAAAGAGTAATACTCAACTTCATATGGAAAAACCCAGGATAGCCAAAAGAATCCTGTACAATAAAACAACCTCTGGAGGCATCATAATTCCCAACCTCAAGCACTACTATAGAGCTACCATAATAAAAATATCTTGGTACTGGCATAAAAACCGACATGTGGACCAATGGAATCGAATTGAAGACCCTAACATTAACCTACACACCTATGAACATATAATTTTTGACAAAGAAGCAAAAAAAAAATGTACAATGGAAAAAAGAAAGCATCTTCAGCAAATGGTGCTGGCATAACTGGATGTCAATGTGTAGAAGGCTGCAAATAGATCCATATCTGTCACCATGCACAAAACTTAAGTCAAATGGATCAAAGAGCTTAACATAAATCCATTTATTCTGAACCTGATAGAAGAGAAAGTAGGAAGTAGTCTTGAATGCATTGGCACCGGAAAATATAACACCACTAGAACAGATACTGAGAGAAAGAATCAATCAATGGGACCTGTTGAAACTGAGAAGCTTTTGTAGAGCAAGGGACACAGTCAACAAGAAAAAATGACAGCCTACAGAATGGAAAAAGGTCTTCACCAACCCCACATCTGACAGAGGGCTGATATCCAGAATATATAAAGAACTCAAGAAATTAGACATCAAAATGCCCAACAGTCCAGTTAAGAAATTGGCTATAGAACTAAACAGAGAATTCTCAACAGAGGAAGTTCAAATGGGTGAAAGACATTTAAGGAATTGCTCAACATCCCTAATTATCCTGGAAATGCAAATCAAAATGACTCTGAGATACTACCTTACACCTGTCAGAATGGCTAAGATCAAAAACACAGAAGACAGCTTATGCTGGAGAGGATGTGGAGCAAGGGGAACTCTCCTCCACTGCTGGTGGGAATGCAAGCTTGTACAGCCACTTTGGAAATTAATATGGCACATCCTTAGAAAATTGGGCATCCATCTCCCGCAAGACCCAGCTGTAGCACTCTTGGGCATACACCCAAGGAATGCTCAATCATATCACAAGGGGATTTGCTCAGCTATGTTCATATCAGCATTGTTTGTAATAGCCAGAACCTGGAAACAACCTAGTTGTCCTTCAACTTTCTGACTATTTTGAACAAAATGTCTGAGACTGCCAGTTAGACCAAATAATTCCTTGGCTTCTGTGTTTTCATGTTAGGTTTCTTAAATCAATTTAAGTTGAAATTTTTCATTTTCTACATGGAACAGCTATAAATCTTGCAACCCTCGAAGTGTCTCATACAGTATCGAGTAAAAGGAGAAATACCTTTGGGGGTTATTGGTGTACCATCTAAAAACAGCAGCATTCACTGGGGTGCAGTTTTCATTGGACCAGAAGAGACAGCTTTTGAAAATAGTATTTTTAAAGTAGTAATACAGTTTTCTGACAATATCTAAATAAACCACAAATGGTTAAGTTTTTATTAAAAGTACTTCATTGAAATGTGTATGCCAATGGGAGCACATTTAGATGCTTTGAGTGAATGAAATCTAACACATTTTGCATCGTCTCTCTTAATTTCAGTGTAGTCTCAGTTAGATGAACTACAGCCAAAGTGTCAAGTCAATATCCGTGGAGAAAGCTATATCCAAAAAATAAATGAGAACATGTGTGTTTATTGAAGAAGCCTGGAATAATTCATAATGGACACAGCACCTGTCAATCTATTTCATCACTGTTGTGTATAGTTTATTTTCAAGTAAAAAAAAAAAAACAATTTTAAGTGTCATGATTTTATATATTCTGCAGAGACAAAAGAAAATGCTCTTCAGTTTAGAACATACAAAAGCTTATTTGTGAATCCTGATTAATGTACTTTTCTTCAATGGTGTGAGCAACATAAATTTGAAATGCATCTTGTTTATATGTGTTTCCAAGTGTATAATGCTTGACTGCAGTCTTCCTAGTAGAATACACACATTTTGTAAATTTGTACCTTTTCAAATAACAAGGGGCTTATTTTTAATAAATTGTATATTTTACATTTGACAAAAGCATTTGAAATTTTTCTTTATTATTATGTGTTTTAAATTTTATACATCAGCCATGGGTTCCCCTGTCCTCCCCCCTCCTGCCCCCACCTCCACCTTTTCCCCAGCCCCTCCCCTCCATTCCCATCTCCTCCAGCATCAAGGCACTCCTGGGGATTCATTTAAACCTGGTGGATTCAGTACAGGCAGGTCCTGTCACCTCCTTCCAGACTGAGCAAAGTATCCCTGTGTAAGCCCAAGGTTTCAAACAGACAGCTCATGCACTAAGGACAGATCCTGGTCCCACAGCCTGGGTGCCTCCCAACCAGATCAAGCTATTCAATTGTCGCACTTATCCAGAGGGCCTGATCCAGCTGGGGGCTCCACAGCCTTTGGTTCATAATTCATGTGCTTCCATTCATTTGGCTATTTGTCCCTGTGCTTTTTGCAATCTTGGATTCAACAATTCACGCTCTTTTAGACCTTCCTCTTTCTCGACAGTTGGACACCTGGAGCTCCTCCTGGGGCCTGGCTGAGGATCTCTGCATCCACTTCTATCAGTTATTGGATGAGAGTTCTAGCACGACAGTTAGGGTATTTAGCCATCTAATCACTGGACTAGGTCAGATCAGGCTTTCTCTCAAACATTGCCACCAGTCCACAGAGGATGTATCATTGTGAATTTTTGGGGACCTCTCCAGCACTCTGCCTATTCCTGTTGAAATTTTATATATGAATATTATATGTAATGCCCTTAAATAAATAGCTTGAAGTCAAGATTATTAACCTTCAAAATTGGCAATTATATTCATTTTAAATAGTATTAAGTAACATTAGTTTTTTATATAAAACCTGTGACTCATTATGCATATTTCCTCCATATCTACTCATATCTCATTTTTCATCTTTGTATCCCAGTGTTTATTAGGTCTCTTTGTTCCCCTACATTTCTGTCATATGTACATATATTTGCATTTATGCATATAGAATCTAATAAGAATAAGGAGAAAAGACATGGTTTTTGTCTTACTGAGACTGGATTATTTTATATATTTGAGTATACATATAAAAGAAAACTGTCCATTAATTTTCAGGGATTTAGTCAGTAAGCATGGAAGCATGGGAGTGCTTAGAGAAAGAAAAGGTAACTGGGAAAGTGATGCAGTCATATTTCATTTTATTAAAATTTTATAAAAAATTTTAAAGTTTTTTATTTATTTTAATATTCGTATCTTTCAACTAAAGTATAATTACATAATTTTTCCACTTCCCTTTTCCAGCCTCTAGCCCTTCTTGTGCACACCTCTTTACTCTTCTAAAATTCAGGCCTTCTATGCTTGATTATTGTTTATATATGTATATGTATATTTATATACATGCTCAATATACAAATACAAGCTCTAGTTCATACAATATTGCTTCTTTGTATGAATTCACGGATGACCAGTGGATACTGGCTGACCAACTGGCGCAGGTTGATTCCCGGAAGGAAGTACTATTTGCACACTCCCAGCATCGCTCATTTCCTCATCAGGGGTTGAGGTCACTTGGGATTTCCCCCTTCCATGTTAGCATGTCTGCTGTTATCACTCTTGTTCAGAAATATATCTTTGCACACAGCATCTGTGATGTTCCTGATAGCACAGTACTGGAAGTGACTTCCTACAACACTGCAACTTTCAGATACACACTTTAGTCAACAGAAAGATCTGTGGGCAATTCTCACTTAACTGCTGGAAGCAAGAGAGAAAATCCCCTAGACACAGATTTCCCTTCAGATCCAAAGATAATGGGAGAGGCAAGAGTCTGTCTGTCTACACATGGGGCTGTACATCCTCTAGAGTAAGTGGAAAGAATGAGTATAATTGTGGGTCCCTCAGGAAACAGGGATCATGAACTAAGGTGTAAGGCAGTTTCTTCAGTTCCTTCTCTGATTAAATGCTTTCCTCTGAGGAAGAGCCTAGACATTCTTTTGCCTTGCTTATAAGCACACACATCCTGAGATTAAAGGCCCCCTTTCTCTGCTTCCAGAAAAGACTCAAAACCTTAATTTCAAATAATGTTCTACAATTCAGAAATTGGTCCAGGAAAACTGAGTCTTGAGCACATCTTCTTTTAACTGAAAGACCTAAAACCTTTGAATCTGAAATATTTATCCAGGTAACAGGAATAAATGGGAAAGTAAGACTGCAATTCAGCTTAGAGAGAAAATTGTGATCTTCTGAGTTCCAGGTATACTAATAACCATCCTTTTTTTCTGTCTTTTTTAAAAACAAATATTCACTTATTTTATTTTATTGAACAGATTTTTTTTCATATGGTATATTCTGATTAAAGTTTCCTGTCCCCACACTCCTCTGAGATCTTCCCCACTCCCCCTCCATACGAATCCAAACCCTTTTTGTTTCTCTAAATATAGGATGGGCTTCAGCAAGTTTCTTCCTCTTCTTGGGCAAAATGAGAGGCAAGTGAAACAGGCAGATGAAAGCATTCAAGGCGACCAGAGAGTGTTAAGAGGTGTTAGAGGCCACTGGACTTGCAGCATCTCCACTGGAGTTCTCCTTCATGGTTAGAACTCAGACATTCTAGATTCATGATTCTGTGACAAGAGGACAGGAAACATTCTCACCACACTTCACATTTTATATTTAATTTAGGCATCTGTTTTTCATTAGTAGCACAGCAAAATGAATGTGCACCAGCCACCAAGACTGACCGTATAGGCATCTCCCTCCAACTTTATTGTTGTAGGGAGGGCTCTAGTGAGGAAAGACTAGAGATGGGAGAATGTTGAATTTAACTTGTGATACTTTTCAAAAATGAAAGTCAACAGCAATTGCTTTGTGACTCAAGATTGATTGTGGCTGCACAAGCTGATTCTATATGATGAGTCTAGGCTTAAACAAACATTCCCAACATACCTGTCACAGTTACAAAGGACTCATGAAGGGTCTGCATCATCCTCTAATGCAGTTCAATGTTCTGTGCCCCCAGGTTCCCTTAGAGAAGAATGGACTCAGTAAATCTCTCTTTGGTGACCGAATTCATTCTGGTAGGATTAACAGACCAGCCTGATCTCCAACTGCCCCTGTTCTTTGTGTTTCTTGCAATGTATCTGGTCACTGCATTGGGAAATCTGTGTTTGATAATTCTGACTATGCTGAACTCTCACCTCCACACCCCTATGTACTTTTTTCTCTTTAACTTGTCCTTTATAGACCTCTGCTATTGTTCTGTGTTCACTCCCCAAATGCTGGTGAACTTTATTTTAAGGAAGAATACAATTTCCTACGTGGAATGTATGACCCAAGTCTATTTCTTCTGTTTTTTTGTTATTTCAGAATGTTACGTGTTGACCTCAATGGCCTATGATCGCTACATGGCCATCTGCAATCCACTGTTGTATAATGTTGTCATGTCTCCTAAGTTATGTTTGAGCCTCATGCTTGGTTCCTACTTTATTGCATTTTCTGATGCTGTAGCTCACACTGCATGCATGCTGAGACTGACCTTCTGTGATGCCAACACCATCAACCACTACTTCTGTGATATTCCTCCTTTGCTCCAGCTCTCCTGCACAAGCACATATGTCAATGAACTTGTTATTTTTATTGTCGTGAGCATCAACATCATTGTTCCTACTTCAACTATCTTTATCTCCTATGGTTTCATTCTTTTCAGCATCTTCCACATCAGTTCCTCTGAGGGCAGGTCCAAGGCTTTCAGTACCTGTAGCTCCCACATTCTTGCTGTTTCTCTGTTCTTTAGTTCAGGTGCATTTGTGTATTTCAAACCCTCCTCAGCTGGGTCTATGAATGAAGGAAAAATCTCTTCTGTCTTTTATACCAATGTGGTTCCTATGTTGAATCCCTTAATCTACAGCTTGAGGAACAGAGATATTAAATTTGCTCTGATGAAATCCCTGAACAACAAGAAGTTTTGATTGTACAGGGTTGTCTTTATGCCTCTTCTTTTGGGCACAGAGAGAGTTTGTATTGTGGGCAATGTTTCAGCAGAAGACTTTACTATTATTTTTTCCCCTAGAAAATATTCTCCTTTTTATATTTATTATTTTTAGTTTTGCACTGGCAGAAATCCTTGTTATAATTATAAAAATAATCATAAAAAGTAATTTAATCATAAAAATAATTGAAACATTATTTTAATATTTCTAAAGTTTGCTTTCTTCATTTTTTATCATTTCCACCTTTTTCTATTTTATTTCTTATCTAAATATACTGCCACTAAAAGAACTTATTTATTATCCACCATTCATTACATACTTTTTTCCTCTTATAAATTAAAGGACATCTTCAAAATGTCAAATGAAGTAACTTTAAGATGCCATTCTTTACTGTATGTGTGTTTCTAATTTTGAATGTGTATCTTTAAATATGTAATTCAAACATTTGATTCATATTCCGTTGGAAAGCAACATATATCTCTCAACTGTCAAAGTGATAGGAATGATTTATTGGTAATCAACAGCTTAGTGAAAAGTGTAGAATTACCTTATGGTTGCATATGTCAAGAATTCTATTAACATAACTTTTTGCATATTGGTATTATTATTTAGGAAATATGATCATAAGAGTATATTTAAGCTTTGACATTTTATTATGATTTGTCTATGGGGTATAAATGTGTCTATCATTGTTGCAGTGGTTACTTTATTTTGGATTATTCTTTTCCTTATTATTTTTGTTTGTGTAGTAGCAAGTGGAGTTCATCTACAGATTTAAAAATGGAATAATTTGAATGTTTTAAGGACCTGCTAATTAAAGAAAAGAAGAAATTGAAAAGAAACAGTGCTAACAAAAGTTATTAAGTGGGATCCAATAAGACAGACAATGAACAAATAAGAGTATTTCCCTGCAAGAATCTGATGAGGTTCTGAAAATCATGTTACTATTTGAATCTTAACTTTCCTCTGTAGATCAGTGCAATTATTTCCCTGGCTTTGTTAATCTCACATGATCCTTCATACCCACAATGAATATGCACTAATAGTGTTTTGATTAATAAAGATTGTTTTATTGATAAATGAAGACAGGCTATATATATATTTGTTGAGTACTAGTAAAGACAGATAAGCCAAGGAATAAAAACCAAGTGGTCATTGAGACACTAGTTAGGAAGAAGGCATTAGATGATGCAGGGCAAACAATGGAAGCCTCTTTGTACAGCTTCTTTTATCTTTTCTAGAACTTCCTGGAAATATTGTGAAGGCTGAAACATCTCTCTGGATAGGCTAAAAAGCTTAAGTTAATTGACAATAAAGAAAATAAGCCAAAGGAAGTTCTGGAAACAAGTAAATCATTCCATTGTGGTTGACTTTCATACAAGATTCACATATGGAACTTCTGTCCAAAATGAACAAAGTATCACCAAAATGGGCTTTGTTGTCACAATAAAGGTATCAAGGACAGACCTTATGTCCCTATAACTCTTAAAGGGTTGGCTATTTTCTTTGTAAAATGAAATGAAAAGGTGAAGTGTTTATAGACAGGAATCATTTTAAATTATTCACCTGAAACATGAAAAATTGCAATAATTCTGGCAAGACTTTCCATTCTCAACAGAGGCTGTCCTGCACACTGGTTGGGAGGACAGATGAATCCTGAGCACTTTTTAAAACAAGTCTCTCTGTCTAAGGGGAATGATTGCATTTTATATATTAATGCAGCATTATGAACAGTAGTAAAATTTATCCATGGTATAAATGCCTATATCAGCAAGCAGAGATGACTGAGTACACTACTGTAGAAGAGCCATTTGCCAGTTTTTTGTTGCAGCAAGGTGTCCCAGAATAGGTTAAGACAAAATAAATATCATTCTAACACTTGCTTTTTAGCCTTACTTTTGCAATTTGCAAATAATGTAGCCTCACTTAGATCATGCAACTGTAAAGAAAGCCAGGAAATGTGGTGATGTATTTTGTACCCTAAGAAAGCTTGCCTGAGGATCAGAAAACAGAGCCAGACCTTGATTAGACATAGAGGCCAGAGAGTGGTGGCACACACCCTTAATCCTATCACTGGGGAAGTAGAGATCTGTCTGGATCTCTGTGAGTTCAAGGCCACACTGGAAACAGAGCCAGACAGTGGGGGCACACATCTTTAATACCATTACTGGGAAGCACAGGAGCCTTTAATCCCAGGAAGTGATGGCAGGGAGGAAAAAGGTATATAAGGTGTGAGGAAACAGGAACTAAAGCAGTTCAGCTGAGACCCTTTCGGTTGAGGACTCAGAGGCTTTCAGTCTGAGGATTTGTGGAGCTGAATTGGTGTTGGCTGTGGCTTGCTATGCTTCTCTGATTTTTCAGCCTTCACCCTGATATCTGGCTCTAGGTTTTTTATTATAAGACCTTTAAATTTTCATGTTACAAGGAAGTTATTTCAACATAGTCAGGATAAGAGATTAGCACATAAAATAGTCATTAAAATATATATGTATCCATGTTTAATAGAGCAAGCACTCAGTAGACTAAGGCCACCATGGGTAATTTAGCAAGAAAAAAACTGAGGAAATACATCAATTGTGAGTTCTTGCTTAATATGTGTTAATCCTTGGGGTAAAACCTGGCTACTCAAACAAACAAACAAACAAACAAACAAACGAACAAACAAACCCAAAAACAAAAACCAAAAACCAAAAAACAAAACCTAAGAAGGAATACAGGCTAGTAGTGCTAAGGAAACTTTACATACATATTAGCACAGGACCATTATAGACTTCCCATCTTATCAAAATGTATATTGTATCCTTTATATATAACTATATATAGTATTTATATACTCATGCATATATCCTGATTTCCCAATGAAATGTTGCAAATCTATGATTAGAATATTATGTATATGAACAGTGAACAAACTTAAGCAAACATAAAGAATAAAGGTCCAATTGTATGTAATTAACCTTTATATACAAACATGGATCTCACAGAAGCAAACTGATAGATGCCATATAAAACTATAGAGTTACCTAGACTTGTCCAGGGCAGAAACAACCTGTTGACCACACCTAATGAGGGATTTTCAGTTATGTCTATTAAAGGAGGGAAGGCAATGTTCAGTCCAGTTGTAGAAATTTGTGAAGTGCTATAAAATTATTTCATATTAATACTGTATAAGGAGAGTATATTTTTCATTCTATTTATAGAACTTCATTTTTAACCATAGTGAAGTCTTCTCTCAATTAAATGCTTCAAATGCTTCTTAGAGAAAATATGATTACAGGATGGGGTCAAACCCATACCTTCACTTGTGCTGTGAGTCATTTACCAGTGAACTGCATAAACAGCATACTAATTTCCATTTCCATTTATTAATGGTGAAAATTTAATAAGGACTGTAATAATTATATATACCAAAAACCCCAAAGAATAAAATACTGAAGAATTACTATACTATTCATAATCAAAGACCTGAAAGATTGGTACAATGAAAATTTCATAACATTGCTAAAAGAAGTTGATACATAAATACACAAAACTTCCTTTGCTCAAAGCTTAGACATGCTTTGCTTTCACAGTCATACAAGTACAGATGCACATGCCCTTGCACACCTGTGTGCCTGCACACACTTGTGTACCCACACCCACTGAAATATGCACACACCCCACATACAAAAATAAACAAATACTGAAAAATTAACCAAGAAGCTGAGAAGTTTGTAGAAGAAAACCAAAAAATACTGCTTAACGAATTTAATGAGCTATGAGCACCTAGAAGCAGAGCCTTTGTTAACTGGTCTGAAAACTTACCACTGTTATGGTGTCCATACTTTCCAAAGCCATCTGTAGAGTCTGTGCTATTCTTATCACATCCCAGTGTATTACATATTTGATCTTAATATTCACAAAGAACCTCAATGAAATCTGAATATGCAAAGACATATTGAAAAAAAAACAACTTGATTTCTCTCATTTCTAAATTTCAAAACTCGTCAAAACCCAAGAATCAGAACATTGTGGTATGAACATCAAGGGAAGTAATCAGAGAAATCATATCAAATAGAGACCCCAGAAACAATATCATAGATAACAGGTTAAAATAAAGGAATTGAAGACATTCCTAAGACCCTCTGTCTTAGGGGGATGGACAGTCACTTCAATTAGGAAAACTGAGTGTAAACATTAAAAAAATACATATTGGACCATAACAGACACTATATATTACTTACTTCAAGTGAGTCAAATACCCAGAGTCAATATTTAAAAATAAAAGTGTTTACCACAAAACACAGGAAGAAAAATTCACAGCCACACATGCAGTAATGACTTCTTTAAATAATGTGCAAAACACAGGCAGGAGCAGAAAAATACAGACATCTCTGCATGGGGAGGGTTTTTTTTTCAGGTGAGTAAAACTCTCCATTTCTGAGGGTTTATACCATCAAATTGGGAGTTTGTGTCATCACCTGGGAGTCAACCTCCTAGTCATGTTGTCCAAGAATTTCTAGATTGAGATAGCAGGTTGGAGAGATACATGCTGCTTCTAGGTTGCACTATTCCATGGGCTGGCATTTCAGACTGAATGAGAAGGAGATATAAAGCCAAGCAGCATCAATCCTTTCTCTCTCCTGACTCTAGACACAGGGTGATCAATTGCCCTTCACTTTTACCACCTCCATTCCTCATCATGATGCTCTTTCCCTTGATCTGTGAACCATACAACTCCCTTTCCTTTCAGTTGCTATTATCATGTATTTTGTCAGAGCAATAAGAAAAGTAGCCACTGCAGCACTGAGTAGAAGAAAATATTTTACATTCATAGAATATACAGGTAACTCTTCCAACCTCACAATGACAATCTGCTAATGAAAAGAGTGTGGATTGCACATACATGTCTACAAAGAAATATGCAAATTTTCAATGAGCAGTTTAACAGTGCTCATCACCATTAGTCACTAGGAACATTTAAATCAAAACTACCCTCAGATGTTAGTTCTGCAGATCTTGTTGCCTACTATTAAAACAGGCACAACAAATGTTGGTAAAGATGCAATATTTTAGAGCCTCATCTTAATGTTTACAAGAAGATGAATGTCGAACACTCATTGGAAAGCTGAGGAGAAGCTACACAAAAAATAAAAAACATAGCTAAAGAAGTAACTTGAAGATAGAGCATTTTTGTAAGAGTTTAAGACCCCAAGTTTGATACTCAGAATCACAAAAATTAATGTATTAATTGTCATAAGATTGAATATGTAAAAACTTTATAGTACCTTATTTACAGTAGATAAAAACATGGGAGGGAACTGAATGCCCTTTCACTAATAGATAAGCAAAATATGATACATAAAAATTTCTAGTCTTAGATGTAAAACAAAGATGACTAGACTGCTACTCACAACTCCAGGGAGGCTATCTAGAAAACAGGACCCAAAGAAAGACACAGGGATCACCCAATGACAGAGAAATGGATGAGATCTACATGAACAACCTGGATGTGAGTGGGGGTAATGAAGGGCAAGGTTTGAGGGAAAGAGAGCTTAGGGGAGCAGGAGATCCCAGCTGGATCAAGAACAGAGAGGGAGAACAAGGAATAACAGACCATGATAAATGAAGACCACATGAGAACAGGAAGAAGCAAAGTGCTCGAGAGGTCCCCAGAAATCCCACAAAGATACCTCCACTGTAGACTACTGACAATGGTTGAGAGAAAGCCCAAACTGACCTATTCTGGTGATCAGATGGCCAAACACCCTAACTGTCTTGCTAGAAATCTCATCCAATGACTGAGGGAAGCGGATACAGAGATCCATAGCCAGGCCCCAGGTGGAACTCCAGGAGTCCAATTGGTGAGAAAGAGGAGGGATTGTATGAGCAAGAATTGTTGAGACCAAGATTGGAAAAAGCACAGGGACAAAGAGCCAAACTAATGGAAACACATGAACTATGATCCAAAAGCTGAGGAGCCCCCAACTGGATCAGGGCCTCTGGATAAGTGAGAGAGTTAATTAGCTTGAACTCTTTGGAAGGAACTGGGCAGTGGGACACAGACCTGTCCTTAGTGCATGACCTAGCTGTTTGGAACCTGGAACTTATGCAGGGACACTTTGCTCAGCCTGGGAGGAGGGGACTGGACCTGCCTGGACTGAATCTACCAGGTTGAGCTGAATCCCCAGGGGAGTCTTTGCCCTGGAGGAGATGGGAATGGGAGGTAGGCTGGGGGGGGAAGTGGAGGTGGGGGCAGGAGGGGGAAGACAGGGGAACCCATGGCTATATGTAAAATTAAATTATAAAAAAATTTCTAGTCTTAAAGATAAATGAAATTTCATTTTTCTTTCACCTATGCACTATCCCATCATGTGTACATACCATATTTTTAATATCCAATTATCATGTGATAGACATCTAGTGATGCCATTTCCTGTACATTGTGATGAGAGAAGCACTGGATGTTATTGCACAATTATCACAATTGAAAGATGTAAACTCTTTGGAGACATCCCTAGAAGCAATATTACTTGTCATATGGTAGATGTGTTTGTAGTTTGTTGAGAAACTTCCTGACTGTTTTCCACATTGGCTGTACCAGTCTATACTCACATCATCAGTTTAGATTTTCACATCAGCTACACTGGTCTACAATGTATAAAGGTTTTCCCTTTCCCATAACCATGGAAGCCTTTGCTGCCTTTGTATTTCTGATGATGACCATTCTGACTGGTGAGAAATGGAAACTTAAAGGAGTCTTAGTCTGCATTCATAGCTCAGGATGTTGAATACTTTTGCAGTATTTTATACTTGTATTTTTCCTTTTGATAACAGTTCAATAATGTATTTTTTCATATGATATATGATGATTATGGTTTCTCCTCCCCCAACTCCTCCCTGATTATTATTACTTCTACACTTACTTCAATACATATCCTTTCTTGATCTCTTTCAATAGAAAACAAACAGGCATCTCAAATAAAATTAAATAACTTGAATAGGAAAAGACAAACAAAGGAACAGAAAGAAAAGAGCCAAAGAAAAAGCACAAGAAATACACAGAGATGGAGAGACACACATACTTATACATATATGAAGACCATCAAGACACAAAATCTAAAACCATAATATATAAACAAAAGACTTGTAGGACATAAAAATTTTCAGATACAGCATTATGAAATAAAAACCTTCAAAATACCATCAAGCTTGTTTTGAGTTGCTCATGGGGTCTGTACCCATGTTTAGTTTGTATAGAAAGTGAGAAGGTTGAAGAAAACTGGATTTTCCTTTGCAAGCAGTTATCAGTTGGAGATAGTTTCTGGGCTAGGGACCAGGGCTTGTCTCAGTACTGGGATCCCATCTGGTTTAGACCTTTCCAGTACTTGTTCATGCTGCAACAGTTTCTGTGACTTCATATGTCTCTGGGTCCTGTTGTGTGTAGAAGACTTCAGTTTCCTTGGTGTCTTCTATCTCCATTGACTCACCTTCCTCTTCTTCAGGGATTCCTGAGCTTTGAGAGGAGGAATGTGATGTCTGACACTATAGCTCTGGTGAAAAGCCCTAGTATTTTGCTAAATAGTCATGTAGTGAAATTCACACACACACACACACACACACACACACACACACACACACACACACACACATATGCTAGACCCAGAATGTATCAATTAGGTCATAGAAGCTTCATTTTGATGTGGACTGCAGTTAACGCAGAGAAACATAAGTGACCAAAGTGCTTAAAAGAAGAAACTGAATAGTGGAACATGCATGATTAACATGTTTATTAACTCTCCAAGATATTGCCAAAGCTTAAGAAATACATATGTATTTCTTAATGTATAGAAGGTAAAAAAAATAAAAAAGCTGGAACATAAGGATGAGTGATATGAAATGCTGTCTGATGGGCATAGCATGACTATTGCACTCATAAACTCACACCAGCTGTGATGGCCTGCACAAAATATACATAAACCAGCCAAAATTACTGCTTAGATGGGGGAGAAGAACTTCAAGCCTCATATCTTACCAAGGATCTATGATAGACGCTAGTAAGGGAAGAATATTTTTCTTTGAGAGAGTGGCTACTGTTCGGTTTCCCAGGCTTCAGTGAATAACTCTACACCCATGTAACAAGGGCATCAATAACTAGACTTAGTATACTATAAGGAAAAGACATTAGGGAAGGAGATGGGAGTGTTAGGAGGCTATAAAGGAGGTGGCAGGGGGAAATATTTCAGTGTATAAATGTGTGCAAAATCTCAAAGAATAAAAAATGTTACCAAGAGGAGGTTTACATTCCTAATCTAAATTGAGCTCCTAAAATATTTGTAGAGGTTATATTCTGTGGCTGCAAATATTCATCATCTTTCCTTTACTTTGCATATGCTTTCGTCTATAACCATAATAAATTTCATTCCTTGTTTCAGTCACTAACATTTGTGTTCAATAACATCTTATGTTCGGTGTTCAAATGAGCATAGATGTCTACAGTCAGTTACATGTGTTTGTTTAGTTCCTGGAATGTTTTAATGGAACTGTGACACCGAGTGTCATAGGACAAGAACAGATGCTAATGTATTAAGCCAATTGATTTTGATTGTGTTGCATACATTAGTGAAGAAATGGCAATATTTTCAAATAAGGAGAATGAAGTAAATACATAGATATGAATAAAACAGAAAAAAAATCTATATGAACACCTGCCTCAACCCTTAACAAATATTTCACAGTGAGTTATTAATATAAATATAAACTGAAATTTAAGACTTACTGAAGACAATAAAAAGAGAAAAGATTTGTGTTTTAGTGTTAGAAAACATATGGTAGGATACTAAAAGAAAAATATATCAGAGAAAAATAATTAAGTTGTATTTTATCAGGTAAAAATTTTCTTCTAAAACAGAATGTTGAAAAAATGAAATTATAAGTCCAATTACTGAATTAGTAGTGTTCTTAGAAGTTTCCAGTGTTTGTTTAGAAGATTATGATCCTTTAAATCTCATTAAAATAAGCATCATTGGTAGTCTATAAGCTATAAGGCTTATTTTTATGACTAAAAATTTTCAGAGAAAGTAATTAGAAAGCTTGGTGCATATTCATTAAGATAAAGAGACAAAGAAGTCAACAGCTGATAACTATACAGAGATCTAGATGTTTATTGTGGGCTACTCCTTTATAAAGGGAAACAGAGGGAGTGGATCTGGGGGAGAGGTAAAGTGTGAGGGGCCTGGGAAAAGTGGAGGGAAGGAAAACTGTGGTCACAATATACAGAATGAAAGAAGAATATATTTTCAATAATAAATAAAGAAGATTTATACCTAGTCTTATTGCATCTTGCTATGACACATTCATTTTATATCACTGGGAAGACTGTTCTTTTATGAAGGGAAAAGGGGGAGCAGTGGATATGAAGGAAAGGAGGGGTAGAGGGAATGGTAGGAGGGGAGGTAGGGAAGATTGCAGTCATGATATATTGTATTGGAGAAGAATAAAGAAAGATAATATATGTGAATATATACATTTGTATACACAAATACATGTTAAAAAGTTAATTGAGGGAACCAGACAGTGGGGGCACATGCCTTTAATCCCAGCACACAGGAGGCAGAGGCAGCTAGTCTTTTCTGCAGGGTGAGTTCCAACTACACAGAGAAACCCTGTCTCAAAAAACCAAAAAAAAAAAAAAAAAGATAATTAGGGAAGACGGGGCTTACATTCCCATCTTCACAAGAGGGTGTATTTTTCCTAAAAGAAAATTTGCGGGAACTCCCATCTGGACCAGAGGTGAGTGCCTGGGTTATAGTCAGAGAGGCAAATGCACCTGGGTCCCACCGCTGGACACAGGCCACCCCAGGAGGACGTGACCAACTTGGCCCCAGTTTGCAGCCAATCGACTGCCCTGCGGGAAGGCTCCCCCTTTCCAAGACTGCAGGCAGACACTGCAGTCTCCACAACCTGCCCCCACACCCATTTGCCCGAGATCACAGCCACTTCCTGAGACTCAGAGACCAGCCACCCAGCTCCTATCTGGCCAGCACTCTCATCTGGAACAGCACTCACATATGGCCCAGAGCATCCATCTAGACCAGAGAGAGGCTCCCTAAATCTGTCAGCTCTCTCTGGACCAAGTACACTGATAAGACCAAGAACAAGCACAAGAGGAGATGGGCAGACGTCAAGGCAGAAGTACATACAACAAAATAAAGAGCAATACAGCATCACCAGAACCTAGCCCTTCTGCAACAGCTAGACCTGAACATCACGGAATGGAAGAAGAAGAAAACAACCTTATAAGTAACATCATGAAGAGGCTAGAGCCTTATATACAAGAAATCAAAAATAAAGTAGAGGAACAGACAAACAAAAATGGGAAAAAATCGTCCTGAGTGAGGTAACCCAGACACAGAAGGACAAACATGACATGTACTCACTCATAGGAGGATACTAGATGTAAAACAAAGATGACTATACTGCTACACAACTCCAGGGAAGCTACCTAGAAAACAGGACCCTAGGAAAGACCCAAGCATCACCCAATGACAGAGAAATGGATGAGATCTACATGAACAACTTGGACGACAGTGGGAGTAATGAAGGGCAGGATTTGAGGGAAAGAAAGCTTAGGGGAGCAGGAGATCCCAGCTGGATCAAGAACAGAAAGGGAGAACAAGGAATAACAGACCATGATAAATGATGACATGAGAACAGGAATTGGCAGAGGGCTGGAGAGGTCCCCAAAAATCCACAATGATACATCCTTTGTAGACTGCTGGCAATGGTCGAGAGAAAGCCTGATCTGACCTAGTCCGGTGATCAGATGGCTAAACACCCTAACTGTCATGCTGGAACTCTCATCCAATAACTGATAGAAGTGGATGCAGAGATCCTCAGCCAGGCCCCAGGTGGAGCTCCAGGTGTCCAACTGTTGACAGGGAGGAGGGACTGCAAAAGCATGAATTGTTGAATCCAAGATTGGAATAAGCACAGGGACAAATAGCCAAATGAATGGAAGCACATGAATTATGAACCAAAGGCTGTGGATCCCCCAGCTGGTTCAGGCCCTCTGGATAAGTGAGACAATTGAATAGCTTGATCTGCTTGGGAGGCACCCTGTCTGTGGGACCAGGATCTGTCCTTAGTGCATGAGCTGGCTGTTTGGAATCTTGGGCTTACACAGGGACACTTTGCTCAGTCTCTAATGTGACAGGACCTGCCTATACTGAATCCACCAGGTTTAAATAAATCCCCAGGGGTGTCTTGATCCTGGAGGACATGGGAATGGAGGGAGGGGCTGGGGGGAAGTTGTGGGTGGGGGCGGGAGGGGGGAGGACAGGGGAATCCATGGCTGATGTATAAAACTTAAAACACATAATAATAAAGAAAAAAAAGAAAATTTGCATAACATTTTGAGTTTCTAGGAAATCAAAGGTATATCATGGTCCAAGTTGTATATGCAACTATCTCAATTTTTTTTATATTCAAATGCTATCCTCTTAGGAAGGGAGTAACTATAATTCTATCCCATTTTATAAGCAAGTATATGAAACCATTTAAGTCACATTAAAAACATTGCCTTATCTAGTGGCATTGTGAGGATAATAGTAATGTGAATTTCCTATGCTGTTGGAGAACACTCAAAGTTCTAATCATAAAATCTGTAGTTCAGAAGTATTTCTACAGTGTATCAGGAATTAAGTCTTTACTACATTCTCTTTCTATAATTGAAGGATCCAAGACCTTGGAATCCAAAAATTTCTCCTCAGTATTAACTTTATAACAAAAGTAAGGAATCTCTGAATTTTGTTGATACACAGATTTTCTGATTTCCCACATTTGCAGCTCCTCCTTAATATCATAAACTACAACATTCAACTTCTACAGTATTTTGTGTAATCCTGAGGCTCAAGTGAAATTGACCAAGAAGGTATTCAGGAAAGTTAAGAGCTGTAGTGGCCACCCAATTTTCAGGTTCACTTCTCCATGGGCAGGACTTCTACACTTCTAGGATCATTATTTTGCCTCTGATTTTGAGTGATTAAAAAAAAAATCTCCTAGCCTCATTTCTAGCTCTGCCAGGGATAAATCTGTGTTCATAGCCAACATTAAATGTCCAGGTCCTCGGCCTTCTGTTTTATTGAGTGGGGAGTACTCTAGCGGAGGAATAAATTACATGATAGAAGAATGTTTCTGTCCTCATCCATTATCATTTATCATGTTTATCTAGAAAGTATAGATTTTTTTTTTTTACTTCTTTACTTCCCTGTGTAAGAAAATTTGGCTGTACTCTATAGAATATGACATGTGCACAGGTATGGCTAGTATTACACATCCTCAACCCACACTTCACTCCTAGGGACAGAACCTTGACAGGAAGAGGGTATCATTTTCTCATGAGATCATTTTAGAGTATCTACAAATTCTCTTTAAAAAAATGACCTCTGCAAATGTCTCTTTGGTGACTGAATTCATTCTGTTAGGTTTAAAAACCAGCCTGATCCCCAAATAGCCCTGTTCTTTGTGTTTTTAACAATATTTATCATTACTGTAGTAAGAAATATGTTTTTGATAAGTCTAATTGTGCTTAATTCACATGTTCCTAAAAAGTACTTTTGCTCTTTAAATTGTCCTTTATAGACCTCTGCTTTTTTTTCTCTGTTCACTCCCAAAATGTTAGTGAGCTTTATTTTGAGTAAGAATATCATCTTTTATATGGGATATTCGAACCAGCTCCTTTTTTTGTCATTTCTGAAAGTTACATTCTAACGTCAATGGCCTATGATCTCTATATGGCAATTTGTAATACATTCTCTTTACTGGGGGAGGAATCCAGGAGAGTGGCTGCCTCTTCCTGGGTGGAAAAGAGCATCTCCCAATTGAACAGGTACACAGCTTATATAGGGCTTCTTAGGGGCAGAGTTTTTCCAGAGAGGTTTTCAGGATTGAAATTTGCTGGATTTCATGCTCAAGGATCAGTTGTTTTCATGCTCAGGGATTGGTTGGTTTCATGCTCAGTTGTTAAGGGGCAGAGTGTTTCTTTGGCTAGTCTGATTTCGGAGCCAAATTGTGTTTCTTTCATTGGCCCCTTTTAACCTTTTGGCTCTGGTTTCAGGGTCAGGGTGTGTTTCTTTGGCTAGTTCTTTTACCCTAGACCTATATTCCCCTAAGTGATAACAAACATCCATAACTCATGGAATAGCCAAACACTACCCACACACCATCTTTTGGGAATGTGGGTATCATGTTCTCCAGATTGATTGCTTCCTATTGTCTGTGAGTGAAGACACTAGGGGTCCCTGAGAAAATTGAGATAATGGTCAAGTCCTGGGAAGACCAGGGGTAGTCTTTGTTGTGATATATCACCTGTCAAGATTCAGGAGGTCTCCCTTGATCAAATCTGATCCGTGTTAATCCTAGAGAAATCCACAGCCTCTCAATTCCTTTGGAAACAAAAGCAAAAACCTCTTCTCCAAAGCATTTTTTGTTTTTGTTTTTTCAAGACAGGGTTTCTCTGTGTAGCTTTTGCACCTTTCCTGGAACTCACTCTGTAGACCAGGCTGGCCTCAAACTCACAAAGATCCTCCTGCCTCTGCCTCCTGAGTGCTGGGATTACAGGAGTGTGCCACCACCGCCCGGCTAGCATTTTTTAACTTCCATTTGACAAATACATTTTTTGACTTCCATTTTAAAGTTAAGGCATTCTAAAAATATCTAGGCTGGTTTATTTATCAGTCCCTCTTTTAATCCCATGTCTCTTGGCAGCTGTTGTTTGCTTATTAGCTTTCAAAAAAATCAAAATCAATGCAGTGCTATATAGGATCAGGACGCCCTGTGTATTTTCCATTGTTCTGTGGCATTTTTCCTTTATGTTACTTTTACTCTCTCTTGAGACTATATTATTTTTAAACTATTTATTTCTTTTTATGACTATCTATAGCCTTTCTTTCTTAAGCCTACAAACATTGCAAATGACATTGGAACCTGTTTAGAGATTTTTTTTTTCTGTCTAGGCCTTTTTTACTGTGCATCTTTTAGCCTTTTTTGAGCATGTGAGTAAACTTTAAACTGCTAAGCTAAAGCTGGGTCCTCAGCTCTTCTCTATCAACTGGCTCTGCCTACTTCTCTGGTTGTAAAAGCCAAGCTTAAAGCTCATGGCCTGGTCGGAGGTGTGTGACAAGGAACTGCATTCAATCCCCCAGCTATGGCATGCCAGTACCCTGCACTGTGGAAGGCACTTTTTATTTAGTTTTTTTTTTTTTTTATGTTTGTTTAGCAAGAAAAAGGCTGTGTAAGTGCTTTGCTGTAAGGCAGAGTTTCTTAAAGGAGCCATGTGTGGGAAATTCCCTTGAACAGTATATCTTCTGAATAAGGGGTCCCATGGAACAAAGGCAGGTCTTTGCTCTGGAAAGGGTCAGGGGCCTGGCACAGCCATGTCTTTGGCAGGGCATTCCAAAAATCAGAGGAGGCCCTGGGCCTCTAAGGCAATCACTCGGAAAGGACAACTTACATATCTGAAAGCTGATCTTAGTCTGACGGAGAACAGGTATGGGGGAACAGGGTGTTTTCCCACCATGTAGCTAGTTCTTGGCTGGTTGGGGAAAAAATCAGCCCCCTTGGTAGGACCTCCAGATGCAAAGTTTCTGCACCCCAATAGGTCTCTCCACTGATGCAGCAATCCAAATCAGACAAAATCAAACTGAATTAAGAAAAAACCCAGGCTTTATGGGTAAAACTCTCCCAGGTTATTTTCCAAGCCCCAGAAAGGAGATGGGGAAGAGAGACTAAAAAACTATGTGTCTGTTTTCTGGGGTATAGTTTAAATACCATGTGGCAATGATCTTGAGCATCTCAGGGGGAGGATCAGGGGAACAACACTCTTCACAATAGCTACAAATAATATAAAATGTCTTGGTCTTACTCTAACCGAGCAAGTGAAAGATCTGTGTGATAAGAACTTCAAGTCTTTGAAGAGGGGCTTGGACCTGCCTGTACTAAATGTACCTCCCCATGTGAGACCTTACCTTCTTTTAGGAGAGAATGAGGGTGGTTTGGGAGGGGGAGGCTGGAGGGGTGGAAAGAGGTAAGAGGGGGGTCTTTGGTTTGTAAAATTAGTAAAAACATTTTCTTAATAAAAAAGAAATTGGAGAAAATATGAGAAGATGAAAAGATTCCTGTGCTAATGGATTGGTAAGATTAGTATAATAAAAAATGACCATCCTACCAAAAACAGTCTACAGATTTAGTGCAATTTCCATCAAATTCCAACATAATTTTTTTACAGACCTTGAATGAATACTTCTCACCTTCAGATGGATAAACAAAAAACTTGGAATAGCTAAAACAATGTTAAATAATAGAAGAACCTCTAGAGGAATCACCATCTCTGATTTCAAGTTATATTGCTGAGTTATAGTAATAAAAACATAATATTGGCATAAAAATAGACATGTTGATCAATGGAATAAAATTGAGGACCCAGACATAAATTCACACACCTGATTTTTGATAAAGAAGACAAATGCAAAAAAGGAGCATCTTCAACTAATGGTGCTGGTCAAACTGGATGCCTGCATGTAGAAGTAAGCAAATAAATTCATATTTATCACCCTGCACAACATTCAAGTCCATGTGTATTTAAGACTTCAACATAAAGCCAGGTACATTTAACCTGATAGAAGAGAAGGTTGGGAATAGTCTTGAAAGCATCGGCATAGGAGACAACGTTCTGAAAAGACCACAGGTAGTGCTGATATTATGATGAATAATTAATAAATGAAAATGCAAATCTTCTGTAGGGTAAAGGAGACATTATATTGGACAAAGATTCAGTCTATGGAATGGGAAAGGATTTTTATCAAGTTTATATCCAATAAAGATCTAATATCCAAAATATATAAAGAATTCAAGAAATTAGATATCAAAAAACAAAATGGGCCAGTTTAAATATGGTGTACAGATATAAACAAAGAATTCTCAACAGAGGGAATTCAAATTGCTGAGAAACACTTAAAGAAATGTTCAACACTCTTAGCCATCAGGGAAATGCAAACCAAAACTACTTTGAGAGTCCATATTATACTTGTCAGAATGGCTAAGATCAAAAACACAAGTGACAGCTCATGCTGGCAAGGATGTGAATCAAGGGGAACACTCATCCATTACTAGTAGGAGTACAAACTTTCACAGCCACTTTGGAAATCAGTATGATGGTTTATCTGAAAATTGAATTAATCTACATCAACACCCAGCTGTATCACCCTTGGGCATATACTAAAAGGACATTCTGTCCTAAACAAGGACACTTGCTCATCTACATTCAGAGTGATTTTATTCATAATAGACAGAAACTGGAAACAACCTGTATGTCTCTCAACCAAGGAATCGATAAGGAAAATGTGGTACATTTACACAAAGAAGTATTACTTAGAGGTTAAAAAAAAATTATTCATAAATTTGCAAACAAATGGATGAAAGTAAAAAAAAAATCAGCCTGACTGGTTATCCAAACCCAGAAAAGCAAATATGATATTCACTTATAAGTGGATATTACCTCTTAAGTAAATGATAGTCAATCTACAATCCATAGATCCAGACAGCTTCAGTAACTAGGAAGGCTGTAGGCAAAAGCATGGGAAGTGAAGGGAAAATATATTCTACAAGTGAACTGGGGAGGGGAGGGATGGAAGCAGGAGGGATCAGGTGGGTGATGAGAGAGACAGATGGAATTGGGGGGCATTTGAGGGATAGTGTGGAAACCTAGTGCAATAGAGGCTTCCTACAATCTATGAGGGTGACCATATTGAAGACTCCTAGTAATGGAGGATAAAGCATCTGAACTGGTCCTCTTTGTAGCCAGGTAGGCTCTCACTGTTGGAACTATGTTACAATCTTTTGAGTTGTTGGCCAAGGAGGTCCTGTGGAGATCCCTAAATAACCTAGGATGATGCTAGGACAGAAAGTTGCTCTCTGAAAACTGACAATGGGGTTCCATTGCTGAGAACCACACCCATACAGCTCATTGAACATAGAGAGATCAAACCAGTCAGGGCACAAAGCCTTCACTTCTAACTTCTAATCTCTTTAGTGTGAGAAGGTACTCAGCAGGCTATGGAAAGAGAAACCTGGACACCAATCCAGTCACAAAGCCCTCCACCTACAATCTTTCCTGCCTGCAAAGTGTTCTGGGGACAATGGTGGCACAGAACTTGTGGGAGGGGCCAACAATCATTTGGTTTAATTTAACGCCCACATCATAAGAGAGAGTCAGTTTTCAGAGAGAAACTTTCTGTCCTTCAGACAAGGGTCTACAGGGGTCTGCACCAGGTCCTATGCATATAAGTTATGCTTGATGTTTTTGGAAGACTGCTAATTGTGGCAGAAGGTATATCTCTGACTCTTTTGCCTGCTCTTAGGGCTCATTTCCTCCTATTGGATTGCCTTGTCCAGCCTCAAGAAGACAGCTTTTGCCATGTTTTGTCCTGTTTAGCTGTTTTCTCTTTGAGGCCTATGCTTTCTGAAGAGGAGATGGAAGTGGAGTGGATATGGGGAGATGGAGATGGGGGCAGAGAGGAGTTAAGGGAGAGGAAACTGTGGGCTGGATGTATTGTATGAGAGAAGAATATTTTTTAATAAAAATAAAGTGTTAGGCAAATATATATTCCATTTGTTACAAAAATAAATAAATATTTTAATTTGTGGATAATTTTTTAAAAAGTATAAATGTCAACACACAAATAGCACTTGCATGTTCATATGCTAACAGTAAATAATATGAAAAGGAAATTAAGAAAATATGCATATATACTAATGCATTTTAACAGAGAGTAGAATATTTTGTACAACACAATTTACCAAATTTTGTTGAAAGGAATTAGTAGGACATAAATATAAGGAAACATATCCTCATCCTCATTCATAGGTTGAAAAACAATATTTATTTTTTAAACAATAATGTCCAAATTAGCCCATACATGCCTAGCTGAGTTAAAGAAAAACTTTGAAAATATTCATGGGAAGTTTGTTTTTTACTTTAGTAACATTGGACTTATAAAATGAATTTTGATGTCTTTGCTTCTCTTCATCTTATGGGAAGAGTTTGAAAATATTGGCACTAATTATTTGTATATGCTTGAATAATAAAATGAATTTTGATGTCTTTGCTTCTCTTCAACTTATGGGAAGAGTTTGAAAAATATTGGCACTAATTATGTGTATATGCTTGAATATAACATTCACCCTTTTTTTTTTATGACAGGTGTTTAGAATATGACAGACCCAGTCAGTGCTCCAAAACAACAAAGTCAGAAACCAACCACACAGAAGTATCAAAATAAGTTGCATCATGACATGTCCCATATATCTTTCTGTTCTGGCGAGGTTCTAGGGGTAGTGTGGCTAGGAGTTTTCATATCTGGGGTAATCACCAGTCCACATCCATATATCTATTTTTACATTGAACTGAAAACCAGGCCACTGCATTTTACTTTCTTTTAACACTTCAGTATAGTATAGCATTATAGATACTAGTGAAACACCTGGTTAACCCCCTAGAAAATTAAAGAGTGTTAGAAGTACAATGAACCTCTTTATTTCATAAGGAGAAACCAGGGTGAAGTGAGATTTTCGTCTCTTACCCCTATATTGACTTAAGACTGTTAACTATGCAGACTGCCAGTCTCAGCCACCCTCCCTTTCTCACTGGCATTTGGGATCAGAGTACATTCTGTGTTGTCCTGAAAGACCTGTGAGACAGGCTAGATAGAAAATGATCGTATGGATAACCTATGAACACAATGTGGCATTGTATGTGAGTATGTGCATTACATTCATTTCCCTGGGGTTAACTTTTCATCCTTATTCTGTGTTGCTATATCAAGAACAGTGCATGGGAAGAGGGTAGCTTGTTTTTACCTACCAGATCCAGTGTGGCTGGTTTCATGGCAGGTCAGAATGCAGGGACCTCATGCCTAATTTTCAGATTTCTCATAATTACCTCACAGGTTGAGTGAGTTCATATTTGTGGCTCAGTTGCTGTGTTAATGAAGTAAGATTCTGTATTTCCTGTTCCATCATTTTGCTGAATTAAAAATGTTTTACTTTCCATTCTCCCTGTAGGATATCTAATCTCTAAAGGGAAGGAATACTTGAATACAACATCAGACCCTAAGGAAGTAATGATATTTAGTGTCCTAGGTATAGTTGTAAACCAATTATCTCCCTATTATACATAGAAACTATTCCCTAGAGAAATGTAAGTGCTCATCTTCCCTGTTTATAACTGAAAGTATTATAACATTAATAGCATATTAAACTTATCAAAGGCAAATGTAATAAAAAAAATTTGCTCTGCTGCTTAAGATGTCTTTAAGTTATATTAATAAATTATTTAGATTGGAAACATTGGCTGAACATACCAGAAATGTATCTATGATGTAATTATTCTTTCAGGACCATCTAAGTACATGGCCAATGAGAAAACATCATTTTTCTTACTTAATAAATGTGAAATTTTTGAATTCAATTCACATTATTTTTTCCTTGAACAAAATCCCAGAGATCTATGATATATGTACTATTTTATTGTGCAATATTGAGACTCAAGTGAAAATGGTATAAGAATCTGTTCAAAGTGGGGTGTGAGATATTGGGGACATTCGGGTAGGCAGAAAAAGCCTCAGACTGGAGGCCTCTGTGTCCTCATCCAGAATGAATCTCAGCTGAACTGATGCTCCAAAGCCTAAAAGCTAAACCAGCCAAATGCTTCTAGTTTCTGGTCTTCATGCCTTATATATCTTTCTCTTTCTGCCATCACTCCTTGGGATTAAAGGATTGTTTTCTGGGGTTAAAGGTGTGTGTCATCATGCCTGGCTGTTTCCAATGTGACCTTGAACTCAGAGAGATCCAGAGGGATTTCTGTCTCTGAAATGCTAGGATTAAAGGCGTGAGTGCCACCATTTTCTAGCCTCTATATCTAGTTGCTGTCTGTTCTCTGACCCCAGATAAATTTATTAGGGTGCACAAATTTTGGGGAACACAATACCAACACAGGGGACAATGATTTGCTCTTGGTTCAGTTCTCTCCTTTCTTATTAATTGGCTTTTAGGAATCATATTTTCATAGAGACGTATTGACAGTCATCGGTGGGATGGGCTTGATATTGTACTCTGTTATTTATCTTGTTCGTAATTGAGGGCAGGAAGAGTATAAGAGCCAGGAGACAGATGAATATAAAGGAGAAGTGCTTTTTGGATACAGCAGGAGAGTTGCACATACAAACTTTTTTAAAAAATATTTTTTTCATATGGATATTTGTGTTTTAATTTTACATATCAGCCATGGGTTCCCCTCTCCTCCCCCCTCCCTCCCCTGTCTTCTCCCCACCCCTTCTCCCGATTCCCATCTCCTCCAGGGCAAAGATTCCCCTGGAGATTCAGTTCAACCTGGTAGATTCAGTCCAGGCAGGTCCAGTCCTCTCCTTCAAGGCTGAGCAAAGTGTCCCTGCATAAGCTCCAGGTTCCAAAAAGCCAGCTCATGCACTAAGGACAGGTCCAGGTCCCACTGCCTGGGTGCATCCCAAACAGTTCAAGCTATTCAATTGTCTCACTTATCTGGAGCGCCTGATCCAGTTGGGGGCTCCATAGCTTTTGGTTCATAATTCATGTGTTTCCATTAGTTTGGTTGTGACAGCATGTACAGTCCCTCTAGAAACCCAACTCAGAATAAATCTTACCACAGAAAGGGGAGTGGCTCAAGAAGTCCCACCCTCAACCAAGAGCTATTGGATATTATAAGCTGCTGGGAGAGAGTCATTCCTCTCTAAGAAGGTAGCCCCTGGTAAGTTAACCATCTTCCAGTGGAAGACCACACTTCCACAAATATATGGGTAGAAGATTTAGCCTGGTAAAGAATAAAATAGGTTACAAATTTGGGCAAGTAGGGTAGGGAGAGGGAGGGGAACATGATTAAAAGAGGTGTAAAATAATTTTGTGTGTTTCAAGAACTTAGATAAGAGAAACATTGCAATTAAAGGAATAAGTTCTGTTGGTGATACTTTATGTAGTGTGAAAAGCTGTTGTGGTCATGGCTGCATTTTCCTCTAACATTTTTCCTCTTGGCTATGCACATAGATTACTTTAAAGAAGAATGGGTCCTGAAATGGTTCTTCAGAGACTGAATTCATCCTGGAAGGATTAACAGAGAAACCTGATCTCCAATGCCCACTTTTCATCCTGTTTCTAGTGATGTATGTGATCACTGTGTTGGGAAATCTGGGTTTGATTATCTTGATTGGACTGAATTCTCACCTTCACACCCCACTGAACTTTTTCCTCTCTAACTTGTCCTTTGTTGACCTCTGTTATTCTTCTGTGTTCTCACCCCAAATGTTGATGGGCTTTATATCAGAGAAGAACATTATTTCCTATAGAGGGCGCATGACTCAGCTTTTCTTTTTCAGCTTTTTCTCCATTTCTGAGTGCTATGTGCTGACCTTAATGGCCTATGATCACTATGTGGCCATCTGCAATCCACTCTTGTATAATACTGTCATGTCTCCTAAATTATGTTTAATCCTTATGTTTGGCTCATACATGATGGCATTTTCTGGTGCTCTGGCTCACACTGCGTGCATGCTGAGACTGACCTTCTCTGAAACAAACAGCGTTAATCACTACTTCTGTGACATTCTCACTTTTAGTTTTCCAGAACCAGCACCTATGGCAATGAACTGGAGGCTTTTGTTGTTATAGGCATCAATATAATTGTGCCCAGCATTACCATCTTTATATCTTATGGCCTCATCCTCTCTAGTATTTTCCATATCAGCTCTACTGAGGGCGGGTCCAAGGCCTTCAGCACCTACAGTTCTCATATAATTGCTCTTTCTCTGTTCTTTGGATTGGGTGCATTTATGTACCTCAGTCCATCCTCTGCCATGTCAATGGATGAAGGTAAAATCTCTTCTGTCTTTTTTACTAATATAGTTCCTCTGCTGAATCCCTTAATATACAGCTTGAGGAACAAAGATTTTAAAAGTGCCTTGATAAAGACACTAAGTAAGAGAAAGTATTCATCTGAAAGAGTATCCTTGCCATGTAGTTACAAGACTTGGAAGTTCAGTTTCATTAGTTCCATTTGTGTGGCCATTATCTTTCCCCTTTTCATTGTTGCTGTTAGTAGGGTGAATAAAATTTGAGTTTCCTTTCAATAATTCATTTCTACTTTTTAAAGATAATGACATCCATTCTTTACCATTGGCATGATTAATTTATCTTTTTCTTTCACATGTATATTAAGAATTTTAGTGGAGAAATGTATGTATTTGAAATGATTTTCACCTTTTCTTCCTAAGTAGGAAGGTTAAGATTTGATAATGACACACTACATAAATGTGTCAAGGAAGTGGGAGAACTCACATGGCCTTCAGAAACATTCGGGTCCGTATGTTTGTACTCAGGCCAGTCCATCCTCCACTGGATACTCTAGAGATCAGAGATGGAAGGCTCCATAGTAGAGTTCAAGTTGCACACTCATATATGAAATCACTAAACATCTTTCACCAAAGAACTCTCGTAGTTAATTTGTTAATTTGAGTCTTTTATTTTTTCTGGAGCAGTAGGCATGCTTTTTTGAGCCTGACTAAAATGGGGAGTTCAAACTTCAAAGTAGTATTTGGGGAATAAGCTAAGTTATGATAATATTTTTATTGAATAATATGCTTAATTCTTATTCTTTTGAGAAAAGGGCAAAAAATTACTAAAATTATTTAAGAAAATAAATCTGATGTTATCAAACTACAATTTGAACATTTTAAAGATGACTTGTAAATATTTTGTTATTTCATTTTTCTAAACTTCATTAAATATCTAACATTTTGAATTTTAGCATAAGTAATCCACTCATCTATTATGTTGGTTTCTTATTATTAAATCCTTGATTTACACTTCAGAAAAACTATCCAATTATCCATCTCAAACCAATATTAACCTGCTTGATTTTTCCTTAACATTTTATTCATGCATATATTTACAAATATTAGATATAAAATGTGTATAAATATAGGAAATTATTGTTTCATGTTTTTTCTTGTTTATCATTTTCATTTTTAAAAATGTTTTCATGAGCATGTATGTGTGCTTGTATAAGATTTGGCACACTGTGGACATGCAGGAGCCCACAGAGACCAGAAGAGGGCACGAGAAGTACGGGACTAGAGTTACTGAATACTGTGCACTTCCATGTGGATTCACTCAACTGAACCCAAGTCTTCTGTAAGAGCAGCAAATGCTTTCAACAACTGAGCCACATCTCTTGTCCTAATAAAATTATTTTTTGTTGAAGGGAAAGTGTAACTAGAAAGTAATATCTTTGTTATTTTGTAACTTATGCATTTTGTAATCATTTGGCTACTTTTCCCTCTTTCTGACTGTATTATACTATCCTTTCTTGTCCAATACTTACCAGTCCTATCTTCCTGGAAATACCATTGTATTGCCTAAGACTTGAAGAGAGTTTTATTTATAGGTTTTCATTGCATTGTTTAGTTTTTCCTGTTTTAACATCTGTTCAACTTATTATTAATTCATATATATATATATATATATATATATATATATATATATATATATGAATAAAGTTCAAATGAAAGCTAATTCTTTTTAAACAAATTGGCCATTATATATTTGTAGTGAGAAACCTTGAGAATGTGTATTAAAGAAAAGAAAATGGATGAAAGGAATATTCCATTGCCACCCACCACATAAAAGAATGTATAAGCAAATATAGTAAAAAAATGCTAATATACATTTTAGCATAATAGACAATGATAATGAAGGGTGGTGTTTACTGAGAATTTTGATGCATCACCGGAATTATCATGTTTTACATGATCTAGATGGAATTCCACAGTTACCAGTTCTACAAAGTGTAGATATTGCTTTATCCTTCCATGAAGGGTTTTATACTTGGATATTTGTGGAAAAAGTAGATATTGACTTTGGATGTATCTTGTTAGAGTTTTCAGGCATTTAGAAACTGATACACTTATTTATCTTATTATTATTTATCTATCATCATCTGATATTATCAATGTCTTTATTTTTCAAAATTAAAAATAATAGCTTTATCACAAAACCTTGAGAATAAAACAAATAACACACTGAAATTAACCGAACCCAAAGTCCATATATCTCAATAAAATTCTAAACAGTTAGAGTAGGCATTTTGAAGCTATGGATCTTCACTTTAGATTTTACCTTTTTACTTTTGAATATAGAATATATTTTGATCTACTAATCCACAACCAAAAATTTTTTAAAAATGTAATAGAATTAGAACTATAAAAACCATTAGCTTTGTGTCTATCATCTTTAAATCTATCTACATTGAATTAAAAGTCTAGGACCACTTTTCATTCAACTGCAGAGGACCTACTCTAGACCCATGGAGGCTCCACAACTATTGGTCCACAGTTCATGAGTTCCCACTAGTTTGGTTTGGTTGTCTCTGTACATTTCCCCATGATGATCTTGATGCCTATTGTTCATACAATCCCTCCTCTCTCTCTTAGACTGGACTCCTGGTGCTGAGCCTGGTGCTTGGCTGTGGATCTCTGCATCTACTTCCATAATTTATTGGATGGAGTCCCTATGATGACACTTAGGATATTCACCAATGTAATTACTGGAGTAGGCCAGTTTGTGCACCTTCTCCACTATTGCTAGTGGTCTAAGATGGGGTCATCCTTGTGGATTCCTGGGAACTTCCCTAGCATTCTTTTTCTCACTGTTCCCTTGATGTCTCCCTCTATCATGGTGTCTCTTTTCTTGCTCTCCCAGTCTGTCCCATAACCCCAGTTTGCTCATGGAGATCTCATCTATTTCCCCTTCTCAGGGCAATCCACGAGTCAGTCCCTCCTAGAGTTCTCCTCTCTATCTAGCTTCTCTGGAGCTATGGGTTGTAGTCTGGCTATCTTTTACTTTACATCTAGTATCCACTTATGAGTGAGTACATGCTATGTTTCTCTTTCTGTAAAACAAAGGATTTAAAAAACTCAATTTCTTTATCGAATAATTCAAGTACATTAAAAATGAACTCAAGAGGATAAGAATAAACACTAGCTCAACCTGATAGATTCAGTCTAGGCAGGTCTAGTCCCCTCCTCCCAGGCTGAGCAAAGTATCCCTGCATAGGCCCTAAGTTCCAAACAGCCAGATCATGAACTAAGGATAGGTCCCTGAGGGGAGTCATTGCCCTGCAGGAGATAGGAATGGGAGGTGGGCTTGGATGAGGGTGGGGTGGGGAGGAGGGAGGACAGGGGAATCCGTGGCTGGTATGTAAAATTAAATTAAATTATAAAATAAAAAAAAGATAACTGTGAGCTTCCATGTGGATGCTAGAAAGCAAACCCAAGTCCCCAATAAAAGTAATCACTGCTGCTACTGGCTAAACACACACACACACACACACACACACACACACACACACACACACACACACGTATTTAAATAAAAAGCAACTTAGTGTGGAAAGGTTTTACTTTATCTTACACTTCCAGATAACAATCTGTTGCTGAGTAATAAGGGAAGGACCTTGGAGGCAGGAGCTGAAGCAGAGGCCAAGGAGGATCACTACTTACTAGCTTGCTCCTCGTGGCTGGCTCAGCTGCTTTCTTATAGAAGAACCCAGGAACACCTGCCAAGAAGTGGCACTGCCCAAGGTGAACAAAGCCTTTCTGCATTAACCATCAGACCAAAAAGAAAAATTCAAACAGGCTTGTCTACAGGGAAGTCTGGTGAAGGCAATTTCTCAGTAGAGATTTCTTCTTTCCAAATGACTCTAGCTTGTATCAAGTTGACATAAAACTAGCCAGCACACCATGTACAGAACAATGACTGACATTTACTCAACAGAACCATATTTAATGTAGAATTTTATATCTGTTAAAATGAATAGTTCATATCTTGGTGGAAATCTAGATTTCTCAGTTTATTTTCTCAGTGGGTCATTACTTAGATGAGACAGTTATCCTTGGACAACAATCCAAAATACTGAAGTGTTATTTTGTGTCTTTGATTAGGGGTCAGAATATTATTTACTTGATAGAGACCCTGACCAAAGTAGGTATCTTATTAGAGTGTTAAAGTCACTGTTAATATAAACATAAATATAAATAATGTACACTTTAATCTTCATAGGGCAATTATCTTAAAGGCACCATGTATTTCTATAAATTGAGTACCGCCAGCACCTCAAAGCCTTCTCTGTTCTCTGTGAATGTGGCTTCACCCACTTCTCCTGGCCCCTCCCTGATTCTGTTGGAAGCAATCTCTACATGTATTTTATAGATTCATGATCTAAATGTGCTGTGGATATTGCTCTGTGTAAATAAAGTTCTGATTGGCCAGTGGCCAGGCAGGAAGTATAGGCGGGACAAGAGAGAAGAGAATTCTGGGAAGTAAAAGGTTGGGGGGAGACACCGCCTACCGCCACCATGAAAAGCAACATGTAAAGACACTGGTAAGCCACAAGCCATGTGGCAAAGTATAGATTAACAGAAATGGGTTAATTTAAGATAGAAAAAGTAGATAACAAGAAGCCTGCCACAGCCATACAGTTTGTAAATCATATAAGTCTCTGTGTGCTTTCTTGGTTGGGTCTGAGCGACTATGGGACTGGCGGGTAAGAGAGATTTGTCCTGACTGGGCCAGGCAGGAAAACTCTAACTACATAAATGGGTCCTTGCCATTTTTCTTTCAAACCACATATATGAAAAGAAAGTAGGAAGAACACAACTGGCCATAGAATGGTGTCTTCTAATGTCTGAAACTATCACAGGCAATGTCTTGAGGACAAATTAGGGAACATGTGTTCCAGAGGAGAGGGGTAGATGTTCCTAAATGGTGTGATCCTATTGCTGCAATAGCAGTGACCTGGGATTAAACCAGATATGGTATGTAAAAATCTACTGTTCAACCGAAGACTACAGTATAGGTATCAAAATCAAGAAGGATGACATAGATCACTCTTTACTGTTTCCATTTATTTAGTAGACCAGCTGAAGTTATTAATGCATTCATTCATTTTCAGTTAATAGTAAATCTAAAAATACAAATATGGAGAAGAGTTACTAGACTGCTTCTTATTTTAGGTTTCTGCTCTTACAGGCTGTTTTCAGTACATTTGTTCTCACAAATTACTTTCTATCTTGTGATAGTTTCTTCATAGTAAGTAAACTTTGTACAATCCATTCTCTACCAACACACTGCTCACTCAGCTAAAAGCTCCCTAAAGCATATTGTACATTTTTGTATGAGAACTCAGATTCTTACTTAATCCAATCATCCACAGACTCAGTGGCCATCTTCCTTTCCCAGAAAAGGAAGCATAAACTTGTGTCATGAGAAAATAATGATGTGACAAAAGCACAGTAGATATAAATATCCTAAAGCAAAACACAACAGACCAACTTCAAGGAAGACATGTTGCCTCATATTTCATTTCGGTGTAATAAAACTAAATATATATTGGGGGGAAAGAGGTAGGCATGAAATCAAGGGTCTGAAGATGCATACCGTGATTAAGGATCCTTGTATGATTTTGTAAATTGTTAACTTACCTGAGCTTCAGTATCCCATTCACATAATGAAAATATTTTTTAAAATGTAAATGTGTGAGTTTATATTTCTAAATTAATGTCACACAGCTGACAGATGAGTGTTTACACATAGTATTTACAAATGAAATGCAAATGTTTTAAAAGTCAGGATGGAAATATATACATGTATTCAACACAGACATCTAAAAGATTTTCTCACCCAGTGGACAAAGACAAGAAAATAGACAAAAAGAGATATCAAGTGACTGTTTCAAGTAGCAAATATGATTGATCTTGCAAGGAAGTATAAATTTCACAAACATATGATGGCAATGAAGTATAAATACCCAAACTTTTTGTTCAATATCATAATTATAATTAACAAAAATATGTTTGATGATGTAATGATGAGTAAAAATTGTACATATTGAAAATATGAATAGTCTACTGTAAAAAAATTACAAACAATTCAATATCCAATTTCCATCTCCATATGAAGAAATCACAATGAAATAAAGCTGCCACCAAAAGTACACATACTGAACCAGTCTGTGTTGTATCTATATGGAGATTGGGTTGTGACTAAACATTCTGTTCAGGGTTTTTTTCAAGGCAAACTTTGACATCTTTGTTTCTTAAGCTGTAGATTAAAGGGTTCATCATGGGAACCACAATGCTGTAAAATATGGAAGAGAACTTTGCCTCATCCATAGATACAGCTGAAGAGGGTTTGAGATACATAAATGCACTTGATCCAAAGAACATAGAAACCGCTATTATGTGGGAACTGCAAGTGCTGAAGGCTTTGGACCTGCCAGCAATGGAACATATTTTGAGGATGTTGGAAAGGATGAAGCCATAAGAGGTAAAGATGATGACTGTGGGCACAATAATGTCTTTTCCTGTTTCAATGAACAGCTCTATCTCATTGATGTAAATGCTGGTGCAGGAGAGCTGCAGCAGAGGGAGGACATCACAGAAATAGTGGTTGATGGTGTTCCCATCACAGAAGGTCAGTCTCAGGACACAACCAGTGTGGATCATGGCACCAGAAAACCCCATGAAGTATGAAGCAAGCATAAGATAGGAACATTTCTTTGGAGACATGACAACACTATACAATAGTGGATTGCAGATGGCCACATAGCGATCATAGGCCATTGCTGTCAACACATAACATTCAGAAATTGCAAAAAAGCCAAAGAAGTAGAACTGAGTCATGCACCCCATGTAAGAGATAATGTTCTTCTCTAGCATGAAGTTCATCAGCATTTTGGGTGTGATCAAAGAAGAATAACAGAGGTCTATGAAGGACAAGTTAAAGAGGAAAAAGTACATGGGTGTGTGAAGATGAGAATTTAACACAATTAAAATGATCAAGGCCAGATTTCCAATTGCAGTTATTAAATATGTTATTAGGAAAATGAAGAAGAGAGGCATTTGGAGGTCAGGTTGGTCTGTTAAGCCCAGGAGAATAAATTCGGTTACTGAAGAGCCATTCGCCAGAGACATTCTTCTCTCAGTAATCTGCAGAGACACAGGAACCTCACAGATCTTTCAATAATATCTACTCTCACCAAGCTGACATACAAGAAGTGTCTGCAAAGAACAAACTGATATTAGTGAAACCATCTCATACCATCATAAAGTGAAATGGAAATCACTTCCCCATGTTAGAATCTCAGTTATATATAGCTGAAAATATCCATAGCTGTGTCCACTGTGTCCATTACTGAGCCTGGGGATCTTTTGTGTTAATATGATTAATTAACCTAGAGAGAAAGGTGAAATGGAATTGTCAAGGACAGAATTCCTTATATTCTCTTCTCTTTATTCCTTTAGGTTGCCCTCAACATTGTTAGAAATTATAAAAACTTGGTGCTGACCACAGTGTGAACTGTGTGAAGTTAATATCAAGAACTCTGTTTCAATAAAAAAAAAAAAATGAAAGAACCAGAGTCTGGGAATGCTTAAGCTACTTCCAGGTCTCAAAAATCCTCATGAATATAAAGCAATATGAGATCTGCCCATGGAGAAGCAGATCACTCGGTAAGATAGCACAAATGGAGCGTCTACTTATTCTCTGGACATATTGATCATCTTTCCAGGAAGTGCATTTGTATCTTAGGATTGAACAAAATGGTGAGAAAAGAGTACATCAAGATACTCAGATTCTTCTCAACCCGAAGTCATATGTGAACCTAAAATTCAGCACACTTGATGAAAAATTCTCCATAAAATTCTGTATATATACAGTCTAGAAGAGTTGTGTAAACTGAAACCAAGGACTATGGCTGTTGGCCCCTGTGTAATGACAGTCTGATACCTGGGCTAAACGGAAAGGAAATTCAATTGTATATTATAAACAGTTTCTAGGGTATCTGAATTCAGCATTATTACAACAGTTGAGGATATTATAGTCTATACCTGTGTTTGCTACAGGATACAACTTAAGTGCAAAATAGAAAATACTTATTTATCATGTTATTTTTACACATTAATGATAATAATCATCTTAAATAAAAAGTAAAACATGATTAGGAATAGATTTTAAAACTTACCCAGTTTAAGACAAAAAACTTGTTGATACCTAATTTTTGTTATTAATCAGTTTTCCGTGGAGGGTAATATTGAGCTCTGAGCCTTTATTTCTTTTGATTTTTAAAAGCTTGATGTTAAAAAAAAAATCTCATTACAGGTTGCCTTCTGGTCTGTTGCTCATAATTCATAAGCTTCTATCTTATCTACAAAAATGTCACTGTTCCTTTTGTCACACACGCCAATTGGTGAGACTCAAGAAAAGTCATACAGGATCATTTCCTTTTCCACTGAAATGACCAAGGTAACAAGCTTCTCAGTCTCTTCAACAAGTACATCACATACATAAAAGCAGGCAATGAGGTGATTACATTTATATGCTAGACCATGATGTACCTTTATTTCCTTAGAGATTGAATATTTAAACCAGACATGAACTTCTCTTTGGGGATTTTACATTCTTCATGTTTGAGCCGATATTAAACTCCCATCTTTCAATACTTTCTTATCATAAAGAAATTTATTTCTTGTTTCTTTATCTCTGTTTATATTTTAATGATAATATTTCAAAAGCCCATTCCCAAGGCTTTATTATTTTATCAAAATATTTGAATGAATGTTGTAACACATTTTATGCATGATCTCCCTTAATCATTTTGCTAGAATATTAATTATCTTTGGTTTGCTAGTCTGTGGATGAACAACAGGACCTTGTACATATTAGACAAATACTTTGCCACTCGGCTGGCTACTCTACAGCCTCCAAAACCACTATTTATATGTTGTACATTTCCACATGTTTTACATGAGCATTAATTACTGCTTGGTAACCCCTTCAGATGTAAAGAACAATAGTTCACCCATAGTAGCATTTTCTGTGTTTGAATCCTCAGTATATACCTTCTCACTAATATAATAAGTTGGAAAAGGTACTTTATATTTCTTTGCCTATGGTTCTTCTTGTTAACTTATGGAGGATAAACAAACTATGACATTTCCTGGATTATTATGTCAAACTAATATTACCATGCATAAGAGAAATAATGAAATTTCATACATAAATGAGCTCTTGGACTGATGAAAGGCTATAGCCAAATTATTTCATCATGAGTTTAAAATGCTCTAAATTCAAAGTGTATTTAAATCCTGTGCTTAAATTATAGTGTTGGTGCTACTAAGAATACTCGACACAGAAATTCTGGAAATTTGCAAACTATAACTTCTCCTATCTGTCAGGTACCAGCCATGATGTTGTACTGGTAATAAATTAAAGATGAGATTACAGTGGGTATATGCTTGTCACATCTTTTCAGTTGCAGAAGACACAATAACTAGTACAATATCATTCTACCTTGCTACCTTGATTTATATTTGTTCATACTATAAGAGTCAGCACATATTTTGTGGTCTTTGGGACTCTACTTTATGGCCCAGAAAATGACTCTCACATTATCTAAATATTGTCCATTGGTTTCATATAGCCATCCATATTGTGTCTATATGTCAGTATATTTGGTAAAATACATTATGAATCATTTAAATCTTGGTGAAGAGGCATGTTCTTATAGGCTGAATCTTTTGAGATCACCTCCAAATGATTATAAATTCCATGCCAGGTGTCATGTCCAAAAACTTTCAGGGTAAACTGAGCTACATAATGAGACAATATCAAAAATGCAATACTCCCTAAAAACTGGAGAAACAAAATAAATTAAATACTGAATCAAAGTATAGTTCACACACTATAGTAAGAATTGTCAAACTTTTTCTGCAAAGTAGGATAGTACATAATTTATGGTCTGTAGAACATTACTGTATACAAAGTCTGTTTTTGTCAAACAGAAAATGAGTGTGGGCAAATTTCTACCAAATTTTACTTTTAGATACTGAGTTTATACCACAGTTGTGTAGATATTTTGTATCACAAATGGAGCCTGGGAGTCAATGAGCAACACAAAGTGGCAGGGGGATAAGGAAAGAAAGAATGAATCAGCCAATGATATAATTACATGGATCTCAACCATTTGACTACTTTTTAAAGTTTTGTATGTATGGGTACAAGTGGGTATGTCGTGTTATACACATATTTGTGGTGTGGGGCTGTATATATGCATGAAGGGCACAGAAAGACCTTTCATGTCCTGCTCTATCATCCTTCATCTTGTCTTTTAAGACAGTGTCACTAATTAATCACAGAGGTAGGCTGGTGGCCAGGCCCAAAATCTTTGAGATATAATATGTGCATGGCCACACCTGGTTTTTCATATGAGTTCTAGAAACTTGAATTCATTCATTTCTCATGGGTCCTTAGCAAGTACATTTACTTGACTAGTGATGGAAATCATCAACTCTTCTAATAATAAGAGTGGATCAATGTATTCAAAACAAGATGTGAATATCAGGAAATATATCAAGAACTCTGCCCACACTGCCACTCACCTTCTGAAGAGTCCACTGACACTTCAGATCCTACCCTGGGTACATTCTTAGGTCAAGGTGAAGGCTGAGTCTTTTGCACTCACTGCTAGTGAGTCTCTGAGGTCAGGGAGCTTGAAAAGATTCCATCCCCTATCCCAAGTCATCCTTTGAGTCCTTGAACACTCTGAGATTTTAGAAGCCACCTCAGGTTTCACTCTGAGGTTATGAGGTATGCCAAAACTTTGGAAACCATCACAAATTTTCTTGTTTGGTTAAAATGCTTGGGATGTCTTCATTCCTTGATTATGGTGGCTCTCTGAAGTCAAGGAACACACTGAGACCCTGGACACAATGGCAGTCTCTATGCCCTTTAGATTTTGCACTCTATCTGTACCTTAAGCACTACACCATTTTGTCTTTGTGTCCTTTCAGTTGCTTTTATAAAACATACTAACAAAAGGAAACTTTAAGGTACAAAGGCTTATCATTGTGGGTGAGTATAATAGGAATTAGAGGCAGCTAGTTATCATATTCAAGAGCAAAGAAATAACAAATGCATGTATCTCTATATTCATCTTGTTTTGTCCATTCTTCCACAGTCCTGGACCCAAATCAATGGAATTGTGCTACCCACAGTGGCATATGCATCAATTAGCATAATCAAGCTGATTCCTACAGGTATGCCCACAGGCCAACTTGATCTGGACTATCTTTTATTGGAACTCTCCTCTTTTTTACAACTTTTAAAATTTGACTTCAAACTATGTGTAAACATAGTCTCTAAGCATTGGGGCCAGTGTATTACCAAGGAGGAAATAATTTTCTCTTTGAGTTTCCAATTGTTTCTTGAGGAGCAAAGAGACCAATACATAAAAAAAACTGTTAAGAAATATTACATACCAACTTCCTTGTCATCAATTGTACCATTAGCATGTATCTCCACATAGATCTTTGACAGTAGTGACTCCAATTGAGAAAGATGTTTGTCACCACTCTGCAACACACTTGGAGAACTATAGGCTGAGTTCTCTATGTTTACTGTGATTTCAGTGTTCACACATGCATATTTTCTACAAAAGGCATAATAAATTAGTCTCTTCCCTTATCAAGGACCCATATAAATTAATGGTGAAACGTCCCACTGACATCACAGAAAAAGCAAATCTGTCAACTGATGGAAAATTTCCATGTTGATCTCAATAATAGACATTTCTACAAATTCAATTTGGGGATGATTTTTAACTATATATCTTTGAAAGTTATATTATATAGAATGTAAATATTCTATATGCCAAGCTCAAACTTTCACATTGTTACACATTTTGCATATATTTTGTTGTGTACACATAGCATATTGGTAGAATCTCATAGTCATTTATGTCCTACAAATGCTTAAATGGTGTACAATTGGTTCTTTCTCTGATGTAAATGTCTGATCCAATGTTTATTCAGAGACAGTGAGTAATTGAGTCAATATGTATTTATTCTTGCAATGAGCATGTAGTTTCTATGGAATCCAAGGCTAAAACTGACAATTATCTTCAACTTAATGTGCTGAGACAGAGGTGAAATGGGTCCCTATGACATATAGTTAAAGTTACACATCCATTTCATAAAATATAAGGTTTTAAATGTGTCTCTCCATGCCTATGTGTTTATATGTCTATATATGTGTACAGATATGAAAATATATGCACATGTATATGTGTTTATATATATGTATATATATATATGTATATATATATATATATATATATATATATATATATATATATGATTGTAAAGTTCAAAATAAGTAGGAGTAGAATGTTCTTAACAAATACTAGAGGAAGGAGAAATAAAAAAAGCATATATAAATTATTTCATGTTCTATTTTAATAATATTTTTGAGATTATAATATAGTTATATTATTTCTATGTAACGCAAATTCCTAAAAGGTCTTATTCATAAAAATCCCAGAGGCAAATGTTGTGGTGAAAACTGAGAGATCAGAGGAAAAGAACGTCACATCCAACCTCTCCTCACCAACTCCTCAGCTGATCCAGTTTCCACGAATCCTCAGACTGAAAGCCTTTGAGTCCTCACCCCTGAGGGTCTCAGTTGTACTACTTAAAAGCCACTAGTTCTTGGCCCTCATGCCTTATATTCTTTTCTGCTTCCTGCCATCAGTTCCTGGGATTAAAGGTGTGTGTGCTTCCCAAGCAAAGGCATGAGTTCTCAAGTGCTTGGATTAAAGGCATGTGCTACCTTACCTGGCTCTGTTCCCAGTGTGGCCTTGAAATAACAGAGGTCCAGATGGATCTCTGCTTCCCAAGTGCTAGGATTAAATGTGTGTGCCACCACAGCCTTGCCTCTATGTTTAATCTAGTGGCTGGTCTGTTCTCTGATCCCCAGATAAGTTTTATTGAGGTGCACAAATTTAATATCACCACATTTCTACCTTTTCTTTCCTCTCTCTAAATCCTCCCATGTACCCCCACATTTACTCTCTTTAAAATTCAAGTATTCTTTTTCTTTAACTGTTGTTTCTTTGTCAGGAGTATCCTTAATATACAAATGTGAAATGAGATTTTTATTAAGGCTGTCATACACACACACACACACACACACACACACACACACACATTATATATATACACATGTATGAAGTAGTTCTCTTTTGCTGTTTGTTATTATAGACATTATCACTGGAGATAATGGAAAACTGAATAGTTTTCCTATATTAATTAAAGTAATATTAAGTTGTCTGCATGCTTATGTGGAAAACTGGCCATATTTGCTATTTGAAATCAAATATGAAATCCTCTTTGTGTCTCAGGTATATATAATGTGTGTATTTATGCAGACATAAATTAAGTGACAAATATATATGCCTGTCAAATAATTATTTCCTTTTCATGATGGAGACTACAGGAGATACAATGACAACAAACAGAATCATTCAAAATCCAGATAAGCTTACCAAGTATGTATACAAGGATGATATTTAAGTCTAAGACTCCTAGCACCAGTGGACAAGGTGCCTGAACTGGACTTCTCATGTAATTAATTAGTCACTACCCTAATTGTCATCATAGAACCTACATGCAGTAATTGATGGAAGCAGATGCAGTGATCCACAGCCAAGCACTGGGCTGAGCTCCTGGAAATCAGTTGAAGAGAGAGAAAGAGGGGAAGGGCCATATGAGCAAGGAAGGGTCAAAATCATGATGGAGAAAACCACAGAGACAGCTGACCTGAGTTAGTGGGAACTCAAGGTCTCAGAAATGACAGCTGGGGAAATTGCATGGGACTGAACTAGGCTCTCTGAATGTAGATGATAGATGTGTGGCTTGATCTGTTTGTGGGGCCCCTGGCAGTGAGACTAGGACATATCCTGGGTACAGGAACTGGCTTTTAGAGCTCATTCCCTATGCTCAGCCTTGATGCAGGCAGGAGGGGCTTGGTCCTGCCCAGCTTGGTATGCTAGCCTGTGTTGACTCCTCAAGGGAGGTCTTACCCCCTATGAGAAGTGGATGGGAGTGGGGTAGAGATTTGGAAAGGGATGGAAGAATGGGAGGGGTAGGGAACTGTGGTTGGCATATAAAATGAAAATAATATTTAAATAAAAATTACCATAAAAGGTCATAAAATTTTAAAATAATCAGATATAAAATTCAATCTAAAAATCCACACAAAATCTGATCAACTTGAGAGTTAAACAAGACCAGCGGAGGAACTAGCAAGGTGAGATAGCCGTGGCTTGTTCTGTGTCTCTGATCTTCCAGAGTTCACCCCAATAACTGATCTCAGGTTTGATTTTATTAATAAGACCTTTAAGATTCCTATTACAAACATTTTACACACAGAGATTTCATATTTCTTGAATCTTTGACCTGTACCTTTAACTTCTATTCCTTCCCAGGACCTTATCTTAATGCTTCTTAAAATATTTTGAGCCATTTCCCCCAAAGAAGTCAGATACCAGCTTGAATCAAAAATCTTCAACTTTACCAGAAAAATATGTATCATATGTTTTTTAAAAAAGAAAGAGCTAGCAAACAGTTTTACTGAATAAATATGGCTGCTGCCAAAAAAAAAATTCCTAAGGTGAATTTATAGATCACCATCAAAGAAAATAAGAATACATAAGAAATAAGTCATCATATTTCATTTTAGATGGAGGGTATACTAAACAGGGTGGTAGGTTTGAAATCAAGAGTCCAAATGTTCATGAACTTTAAGAATCTTGTGTCATTATGTAAACTAATAATCTCATGAGCTTCAATATTATATGTTTGTAATAATGTATTTTAACAACAAAATATGCTTGATAATATTTAAAAGGCAAACATCAAACATGTATTAAAACAATGTTCTATGCACCATCAATACACCTGCAATGTACCCACATTAGACAATGGTCAATAAAGAAATATCTACACCTATTAAATACTGGCATTAGAGGTTAATACATTCTTGTCCAGTGGAAGATCGAAATACACAAACACAGAAACACAAAGAGGATCTTATATTTCCTTTCACACTGAAAATATGGCCAGTTCTCTACATATTCATGCAGACAAAACTTAATATTTTAATCAATTTGGGAAAACTGTCCAATAACAGTCTATAATAACAAAAACAGAAGAGAAGAACTACTTAACGAATGTTGTTCTAAAAGAGGTACAAAAGCATCAATTCTACACACAGTGAAAAAACAAAACATATATAAAAGAAAATGATGAAGATAACTTCCAATTTAATGAATATAAAAGGAAGCAAAACTGATGTTAAAATATTTTAAACAAAACATACTAAATATAATATGATAAACCACATTAAATACAAAAATATCATATCAAAAATAGCAAACAGACAGGCTCAGAGAGATTTGGTGTCTGATCAATACATTCTCCTTCTCAAGGTTTTTCTCAGAGCCACTTTAACATCTTTGTTCCTCAAGCTGTAGATTAAAGGGTTCATCATGGGGACCACAATGGTATAAAAAATGGAAGAGAATTTTCCCTCATCCATAGATACAGCTGAGGTAGGTTTGAGATACATGAATGCACCTGATCCAAAGAATAGACAAACAGCAAGTATATGGGAACTGCAGGTGCTGAAGGCCTTAGACCTGCTTTCAGTGGATCTTATTTTGAGGATGCTGGAAAGGATGAAACTGTAAGAGGTAAAGATAATGACTGTGGGCACAATGATGTCTTTTCCTGTTACAATGAACAGCTCTATCTCATTGGCATAGGTGCTGGTGCAGGAGAGCTGCATCAAAGGGAGGACATCACAGAAATAGTGGTTGATGGTGTTTCCATCACAGAAGGTCAGTCTCAGGATGCATCCAGTGTGGATCATGGCACCAGAAAACCCCATCAAATATGAACCAAGCATTAGATAGGAACACACCTTGGGGGACATTGCAATATTATACAAGAGTGGATTGCAGATGGCCACATAGCAATCATAGTCCATTGAAGTCAGCACATAGCACTCAGAAATGACAAAAAAACAAAAGAAGTAGAGCTGGGTCATACATGCCATGTAAGAGATCACATTCTTTTTTTGTATAAAGTTCATCAGCATTTTGGGTGTAATCACAGAAGAATAACAGAGATCAATGCAAGATAAGTTAAACAGGCAAAAGTACATGGGTGTATGGAGGTGAGAATTCAACACAATTAGAATTATCAAGGTCAAATTCCCTAATGCAGTGATCATGTATATTACCAGAAAAAGGAGGAACAATGGTATTTTGAGGACAGGTTGGTCTGTTATCCCCAAGAGAATGAATTCAGTAACCAAAGAATCATTTTCAAAAGCCATTCTTCTCTCAGAGAATCTGTGGAAACAGAAAAATAAGTGAAATTTCAAGGGGAAAAAAGGAATTTAAAAACACATCTGCCCCTTCAAATGTCAGTTTCTTGTTTGAATGTCAAAAAAAAAAAAAAAAAAAAAAAAAAACAAATAGCTTCAAAGTATTTAGCCCACCTTTCAAGCTACCAGAATAAGTAACAGCATTGTCTTCCTCAATTAGCATCTCATGGATACAGTACAGAGTTTCACTAGTACACCTCAGAGTTTAGCCCAGTGACCTAATATGCTAATTTGACAACTTGAAAATTCAAGGGCAAAAGATAAACTCGGTGTACAAGGACATAATTATCCTTCTTTCTTCTAACCCTTTATTTCTTCTGTCTGTTCTTGATACAGGGAAATGTTTCAGCAATCTTGTGGTAATCTATATCCAGATTGGACTTTAGTATACTTAGAATCTTAAGTGATAGTTCCAATATCAAGCAGAAGAAAGTGAGTCTGTGACTGGTTATGATACAGCCAGTGAACACCAAAATTCTTAAGTCTAGAGAAATTGCCATGTGTAATGGAAATGCAGCATATTGAATAAGACACTGCAACTTGTATATCTACAGATTCTGACCATTCTTTGTATAACTAGGACATTTTTCTCCAAATTTCTCTTGAAACTTAAAATTGCTTTTCATAGATAGGAAAGTACATATTATTAATTGGTGGACTCATTTTGATACAATGTTACTATAAAAACATAAAAACAAAAATAATAACAATAGGAAAACCTCACTTTAGAAGAAATACTGCATCATCTCCTCTATTAACATTTATATTCACATAACTGACAGAAAAAAATGTTGATTTCTGGAGCTAGTGGGAAAGAAAAAGACCCCAGTTAAGAAAGTTCAATTTTGCAAAATAAAAAGTGTTTAGGAACCTAATGTTCAACATATTAACATCAATTAATGGTGATTTGGTAAGAAAATTTACCATATCTTCTTATTGTAGGTATAATTACACAAACACACAAATGTGTATCAACATATAGGAGAGGCATATGTGAATCAGCCTCAATAATGCTTGTTTTCATCCAGGATATATGGTCAAAATGAGTATCATAAACCTTTTTACATAATATTTACTTCTCAGTAAATATGTTCAATAAAATTTGTGATTTTAGTATGAATAGATTTTAAAACTTACCCTATTTTAGAGAGAAATCTTATGGACCCCTTTCGTTGGTAAATGTACCTATTATTCAAGAAAGACTGTATCAGGCTCCAAAGTACTCAGTTTTTTTATTCAAAAACAATGCTTCATAAAATTAATTTCTGATGTGCTCTGAACACTTTTTGAATCGCTGTTTATATTTAATAAGTATAGCCATGATCCACTAGAGGCAAATAAGAAAAACTAAACCTCGTTCATTTTTATCATCCTCAACTCTTAAGGAAACACCACACATTTCATATAAGATTGATTCCATAAAGAAATTAGTTATAAGCAAGATAGGGTCTTTCTTAGTGTCTTCCTAAGAAACATATTGCAGATATGAGAAGGAGATGAGGTGATGGCATTTAGATGCTTACCCATGATGGGCCTTTACTTCCCTGGGGACTCAATATATCATTCAGGTGTGCCCTTCTCTTTGGGGATTAGGCATCCTCCATACTTGAGCCAATACTGAACTCCCATCTTCCAGCTACCTTCTCTTCGGGGAAAAGAGTTGTTTTGGTTATTTTCCATTTTTTCACCATGTCTTTAATGTTAATATTTCATAGAGTCTATTCCTGGAGTTTCTTAAACCTTGATGTAATTATTTACATAGTATGTCATTACATGCTTCAGATATTCTTTTTTTTACATTGTAATGCATTCCAATTATTCTTTTTTATATATATTTTTATTATTATATTTGTGTTTTAATTTTACACATCAGCCATGGGTTCCCCTGTCCTCCCCCCTCCTGCCCCTACCCTCACCTTCCCCCCATCCACTCCCCTCCATTCACAAAAGAATGGAAGCACATAAATTATGAACCAAAGTCTGTAGAGCCCCCAGCTGGATCAGGCCCTCTGGATAAGTGAGACAATTGAACAGCTTGAACTGTTTGGGAGGCATTCAGGCTGTGGGACCCAGACCTGTCCTTAGTGCATGAGCTGGCTGTTTGGAACCTTGGGCTTACACAGGGACACTTTGCTCAGCCTGTAAAGAGGGGACTGGACCTGTCTGTACTGCTTCAGATATTCTTACAAGAATTTCTTGCAAATATATTTTTAAACATCTTTCTGCTTGTTTTATTTTTGTTTTTGTTGGTTGGTTGGTTGGTTATAGCACTGTGGATGTATATGCATGTACCTTAGACTAGTTCTGAACCACAGAGCTGCTTTCTTTAGACCTTTAATACTATCAGCTTTCAGGTGGGATAGATTAAGACAAATGCTTAAAACATCTGGGGTGCATAGGAAACACACCTAGGACGCTGTCACTGAAGGGTTAATGACTAAAAGCCTCAGGTAGCCAGGGAATTTCTGGACAGGAAAGTTGACTTCATTAATGACACCTGCGGACTAGTAGGATCCAGGGAGCTTCTCTCCATGGGTATCTATAACTTTGACACTGATGGGAACTGGCCTACAGACAGAGTCTCCCATCACAACCTTTTTCCACTGCATAAAACCCTCAATGTCCTTGTGCCGTGTGCCAGCAGTCACTGCACCTACAGAAAGACTATGGCCCCTAGGTTGTTCTGATTTAAGGAAAATTTCTTTTTCTGTATATGTTTGTCTGTTCTTTTATTTCCAAAATGCTTCCAGGGATGCTGATCTAACAGTCACTGGAGATTTTCATTTTGCTACTTGTGTTCTTAGTGCCTGTGTGCTTGGATACTTGACTTTCACAACATTTGAATGTTTTTTAGGGATTGTATATGATCACCCAGGTCCTCTTAACATTTCAGTGTGTTGTATAAAACATATTAAAATTCCATCAAATTACACAACGTTGTAATGATAATCTTCAAGAGGTTAGGGCCAGAAGATTGTAAGTTTCAGGTCAGCATGGCCAGTCCCGCCACTCCCAGGATAGCCTGAACTATACAATGATACCATAATTATAGAAACATCAAAACATTATTTAAAAAGTAAAATAAATTACAAATTGTGTCAAATGATATTCAACATACCAAATTAAAATTTGTCAAAGTTCTTTTTTCTTTTTTTTTTTTGGCAAAGTATCCAGTTTGTAAATATTTCATACTTTGTGGACCATAGGATGCTGTTGCTATCTTGTGAAGTGTGTGTGTGTGTGTGTGTGTGTGTGTGTGTGTGTGTGTGTGTAAGTGTTTGTGTTTGTGTGTTTAGTAAATAAGAGATAATTCATTCTGGAGCCATGTGTGCTGTGGATCGGTGCCTGGAATCAAAGATTTAGGTCTCAGCAGATACAATTTTATAATGTGGAAGCAGATTCATAGAGTATTTATGGTAACAGAACAAGTTATCATTCAAGGCATTTAAAATATATATTGATAGAAACATTAAATAGATTATAAAAGCAGGCAGAAGAATCTACACTATAAGTCTCATGCGCTAACTGCTGTCATTTTTGGCCCTTGCATCGGTGGAGAGTAGAGTTTTGTTAAGTTAATACATTCCAGGGGTTTTTAAGTTCATCAAGGATGTGTCTAGTGATGGCTCTTTGGGGATCTGAAGATAACCTCAAAGATATTGTAATTAGGCTGTCAGATCAGCAACATTCCAAACTTTCCATAGTCATAGAAGCTTTTATTAGTTTATCAGCTGAGCAGGCAGCTTCTTTGTGGGAGTTCTCCTTTAAGGAGCAGTCAATCACTGGATGGCCTTGAAGCTGCTCATCCCTGTCTAGCTACCTTAAAATCTCAAAAACTAGCTTACATTCTCAAAATCAGCTCTGTTGTGGAATATTTAACTATGTAAATGTGTGTTACAATTGTTTGTGCCTGAAAATATTACTTTTAACTGTGTAAAGGTGTGTTAGCATTTTTTTCTGCTGCCTTTAAGGATATAAAGATGCATTACTTTTGTTGTTGCTGCATTTGTTTAATTATGTAATGTAATGATGTGTTGCATTTGTTTCACCTTGTCTGTGTAAGGCACCTGATTGTTCTGATAAAAAGGTGCATGGCCAATAGCTACAAAGGAGAGGGATAGGTGGGACTAGAAGGCAGAGAGAATTAACAGAAGAAGAAAGGAGGAGATAATGAGGAGAAAGAGAGGGAGATGTTCCAAGACTAGCCAGCCAGCAGACACAGTATGACATATAGAAAGAAAAGGAAAATCCCCAAGGCAAAACATAAAGAGAAACAGATTACAATAAGAGCTAAGAAAAGGCCAAGTATTCATAATTAATAAGTCTCTATGTCTTGATTTGGGAACTGGCTAGTAGTCCAAAAGAAAAAGCCTGGTATGCAGGTCTGTAGCTAGCTCATGAGTCCATAGCTTAACTAACTAGAAAAATCAAGTATTTGTGTATTCTGTACAATTCCTAACATGAGGGAGAGAGAGAGAGAGATTACCATACAGAATATGAATGAAAAATCAGGAATGCAGAAGAGACTGAAGTATGTTTTTTATCAATAAGTGATATAGATAAATTCTCATTAAAATTAGTAGAGGGATGAGGGTATATATTAGTGATATCATGTGTTGATAGACAAGAGGTCCTGAGAAGGAGATCCAGAAGAAAATGAGAGGGCAGAGAGAGAAGGAGAAAAAGAGGAAGAAAAGAGAGAGAGACAGAGAGAAGTGACTTAGACCCAGACACTGTGGCTGCCAGGTATTCATGTAATAATCCTTGTACAAACACCAAGGATTGATGACCGCAATATTCTTTTTATACATATGTCATTGTGAAACGTATTTTCCTGGAAGAAAACTATGTTTTCAAAGGTTCACTGATTGAAACTGCAGTGACTGGTCAGGTTGAAATTAGTAAGCCCAGATGTTAACTACCTTATCTTGGGCTAGCGTTTGTCTCACTCTCCAAAAGACATTCCTTGCCCAGCTCTGTGTAAAAATAACATCATGTGCTTAATAAATAAAAACTGTGGAACTGACTAACTTAGGCAGACCACAAATTTCCACCACCCTAAAAGCTAAGACTGTCATCAGAAACATCTTACGCCTATAGTCCCCCCCCCCCATCTTCTGTAACTGCCTTTCTGATGTACCGACTAACCTTTTCTAAACTCACCTTGATATATGACTTCCTTGGTTCTGTAAACTATAAAACTTCATGAAACTACTCCCACACTGAAAATGGGATTTGATATAACTTCAATCTGTTTTCCCGGAGCATGGTCATTCAAAATGGTTCAAGAATGAAGTCTTTTTTTTCCCTTTAAGGTAAGATAAAGGGAAAAAATGATTTCATTTTATAAGTTGAACTTTTCCAAATTGCATGTGAGATCACTATGGATGTGATTGATGTGGTCTGTCTAAGCACCTTTATCTCTTACTAACAGTTGGATATCACAAGGATAAGACAGCTGTAAAAAATTAAACACTCGAGAGGCAGAGCCAGGTGGATCTCTGTTAGCTTGAGGCCAGCCTGTTCTACAGAGGAAGATGCAGGATAGGCACTAAAACTACACCGAGAAACCCTGTCTCAAAAACAAAAACAAAAACAAAAGGAAAAGAAAAAGAAAGTGTGGTCTTTTTAAGATATACTTGGAAAGATATTTTATTTAAGTTTTATAGTAATCATAAAATGGAAATCTATAGCAAATGTCAAAATGGAAATGGAAAAGATTCAAATGGAATCATCCCTGAGAACTAAAACATTGCCAGAACATAACAATCCTCAAAAGAATATACCAAGTTGAGAAAAAAACTGTCACAAAGCTACAAAATAGAGAAGTGAAACAGCATCAATAGATCCTCAACTATCAATGATCACATAGGAGAAAAATGAACTAATCCTTTTATAAAAGACTTAGGGTGACTCACTGAAGCAAAATAAGAAGCAAACATATTCTATCTACATGAGACTCACTTTAATTTTAAGGAAACACATAATGAAAGTGAGGAGATGGAAAAAGAAATCCTGTGTAAACTTAATATGATGAGAGTATGAATAAGAAAAGTGATATCTGTCAAAATGGATGTTAGGTCAGAAGATGTGAGCTGAAACAAAGAAGACATTATATAGTGAAAAATCTGGCAATTCATTAGGTTTTTACATTTAAAAAAAGACACTATTTTGAAAGGAAGGTGGTGGTACTGGGGGCATTTGTCCAAAGGCAGCTGTGGCAAAGAATGGGAATGTATATTACCAAGATACATTCTATACATTTATACATACTTCAAAACATTTTATTTTAATGTTTTGAATTTCATACAAGAATATTTTATTTAAATTATTTCCACCTGTCCCTTTCCTTTTTTTCTATCTCTCAAGTTCATGACCTTTTACTATTCATTGTTACATACATACATAGGCATATACATACACATACACCTCAATGAATTCATTTATGGTACTCTTATGTTAATGTATTTGTGGAAGAACAATTAGGACAGACTATCAATTGCATTCTCTTTATGTCTGTCCTTCTCTCATCTCTTTCTCTGTCTCTGTCTCTCTCTCTCTCTCTCTGTTTCCCTCATGAACACTGATGCAAAAATACTCAATAAAGTACTGGCAAACAGACTCCAAGAACACATCAAAACAATTATCGATCATGATCAAGTAGGCTTCATGCCACAGATGCAAGGGTGGTCCAACATACAAAAGTCCATCAATGTAATACACCATAAAAAAAAAAACTCAAAGAAAAAAACCACATGATCATCTCACTAGATGCAGAAAAGGCTTTTGACAAAATCCAACACCCCTTCATGAAAAAGGTCTTGGAGCGATCAGGAATACAGAGAACCTACCTAACAATAATAAAGGCAATTTACAGCAAGCCAACAGCCAACATCAAATTAAATGGAGAGAAACTCAAAGTGATTCCACTAAATCAGGAACAAGGCAAGGCTGTTCCCTCTCCCATAATTATTCAATATAGTATTTGAAGTTCTAGCCAGAGCAATTAGACAACATAAGGAGATTAAGGGGATACAAATTGAAAGGAAGAAGTCAAGCTTTCCCTATTTGCAGCTGACATGATAGTATACATGAGTGACCACAAACATTCAACCAAGGAACTGGTACAGCTTATAAACACCTTCAGCAACATAGCAGGATGCAAGATCAACTCAAAAAATCAGTAGCCCTCCTATATACAATAGAAAAAGAGGCTGAGAAGGAAATCAGAGATACATCACCATTTATAATAGCCACAAATGATATAAAATAGCTTGGGGTTACTCTAACTAAGCAAATGAAAGACCTATATGACAAGGACTTTAAGTCCCTGAATAAAGAAATTGAGGAAGATGTCAGAACATGGAAAGATCTCCCATGCTCATGGATAGGCAGGATTAACATAGTAAAAATGGCGGTCTTACCAAAAGCAATCTAAAGATGCAATGCAATCCCCATTAAATTACCAACACAATTCTTCACAGACCTGGAAAGAATAATATTCAACTTCATATGGAAAATCAAAAAACCCAGGATAGCCAAAAGAATCCTGTAAGATAAAACAACCTCTGGAGGCATCACAATCCCCAACTTCAAGCTCTACTATAGAGCTACTGTAATAACTACAACTTCGTACTGGCATAAAAACCAACATGTAGACCAATGGAATCGAATTGAAGACTCTGACATTAACCTGCACACCTATGAACATATAATTTTTGACAAAGAAACCAAAAAAGTACAATGGAAAAAAGAAAGCATCCTCAACAAATGGTGCTGGCATAACAGGATGTCAATGTGTAGAAGGCTGCAAATAGATCCATATATGTCACTGTAAACAAAACTTAAGTCCAAGTGGATCAAAGACCTCAACATAAATCCAGCTACTCTGAACCTGATAGAAGAGTAAGTAGGAAGTAGTCTTGAACACATTGGCACAGGAGATCACTTCCTAAATATAACACCAGTAGCACAGACACTGAGAGAAACAATCAATCAATGGAACCTGTAGAAACTGAGAAGCTTTTGTAGAGCAAAGGACACAGTCAACAAGACAAAGTAACAACCTACAGAATGGGAAAAGGTCTTCACCAACTCCACATCTGACAGAGGGCTGATATCCAGAATATATAAAGAACTCAAGAAATTAAACATCAAAATGCCCAACAGTCCAATTCAGAAATGGGCTATAGTACTAAACAGAGAATTCTTAACAGAGGAAGTTCAAATGGCTGAAAGACATTTAAGGAATTGTTCAACATCACTAGTTATCTGGGAAATGCAAATCAAAACGACTCTGAGATACCACCTTACACCTGTCAGAATGGCTAAGATCAAAAACACAGAAGACAGCTTATGCTGGACAGGATGTGGATCAAGGGGAACACTCCTCCACTGCTGGTGGGAATGCAAGCTTGTACAGCTACTTTGGAAATCAATATGGTGCTTCCTTAGAAAATTGGGAATCCATCTCCCCCAAGACCCAGCTATAGCACTCCTGGGCATATACCCAAGGAATGCTCAATCATACCACAAGGGCTTTGTCTCAGCTCTGTTCGTATCAGCATTGTTTGTAATAGCCAGAACCTAGATGCCCTTCAACTAAAGAATGGATAAAGAAAATATGGTACATATACACAATGGAGTACTACTCAACAGAGAAAAACAATGGCATCATGAGGTTTGCAGGCAAATGGATGGATCTAGGAAAAATCATCCTGAGTGAGGTAACCCAGACTCAGAAAGACAAACATGGTATGTACTCACTCATAGTAGGATACTAGGTGTAAAACAAAGATGACTAGACTGCTACAGAACTCCAGCGAGGCTACCTAGAAAACAGGACACTAGGAAAGACACAGGGATTGCCCAATGACAGAGAAATTGTTGAGATCTACCTGAACAACCTGGACAACAGTGGAAGTAATGAAGGGCAAGGTTTGAGGGATAGAGAGCTTAGGGCAGCAGGAGATCTCAAATGGATCAAGAACAGAAAGAGAGAACAAGGAATAACAGATCATGATAAATGATGACCACATGAGAACATGAAGAGGCAGAGTGCTGGAGAGGTCCCCAGAAATCCACAATGATACATACTATGTAGACTGCTGGCAATGGTCATCAGAAAGCCTGATATGACCTAGTCTGGTGATCAGATGGCCAAACACACTCATCCAATAACTGATGGAAATGGATGCAGAGATCCTGGGTCAGGCCCCAGGTGGAGCTCCAGGAGTCCAATCGGTGAGAAAAAGGAGGGATTGTATGAGCAAGAATTGTTGAGACCAATATTGGAAAAGCACAGAGACAAATAGCCAAACTAATGGAAACACATGAATTATGAACCAAAAGCTGTGCAGCCCCTAGCTAGATCAGGCCCTCTGGAGAAGTGAGACAATTGAATAGCTTGATCTGTTTGGGAGGCACACAGGCAGTGGGACCTGGACCTGTCCTTAGTGCATGAGCTGGCTGTTTGGAACCTTGGGCTTACTTTGCTCAGCCTGGAAGGAGGGGACTGGAGATGCCTGTACTGAATCCACCAGGTTGAATTGAATTTCGAGGGGAGTCTTGGCCCTGGAGAACATGGGAATGGAGGGGAGGTGGAGCTTGGGGAGGGAGGGGGTAGGATGGGGTAACCCATGGCTGATATGTAAAATTAAAACACAAATGTAATAAATAAAAAAAAAATATTTTGGTTATTTTTACTCTCATCACCCACTCTTATTTTACTTCCAACTGTTCTGAAACATTCTTGTTCTCAACAGGTCCCTGTTCTGTTTTCATGTTACTTCCCCCCTAGACTTGAATTTTGTTTGTGACTCACTAAGTTTATGTATAGTTGTTTTATGAACATGGGAAGGGGTTGTTTACTAGAACATGGAAAACTTACCAGTTGCTATACCACTGGAAAAAAAAATGACTCCTCTAACAGCCAATAACTGCCAATTATTCTTCAGGAAGTGGTTGGTTCTCACATTGTCCCCCATTATGATGACAAAATGATGATGAGCCAGTTTTGTTCAGATCATTTGGGGGTCACCATAATTACTGTAAGTTCATGAATGCAATGGTTATGTTGTATCCTGATGACAACACTTCACATCACACCTCTCATCACATGTTTTCCTGACTCTCTTCCATGATGTTTTCTGAGACACGGGGGTAATACAGAGATGAGCACTCAACTCTCTCCTATTCTATGTGTTTTGGCCAATTTTACCTGTCTCTACATTAACTCTGCTACTCACTACTAAGAAAAACTTATCTCTGGGACTAAGAGAACCTAATTTACTGATAGAAGCATGCATTTAAAACTGCAATTTAATATCATGTTCATTAGCAAAATAGAATTAGTTAGTAGGTTTCCCTGCTATGGTTTATGGCCACACATTCCATGGGCTTCTGTGACATAAACATCAAACATATAGTGTTAGGGTACTCCTGGAATAGTCATTCTACTATTGGGCTAATGATTATATTATACCTGACAGAAAGATATTACAGCTTATAGGGTTCACATTGGGGTGAGAGTGTTGATAACTTTTTCAGCCAGCATCCTGCATGACATATTCTGCTGTCAGAAAAGCTAGTCAAAAGGGTAGAAGCTTCTAGCTCAGTTCTAGCCTGATTTATCTGTATCCTATCCTTAAAGTTCATGGTGCATTCAGCAATAGGATCTAGCTTTTGTTGACCAGCAAGAACAACTACAATGCCCTTTATTTTATATCTAACCACAAGTCATAAAGACGTATTGCACAACTGGCAACAATATGTGTTTTTTTTTTTTCTGGAAGTTCTGTTGTCTACTCCTGCATGGTGTCTTACCACAGTTTCTGTTGGTGTAGTAGAATATCATGACTAAAGGCCACTTGAGAAGAAAATGTTTATTTTAGCTTGCATCTCTACAACACAGTCCGTCATTAAAGGGATTCAGAGAAGCACCATGAAGAAGAAACCTAGTGTCAGGAACTGAAGCAGAGGCCATGGAGGAACACTGGCTTCCTGACCCAATTTCATTATAGAATTCAGGACAACCTGCCCATGAGTGGCATTACCCCTACTGGGCTAGGCCATGTAACAACAATCATCAATAACATAAAGGCCCCACAAAACAATCTTATGGATCCATTTTCTCAACTAAGGTTTCCTTTTCCCAGATAACCCTAGCCTAGGTCAATGTTACATAAAAACTAGCCAGCAAAAAGATTGTCTCCATTGAAATTCTCTTTAAATTATATTTTTGAACATATCTTCCTGTTTAGCATACCAAAAAACAGTGAATCTGTTAATATTTGAGAGGAGCAACAATAATGTAGCCATTAATGTACCTTCAGCTACATTATCTTATCTTTATTAGTTTACCAGGAAATTTATAGATTCTCTTAATGGCAAATATTAGTCCACACACTAAATATATTAATTCATGTACACTACAAGCCCTGAACAAATCTAACAACAAGTTATCCATTATCTCCAATGCATCCCATGGGAAATGAGTTGGTGAAGTCATGATAAACAGCAAATTGGAGGTTGTTCAAAAGCTAAAAGTATGTCTACTAAGTGATCTAGCTATCTCACTAAGAGGCATACAGCCAAAGGACAGATGATTTTGAAATTGTGGTATGTAAAAGAAACTCAGTTTGTCTTCAAGAATATATTGTTTTACCAAAACAAAATGATTTCCCCCAATTTTTACAAATGCCATGGAACATACATCAGAGATACAGACATGGGTCCAGGAGGTCATCTTTATTCTTGAAAATCACTACTCTGTAGGAGTCCTGTGACTTTATATTTTCTATTATCTAAAAAAAAAAGAATAATAATATGCTTTTTGAAAATTTCCTTAAGCAAAACAGACCAGCAAATGTAAGTAAAATACATTAAAATACTTAGTGAGTTCATGACCAGCCAAAACTACATAGTAAGCTTAAAAGAAAGAAGAAAGGAAGGAAAGAAGGAAGTAAGGAAGGGAGGGATGAAGGAAGGAAGGAAGGAATCTCAGGTTGCCTTAAGAATCTTCACAACTATATGTGTATCTATCTATCTATCTATCTATCTATCTATCTATCTATCTATCTATCTATCTATCTATCTATTTATTTTTTTGTTTAGCAGCCCAGGGAAAGCTTCCCCTCTCTCTGTTCCTCCTAGTCCTTTCCCACGCCCTTTCTCTGTCCCAACCCCCAACTCCACTCCTCCTCTGTTTCTGTTTAGGAAAGTACAGGATTTCCATGGATATGAGAGGATCAGGACTTCAAGTTATTCTTCATTATCTAGTTTGTGACAATCTGGGATACATGTGATCTTGTCTCCACAGATAAAAGCACAGCAGTAATACAAAAGATACATTGAGGCTGGCAAAACTGGATATCCACATAAAAAGAAACAGAAGTATATCATCTTATCCCATATAAAATTGAAATTCATGGAAAAAGTTTTAATGAAACACTTGAAAGTTTGAAGATACTGTGAAAATATGAGATGAAATACTCCAAGACAGACACAGAGTCAATGAATTTCTGAATCAGAAATTTTACAATCATTTCTTTATTTTTTGAGATTGTAAGAACTCTCTCTCTCTCCCTCTCCCCCCTCTCTCTATATATACATATGTGTGTGTGTCTGTGTGTCTGTGTGTCTGTGTGTCTGTGTCTATGTGTGTGTCTGTGTGTGTATATCTGCCTACAATTTTTCTAGCCATATTATTTTCATTGCAGTTATCTTCCGTTTACTGTCATGAATTTATTCCAAGGTATCTACATTTTGTTGATTATAATAGAATTACATCATTGCCCCCAACCCTTTCCTCTCTCTAAACCCTTCCAAATATTGTTTCTTGCTTCCTTTCCAATTCATGGGGTTCTTTCTTCATTAATAGATATTTAACGATTGGATTATTGGGAAATTAGCATTTTTTAGTCCATTGTCATTATGGCTCAAGGCAGGAAGTGTGGTAGCATGTATCAGACATGGTAATGGAGAAGGAGCTAGGAACTCTACACACTAATTGGCAGGCAGCAGGAAAATACTGTGAGCCACAAGGCAGACTTGAGCTTCTAAGACATCAAAGCCCACCCACCTAGTAAAGCACTTACTCCAACAAAGCCACATGTACTCCAGCTAGTTCACACCTCCTAATAATATCACTTCCTGTGAATCTATGGGGCCATTTCCTTTCAAACCACCACCACAACAACAACAAAAAAAAGATGAATAGGATTGTATCAAAAAAGTGTTTCCCAAGGGGTTGGTGATTTAGCTCAGTGGTAGAATGCTTGCCTAGCAAGCACAAGGCCCTGGGTTCGATCCTCAGCTCTGAAAAAAAAAGTGTTTCCCCACAGCAAAAGAAACATGAATAATAAATAGAGCAATGTGTTAACCAGCTCTTCCTTCAACAAGAACTCAATAACTGGAGTATATTAAAGAACTCAACATGTTAATCACCCAAAGACCCAATATAGTCACTAAATGTGCAAAATAAGCGAATACTTATCACAATAATACATATAAGAGGCACATACACACAATTCAACACCTGTAGCCATCAGAATAGAAAACAAAATTACATTGATCTACCATCACAATCTAACAATGGGTATAATCAAGAAAAATAAATTATAAGCAATAGCAAAGCTGTGATAAAAATAACCCATCTGCCTTGCAGCACAAAATGTAACTGTGGAAATAAGTAGAGAGATTACTCAAAACATAAAAATGCACTAACATGGGTGTTAGATGTTTAAGGAATCAAATTCAGTACACAATATAGTTAGAGACAGATTCATGATTATTATAGCACTATTCACAATAACACATTTTGGCATAGGAATCCATCACTTAAGTTTCAACTACAACTCATTACATTAGCTCCTAGAATTGTCCCCACTCTCCTCCCAAAATAAAAATAGGTCCACATTATTAATCATTCTCCAACCTGATGTTAGATGACATTACTTAAGGATAAAAAATTCTACCAAAGCTTTATAAAGAGTGGAGAGGAAATATAATCCTTACAGTTCTATACTGCACATATATAAAATACATAGCTCATAAAATAGCTGGTTAATATTTATGAAATAAATATAACAGAAATGACGGACATAAAAAGGTCAAATGCATATTATTTATAGTTGCAATGCAGGTTGTATTTAATAGCCAGTTAATAAAAACACATGGATCATGAATCACTTGCCTTTCAAAGGGACACCGTGATGTCCAAGAAAGGAAAAAAATTAATCAAATTCACACTTCATTACATTGACAAATGAGAGCCATCTTGCCACGGGATACATGGACAATGCAGAATTACTTTGTGTAACCATAGACAGATCTTTTTTTTTTTTTTTGATACATTCCATAAAAAGAATGACAAAAGGGGTTTAACTAATTACTGCTATTCTTAATTAAAATGATGAGAGATTTTCCCAATAATAAAAAAAACAAAAGGAAATTTATAATAAAATCATCTGTGAGAGCAAAAATATTCTAATATTCTACAAATGATCAGAATTTTTTCCTGGGGCTTACACAGGGACACTTTGCTCAGCCTGGAAGGAGGGGACTGGACCTGTCTGTACTGAATCCACCAAGTTTAAATGAATCCCCAGGGGAGTCTTGGCCCTGGAGGAGATGGGAATGGAGGGGAGGGGATGGGGGAAAGGTGGGGATGGGGGCAGGAGGGGGGAGGAGAGGGGAACCCATGGCTGATGTGTAAAATTAAAACACAAATATAATTTTAAAAAGGGAAAAAATAATGGATTGGAAAAAAATAGATAAAAAGGTGGTTTTTGATTAAAGCTCCAGAGATACTTATTGACAAAACTGTACTGATAAATGTTTTCATTTGGTCAAAGCCTCCTCCTGCTAAAGGTTTTTCTCAGGGCGACTTTAACATCCTTGTTTCTCAAGCTATAAATTAAAGGGTTCATCATGGGAACCACAATGGTATAAAAGACAGAAGATATTTTTCCCTGATCCATAGATCCAGGTGAAGAGGGTTGAAGATACATAAATGCACATGATCCAAAGAATAGAGAAACAGCAAGAATGTGGGAGCTGCATGTGCTAAAGGCTTTGGCTATGCCTGCAGTGGATCTCATTCGAAGTATGTTAGAGAGAATGAAGCCATAGGAGGTAAAGATAATGACACTGGGCACAATGATATCTTTCCCACCTACAATAAGAATTTCTATTTCATTGATATAAGTGTTGGTGCAGGAGAGCTGCAGCAAAGGGAAAAGGTCACAGAAATAGTGGTTGATGGTGTTCCTGTCACAGAAGGTCAGTCTTAGGATGCATCCAGTGTGGATCATGGCACCAGAAAATCCCATTATGTATGAACCAAGCATAAGATAGGAACATACCTTGGGGGACATAGTAACATTATACAAGAGTGGGTTACAGATAGCCACATAACGGTCATAGGCCATTGACGTCAGAACACAACATTCACAAATGGCAAAAAAACAGAAGAAATACAGCTGGGTCATGCATCCCATGTAGGAGATAACATTCTTCCTTACTAAGAAGTTCATCAGCATTTTGGGTGTAATCACAGAGGAATAACAGAGGTCAATGCAGGACAAGTTTAAAAGGAAAAAGTACATGGGTGTGTGGAGGTGAGAATTCAGCACAATTAAAATGATCAAAGCTGCATTCCCCAGTGCTGTGGTTGTATATATTAGCAGAAAGAGTAAGAAGAGGGGTAACTGGAGATCGGGGTCATTTGTTAATCCCTGTAGAATGAATTCAGTCACCAGAGAACCGTTTTCCAAACCCATTCTTCTTTAAGATAATCTGTAAATACAAAAGTATATTGTGACATTATAAGACCATAAAAAATTACTGCCACTGCTTGTATTACATTTGTAAAGTACATGATGGGAATGCCTACATATATGAGCTCAAGAAATTACTGTCCATGCTATCAGGATGTAGAGTGATATTTACCCATTTAGAACATTAAAAGCTAAATAGAGTAAATTAATCACCAGAAATCTAAAACTCTGTCATCATTGCTCTCACTTGTTATCATAACTACTCAGATATCCAAATAAGAGGAGACAAGACAAGTAGAGAATTCCAATCCCTCATCTCATCATGTTGTCATTGCTTCAGCCCTAGGTAGATACATGGAGAACCTGTTGCAACCTAGAGCTAACCTCAACCAAATATAACTGTGGTGGCATCAAGACCAACATTTTTTTTTTAAATACAAACCTAGTTTAGATTTAGTCAGAGTCTAGGAATGATTATAATCTCATGCTTGCTACTAGAAAAAATATTAATCTAGAAAGATTTGAGATGGTCCTCAAGATGAAACTTTCTGACTTTGACATTGTAATACTCATGTCTTCTGAAACCTTCAACACTCTGTACTGTATTTTCAAGGATTCTCTTTAGGGAATTTCATTGTGTCATAGAATTGCACAATATGAAAGGAAAAGGCACACATGAGATTCTTGGAACTCAATGTCAAGCTACTTCACAAGACTAAAGGCAATGACACTAAATGGAATGCTGTGTCTTCTTTCCAGTTACATTCATGAAAAGAGATTATTCATGACTGGGTCCATGGGATTGGAAATCAAGCAGTGCATGATAATTGCAGCATAGTTCAAGTGAGAAATATAGTTAAGTCTGGAGATATAATTTTCAACAAGTTAAAACAATTAAGAATGGGTATATGCTTCAATTTTCTACAAATGAAAGAGTATTTTAAATTATAATTACCACTATCTCTATATACATTCAAAGCTCAAACAGCAAGCCTATATAGGAAAAATACATGTATGAATAATCTCAATTTAAGAGAATGTTACAATTAATAAATGTTTCAAAGCATTTATAAAATGTAACTTTATTGAGTAGGATCTTAAAAGAGTCAATGCAGGAAGTTATCTGCAGAGTTGAGAATGAAAACTGGGTTCAGATTGACTTTGTCAACCTGGATCACACTTTGGCAGTTAATTGTCAGCATATTTAAAACACAATAGGGAAGAGGCTTCCAGCCAACAATCATTCCAATTCCAGGTGCACAATGAAGCTTAAAGTGTGATTACTTAGAAATTCCTTTACAAAGTACCCATGATGGGCTCTACAGCTAAAGGGCATAGAATCTAGTGTGGTCTTTGACCAAGATAGTGTAGAGGTCAGCAAGCTATAAAATACATATAACATCCTCTCTAACAAATGGATTCTATTAACTGAAAGATAGACAGAGAAGAGTCTGGGATAAACATTCTGGGGTATTGTGTATAGTCTGCCTCTATAGTAAAAGGTGGATGAGTTCTGCCTCCACAGATTGCCAAAAGGTCACCAGGTCGTTAACAATATCCAACAACAGCCTACAGAACAGAATACATTTATGTTTAATTCCTCTACTTGGGAGAGGCCCCTGCATATTTAACATCCCTAGTGTTCCTAGTAATTTGTGATGCAAGAACCATCACACAATTTGTCATTTATAGATGTTGGAGATATATCAATAAAGGTGTTAAGAAAAAAATGAGGACACCAGCATAAAGAAAAATCAACTTACCTCATCATGAGAGAAAAGCTTTTATGCCATTTCTTCATGCTTGTTGTATTACAGGGATCTATCAATCTCTGGGGGTTTCAAACCTTTGATTCTAAGAGAACACAAAACAAAATTTTTTCATATACATTGAAATCTCCATTAATTTGTCTTAATTTATCAAATACCCCTTAATCATTTGCAGTGCTATCTTCTTTTTATTACACTTACCACCAGATGAGACACCAGAAATTTTGCATACTTCACTAGCATGATATACTTGGCTATAAACAAGGTAGAGGCTTTCTCATTCTCCTCTCAGGGCACAGACACCAGATATAAAAAAGACATGAAGTGATGGTGTTCACATGCTCGACTAGGATCTGTCTTTTGTTCCTTAGAGACTCAGAATTTAAGAAACACATGCACTTCTCTATAGGGACTGTACTTCTGTGCTTGAGCCAACATTGAACCCCAACTCCCAATAACCTTCATATCTTAGGGGAAATCTATTGTGTAGCTCCCTTTTCTCATTGTTCTTCCATCCTTAATGGTGGCTTCCACAGATTCTATTCCCAGTATTCCTCATTACCTTATATATATATATATATATATTTTTTTATCCATAGAGTTCACCAAAATACCTAAGGTGTCATCTATCCTGAGAGTTCCCCAAATCACTTTAAAAATAATTTATTGTTGCTGTGCTTTATCTTCAGTGCCCAAGATCAATTTCAGGAAGTTCTTGATACCAAGCATGAGTTCTTCCATTGAGCAACACCCATAGATACCCAAGACATCTTTAAAATTTTGCATCATCACCAAGTCATTCCAATACTTACTGAGAATATCTGCTTGAGTTTTCTGTTTAGTACTTACATGTAGCACTTTATAGATGAGTTCAACAACATCTATATATACTTTATAAAAATTATGGAACCAAGCTATTTCACTAATTTACTCATTTTTCCTATAATTGGAATTATAAAAAGATCACATCTTCAGTTCTATTGTTGTGGAGATAAAAGTAAAAAAAAAATCATAAAACTAGTTGCAATAAATCCCTGCCTAATAGAAAATAGTGAAATGTCAGCTATGAATATAAATTCTGTTGTCTTTATGAAGGAGTCATTTCTTGATTTATTTATCATTCTCTTAAAATATCCTATGTCAAATGTGTTTTTTCGTCTCAAAGCAGAGAGTAGCTTTTTTTTTCCCAGAGATTACTAGACAAAGGAGAGTATCTTTGGAAGGAGGTAGGTCACAGCTATTTATTGGAACATGCATGGATGCCTATTGGTGAATGAATAAATGAGGTGAAGTGATCTTTATGAACACACAGAGATGATTAAACTTCAGTAATAAAGAACACTGTGCAATTAATATATGTCACAGCAAAGGAAAAGTCTGTTAATTGTTGATGGAGTTAGGCCTGGTGGTGTATGCCTATAACATCCTCACTTGGGAGGCTGAGATGGAGATGAGAGGAGGAGGAATTCAAACTGGTTTTGGCTTCCTAGTTTGAGGCCAATATAAGCTAAATATCTTTTCTTTAAAATTTTTAAAAGATAAAAAAGATAACAATAAGAACAAGAAACATATAGATGCCATCAAGACTAGTTATCCACAAGTAAATAAAGGAATATATCCTAACTTCCCATCCTATAATAAAAAAAGATGATCTAATCAAAGATCTAAATTAAACACTTGAAAGCCTGAAGGTAATAGAGAAACATGAGGGGAAAACTCCAAGGCAGACACAGAATCAATGAATTTCTAACCAGGTATTTTTATTTTTTGAAATCATAATTACATCATAAACATCTTTTCTTTCCTCTTTCTGAACCCACTCATGAACTTCTCTGTGTTTTCTTTCAAATTCAAGTTCTCCATTTACATATAGGTCTTTAATTACATAGGCAGTGAAAATAAAACTGACCAATAGGTTTGAATCAAATAAATGCTTCTCCATAGCAAGAGAAATACTTATAAAGAATAGGAGAGGTATGTTTGACGGCTTTCCTTCAAGAGGAGATCAGTATTTGGAGTATATAAAGAAATTAACTATGTCTTAGCCATTCTGAAAGATGTACAGCCATTTTGGAAATCAGTATGTTCACTTCTCAGAAAATTGGGAATCAATCAACCTTAAGACCCAAGGGATGCTCAATCATACCACAGAACACTTGTCAACTATGCATTATTCATAATAGCCAGAACCTGTAAACCACCTGGATGCCCCTCAGCTGAAGAATGGATTGGAAAATGTGGTAAACATACATAATGAAGTATTACTAAGCTGTGGATGGAACTAGAAAATATGATCCTTAGTGAGGTAACTCAGAAAGACAAACATGATATGTACTCACTCATAAGTGGTTACTAGATGGAAAGCGAAGGATAATCAGACCACGGCTCCAGAGAAGATAGGAAACAAGGAGGACTCTAAGAGGGATGCATGGATTGCCCTGGAAAGGGGAAATAGTTGAGATCTCCATGAGTAAACTAGGGATGAGGGGAGGAAATAGAAGGGAGGGGATGGGAAATGAGAACATAAGGGAACAGGATGGTCGAGCTGGAGGAGGGAAGGAGGGGGAGAGCAATGAAAGAGATATCTGGACAGAGGGAGACATTATGGGGTAAGGGAGAAACCTGGTGCTAGGAAAATTCCCAGGAATCCACAAGGATGACCCCAGATTAGACTACTAGTAAGACTGGAGAGGATGCTGAACTGCCCTATCCCGGTAATCAGATTGATGAATAATTGTCATCATAGAGCCTTCATCCAGTAAATGATGGAAGCAGATGCAGAGATCCACAGCCAAGCACCAGGCCAAGCTCTAGGAGTCCAGTCGAAGATAGGGGAGAGGGATTATATGAGCAAGGAGGGTCAAGATCATGATGGGGAAATCTACAGAGACAACTGAACCAAGCTCATAAGAACTCAGGGACTTTTTAGACTGACAACTGTGGAACCTGTATGGGACCGAACTAGGTCCTCTGCATACAGGAGACAGTTGTGTAGCTTGGTCCGTTTGAGGGGCCCTGGCAATGTGATCAGGATCTATCCATGGTGTATGAGTTGGCTATTTGGAGCTCATTACCTATGGTGGGACAGTTTGCTCAGCCTTGATGCAGGGGGGAGGAACTTGGTTCTTCCTCAATTGAATGTACTAGGCTTACCCTTTTGGAGGAGGGCATGGAGCATGAATCGGGGTGGGGAGGGAGGAAAGAGGAAGGAGGGATGAGAGGGGAATGGTTCATACATAAAATGAATATTTTTAAAATAAAAAAGAAATCAACTATGTTAATCACCAAAAGAAGTGAAAATGGCTAACATAAACACACACACACACACACACACACACACACACACACACACACACACACACTTCAACACCTATATTCTTGATAAAATCCAAATCCAAACTGCATAATATTCCAAGTCATCTAACTCTAAATGGATATCATCAAGAAAAATAAATCAAAAAAACAGCAGCAAGAATGTTATCAAACCAACACATCTGAACTGCTACAGGAAAGGTAACTATGGAAATCAGAACACTGACTACCCAATTTTTTTTAAGAGCAACCACTTTACTGGGTATAAGATAACTAAGGAAATCAACCCTACCATAGAACATTTATAGATACACACCCATGATTGTTACAGCACTATTCACATTAATAAATTCTGGAATTAGCATAGGATCTCATCAATGGGTAAAGGACTAAAGTGCAATATATATGAATGATGGGTGATTTTACCTAAAAGAATAAAGACACCATTTCCTTACAGGAAAATGCACTTAACTATATATGATCATGTTAGCACATATAAGCAAGAAACAAAAGAAAAGATAATGAATGTTTTGTATCATATGTGGGATAAAAAGACACAAAGGGGCCAGGCAGCAGTGGTACACACCTTTAATCCCAGAACTCAGGAGGCAGAGCCAGGAGGATATCTGTGAGTTCGAGGCCAGCCTGGTAAATCACACAGAAAAACCCTGTCCCAAAAACGGAAAAAAAAAAAAAAAAAGACACAAAGGTGCTAGGGTGATTTCCTCAAATTAATGAGGAGGAAGATATGAGGATATTTAAAGGAGGTACTGTTAACAAACTACTAAACATGAGTTCATTCAGATGTTACAATGAAACATTTTTCTGTATAACTAGTTTACATTAATGATAAGATTTAAAGATTGCAAGTTCACTTAAGCATCTAGAATAAAAGATTTAAGATAGCAAAGTAGATTTTCAAAGAAGGTGACTATTTCTGGAAAGTAACTGCAGGGTGTGTGTGTATATATGCTTATGTTGCCTTTTGTGCTGCTTAGAACAAAATTATTCTATCTTATCTAATTCACTGATAGTAACTAAAAGAATAATGAAATTTACTTGGAATAGCAACACCCTAAAAATTTCACCAGCCACACTCTGCAGTGCTTGAAATGTGTCCCATATAAACTTGCTCTCTTCTCAGGGAAGCAGTACCTTAGTTGATTCAGGAAACCATGTTAGCCAAAGAAACCGTATGTAGAGGAAAAACTAAATTTTCCCAAGCAAACTGAGCTCTTCTATGAGAAGAGAACATTTTGAATAACACCACAAGAATCTGTGCCCTGAAGAAATGCCTCATTAGTTAAGAGCTCTTGATGCTCCCACAGAGAAGAATTAGGGTTACATTCCTAGTACCCACATCATGTCTCACAACTACCTGTAACAACAGTTTCAGGGCATCTGACATCCTCTCTGACCTCTGAAGACAATTTATGAAAGTGATACACATGCCTACGTGCAAATAAAACTCTCCAACATGCAAAAAAAATGTCTTTTTTAAATTTTATATGAGATTTTCTAGTCATTTTAAAGTGCCAAAATTTGATATATTGAGTCATCAGGAGGTCGAATGGTCACTTCAAAGTAAGAGGAAATTAAATTAAAAACATCTAAAGTCAAACAAACAAGCAAAAATTACTTTGAACAAACATCCAAACACTTAAAATTGAATGAGATGTAGATAAAAAAAAATTGTTTATATCATTAAAGTTATCATATAACATAAGCAAATTGTCACTTGGTAACAGATTATTAATTTTTCTGCTAAAATATTTGGCCATTTCTCTCAGATGAAAATATTATTGTTGCATTGCTAGGGGAAGTATTTTGTCACAGTTTATTCTGTATTAAACAGTACTTTTAAATTATTCTTGTCTCTCATCTTAGTAGAGAGTTTTCAATTTCTTAATTTCCACATACCACTAATACATAACACCCATCAAAGACAAGGGTGATTTAGTTGTATATAAGCAATATTGGCCTGTATATTTTTTCTTTATTATTTTATTTATTTGTGAACTTTATTTGCATTTTATTTAGGTCTGGTGAAATTTTATTGAGCTTTTTTATTTGAAATTACCTTTTATCTCCATTCTTGAAGACTATTTTGCTAGATTTAGATTTAGGAGAGGGGCAGATTGGGGGAATACTGGGGAGAAGTGGAAGGAGGGAAGAGAGGGGAATCTGTGATTGGTATGTAAAATCAATAAAATATTCTTAATAAAGAAAATATTAAAACTAGAAGATGATGGACTACCATTAAATCAGTCATTAGACTTTTCCTCTTTATTTTGTAACTTCATGTTAAATAATATTATTCAGTATGGTAATCATAAAATCCCATATCCTTAAATATTTCTAGGACCTTCTATAAAAGAGAAGAGAAGATGACATGCCACTTGCCCATGCTTTTAATTCGCAAATTTCTTCCTTCCTTGAGTTTCTACTACAAATCATTGTTCTAACTCCTGTGGTTGTACTAGCTCTATTCCCAACATAAAAATGAGTCTACATTTTCAATCATTCTCCATGTGCTGGTATATTCATCAGCGATCAGGAGTTCTGCCAAAGCTTTATGAAGTGTAGATGGAAAGTACAATAACTAAGGCTCTGTGCTGTATGTATATAATACTTATATTCCTCATAAATTCTTCAGTTTTATCTTCAAAAAGTAAATATAGCACACCTAACACAAGAAAAGTCAAATGCATATTGCTTGCAGCTACAATGTGTGTTGTATTCAATGGCCAGTTAATAAAAACACACAGATCATAAAGCACTGAGATTTCCAAGGGATACAGTGATACCCCAAAAAGGATAAAACACAATCTGATTCACACTTTATTACATAGATAAACAAGAGCCATGTTGCCAAAGAATACATAGACAATGCAATATTACTTCATATGACCACTGACAGATCATTTGTTATTTTAAGATACATCCCATAATGATAAAGAGACTTAAGTACTTACTACTACCTTAGTAAAAATGCTGAAAGAGTTTGACAATTATACAAAATCAAAGGAAATTTATATTAAACAAAAATATTCCAATATCCTACCAATGATCAAAATTTTTAAATTTATTTTATTATTATTATGTGTTTTAATTTTATACATCAGCCATGGGTTCCCCTGTCCTCCCCCTCCCGCCCCCACACCCACCTTCGCCCCAACCCCCCCCATCCATTCCCATCTCCTCCAGGACCAAGGCACCCCTGGGGATTCATTTAAACCTGGTGGATTCAGTACAGGCAGGTCCTGTCCCCCCCTTCCAGACTGAGTAAAGTGTCCCTGTGTAAGCCCAAGGTTTCAAACAGCCAGCTCATGCACTAAGGACAGGTCCTGGTCCCACAGCCTGGGTGCCTCCCAAACAGATCAAGCTATTCAATTGTCTCACTTATCCAGAGGGCCTTATCCAGCTGGGGGCTCCACAGCCTTTGGTTCATAATTCATGTGCTTCCATTCAATTGGCTATTTGTCCCTGTGCTTTTTGCAATCTTGGATTCAACAATTCACGCTCTTGCAGTCCCTCCTCTTTCTTGACAGTTGGACACCTGGAGCTCCACCTGGGGCCTGGCTGAGGATCTCTGCATCCACTTCCATCAGCTATTGGATGAGAGTCTGGATGGCTCAGAGGTTAAGAGCACTGACTTCTCTTCCAGAGGTCCTGGAGTTCAATTCCCAGCAACCACATGGTGGCTTACAACCATCTGTAAAGAGATCTGGCGCCCTCTTCTGGCCTACAGTCACACATGCTGTATACATTATAAACAAATTTTTTAAAGTAGATAAAAAAGGTGTTTGGGTTAATAATAGAAATTCTTAATAACATAGGTACAGAGTTGAACATATTAATTTTTTTTTATCAAAACAACCTCCTGCAAAAGGTTTTTCTAAGGGCAGCTTTAACATCTTTGTTCCTCAAGCTATAGATTAAGGGGTTCATCATAGGAACCAATATGGTATAAAAAATGGAAGACCTTTTTCCTTGATCCATAGACCCAACTGAGGAGGGCTGAAGATACATAAATGCACCTGAAACAAAGAATAGAGACACAGCAATCATGTGGGAGCTGCAGGTGCTAAAAGCTTTAGATCTGCCCTCAGTGGATCTCATTTGAAAAATGGTAGAGAGAATGAATCCATAAGAGGTAAAGATAATAACACTGGGTACAATGATATCTATCCCACCTACAACAATAATCTCTATCTCATTGGCAAAAGTGTTGGTGCATGAGAGCTGCAACAAAGGAAGCAGATCACAGAAATAGTGGTTGATGGTGTTCCTGAAACAGAAGGTCAGTCTAAGCATCCATCCAGTGTGGATCATGGCACCAGAAAATCCCATTATGTATGAACCAAGCATAAGATAGGAACATACCTTAGGGGACATAGTAACATTATACAAGAGTGGGTTACAGATAGCCACATAACGGTCATAGGCCATCGATGTCAGAACACAGCATTCACTGACAGCAAAAAAGCAAAAGAAATATAGCTGGGTCATACATCCCACATAAGAGATAACGTTCTTCCTTACTAAGAAGTTCATCAGCATTTTGGGTGTAATCACAGAGGAATAACAGAGGTCAATGCAGGACAAGTTTAAAAGGAAAAAGTACATGGGGGTGTGGAGGTGAGAATTCAGCACAATTAAAGTGATCAAAGCTGCATTCCCCAGTGCTGTGGTTGTATATATTAGCAGAAAGAGTAAGAAGAGGGGTAACTGGAGATCGGGGTCATTTGTTAATCCCTGTAGAATGAATTCAGTCACCAGAGAACCATTTTCCAGACCCATTCTTTTTTAAGATAATCTGTAAACACACAAAAAATATTGTGACATTATAAGACGACAAAAAAAAAAAAAATTACTGCCACAGCTTCTATCTCACTTGTGAGGTACCTGGTGGAAATGACTTATGTCTACCTATTTGAGTTCATGGAATTTGCTATCAACATGTAGAGTGATATTTTCCTATGTTTGTGCATAAAGTCTAAATGGAGTAAAGTCAATGACCCACAGTCTAAAATGCCATGACCACTGGTGTCATTTGATAGCAGGACTGCTCAGATATCCAAATAAGAGGTGGTAGGACGAGTAGTTCCTCATCCCTCGTCTTCATCTTGCCATTGCTTCAGCCCTGGGCAGATGCATAGAGAACCTGTGACAACCTGGAGTTACCCCATCCAGATACAACTGTGGTGGCATCAGGACTATCTACATTGTTTCAAATATAAACGTTAGATTTTCCAGAGTTTAGGATAGTTGGACCTGTGCTTGCTATGGGAAAGCATGAATCTAGAAGGATTTGAGAGATGGCCTTCAATATGTAATTTACTGAATGTAACATTGTATCCCTTTCCTCTACAGAACCTCTCAACATTCCATGCTGCCTTTTCCAGAATATTCTCCTGGTAATTTCTTTTTATTCTTAGAATTACATGATATAATATGAAAGGAATCTCATGAGGTTCTTGTACTTTGATGTGAAGCTACTTCACAAGCCAAATGCCCAAGACACTAAAGGGAAATAGTGCATCACCTCTCCTATGTGTGCAATAAAAAAAAACAGTTACTTTTATCAATAGAGGGTAGAGGATTCATGGCTGGGGCCCATAGGATTAGAAATCAAGTGCTGCTGGCTGATTTACAAAATGATTCAAATGAGAATCATAGTTAAGTCTGGATAGCTAATTTTAACAAATTAACAAAGTTAACAATGATGTGTGCTTTGAATTTCTAACAAAAAAAAGCAACAATTTTAATTATATCTACCTGTGTGTACATTCCAATGTAGGACAAAGACATGAATAAACTGCATTTTGGAGAACTTTACAACTAAAAAATGGATCAAAAATTGTTAATTATGTTTGTCATTTTAGATGTTGTATCTAAACATGTTAAAGGAAAACCAAAACACCAGCAAAAAGAAATTTCAACCTACCTCATCATGAAAGAAAGGGTTTTATTTCATTCCTTTACCCTTGCTGTGTGACAGGGCTCCATAAATCTCTGAGGGTTTCAAACCTTTGATTCTAAGAGGACACAAAACAAAATTTTTTTCATATACATTGAAATCTCCATTAATTTGTCTTAATTTATCAAATACCCCTTAATCATTTGCAGTGCTATCTTCTTTTTATTACACTTACCACCAGATGAGACACCAGAAATTTTGCATACTTCACTAGCATGATATACTTGGCTATAAACAAGGTAGAGGCTTTCTCATTCTCCTCTCAGGGCACAGACACCAGATATAAAAAAGACATGAAGTGATGGTGTTCACATGCTCGACCAGGATCTGTCTTTTGTTCCTTAGAGACTCGGAATTTAAGAAACACATGCACTTCTCTATAGGGACTGTACTTCTGTGCTTGAGCCAACATTGAACCCCATCTCCCAACAACCTTCATATCTTAGGGGAAATCTATTGTGTAGCTTCCTTTTCTCATTGTTCTTCCATCCTTAATGGTGGCTTCCACAGATTCTATTCCCAGGATTCCTCATTACCTTATATTTTTTTTTATCCATAGAGTTCACCCAAATATCTAAGGTGTTATCTATCCTGAGAGTTCCCCAAATCACTTTAAAAATAATTTATTGTTGCTGTGCTTTATCTTCAGTGCCCAAGATCAATTTCAGGAAGTCGTTGATACCAAGCATGAGTTCTTCCATTGAGCAGCATCCCTAGACCTCCCAAGTCATCTTTAAATATTACATCTTTACTAAGTCATTTCAATACTTCCATGACATTTCTGCTTTACTTTCCAGTTTTGTTCTTACATTGTAGTACTTTACAGATGAGTTTAACAATATCTAAACACATTTTAGAAAAAGTATGGAGTCCAGGGAGTTACTGATATAAGCTATTTAACTAATTTATGTATTTTCATAAAATAGGAATTATAAAAAGATAACATGTATTGTTGTGGTGATTAAATAGAAAAAAAGTCATAAAACTACTTACAATAAATCCCTGCCTAATAGAAAATAGTGAAATGTAAGCTATGAATATAAATCCTATTAGGTTTATGAAGGAGTCATTTCTAATTTATTTATTAGTTTAAAATATCCAATGTCAAATGTATTTTTATCTCAAAGCAAAGGTTAGCTTATTCATTTCCCAGAGATTATTAGACACAGGAGGGTTTATTTGAAGTAGCTTATACTACAGCTACTCACTGAACTGGGGTTAGTTATTAGGGAATAAGCATGTTATGCATATTTTTAACACCTGTGAGTTGCCAAATAAATTGTCCAGTTTCATTCTGTCACTCTCCATTCTTACTTTGCTTTATTTATTTATTTTGTTCCTAAAGCAAGTGTGGTCAAATATTAGTACAAGTAGACCAATTTATGGGCTTTCACGTCTTCTCAATTGTTTAATTTACTGAGTAAAACTTATTAAACATTTTTTCTATTCCTCTGTGATAGACTATAGTGAAAAAGTAGGAAGTCTGAACCAGGAGGATTATAAGTTACAATGTCTTTAGACTATGCAGCAAGTTTCAGGAAAGGCCTTAGGTGCAACCAAGTTCTTGACTCAAAAGCCATAAAAACAGAAAAATAAAACAAAACAAAACAGGAATTGAACCAAAAGTTTAAATTAAATGAGAAACTGCAAATTTACCCTTGTTTTGTTTTTGTTTTTTTTTATATAAAAATATACATAAGACTTTGTGGACAATGACAAGTGTTTTATTATTTGAAAATCTCTTTTAGCGAATAATAATTTAAGTAACTTGTAATAAAATTGATTTGCAGAGTCTAAAAGTACAGGTACATGGTATAGTTCTTGGCTAGCATACACATACATAGAAGCACACAACACTTTTCTGAATCTAAGCAGCCTGGAATTATGTCATTGAGTAATTATCTTGCTAGTGAGGCAGGTGTCTAAGTGGTTTTTTAAAAACAGAGTCTTAGAAACTTAGGTTTGAAGTTTGGTAAAACTAGAGACTTGATCTAGCTGTTAGTCCAAGTCTCTGTTTTGTAAGAAATGGCTAGTCTAGCCTGGTTCGTGGGAACTCAGAGTCTGAACCAACAACCAGGGATCCTGCATGGGACTGCATATATGTGACAGTTGTGTAGCTTGCTCTATTAGTGAGACTCCTAGCAATGGAAGCATGGCTGTCCCTGGTCCTTTTGCTGGCTCTTGAGAACCTATTTGTAATGCTGGATTGCCTTGCCCAGGCTGAATAGAGGGGAAGGTACTTAGGCTTATGACAGCTTGATATGCCATGATTTGCTGATGCCCACAGGAGGACTGTCACTTTCTGAGAGAATACAGAAGAGGTGTGGATTGAGAGGATGGATGGAAGGGAGGTGGAGGAGAGAGTGAAAGGAGAGGAGGGAGGGGAGGTAGTGTTTAGGAAGTAAAACAAATAAATTAATTTAAAAAATAACCAGAGACTTAGAAAGCCCATGATTCTGGTCATTAGAACAGAGGATGTGAAACAGTACATTATCACTGACCCCAAGTTTTCCTGGCAGTGAAGTGGAGGGGAGAATGTGATTGATGTCATAGGGAAAAATGGACAGGGAAACATGCAAAATAAAAATGCTGACTGAACATAACTAATTTGGGAGCTATATTTTAGGCTACTACTTGAGAAGAAGTACTCTGCCTTTCTCAATATGAAAACCAGCTTCCACAAGGAGCCATTGTGTGAAAGATGTGCCTACGGTATCTGTTTTCAGAAACAAGTATATTACAGACTTTTCTTACTTTTGGAATTTACAGAAAAAGTTACTATACCATTTTGATGGCATCTACTTTGTGGTCAAGTGTGGTTCTGGCAGATTTTAACTGAATGAAGATCATAAAGAATCTATAAAATGAGACTGGTTTCAGAAGTGGGTTATCCTCAGAGCAAGATCCTATAAGGATGAGACAACCAATGAGCTCTGGGTTCAGTTGAGCAACCTTGACTCAATAAATAAAGCAAAGAAAGATCACAGCAATGAAGATATCAGACATTAATTCAAGCTTCCACATACAAATGTACATGTGTACATGTGCATTCACATATATGTATTGACACATACACTATACACACACACACACACACACACACACACACACACACACACACACATATATAATGCCCATGCTATTTTAATTGGCATTGAAAGTTTAAGTCATGTTAAATTCTTCTGGTGAAATATATTTCTGTAAAATATTTTCTTTAAGCCTCATGGTAATCATAAAGGGGTTGGCTCTCCTCAGTTGAGATGCACAACCATATACAAAAACACACATATGTAAATAATATTTAGATCTTTATTTTAAAAAGTCAAATTATCTCATATCATGCCATCTTACATAAAAGACATCTCTGTAAATATCTCTGTAAAACTTGTAGAACTGATACCTCCTTTTAGGGAAGTAGCTGCATAAAAACATGTTATCCCAAAGTAATATTGTTTTCTATATACAAGTAAGAAACATAATTACCAATAAAGAAATTAGGAAAAATTTACCATTCATATCAACTTCAGAAATGACTAAGAATAAACCAAAGTGAAGACCTGAGGACTCTATATTCCCCATTCATATCAACTTCAGAATTGTCTAGAATAAACCTAGTGAGGTTAAAAAATAAGTGAGGACCTAAGAACCCTACAATTGGGACTTTAAATTTATGGATAAAATATTAGAGTATGGGAAGACTAATGATCATGGATTAGAAGAATTAGTATCACCAAAATGGCTGTGTTACCAATAAAGAAATGCAGATTCATTATAAGTATCATAAAAATCTCAATAATATTTTCACAGAAATAAAAAATTCCTTAAATTGGTATCGAAACATGAAAGACTCTAAATATCCAATGAAAAACCTAAAAAGATAGTGTGTAAATTGATTTAATAAAATCAGTAGCCAAGAAGGAAGTATAGGCGGGGTAACCTGTAGAGCAAACCTGGGTATAGAGAAAGAAGAGCTTAGAAGAAAATATGAAGGTGACTATTACAAATACCCAGAAGAATGTGGAAGACCAGCAGATAGGATGCAAGGAGAAACAAAAAAAACAAACAAACAAAAAACAGTAACATGTGAGCACACATGTGTAAACAATTCAAATAAGAACTGAAGTAAAAGTGTATATATATATATATATATATATATATATATATATATTATAATTTCATCCCTGGTACATGGCAGAAAACAAACTTAATGTTTGCTTTTTTTAAAGTCTCATTCATTTCTACATGTTAAATGTTGAAAATACTATCTTTTTTACAATCTATTATATATCAACTAAATGTATTATTGAATAATAAATAAATATGTCATGCACCACACCCACGCCATAAATATAACTCAGGTTTCAGTCAGATAACAAGTTATCAGAGTCCTTCAGTTTAAATTCTTAATTGTAGAAGATGCTGACTAGAAGGGAAAGCTACATCTACAACAACCTCCAAGCCTGCTAATACCTAAATAGGGACATAATACACTTTTCTATGTACTCAGAAGAATCAAAGACACAGAGCCCTTTGTACATCCAAGTTTATTACAGTACTAGGTACAAGAATCAACAAATTGAACATGCTTAGATGCCCATCAGTGATTAATAATTGCAGAAAATGTATTTATAAACTCAATGGAACTAATTAACCTGTAACAAAGAACACTGTGTTAGGTGCAGGAATATAAATAGACCTGGAAATCCTCTGGTTACATTAAATAAATGAAGTTCAGAAAGACAAATTGCACATATTTCTGTGACGTTCAGGATCATGTCATATATATATATATGACATGAAACTGAAAGAAATAGTATATGACTGAGAAAGAAAAATAATGGGTTGGGGCAGAGAAGAAATGGAGTATAATGTAAGGAAAAAACACAAACAGCATGTTTCATCACATTTGCAGAATCTAATATTAAATATATATGTATCTGTATATTTGTACAGTAAAATTCCATGACATCAAAGAAGATAGACGAGGATCTGTGGGGACAATGCTGATTAGCAGGAGGCAAGTGAAATGATACCTGTTTATGAAAATTAAGTATTTTAAGCCATTATTTTGTTTGATACATAAATAATACAAATAAAAAAGTATGACTATGGATAAATGATAAACTTGAAAACTCACTAAACAGATTAATTGCATATGAACTATCAACTATAAACACAAACATGGCTGTCTTGAGTAGTTAATTAAAATGTCTTTCTCTGCGAGGAAGTTATCATTCAGTTAAGTTTCTTCCATAAAAGACATTGTAGCCATAGATAATATTGTTGGTAATTCTATCAGAAGTCTATTATTTAACTGAAAGTCTTCTACAGTGGGTATATAAAAAAAAAATCACAATCATCACGTAAAGCTGATATCTTCCTGACACAAAATCATATAGAAACAGTACTCACAAGGGCTACAATTCTACCTTTGGCAAAAGAGCAGCTAATAAATGACAGCTATACTGCAAAGGACAGAATAGGTAAAGCTTTTTTAATTAATTAATTAATTAGTTAATTAGGTTTACATCCTGGCTTCAATTTCTCCTCCTTCCTCTCCTCCCAGTCCCTCCTCTCATTTCCACCCGTCTATTCCCACCCCAATCCACTCCCCCTCTGTTTCTATTTAGGAAAGGGCAGGTCTCCCACAAGTATCAACAAAACATGGCATATAAAGCTACAGTAAGACTAAGCACCTCCCATGTATTAAGGCTGGGAAAGGCAACCCAGTATGAGGAATAGAGTCCCAAAAGCCAGTACGAGTGTTGGCGATAGGCACTGTTCCCACTGTTAGGAGTCCCACAAGAGGACCAAGCTATACAACTCTGCATAGATGTAGCTCTCTTAACAGCAGGTATGACTCAGAAAATGCACTCAAAAACCAATCTTCACTACAAGCTATTACATAATTTATAATAGTATCGTCTATAAAATATATAATTTCACAATTTGTTGCTCTATCAGCATTCCATAGAATAAATAACCAAGAGGGCAGCAGCTCACAGTTCTCAGTGTCACACAGTCCCCACAGTCAAGTTGTCTGAATGTGGTCTGGGCCTTCCTGAAGCAGCATCTTATGTCAGAAGAAGACAGGCTGAGAACAAGAGTCACGATGAAAGGAGGAGAATGAGCAGTAAAGGGGTAAATGTATTCTTTTGTAAGGATTCCATGTCCATAAGAATGAATCCAGTTCTGCAAGAGCTTCACCAGTGCAACCAGGCCAACAGCTGCCCTGCACCGACCTTCTCTTAGAAGCACTCACATAGTACTTTACACTGGCAATTACATTTGGAAACATCTTGGAAGGGAGAGAGAGGTTTAAACATGGTGAAGCCAACATTATTTGCTCTTAACATCAAGGAATATTTGAAAATTAAAAAATTTAAAAGCTGTTATCAGACAATAGCATCCAAAACCCAATCCTCAGGAATATCTCAAAAAAATGTGTCAGAGCTTTTGTTGTCTATTCAAAATTGTTTCATGACATCATCTTTAAAGCTTATTTATTTATTTGTATATGCTTTTTGTTATTTGCATGTGTGTACAAGTGTGTGTGTGTGTGTGTGTGTGTGTATGTACTAGAGTTCAACATCAAGTTTACTTCCTTTGGCACTATTCAGCTTGCTGTTTCACATAATATCTCTCTTTGGCCAGGAACTCAATGATTAGACTAAGCGCACGCAGTGAGCTTAAGGATCTGTCTGTCTCTGATTGTCCAGTACTGGCATTAGAAATGTCTTCCATCACACTTAGCTTTTTTCAGGGGAGTGAGTTCAGTCAGGTTCTCAGGCTTGCATGCCCTTTGCCAATGGCACTCCCTCTACAATCTCATCTTCAGTTTAGAATGAGTGAGCAGCAGAACATTTGCAGCATACTTCTTATAGTGAATGGAGAACATGGATTTTGAAATTTGAATATTAGAAATATTTAGAAGAGCAAAAAGGAAGGTTATTACCTTAAAATTAATGGTGGAGGTTCTATTGACTTCCCATATTGGCTTTTTGTGATTGAAATTAATTTAAAGTTTTATGTTTAAAATGTCCATTTTTTTAAGAAAACTGTGATACCTTCCACTTTAGTGATTGAGTCATTTAAAGGGTGCTTTCCAGGTCATTGATCGTCTCATTTGAACACACACAAACACACACACACACACACACACACACACACACACACACACACACCAAAAAATTAACAAAAACAAAAAACCCCACTAAAACAAATGTTTTTAGTTTGTCTTTACAAAATAAATGCATAATTACTGACAAAAATAAATTTAAGTGCATTGTATCAGAGCTGTGATGTGGGTTAATAGCCAATGGTGAAAGAATGTTACCATGGAGGACTGTCATATCAAAATGGCATATGGTCATCTAAGAAAGGAAAATAAGAGCAGAGACAGATTATCTGAGTCACAACTAAAATCAATGACAAATAAGAACTGCACTGCCCAATGACATGCTGGCAACATTTGTTACTTATGCAGTCTCTTTTAGGACTTGTTAGAACCATCAATACTTTTTTTTAAATTTATTATATTTATGTTTTAATTTTACACATCAGCCATGGGTTCCCCTGTCCTTCCCCCTCCCACCCCTGCCCCTACCTTTTCCCCAGCCCCTCCCCTCCATTCCCATCTCCTCTAGGGCCAAGACTCCCCTGGGGATTCATTTAAACCTGGTGGATTTAGTATAGGCAGGTCCAGTGCACTCCTTCCAGGCTGAGCAAAGTGTCCCTGTGTAAACTCAAGGTTCCAAACAGCCAGCTCATGCACTAAGGACAGGTCCAGGTCCCACTGCCTGGGTGCCTTCCAAACATTTCAAGCGATTCAATTGGCTCACTTATCCAGAGGGCCTGATCCAGCTGGGGTCTCCAAAGCCTTTGGTTCATAATTCAGGTGCTTCCATTTGTTTGGCTGTTTGTCCTTGTGCTTTTCGAATGTTGGTCTCAACAATTCACACTCTTACACTCTTACCATCAATACTTTTGAGAATGTAGTTTGATGGCAGTGAATGGGGGAAAGTTATTTTTTTTACTGCTCTTCTCAAACTGCTAAAATGCTGAAGGACAACAGTTTCCTAACATTGGAGAGCAAAGAAATCCTACTGAAAATGAAACAACTTACAAATTCTCCTCTCTGTGATAGGAAAAAACAAAACAATACAATGAGGAATGTAGGAAAATATATTGACCAATACATACTAAATCTTGGTGATGTTCCCACAGGTAAAAAGATATCAAGTTCTGACTAAAACTTTCTTTTGGTTAGAGTTTTTTTCAGAGCAATATTAACATCTTTGTTCCTAAGGCTGTAGATTAATGGGTTCATCATAGGGACCACAATGTTGTAAAAGACAGAAGATATTTTTCCCTGATCCATAGACCCAGATGAGGAGGGTTTTAGATACATAAAGGCACATGATCCAAAGAAGAGAGAAACAGCAATTATGTGGGAGCTACAAGTGCTGAAGGCTTTGGACCTGCCTTTACTAGAATTTATTTTGAGGATGCTGGAAAGGATGAAGCCATAAGAGGTAAAGATGATGGCTGTGGGCACAATTATGTCTTTTCCTGCTACAATGAAGAGCTCTATCTCATTGACATAAGTGCTGGTGCAGGAGAGCTGCAGCAGAGGGAGGAGGTCACAGAAATAGTGATTGATGGTGTTCCCATCACAGAAGGTCAGTCTCAGGACACAACCCGTGTGGATCATGGCACCAGAAAAGCCCATCAAATATGAACCGAGCATTAGATAGGAACACACCTTAGGAGACATAGCAATGTTATATAAGAGTGGATTGCAAATGGCCACATATCGATCATAGGCCATTGCTGTCAATACATAACACTCAGAAATGACAAAAAAACAAAAGAAATAGAATTGGGTTATACATCCCTCATAAGAAATAACATTCTTCTTTACTGTGAAATTCATTAGCATTTTGGGTGTTATGACTGAACAATAGCAAAGGTCTACACAGGACAAATTAAATAGGAAAAAGTACATGGGGGTGTGAAGGTGAGAATTCAGCACAATTAGCATGATCAAAGCCAAATTCCCCAATGTTGTTATCATGTACATCACAAGAAAGATGAGGAACAAGGGTATCTGAAGGTCATGTTGGTCTGTTAACCCCACCAAGATGAATTCAGTAACCACGGAAGCATTTTCCAAAGCCATTCTTTTATAAGAAAATCTGTAGGAACAGAAACAACAAAGATGAAATCAGGTAACATAAAAGAACACACCACCGACATTTCTCCTACATAAGTGAGGTGTCTAGCAGAAATGACTGAAATTGATCAATTTGAAACCAAAGAGCCACCTTGCATGGTACCACATTACTCAGTGTCATGATCTTCACCATATCAGACTTTAAACACTAAATGCATTATAGAGCAACAACAGTGTATACAAGTTGACTGTGGTACTGTCATACCAAATATGACTATTAGAAACACTAACAGAGAAGAGACAAGCTAGTTGTGTGAAGACAAATTGCCCTTTCTTTTTTTACTATTGTTTCCCTGAGTCAGCCTCTACTTTAGGCTAGAAGAAGCTATAGCAACATGATACTGAACTTCATCTAAATTGGACCCTTATAGAATTGGAAACTTAAACAAAAAAAAGAACCTAATTCAGGAGGAGATAATGTAGTTAACACTGCATCTACTCTTGTAGTTTAAAGGGGACCATCAGGTGTTGATGGCTTAATTTCTTAGAAGGAAACCAATGGTTTAACAATTATACTTCAAAATATAGCAAGCCTCAACCAGCCAATAACTGGAGAATTGCCTATTCTCTAGTTAAATGTGAAAAGCACTTTCACATTTTAAAGTGCTTTTATGGTGTACCTGAGTCTCTCTGTCTCTCTGTCTCTGTCTCTGTCTCTCTCACTCTGTGTGTGTGTGTGTGTGTGTGTGTGTGTGTGTGTGTGTATGTATGTGTTTGTGCCCACATGTATACATGTATTTTCCAATCATCTGATTCATACCAAAATAAAGAGAACAGGCTAAACTGAAAAGTGAATGGCTTCTGGGAGGTTATCGTGAATCACATTTCAAATAGTAATCTCCAGTTGGATTATCTCTGTCAAGCAAATAGGGACCATGCTAATAAGGGCCATCCAAAGAACGACCCCCATGGTCTTATGGTCAGGGACTGGGGTTAGGCTGAAGTTCCTTGAAGTCAGCTGCAGCAATCCTGATATTAATCCCAGACCTTTCTTGTAAAAACTTCCTTAGAAGGGACTACCTTCATTTTGTCATCTCTTATGTATGGATCCCTCTCTGGTTTAGATACCAGCCTGTCACAACAAAATCCATAAATTCAGAAGTGATATATATATCTGTTGAAATAGAACTTGTTATTTAAAAGACACCACAAGCAATTCCTGTTGTGACCACAAACATTTTCTGCCCAGTTTGCAGGACATTTCCCAGTGAATTTTGGTTAAATTTTATGACTGCACAAATTTGGGAAAGGAAGATAGTGGATGCTGGACTTTAGGTCAGCAGGAAGCCATTCTACAAACATAATAAGATCAAAGCTTAAAATGGAAAACTCGTCATGACCTCTATGATATGTGTAATCTAAAATAGCTATGTCCACATGATCAGGAAATAGAATGTTGTTTACTAGAGCAAATGGAGCAAAAAAGAAGGTTTTTTTTAAAAGGATGGAGTGATGTCAAAGGTCACTGTATAAACTGCTGAAAAGAAAAAGAAAAGTTCAAATACAAGATGTTGGTTTTAAACATATAGGGACTCTATGCCAAAAAGAAATTCATTCAATTGGGAAAGATGCCTAGACCCGGAGAACTACTGTTCAATATGTTAACAGAAATATTGCTCCATTGTCAAATTGAATTTGGTAAGAGGATATATCTCCAGGTCATCTTCTCACTACATGTATAAACGATAATACCAAATAAAAGTAGGTCTATGTGCAAGAAAGCTATATTTGAATTAGCTTCATTGATGGGAATTTCACAAATAACAAATGGGCCAAAAAAATTTCTTCTCTCACATTATCATTTTAGAGTTTAAAATATCTCAGTGAAGGTGTCAATTACAAATCAGCATAGAATTCAAAACTTACCCTCTTTTGGTAAGAAAACTTTTTTACTTACCAATTTTATTTACCCTGAAGTCCTGAAGAGGACTTAAATTTCCTTGATTCCAAGATGATGAAGCACAGAATTAATACCCCATACTGTGTTGAAATCTTTCTGAGCTACTGATCATAATTCATAAAGCTACTCCCAAACACTGAAGAATCACAGGGAAGCATACAGCTTTTCCTTTTATCACGTTAACCACTGGGTGAGACACCAGAATATTTTACACAACTTATCACTATTCTACACTTGCCTATGGGTAATGAAGAGGCTTTCTCGGTCTCTTTTCTGGCACAGAGCCCAGATTTAAAGAGGAAATGGATTACTGCTTTTACATGCTAGGCAATGGTGTATGTCTAGATCTTTGGGGACCAGTTCTCTACGTAGGTACACCTTCTTCTTTAGGGACTGTACTTCTTCCTTGATTGAACCAATAATGAACTCCCATCTGCCAGTCATCTTTCATCTCTTAAGGGAAATCTGCTGCTTTTGATATTTTTCTCATTTCCCACATTCTTTCATGGTAATGTTCCACAGGGTCTACTTCCATTATCATCTACTACTTTATTATTACTTTTAAGTTTTTTAAGGAAGTCACATTTTGGAAATTATTTTTCTCATGGTCATGTATTGGTTAAATTATTAAGGCCACTCCACGTAGTTAAAAGGGAGGTTTATTTTGTGGGGTAACTTACAAATGAAGGGGTAGGTTACAGGGTCTGGCAAGGGTATAGCGCAGTCCGGCGGTGTTCTCTGGAGAACTCTGCTCGGTCTACCTCCAGGGTCCAGAGTCCGGGAACCAAGAGCCAGAGCTCTTCCCGATCCTTCATCTTCCGCTTCCTCCTCTGCCCCACCTTGTGGGCGTGACCATTACCGAAGCCTCAGTGGGGGTTGGAACTTCCAGGCCAATGCTGGGATGGCTATCCACTACATCTCCCCCTTTTGTCTAAATAAGAAAGCTCTAACCTAATACAAGACTATATACAAAGAGATGCTTATCAAATATTGTCTAGGAGTAATGAGGGATAATGACCTAGATAAGTTGGAATTACAATAAGTACAAACAATATCAAGCAAAAAACACATAGTAAAATCCAGGGAAGTCTAGGGCAAGGGTAGGTGGCGTGTTACAAAGATCATTCCAAAAGGTGTCCTATTCTAAAGAACCTGAGTCTAATACTTAATATATCCTATCTAAGATATTATATATGTATATATACTAAGTTGTAACTATACCTGCTAATCTCCAACCTCATCAAAGACCTGAGAAGGAATATAATAATACCTGAGAAATGGGAGAAGGACGCAAGCAACTTTCGGGAGTCTTGCAAGAGTAGACAGAGACAGCTAGCAGCCTGGACAGTCACCTAATGTTTCTCAGCATCGTTGGTGCATTCAAATTGGCTACAGGCCTAGAGTACCTGACAGACCATTTTCAGAAGCAGGAATTCTGAAAGACCATCTTACCCTGTCTTGGCAAAGTATAGTGGTCGCTTTCCTTGTGTCCCGCTTGTCCAGAAAGGACAGCATTTGTACTGTCAGCAGTTGAGGCAAGGGCAGTTCTTTGCCCAGTAGGCCATTTTGTGCCAAGAAGACAAACTTCCAAATGGAAATGTCTTAGAAGCCCAACATTCTCTCGGGAGCAAATTGGTGCTGCCAGGAGCAATTATGTCTCACGTCAACAGAATTCTAAGTTATTTAAATGCCATATTCTCTAGGTCCATGAAGTGTTTGAAGATTACCTGTCCATCTGACCTATGTATTTATAAATCTGGATAACCAAACTAACATAATTATAGAGATGACAAGCATAGGTGACAATAACTATGTAAGTCTTATCTACCTAAACAACCTAAGGACTAAGCTTCCTATAAATAAGGCAAACAGTCTGTGAGCAAATGCACAGTAAAAGGACAATGACTTTAAATTGTGACAATACACAAAATATCTTTAACAGAGGTAGGAATGTATAGTGCAATATGCAATATGATAATAATCCTAAATATATATCAGTATACAGAATATCTTAAACAGAAGTAGAACATACATACAGTATGACAGATATAAATTCACATTTGTATCAATATACAAATATTTCACATAAGAGTAAAAATATATGTACAATATAACAAACATAGTTCTGTATTTGTATCAATATACAAATTATCTTAAATAGGAATGTAAAAAGTTTATATTTGTATCAACATATAAGAATTCGTAACAGTGCAAAGGCTGGTATATTACTAAATTTGTTTACTAATGTATATGACAGTCTACCATAATATCTTATACCTATCCATTCCATTTCTTCTTTTCCCTTTTTTTTTTGAGACATATTTTCTTTTCTTAAGGAGAGCACTGTGTTTAACAGTTTCTTCCACCCCCAACCCTAGAACCATTATCCATAACCCTGAGAAATATGAAACCTTGGGGAGAAGGGGCGTCGTTTTCTTAGAATTGCTTCCTGCTGTTGAGGAAGCGATGGTATCTCTGTTGGGTATTGTGAGAAAGCTCAGATAGTTAAATCTCAGTTAGACTAACTGTAGATTCTGCAGCAACTCTCAGAGTAATGGGTAAGATTGTCTGAAATTTTGGCAAGAAGTGTAATATGATGATGATTACCATGGCATCATTCTGGATTGGGTAGAGTTGTTGTTGTTGGGGCCCCATCTTCCTTCTGGAGACTTCAGAGATTGCTATTGGAAAAAACTTATTTTTTTATCAGAATGGAAGGTTTGGATTTAAAGATGTCATGACATGTAAGAAAGGATTCCAAGAAATCAAGAGTAAGCATGGAGAGAATTAGAATCTTGAAGATAATGGTCCCTTATAATTGGTTTCCTTCTGTCTCACACCAGAGGGCTCTTCTGATATGGGACTGAAGAATCTCTCAACCTTTACTTTTATCAATATGCTTGGGTTTAGAGAAGGAGTGAGCCAGTTCCATCTCCAAAGCCAGCTTGGTTTATAATTAAATTAGAACCACAACTATTCTAGATTGATAGAGATATAGATGTTAGACAGTGATATCTTACCCTGTGTAGATTGGTACCAATAGATTCTTTCTTTCTGCTGTAAACATCTGGATATCCAAGGCCTTATGATTTCTGGAAGATGGGTATTTCCATTATCCTGGAAAGACAAAAACAGAACGCTACCCCAACCTTTGATTGTTAAATTTTTCTTACAACCTGAAGAGATGTCACATTGGTGGATGATCTTTTACTTCTCCTCATCAAGGGGTTTCTCCTGTTCGAATCAAATTTTTATTAATTTTGTTGGTATCCATAGCTTTTCTTCTCCTGTGGAAACAAAAGCAAAACCCCTTCCCCAATGTAGGACATATCCAGGTTTCCATTCTGAGGTCAACACATCTTTGAAATAAACAGGTTGGTTTAGCTCAGGAGTTTTGTCTGTCGTCCAATGTCTCTCCGTAGCTGTTGTTCCTTTCTCATCAGCATTGAGAAAATTCAAGGTTAATAAAGCACTATGCAATCTATTTCTAGGAGTCATTGTTACCTGTTGCTGTTTATTTAGCATATCCTTTAAAGTTCGATTGGATCTTTCTATGACTGCTTGGCCTGTGGGATTGTGTGGTATACCTGTAACATGCTTTATATTGTAATAAGCAAAGAACTGTCTCATTTTATTGGAGACATATGCTGGGGCATTGTCTGTCTTAATTTGTACAGGTATTCCCATGATGGCCATAACTTCTAATAGGTGTGTAATCACAGAATCAGCCTTTTCGGAACTCATAGGAGTTGCCCACTGAAATCCTGAATAGGTGTCAATGGTATGGTGTACATACTTTAATCTTCCAAATTCTGCAAAATGAAACACATCCATCTGCCAAATTTCATTTCTTTGTATAACCTTTGGATTGCTTCCTGCAGGTAATGGAGTTTGGTTATAGAAGGGACAAGTAGGACTTTTTTCACAATATCCTTAGCTTGTTGCCAAGTAATGGAGAAATCCTTCTTCAAACCTTTGCTATTTACATGGTGTTTCTTATGAAATTCTGAGGCTTCTAGCACATTACCTATTAGTAACTGATCAATCTCATCATTACCTTGTGCTAGAGGTCCTGGCAGACCTGTATGGGATCTGATATGTGTTATATATATAGGATGTTCCCTTTTTCTGATGATTTCCTGCAATTGTATGAATAATGAAGTTAATTCTGTATTAGCAGAAATAAATTCAGCAGTTTCAATGTGTAAAACAACTCTCTCTGCATATTGAGAGTCAGTGACTATATTGAGGGGTTCTGTGAAGTCCATTAGTACCATAAGAACGGCATACAGTTCTGCCTTTTGTACAGAGCTGTATGGACTTTGTACTACTTTACTTAAGTCTCCTGATTTGTATCCTGCTTTCCCTGATTTATTTGCATCTGTATAGAATGTGAGGACTCCAGAAATTGGCTTGTGTCATACAATGTGAGGAAGGACCCATTCAGTCTTCTTTATGAATTCTATTCTCTTGCTTTTGGGATAATGGTTGTTAATCTCTCCCAAAAAGTTACTGCAGGCTCTCTGCCAGTATTCATTATCTTTCCATAGTGACAAAATTTCCTCATTAGTTAAAGGTACTACAATTTCTGCTGGGTCCATTCCTGTCAACTGACGAAGTCTTAATTTACCTTTTTGAATCAAATCACAGATCTTTTCTATATAAGTCTTTAATTTCTTATTTGGTTTACGTGGTAGGAATATCCATTCCAATATAATATCTTCCCTCTGCATCAAAATACCTGTGGGGGAATGTCTGGAGGGGAATATGACAAGAATACATTTAAGTTCTGGATTGACACGATCCACATGTGCTTCTCGAATTGTCTTTTCTACTAGAGCCAATTCCTTCTCAGCTTCGGCTGATAATTCTCTTGGACTATTTAATTCTTTGTCCCATTCTAGAGTATTAGCCAAATTTTGTAGTCCATCTTTGGGTATTCCCATGATACCCAATAAGTTGGAAATGCTTCCTAACAACTTTTGAAAATCATTAAGAGTCTTTAATCGATCTCTCCTCAGTTGTACCTTTTGGGGTCTAATTTTTTGTAACTCTATCTTATATCCTAAGTAATTAATAGAATATCCTCTTTGTATTTTTTCAGGAGCAATTTGCAGTCCCCAGCGAGGCAAAACTTTTTTTACTTCTTCAAACATGCTTTCTAATGTGTCTAACTTTGGATCTGCTAATAGGATATCATCCATATAGTGATAAATTATGGATTGTGGAAACTTTACACGAATTATCTCCAATGGTTTTTGCACAAAGTATTGGCATAAGGTAGGGCTGTTTAACATTCCCTGTGGGAGGACCTTCCATTGATATCTCTTGACTGGCTGAGAATTGTTATAATTAGGAACTGTGAAGGCAAATTTTTCTCTATCATTTTCTTGTAAGGGTATGGTAAAGAAACAGTCTTTTAAGTCAATAACTATTATAGGCCATTCTTTGGGTAGCAGAGAGGGCAAGGGCATCCCAGTCTGTAGGGAGCCCATTGGCTGAATTACTTTATTAATAGCTCTCAGATCTGTCAGCATTCTTCAATTACCAGACTTTTTTTTAATAATACAGGAGAATTCCAAGGGCTGGTAGATTCTTTAATGTGTTGAGCATTTAACTGCTCTTGAACCAGCTGTTCTAAAGCTTGTAGCTTCTCTTTTGTCAAAGGCCACTGTCCAACCCAGACAGGTTTATTAGTTAGCCATTTTAAAGGTAAGGCAGTTGGTACTTCTGAGAGTTCAACAGCAGTTGTGCTCTGTTTGTGTACAGCCTGAATGGTTGGTGACTGTTTTTTATAGCATTTTATGATATTATTCCTAGAAACATGCATTGGCCTGTATTCCTTTACTTAGAGTGTAGGAATTTTAATCTGGGTATTCCACTGTTCTAACAGATCTCGGCCCCATAGATTTACTGCTACATTTGCTACATATGGCTTCAGCCTTCCTCTCTGTCCTTCTGGCCCTATGCATTCAACCCATCTCAAACTCTGTTTTATCTGAGATAGGGTGCCAATTCCTAAAAGTTGGACATCTACCTCTTGAAGAGGCCAATTTGGCTGCCATGATTTTGGTGTAATTACAGTCACATCCGCACCTGTGTCTACCAGGCCCTCCAGAACCAAGCCATTAATTCGAATTCTAAGCTTTGGCCTTTGTTCATTTATGGAAGTCTTCCAAAATATTTGTTTTATTGTGTTCTTTGTAAACTGTGATTCATCTATCAGAGCTGTTTTATCATCCATTGCAGTATTGGTTTTTACATTAGGCATTGGTTTATTCAGTTGTCCTGGAGAGGAATGTCTTCCACAGTGGCTGGGAATGTTCTTACCACGTTTGATTTGGGGGCCTGCAAGAGGCCCCCTGAGGCATTTCCCGCTCGTAAAGGGTTGCCTCGTGTATCTATTTTTGATCTGCACTCACTGGTCCAATGTCGGCCTTTGCCACATCTTCTACATAATCCAGGAGGTGGTTGGGGTCTTCTGTTTAGGCTATTCCTAGAAGGAGTATTACTTCTAGGATTACCCCATGTACAGTTTTTACTTATATGACCTGGTGTACCACATTTAAAACATTTGGTACCACGGGGCCTTCTTACACCTCTGGGATTTGTCTCTCCTATCCAAGCCTCATTACTGTAGTTAAGAGATTCAACACTATTAGTATACTGAATCCATTCTTCCAAAGGAGCTGATCTGATCTTTAATGGTGTAAGTATTCTTTTGCATTCTGCATTAGCATTGTCGAATGCCAAGGACTCAGTTAATACTTTTCTTAATTCTTTATCTGATACAGCTTTTGTTATAGCTGTGTTCAGCCTTTGTAAAAAATCAGTGAAGGGTTCATGTGGTCCCTGAAATATCTTTGTGTATACCTCAGTTGCTTTTCCAGGTTCTGGAATTTTTTCCCAAGCATTTAGAGCTGCTGTACGGCATAGGGATATTGTATGCTCATCATAAATGGCTTGTACATTCCTGTCAGCGAAACATCCCTCACCAAGTATTTGATCTTGGGATATCTCAAAACCTCTGAGTTTACCTTGTTGTTCTAAATTTCTTGCCTCTTCTCTCAACTAGCTTTTCCACTGTAACTGCTGGCTATATTCTAGAACACCTGAAATTAACTGATGCCAGTCATCTGGAATGATTCTATGTGAGGTAGACCATGAATTTAACATCTGTTTTACGTATGTGGAGTGTATCCCATATGTAATTACTGCTTCCTTTATATTTTTAAAGTCCCTTGTTGAAATTGGTTGTAATGTATATGTCGTATATGGCTCGGGGTGTGTGTCATCTGCTGGCTTCTCATGGATGATAACAGGATAAGCCATTGTATGAGAGCCATTTGGAGATGTTACAATCTGTATGGTCTTGCCCTTCTGCTTATTAGGTCCCTTGTCATGTTTATTTAGAGTTTCCTCCAGGGCTTGTAAACGAGCACTTAGGGTCTGTTCCAGGGAGTAAACCTCCTCTCTTGTAAGGGATTCCAGATTTTTCATGGAATCATGGAAGTTTTTATGTTCTTCTGAAACACATGATTCCATGGACCTTATCTTATCAAGTAATGATAACTTTTCTTCCTTATATATTGTCTGAGTAGCCACAACTTCACTCTGGAGAGTTAGTGTTCTATCCATTAAATACTCATATTTATTATCAATAAAAGCAATTTTGGGTACAAGCTTGTTTTGTAAATTCTGGTTAGCAGATTCCAGAGAGAGAATCTTTTTATGTAAGTCCTGGCCAGCAGATTCCAGAGAAAGAATCTTTTTCTGTAAGCCTTCATTGCTATCTTTTAAAACCTGTAATTCCTGGTTAGCAGATTCCAGAAAGAGAATCTTTTTATGTAAGTCCTGGTCAGCAGATTCCATAGACAGAATCTTTTTCTGTAAGCCTTCATTGCTAACTTTTAAAGCCTGTAAATCCTGGTTAGCAGATTCCAGAAAGAGAATCTTTTTCTGTAAGCCTTCATTGCTATCTTTTAAAACCTGTAATTCCTGGTTAGCAGATTCCAGAAAGAGAATCTTTTTATGTAAGTCCTGGTCAGCAGATTCCATAGACAGAATCTTTTTCTGTAAGCTTTCATTGCTAACTTTTAAAGCCTGTAAATCCTGGTTAGCAGATTCCAGAAAGAGAATCTTTTTATGTAAGTCCTGGTCAGCAGATTCCATAGACAGAATCTTTTTCTGTAAGCCTTCATTGTTATCTTTTAAAGCCTGTATCAGTCCCAATAATGACTCATCTTTGTTCTTATTATTAAACCAGTGTTTGAACACTGTGTGAATTATTACAATGAATGTCAAAATGGTACAGGCCAGATATGTCTTAGGGAGGTCGTATATTTCCAGGAAAATGTCATTCAGCATACAGGCAAAAAGGTTATTAAATTCTTGTGAGGTAATGTTGTCAGCCATATTACAAGAATTACTCAAAATTTGTTAGTCAGTTTTAAAGTGTAAAATCATCAAGTACTTTTACTTGAAAGAAGCTTACCTTTCCGTGGTTTTCGGGGGTGCAATAGCACTTTTCAGCCAGCAGGAGGCATTGATATAGCTCCAAAGCAGGGCCTGCTGGCAACCTTGGCTGGTGGCAGCTGAAGGCAGGAGCCAAGATGGCGGGGAAACGGCACTCGGAGGAGTGGGAAGATCTCACTCACAGCGGTTTTCGCTGGTCTGGGGGATAAGCTAGGGAACTGAGACTGGACTAGCTGTTCCCTTTTTCGGGAATGGAACCGTGTAGGTGTCCCCTGGTTAAATGGAACTTTGCAGGCTGTTTTAGGTACCCGCCAGCCGGGGAGGAGGCTGAGGGAGGGAGCCGCCTAGGCCTTTGGAATTTGCCCCACGTGAGCGCCAGATATTGGTTAAATTATTAAGGCCTCTCCACGTAGTTAAAAGGGAGGTTTATTTTGTGGGGTAACTTACAAATGAAGGGGTAGGTTACAGGGTCTGGCAAGGGTATAGCGCAGTCCGGCGGTGTTCTCTGGAGAACTCTGCTCGGTCTACCTCCAGCGTCCAGAGTCCGGGAACCAAGAGCCAGAGCTCTTCCCAATCCTTCGTCTTCCGCTTCCTCCTCCGCCCCGCCTTGTGGGTGTGACCATTACCGAAGCCTCAGTGGGGGTTGGAACTTCCAGACCAATGCTGGGATGGCTATCCACTATAGTCATGTTTTGTTTTTAAAGATCATATCAAATTCAGGAATTCACCCATGCTAGGCATGGGCAATATCACCAGACCTCCAACTTCACTGTTACTATTCTGTATGTTGTGGTGCACTCTTTTAATTCCATTACTCATGAGGTGGAAGCAAGCACATCTCTGTGTGTTCATGGCTAAACTAGTTCCACATATTGAAATGCAGGACAGCTTGGGCTACATAATAAGACATTCTCTCAAAAAAATACCAAACAAAAAACTAAAGCCAAATCACATTTATGGTGTTGCAACTTGTTATTATTTTTTAATAATTACTGAAAATTTCCCAGTGGGTGCCCTGCTTGGTCATTAACAATTTATTAATGAGATGAACATTTTTCCTAATAAAACATTGTTGATTTGTAGTTATCCAAATAAAAAGAATAAACAATAATATTAAATGTAATACATAAATGCAATATCTACATATTAATGATAATTTAATTTCATGCAAAAGTTTGATATCTTCTTTTATTTGTGTTTGTTTTCTTTTTTTCTATTTTCACCATTTTTATATTGCTATAGCCTAACAGATTGCTCAAAAATCAAGGTAGAAATAATGACATAAATGATCATCAAAATAATACAATTAAAAATATGTTCAACATGGTTAGCCAGCAGAAAATGCAAACTAAAACCAATTTGATATTCCATCTCACCCCAGTCAGATTGAGTAGCATCAGGTAATCAAATGACAAGAAATGCTGGTGAGGATGTTAAGAAAATGAACTCTTATTCAGTATGGTGGCATATAAGCTGGTGCAACCACTATAGAAATCAGTGTGGTGTTCTTCAAAAAGCTGGAAGCAAATCTACCATGACTGAGCTACACGATCCCTGAACACATGGCCAAAGGACTATATATCCTACTTCAATTATGTGTGCTCATGTATATTTATCACTGCTCTATTCACAAGAGCTAAAAAATGGAATAGGCCTGGAAGTGAATAAAGAATTAATGAATGAGGAGATAACCATGTAATTCTCATCCTAGACTCTCTTAATGCATAATATTATTCTACTGAATTTCATTGACCAACCCTTTCTTAGTGTAATATTCTTATATAGATAGTTGGTCATGGTTAATGATCTTTTGAATACATTGTTGAATTACTTATAATAGACTATCCTTGCATTCTTCGAATGAAGCACAACTTGTTACTGTGAAAGTATTAGGGGATGTGTTGTAATTTTGATATTCCAATACACAATTTATTAGCAAAATGGATCCATAATTTTATTTCCTATTTATTTGTTATATCCAGTTTTAGAATTAGAATACTCTTTTAGATTTTCTATTTTACTGTAATACAGGATTTTATAATATGACATAAAGATACTCTGAATTTCATACATCAGCCATGGGTTCCCCTGTCCTCCCCCTCCCGCCCCCACATCCACCTTCCCCCCAGTCCCTCCCCTCCATTCCCATCTCCTCCAGGGCCAAGACTCGCCTGGGGATTCATTTAAATCTGGTGGATTCAGTACAGGCAGGTCCTGCCCCCTCCTTCCAGACTGAGCATGTGTCCCTGTGTAAGCCCAAGGTTCCAAACAGCCAGCTCATGCACTAAGGACAGGTCCTGGTCCCACAGCCTGGGTGCCTCCCAAACAGATCAAGTTATTCAATGGTCTCATTTATCCAGAGGGCCTGATTTAGCTGGGGGCTCCACAGCCTTTGGTTCATAATTCATGTACTTTCTTTCCATTGGCTATTTGTCCCTGTACTTTTTTCAATCTTGGATACAACAATTCACGCTCTTGCAGTACCTCCTCTTTCTCGACAGTTGGACACCTGGAGCTCCATCTGACGCCTGGCTGAGGATCTCTGCATCCACTTCCATCAGTTATTGGATGAGAGTTCCAAGGCGACTGTTAGGGTGTTTAGTCATCTTATCACTAGACTAGGTCAGATCAGGCTTTCTCTCGACCATTGCCAGCAGTCTACAGAGGATATATCATTGTGGATTTCTGGTAACCTCTCCATCACTCTGCCTATTCCTGTTCTCATGTGGGAGATAGACTGGCTCAAGGCTGGGGCCCCAGGCATGAGGCTCCACTTTCACCAATCCAAAGGGGCAGAGCTAACCAACACGCCATGTGCTAAGTGGAGCCACGCTGTGGAGGGCCCAGCAACTGCTTAGTAGCTTACAGTTTGGCTCATAGAGAAGGTTTCAGACATGCAAAAAGTCAAGTCCAGACCAAGAAAACCTCTAAACAGATGTAATATGCTTAAAAATATGGATAAATGCTAAAGAAAGAAAATGGATATAGACAATCATAGAAAAACAAGTAGTTTAAAAATAATGAAGACTTTAAAGAGAGTAAAGTAAGATAAGAGAAAAGAGCCACATAAAGGTGGGAAATACACAATGTGTCTGGATCATGTATGGTGTTTTGTTGACTTTAATTTTTTTTAATGCTAATGAACAAAAACAATAGTTGCTGACGGACATTGGACTATGGGCACTGCTAAACTAAACCAGCTTAAATAACTGAAAAATGTCTGAACTCCAAAATGGAAGTGAAAAAATATGTTGCTTGGGGGAGAGGTTATGCCTTTGTTTCCACAGGAAACAAAAAGTTATGGTTCTCTTCAAAATTAATGAAGATTAAATTTGATTTGGGGAGACCCTCTGAAAATCTTGTTTACAGACATAAAGAAAAAAGCCAGGGGAGACTACAGAACAGGTGACATGTATGTCAATCCTTCAACATGGGAACAGTTCTGAGACTGGATGGGACATGATGAATCTTGTTAACAGAGTCTTCATGACTTATCATTGCATGCCATCCTTTCATATGGCACAGATAAAGGTCTGGTTATCCAGTCCCAACAAACTTATAAAGTTAACAGATGCCTTTTACTTGCTCAAACATAGAACAACAACAACCAAAAAAATCATCTTTAGCTGACTTGTACACACAGCACATTCCATACTTGTGTTAATACAGGTACATTTGCTGCCTTGAAAAGTTTGTGTTTTCAGAAAAAAAGGACCAGACACCAATAAACACAAGTAGCCCAGGTGATCCAGCCTTTCAGAATGACTCTGTTTCAGTTTCCTCAAAATTCTGCATTCAGAACAACATCAAAGCTGCTAGTGGAGATGGTTCTACTTCACAGACTATCCAGCCAAGACTTCAGATAAGCTCTATACTTTTCCGTCACACAGAGTCCAAACAAAAAATAATACAACTAGTTCTCCCAGGACTTTACTATTATCCCAATTTTCTCAGGATCCTTTAAAGATACCATTGCCCACAGATAACAAGAAGCACTCTAGAGAACACAACATCCACATTCTCAAGAGGTGGGATGGGTGGTTAAAAAAAAAATAAGATACTCTGAATTTCATCAGTCTATTGCAATGTCTCCTTTTTATCTTTCATGTTATGAATTTGAGTCTTTTCTTTATTTTGGTCAAAATGGATAAGAAATAGGCAGTCCTGGCTATCTTTAAAATAACCTTATATCATTATTTTTTATTTCTATTTTCATTTCCATATTCTCTGCTTTAATTGTTATAATTTCTTTCTAACTACTTAATTGGAGTTTAATTCATTTTTACTTTTCTAACACTTTAAAATATACTATTAAGTTATATTTTCAAATTTTTCTTTTTGCAAAATATATTTCAGCTCTTATCTTCTATAAATAATTTTAGAACCATTTTCCTTGTATTCACAAGTTCCAGTATGTTATGCTTTCATTTCATTTCATACCGCTCTAGAGATATTGTCTTTTCTTTCTTTTTCTTTTCTTTTTTTTGTGGGGGGGGGGTTCAAGTGTAGCTTTGTGCCTTTCCTGGAAATCACAGAGATCCGCCTGGCTCTGCCTCCCGAGTGCTGGGATTACAGGTGTGCGCTGCAACCTCTCAGCTGATATTTTACTTTCTTCCTGCTGTATTGGATAGAATTATTTGTCATTAAGAAGCATGCATTTTTCAGTCTCTGGCTTAATATATTCCTATACTCTTGGTTTCAGTTTTATCCACTGTAGTCATATAGACAACAAAAAGTCACTTCAGGTTTTTTATTTGTTTTTAATGAAACTCATGTTATGTCCCAAAATATGATTTATTTTAGAGACATTCCACAAGATGTTGAAAAGAATGTGTATTTTGTTTAGTTTTTACATGGATATTCCTTTGATGTTTGCTAAACCTTTTTGATCCATATATCATTTAATTCTGATATTTATTTTTGCCTGGACACCTCACATTTTGTTAAAAATTGGGTTTTGAAATTATCTAGTGCTATTGTTCTGAGGTTAGTTGTTTCATGAATTTGGATGTGCTAATGCTAGATGAATTTATATTTAGAAATGTAATGTCCCCTAGATTGATGATTGTCTTCATCAGAATGATTTGATCTTCCCTATATCCCTCTGAATAATCTTGCATTGAAGTCCGTTTTTAAGATATTGGTACTAGTAAACTAGCTTCCTTTCTAGTTGCATTTGTTTGGAATTCATATTTCTAGGCCATCACTCAACGCTTTTTTTTTGGTCTTTACTATTGATGTACATTCCTTGGATGCAAGATGTGCACATTTTAACCCAGTCTTCTAACATGTGTCTTTAATTGAGACTACCAAATTAGTAATTAATTTTGAAAGTCATATTTTTATTCTGTTGTGCTTTTCAAGACAAGGGTTCTCTGTGAAACAGCTCTGGTTGTCCGGAACTGAAAGTCATATTTTAATTGCTGTAATTTTCTTGTTTTATAATGTTTGACACATTCCTGATGCTCATTTGTCTTTTTACTTTTCTAGTACAGTTTATTCTTTTCCATAGTCTTATATATGTGTTTATCTTTCTCATCAATATGCAGGATCTCTTTAGGTACCTCTTAGTTTTGTGACCATAAGTTACTTTGCTTTGTATTACTGTCTTTCTGTGCATTCGATGCAGCAGTATGGTACATTGTGGATGTCTATCTTTCCTCTTTTCTTTTACTGAACTTTAGTTATATTGGCGTTGTAAGGGACATTGCCCATCAGTCACTAGTTACATAGCTAGTACAGAATGTTTTGAAGGGGAATTATATAAAAGAAATGCAAAATGATGTTTCAAAAAGAATAGATGAGACAATCCCTGACCTCAAGCTCTACTATAGAGCTACCATAATAAAAACAGCTTGGTACTGGCATAAAAACCAACATGTGGACCAATTGAATTGAATTGAAGACCCTGACATTAACCTGCACACCTATGAACATATAATTTTTGACAAAGGAGCCAAAAAATGTACAATGGAAAAAAGAAAGCATCTTCAACAAATGGTGCTGGCATAACTGAATGTTAGAAAGCTGCAAATAGATCCATATCTGTCACCATGCACAAAACTTAAATCCAAGTGGATCAAAGACATCAACATAAATCCAGTTACTCTGAACCCAATAGAAGAGAAAGTAGGAAGTACTCTTGAATGCATTGGCACCAGAGATCACTTTCTCAATATCACACCAGTAGCACAGACACTGAGAGAAACATTCAATCAATGGGACCTGTTGAAACTGAGATGCTTTTGTAGAGCAAAGGACACAGTCAACAAGACAAAGCGACAGCCTACAGAATGGGAAAAGGTCTTCACCAACCGCACATCTGACAGAGGGCTGATATCCAGAATATATAAAGAAATCAAGATATTAAACATCAAAATGCCCAACAGTCCAATTAAGAAATGGGCTATAGAACTAAACAGAGAATTCTCCACAGAGGAAGTTCAAATGGCTGAAAGACATTTAAGGAACTGTTCAACATCCCTAATTATCTGGGAAATGCAAATCAAAACGACTCTGAGATACCACCTTACACCTGTCAGAACGGCTAAGATCAAAAGCACAGAAGACAGCTTATGCTGAAGAGGATGTGGATCAAGGGGAACTCTCCTCCACTGCTGGTGGGAATGCAAGCTTGTACAGCCACATTGCAAATCAATATGGTGCTTCCTTAGAAAATTGGGAATCCATCTCCCCCAAGACCCAGCTATAGCACTCTTGGACATATACCCAAGGAATGCTCAATCATACCACAAGGGCATTTGCTCAGCTATGTTCGTATCAGCTTTGTTTGTAATAGCCTGAACCTGGAAACAACCTAGATGGCCTTCAACTGAAGAATGGATAAAGAAAATATGGTACATATACACAATGGAGTACTACTCAGCAGAGAAAAACAATGACATCATGAGGTTTGCAGGCAAATGGATAGATCTAGAAAAAAATCATCCTGAGTGAGGTAACCCAGACTCAGAAGGACAAACACAGTATGTATTCACTCATAGGAGGATACTAGATGTAAAACAAAGATGACTAGACTGCTACACAACTCCAGGGAGGCTACCTAGAAAACGGGACCCTAGGAAAGACCCAAGGATCACCCAATGACAGAAAAATGAATGAGATCTACATGAACAACCTGGATGACAGTGGGAGTAATGAAGGGCAAGTTTTGAGGGAAAGAAAGCTTAGGGGAGCAGGAGATCCCAGCTGGATCAAGAACAGAAAGGGAGAATGAGGAATCACAGACCATGATAAATGAAGACCACATGAGAACAGGAATAGGCAGAGTGCTGGAGAGGTCCCCAAAAATCCACAATGACATATCCTCTGCTGGCAATGGTCGAGAGAAAGCCTGATCTGATCTAGTCTGGTGATCAGATGGCCAAACACCCTACCAGTCGTCTTGGAACTCTCATCCAATAACTGATAGAAGTGGATGCAGAGATCCTCAGCCAGGCCCCAGGTGGAGCTCCAGGTGTCCAACTGTCGAGAAAGAGGAGGGTCTGCAAGAGTGTGAATTGTTGAATCCAAGATTGCAAAAAGCACAGGGACAAATAGCCAAATTAATGGAAGCACATGAATTATGAACCAAAGGCTGTGGAGCCCCCAGCTGGATCAGGCCCTCTGGATAAGTGAGACCATTGAATTGCTTGATCTTTTTGGGAGGCATCCAGTCTGTGGGACCAGGATCTGTCCTTAGTGCATGAGCTGGCTGTTTGAAACCTTGGGCTTACACAGGGACACTTGGCTCAGTCTGGAAGGAAGTGACAGGACCTGCCTGTACTGAATTTACCAGGTTTAAATGAATCCCCAGGGGTGCCTTGATCCTGGAGGTCATGGGAATGGAGGGGAGGAGATGGGGGGAAGGTGGATGTGGGGATGGGAGGGGGGAGGGCAGGGGAACCCATGGCTGATGTATAAAATTTAAACCACATAATAATAAAGAAAAAATTATTTATTAAAAAATGGGAAACGCTATTAAAAATAAATAAATAAATAACAATGACAAAAAACACAATTAAAAAAAAGAATAGATGAGAAAAAAAAAGGCTGCAGCTAAAAACTCCATTTACACTTTTGTAAGCTCTTAACCAGAATATACCCTGAGCACATTTATTTCAAACTGTGCTAGCAGTTTACTTGTTAGAAGTTTATATGAAGTGAGTTCAAGGTAAAACCACCAAATATCCCCTGTGTTTATTAAGAAGGAAACTAGTTTTCTATCTTATTCTGGATGTCCAAGTTTTTGTATTGTGTTATAAATACGTTCCTTATTAATAGTAGGAAAAAGTGAACCCCATGCTTTGTTTGTAGTTTAATTCTTAGCTGTAACAATTACATATCTCTCTCTGTCTCTGTCTCTGTCTCTCTCTGTCTCTCTCTCTCTGTCTCTCTCTCTCTGTCTCTCTCTGTCTCTCTCTGTGTGTGTGTGTGTGTGTGTGTGTGTGTGTGTGTGTGCTTTTGAGTATTGTTTAAAAGTGTAATGTCTGCACATGTGTACCACAGGAGAGTGTCAAGTATCCTGCTTTATCACTATCATCCTAGGTCCTTTGAAACAGTATCTCACTAAATCTGGAGGTAGTATCTGGCCAGCATCATCCATTATTACTCCTGTCTCCACACACTACAGCTCCTATGTTATAAGCATACTCATGAAAAACACTGGATTTATTTTATTGTGGTTGCTGAGCTCCACACTTAGACCTTATGCTTGTTCAGGAAATATTTGTACTAAATGAAATACCTCTCCATCCCCAGCTCTGAGCATTTCAATACCATAATTTTTTTTCAGTGCTTTCCCTCTTTGAAAAGAAAATGAAATAAGCACATCTTAAAGTCAATGAAAAAAAAGTTATCAAGTATATCATCTGTAATAATTGTAGTAGTCTTAAATATAAAAAATTATTATTTAAATATTATCTTTTCCAAATTTTCTTAAATGACAAGAAATATCAAAACAAATGTATTTTCTAATGTCGTAACAAGTTTTATTTATATTTTGATATTTGTTGGATGAGAAATTTGTGAAATAATTTAATATGGATACTCCAATTAGTAATAAAATTTGTAACAGTGTAAGCACACCCCTTCTCTGGAAAATTAGAAAGAATGGAAATGTTATTTAATCTAGAAGAAAAGTCTTTTATTCAAAAGTAGGAAACCTGCCAGTGAAAGAAAAAATGAAAGCTCAGCTGTGTTACATAAATATAAACTTCAGAGTGAGACTTGGTGATGCTGATGGCCACCATCTAATCACAGTACACAAATCAACAGCCACTTACAGTAAATTTCACAGCACTTGAATACAAAGTTATGATTAAAAAAAAAAACACCAAAAGAGTGAATGTTTTGGTAGCACAAAGCTTTCTACTGTTCTTTGGTTGTTTTGGTTGTTCAGCTCTGTTTTCTTCGGTTTGTTTCCTCAGAGAGAAAGAATGCAAACTCTAGGAGAGAAGTATAATAATGTTCGACCACAAACTTCTCTCAATTGCTTGGTTTATTCATTGGTTTAACATTTGATGTTTACATTTTCCCAGCTGAAACAGGAGGTTTTAGTGACTACAGAACTATAAAGAATCAGCAAATAAAAGTCCAGAGATCAGAAAACTTTAATTGTCCCCAGATATTCTGACCTTCAGGAATTAATATTTCTTTGTGATCAATAACTTAAATCTATCCTACTTAGGGAAATTTAGAAATTTCAATACATTTAGGGCCTTTTAATTTGGAGATTTGAATAGTGGGGTGCTTTAATTTTCATTTTATTTCCAAATTCCTAACTTGATCTACAATTATCATTCCTCTTTTATTCTTTTTAATTTTATTCTTTTTAATTTAAACACAATTAATTTGCTTATGTGTGGTGTGTACATACCACAGTACATGTGGGTAAGTACATGGGGGACAACAATGGGAATCAGCTTTTTTCCTTCTGTCATGTGAGTTCTAGGGATTGAACATAGATCATCAGGCTTGGGAACAATTGTCTGATGAACCATCTCATCTGACCATTATGGTATTGTTTGATTCCACCCAGATGTAGCCATTCCCTTTTCACAGCCCAACATCATTAGCCTATGCCTGTTTTGGACTGTAGCTTTTCACACAACTTTGAAAGTGGAAGATGTATTTACATGGAAATGTATCTTCTAAGCCCTGTTAGAGAGGGAAATCATATTCTTGCTTTGCGTCTGAGAGCATGGAGGAATGTTGCTAGGCTCTTTTCTTTCCTATACTGGTCTTCTTAAATATCAAACACATGAAACATCTCAAATTTATATTTTTATTGTTTTTGTACAAAATCTGGACTTTTGAGCCAATCACCTCTAAACTACCTTAAATCACAACAAAAAGTGCCACTAAGTTATTTTCTGGTGGAAAGTAAGTCAACATTTAACCTGAGAAATGTGTTAATCATCTAAAAACAAAGTCAGTTAGCTTTCAAAACGGAATTGTTTTTTTTTCCTTCACATTTACTGACTCAAAAATAGCAAGTGCATTGAAAAATACTTGAGATATTTTATTAGAATAACTATGACGCTTTAATTATCAACCTTGCTGCACATTAGTATATTATCCATTTCATAAATATATATGACAAATCTAGTGTGAGTTTTGGTACAATGATAAATATTAAAGAACTGTAACAAGAAAGCTCAATGTTTACAACAGCAAAATGAGTTGTATTTAACAGTCTTTGTCAAATTGTATATACCTGAGTTATTCATTTTTGAAGTTTGAAGACAGAAATAGAACCATTTGTGTGTTCAGTGAAACATAATAAATGAATCACAAACCCCATTCATTAGCAAAATATCATCATAGCATTTGCTTGATAGTTTAATGAATAATTTTTCTTCCTAAAAGAAAAATATCAATAATAACAATAAAATGCATTGTATTAAGTTTTTAATATAATAAAATATATGTACTAAATGATGAGGGGAAAGGAATAGCTATTATTAACAAAACCTGAAAACAAATTGAGAACATACCTAATAATTACATGATAAAATAGGAAAACATTTAATCTAATATTTTAATAAAAACATAAACTTCCACAAAGCTACAGGGAAGTAGAGATGCTGTTTCTAACATAATTTCCACCTGCTGAGGGTTTTCCTAAGGGCAACTTTAACATCTTTGTTCCTCAAGCTGTAAATTAATGGATTCAGCATGGGAACCACATTGGTATAAAAGACAGAAGAGATTTTTCCTTTATTCATAGACCCAGCTGAGGAGGGTTTAAGATACATAAATGCACCTGATCCAAAGAACAGAGAAACAGCAATTATGTGGGAACTGCAGGTGCTGAAGGCCTTGGACCTACCCTCAACAGAGTTTATATGGCAGATACTGGAGACAATGAAACTGTAAGAAATAAAGATGGTGATGCTGGGCACAATGATGTTGATGCCCACCACAATGAAAACTTCCAATTCATTGACATAGGTGCTGGTGCAAGAGAGCTGCATCACAGGGAGGAGGTCACAGAAGTAGTGACTGATGGTGTTTGCATCACAGAAGGTCAGTCTCAGCATGCATCCTGTGTGAGCCATGGCACCAGAAAATGCCATCAAATATGAACCAAGCATTAGGTAGGAACATATTTTAGGGGACATAACAATATTATATAAGAGCGGGTTACAGATGGCCACATAGCGATCATAGGCCATTGACATTAACACATAACACTCAGAAATAACAAAAAATGAATAAAAATAGAGTTGGGTCATACAACCTATATAAGAGATAATATTCTTATTTAATATGAAGTTCAACAGCATTTTGGGTGTAAACACTGAAGAGTAGCAGAAGTCTATCAAAGACAAGTTAAAGAGAAAAAAGTACATGGGTGTATGAAGATGTGAATTCAGTCCAATTAGAATTAGCAAACCCAAATTCCCCATCATAGTCACCAAATACATTAGAAGAAACAGGAAGAACAGAGGGAGTTGGAGACTAGGCTGGTCTGTTAAGCCAATCAGGATAAATTCAGTCACAAAAGACCTATTTCCAACAGCCATTATTTTCCTATTGGAATGTGTAGGCATTGGACAACATATTACACTGTAAGACAAAATATCTCTTTCCCCATTATATTTAATTCCACCAATGTATATTCACAGGAAATTTTCAAGTCTACCCCAGGCTCAAACTGTAGAATCTGCCTTTCTCATGCCAGTGATTGCCATAGAGTTTCCCTTATTACAGTCTTTCCAAGCTAAACATGTCAATGTATCTCACCTTCTTAAATACTGAATGAAGGTGGGGTCATTTCATGTAAATATGATTGTTTACAAACCAAGGTATAACGAAAGTGTGACTGGACAGAAATACCTTTATCTCATCTTATTACTTCTTCTTTTACTTGATTAAATTGCTTTCTAGAAAAAAAAAGCAATATGAAGTTTAACAATTAATGTTACATTTGTTCGGATTAGATAAAGGTAAAATGAAAAATCAAAACATAATCCATGCACAAGTAAGGACTCTGAATAGAGGCAAGGTTAGTAACTACTGTATGACACAGAATCAAATTTCTAAGTCTACTTTTAAAAGTTCTGTACTTGAAGAAGGAATTTATTTGCACTGTGTTTAAAAAATATCTCCACTTTCTATCTGGAACATGTTCATATCAGCTTTACTTATATCTCTGGGTTTCAAAAATGAGAAAATTGGACCTGTCATATATTCCTGAACTCCTATCATAAACAAAGACATTAAGTTACATAGAGTTTATAAACTCACCATTGTTGAGCCAGAAAATATTGATGTTTTCTTATTGTTACTTGAAATGAAAATTTCAGGACTTGTGTGTTATGAGGCTTTTTTTGTTTTTACTAACAATTTCCAAAAGTGCCTTGGAAATATTTATGGATTGTAGCTCACATTTGCTGATTATGATCTTTCACTACTTTTTCATAACAGTAAAAGTCTTCATATTGGTCTGCTTGTCACTTTACAACATGGGGAAGTTTCAATGTAAGTCTAATGATATTAATATAATATGCCAGGCTTCAAATGGAATCAAACGTGCTAGTTTTCTTCCCTTGAGAATAGCATCTTGGTATAAGAAGGGCATAGGAGGATTTTATTTACACCCTGGACCAAGATCTCTCTTTAATACCCAAGGTACTCACAATTTTACAGAAGTTTTTAATTCACCCTTGGGCTTGTACAACTCCCAAGACAAACCACCAAACAAGATCCCATCTCCATATTATATTCATATCTGGAGGGAAACATGTTGCATTATTTCATTACTTTCCACATCCTTAATAGGAATGTTTCTACATGTTCTTATTCTATATTTCTTACTTCCTTTATCTGAAATATTTCAATAATTGCAGTAGCTCAGTTCAATAGTCTCTCATTGAATATTTCACTTTATAAAATTTCCCCTTTCAGAAGTTCTTACTTTTACAATGATTAGAAATTGCAAACTGGGAGTCCTTCTGAGAATTTAATATAATTAATTATGTCAGTTAAATTTACTTTGCTTTGCTTTGTGTTCACAATTTATAAAGTAGTAGACTGAGAGCACATATTTTTTCAGGTTGTTATGAAAGCTAAAAAAATACTGTGAGTTAATTTGTGATAATATGATGGCACATGGCAAATACCTAAACACAATATATTGCTATTGTTCTTGGCTGTCCACCATAACCAGGTGGAAAGACTATTTCTGAAGGATACATCTTGACTGAAGGATACAGAGAAATCAGTCTTGAAAAGAACAAGAAACTCACTCCCTCTCGCCCCCCCTCTTTCTCTCTGTCTCTCTCTCAACTAGCTTTCAGGGTTCTTGGAAGCACTATGCAGGACGATAGGTATAAAAAGATATATTACCCACTGATAGAACCTGCATACAGCAATACCAACCTGCAAGACAAGATGTCCACACTGGTGCAATAATGCAGAAACTGTTTAAGGGGGTGTTTGTTGGGCCTGAAAAATAGGTTTAGAAAAGAATTTAGGTACTCATTTCACACTGAGAAGACTCTTCTGCCAGAGCAGTTGCATTTCATGAATGAGTCACAAATTTGTGACCTACTATATTATCTGACTTACTTCTGCTCTCTCCTTGTCATGAGCCTCTCCCCTTTTTCTCCATGTGAATTCTTATGAATCTTCACACCTACATGCTGAGCAATATGTGCTGTTAGTATGTGTATGGCATATGGAAAATGACTACTATCCTGTTGAGCACATATGCTATTACTTCTATGTATCTTTTAGGACTGACCATTTGACACTGGACAACCAATTGGGGTTCTTTTACCTGGGGAGGATCATATTGCCCTCTCCCATCTTAAATCATTTGGCAGTAATTATTTCTGTAGGGCTGAGGTCTCATGGGGTTTTTCCCATTCATTCTGGCACATTATTGGGTCATTTTTGATCTGCTCACATTTGAGTGGTCATTTTGGTGGGACTGGTATAGATTTTGATACCTCACATAAGTGTAGTCTTTACCCATCATCAGGAAGTCTGGAAGTGAAATGTTTCGAGATCTAAAGACAATCGCAAATACTTATTACTCTACCTAGAAAAATTGTTTGTCATAATTGAGGACAAAATAAATATTCCAAGGATGGAAACAGGCTAAAGGAATCTATGGTCACTAAGTCATCTCTACAGAATATAAATGAAGGAATCTATTTCAAATGAAAGAAAAGATAAAACATCTGTAAGTATATAGGAAACAACAGGCCACATTAGGACATTAGTTAGTCAAATGAGAAAGAGCAAAACAACAAACAACATGAATCAGTTGAAAGAGAGGCATCAGAACACATCTTTTACCAATGGTCTCAATTTTCCAATCAAAATATATTGATGAGCAAAATGAGTGAAAAAGGGGCCAGTCTATTTGTTACCACCAAGAAATGCACTTTGATTGTCAGTATATTGAATACGAGAAGAATCAATCAAGGTAACATTTTAATTTAAACACACACACACACACACACACACACACACACACACACACACACGAAACATTAATCTACTCAATTTCATAAAACAAATATTGCTAGATATAAAGACAGAGGCTAAATCCCAAACAGTAATAGTGGGTAATTTTAATACCCTATATTTATCAGTAGAAAAGTCATCCTAACAAAAATTAAACAGAGAAACATTTGAGTTAAATGAAGGTTATGAACTTAGGTACCCCCCCGCTGGTAGTGCTGTTTGGGAAAGCTGTAAAACCTTTGGGAAACAGAACAGTGACAGGTGATAATGCTCTCTGGAGGGAGATCTTGAGGTTTTATGTACAGGCTCCATTTCCCATCAACACTCTACTTCCTGACATTGGGTATCATTAAGCTATGTGAATGCAAATGAGTCCATAATCTTTTCAGGAAGCTGACTATTGGTTTATGGAAAGGTACTTATTTTTATAAGTTGATTTTGTATTCTGGCACTTTGTTAAAAAATATTTTGGTCATTTCCATAGGTTTTCTATTAGAATTTTTGGAATTTCCTATGTATAATAACCTTATCTTCAATTAGAGATAATTTGGCTTCCTTCCTTCCTGTTTGTATCCATTTAGTATCCTATTCTGATCTTATTGCTTTAGCTAGTGCCTCAAGCACTGTACTAAAAAGGAGGGGAGACAGTGGATATTTCCAACTCACTCCTCATTTTAATGAGACTGCCTCCATTTTTTTCTCCATTTTGGATGATAGTGACTATGGGTTTGTTGTATATAGACTTTCTTATGTGTAGGTATGTTTCCTCTAGTCATATTCTCTAAGACATTTATCATTTATTTTCACAGAGGTTTTTCTGGAATGATCTTGTAATCTTTTAAAGTTTACTTATTGCATATATTGACTTACATGTGTTGAATCATCCTTGTATATAGAGTACAACACCAGCTTGATTGTGATGCATTTTTGTTTTTGTTGTTTTGTTTTTATTTGTTTGTTTTTGTTTTATATGCTTGTATTTAATTTGTGAACATTTAACTGAGGATTATTCATCTATGTTCATCAGAAATATTAGTTTGTAGTTTTCTTTTTGTTTTGTCTTTATCTGTTATGAATATTAAGATAATATTGGCTTATAGAAGGAATTTGGAAGGTTTCTCTTATTTATTATTTTAGAATAATTTTTAAAATTATTAGTTGTACATGCACTTATATAACTCACCTTACAAATGCTACTGCTCTGTTTCATTGGAGAAATTTTCATAGATTTACATTTGATAAATACCACCATCACTAAAAATTTGTACAAAAACTTGAAATGCTCTTTTTCCAAGACCACAGGCAGACCCTGCAGTCTCCACACCCTGCCCTCACACCCATTTTCCCCAGACCCCAGCCACTTCCTGAGACTCAGAGACCAGCCCCCAGCTCCGATCCACCCCAGAACTCCCATTTGGACCAAAGAGAGGTGGGTGCCTGGGGTTACAGCCAGAGAGGCAACCGCCCCTGGGTCCCACCCCTGGGCAACATCCTGGGAGGACCTGCACAGCTTGGCCCCATTTTCAGCCAATCAGTGGGACCGGTGGGAAGGCTCCACTTTTCCAAGACCACAGGCAGACCCCGCAGTCTCCACACCATGCCTCCACACCCATTTGCCCAAGACCCCAGCCACTTCCTGAGACTCAGAGACCAGCCCCCAGCTCCCATCCACCCTGGAACTCCCATCTGGACCAGAGAAATCCTCTGGTGGACACTACAACCTCAACCCCTTGCCCCCACACCCATCTGCTGGGGACCCCAGCCACTTCTGGAGACTTAGAAACCAGTGTCCAGCATTCCATCCTGCCCCGGAAATCCCATCTGGACCAGAGCTTCCATCCTGTCCCGGATCTCCCATCTGGACAAGAGGAGCTCCAATCTGGAGACCCCAGGGACTTCTTGAGACTCAAAGTCCAGCCCCCCAGCTCCTATCTGGCCAGCACTCTCATATGGACCAGAGAGAGGATCCCTAAATCTGTCAGGTCTTTCTAGACCAAGTATACTGATAAGACCAAGAATGAATCCACAGGGAGGTGGGCAGATGCCAAGGCAGAAATACATACAACAAAATAAAGAGCAATACAGCATCAGCAGAACCTAGCCCTTCTGCAACAGCTAGACCTGAACATCACGGAATGGAAGAAGAAGAAGAAAACAACCATATAAGTAACATCATGAACAAGCTAGAGCCTTATATAGAATAAATCAAAAATAAAGTGGAGAAAGAGACAAACAAAAAATGGGAGGAATGCTATAAAAAGCTAGAGGAAAGGACAATTAAAGCAGAAAAAAAAACAACAACATTAAGTCCCTGAAAGAAAATCATGAAAAACAAGGGAAAGAGTCCAAGAAGTGAAGAGGGAAATAGAAAAAAATGAAGAAGATACTAGCAGAAGGAATGCTGGAAATAGAAAATCTGAGTAAATGAACAGGAACTTCAGATGAAAATATAACCAACAGAATGCAAGAGATGGAAGAGAGGATCTCTGGTGTTGAAGATATGGTAGAAGAAATAGATTCATCAAAGAAAACACTAAAGCCAACAAAGTCATGACCCAAAATGTCAAAGAAATTTGGGACACCATGAAAAGACCAAACCTACAAATAATAGGGATAGAGGAAGGAGAAGAATACCAACTCAAAGACACAGAAAATATATTTAACAAGATCATAGAAGAAAACTTTTCCAACTTAAAGAAGGAAGTGCCTATGAAGATACAAGAAGCCTATAGAATATCAAACAGACTAGACCACCCAAAAAAGTCCCCTTGCCACATAATAATTAAACAACTAAACATACAGAATAAAGAAAGAATATTAAGGTCAGCAAAGAAAAAGGCCAAGTGACTTATAAAGGCAAACCCATCACAATAACACCCAATTTCTCAATGGAGACTGAAAGCCAGAAGGACCTGGACATATATAATGCAGACACTAAGAGACCATGGATGCCAGCCTAGACTAATATATCCAGCAAAATTTTCAATCATCATAGATGGAGTGAACAAGACCTTCTGAGAAAAAAAAAAAAACAGTTTTAAACAATACTTATCCACAAACACAGCCCTAAAGAAAGCACTACAAGGAAAATTCCAACCTAAGGAAGGCAGATACACCCATGTAAACACAGGCAATAGATAACACCACAGATAACACCACAGCAATAGACACCAAAGAAGAGAAGTACACACACACAACCACCAAAAAATAAAAATAACAACAGGAACGAAGAATCACTGGTCATTAATATCCCTTAATATCAATGGACTTAATTCACCTATAAAAAGACACAGACTAACAGAATGGATACGAAAACAGGACCCATCTTTCTGCTGCCTATAAGAAACACACCTCAAACTCAAAGATAGATACCTCCTAGGAATAAAAGGCTTGGAAAAGACTTTCCAATCAAATGGTCTTAAGAAGAAAGCTGGTGTAGCCATCTTAATATCCAGCAAAATAGACTTCAAACTAAAATCAATCAAAAGAGATGATGAAGGACATTACATACTCATCGCAGGAAAGATCCACCAAGATGAAGTCTCAATTCTGAACATTTATGCCCTAAACACAAGGGCACCCACATATGTAAAAGAAACATTACTAAAGCTTAAATCACATATAAACCCCAACACATTAATAGTGGGAGACTTCAACACCCCACTTTCACCTCTGGACAGAACTGCCAAATTGAAACTTAACAGAGACATAATGGTCTTAACTGATGTTATGGCCCAAATGGACTTATTCGATATCTACAGAGCATTCCACCCAGACAAAAAAAAAAAATATACCTTCTTCTAGGCACCCCATGGAACCTCCCCTAAAATCGACCACATACTTGGCCGCAAAGCAAGTCTCAACAGATGCAAAACAATTGGAATAACCTCCTGTGTTCTATCATACCACAAGTGTTGAAAGTTGGATTTCAACAACAGAAAAAACTACAGAAATCCTACAATTTCATGGAAACTGAATAATGCTCAACTGAATCACCAATGGGTTAAGGAAGAAATAAAGAAAGAAATTAAAGACTTCCTAGAGATCAATGAAAATGAATACACCATATACCCAAAATTATGGGACACTATAAAAGCAGTGCTAAGAGGGAAATTCATACCAGTAAATGCCCACATAAAGAAGCTGGACAAATCTCACACTAGTGACTTGACAGCACACCTGAAATCCCTTGAACAGGAAGAAGCAAAGTCTCCCAGGAGGTACAGACACCAGTAAATTACCAAACTGAGAGCTGGAATCAATAAAATAGAAATAAAGAGAACAATACAAAGGATTAATGAAACAAAGAGTTGGTTCTTTGAGAAGATCAACAAGATAGACAAGCCCTTATCCAAACTAACCAAAAGACAGAGAGAGAGCATCAAAATTAACAAAATCAGAAATGAAAAGGGGACATAACAACAGATAATGAGGAAATCCAGAGAATCATCAGTTCATACTTCAAAAACCTGTACTCCACAAAACTGGAAAATCTAAAAGAAATGGATAATTTTCTGGATTGGTACCACATACCTATGTTAAATCTAGACCAGATAAACCATTTAAATACTCCAATAAACCTGAAGGAAATAGAATAAGTCATTAAAAGTCTCCCAACCAAACAAAGGCCAGGACCAGATGGTTTCACTGGAGAATTCTACCACGTCTTCAAAGAAGACTTAATACCAATACTCTTTAAATTGTTCCACACAATAGACACAGTAGGAATATCACCAAATTCCTTCTATGAGGCTACAATTACCCTGGTTCCTAAACCAAACAAAGATGCAACAAAGAAAGAGAACTACAGACCCATCTCCTTCATGAACATTGATGCAAAAACACTCAATAAAATACTGGCAAGCAGACTCCAAGAACATATCAAAACAATTATCCACCATGATCAAGTAGGCTTCATTCCAGGGATACAAGCGTGGTTCAACATATGAAAGTCTGTCAATGTAATACACCATATAAACAAAATCAAAGAAAAAACCCACATGATCATCTCACTAGATGCAGAAAAGGCATTTGACAAAATCCAACACCCCTTCAGGATAAAGGTCTTGGAATGATCAGGAATACAGGGAACATACTTAAAGATAATAAAGGCAATCTACAGCAAGCCAACAGCCAACATGAAATTAAATGGAGAGAAACTCAAAGCAATACCACTAAAATCAGGAACAAGGCAAGGCTATCCCTTCTCCCCATACTTATTCAATATAGTACTTGAAGTTCTAGCCAGAGCTATAAGACAACATAAGGACATTAAGTGGAAACAAATTGGAAAGGAAGAAGTCAAGCTTTCCCTATTTGCAGATGACATGATAGTATACATGAGTGACCCCAAAATTTCAACCAAGGAACTGATACAGCTAATAAAAACCTTCAACGACAAAGCAGGATACAAGATGAACTCATAAAAAAAATCAGTAGCCCTCCTATATACAATAGACAAACAGGCTGAGAAGAAAATCAGAGGTACATCACCATTTACAATAGCCACAATGATATAAAATACTTTGGGGTTACTCTAACTAAGCATGTGAAGGACCTATATGACAAGAACTTTAAGTCCCTGAAAAAAGAAATTGAAGAAGATGTCAGAAAATGGAAAGACCTCCCATGCTCATTGATAGGCAGGATTAACATAGTAAAACTGGCGTTCTTACCAAAAGCAATCTACAGATACAATGCAATCCCCATCAATTTACCGACACAACTCTCCACAGATCTGGAAAGAATAATACTCAACTTCATATGGAAAAATAAAAAACCCAGGATAGCCAAAAGAATCCTGTACAATAAAACAACCTCTGGAGGCATCACAATCCCTGACCTCAAGCACTACTATAGAGCTACCATAATAAAAACAGCTTGTTACTGGCATAAAAACCTACATGTGGACCAATGGAATTGAGTTGAAGACCCTGACATTAATTCGCACACCTATGAACATATAATCTTTGACAAAGAAGCCAAAAATATACAATGGAAAAAAGAAAGCATCTTCAACAAATGGTGCTGGCATAACTGGATGTCAATGTATAGAAGGCTGCAAATAGATCCATATCTGTCACCATGCACAAAACTTATGTCCAAGTGGATCAAAGACCTCAACATAAATCCAGTTTCTCTGAACCTGATAGAAGAGAAAGTAGGAAGTTGTCTAGAAGGCATTGGCACTGGAGATCACTTTCTAAATATAACAACAGTAGCACAGACACTGAGAGTAACATTCAATCAATGGGACCTGTTGAAACTGAGAAGCTTTTGTAGAGGAAAGGACACAGTCAACAAGACAAAGCGACAGCTTACAGAATGGGAAAAGGTCTTCACCAACCCCACATCTGACAGAGGGCTGAAATCCAGAATATATAAAGAACTCAAGAAATTAAACATCAAATTGCCCAACAGTCCAATTAAGAAATGGGCTATAGAACTAAACAGAGAATTCTCAACAGAGGAAATTCAAATGGCTGAAAGACATTTAAGGAGTTGCTCAACATTCCTATTTATCCTGGAAATGCAAATCAAAATGACTCTTTAATACCACCTACACCTGTCAGAGTGGCTAAGATAAAAAACACGTAAGACAGCTTATTCTGGAGAGGATGTGGAGCAAGGGCATCTCTCCTCCACTGCTGGTGGGAATGCCAGGTTGTACAGCCACTTTGCAAATCAATATGGTGCTTCCTTAGAAAATTGGGAATCCATCTCCCCCAAGACCCAGCTGTAGCACTCTTGGGCATATACCCAAGGAATACTCAATTATATCACAAGGGCATTTGCTCAGCTATGTTCATATCAGCATTGTTTGTAATAGCCTGAACCTGGAAACAACCTAGATGCCCTTTAACTGAAGAATGGATAAAAAAAATTGTGGTGCATATACACAATGGAGTACTACTCAGCAGAGAAAAACAATGACATCATGAGGTTTGCAGGCAAATGGATGGATCTAGAAAAATCATCCTGAGTGAGGTAACCCAGACTCAGAAGGACATACATGACATGTACTCACTCATATAGGAGGATACTAGATGTAAAACAAAGATGACTAGACTGCTACACAACTCCAGGGAGGTTACCTAGAAAACAAGACCCTAAGAAAGACACAGGGATCACCCAATCCCAGAGAAATGGATGAGATCTACATGAACAACCTGGACGAGAGTGGGAGAAATGAGGGTCAAGGTTTGAGGGAAGGGAGGCTTTGGGGAGCAGGAGATCCCAGCTGGATCAAGAACAGAAAGGGAGAACAAGGAATAACAGACCATGATAAATGAAGACCACATGAGAACAGGAATAGGCAGAGTGTTCAAGAGGTCTCCTTAAATCCACAATGATACATCCTCTGTAGACTGCTGGCAATGGCCAATAGAAAGCCTGATCTGACCTAGACTGGTGATCAGATGGCCAAACACCCTACCAGTCGAGCTGGAACTCTCATCCAATAACTGATGGAAGTGGATGCAGAGATCCTCAGCCAGGCCCCAGGTGGAGCTCCAGGTGTCCAATTGTCGAGAAAGAGGAGGGACTGTAAGAGCTTGAATTCTTGAGACCAAGATTGGAAATAGCACAGGTTCAAATAGCCAAACAAATGGAAGCACATGAGTTATGAACAAAAGGCTGTGGTTCCCCCAGCTGAATTAGGCTGACTGGATAAGTGAGACAATTGAATAGCTTGAACTATCTGGGAGGCGCCCAGGCAGCATGACTGGGACCTGTCCTTAGTGCATGAGCTGGCTTTTTGGAACCTTGGGCTTACACAGGGACACTTTGCTCAGCCTGGAAGGAGGGGACTGGACCTGCCTGTACTGAATCCACCAGGTTTCAATGAATCCCCATGGGAGTCTTGGACCTGGACGAAATGGGAATGGAGGGGTGGGGCTGGGAAGAATGTGGTGGTGGGAGAGGGAGGACAGGGGCACCCATGGCTGATTTATAAAATTGAAACACAAATATAATAATAATAATAATAATAATAATAATAATAATAATAATAATAATATTTACTCAGTAATGAAGAAAACGAAAAGTAATATTGGGTAACATATTTCGACAGATTTTCTTCTAGCTATCGCATGGAATTTTCTTATTTTAAATGTCAACTTTGGAAATTACCACCTCTATTTTTAAAACTTTTTCACCAGGCATGGTGACACATGCCTGTTATCCTAGCATTCAGAAACAGAGACAGGAGGAATGGTGCAGGTTGGTGGCCAGATGCGGCTACAGGGCGAGTCATAGGCCATCTAGTGCTCCATCAAAAGACTCTTTCTCAAAACCAAAATAAAGTGATATATAGTAAACATTTGTCTTTTTTTATTGAGATTGTGATATGACATTTTATAAATCAAATATTCTGTGAATTTTAATCAAATGAATTTACTTTTAAACAACACTATAAATTATCAAATTACATATAGTGTTAGGAAATATAAAAGTTAAGGATACAAAGGTCATATCTTCACTGTTCAGCATAAAATTTCCAACCATATGGGCTGTTTCATTATAATTTAAAACATTTCCAGAGGGGTAATGGGGTGAATGTGATCAACATATATTATTTACATTTGTGAATATGTCAAAATGGAACTCGTTATTTTGTATGATGTATATATAGTAATAATAAACTTGAAAATAATATTTTTTAAAAAAAGTTGAAATGCCAGCTCACTAAATCAACTCATAAAAACTGAAGTTAAAAATAGGATATTTTTCACGATTATTTTAAAATACGTTATTAACTGGAAGTAAAGTCCAGAGAATTACCACAAATGAAGTGTGAGTATATTTCTCCCACTTATAAATGAGCTCTTATTTCCTACAGTGTATATTCTGGTCCACAATGAGTCATTTCAACTTCTCTGGTTTAGTTCACATTCATAGTCAATGACCATGACTGTTAAGTTTCTTGGAAATACCTTGAAACATGTGTACACAGACCGTGTGCTGCCTTTAACTTTCAAACATGATGTTACTGCTAAGAGGCTGCCAGGAGAACACGGGCCTGGCTTCTTTTGTGGTGCTCATGCATTGATATTGACCCAGCTCATTTCCACTGTGATTCATACATCACTGTTAAGTGGTTTGGATGGACTTGGGCCAAAACGTGCCAAAAGAGGACTGGGAGATGAAGGGCCTGAAACCTGGGCCTCACCACCAACACAGTTGTCTTAGGCTAACTGTGAGGTGAGACGCACACTTAAATACATATCTACAGTCTGAAGTTTTGTGTGCTCTGAAGCTGTATTCAATAAATAAATACTGGTTAACAGTAAAAAAAAAGTGTTAGTTGAAAGTCTGATAGAATTTTGTTATAGATCTATCTAGGCCTGAGATATTTTCTAGAAAGGTCTTTTATTATTGTTTTAATCTTCTTGTTTGTTATAATTCTATAATTTGTTTGAACTGTTTCTGGGTCAGGGTTACCTCACTCAGGATTATTTTTCTAGTCCCATTCATTTGCCTGCAAATTTCATGATTCCACTTGCCATTTCTTAAACTGCTGAATAACATTCCACTGTGTAAATGTACCATATTTACTTTATCCAGTCATTGGTTGAGGAGCATATAAGTTGATTGCAGTTATTGGCTATTATGAATAAAGCCACAATGAACACAGCTAAGCAACTGACTTTGTGGTAGGAAGGAGTGATTACAATACATGCCCAGGAGTGGTATAGCTGGGATCAATTCTCAATATTCTGATGAATAGCCATATTGATTTCCTTGGTGGCTATACAAGTTTCCACTCCCACCAGCAGTGGAGGACTGTTCCCTTTGTCCCACAGCCTCATCTGCATGAACTGCCATTGTATTATTGATCTTACCAATTTTGACATGTTTAAGATGGAATATCAAAGTAGTTTTGACTTTCATTTCAATGATGGCTAAGGATGTTGAAAATTTCTTTAAGTGTTTCTCGGACATTTGGAATTCTTCTATTGGGAATTCTGTTTAGATGTTCCCCATTTTTTAAAATTTATTATATTTGTGTTTTAATTTTACACATCAGCCATGGGTTCCCCTGTCCTCCTCTCTCCCACCGCCCCCCCCCCCCCATCCTCTCCCCTCCATTCCCATCTCTTCCAGGGCCTAGACTCCCCTGGGGATTCATTGAAACCTGGAGGATTCAGTACAGGCAGGTCTAGTCCCCTACTTCCAGGCTGGGCAAAGTGTTCCTGTGTAAGCCCAAGGTTCCAAACAGCCAGCTCATGCACTAAGGACAGGTCCAGATCCCACTGCCTGGGTGCTTTCTAAACAGTTGAAGCTATTCAATTGTTTCACTTATCCAGACAGCCTGATCCAGTTGGGGCTCCACAGCCTTTGGTTCATAATTTATGTGCTTCCATTTGTTTGACTATTTGTCCCTGTGCTTTTCCAATCTTGGTCTCAACAATTCATGAATTTTTAAAATTGATTCTTTGTTCTTTGATATCTAGTTTCTTGAGTTCTTTATATATTTTGGAATTTAGCCCTCTACTGTATGTGGAGTTTGTGAAAAAAGTTTCCCATTCTGCAGGCTGTCATTTTGTCCTGTTGACAATGTTCTTTGCCCTATAAAAATTTTAAGTTTCATGAAGTCCTATTTATTTATTTTTGATTTTAGTGCCTCCACTCATTAGTGTCCTGTTCAGAAAGTCAATTCCTATGCCAAGGAGTTCAAGACTATCCTCCACATTCTCTTCTGTCAGGTTTAGAGTATCTGGCTTTATATTGAGGTCTTCAATCCGCTGGAGTTTTATGCAGGTTAAGGAACATGGACCTATTTGAATTCTAGCCAGTTTGACCAGCACCATTTTTTGAAGATGCTGTCTTTATTGCAATGTGTATTTATATGGCTTCTTTACAAAAAATTAGGTGTCCATAGCTGTGTGGATTTATGTCTAGGGCTCCAATTAGATTCTATTGACTAATGTGTCTGTTTTGATGCCAAAATCATATAGTTTTTATTACAATAGCTCTGTGGTACATCTTGAAATCAGGGAAGGTGATACCTTCAGCAGTTCTCTTATTGGTCAGAATTGTTTTAGCTGTCCTGGTTGTTTTTTTTTTTTTTTTCATATAAACTTGAGAATTATTCTTTCAATGTCTGTAAATAATTGTGTTGGGATTTTGATGGGAATTGTGTTGAATCTGTAGATTGTATTAGGTAGAAGGGCCATTTTTCATATGTTAATCCCACTGATCCTTGATCATGGGAGATCTTCCCATCTTCTGATATCTTATTCAATTTCCTTTTTCAAATTCTTGAAGCTTGTATCATACAAATCTTTTATTTGCTTGGTTTAGAATTACCCATGATATTTTATATTATTGGCTATTGTGAAAAGTGTTGTTTCTGATTTCTTTCTCTGTCCATTTGTCATTTGTATAAGAAGGGCCACTGATTTTTTTCAGTTAATCTTTTATCCATCCACTTTACTGTAAGTGTTTATCAACTGCAGGAGTTCCCTTGTGGAATGTTTAGGGTCAGTTATATATACTATCATGTAATCTGCAAATAACAATACTTTGACTTCATCTTTTCCAATTTGTATTCCTTGATCATCTTCACTTGTCTTATTACTCTTGATAAAACTTCAAGTGTTATACTGAATAGATAGGGAAAGGGTCGACAGCCTTGTCTTGTTCTTGATTTTAGTGGAATTGCTTTGAATTTCTCTCTTTAATTTGATGTTAGCTTTAGGCTTACTGTAAATTGTCTTTATTATGTTTAGGTATATCCCTAATCTCTCCAGTACTTTTATCATGAAGAGTGATTGGATTTTGTCAAAGGACATTTTTGCATCTAATGAGATGATCATGTGTTATTTTTCCCTTTCTGTTTATTTATATGATGAATTACATTTATTGATTTTTGTATGATGAACCATCCTCGTGTATCTGGGATGAAGCTTACCTGATTATGATGGATGATCTTTTCGATGTGTACTTGGCTTCAACTTTCAAGTATTTTCATGAGTATTTTTGCATCTATGTTCATAAGGGAAATTGGTCTACAATTTTCCTTCTTCATTGAGTTTTTATGTGGATTGGGTATCAGAGTAATTGTGGCCTCATAAAATAAATTGTGAAATTTTCTATTTTCTGGTTTCCATCTGTTTAAGTAATATTGGTGTTAACCCTTTTATGATAGTCTACTAGAATTATCTGCTAAAATCGTATGGCCCTGGGCTTTTTTATTGGTTGGGAAACTGACTTATTGACTGCTTCTATTTCACTAGGCATGATTTAACTTTGATAAAGGACACATATTGAGAAAATTATCCATTTTTTGAGATTTTTAAATACTCTTTTAGTACAGGTTTTTTTTTTTTTAATTGTACTAATGATTCTCTTGTATTTCATCAGTGTCTGTTGCTACAACCCCCTTATTCTATATCTTATAGTTAGTTTGGAAATGGGTTTGTCTATATTGCTGATTTTCTCAAAGACTTTTTGTATTGTTCTCTTCTGTTTTACTGATTTCAGCTCTTAGTTTGATTATTTCCTACCATCTACTCCTCTTGTGTGTGCTTACTTCCTTTTGTACTAGAGGTTTTGGTGTGATGTAAAGTTGTTGGTATGGGACCTCACCATTTATTTTTATATATGCACTTAGGGCTGTAAACTTTAATCTTGGCATCACTTGCATTGTGTCCCATATGGTTGGATATGCTGTGTATTCATTTTCATTGAATTATAGAAAGTCTTGAATTTATTTATTGCTATCTTGACCCATTTTTCATTCAGTAGAGAGTTGTTCAGTTTCCAGGAATCTGTAAGCTTTCTGTTGTTGAAATTCAGCTTCATTCTGTGGTGCTCTGATGACATACAAGGAAATATTTAAATTTTCTTAGATCTGTTGAGACTTTCTATGTATCTGAGTATATAGTCAATTTTGGAAAAGTTCCATGAGATTCTGAGAAAAAAGAAGATATTCCTTTTTGTATGGGAGGAATGTTCTCTAAATATCTGTTATGTTAATTTGGATTACAGCATCTGTTAGATTTAGCATTTCTCTGCTTAGTGTTTGCATGGATGACCTGTCAATAGGTGAGAGTGGGTTATTGAAGACTCTCACTATCAGTGTTTGAGAGTCAATATGTGATTTAAGCTGTAGTAGTGCTTCTTTTACAAAGATTTATGCCCTTGTGTTTGGGCATAGATATTAAGAATTGAAATGTCATCTTGGTAGACTTTTCCTTTGATGAGTATGTAGGGTCCTTCCCTATCTCTTTTGAATAGTTTTGGTTTGAAGTCTGTTTTGTTAGATATTAAAACAGCTACTCCATTGCTAGACTCCAGCTCTGGATGAAGGCAGGGCCTGAAGATGGGTGGATGCAAGAGCAGTGATGGAGGAATCATATATGGGATACATACTTCTTAGTTTCATTTCAGGAGAGATGGACAGAAAGGAAGTATATGGGAGTCATTCCCAGTGGTGGATAGGTCCCAGCAGAAGATATAAGGAGATGGTGGGAGAAGGAAGTGAGCCAGGCCATGGTGCTTTGGAGAATCTTGCAGGATGGCTGATGAGCAGCCAGAGTGTTTCTTTATTTATACAAAATTTAGTAAGAAAGGATACATTCATGATGTTTCAAAACATACATGATATCATTTTTGGTTTTGGACATGTGTTTCACTTCCTTTTGCTCATCTATTAGTCATCATTAAATTATGACGGAAGATAGTTTCGTTTCCAATCATTTCCCTCAAGTTTTAACACCATTAATAAACAGAGTTGTTACTCTTACTCATTAACCCCATAACCCAATTTTTGAGAATCAAGAAGCATATGAGAGCCTTTTCTCAGGCTGGTAGCTGTGGTTGCTTCAAAGACACTAGACCAAAACAAAAGCTTCAAAGCACCATGGGCATTTTGTCATGTCCCAAGCAGTATATTATTAACTCTTAGTGGTCACAGTGCCCAAGAAAAATCCCCAGTCTAAACCTGCTGCAGTTATTATTCAAATTCGGGCATAATATAATATTCACATTTATATCTTCATAGAATGTGTCTATGTGTCTAGACTTTGCATTCTGTTGTTGCTTGGTCATATGACATTATAGTGGCTCTGCATGAGCTAACTTTTCTTTCTTTCTTTCTTTTTTTTGGTTTTACAAGACGGGGTTTCTCTGTGTAGCTTTGCACCATTCCTGGAACTCACTCTGTAGCCCAGGTTGGCCTTGAACTCACAGAAATCTGCCTGGCTATGCCTCCCAAGAACTGAGATTAAAGGCATGTGCCACCACCTCCCAGCTAGTTTGTGTTTTCTTTATTGATTCTATTTACACTTTCAGATATTGAACAATGTAAGAGTCCAGCTCTGACCTGTCAAAGGGTTCTTGGGGGGAGGAGAGAGGAATAAGAAAGTATTTGAGAGAAATACAGATGTAGATGGTGAGAAAGACAGAGACACAGGATTGCTTTGGGAGGATTTGTGGAAGCCTCCCTTGATTTCTCCAGATTGTCTTTTATCCTTTCTTGGGCATCAATGTGTCCTTTGGAAATGTCAGTGCCTTCATGATCTAGGTGTTTTTATTGATTGGCTATTAAATACAACCCACATTGCAGCTGTAAATAATATTCATTTGACCCCCTTTTGTCAATTTGTAGTATTATATTTATTCCACAAATATTAACCATCGGATGAAGAATATAAGTATTACATATATACAGTATAGAATTTTAGGGATTATACTTACTCTCTACTCTTCATAAAGCTTTAGTTGAATATTTTGTCCTTGAATAATATAGCCTAGCAGCAGATTGGAGAATGATTGAAAATGTGAACCCATTTTTATTTGGGGAGGAGAAAGAGGACAACTCCAGGAACTAATGTAATGAATTCTAGTTGAAACTTAACTGGGAGGTTCTTATGCCAACTCTAAAAGGTATTATTGTGAATAGTGCTATAATAATCATGGTTGTATCGCTAACTATATTGTGTGCTAAGAATAATTCTTTAGGTATGTAACAACAATTAAGTGGTAGTACATATTTTATTTTTTGAGTAATCTCCCTACTTATTTCTATAGTTAGATTTTCTGCTGCAGGACAGATGGATTATTTTAAATAACAGCTTTGATATTGCTTATTTATTTTAAATGATTATATCCATTGTGAGTTAAATGAGATCATAGGTCAATGTAGTTTGGATTTCCATTTTGATGGCTATGGGTATTGAACTGTGTGTGTGTGTGTGTGTGTGTGTGTGTGTGTGTGTGTGCCTCATACACTTATTGTTTTGATAAGTATTCAGTTCTTTTGTGCATTTAATGACCAAATTTGGTCTTTTGGTGATTAAAATGTTTGAGTTATGTGTACATTCCACTTACTAAACTACTGTTGAAGGAAGAACTGGAACACACACCCCTCTATTCCTTAATTATGTTTCTCTTCTTGTGGAGAAACCTTTTTATCCAATTCTATTCATCATTTTTTCTGTCATTACCTAATGATCAAAGATCTATTAATAAAAATAAGAGCACATGGATTGGGAAGAAAGCAAGTAGCAATGTTTGAAAGAATTCAGAGGAAGAAAAGGAACAGGGGCAATAGTGTAACTATATTATAATCTCAAAAAAGTAGATACTGTGGATAAACTCATACCAGTGAACAGAAGACAACTGCAATGAAAAGAAAAACATAGATACAAACATGTTAAGAAACACATTAAAAAGACAAGATCTCATATAATCTCAAAAAGTAATGATTTTTTAAAATAACTATTCAGAAATTCATTGACTCTATCTTGGCTGTCTTAGAATGTTTCCAAAATATATTTCCATTATCTTTAAACATTTAAGTATTTCATTAAGATCTTTCATAAATTTCATATTAATTTTAGTGCAAGATGAGAAGTAAGGATATACTTCTCTCATTTAAATGTGGATATCCAGTTTTAAAAGCCTCAGTGTAGAGTTTTCCTCTAGCAGTCTCTAGGTCACCAGGTCTAACTCCAGCATTGGAAGCAAGCAATGTGAAAGGAATTTGATTCAATGACTATGATAATTTTTTTCCAGGACATTGCAGCTAAGTCATATAACTTGGTGTTGATTTTATTTTCTTTTAATTCAGTTTTATGTATCAATCTTTACCTAGTAAGTATGCAATGTATTTGTTCCACTAAAAAGGTTTAAAAAATTAACATTAAACTAAACCAAGTTTTTAAAAAAATAAATTCTTGGTAATTTGAACTTATAGATTTTTTTGCCATTTTCTTACATATAACTTGAAATTAGATTAACATTTTGTTCACAATCATGAAGAGTACAGAATGACTAAAAGTTGCAAGTCTATACATTATTTGAAAGAAAACATTTAATACCATCATAATGTGTATTATTCAAACATGCAAAAAAAACATTAGTCGTTGTGGTGATATGAATGAAAATGTGCCCCATAGACTCTTAGGTAGTGGCACTATTAGGAGATGTGGTCTGGTTACAGTAGGTGTGAAATTATTGAAGGAAATGTGTCACTGGGGTGAGCTTTGAGGTTTCAGAAGCTCAAACCAGGCCCAGTGGCTCACTCTCTCTTCCTGCTGCCCTAGATCCAGATGTAGAACTCTCAGATACCTCTCCAGCATTGTGTCTTCCTGTGTGTTATCATGCTTCCCACCATGGTGATAATAGACTAAACTTCGGAACTGTAAGCCACCACCAATAAAATATTTTCCTTTATAAAAATTACTGTGGTCATCATGCCACTTCACAGCAATAAAACCCTAACTAATACAATCATAATTTCAGCCAAGACATTTGACTTGCATAACATAAATTAAAGGAGAAACTCAATAGATTTATTTTTTACAAATAAAACATTTAATTTTACAAATAAAAATTTTACCTATTATATGTGACATGATTGTGACTTTAAGTAGAGTAATGAACTCAAATGTTAGTTTTACAAAGGATACGGTCATGCTTCCACACCATGTTAAGTAGAGATAATGCATTAGCTACACCTTAGTTTCAGTTCAGAATTAGAATAGTATTGCCTGAAACCTTGTACTGACCATTGACACCTTTTTATTCACTGATATCCAATAAGCCCAGAGTATCATATGGGATGCTCAAGACCTATACCACTGAGCTGTATCCTTAGACCTTGAGAATGAACAAAAAAAAATTTATAGGAATTGATTCACAATCATTTACCTATTGTCTGATATATACTTTAGATTATAACATCAGGGTCATTATGTCTCACAAAACCTTAAATATTTCCTTTCTGGCTTTTTGTAAATAAAACTAAACCTGACCATTTAATGCACATTTAGAATAATCTTTATTTAGTTATTTCATGTTTCTCTTTATATGGTTTTGGAGACAGAATCTTGCTATACTTTCCAGATTTTCTCTGAAAACTCTGAAACTCATTGCATTATACTGAAAACCTTGAACTTACAGTCCTTCTACTGCAGCATTCTTACTGCTATGACTATAGGAATGTGTGAGCACAAAGGACTAGACATGATTTAAATAAACTGAACAAAATAAACTGATATTGATGGACCATCAGTATCTTCATAAGCAGCCCATTAGCAATGACACCCAATTTTGAATCATGCATGCTTTGGGAACAAATATACATCAAAGTGAGAAGGTAAGATTTTTATCACATGAGCTATTTTTCTTATACTGTAGTTAGATTTTCCTACCTGGCCCAGTCAGGACAAATCTCTCTTACCCGCCAGTCCCACAGTCACTCAGACCCAACCAACAAAGCACACAGAAACTTACATTGTTTATAAACTGTATGGCTATGGCAGGCTTCTTGTTATCTACTTTTTTTATCTTAAATTAACCCATTTCTGTTAGTCTATACTTTGCCACATGGCTTGTGGCTTACCAGTGTCTTTACATGTTGCTTTTCATGGCAGCTGCTGGCGGTGTCTCCCTCCAGTCTCTCACCTCCCAGAATTCTCTTCTCTGTTGTTCCGCCTATACTTCCTGCCTGGCCACTGGCCAATCAGAACTTTATTTACATAGAGCGATATCCACAGCATTATACAGCCCAGTGAAGATTTCAAATAAATCTATAAATTAACCATTTCTAAAATATCAAGCATCAGATGTGGGGATTGCTCAGGAACTGGTTGTTCAGGTGAGTCATACAGTATACCCTTTAATCCATTCACGTTTACTTGTAAGTGCTCTTTGCAATGGATTGTTGGTCTGGCTAAAGGCCTCTGGTTTATTCTGCTCTATCAATACCAGACCCTTAATGGGTCTATTCCTAGAGGCCCTTTTTCTGTCCTGTGTCTTGGAGATCTTGATGCCTCCCATCTACAGATCCAGTGCCTTCACATACTCCAGCAGTTCATAGATTAGGTAGATATATGGGTGGGTGGGCTAAGTCTTAGCCCTGTTCAGGGCCTGAGTGGCAGCTGGCAAAAAAAAAAAAAGAAGAAAAATTATTATTTTTTTCATTGAATTATAAAAATTATGAGAAAAAGTAAATGAGATTTTAATGAAGTGTTTATCTAATTATTCTTCAGCAATGAAAAGCTGGTAGTCATATATCAGAGTAAGAACCTGAATAATTAGAGAATTGGAAAAAAAGTGATCAGCAACCTCCTCTTTCTCTTGTCCTTGATGCAAAAGGGCCAAGACTCTCTCCAAGCCCTGCCCTACTACTTCTTGTCTCGCTCTCTCTGTCCCTGGTCCTCCAAATCTCTATGTCCCTGGTCCTCTAAATCCTTTAGGGCTAATTTTAGTAAGCTAGTATTTAGCTCCACCCTCTGACTCAAAGCAAACTTTATTGGCAGTCTCAGAAGTATCAGAATGCAATCAAAGTATCACACAAAAGTTTAACCATTCCTCTTTTATACAAATGAACATGGGAAACAAGGGTGTTTGGTAACTTGTCTATCTAGCTACATATCTCTATTCTTATTACCGTGAGTGTAAAAATCCTTGGCCTCATTGATATACTGTTACACTTAAGGACTGAGCAGTGTACTTGCTTTGAATATTTAACTATTTATTATAAATATTTAGCTGGAGTGTGGCAGATTAAATGAGAATGGCCCTCATAGGATTATATATTTGAATGCTTGGTACCCATTTAGTAGAACTGTTTGGGAGGAATCAGGAGGTATGGCTTGATAGAATAAGTGTGGTCTTAGTGGAGAATGTGTGTTACTAAGTGTGGGCTTTGGATTTTCAAAAACCCAATCCAGGCCCTGTCTTGCCTGCAACTTGTGGATTAGATGAGATCCCTAAGCATTGATCCTGCCCATGCCCACCACCCACGTGCCCCCTGCTATGTTGTTCATGGACTAACTGGTGTTCTGAAAGTGTAATAAGCCACCAATAAATGCCTTCCTTTAAAAAATGTCTTGGTCATTGTTGTTCATCATAACAGTAGGAACATTAACTAAGAAATGGTGAAATATAGTAAAAGTGATTCTGGAGGGCTTGAGCACTGATCAATAACAGAGTACTTACTGAGGAGCAGAGTTGACTTTGTGGGTTTGATTCAGTTCATTGAAAATAAATGCAGTAAAAAACACAATTTCTAAAAAGAGGTATGGGAAAATCTCAGGAGAAATGATACACTAAATATTTTTCCACATTTTTGAAAACTTTGAAAAATGTATAAGAAAGTTTTAATGGGACTCTGTGGAATATTACTCTTAAAGATTCACAAACAAAACCAAAAGTAACCAAAACAAAAGATTTCCCTCATGAGATGAAGGTCAATGGGAGATGGGATTTCATAATGGCATAAGTACAGAAGATGTACCAATCCCTAAGAGAAGGTCAAACCTTACTCCCTTAGGACATAAAGATATATCATGGACTAGCATGCAAAAAAAAATAAATAAACCCACTGTATTTCATTTTTACACCTGGCATCTGTGTTCCAGGAAGAGACTGAGGAAGATTTTACTGTGGGTTAACAGGAAAGTATAGTAAAGTACATAAAATAGAAATAAAATCAGTAAAATCTTTCTGTGTTTCATCCAATGGCAAGAGTGAACACAAGTGGCTTACATCTTATCTAGGGCTTCAGAGGACAGAGTATTTACATTAAACTTTATGAACAGCATTTCAGAAAGATTTCCAAGTAATATGAAAATTAACTTTGTGTCCTCAGATTCTTGGAATCCAAGAAATGCTGTCTTATATCTTGATATAATCCTTTGAGATATCAAGGGCAGGTAATAAAGAGATAATACTGTTTTCTCTCCAAAGCATGGTAAATTAATATTTAAATACTTTTCATCTTTTTGAGATTGTGATATAAACTTTTCATCCCTTCAAACTATCTCATATAACCCACTATGCTCTCTTTCATGTTCATGGCCTCTTATTTTTTTATTAACTGTGTATATATGTATGGGGGTTTAGATGCACATATGTATATATACATATGCATATATTCACAATTAGCTCACTCTATATATTATTTGCATGGATGTTTTAAAATTTATGCTAATGTCTAACTTTTATGTGAGGTCTTTCTTGAGACATAACTCTGAAATCTGAAGCAAATCACGTAAGATTTACAACTTGTTTTGAACAATTTATTCATTGTGAGATGCCCAAGGTGAAGCTAAGACCTCCCTCCACACAGACTTGCTTTTATGTGTTTGATGTGAACATAATATATATAAAGTGAGAAGACAATTATAAGATGTAATCTGTTCAGACTCAAGTATATAACAAAGCATTACTAGGTATAATTAACATGCTGAAGACTAGGTATCCAGAAATTAATCAGATTTTACACTGACTCATTTTACTCTTTGATTAGCATCTCTTGACTTTGCCTCACATAGACTATAGCAAACATGTGGGTGATTTCCAGGCATTCCCAATGTGTGTGCCACATGTATGATAGAAAAACACTTGTAAATTCTGTGGGGCACTTTACATTCACTCTTTCTTTTCTTTCTCCACAGATTATCTTAGAGAAGAATGGTTCTGACAAATGGTTCTTTGGTAACAGAATTCATTCTCTTGGGTTTATCAGACAACCCTGACCTCCAAATACCCCTGTTCTTAGTTTTTCTAGTAATGTATATGATCACCGCCTTGGGAAATTTGACTTTGATCATTCTAATTGTACTGAACTCTAATCTTCATACCCCTATGTACTTTTTCCTCTTTAACTTGTCTTTCATAGACCTCTGCTATTCTTCTGTTGTTACACCCAAAATGCTGATGAACTTCTTAGTAAAGAAGAATGTTATTGGTTTTACAGGATGTATGACCCAGCTCTACTTCTTTTGTTTCTTTGTCATCTCTGAATGTTATGTCCTGACAGCAATGGCCTATGATCGCTATGTGGCTATCTGCAATCCACTCATGTATAATGTTGCCATGTCTCCTAAGGTCTGTTCCTTTCTTATGATTGGTTCATATTTGATGGGGGTTTTTGATGCCATGATCCACACCGGATGCATCCTGAGACTGACCTTCTGTGATGGGAACACCATCAATCACTACTTCTGTGACCTCCTGCCTTTGATGAAGCTCTCCTGCACCAGCACCTATGTCAATGAGATAGAGATTTTCATTGTAGGGGGGAAAGACATCACTCTACCCAGTATTGTCATCTTTATATCTTATGGCTTCATCCTTTCTAGTATCCTCCAAATAAGGTCCACTGCTGGAAGGTCCAAAGCCTTCAGCACCTGCAGTTCCCACATAATTGCTGTTTCCTTGTTCTTTGGATCGTGTGCATTTATGTACCTAAAACCCTCCTCAATTGGATCTTTGAATGAGGGAAAAGTATCTTCTGTTTTCTATAATATTGTGGTCCCCATGATGAATCCTTTAATCTACAGCTTGAGAAACAAAGATGTTAAAGTTGCCCTGAGAAAAACTCTGAATAAGAGAAACTTTTGATGAGAAACCTACTGTGTTTGTGACAAAGAGTCACAAATACAAGATTTTTGAGGTATGATGACTGCTTTATGATCTTATTTCTCCATTATAGTGGGGTAATTTATATTTTTCTTTGCTAGCCTGGTGTTGTAAAATGGTGTTCAATGATATCTCCTTAGTATATTCATTACTTTCTACATTGATTAAATACAATTCTCAAAACATTCTTTTTTAACATTAGTCATATGCATATTGTAAGAATATACCATCATAGTTTGATGATATATATTTTTTCCACCTATATATTTTTCCACACACATGCCTGCATGCTAACACACATACACACACACACACACACACACACACACACACACACACACACACCTGCATGTGTGTTGGATGAGCAAGATTCTAGAGTTTAATGAGATTATTAGTCCTTTGCCTAAAAAAGCTTATTAAATATTAAGTCCAGAGTAAACTATTAGTCATGATTTCAAGTCTGGTGATTTTTAACATTTAAATCTACTACATTCATAAAATATTTTTTTAGTAAAACAAAATATGGGATAACAGCACTATTTTGAATTTGGCTGTTATTTTATCCTGAATATAATGCTAATTCATACAGCATTTGTTTCTTTATTTTCTTTCTCATATCCCTCTTTGTTAAGAAAAATGAGCTGATATCTCTTTTTGAGCAGGAGGATGTATTTTTGCCCAGTGCATCTGGGAAACGGCTGGGCGAAATTAGGAACTATTATTTCTTACCAAAAGATTTTGAAATGCTTTCAGAGTCTTACCTATCTGCTGACAGTGCTTTTTGCTATGATTTCTATTTGAATGTCTGATTATTTCATTTTCAGAGTCTCTGTTAGGATCTTTCAGTGTCTTGGTTTCATTGCTGAGCTTTTCCTCAATGCTTTTCCGTTTCTTCTCTGTCTATGTCTTAAACAGATTTCCTTACTTCACACAGCTTCTTCTTGAGTCCTCTATATGGTCACTGATCCATTTGTAAAGTAAGACTCTTCAATTCTTTCTGACATGGCTGCTGAATGTCTTTATTTTCTCTTATTTGCAGTGTTGTAAGTGTATCATTGTGATGCAGGGGAGGTTGAGACCTACTCTTAGGGTTCTTAATCTCATAAAATAATTTAAAAATAGACTCAAAGAAAAATTTGGGGGCAATTTTATTAGAATTTAAAAGGGAAAAAAACAGAGATGGTAAACTGTAAGTCTCAGAAGCTGCTTGGGGGAGAAAAATGGAGAAGCCATACTGTTTAAGCCAGCATGAAGTTCAGACATATAACAGACTGGCAGCCACATGGCAGAGAGGGTGCTCTAAAGAAAGCATAAGAAAAAGATCAAAATATTGGGAAAACCAAAGCTTTAGATAATGTGTGCTTGTAAAAGAGACAGAAAGAATTTAATATATCTAAATAATTTAGAAAAGTTGACAGATTTGGGAATCTGTATGCCTATGACCCAATATGCTACTACACTAGGAGTGAGACTCTGGGAAGGACTAGTCTAGTATCTCATTAAAGGACTAATTATTCTACATTTTTTTTTAGCATAGCTTAAGGTAGACCTCTTTCCTAGTGTTGGTCTCCTGTCCAGGTGACTCACCTGACCCAACTCTAAGTTCTTCAACTGTGATGGCTATTCTTGGTTGTCTACTTGACTATATCTGGGATGAACAATAATCCAGACACTGAGGGTACACTTATGATCAGATCTTGAGTCAAGAAGACAACATGTCTTCAATTCATATCTCCTGTCAGGAAGACAAAGACATTTAATCCAGCACTGGAGGCTGGAAGGCACATGCTTTTAATTCAGACCTTGAGTCTGGAAGGCCCATCTTTAATTTGCTGGAAGCCTATATAAGGACAATCGAATATGGAAAGTTTCATTCTTCACCTGCTTACCCTTCCCGTGTCAACACATCCATTTCTTCACTGGCATTGGAGCCTGCTTCTTCAGGATTCCAGCATATACAGAAGACCAGATGGGATACCCAGCCTCATGGGACTGAGCAGCTACTAGATTCTTGGACTTTCTTCCAATAACTAGCCATTGTTGGACTGCAGCCTGTAAGTCATACCAATAAATAAATATATAAATGTAGAGACAGAGGGAAAGAAAGAGAGGGAGAAAGGGATATATATATAGAGAGAGATTCATTACATAAGTTCTTTGACTCTAAAGAACCTTAAGTAATACGCCAATCAAGACAGATACTCTATTCTCTTGACAAGAAAGGTTTTGTTTTGTTTTATTTTTAGTTTTTATTAGTTGTTGTTGTTGTTTGAATGTCCTTTACTGCTACCCAACAATGTTTGTGGTTTGTTGCTGGTGTGTTTTGTTCATATAATGGAATGTATGTGTGTTCCGTTTGAATTTTTCACTTTGTTTATTTGGTTATGTTTTATGGGATTCTTCTTACAGGAAATCCATTCATCTTTACTAGTAATTGGGTTTTGCTACTATTTAATGAAGAGGAGTAAATGGCTGTATATCCTGTTATGTGTTTCTTATAGTCACTGAGTGGACTTGAAGTAGGAGACACTTGAACACATTACTTGTGCCTCAGTTAAGACTCAGGTACAGAGGCTTTAGACCTCAATTGAAGGCAAATGATATCAGGGATGATTTCTAGCTATGATGTGAATGGTGGTATGAGGTTGTAAAATGAGGCATAATAAGGAAAGTGAAAGCAGAACATGTATTATGAATGAGAGAGAAAGTACTTGGTTTGAGGTTATGAAAGGTAGTAAACAGATTATAGGTGCAGAAACATAGAAAACAATATTTTAATGTAGAAAATCACAAAAAGTCATTTCTTCTGAGATAAAAGTTAAAACAGCTGCTTCCTAATTATAGTATAAAATTATCAGGAATTTCATTGACAAATACAGGAAAAATCTAATTATGAGATTCAAAGTGACGAAAGTTAGTAATAACATGAGATAGATGGATGACATTGTGTCCTTATACTACACTTCACGCTAGAATAGTATGTCTGTTCCACCCACGGACTGTCATTGGTATCAGCATTCACAAAGGGAGGGAGGACTGCTCTGTTAGGTCACTTGAGTTCTTCTGAGAAGAAGGATTTCTGTGAGAGTAGACTACTTTGGGCCAGAATTCTCCCTGCTTCCAAGCAAGTTACAACTTGTCCCCAGTGGACAGGGAATGAACATTAGCAGGGCTTTCTGTGGCTCAGCAACTGATGATGTGTGATGGTACTGAACGTCTAGTAATGGTGTACTGGCAGAGTATGTTCTCAATTCCTCTGGATCTTTTCTATGTGCAGCTTGCATCCAGATAATTTCACTGTATGGCAGTCTCAGGTTCACATCACCAGGCTATACCTCTGGTATGTACAATGTCACTTGAGCTGATCCAGTCTGATATCCATGCTCAAAACATCAAGATTTTCTGTTTATTAATCTCCTCATGTTGATTCTTTGAGCAGTTTACTCCTGGTGATCATTAACTGTGGTCAGTGTAATGTCTGGAGCACGTTGTGCCCTGGAAGCAATATCAGTGGTGACAGTAAGGGAAGGACCCAAGAGGTACCTCAAGTTCAGTCATGGGAGAAGTCCACTGGCACATACAGTGATGATGATCAGTCTTTGGAGGAATCTGGATAGCAGCTTGGAAAAGTGGCACAAGACTTTCTCCTTTATTTAACTAAGTTCATCTACTCATGGTTTTTATCTCTTCATCTAACATGGAAATCCTAATGTATTTATGGATTTCTCTGTTTTGGGCAATTAATAAAGTAATATGGTCCTTCCTGATTGTCTTCTTTCACTTAGTGTATATGTTTGCAAAATTTATCCAAACTTTAGAATGAACCTCTGCTTCATTCATGATTATGGCTAAATAATGTTCTGAAGAAGGGATATAGCACATTTTGTCTATCCATTCAGTAGTTAATACATAGCAGAGTTAAGTTTATACAAAATGAACCCCGTGCTTTTTGTGATATTTTTGTTTCATTTTGTTTTGTTTTGGCATTTACAATTTTATTGGTTTTTGGTTGTTTTGTTTTGTTTTGTTTTGAGAAGGAACATAAAGTTGAGTGGATAAAGGGGTGGGGACATCTGGAAGAAGTTGGGAGGCAAAATGATGAAAAAAATAAATGAAAAAATATTTTAATGAATGTATAAAAACAAATGTTTTAGTGACTTACCAATAATGCCCTAATAAATACGCATATAAACCTATACACAGATTTATTGTGTGGACTTCTTTCCACTTAGTATATATTTAGAGATAGAATTGTTATCACCCCTAGTAACTGTTTCTACCTTTGGAAAACGTGATTCTGGACTATTAAACAGAGTTTTTTTTTGTTGTTGTTTTATTGCTCATGGTTATGAGCAACATGTGAAGGGTGTCAAACCTGTTCCATTTTCATAAACATTTTTAAGGTTCTTTGGAGCATGAATCCTAATTGGTCTTAATAAAACCCAGAGCCAAATATTGGGGTAAATGCTGTAAGATCAGAGAGACAAAGGAACAATCCACAGCCAACTCTCACCTCTCCAACTCCTCAGCCAAAAAGGACTGAGCTCCTTTCTACTCTGCCTTATATTCCTTTCTGTACCTAGCCATATCACTTCCTTTCTCAACCTCCCTAGTGCTGGGATTAAAGGCATGTGTGCCTCCCAGGTACTGGGATCAAAGTCATGAGATCCTAAATTCTTGGATTAAAGGAGTGTGCCACCACTGTCTGGCCTCTATGGCTAACTAGTGGCTGGCTTTACCCTCCAATATTCAGGCAAGCTTTTTTGTGTTAGATCATACACAAAATATACTCACAGTCCTTCTTTTACATTCTCTATCCCAAGGTTTGTTTTGGTGGAGTTTATAACAAAAACAGCTTAAACTAAAGTGAGTATCCTGTGACCTTAGCAGTAGGAGGTAAAATACTCTGAGAAAAATATTTTCAAACCAACTGCAGGATGCAATCAACTGGAAGATGAAGGAGTAATGTCAGTACTCATAATTCTGTCTGTTTCCATTGTCTGTGACATTTCTCAGAGTATCAGGAGAGGGCATCCCTAAAGGATATCCTCACAGAAGTAGCAGCATTAGGGGCAGCAGCTATGAACCATTTAGAAATGGAAACTTCAAAATTCTACTGAAGACACACTGAATCCACAGACTTTGAGAGGAGACTCAGCTGTATATAAGTAAACATGATTTTCATGTGTGCTCAATGTTAACATAAGGCATCCTCTGCCAAGATCTGTGCTGTGAATATTAACTTCCTTTCCAGCTACTTTTAAAGGCCCCATCACACTCAAAATGAGGATGATAAAGGGGAAAATGCAATTTTTTAAAGTAACATTAATTAATTGGGAGATACCAGCAATTCGTAATAACATTTATTCATAACAAATATTTAATACCATTTATTCATAACCAATTATGGACAGAGAAACACTGGCTAGGAGCAGATGGAATTTTTAAAGAGAATTTCTAAGGTTGTAATGTAATTTCACTTACACTCCCTGGTCTGTTTTCCCCTAAGGAAAATTTCAAAATATTTATTATTGTTCTTTTTCTTTTTTAGTTAATAGTAGGGGGGAGGTCACAGGACTCCCACAGATTAATCATTTTTAAGAGTAAAGATGGCTTCATGGAAACACTTCTGCTCCTCTGATAAATGTTCAATAGCACTTTTTAAAATCATTGGAAATCATTTTGTTTTATAGAACACTATATTTTTGAAGACAGAGTTTCTTTTATATACCACAATTTAAAAATCATCACTTCTGTACTATATATCCCAAAGCGAGATTGCTAGATCACTACTGGTAGGCACACTTCTGGTTTTGAAAGAACCTCCATTTTCCTATTCATCATGACTGCACTAACTCAATTCCAATACCATGCATGGAAGTGAGTGGGTATCAACTCATTACATTCTGTCAGTGCATAAAATGTGCATTAATGAAGATATCATACCTCTAGTTAATGTGTAGAGTAACATTTGTCATTAAAAGAATCTATACCTTTCTTGAAAACTAATAAAGATACAATAATGTAGCTGGAGGTACTTTAATGGCTACATTATTGCTACACCTCTCTAATATGGACCGTTTCAGTATTTCCTTATACACTAAACAAGAAGATATATTATAAATATAATTTAAAGAGTTTCAATAGGGACAAAATTTATGCTGGCTAATTTTTATGTAACTTTGACCTAGGCTGGGTTCATCTGGGAAAAGAAAAACTCAATTGAAAATGGTTCCATAAGATTGTTCTGTGGGCCATTTTTGTGATTGATGATTGTTGTTAAAGGACCTAGCCAACTATGGGGTGATGCCACCCATGATCAGGTTGTCCTGAGTTCTATACCAAAATAGGATGAGCAAGCCATGGGGAGCAAGCCAGTAAGCAGTATTCCTCCATGGCCTCTGCTTCAGTTCCTGCGGCTAGGTTTCTGCCTTGAGTTCTTGCCCTGAATCCCTTTGATAGTGAACAGTGCTATAGAGATGCAAACTGAAATAACTCCTTCTTTATCAAGTGGTCTTTGGTCATGATGTTCTACCACACCTATAGACACTTAGGTAAGACACTATGCAGGAGTAGACAAAATGACTCCCAGAAAATTATTTATTGTTGCCTATTGTGTAATACCTCCTTATAACTTGTGGTTAGATATAAAATAAAGGACATTGCTGTTGGCCATGCTGGCCAACTAAGACTAAGTCTTGTTGCTGAAAGCACCATTGTAGTTGGAGTTTTCTCGAGTCCCACTTGGGCCCACAGCCACTCAGACCCAAGTAAACATACAGAGGCTTATATTAATTAAAACTGTATGGCCTAATGGCTCAGGCTTCTTGCTAGCTAGATCTTACTTCTTAAATTAACCCATTTCTATAAATCTATACCTTGCCACATGGCTCATGGCTTACAGGTGTCGTTACATCTTGCTTCTCATTGTGCTGGCAGCTGGCATCATCTCCTGACTCAGCCTTCCACCTCCCAGAATTCTCCTCTCTGATTATCCCACCTATGCTATACTTCCTGCCTGGCAGCTGGCCAATTGGTATTGTTTATATCAATCAATCAGTGCAACATATATTCATAGTATACAGAAAGACATTCCCAGCACACCATGCAATTTTATGACAGGACACAAAGAAATCACACTAAAACTGAGGTGGAAGTATCTACCTTCTTAGCTAGTTTTGTGATAGGAAACTATGTCATGCAGGATGCTGGGAGAGAAAAGTTATCAACACTCTTATCCAAATGTGGACCCTCGTAGCTGTAATATCTTCCTGCCAGGTGTAATGTACTCATTAGCTCAATAGCAGCATGACTGTTCTAGGAGTACCCAATCATTATACATTTGTTGTTCACTTCACAGGAGGGAATTCTGGATGGTACTGTATCTTTAATCCTGCTGAGAAGCCCATAGAAAGGATGGCTACAAGCTTTGGCAAGGAACCTACTAACTCTGTTTTGCTAATGAATATGATGTTAAATTATATTTTTAAAAGCATGCTTCTGTTCATAAATTAGATTGTCTTAGCCTTGGGCAGAGAAGTTTTGCTTAGTAGAGAGTAGCAGAGTTAATGCAGAGACCCATAAAGCTGGTCAAAGCACTGAGAATAGGTTAAGAGTTGAGTATTCATCTCTAAATGGGGCATCTGTATTACCCCCATGTCTCAGAAAACATCATAGAAGAGTGTCAAGAAAACAATAACACCAAAGGACAGGAGGTGTGATCTGAAATGTTGTCATTGGGATATGGTATAACCATTGTATTCATGAATTTATAGTAACTATGGTGACCTACACATCATGGGACATCTGGTAGACCTGAGGCATCCACAAGAAAGAGTGTGAGCCTAGCCAGTAAGAGAATACTGGTGGACTCTGGTTCATAGGGAGAGGATGGGGGGTGGGGGAAGGAAGCACCTGTTCTCCCTGCCTTTTCCTGCACACACTATAGTGCCACAGCACAAGATTAGCAGAGAGAGTGCCAAGTGATGGTCTCCCACTCCATTTCCCTGGAAGAGATATGGAGGGTAGGTTGCTCCCCAGATGCCCCTCTATCCCAGGACCCTGTGCATCCTGGGTCTACAGGGACTGTGAAACCTCTCCCTTGGAGTGGGAGAGAAGGCACAAATGGGGCCAGACCAGACCATAAGAACCCACCACTTCCTAATGAATTATTGGCAGTTATTGGCTGCTAGAGGAGTAATTTCTTCCAGTGGTGTAGCTACTGGTAAATTTTCCATGTTCTAGTAAACAACCCCTTCTCATGCTCATAAGAACAACTGTAGGTAAACTTACTTAGTGAGTCACAAACAAAATTTTAATCTAGGGGAAAAATAACATGAAAACAGGACAGGGATTTGTTGGGAACAAGAAGGTTTCAGTGGAACTGGAAGTGGAATAAGAGTGGGTGATGAAGGTGAAAATCACAAGATTGTTTTATAAATATATGAAATTGTCAAAGAAGGATCAATCAGAAGACTGGAACCATATTTAATCCCCATAGATTTGAAACTTCTATCCTGATTGTACAGATTAGGAACAGACATAAAGCATATTCAAATGTGTACATGGTTATAGATACTGACTCATATGGTTAGATGTAAAAATAATGAGACATTAATCTGATGTCTGAAGTATTTGTACCTTTGTCACAATCAAACTATGATTCACCTTAATTTTTATTCATTTAATTATAATCAATCACTTAGCTAGCCTACAGGAGTTTCATAGAGCACTAATCCAGATGCTATTCTTTTAAAATTACAAGTAATATTCCTGATTATTACATTTCTAAAATTTGCTAAAATTTCAAAAAACAAATCTACATGTACAAAGTGTATTGATATACAACTTCTTCTTAAAATTACTCTATAGGACTTGAGAATCAAGGCAATGCTTCTCTTTCACAACAACAATGATATTTTTGTTGATATTTATTATTAGATGACACTTTTAAAACTGAAATCATGGTAAAATGTACAATTAGCTTATCCATGTCTGGGGTTTCTTTTAATATTAGATATTCTAGTGGCAATTGAGTTCCTCACACACAAGTCAACTTGAATTACCTAATTTTTAAACACTCATACATATACATCATAATATATTATATAATATAATATAATATTGCAAAGATAGTCCATGCTAAGTGGCCATCTCCAAGTATGTGAACATGAGCAAAACTAAAGGACTCATTAACATATACTAATTATATATTACCTTTTTCATGAGGATAAATCTGTTACAAAGGTTTTCACACTACATAGTTATACATTTAATCATAATAACTTACATTTCATTTTATTTTTTTATTTAGCCTACAAAACAATAAGTTTGTCATTTCTATACATGGAGATCACTGTAATTTGCTCGTATTTATCCCTATTGCATTTTCTTCTCCCATCTTTTTGGTCACACTAGACCTCTTCCTCTTGTGTTTTCAGGTTCTACAGAACAGAAAAGCTGTGTTTATGTTTCTGAGTCTTGTTCATTTTATTGACCTGAAAACCTTCAGTTCTGTGCATTCTCATTCACATGAATCAATTTTCTTGTTTATGCCTGAAAGTCTCTATGATAAGCTCTGTGCAACCCACATTGAATATTTTGATGGAGGTCCCAAAGACTGTGTAGAAGAGGAGTCCTAAAAAAGAAGCCAATGGTAGAGTGATATTGGGGATCACAGGGAGTTATGTTTGGGAGGAAATTCCAGACTACTCTTCTACTACACAGTTGTTGGATAGGCATTCTCCCTAGCATTTAATATTTGTTTTCTTAATGAAAACCATTCATATAGAACTTAAATACATAAAATAAAATTTTAAAATAACCTTATAGGAGGTAAATGGTAGTGAGCAAGTAAAAGAGTAAGACAGGGAGAAAGAGAGAGACATAGGCAGAGAAAGAAAGACAGACATTGCAGTTGATAGTGTATCCTACATGGCTATCATCAAATACCTTAATATAAGAGCACCATAAATGAATTCTTTAAGGGATATGTGTATGTATTTGCCAGGGTATGTATGTAACAATTAATAATAAAAGGTCATATACTTGAGAGATAGCAGAAAGGAAAGGGGATGGGTGGAAATAATTTAAATACAGTATCTATGTCTGAAATTCTAAACATTAAAATAAAATGTTTTGAAATATTTATACATGTATAGAATGTATCTTGGTACTATACATTCCCATTCTTTGCCACAGCTGCCACTGAACAAATGCCCCTGGCCCACCACCATATTCATTTCAATTTAGTTTCTTTTTTTTAGTGAGAAAACCTAATGAATTGCCAGATTTTTCACTATATAATGTCTTCTTTGTTTCTACTCATATCTTATGACCTAACATCTATTTTGACAGATATCACTTTTCTTCTTCATACTCTTATCATATTAGGTTTACACAGGGTTTCTTTTTCCATCTCCTCACTTTTATTCTGTGTTTCCTTAAAATTAAAGTGAGTCTCATGTAGACAGAATATATTTGCTTCTTATTTTGCTTCACTGAGTCACCCTAAGTCTTTTATAAGAGGATTAGTTATTTTTTCTCCTATGTGATCATTGATAGTTGAGGATCTATTAATGCTGTTTTACTTCTTTATTTTGTCGTTTTGTGACATTTTTTTCTCAACTTGCTATATTCTTTTGAGAATTAATATGTTCTGGTAATATTTTACTTTTCAGGGATGGTTCCAATTGAATCTTGTCCATTTTTCGTTTTGACAGTTGCAATAGATTTGCATTTTATGATTAGTATAAAACACAAACTACTCTAGTTAATGTGTAGAGTAACATTTGTCATTAAAAGAATCTATACCTTTCTTGAAAACTAATAAAGATACATATAATGTAGCTGGAGGTACTTTATGGCTACATTATTGCTACACCTAACAATATGGACAGTTTCGGTGTTTCCTTACCACTAAAAAAGAAGATATATTATAAATATAATTTAAAGAGAGTTTCAATAGGGACAAAATTTATGCTGGCTAATTTTTATGTAAATTTGACCTAGGCTGGGTTCATTCTGGGAAAGAAAACTCAATTGAAAATGGTTCCATAAGATTGTTCTGTGGGCCATTTTTGTGATTGATGATTGTTGTTAAAGGACCTAGCCAATATGGGGTGATACCACCCATGATCAGGTTGTCCTGAGTTCTTACCAAATAGGATGAGCAAGCCATGGGGAGCAAGCCAGTAAGCAGTATTCCTCCATGGCCTCTGCTTCAGTTCCTGCAGCTAGGTTTCTGCCTTGAGATCTTGCCCTGAATCCCTTTGATAGTGAAAGTGCTATAGAGATGCAAACTGAAATAACTCCTTCTTTATCAAGTGGTCTTTGGTCATGATGTTCTACCACACCTATAGACACTTAGGTAAGACACCATGCAGAGTAGACAAAATGACTCCCAGAAAATTATTTATTGTTGCCTAATGTGTAATACCTCCTTATAACTTGTGGTTAGATATAAAATAAAGGACATTGCTGTTGGCCATGCTGGCCAACTAAGACTAAGTCTTGTTGCTGAAAGCACCATTGTAGCTGGAGTTTTCTCTAGTCCCACTTGGGCCCACAGCCACTCAGACCCAAGTAAACCACACAGAGGCTTATATTAATTAAAACTGCATGGCCTATGGCTCAGGCTTCTTGCTAGCTAGATCTTACTTCTTAATTAACCCATTTCATAAATCTATACCTTGCCACATGGCTCATGACTTACAGGTGTCTTTACATCTTGCTTCTCATTGTGCTGGCAGCTGGCATCATCTCCTGACTCAGCCTTCTCCTTCCCAGAATTCTCCTCTCTGATTATCCCATCTATACTATACTTCCTGCCTGGCTACTGGCCAATTGGCATTGTATATATCAATCAATCAGAGCAACATATATTCACAGTATACAGAAAGACATTCCCAGCACACTATGCAATTTTATGACAAGACACAAAGAAATCACACTAAAATTGAGCTGGAAGTATCTACCTTCTTAGCTAGTTTTGTGATAGGAAACTATGTCATGCAGGATGCTGGGAGAGAAAAGTTATCAACACTCTTATCCAAATGTGGACCCTAGAAGCTGTATATCTTCCTGCCAGGTGATGTACTCATTAGCTCAATAGCAGCATGACTGTTCTAGGAGTACCCAATCATTATACATTTGTTGTTCACTTCACAGGAGGGAATTCTGGATGGTACTGTATCTTTAACCCTGCTGAGAAGCCCATAGAAAGGATGGCTGCAAGCATTGGCAAGGAACCTACTAACTCTGTTTTGCTATGAATATGATGTTAAATTATATTTTTAAAGCAGCGCTTCTATTCATAAATTAGATTGTCTTATCCTTGGGCAGAGAAGTTTTGCTTAGTAGAGAGTAGCAGAGTTAATGCAGAGACCCATAAAGCTGGTCAAAGCACTGAGAATAGGTTAAGAGTTGAGTATTCATCTCTAAATGGGGCATCTGTATTACCCCCATGTCTCAGAAAACATCATAGAAGAGTGTCAAGAAAACAATAACACCAAGGACAGAGGTGTGATCTGAAGTGTTGTCAATGGGATATGGTATAACCATTGTATTCATGAATTTATAGTAACTATGGTGACCTACACATCATGGGACATCTGGTAGACCTGAGGCATCCACAAGAAAGAGTGTGAGCCTAGCCAGTAAGAGAATACTGGTGGACTCTGGTTCATAGGGAGAGGATGGGGGTGGGGGAAAGGAAGCACCTGTTCTCCCTGCCTTTTCCTGCACACACTATAGTGCCACAGAACAAGATTAGCAGAGAGAGTGCCAAGTGATGGTCTCCCACTCCATTTCCCTGGAAGAGATTGGAGGGTAGGTTGCTCCCCAGATGCCCCTCTATCCCAGGACCCTGTGCATCCTGGGTCTACAGGGACTGTGAAACCTCTCCCTTGGAGTGGGAGAGAAGGCACAAATGGGGCCAGACCAGACCATAAGAACCACCACTTCCTAATGAATTATTGGCAGTTATTGGCTGCTAGAGGAGTAATTTCTTCCAGTGGTGTAGCTACTGGTAAATTTTCCATGTTCTAGTAAACAACTCCTGGTGATCATTAACTGTGGTCAGTGTAATGTCTGGAGCACGTTGTGCCCTGGAAGCAATATCAGTGGTGACAGTAAGGGAAGGACCCAAGAGGTACCTCAAGTTCAGTCATGGGAGAAGTCCACTGGCACATACAGTGATGATGATCAGTCTTTGGAGGAATCTGGATAGCAGCTTGGAAAAGTGGCACAAGACTTTTTCCTTTTTATTTAACTAAGTTCATCTACTCATGGTTTTTATCTCTCCATCTAACATGGAAATCCTAATGTATTTATGGATTTCTCTGTTTTGGGCAATTAATAAAGTAAAATGCATACTATATGGTCCTTCCTGATTGTCTTCTTTCACTTAGTGTGTATGTTTGCAAAATTTATCCAAACTTTAGAATGAAGCTCTGCTTCATTCATGATTATGGCTAAATAATGTTCTGAAGAAGGGATATAGCACATTTTGTCTATCCATTCAGTAGTTAACACATAGCAGAGTTAAGTTTATACAAAATGAACCCCATGCTTTTTGTGATATTTTTGTTTCATTTTGTTTTGTTTTGGCATTTACAATTTTATTGGTTTTTGGTTTTTTTTGGTTTTTTTTGTTTTGAGAAGGAACATAAAGTTGAGTGGATAAAGAGGTGGGGACATCTGGAATAAGTTGGGAGGCAAAATGATGAAAAAAATAAATGAAAAATATTTTAATGAATGTATAAAAACAAATGTTTTAGTGACTTACCAATAATGCCCTAATAAATACGCATATAAACCTATACACAGATTTATTGTGTGGACTTCTTTTCCACTTAATATATATTTAGAGATAGAATTGTTATCACCCATAGTAACTGTTTCTACCTTTGGAAAACGTGATTCTGGACTATTAAACAGAGTTTTTTTGTTGTTGTTGTTTTATTGCTCATGGTTATGAGCAACATGTGAAGGGTGTCAAACCTGTTCCATTTTCATAAACATTTTTAAGGTTCTTTGGAGCATGAATCCTAATTGGTCTTAATAAAACCCAGAGCCAAATATTGGGGTAAATGCTGTAAGATCAGAGAGACAAAGGAACAATCCACAGCCAACTCTCACCTCTCCAACTCCTCAGCCAAAAAGGACTGAGCTCCTTTCTCCTCTGCCTTATATTCCTTTCTGTACCTAGCCATATCACTTCCTTTCTCAACCTCCCTAGTGCTGGGATTAAAGGCATGTGTGCCTCCCAGGTACTGGGATCAAAGTCATGAGATCCTAAATTCTTGGATTAAAGGAGTGTGCCACCACTGTCTGGCCTCTATGGCTAACTAGTGGCTGGCTTTACCCTCCAATATTCAGGCAAGCTTTTTTGTGTTAGATCATACACAAAATATACTCACAGTCCATCTTTTACATTCCCTATCCCAAGGTTTGTTTTGGTGGAGTTTATAACAACACCAGCTTAAACTGAAGTCAGTATCCTGTGAGCTTAGCAGTAGGAGGTAAAATACTCTGGGAAAAATATTTTCAAACCAACTGCAGGATGCAATCCACTGGAAGATGTAGGAGTAATGTCAGTACTCATAATTCTGTCTGTTTCCATTGTCTGTGACATTTCTCAGGGTATCAGGAAAGGGCATCCATAAAGGAGATCCTTACAGAAGTAGCAGCATTAGGGGCAGCAGCTATAAACCACTTAGAAATGGAAACTTTGAAATCCCACTGAAGACACACTGAATCCACAGACATTGAGAGGAGCCTCAGCTGTATATAAGTAAACTTGATTTTCATGTGTGCTCAACGTTAGCATAAGGCAATCCTCTGCCAAGATCTGTGCTGTGAATATCAACTTCCTTTCCAGCTATTTTTAAAGGCCTCATCACCCTCAAAATGAGGATGATAAGGGGGAAAAGGCAATTTTTTAATGTAACATTAATTAATTGGGAGATACCAGGCATTCCTAATAGTAAGACAACATTTAGTACCAATTATTCATAACCAATTATGGACACAGAAACACTGCCTTGGAGCAGATGGAATTTTTTAGAGAGAATTTCTAAGGTTTTAATGTAATTTAATTTACACTACCTGGTCTGTTTCCCCTAAGGAAAATTTCAAAATATTTATTATTGTTCTTTTCTTTTTTAGTTAATAGTAGGGAGGAGGTCACAGGACTCCCACAGATTAATCATTTTTAAGAGTAAAGATGGCTTCATTGAACCACTTCTGCTCCTCAGGTAAATGTTCAATGGAAATTTTTAAAATCATTGGAAATCATTTTGTTTTATAGAACACTATATTTTTGAAGACAGAGTTTCTTTTATATACCACAATTTAAAAATCATCACTTCTGTACTATATATCCGAAAGCAAGATTGCTAGATCACTACTGGTAGGCACACTTCTGGTTTGGAAAGAACCTCCATTTTGCTATTCATCATGACTGCACTAACTCGATTCCAATACCATGCATGGAAGTGAGTGGGTATCTACTCATTACATTCAGTCAGTGCATAAAATGTGCATTAATGAAGATATCATACCTCTAGTTAATGTGTAGAGTAACATTTGTCATTAAAAGAATCTATACCTTTCTTGAAAACTAATAAAGATACAATAATGTAGCTGGAGGTACTTTAATGGCTACATTATTGCTACACCAAACAATTATGGACAGTTTCGGTGTTTCCTTACACACTAAAAAAGAAGATATATTATAAATATAATTTAAAGAGAGTTTCAATAGGGACAAAATTTATGCTGGCTAATTTTTATGTAAATTTGACCTAGGCTGGGTTCATCTGGGAAAAGAAAAACTCAATTGAAAATGGTTCCATAAGATTGTTCTGTGGGCCATTTTTGTGATTGATGATTGTTGTTAAAGGACCTAGCCAACTATGGGGTGATACCACCCATGATCAGGTTGTCCTGAGTTCTATACCAAAATAGGATGAGCAAGCCATGGGGAGCAAGCCAGTAAGCAGTATTCCTCCATGGCCTCTGCTTCAGTTCCTGCAGCTAGGTTTCTGCCTTGAGATCTTGCCCTGAATCCCTTTGATAGTGAACAGTGCTATAGAGATGCAAACTGAAATAACTCCTTCTTTATCAAGTGGTCTTTGGTCATGATGTTCTACCACACCTATAGACACTTAGGTAAGACACCATGCAGGAGTAGACAAAATGACTCCCAGAAAATTATTTATTGTTGCCTAATGTGTAATACCTCCTCATAACTTGTGGTTAGATATAAAATAAAGGACATTGCTGTTGGCCATGCTGGCCAACTAAGACTAAGTCTTGTTGCTGAAAGCACCATTGTAGCTGGAGTTTTCTCTAGTCCCACTTGGGCCCACAGCCACTCAGACCCAAGTAAACACACAGAGGCTTATATTAATTAAAACTGCATGGCCTAATGGCTCAGGCTTCTTGCTAGCTAGATCTTACTTCTTAAATTAACCCATTTCTATAAATCTATACCTTGCCACATGGCTCATGACTTACAGGTGTCTTTACATCTTGCTTCTCATTGTGCTGGCAGCTGGCATCATCTCCTGACTCAGCCTTCTACTTCCCAGAATTCTCCTCTCTGATTATCCCATCTATACTATACTTCCTGCCTGGCTACTGGCCAATTGGCATTGTATATATCAATCAATCAGAGCAACATATATTCACAGTATACAGAAAGACATTCCCAGCACACTATGCAATTTTATGACAAGACACAAAGAAATCACACTAAAACTGAGCTGGAAGTATCTACCTTCTTAGCTAGTTTTGTGATAGGAAACTATGTCATGCAGGATGCTGGGAGAGAAAAGTTATCAACACTCTTATCCAAATGTGGACCCTAGAAGCTGTAATATCTTCCTGCCAGGCGTGATGTACTCATTAGCTCAATAGCAGCATGACTGTTCTAGGAGTACCCAATCATTATACATTTGTTGTTCACTTCACAGGAGGGAATTCTGGATGGTACTGTATCTTTAACCCTGCTGAGAAGCCCATAGAAAGGATGGCTGCAAGCATTGGCAAGGAACCTACTAACTCTGTTTTGCTAATGAATATGATGTTAAATTATATTTTTCAAAGCAGGCTTCTATTCATAAATTAGATTGTCTTATCCTTGGGCAGAGAAGTTTTGCTTAGTAGAGAGTAGCAGAGTCAATGCAGAGACCCATAAAGCTGGTCAAAGCACTGAGAATAGGTTAAGAGTTGAGTATTCATCTCTAAATGGGGCATCTGTATTACCCCCATGTCTCAGAAAACATCATAGAAGAGTGTCAAGAAAACAATAACACCAAAGGACAAGAGGTGTGATCTGAAGTGTTGTCAATGGGATATGGTATAACCATTGTATTCATGAATTTATAGTAACTATGGTGACCTACACGTCATGGGACATCTGGTAGACCTGAGGCATCCACAAGAAAGAGTGTGAGCCTAGCCAGTAAGAGAATACTGGTGGACTCTGGTTCATAGGGAGAGGATGGGGGGTGGGGGAAGGAAGCACCTGTTCTCCCTGCCTTTTCCTGCACACACTATAGTGCCACAGCACAAGATTAGCAGAGAGAGTGCCAAGTGATGGTCTCCCACTCCATTTCCCTGGAAGAGATATGGAGGGTAGGTTGCTCCCCAGATGCCCCTCTATCCCAGGACCCTGTGCATCCTGGGTCTACAGGGACTGTGAAACCTCTCCCTTGGAGTGGGAGAGAAGGCACAAATGGGGCCAGACCAGACCATAAGAACCCACCACTTCCTAACGAATTATTGGCAGTTATTGGCTGCTAGAGGAGTAATTTCTTCCAGTGGTGTAGCTACTGGTAAATTTTCCATGTTCTAGTAAACAACCCCTTCTCGTGCTCATAAGAACAACTGTAGGTAAACTTACTTAGTGAGTCACAAACAAAATTTTAATCTAGGGGAAAAATAACATGAAAACAGGACAGGGATTTGTTGGGAACAAGAAGGTTTCAGTGGAACTGGAAGTGGAATAAGAGTGGGTGATGAAGGTGAAAATCACAAGATTGTTTTATAAATATATGAAATTGTCAAAGAAGGATCAATCAGAAGACTGGAACCATATTTAATCCCCATAGATTTGAAACTTCTATCCTGATTGTACAGATTAGGAACAGACATAAAGCATATTCAAATGTGTACATGGATATAGATACTGACTCATATGGTTAGATGTAAAAATAATGAGAAATTAATCTGATGTCTGAAGTATTTGTACCTTTGTCATAATCATACTGTGATTAACCTTAACTTTTATTCATTTAATTATAATCAATCACTTAGATAGCCTACAGGAGTTTCATAGAGCACTAATCCAGATGCTATTCTCTTAAAATTATAAGTAATATTCCTGATTATTACATTTCTAAATTTTGCTAAAATTTCAAAAAACAAATCTACATGTACAAAGTGTATTGATCTACAACTTCTTCTTAAAATTACTCTATAGGACTTGAGAATCAAGGCAATGCTTCTCTTTCACAACAACAATGTTATTTTTGTGGATATTTATTATTAGATGACACTTTTAAAACTGAAATCATGGTAAAATGTACAATTAGCTTATCCATGTCTGGGGTTTCTTTTAATATTAGATATTCTAGTGGCAATTTAGTTCCTCACACACAAGTCAATTTGAATTACCTAATTTTTAAACATTCATACATACACATTATAATACAATATATAATATAATATAATATTGCAAAGATAGTCCATGCTAAGTGGCCATCTCCAAGTATGTGAACATGAGCAAAACTAAATGGACTCATTAACATATACTAATTATAAATTACCTTTTTCATGAGGATAAATCTGTTACAAAGGTTTTCACACTACATAGTTATACATTTATTCATAATAACTTACATTTCATTTTATTTTTTTATTTAGCCTACAAAACAATAAGTTTGTCATTTCCATACATGGAGATCACTGTAATTTGCTCGTATTTATCCCTATTGCATTTTCTTCTCCCATCTTTTTGGTCACACTAGACCTCTTCCTCTTGTGTTTTCAGGTTCTACAGAACAGAAAAGCTGTGCTTATGTTTCTGAATCTGGCTCATTTTATTGACCTGAAAACCTTCAGTTCTGTGCATTCTCATTCACATGAATCAATTTTCTCGTTTATGCTTGAAAGTCTCTATGATAAGCTCTGTGCAACCCACATTGAGTATTTTGATGGAGGTCCCAAAGACTGTGTAGAAGAGGAGTCCTAAAAAAGAAGCCAATGGTAGAGTGATATTGGGCATCACAGGGAGTTATGTTTGGGAGGAAATTCCAGACTACTCTTCTACTACACAGTTGTTGGATAGGCATTCTCCCTAGCATTTAATATTTGTTTTCTTAATGAAAACCATTCATATAGAACTTAAATATATAAAATAAAATTTAAAATAACCTTACAGGGGGTAAATGACAGTGAGCAAGTAAAAGAGTAAGACAGGGAGAAAGAGAGAGACATAGGCAGAGAAAGAAAGACAGGCATTGCAGTTGATAGTGTATCCTACATGGCCATCCTCAAATACCTTAATATAAGAGCACCATAAATGAATTCTTTAAGGGTTATGTGTATGTATTTGCCAGGGTATGTATGTAACAATTAATAATAAAAGGTCATATACTTGAGAGATAGCAGAAAGGAAAGGGGATGGGTGGAAATAATTTAAATACAGTATCTATGTCTGAAATTCTAAACATTAAAATAAAATGTTTTGAAATATTTATACATGTATAGAATGTATCTTGGTACTATACATTCCCATTCTTTGCCACAGCTGCCACTGAACAAATGCCCCTGGCCCACCACCATATTCATTTCAATTTAGTTTCTTTTTTTTTAGTGAGAAAACCTAATGAATTGCCAGATTTTTCACTATATAATGTCTTCTTTGTTTCTACTCATATCTTATGACCTAACATCTATTTTGACAGATATCACTTTTCTTCTTCATACTCTTATCATATTAGGTTTACACAGGGTTTCTTTTTCCATCTCCTCACTTTTATTCTGTGTTTCCTTAAAATTAAAGTGAGTCTCATGTAGACAGAATATATTTGCTTCTTATTTTGCTTCACTGAGTCACCCTAAGTCTTTTATAAGAGGATTAGTTATTTTTTCTCCTATGTGATCATTGATAGTTGAGGATCTATTAATGCTGTTTTACTTCTTTATTTTGTCACTTTGTGACATTTTTTTCTCAACTTGCTATATTCTTTTGAGAATTAATATGTTCTGGTAATATTTTACTTTTCAGGGATGGTTCCAATTGAATCTTGTCCATTTTCGTTTTGACAGTTGCAATAGATTTGCATTTTATGATTAGTATAAAACACAAAGAAAATATTTTGCCAAGTATGTCTTAGTAAGACAGAAATTTAACTTTAATTTTTTATGCTTGTCTTATCCTTGTGCTATCCAACTGTTAGGTAAGAGATGAAGATGCTCAGATAGTAAAATGATTTCATTTTAAAATGTGAACTTTTGCAAATTGCATGTGAGATCACTAGGGTTCTGTATGATGTGGTGCCTACTGAAATATAGTATTTCAAAATAATATGTGATAAAGACAATGTTGATGCAAAAAACACAGCTCTTACTTAAAAGGAAAAAAAGAGTTCATTCTTGAGCCATTTTGAGTGACATGGTCTGGCAAAAACAGACTTAGGTTACCTCAAATCCCATTTTTCAGTGTGAAAACAGTTTCTTGAAGTTTTATAGTTTACAGAACCAGTGAAGTTATACATCAAGTTCAGTTTAGAAAAGGTTGGTGGGTACATCAGAAAGGCCGTTACATCAAGATGGAGGAGCTATAGGCCCAAGAAGTTCTCTGATGATATTCTTAGCTTTTAGGGTGGTGGAAGCTTACGGTCTGGTAAGTTAATCAACTCCAATGATTCAATCTATTATTCATGCCATGTTAGTTCTGACACAGAGCTGGGCAAGGAATATCTATTGTAGAGTGAGGCTAATGCTACCTCAAGATAAGGTAATTAGCATCTGGGCTTACAAATTTCAAACCTGACCAGTCATTGCAGTTTTAATCAGTAAAGCTTTCAAAACACAGTTTCCTTGCAGGAAAATATGTTTCACAATGACGTATGCATAAAAAGAATGTTGTAGTCATTGGAATTTGGTCTTTGTATAAGAATTATTACATGAATAACTGGGAGCCACAGAGTCTTAGTCTAAAATCTAAGTCTCTTCTCTCTCTCTCTCTCTCTCTCTCTCTCTCTCTCTCTCTCTCTCTCTCTCTCTCTCTCTCTTTTCTTCTCTTTTCCACCCTCTTTCCCCCCTCTGCCTGCCCTCTCACTTTCTGCTGGACCTTCTTCTCAGGTCCTCTTATGTGCTAAAAACATGATAATACTGATGTATGCCTTCATCTGCCTACAAATAAAATTTAATTAGAATATCATCTACATCACTTATTGATGAAAATATACTTCAGTCTCGTCTGCATTCCTAATTTTTCATTCATATTTTGTATGGTAATCTATCTCCTTCCCTCATGTTTGAAAGTGTACAGAATACACAAATACTTCATTTCTGTAGTTACTTAAGCTATGGACCCATGAGCTAGCTACAGACCTGTGTAACAGGCTTTTTCTTTTGGGCCACTAACCAGTTCCCAAATCAAGACATTGATACTTACTAGTTATGAATGATCGGTCTTCTTTTAACTCTTATTTTAATATGTTTCTCTTTATCTAAATTTTGCCTTGGGACTTTTTACCCATTTTTCTATATGTCATACTAATTTGGCTGGCTGGCTGACCCTGGGGCATCTCCCTCTCTTTCTCCCTATGTCCTCCTTCTCTCTTCTTCTGCTAATTTCCTCTGCCTTCTAGCCTGTCTTATCCCTCTCCTGCCTAGTTATTGGCCCTTCAGCTTTTTAATCAGAACAATCAGGTGCCTTAGGCAGACAAGATGAAACAAATGCAACGTATCTTTACATAATTAAACAAATACAGCATAAACAAAAGTAACACATTAAATTGTTAACAAAGCTAGCAGAAACAAAGGTAACACATTTTTACACAGTTATATTAATATTCTGTAGCATAAACAAATGTAACATATCTTTATATAGTTAGATATTTTACACCAGACCTGATTTTGACATTGTGAGCTAGCTTTTGAGATTTTAAGGTAACTAGACAGGCATAAGTAGCTTCAAGACCATTGGTGATGGGCCGTTCTTTAAAGGAGAACTCCCACAAAAAGCTGTCTATAGAGCTGATCAAGCTGATCAACTAATAAAAGCTTCTATGACTGTGAAAAGTTTGGCCCACAGAGTAAAAAATATTTATTAACTGGATTCTTTGCCAAAAAAAAATAGATCTTTGTCAAATTTTAATTTGATATGGTGTCATTTGAATCCATTTTTTAATTTATTTTATTTTTAAATACTGTTTTGACGTTCCTATATTATGGTCTCATTGTACAGTCCAGGGTGTCCTGGGAATGGCAAGACTGGCCATGCTGACCTGAATGTCACAGTCTTCTGCTCCTAACCACTTGAAGATTAACATTACAGTATCGTGTCACTTGATGGAACTTTAATATATTTTATCCAACACACTGATATGTTGAGAGGACCTGGGTGACCATATGCAGCTCCTAAAATATATTAAGACGGGGTGACAGTCAAGTATCTTGGCAAACAGGCACTGAGAACAAAAGTATCAAAATGAAGATGTAGAGTGATTGTTAGATCAGCATTCATGGAAGCATATTGGAAATAAAAGAAACAGACAAACATATGCAGAAGAATTTTTCCCCAAATAAAAACAACCTAGGGTTCCCAGCCTCTCTGTGGGAGTAGTGACTTCTGGCACCTGGCATCTGGGCATTGAGCGTTTAATGCAGTGGAAGGGGGTTGTGATGGAAGATTCCATCAGTTGACCACTTCCCCAGCATTGTCAAAATGAGAAATACCCAGGGAGGAAAGCTCCTTGGAATCTTACAGCCCACAGATGTCATTAGTTAAGTCCATGTTTCTGTCTGGAGATGTGCTGGCCACCTAAGGCTTTTCGTCATTAACCCTTTAGTGACGGTGTCTTAGGTGTTTTTCCTATGCACACCAGGTGTTACAAGCATGTGTCTTAATCTATCCTATCTGAAAGCTAATTAGATAGGGAGGGTTAGAGAAAGGAGTTCAGTGGTTCAGGACTAGTCTAACCTACCTGCATACAACCACAGAACTAAAACAAATAAACAAAAAGCAAGCAGAAAGGGATTTAAAAATATATTTGCAAAAAATTATTGTAAGAATACCTGAAACATGTTAGGAGATACTATGGAAATCTTTGCAACTAGGCTTAAGAAACTCTGGGGATAGACTCTATGAAATATTAACATTAAAGACATGTTTTTTAAAAAAAAATGCTGAGAAATAAATAAAATAATAGTTTCATTGAAGAGAAGGTAGCTGGAAGATGGGAGTTCAATATTGTTTCAAATCTGGAGGATGTATAATCTCTAAAGAGAAGGGCACACCTGAATGGCATATTGAGTCCCCAGGGAAGTAAATGCCCATCATGGGTAAGCATCTAAATGCCATCATCTCATCTCCTTTTCATATCTGTAATACGTTTCCTAGGAAGAAGCTAAGAAAGACTTTATCTTGCTTATAACTAATTTCTTTATGCAATTAATCTTATATGAGATGTCCGGTATTTCTTTAGGAGATGAGGATGATATAAATGAATGCAGTTTATTTTTCTTATTTCCGTTTAGTGGATTATGACTATGATTTTTAAATATATCAAGGACTTAAAAATGTGTCTAGAGAATATAAGAAATTAATTTTATGCACCATCCTTTTAGAATAAAAGGAACTAGTGCTTTGGAGCCTGATATGGTCTTTCCAGAATAACAGGGACAAATGCCAATGAAAGAGGTCGATAAAATTTCTCTCTAAAATAGGGTTTTAAAATCTATCCACAATAAAATCTCAAATGTATTGAATACAATTACAGAGAAATAAATATTATACCCAAAGGTTAATGATGTATAATACTCATTTTGACTACATACCCTAGATGAAATCGTGCATGATTGAGGCTCATTCACATATTCACATATTACTATCCAATATGTTGATATACATTTGTGCATTTGTGTAAATATACCTTTAATGAGAAGACAGTTTAAGGTGAGTTTTCTTACCAAATCACCATTAACAGATGTTAATATGTTGAACATTAGATGTCTAAACACTGTTTATTTTGCATAATTGAACTTCCTTCCCTTGGTTGTTTTTTTTTCCCACTAGTTCCAGCAACCAACATTTTTGTCCATTTATGTAAATATAAATGTCAATAGAAGAGATGATGCAGTTTTTCTTCTAAAGTGAGGTTTTCCTCTTATTATTTTTGTTTTTATGTTTTCCTAGTGGCTTTCTATCAAAATGAGTCCAACAATTAATAATATGTACTTTTTCTTCTTTGAAAAGCAATTTAATTTTCCAGAGAAATTCAGAGAAAATGTCTTAGATATATAGAGAATGGTCAGAGTCCATAGACATGCAAGTTGCAGTATTCTTATTGAATACGCTTCATTTCCATTACACATGGCAATTTCTCTAGACTTAATAATTTTTGTGACACTGCCTGTATCATAATCAGTCATAGACTCAATTTCTTCTGCTTGATATTGGAAATACTGCTTATGACTCTAAGTATACTGAAGTCCAGTCTGGATATAGATTAACATCAGATTATTAAAATGTTTCCCTGCATCAAGAACATAAAGTGCCAGGTGGTGGTGGCACAAGCCTTTTATCCAACCACTCAGGAGCCAGAGCAAGGTGGATCTCTGTGATTTCAAGGCCAGCCTGCTCTACAGAGTGAGATCTAGGACAGGCATCAAAAACGATGTGAAGAAACCCTGTCTTGAAAAAAGAAAACAAAACAAACAAACAAAAAAATAAAAACAAAAAGAAACATCCCGAAGCAAAGAAAGGATTAGAAGAGAGAAGGACAATTATGTCCTTGTGCATCCAATTTGCATTTTATCCTTTAATTTTCACATTGTCACATTAGCATATTTAGGTCACTGGGCTAAGCTTTGAGGTGTACTAGTGAAACTCTTTACTGTATTCAACCTCTGAGAGATGAATTGAGGAAGACAATGCTGTTCTTTTTTCTCTTGGCTTGAATGGAGTGCTCAAGACTTTGAAGCTGTTTATTTTTTGACATTCAAACAAGAAACTGACATTTGAAGGGGAAGATGTGTTTTTAAATTCCTTTCTTTCCCTCTGAAATTTTACTTATTTTTCCTTCTCCACAAATTCTCTGGGAGAAGAATGGCTTTTGAAAATGATTCTTTGTCCTTAGTGCATGAGCTGGCTGTTTGGAACCTGGGGCCTACGCAGGGACACTTTGCTCAGCCTGGGCAAAAGGAGGAGGAGACTGGACATGCCTCCATTGAATCTACCAGGCTGTGCTGAATCTGCAGGAGAGTCCTTGCCCTGGAGGAGATGGGAATAGGGGGTAGGCTGAGGGAGGGTGGGGTTGGGGGGCTGGGGGAGGGAGGACAGGGGAATCTGTGGCTGATATGTAAAATTAAATTAAATTATAAAATAAATGTAAAAAAAGAAAGAAAATTATTCTTTTGTAACCAAATTCATTCTCTTGGGGATAACAGAACAACCTGAACTTAAAATACCATTGTTCCTCTGTTTTCTGGTAATACACATCATCACTGCATTGAGGAATTTGACCTACATCATTCTGATTGTGTTGAATTCTCACCTCCACACACCCATGTACTTTTTCCTGTTTAACTTATCTTGCATTGATCTCTGTTATTCTTCTGTGATTACACCCAAAATGCTGATGAACTTTATACAAAAAAAAAAAAGAAAAAGAATGTGATCTCTTACATGGCATGTATGACCCAGCTCTACTTCTTTTGTTTTTTTGGTTTTTTGTTTGTTTGTTTGTTTGTTTGTTTGTTTGTTTTGTCTTTTCTGAGTGCAATGTGCTGACTTCAATGGCCTATGATCACTATGTGGCTATCTGCAATCCACTCTTATATAATGTTGCCTTATCTCCTAAGGTGGGTTCCTATCTATTGCTTGGTTCATATTTGATGGGGTTTTCTGGTGCCATGATCCACACGGGTTGTGTCCTGAGACTGACCTTCTGTGATGGAAATACAATCAACCACTGCTTCTGTGATGTCCTCCCTTTGCTGCAGCTCTCCTGCACCAGCACCTATGGCAATGAGTTAGAGCTGTTCATTGTAACAGGAAAAGACATCATTGTGCCCACAGTCATTATCTTTACTTCTTATGGTTTCATCATTTCGAGCATCCTTAAAGTGGTTCTGAGAAAATCCTTAAGCAGGAGAATGTATTGATCAGACACTGAATCTCTCTGAGCCTGTTTGCTTTTTTTGATGATATTTTTGTATTTAATATATTTTATCATAGTGTATTACATTTAGTATGTTTTGTTTAAAATATATTAACATCAGTTTTTTTTTTCTTTTCAGTGGGGGCCCACAGAGGCTCCCTAATAAGGTCTTACTCAAGGTCAGAAGTCTGACCTTGCTTTACCCAACATGGCTTGCATGATAGGATGATTTGGCCAGGAACATGGTTACCAGGTGTTTTGAAGGGTCTACACTTGGCTGTAAATTGTGCTTTAATCTTGAAAGGACAAGGTGTTTTGCCTTTCCCCTTGGTAGTGTATAAAAAAGTCCATTAGAATAAATCTCAAGGCAACTGGGTATTGACCCAGGACCTCCCAAAGCTATCCTGTGTCTCTGTCTTTCTCTCCATCTATGCCTATATTTCTAACCAGTACTTCCTCATTCCTTCCTTGCTTCACCCAACAACCCTTTGACAGGTCAGAGATGGACTCCTACACTTTTTCATATTCATTGAAATTAGAAATTATCTACTTTTCATCATTTTCTTTTATGTGTATTTTGTTTTCTCACTGTGTGTAAAATTGATGCTTTTATCATTATACTTCTTTTAGAATAGTATTAAGTAATTCTTCTCTTTTGTTGTTTGTTATTATAGACATTATCGCTGGAGATATTGAACAGTTTTCCAATATTAATTAAAATAATATTAAGTTGTCTGCATGCCTATGTGGAGAACTGGCCATATTTGCCATTTGAATTGAAATATGAAATTCTCTTTGTGTCTCTGTGTTCCTGTCTTTTGACCCCCTACTGTAGAAGAATGTTTTTACCCTCTAATGCCAGTATTTAATAGGTATTAAGTATATATTTAATTAAACATCAATTTATTTAATTAATAGTCAAGTAGGTATTTAATACATATTTCTGCATTGGCCGTTGTTTATGATGCACTGCAAATGTACTTATGGTTTCACAGAACATGGTCTTACTACATGTTTGATGTTTACCTTATAAATATAAACAAATAAATTTTTTGGCAAAAATACACTATTGCAAGCATAACATTGAAGCTGAGGAGAATAATACTTTACATAATGATACAGGATTCTTAAAGAAAGTTCATGAACCTTTAGACTCTTGATTTCAAGTCTATTACCCTGTTTAATATACCATCCACCTAAAATGAAATATGATGGCATTTCTAATGTAGTATTATTTTCTTTGCTGATGAGCTATAAATTCAAATCATCACTTTTTTGTGGCAGCTATATTTATTCAGTAAAACTGTTTGCTGGCTCTTTCCTTGTTTAAAACATATGATGTGTGTTTTGCTGATGAAGTTAAAGATGATTGATTAAAGCTAAGGTCTGACTTTCTTTGGAAAAAAACTCAATATTTGAAGAGGCAATTTTGTTAAGGTCCTGGGAAATACTAGACGTTATAGGTAAAAGGTCAAAAAATCAAGATATAGGAAATCCCTGTGTGCAAAATGTTCAATGAAAAGTAAATAGCAAGTTGATCAGATTTGTGTGCATTTTTAAATTAATTTTATATCTGACTATTATTAAACTTAATTACTTATAAAGTTTTGATTGAACAGTATCCATGATGAATGGAGGTGTGATGACTAATCTTGGTTGTCAACTTGACACATTTGGGAAGAGGAAGCATGAACTGAGGAAACATTTACATCAGACTGACCTTTAGGCAAATCTTTATGGCTTTCATTGATGTGGGAGGATCTACCCCTACTCTGTGCTATACCACCCTTGGGTAGGTCCTGGGAGGTATAAGAAGGTGGTTGAATGTGAGTCTGAAGTACTTAGCATCCCTCCAAGTCTCTCTATATGGTCCCTGCCTTTAGTTCCTGCCCTGACTTCTTTTAGTGATAGATTCTAAGATGAAATAAAACCTCCTGCTATGAGTTGATTTTGTTCTTGGTCTTTTATCATAGCAAGAACAAGAAAAATAGGACAATGGGTTAACAGGACTTTAGAAAATTATTGAAAATGAACAGATTTTTGTGCTGATGTTATTAGACAACAGCCTTAATAGAAAAAAGAAGTTGCATTTGAAATGTGCTTTGGGGATATTGAATTTAAGGGAAAAAATGAAAAATCTTACTTTCTTCTTTAGAAATACCTAGCAATACAATGAATACAGGAATTCTCTGGTGATGACATTGATTTATGCTATTTAATACCAAAGAATGTTTAAGTTTAAAGTGTAGTAGAAACTATATTTAAAAAAAAACTAGATAAACCAACTCTGTATTTTTTAAAATTTTTTTCTCATTCTCATATAGAATAAAGACTTTTAAATCCTACTTGACCTGACAAAGTAAAGCAAATTTGAAAATATATTTAGTGACTAACTCATACTGTAGAAAAGTCCTCTGAAAGAATGCTGAGAGTTATGATGGAATATTAGAGGGATATAGTAAGACCAGGGAAGTGAAAGCAAATCCCTGAGAAAGTGTCTTCTTCTCAGGAGACATTACAAGGGGAAATGGCAAGAACATATGGAAAGTGCATAGGGGAAGGGGAGAGACCAGAAATCCTGTAAAGTATCAGCCACAGAGGGCTCCCAACCATAGTGCTTCTCCTACCCTGAAGGGATAAGGCTGTTGTTACTCTTGCTTTCTCTAGGGCCTTTCTGTCTTTCCTAGACTTCAATTCTTGGTCTGTGTCAGAGAATGATTCAGTCATCCCCTACACAACAATCAGGACCCCTGCTGTAGTTCATTTCCCTCACAAGCAAATGATATGAAATGACTGAGCTAAGATTCTTTTCATCTGGCACCATGTCACTATTGAAATATTTTGTAGGATAATTACAATAACTTTTACTATTTTTTCAGTGTTTTCTACTTCTTATTCATAATCATTATATAAAATTGGACATGCATGGTATGTTGTCTCAATTGCTTAGATTTAGATGAACATCATGGTTAAACTCCTGACTTATAGTTCAACATGACTCAATTCCCATTTAAGGATGAAGTTGACCTCTATATAAGAGTTGAAATTGAGGGAATGTTCTTATCTTTATTTTTGCCTTTAAATACAATTGATTGTGCTTAAATTGTGTTTTGAATAAGAATATATTGACATAAGAAATACATTTGTAATATTTAGAACTCTTTGCAAGGATTCCATGGATGGGCACACTGACAGAGTCCACAAGGAGAGCCAGTAGATGACAGCTGATATTTATAAGGCCAACCTGCTAGATGACAACTTACAATGGAGGAAACTCAGACATGGTCTATGAGGAATATTGCCTATAAATTCTGACTGCTTTTGTCTGTGGTTCTCTTGTGTGATGGTTCCCCTCTAAAACAGCTGTTGGATCTGTCCCACAACCTTATCAGAGTATTTCTCATTCCTTAGGCCCTGCCATTCCTATGTACTGATAGAAGGATGACTTCTCCTTACATTGTGTCTTTCTGGCAAATAAAACAAGCTCTCATGGTTCTGCTATTGTTCCTCATTATGGTGAGATACTTAGAATTCTGTTCTCTATTATTAGCTAAGCTAACAGGGCAAACAAAGACAGATGAAATGTCTTGTGAGACCAAAATGACCCATCTTATAAATAAGACCAAAATGCTTTCACCCTAAACTAAGGCCTAAGATTTCTCCTTTTAGGTACAGGCCATGAGTTACTGGAATAGGTCATGAGTTACTAAAATCAGTCAGGCAAGATTCCAGAAACCAGGAAGTGTAAAAGTACAGAGTCACAAGGTAGTCATGAGGTAATGACTGCTAGACTATGGAATGTCCTCTCCCTGGTTCCCTAGGTAACTGACCATAAAAATGCCCCCACCTGAGGGCAGCCAATGAGAGATGGTGGCAGACAACCACTCCCTTAGAAGTAAAGAATAAGCCATGATTTCTAGAAAGTCCCTAGAAAAGAGCCAATCGGAATTGTACTCATACGAGCACCCTTAAATAATGTAACCTTGTGGTTTTTGCCTTTAAAAACTGAGCTGGCAGAGAGGTGGGCATTTCCTCCAGCCTCCACTGTGTTGGATGTATTGAATGAAGTCCCTGCCTAGGCTTGTATTGCTTTTGTATATGCTTTTGGATATTCCAAATTAAGCCTTGCTTTTGCATTCCAGCATGCTCATCTTTGGTGGTCTTTCTTGGGGTCACAATCTGGGCACAACAGTGTCTGGTTAGATCACAGGTGGGACTTTCACAGATTAGACTCAACGACAAAATTACAAAGTGCCTGACTTTGTTGAATTAAAGTCCTTCAGATAATACAGTGACCTAATATGTCCTGTGCTTCCCCAATGGCAACTGATAAAGGGATCCAGCACTTACTTGCTCTGATCCTGTAAAGATCATCACTTTTTACGGACATTCTAACCTTAGTTTATGGTCTTAGATTTTTAAGCTCAGTTACTAACTGATTATTTTTAGTGCTGGATAACAGGCAACTAACTAGCTAACCAATCTAATCTAGTTTGGAAAGGACTTAGCCTTATGCAGTGAGAAAGGCTACACAGACGGCCAGAACTACGGAGAGATGGCCTTGCTTCATAGCCTTGAACAAAAATGTTATAAGGTTCTCTTTCTGCTTAGGCTGCAGGACAGAAAATTTATTTTTATATCTGATACTTTTTTTTCCTCTGCCAGCCAGATTTTGGCAAAAGTGCTGGTGTGAATCAATGCTGCTAGCTTCCCCCTTCTAATTTACACTGGTCACCATGGTTACCCATCACTCCATCCATTGATTATTTGCATGAGGCTCCCAGCCTAAGGACTATGGCTGTTTTTTAATGCTGGAAGCTGTGAAGAGAAACTGACAGCTTTGCCACATAATGTTATCCTATAATGTTAAATACACTTACAAAATGTAGAGTAGTACATGATTTCTTTACTTTTTCTTTAGATCTCTCAATAGTTTAGCCTTCTTCTCTTGTAAGCCCTTAGGTTAATCTCCATAGAAAGATAGTGTACAGTCAAAGATCCTCTCCCTTTTTTACAACCACAGCGTAGCTGCCCACTATCAGTAGCTGGCAAGATTGTGCTCCCTGTGTCTCTTGTCACTTATATAAGGAATGCTTTGTGACCCTGAGAAGACTTTTCTGTAACCTTTTTCTTACTACCTGAATATGTGGTTAAATGTGAATATAAGCTGTGAAGAAAAAGCTGAAGCAGAAAAATAAAGAGGAAGAGCTGAAAAAGATGTGTGTGAATTTCTTCCTTCAGATAGATAGACAGATAGAGATAGATGCATGGAGAGAAGAAGAAGAAGAAGAAGAAGAAGAAGAAGAAGAAGAAGAAGAAGAAGAAAAAGAGAGAGAGAGAGAGAGAAAGAGAGAGAGAGAGAGAGAGAGAGAGAGAGAGAGAGAGAGAGAGAGAGAGTCCTAAATTTTGTTTCACTATACTGTGGATTTTTTTTTCTAGAAACCCTGTTGTAGCCTTGGAGCTAGACTCCATGGGCTACATTAGTACAATCCTAATGGCTTTTATGACAACTCAGAGCTAATAAAAGTGGGTTAAACTATATTATTAATCTGGCATTTGAAGACTCACAGAATGCAATTAAGTCTGATCCATCTTCAGAAGAACTAAATTCTTGCGTAATTTATTTTAGACTTTATTTTCTCTTGTGAAATTTGTTTTTAATAGTGAAAGTATATTTTATAAAATTTATGGGAAGCAAAATTTGGAATATTGAAATTTATTTATTTAGCTTCTGAATTTCTGTTCATACACTTGGATTCTTGGATTTTTTCAAAATACAAATATCTCAATGGGTATTTCCAAACACTCTTTAAAAAGTGATTTTTGTTGTTGTTGTTTGTTGTGTCAAAGGAACTATAAATAATGTGAGAGAAAATATGATTACATTGATGGTATCACAGCGAGAGGTACATTTGTAATGGGAAATGCTGGCTTCTCTGCATTCTGAAAAGATAAAATTTATACTTTGATGGGGAACTTTATAAATTTAATCTATAACAAAAAAAATGTTCTTACTTAAGAGTGAGAAATTTTTCCACAATTAAACTTTGAATTTAATTTATCAAGCCTTTCTCTGAGAAAGCTGTTTTTTCTGCTCAGGATTGATATTACAAGGGTCATGACCAGGTGTACTCTGTTGGAAATCTGGTGAGTCAGATATAAAGGAACTGTGAGGTCGCTTTAAGACTGAAATATCAACATTGTATTGCATACAGGGTAAGCTTACAGAATTACTTTGGACGATTCTGTGTGTTGCCATTGTGTCTCTTGCAGTCCCTGCCCCCATGAAAAGGAAATAATTATTTGACAGACCTCTGTATTTGTCATTTAATATCTATATCTATCTATCTATCTATCTATCTATCTATCTATTGATAGATAGATAGATAGCTAGATAGATAGATAGATATAGATATATATGCCTAAATACACACACTATATATACATATACATGTATGTATATGACAGGCTTAATAAAAATCGTATTTCACATTTGTATATTAAGAATACTCTTGACAAAGAAACAATTAAAGATAAATGAGGACATGAGTTTGAAAAAGAGTAAAAAGTGGGGGCAAATGGGGGGTTTGGAGGGAGAAAAGAAAAGGTAGAAATAATTCAATTATATTATAATCTAAAACATATTATTAAAAATAGATCATAAAATGTTTCATATCTGCTTTTTATTTCCCCTTTCGCTAGTATTTGTTAAGAACATTCTGCTCCAGTTCATATTGAACTTTAAAAATATATATATATATATACATATATGTGTGCATATATGTAGATGTCTGTACATATATAGACACATATGTAAACACATATACACAAAGAGATGTATTCAAAACCTCTTGTCTCTATGAAATAGATATGTAACTTCATCTATATGTTATAGGGACCCACTTTTCTGTCTCAGCTTATTAAAGTGAAGACATTTCTCAATTTTAGGCTTAGGTTCCATAGAAACTACATGTTCATTACAAGAATAAATACATATTGACTCAACTACTCACTGTCTCTGCACAGATATTGGATCAAATATTTATGTCCAAGAAACCCACAAATGTACACCACTACAGTATTTGTAGGACATAAATGACTATGAGAGTCTACCAATATGCTATGTGTATACAACAAAAACTATGCATAGTATGAAATGATATGAAAGTTAGTTTGAGCTTTGGCATGTAGCATATTTACATTCTATACCATATAACTTCCAAGGATCTGTAGTTGAAAAATAACCCCCAAATTGAATATGTAGAAATGTCTGTTTTTGAGATCAACATGGAAATTTTCCATAAGTCCATAGATTTGCTTTTTCTGTGATGTCAGTGGGATGATTCACCATTAATTTACATGAGCCCTTGGTAAAGGAAGAGACTTATGTATTGTGCTTTTTGGAGAAAATATGTGTGTCTGAACACTGAAATCACAGTAAACATAGAGATCTGAGCCTACATCTCTATAAGTGAGTTGGAGACTGGTGAATCATCAGCATGACAAACATCTTTCTCAAGTAGAGTCACAACTGTCCAAGATCAATGTGGGGATGCATGCTAATAGTTCAGTAATCACAGAAGAATTTCATTATTTCTCTTATGCAGGGTAATAATTCATCTATTAGTTTGACACAATAATCCAGGAAATGTCATAGTGTGTTCATCCTCCCTAGGTAAACAAGAAGAATCATAGGCAGAAAATATAATGAAACTTACCATATTATTATATTAGTGAAGTATTTGTTGAGAATTCAAACACAGAACCTATAAACATGGGTAAACTATTGTTTTTTACATCTAACGGGATAATCAAGCAGTAATCAACATTCATGTACAAATGTGGAAATATACAACATATAAATAGTGATTTTGGAGGCTGGAAAGCAGCTGAGTGGTAAAGTATTTGTCTGTGTACAAAAATCCTGGGATCCATCCACAGAATAGCAAAGCAAAGGCAATTAAAGAAATAATTTAGGGACATAATGCATGAATGCAATTTTTTTGAGAAAGTAATAGACTTGGGAATAGGCTTTTGGGATATTAACATTAAAAGTTAAACAAGCATAAAGAAACAAGCAATACATTTATTTCTTTATGATAAGAAGATATTGGAAGATAGAAGTTTAATATTGGTTCAAGCATTGGTTCAAAGAGAAGTTCATGTCTGGTTAAAATATTCAATCTCTAAGGAAATAAAGGTACATCATGGTCTAACATATAAATGTAATCACCTCATTTCCTGATTTTATTTCTGTGATGTACTTGTTGGAAAGTAATTGAGAAGCTTTTTACATGAAATGAAACCACTGTAACTTTTCTGGAGTCTCATCAAGTGGCAAGTATATTAAAAGGAATACTGTTTATTTTCCTTCTGACATTTTTATAGCTAAGATAATAATATTCTGAATTATGAGCAACAAACCAGAAGGCATTCTGGTATAGGATTTTTTTTTTTTACAGCATCCTTTTAAAAATCAAAAGAACTAAAGGCTCTGAGCCCAATAATATCATTCTAGGATAACTGATGAGTAACAATAATTAGGTATCAGCAAGGTATTTTTCTCTTAAATTAGGTACATTTTAAAATCTGTTCCTGATAGTTTTCCTTTTTATTAAGATATTGATTATCAGTAATGTGTAAAATGTCATATATGATAAATAACTTTTAAATTTATGTTGTATCCTGTACCAACAACAGTTATAGACTGTAACATTCTTAACTCTTGTAATCATGCTGAATTCAGTTTCCCATATTTGTAATGTATAATTGAATTTCCTTTTTATTTAGCCCATGCATCTGACTTTCACTACACAGGAGCCACCAATCATAGTTCTACTCTCTTTCAGTTTACACAACTCTGTAGCTTAAGGTCCTGATCCTGCTGGGGTCCAGCCGTCCTGCAGCCACTCAGACCCAAGTAAACACACAGAAGCTTATATTAATTAAAACTGCTTGGCCATTAGCTCAGGTTTACTACAGACTAGCTCTTACACTTAAAGTCAGCCCATTTCTGTTAATCTATATGTTGCCGGGTATTCTGTGGCTTTACATGTGCACCATTACATGCTGCTCCCTGGATGGCAGGCTGGTGTTTTCTAATTCAGCCTTCCTCTTCCCAGAATTCTCCTTGTATGCTATCCCACCAATACTTCGCCTGGCTACTGGCCAATCAGCGTTTTATTAAACCAGTGTACAAAAGCATTATTCTGCAGCACAACTCTTTTAGATTGTATATAAATGAAAGATTATGGAAGATTCATCAAGTGTGATGAATTTTAGGCTCACATATGACTTCAGGTTGAGAAGAATCTGAGGATACTTGATGTACCCTTTTTTCACCCTTTTGTTCAGTCCTAAGATACAAGTACAGTTCCTGGAAAGATGATCAATATGTCCAGAGAGTCAGCAAACACTCCATTGTGGTGTCTGACTTGGTGATCTCCATGGAAAGATGTCATATTCCTTTATATTCATGAGGTTTCTCAAGATGCTGGCAGTAGCTTAAATATTCCTAGACCCTGGTTCTTTCACGTTTTTAATGAGACAGAGTTCTTGATATTAACTTTACACAGTTCAAACTGTGGTCAGCTCCAAGTTTTTAAAATTTCTAATAATATTAAGAGCTACCTAAAGAAATAAAGACAAGAGAGCATAAGGAATTTTATCCTGGTCCATTCCATTTCACCCTTATCTCTAGTTTATTAGTCATATAAATGCAAAAGACACCCAGGCCAACAATTGACACACATATGGATATTTTCAGCTCTATTTCTCTGAGATTCTAACATGGAGAAGCAATTGCCATTTCACTTCATGATGGTGTGAGATGGATTTACTAACATTAGCTTGTTCTTTGCAGATACCCCTCCTTGTATCTCAACTAGGTGAGAGGAAATATTATTGGAAGATCTGTGAGGTTCTCCTGGATCTCTACAGATTCCAGAAAGAAGAATGTCTCTGGTGAATGGTTCTTCAGTAATTGAATTAATTCTCCTCAGATTTACAGACCAGCCTGACCTCAAAATGTCCCTCTTCTTCATTTTTTCTAATAACACATACAATAACTGCATTTGGAAATTTGGCTTTCATCATTTTAAGTCTGCATAGGACATGAAAGTAGAAGTGAAATTTTTCAAAGGATTAGAGGGACTGAACAAGAGAAGGAATAGTGGAGAAGGTAAGATAGAAAAGTACAGTGGAATGTGCTGCACGTATGACATGTTCTTGCATGAAAATTTTCTAAGGTATGATAATATCACATACAATGATTACACAAACTAAAAATTTGAAAGAATAGTACTTTCTCAAAATGTGTTTGAAAATATTAGAGCTTCAGATTTTAAATCTGATGAATTACAGGAGCTACTTCAAGCTTCCTATTCATTTTAAAGAAAAATTAGTTGGTCAAATAGGATGCAACCATTATAAATGCCAAAGAACCTAGAAGTTGCCTTCTTCAGATACTGAGAGACTCAAGCAGGACTAGGCAATCTCCATCAATCTCTACCAATCTTGTTTTCATTTTACAGCTGTAGACAAAAATCTCCCAAGATTCCTATAGGTCCCCCACTGTCTTACCTGCTGGACAACTGGAGCAAATTAGATACTCATACAATTAAGAAGAGAGAACTGGTTATTTCTCAACACATGACTGGGTAAAAAACTCTCCATAAGGAAAAGTGGTCCCAGAACTTCAGTTCAGTGTAGATAGACTGAATGATGAAAGGTGATGTTTTTTATAGTTCTTGTTCTATTATGGATTCTTCTTTTTTAGTGGTAAGTAAGTAGACAAAAATATATTCTGCCAGAGGCCACAAAAATATGCAGCATATCACAACTAATATTCATAATGTCAACCCACCAGATGAATAACTCTCTGATGGAGAAACTTTGTCAAGCAAGACTTATGAGGCCACTGCCTATGAATGACTGATTGCTGCTGTCTGTAATTTTCTTGTGTATTAGCACAATTTTCCCTTAAAACAGCTATGGGACTCTGCCCACAGCCTATTGGTAGCATGTTCTCCACTTATTGGACAGTTATTCCCCTGAATTGAGAGAAGGATGAATTTTTAGACTGTGTAATTTTGGTGAATAAAATATGCCTTCATAGTGACATCTTTGTTCCACAAAATGGTGAGAAAATTATAAGTCTGTTTTATATCATTAGTTAGCTTACAATACAATTATATACAATTAGCTGATATAAGACCTCAGAGCAAATTCAAATTAGACTGAATATCTATATGGATCATAAGTTAAACCTCACAGATAATACACAAGGACAAAGTTGAAGGTGTCTAAACTTTTGAGCCAAGCTTTTTAGACACAAAGCAACCTCAATTAAAATGTCCTTCTCTCTTGCCAGGTCTGGCTGATAACACTGACCAGTGGCTAACTCCCTACACAAATTTCTTAACAATCAACTCATTGCATGAACTTCTAACTTCAAGTTTTATAATACAAGATTCTAGATTCAGCTAACTATTTATTGTTTAAGTCCTAAAATCTATGTGAATAACAGAAAAAGCAATTAGCCAACTAACCAAGTCCAGAGAGAAACAGCTTTATGCTCAGTTAAACCATGGGGAAATTTCAACAATTAGCTAGGGTTGTAAAGGATGTTCTAACTTCATAGCCTTGAATAAAGAGTTACAAGCTACCCTCCTTGTGATCTGCAGTTGCATGCATGATGAAGAATACATTTTTAGGCTTGGAATGCTTTTAATGTCTGGAAAGTGCAGAGCACTTGACAGCATGCATGCACCCCTGCCCTTTGCATTACAGCCTGTACAGCCTCAAGTTGCCATGGTTACTAACTTCCAGCCTCCCGGCCTGAGAAAAACAAAAAGTTTTACATTTTGTTAATCACAAAATGTTAGCCTATTGTTAGTTACACTTAAAAAGCATAGAGTAGTACATAGTTTTTTTATTTCTTCTCTGACTTCTTAATAGTTTATTCTTTTTCCTGTGTAACCCCTACAGCTGAACCCCCTTGTTTCACAGTCATAGCATAAGCTGCACCACTAATCAGAAAGCTGACAATTTTATTTCGAGAGTGCTATCAGTATTGCTCTATTCCTTATTGTTTGCTCAAGGAATGCAATGTGACTCCCAGATGTAGCCTTTGTGACATTTTTTCTAGTGCCCAAAGCTTCCTATTGAATGTGTGTATAAGCTATGTAGATCAAAAAAACTGGTGAATTAGAGCTGCAAGAAAATAATGCATATGACCCTTAAGTATGTGTATAGGTCTTATTTCCTCAGATAGATAAAAATTATTCCTAAGTCCTGCTACTCTGAGGAATTCTCTTTGCAATCCTGGAGCAGTCCTGAGAGCTGGTCTCATAGGCTGCAATAATATTATTCAATATTTAAAAGTAAAAGGGTGAAATCCAATGTGAAGATACATAGTTTCTAAATGCCCATTCTAACTCTATAGATGTTTATTGAAATGTATATACAAATTTCTACAACAAAACTTTTTCTTGATTTTTAAAAAGATTTTGATATTATTAAATAGAAGATAGACAAACAGACAGATAGATAGGTAGATAGGGAATATTTCAAATAAATACATCAGTTTGTAAATGTCTGGAGACTCTAACAAGATATTTTCAAAGTCAATTTTTCTCTACAAATGTCAAAGCATAAACGCCTTCAGGAAAGGCTAAGGCAATGCTTTTACTTTGTAGACCTGGCTCATTTGGTGTTCCAACTATATCATGTAAGAAAGGATGGGTCTTGTGATACCTAGACTTCTCAGTTGACTCCACCTTTCATTATCAGTGTCTGTCCTGCTTAAAATGATTTTTTAAATTCTTTAATCCCTTTTCTTATCTACTATCTTATGTGGTGGGTGGCAATAGAATATTCTTTTATCCATGTTCTTTTCTATCTATGAATGTAAAAAGGCAAATTCACTTAAAAAGATAGAATTAGCTTTTAGTTGCAATTTATTCAGATTGACAAACATATAGAAACAGAGTTCATAATAAATAGAACACGATACAATAGTAAAAAATAATCAATGCAATGGAAACCCATAAGGAAAACTCTCAATAAGTCTTAGGCAATCCAAAGCTGTTTCCAGGCAGATAGAACTAATAAGGCTAATAAAACACATTCAGAAAGAGAGAAATTTGTGAATCAAAAATTTAAAAGTGTACTAGATACAAGATGTGAGAGATATTATTTACTAAATACACTTTTCATTCAACAAAGAAAATCATTACATTGGAACAAGAGATAAGAGAGATGTTGAAAACACTTATTTCTCGTGAACAAGACTTGAGTCTAGTTCGGTGAAACCAGATGGAAGTTTACAATCTTCAATAATTCTAGTCCTGCACATCTAATGCCCTCTTCTGTCCTCTGTTGGCTCCTGCATGCCCATGCTGAACATAGACTCATAGAAGTACAGACACATACACATAAAAACATTTTAATATGATAAATCAGAGAAAAAACAACAGACAATTTTTTGCAATGTGTATTCACATGTTATATGTTTAATATATGTAAATATATGTACAAATGAATTGTTAAGGAAAAATCCAGCAGGTTAATATTGGTTTCAGATGGATAAATGGATGATCTTTCTGAAGTGTAAGTCAAGGATTTAATGATGCTTATGCTAAATTTCAAAATGTGAAAATATTTAATGAAGTTTAGAAAAATGAAACAACTACAAAATATTTCCAGGGTATCTTTAAAATGTTTAAACTGTGGTTTCATAACATTTGATTTAGTATTTTTTTTTTACTTTTAAAGTACTCTTCTTTTACTGTTTTAGTATCTTAAGGGTTGTCATTTTAGCTTTTTTATCAAGAGTCATAATTAAACATCATATTCAATGTAAAACATTCTCAAACCTTGGCTAACTCTCCCACTCTGCAAATCTTAACTTGAAGTTTAAATTCCCCATTTTAGTCATTATTCCCAAATTCTCCTGACTCAAAAATATGTCTTCTATTACAGCAAAAAAAAAAAGATAAAACTCAACTTGATAAATTAACTGAGAGCTCCTTGCTGAAAGATGTTTAATACATAGCGTTTGTATATATGAATGGATGAATTTAATTTACTATGGAAGCTTTTATTTCTGATTTGTAAAGGAGACATCCTCCAGTGGAAGACAGAACACCTAGAATAGAAACATACTGTAACCATGTTTCTCAAGGCCATGTCAGGTCAGTCAGTCCCTCCACTTACTTGCCAGAATTCTAACCTAGCATTGTGAGATGTGGTCATTATCAGGCCTTGATCTTTTGAAATAGGAGGAAAAAATGAAAGTGATCACACAATATTTTTAAATACATTAATTTTTCTGATAAAGTTTTTAAAGTACATGTGAAAGAAAATGATGAATTAATCACACCAATGGTAAATAAAGGTATTCAATGTCTTTAAGAAGTAGAAATTCATTATTGAAAGGGAATACAAACTTTTTCACTCTATTACCAAAAAGACAAATAGAGTAGAATAATGGCCACACAAATGGAACTAATGAAACTTCCAAGTTCTGTAACTACATGACGAGGACACTCTTTCAGATCAACACTTTCTCTTACTCAGGATCTTTATCAAGGCATCTTTAACATCTTTGTTCCTCAAGCTGTATATTAAGGGATTCAGCAGAGGAACTGTATTGGTATAAAAGACAGAAGAGATTTTACCTTCATCCATTGACATGGCAGAGGATGGTTTGAGGTACATAAATGCACCTGATCCAAAGAACAGAGAAACAGCAATTATGTGAGAACTGCAGGTGTTGAAGGCCTTGGACCTGCCCTCAGTAGAGCTGATATGGAAAATACTAGAGAGGATGAGACCATAAGAAATAAAGATGGTAATGCTGGGCACAATGATGTTGATGCCCACAACAATAAAAACCTCCAGCTCATTGATGTAAGTGCTGGTGCAGGAGAGCTGGAGCAAAGGAAGAATATCACAGAAGTAGTGGTTGATGGTGTTGGCATCACAGAAGGTCAGTCTCAGCATGCATCCTGTGTGAGCCAGAGCACCAGAAAATGCCATCATGTATGAGCCAAACATAAGAATCAAACATAATTTAGGAGACATGACAATATTATACAAGAGTGGATTGCAGATGGCCACATAGCGATCATAAGCCATTGAGGTCAGCACATAGCACTCAGAAATGGAGAAAAAGCTGAAAAAGAAAAGCTGGGTCATGCACCCTCTATAGGAAATAATGTTCTTCTCTGATATAAAGCTCATCAACATTTTGGGTGAAAACACAGAAGAATAACAGAGGTCAACAAAGGACAAGTTAAAGAGGAAAAAATACATTGGGGTGTGAAGGTGAGAATTCAGTCCAATCAAGATAATCAGTCCCAGATTTCCCAACACAGTGATCACATACATCACTAGAAACAGGATGAAGAGTGGGCACTGGAGATCAGGCTTCTCTGTTAATCCCACCAGGATGAATTCAGTCACTGAAGAACCATTTTCAGGACCCATTCTTCTTTAAAATAATCTATGTGCACAGCCAAGAGGAAAAGTGTTAGAGGAAAATGCAGCCATGACCACAACAGCCTTTCACAGGATATAAGAGTATCACCAACAGAAAGTATTCCTTTAATTGTGATGTTTATCTTAACTAAATTATTTTCATACACATGTACACACACAATATTATTTCATACTTGCTTTGATTGTTTCCACCTTCCCTCCCCCAACTATTCACAGATCCAGCCTCACTCATTACCTAGCCTACTTTATATTCTTTTTTATTAATCAGGCTAATTTCGGTTTCTCATATATATTTGGAACTGTGGCCTTCCCTAGGAGGATGGCTGACTTACCAGGCTAACACGGTTAGAGAAGACTGACTCTCCCTCTCCCAGCACCCTACAATTGCCAGTAGATCTTAGCTAAGTTTGCAGCTTATTACCCAACTCCACTTTCTGTGCTAGTGTTGGTCTGGATTGGACTTGCACAGATCTTGTGCATGCTTTTACAACCACTGTATGTTTGTGTAGCTACCATTATGTGTCCGAAAAACAGTTTTTTCTCACATTCATCCATTCTCTTGCTCTTGTACTATTTCTGCTCTCAATTATCAACAAGATAAATAACAGAGTACAATATCAAGCCCATTCCACAAATGACTGTCAGTAGTTTTCTATGAAAATATGACTCCTGAAAGGCAAAGGATAAGAAAGGGGAGAGCTGAATCAAGAGAGATCATCATCCTATTCATTTTTCCTTGTCTTGAATTTTCCCCTCATTAGTGATATTGGAGTTATATACCTTGGAAATGTGATGGCCTCCAACACAGGTTAGATTTCGATGAATTGAGATCAGTTCATTGTCATAAAAAAAAAAAAACCAGGAATGGTTTAGTTACTCCCATGTCAGAGAAAAAGCTATAAATGTACAGTAATGAGATTCTGTCCAAGGAGAAGGAACTACTTAATTCTTTGGCCTTCACTAAGGTCTCCAATGTCTCTTCACACTCTCCATGCCCCACTTTTAATGGATTATTATATCACTTTCACTTGAGTCTTAATATTGCATGCTATGAAAAATAGTAACTTATATCTTAGATCTCTGGAATTTAGTCTGAAAGAAGACAATAATATAAACTGAATTTTGAAGTTCACATTTATTCCATAAAAATTATTGTGTTTTGTCATTCTTTACTTACTTGGATGATCCTGGAAGAACAATTATATCACAGATACATTTCAAGTATACATCTAGTCAGTATATCCAAACTAAAAATCATACCTTGCTATCATAACTTACAACCACCTCAAGCATCAGACCAAAATTTCTATCACATTTACCTTCCATAAGTGTGAATTTTAATATGCAATTAATATTATTATGCACTTAGTTATAAACCATGTAGTTGATGACTCAAACTTCTCAGGAGAGAAGTTTTTATGTGTAATAGGAAAAAAGTTGTTTATAGCTATACCTAGGACATTAATCTGTCATTATTTTCCTTAGGGGCTTGATTTTTACTCAAGTTTTCCTTCCCTTTAGGGATAGGAAATCCCCCAGGAAAAACGAAAAATAAATTATTTCTAATTCATCAAGAAGATTGAACAGGAAGTGCAGAATTCTACTTCATTAACACAGCAACTGAGCCACAATTTTGAACTCACTCAATCTGCAGGGAATCTGTGAGGAATCTGAAAATTAGGCATGAGATCCCTGCATCCTGACCTGCTATGAAACCAGCTACAATGGATCTTGTAGGTAAAAATAAGCTACCCTCTTACCATGCACTGTTCTTGACACAGCAACACAGAGTAAGGATGAAAATTTACCCCTGGGAAATGAATGTAATGCAAATACACATATTCAATGCCACATTGTGTTCATGGGTTATCCATAGGATCATTTTCTATCTAGCCTGTCTCACAGGTCTTTCATGACAACACAGTGTATATACTCTTATCCCAAATGCCAGTGAGAAAGTGATGGCATCTGAGACTGGTAGTCTGTATAGTTAACACCTTTACTTAGGTTAATATAGGGGTAAGAGTTCAAAACTCTCTCCTACTGGTTTCTCCCTAGAGAAGAAAGGTTCATGGTACTTCCAATGCAGCAAATCATCTTTGGGTTAAGTGTAGATGTTTGGCTACTATCTATAATGCTAGGCTATGGTGGAGTATTAATAGTAATTAAGATTCAGTAGCCTTGTTTTCAGTTCCAGTAAGAATAGATATGTGGAAGTGGACTGGTGACCATCACAACTCCTACCCAATGTGTGTCAAAGACATGAGATATCAAAGCTCCTAGCCCTACTACTCCCAAGCATCTCCCTAGGGTACAAAGAAGTATGTGATATGCCATAACACAGCTTATTTGGATACTGCTGTTCAATTGATTTCAGTCCCTGTTTTATCAGAACACTGATTGTGTGTATCATATTCTGAACACCTGGTAGCCACCAGCGACAAAGCAAAACAAGAGTTAATGTTATTTTTAAGCCTATCAAAAATAGTTAATAACAATATTTTTCAAACTCTACCCAGAAGAGGAAGAAAAGTGAAAATGTCAAAATTAATATGATAAGCCCAGTGTTACTAAAGTCACACAAAAAGTCATCCCATGGACGTCTTTTAAGTGTCTGTTTGTTTGCATATCTCAGGTAGCACGTATAGGCTAATTTGGACATTGTTTAAAACTATTGTTTTCCAACCTATGAATGAGGATGTGTTTCCTTATATTTATGTCGTATTAATTTCTTTCAGGAAAGTCTGGTAGGTTTTGTTGTTCAAAATGTTCTACTTTCTCTTGGGAAGCATTGGTATACATGCTTATTTTCTTAATTTCCACTTTGTATTAATCATTGTTAGTATATGAAAATGCAATTGACATTTAAATGTTAATATTTATAATTTATTTTATGTTTGTATTCATTACAGGATTTTTGTTTTTTCATTAGAACTTTGGAAACAGAGGGCCACATCCTCTGTAAAGAGAAACCATTATTCTTCAATGCATCTAATTTAATAGCACTTGTTGGTTTTCTTGCCCAGTGATTCTATCTAGAACTTTCAGTGATATATTGAATGAAAATTTCAAAAGGGTTGTCAGTGTATTGTTTATCCCAGAATCAATGTTGAATGAGCTCTTATCCTCTATCCTTATTTTACATAATTTTCTCATTCTATCTTAACATTTTTGTTATTTTGAGAATTACCATGTTTTTATAGCACATTTCACTAATCACATTTAAAGATGATTTAGATCAATTAATCATTTATTGTTAAACCATGCCACATCTCATGCTGTACTCAAAGAAATGTAAACTCCACTCCTAGTCTACACAAATAAGACTAAGAACCAATTATTTGTTGGTTCTCTCTCATATTTTGTGTGTGTCTACAATGTGTGTGTGTGATCTATGGGTTTGTTTTATGTGTGTTTGTGGGGTATATACCTGGTGTGTGTGTGTGTGTGTGTGTGTGTGTGTGTGTGTGTGTGTGTGTTTGCACAAGAGCACACAAACCTGTGTTTATACACAGGTGCATACAAGCACACATTCAAATATGCATGCATCCTATGAACTTGAATTAGAACGGCAATGCCTCATTTGGATTCTGTAATTATATTATATAACAGCTATGATAATTGAGTAACCCTTTCATAAATACCAACCCTAGATGATATAGCCTCATTATTAGGACAGCTGTGGAACCTACAGTGAAAGTAATGGCTACTACAGGAAGATGGGGCCTGAGTAGGGATTGGGAGTGCTTTACTGGGATCTGTCCAAAGCCTGAGTCTGGGGGGAAGCAAGGGTGGCCATAGAAGCAATGGCTAACAGGAAAAGATGTAGGTGGCTTTCATAACCCAAAAGGCAGGTCATAGTTCCAGTGATAGCACACCCAGTTCCAGCTTTCTTAACTGATTTTAGAGAAACACTGGAAGCCTCTGAAGATTATGCTGTCTACCTACATCACTCACACATTGGTCTACAACAATAATTGAGATCTGTGTTGGCCAGGACAGTTCATGACTCCTTGAATAAATAGCTATCTAGACCTGAGAAAGGCTCGCCAAGTTCCTCCTCCAGAAATAAAGGAAAGAAACACATTCAAAGATAAAAACTTAATGTGCTGGCAGTGGTCCTCAGTAGTGCAGCACTTGCCTAGTCAGTCCTGAGAGTCCCTAGGTTCTATATCCAGCACTGCTAGACAATGACAGTGATAACTGCAACACACATTGATGGGCTGGGAACATGGCTAAGTGGTTACAGGCTCTTATCTGTTCCCATATAGGACATGCATTTGCTTCCCAAATCCCATCTCAGGTGACTCACAACACCTCTTACTCCTGCTCTATGGAATCTAGAGTTCTCTTCCAGACTCCATAGGCAGGCACACACACACACACACACACACACACACACACACACACACGAAATTAAAAGTAAACCTTTAAAAAATAAATAATTTGAGAGGTGAGTGCCTGGGTTATAGTCAGAGAGGCAACTACGCCTGGGTCCCACCGCTGGACACAGGCCACCTCGGGAGGACCTGACCAACTTGGCCCCAATTTCCTGCCAATAGGCGGGCCCTGCGTGAAGGCTCCCCTCTTCCAAGACTGCAGGCAGAAACTGCAGTCTCCATACCCTGCCCCCACACCCATTTGCCTGAGACCCCAGTCACTTCCTGAGTCTCAGAGACCAGCCCCCAGCTTCCACCCGCCCTGGAACTCCCATCTGGACCAGAGACCCCAGCCACTTCCTGAGACTCACATACCAGCCCCAAGCTTCCATCCTGCCCTGGAAGTCCCATCTGGACCAGAGACCAGAGGAACTCCCATCTGGACAAGAGAAGCTCCCATCTGGACAACATAAGGAAACCCCAGGGACTTCCCAAGACTCAGAGTCCATTCCCCCAGCTCCTACCCGGCCAGCACTCTCATCTGTACCAGCGATCCCATCTGGCCCAGAGCTTCCATCTGGACCAGAGAGAGGCTTCCGAAATCTGTCAACTCTCTCTGGACCGAGTACAGTGATAAGACCAAGAACGAACACAAGAGGAGATGGGCAGACGTCAAGGCAGAAGTACATACAACAAAATAAAGAGCAATACAGGATCACCAGAACATAACCCTTCTCCAACAGCTAGACATGAACATCATGGAATGGAAGAAGAAGGACGAGGAGAAGGAGGAGGAGGAGGAGGAGGAGGAGGAGGAGGAGGAGGAGGAGGATAAGGAGAAGAAGGAGAAGAAGGAGAAGGAGAAGAAGAAGAAGGAGAAGAAGAAGAAGAAGAAGAAGAAGAAGAAGAAGAAGAAGAAGAAGAAGAAGAAGAAGAAGAAGAAAATAACCTTATAAGTAACATCATGAAGAGGCTAGAGCCTTATGTAGAAGAAATCAAAAATAAAGTAGAGTAACAGACAAACAAAAAAAATGGGAAGAATGCTATAAAAACCTAGAGGAAAGAACAATTAAAGCAGAAGAAAACAATAAATCCTTGAATGAAAATCATGAAAAAGCAAGGGAGACAATCCAAGATTTGAAGAGGGAAATAGAAAAAATGAAGAAGACACTATCAGAAGGAATGTTGGAAATAGAAAATCTGAGTAAACAAACAGGAAATTCACAGGAAAGTATAACCAACAGAATGCAAGAGATGGAAGAGAGGATCTCTGGTGTTGAAGATATGATAGAAGAAATAGATTCATCAGTCAAAGAAAACACTAAAACCAACAAAGTCATGACCCAAAATGTCCAAGAAATTTGGGACACCACGAAAAGACCAAACATACTAATAATAGGAATAGAGGAAGGAGAAAAACACCAACTCAAAGGCACAGAAAATATATTTAACAAGATCATAGAAGAAAACTTACCCAATTTAAAGAAGGAAATGCTTATAGAACACCAAACAGACTAGACCCCCCAAAAAAGTCCCCACGCCACATAATATTTAAACAACTAAATGTACAGAATAAAGAAAGAAAATTAAGGGCAGCAAAGGAAAAAGACCAAGTGACTTATAAAGGCAAACCCATCAGAATAACATCCGATTTCTCGATGGAGACTTTGAAAGCCAGAAGGACCTGGACAGATAGAATGCAGACACTAAGAGATCATGGATGCCAGCCTAGACTAATATACCCAGCAAAACTTTCAATCATCATAGATGGAGTGAACAAGACCTTCCAAGACAAAACCAGATTTAAACAATACTTATGCACAAACCCAGCCCTACAGAAAGCACAAGAAGGAAAATTCCAACCTAAGGAAGGCAGATACACTCATGAAAACACAGGCAATAGATAACAGCACAGCAGTAAACACCAAAGAAGAGAAGTACACACACACTACCACCAAAAAATAAAAATAACAACAGGAACGAACAATCACTGATCAATAATATCCCTTAATATCAATGGACTTAATTCACCTATAAAAAGACACAGACTGACCGAATGGATGCAAAAACAGTACCCATCTTTCTGCTGCATACAAGAAACACACCTCAAATTCAAAGACAGACACCTCCTAAGAATAAAAGGCTGGGAAAAGACTTTCCAATCAAATGGTCTTAAGAAGCAAGCTGGTGTAGCCATCCTAATATCCAGCAAAATAGACTTCAAACTAAAAGCAATCAAAAGAGATGATGAAGGACATTACATACTCATCCCAGAAAAGATCCACCAAGATGAAGTCTCAATTCTGAACTTTTATGCCCCAAACACAAGGGCACTCACATATGTAAAAGAAACATTACTAAAGCTTAAAACACATATAAAACTCCACACAGTAATACTGGGAGACTTCAACACCCCACTTTCACCTCTGGACAGATCGGCCAAATTGAAACTTAACAGAGACATAAAGGACTTAACTGATGTTATGGTTCAAAGGGACTTAATCGATATCTACAGAACATTCCACTCAAACAAAAAGAATATACCTTCTTCTCAGCACCCCATGGAACCATCTCTAAAATCGACCACATACTTGGCCACAAAGCAAATCTCAAGAAATACAAACCAATTGGAATAACCTCCTGCATTCTATCAGACCACCATAGTTTAAAGTTAGATTTCAACAACAGAAAAAAACTACAGAATTCCTACAATCTCATGGAAACTGAATAATGCTCAACTGAATCACCAATGGGTTAAGGAAGAAATAAAGAAAGAAATTAAAGACTTCCTAGAGATCAATGAAAATGAATACACCACATACCCAAACTTATGGGATACTATGAAAGCAGTGCTAACAGGGAAATTCATAGCATTGAATGCCCACATAAAGAAGCTGGAGAAATCTCATGCTAGTGACTTGACAGCACACATGAAAGCCCTTGAACAGGAAGAAGCAAAGTCTCCCAGGAGGAACAGACACCAGGAAATTATCAAATTGAGAGCTGAAATCAATAAAACAGAAATAAAGAGAACAGAACAATATAAAGGATTAATGAAACAAAGAGTTGGTTCTTTGAGAAGATCAACAAGATACACAAGCCCTTATCCAAACTAACCAAAAGATAGAGAGAGAGCATCCAAATTAACAAAATCAGAAATGAAAAGGGGGATATAACAACAGACAATGAGGAAATCCAGAGAATCATCAGGTCATACTTCAAAAACGTCTACTCCACAAAACTGGAAAATCTAAAACAAATGGATAATTTTCTGGATAGGTACCACATACCTAAGTTAAATCTAGACCAGATAAACCATTTAAATAGTCCAATAAACCCTAAGGAAATAGAATCAGTCATTAAAATTCTCCCAAACAAAAAAAGGCCTGGACCTGATGGTTTCACTGCAGAATTCTACCAGATCTTCAAAGAAGACTTAATACCAATACTCTTTAAATTGTTCCACACAATACAAGCAGAAGGTATATTACCAAACTCCTTCTATGAGGCTACAATTACCCTGATTCCTAAAGCAAACAAAGATGCAGCAAAGAAAGAGAACTATAGACCGATCTCCCTCATGAACATTGATGCAAAAATACTCAATAAAATTCTGGCAAATAGACTCCAAGAACACATCAAAACAATTATTCACCATGATCAAGTAGGCTTCATCCCAGGGATGCAAGGGTGGTTCAACATATGAAAGTCTGTCAATGTAATACACCATATATACAAACTCAAAGAGAAAAACCACATGATCATCTCACTAGATGCAGAAAAGGCATTTGACAAAATCCAACACCCCTTCATGATAAAGGTCTTGGAGCAATCAGGAATAGAGGGACATACCTAAACATAATAAAGGCAATCTGCAGCAAGCCAACAGCCAGCATCAAATTAAATGGAGAGAAACTCAAAGCAATACCACTAAAATCAGGAACAAGGCAAGGCTGTCCCCTCTCCCCCTACTTATTCAATATAGTACTTGAAGTTCTAGCCAGAGCTATAAGACAACATAAAGAGATTAAGGGAATACCAACTGGAAAGGAAGAAGTCAAGCTCTCCCTATTTGCAGATGATATCTTAGTATAGATGAGTGACCCCAAAAATTCAACCAAGGAACTGATACAGCTAATAAAAACCTTTAGCAACATTGCAGCATACAAGATCAACTCAAAAAAATCAGTAGCCCTCCTATATACAGTAGACAAACAGGCTGAGAAGGAAATCAGAGATATATCACCCTTCACAACAGCAACAAATGATATAAAATACCTTGGGGTTATGCTAACTAAGCATGTGAAGGACCTATATGACAAGAACTTTAAGTCCCTGAAAAAAGAAATTGAAGAAGATGTCAGAAAATGGAAAGACCTCCCATGCTCATGGATAGGCAGGATTAACATAGTAAAAATGGCAATCTTACCAAAAGCAATCTACAGATTCAACACAATTCCCATCAAATTACCAACAGAATTCTTCACAGATCTGGAAAGAATAATACTCAACTTCATATGGAAAAACAAAAAACCCTGGATAGCCAAAAGAATCCTGTACAATAAAACAACCTCTGGAGGCATCACGATCCCCGACCTCAAGCTCTACTATAGAGCTATTGTAATAAAAACAGCTTGGTACTGGCATAAAAATCTACATGTGGACCAATGGAATCGAATTGAAGACCCTGACATTAACCTGCACACCTATGAACATATAATTTTTGACAAAGAAGCCAAAAATGTACAATGGAAAAAAGAAAGCATCTTCAACAAATGGTGCTGGCATAACTGGATGTCAGTGTGTAGGCTGCAAATAGATCCATACCTGTCACCGTGCATAAAACTTAAATCCAAGGGGATCAAAGACCTCAACATAAATCCAGCTTCTCTGAATCTGATAGTAGAGAAAGTAGGAAGTAGTCTTGAACGCATTGGCACTGGAGATCACTTTCTAAATATAACACCAGTAACACAGACACTGAGAGAAACAATCAATCAATAGGACCTGCTGAAACTGAGAAGCTTTTGTAGAGCAAAGGACATGGTCAACAAGACAAAGCGACAGCCTACAAATGGGAAAAGGTATTCACCAACCCCACATCTGACAGAGGGCTGATATCCAGAATATATAAAGAACTCAAGAAATTAGACATCAAAATGCCCAACAGTCCAATTAAGAAATGGGCTATAGAACTAAACAGAGAATTCTCCACAGAGGAAGTTCAAATGGCTGAAAGACATTTAAGGAATTGCTCAACATCCCTAATTATCCAGGAAATGCAAATCAAAACGACTCTGAGATACCACTTTACACCTGTCAGAATGGCTAAGATCAAAAACACAGAAGACAGCTTACGCTGGAGAGGATGTGGAGCAAGGGGAACTCTCCTCCACTGCTGGTGGGAATGCAAGCTTGGACAGCCACTTTGCAAATCAATATGGTGCTTCCTTAGAAAATTGGGAATCCATCTCCCCCAAGACCCATTTATAGCACTCTTGGGCATATACCCAAGGAATGCTCAATCATACCACAAGGGCATTTGCTCAGCTATGTTTGTATCAGCTTTGTGTGTAATAGCCTGAACCTGGAAACCACCTCGATGCCCTTCAACTGAAGAATGGATAAAGAAAATATGGTACATATACACAATGGAGTACTGCTCAGCAGAGAAAAACAATGACATCATGAGGTTTGCAGGCAAATGGATGGATCTAGAAAAAATCATCTTGAGTGAGGTAATCCAGACTCAGAAGGACAAACATGGTATGTACTCACTCATAGGAGGATACTAGATGTAAAACAAAGATGTCTAGTGTAGTGCCCTGGAACTCCCAAGTTGGGTAACTGCGGCCCTGCTTGCCTGACCTTGACCTTGATGTCCTCCCTATGCTGATTCCCTGCTGGTCTCCTCCCTCCTGAATGCTTAAGGGAAGTTCTTTGTTTGTGTATCCTGCATTTGGTGTAAACAGCTTAGATGCAAGAATGTAGAACATTCAGTAGTGAACTTCTGCCCTCTGGGGTTCCTCCATTGTGCTGTAAGCCTGTATTTAAGGTTCCCTCCCTTCTTCAATAAACGGCATTCAGCATCCCCTGGCACGAATGACCCGCTGTCTTTTGTCTCTGTTTTTTGATCCACAGCCCCTCGCTCAGACATGGTAAATGGGTGGTGGTAGCATGGGTGCTACCGCAACAGACTAGGCTGCTACACAACTCCAGGGAGGCTACCTAGAAAATGGGACCCTAGGAAAGACCCAAGGATCACCCAATGACAGAGAAATGGATGAGATCTACATGAACAACCTGGATGACAGTGGGAGTAATGAAGGGCAAGATTTGAGGGAAAGAAAGCTTAGGGGGACAGGACATCCCAGCTGGATCAAGAACAGAAAGGGAGAATGAGGAATAACAGACCATGATAAGTGAAGACCACATGAGAACAGGAATAAGCAGAGTGCTGGAGAGGTCCCCCAAAATCCACAACGATACATCCTCTGTAGACTGCTGGCAATGATGGAGAGACAGCCTGATCTGACCTAGTCCGGTGATCAGATGGCTAAACACCCTAACTGTCATGCTGGAACTCTTGTTCAATAACTGATGGAAGTGAATGCAGAGATCCTCAGACAGTCCCCAGGTGGAGCTGCAGGTGTCCATCTGTCAAGAAAGAGGAATGTCTGCAGGAGCGTGAATTGTTGAATCCAAGTTTGCAAAAAGCACAGGGACAAATAGCCAAACAAATGGAAGCACCTGAATTATGAACCAAAGGCTGTGGAGCCCCCAGCTGGATCAGGCCCTCTGGATAAGTGAGACAACTGAATAGCTTGATCTGCTTGGGAGGCACCCAGTCTGTGGGACCTGGATCTGTCCTTAGTGCATGAGCTGTCTGTTTAAAAACTTGGGCTTACACAGTGACACTTTGCTCAGTCTGGAAGGAGGTGACAGGACCTGCCTGTACTGAATCCACCAGGTTTAAATGAGTCCCCAGGGGTGCCTTGATCCTGGAGGACTTGGGAATGGAGGGGAGGTTCTTGGGGGAGGGTGGGGCTGGGGACAGGACGGGGGAGGACTGGGGAACCCATGGCTGATGTATAAAATTTAAAACACATAATAATAAAGAAAAAAATAAAAAAACAGAATATAAATAAATAAATAAATAAATAATTTATAATGGTTACATGTTGTTGTAAACAGAGTGTTTCCAACATGCCTGATCCTTTCATGTACTACTTTTTATATGCATCCTACTGATGATCAAACTGAGGAATTCACACATGTTAAGTAATTAATTTACCAAAAGTTTAATATAACTTGCCTCATCTCCCCCTCCCTCTGCCCTCTCTATCAATTTTGACTTTGAGACATGTTCTTGCTAAGTTGCTCTAGTGGGCCTAGTACTGATCTATAGTCTAGGAATCATTCAATTTTATCATCATTTTATCTCAGCTCCCTGAATAGCTGGGACAACCAGTCAGCCTCACCAGCCAGTGGCTATGTATTCTTTCCTGATAGAAACTTAATCCACTTATGCCCTATCTATGTGATTGTGTTGAAGTAATTTTCTGAGGTTTACTATATAGATCCAGAACTTAAGTGAGTCTTCATTATCTCCATTCTTCCAAGGAAATGGCTAAGAAAAGCTGTAAAGGTATCAAGTTGGTCCTGGAATGGTATCGGCCATGTCTGGAACTGCACTGAAGTGTGAAGGAAGAGGAAGAAGTGAACCCAGTGTATTCTGCCAGACATTTGGACCACTGATGTTATTAACAAGGACCATTAATGAAAGATGAAGTCAGAAAATCCATTTTTAGAATAACTCTAAATTTAAAAAATAAATAAATAAATAAATAAAAGTCCACCCAAGACCAGTAGTTATTTTCCTGACAAGTATTTCCAAGTTAAATCCAAAAATATTCATATAGGAACAAATAATAGTTCACTGTGAAGGGAAAAGTAAAATTCATGGATTTAAAAATGCCCAATACCTGAAATAGACAACACATCACTTACAAAGCTCAGCACCTAAATACTGAGTTTAAGAATGGAAATGACATAAGGGCAAATTTTAATTCAAGTTGTTTTTTTAAAGCTACTATGTATTTTTTTATACTTCAAATTAGGGATTATAAAAGTGGTTATCATCTTGCCAATTTAAAAATATATCCAACTCTATTATTTTAAATAGACAATTTCCTAATTTGTTCACCAAAGTTCAACCTTAAAAAAAAAAATCCTCATCTGCTAACTGTACCTTGATCATCCTGCAACTTACATTCTATATGGTAATTGTACATGGAAGCCAACAAAGTCAGGATTTGTCTTCAGGCTCCCTTTACTATTTAGTAACTTGAGCCTCTCTCCTGTTAAGAAAAATACGGTCCTTACAATATTTCTAGGAATTTTCATAAAGTATTAGAACCATAGGGAGAGCAATTTTCCTGACTTTCCCAGACTAAAATCTATCTTTCTACGTGAGGCTCCAGGGCCACTTGCTCTCTTGGGCTGTCTTCATGCTGCTTGATTTCCTACAAATGCAGCCAATATCCACCTCCCAGTGTAAGAACCGCCATTATCCAAAGCTCTGCTTGTATGAAGGCATTGGGGATAGTTAGCATTATATGGCATTCAAAATCAGGAGAGAGATTATTTTTCAAATCCTCCTTCAAAATTATCTTCAGTCACAGGTTCTCAATGCCTAGGCCCCTTCATTCCTGATTTAAGAACTATTGTTATTGGGGGAGGGGCATTGTTGTTCGTTTGTCCTCTCATCTATCTTGTTCTCCTGCATTACAGAACAAAGAAAACACTCGGATACTTTTATTTATAATATTATGGATGAACTAAACTCACTATTCCAAAAGGTTATGACTTCTCCTACAAAAACAACAATCCTTAACAAAATGAAAACTCTTAATCATAGAGAAAAATGTACATATCACACAGAAGCAAACCACAATCAAATTCAAAAATGGAACTATTGCCATAGTTGTAATTCCTCCAATAAAAAGTAATAACATAAATTTAGACTACATATTGGTACTATCAGTCAACTTGAAATCAGGAAACTTTAAGTCAATGGCCTCTCTGAGCATCAGTATCCATTATACAAAGTAAGTGAGTGCTAGCAACCAGCACAAGCAGAAAACAGAGGGTGCAGGTATAAACTGTGATGTGTCTTAGTTTTAACTGGACACTGGTGGTTTAAGAAATTATTTACATTACAAAGGGGAAATCTGCAGAAAGAAGGCAAGGCATTATTCAGACATACATTCCCAAAGACACATTATGAACAAACCCAAAACCGCTTACAAAAGATCAGACTTTATGTTACTCAAATTAAAAACAAATTCAAAATTTAAAATGATTCAGATTTCCTTTATTAGGATATGAAAGAAATAAGAGTTGCATTAATCAAGGTACAATGCATTTCTACTCCAAGGTATCATGTGGTAAATTTTAAACATTAAATTTAAAAACATAATAATGCCTATGGAAAATGGGTTAAATACAATCCCATAAAGCATTTTAAGTAACTATAAAGTATCCACTCAAAATTTCCAATTCCTCGGAATTTTTCTCAGGGCCATTTTTACATCTTTGTTCCTCAAGCTATAAATTAATGGATTCAGCATGGGAACCACATTGGTATAAAAGACAGAAGAGACTTTTCCTTTATTCATAGACCCAGCTGAGGAGGGTTTAAGATACATAAATGCACCTGATCCAAAGAACAGAGAAACAGCAATTATGTGAGAACTGCAGGTGCTGAAGGCCTTGGACCTGCCCTCAGCTGATTTTATATGGCAGATGCTGGAGACAATGAAACCATAAGAAATAAAGATGGTGATGCTGGGCACAATGATGTTGATGCCCACCACAATGAAAACCTCCAATTCATTGGCATAGGTGTTGGTGCAGGAGAGCTGCATCACAGGGAGGAGGTCACAGAAGTAGTGATTGATGGTGTTTGCATCACAGAAGGTCAGCCTGAGCATGAAGCCTGTGTGAGCCATGGCACCGGAAAATGCCATTGCATATGTACCAAGCATAAGGTTCAAACACAATTTAGGGGACATGGCAACAGTGTACAAGAGTGGATTACATATGGCCACATAGCGATCATAGGCCATTGATGTCAGGACGTAACATTCAGAAATGACAAAGAAACAAAAGAAATAGAGCTGGGTCATACATCCCATATAAGAAATGACATTCTTACTTAATATAAAGTTCATCAGCATTTTGGGCGTGAACACAGAAGAATAGCAGAAGTCTATGAAGGACAAATTAAAGAGGAAAAAGTACATTGGGGTGTGAAGGTGTGAGTTTAGTACAATTAAAATTATCAAACACAAATTTCCCAATGCAGTAACGATATACATTGCTAAAAACACAAAGAACAGGGGTATTTGGAGATCAGGCTGGTCTGTTAATCCTACCAGAATGAATTCGGTCACCAAAGAGACATTTGCAGAGGTCATGTTTCTCTAAGAATCTGCAGACACAGGAAAAATGATCTCATTAGAAAATGATCCCCTCTTCCTATCATAGTTCCTTGATGTGTGTGTTAGGAATCTATGAGACAAGACTGCCTGAATACATAAACTGTATGGAGCATAGCCAAATTATCTTACACAGGAAAAGGCGGTGCTGAACAATGTAAACGTAATTTCTAGAAAAAAGGATTAATGGGAAGAGATGAGAAGAGAAACTTTCTATCTCATGTAATTTATTCTTTCACTAGAGTTCTCCCCAACTAAATAAATCTGGAAGACAAGGTGCTGGCCAATTAATGCTAACCACAGATACAGATTTATCTCTTGTACAGCTATGGATCAGACTAAGAGGTTGTTTTTTTCTACTCAAAGTCACAGATAAAATCATGAACCTAGAAAAAAAATGTAAGTCCCGTCCCTGGAGAGGTATCCTGCAATTTGTATGGCCACTACATCTCTTAACATTCTCCCTAAACACTTTCTTGAACAATTTCACTTGAGTCCCTGGATTACACAAGACAGGGAAGAAATGACATGTTACAGTCCATTTTCTGTTAAGGAGAATGTTCATATAGTCAGAAAATCAACGTATCAGCAAAAATTTAAAGATTCCTTACCTTTGCTCTTCAGTGTATGTAGAAGAGCAATTTTGCATTCCAAGGTGTTTGACCCTTTGTTTCTAGTTGGAGACTACAGTAAAGACTTAATGCATGATATACTCTAGAAATACTTCTGAACTACAGGTAATAGATTGTGATTAGATCTTTGAGTGTTCTGTTCCAACAGCAGAGGAAATAATTTTATGATGATCCTCACACTGCCACTAGATAAGGCAATGGTTTTAATGTGACTTAAATGGTTTAACCCACTTGCTTATAAATGGGGTAGAAGTAAAGTTACTCCCTTCCCAAAAGGATAGTGTTTTAATATAAAAAGAAATTGAGGTAGTTTTATTTACAACTTGGATTGTGATATGCCTTTGGTTTCTTAGAGACTCAAAATTTTATACGTTTCTCTTCAGGGAAAATACTCCCTCTTGTGGAGATGGAAATATAAACCCTCAACTTTCTCAATTATCTTGATCCCTGTAGAGGGATCTGTTGTGGAGTTCCTTGTATATTTCTTCATCATAATTAAGAATTTGCAGCTGGATATACTCCAAGCTCCCTAATTACTTTCTCTAAAATTTTAAGTAAATGACTTCAAGTCTTCTAACCTATAGAATGCCTTTAGAATTCTATACAATGCCTTTAAAAAACCTATAGCATATAACCTATAGGATACATTTTTTTTAAGGAATTTAAAGGATCAAATTCTTTGTCTAGTTGTTACTTCTAAAAACCCACTGGGCACTTTTATCTGAGAACCTTGCTTGGTCAGTAGTTGGACTTATAATTTCATTGTCTCAGTACTATATTTTATGAGAAAATACTTTTATTTCAATTTATGTATCTTACCTTATTTATGCCTAACCCTAAATCACAAATCATTTCTCTTTTATTGTTTTCAATAAGTCTTCAATTTCAATGATTATGTTTATATATCATTTTGTGAAATTTCTAAGATATGAGAAAGGTATTCAGATCTGTTTTATTTCTGATTTTTCATAAAGGTATATATTTATTACATTCTCATTACTTGAAAAACTTGTTATTCATCATTAATTTATGCATAATTTTCAAAATCAATTAGTCTAGTATATCATAGCATGGTCTTTTACTATGATGTTCAGTTGAAATATTCTGCTGAGTCCAGTGGTGGTACAAGCCTTTAATCCCAGCACCTCAGAAACAGAGGCAGACAGATCTCTGTAAGCTGGAGGACTGCCCAGTCTACAGAACAAGTTCCAGGACAGCTGGGGCTACACAGAGAAACCATACCTCAAAAAAATTCATTCCAGGAACTAAGCATTGTTATTGTTTGTAGGCAGCTATGCTTATTTGGACACTGAGCATAATATGTTTCTAAGGACATATGTTTATTGGCCAAAAGAATGAAAGGAAATTATTATGATCATAGACTCACTCCAAAACATATGAAGAGTACAGAAAAGATTATGAAAAAGTTTCAGCCAGAGACCATAACTTCTACAAATATTTCAGGAGATCAATTTAGACAATGAATGTTAACACTCTCTTGGTAACACTTTTCTATTCTTTGATAATTTTATATGCATTTACACACTGAAACAACTATATATACCAACTTCCCCCTCCAACTTCCCTTGTATCTTCTTAATATCTTCATCTCCTAAATTCATGTCTTTTCCTTTCATCCCACTAAGTCCAACTATTGATGCCCATAGTACATGGGAATAGGACAATTCACTAGAGCTGGAAAACCTTCCAGTGCCCACTCACTCAAAGAACAATTTTCTTCCCTTATTAACATCTATTGTTTGTCTATAGGTCTTCAGTAAGGAATAAGGCCTGGAGATCATCTCCCCCATCTTTGTAGAAATTTTAATTGGCTTTTCCTTGTGTAGATCGTGTGCTGGTAATCACAGCTATTGTCAGTTTATGAATTTAATAGTCATGCTACATCCAGAAAATAGCGTTTCACATCACTCATCAATATCCTTCAACTCCTTCACATTTTTTCCACCTTCTCTCCTTTTGTACTCCCTGAGCCTTTGCAGTAGCAGGGTTGAGTTAATAAAGATGTTCCATTTAGGGCTGACCACTCAATCTCTTATTCTCAGTTTTTTGGCCAGGTATGTTTCTCTGCATTGACTCTTGCCCACAGCAAAAAGAAGCTTCAATGACCTAGTTGACAGCATTCTAGGTCTATCATATAAACATATATATTTGAAGGTAATTTGACTACATGAATGTTTACCAAAATACTAGGACTTTTGACCAGGCTTACAGTATTAGACATGATATTATCTCCAGTGAAGCAAGTCTCAGATCTAATCAGAAGCCAGTTAGTTGCCCCATAACTCTCATGCCACTATTACATCAATAGGTACATATTGCTGTCAGGTTAGTATTATTGAATGCAGAGCCCAGTGCTGGTTAAGACTATTATTGTATTCCCCCCCCAGAAGCCTGTATAGCACCTAAGCACAATAAAAGCTAGCCCATAGGAAAGAGATCTCCTAAGTATAATATATATATATATATATATATATATATATATATATATATATTTAATTTCTTATTGTTTGAGAATTTTCTATAATCATTTAATTCATTCTGATAAAGCCCACCTCCCTTTCCCTTCCTTCCAATTCTTCCCCATTCTCCCTCTGACATGAAAACAGTTACACTGCTATGGCAGAGAATACTATTTTGATGCAGATATCCACTCCCTCTGGCTCTGACAATATTTCCACTCTTATAGTATGGTCCTTGAGAAAGGGTGGTTGAAAAGAGGTAACCTGAACTAGTGAATACTGCACTTCACAGGGGACATGGATTATCAAATGAAAATCTGTGTCAGACATGGGACATTTCTCTATTGGTCATGAAGGCTTCAGTGGTATAAGGAAAAATACAAGTCATTCCTACTGCTGTTGGTTGCCCACTATAATTAAATAACAATACTATGTTGCTGAAGACACCACTAACTTTGAGTGGAAGAATAAGAGAAATAGATCTTGAACTGACTATCTTTAGTTGCCCCATTTATAGTGCAGTACTCCATATTCTCTTATTCTCTGTAAATTTATCAGTAATAAGTCTCTATTAATCACAATTGGTTTTGATAAGAAATTACCTCAATGAGGGTTAAAAGACTCACTAGCCTATATACATAAGTATATATGAAGATAAGAGTTTAGGGGACAATTTGTTTCTATGTATGTTTAGTAGAACAGTAGTATTAGATTCTCCCGTAGAGCCTATTACATATCTAGCCATGGATGTGAGGCCCAGTTAATTTTACCAAGCATGAGATTCTGTCTTGTATTATGGACTTTAAATCCAGTCATGAGTTGGAATACTCTCATTACATTTGTGCCATCATTGTACCAGTGAGCCTTTCTACCAAGACTAGTTATTATTGTAGTTACAAGGTTTACAGCTTGATTATTTTTCTTCCTCAGACTGTTCTTAGAAACATACTACACTGTGAGGCTCACAGCTCAGAACCAGTTTGATCTCTCCATTTCCTATGAATCAAATATGCACTTCAGTAATAGAAAATTCTTCAGCAATAGAAACTTAATATCAAATTCTGGATGAAAATCAAGTGCAACAGATATCTTTTAGCTGATGAATAGATAATAAATAGATATACAAAGGAATAATATTCACGTTAAAGAGAAATGAAATTGTGAATAAATTAATGGAGCTAGAAATAATCATTATGAATGAGGTAACACAGAACCACACAAACAATTTATGTTATTTTCCATATATGAATGTTATATTTCAGTCTTCAGATGTGTATGCATTTAAGTTAGAATACAAATAAAAGGAAGAAAACTAGTCAAGATCCGTAGGGTTGGCTTTAAGATTAAGGGAATAGAATGCTGGTGTTATGAAAGAGTATTGGCAACCATGTGGCATAGTTTCAGAGCAGTATATGAATACATGTCCAATGGGTCTTCATGAGGTAAAGCCCGAGGAAATGGTTTCTCACTTAGCAAGAACCAGTAGACTTCAGAACAGTAGAGAAGGCTGCTGAAAATGTGTAGCCTGCATGTTCTCTTCTCTCTTGTAATATTGATGATTCTCTTGGCAGTTTTTAGAATCACTTTGTCAGTCATGCATGGCACAGATGTGATCATGATGGGAAACCCATTTTTTCTCAAATATTTTCCCCTAAAATTCTTTGGGAACTGATTCTTCTTAAGTTTGTTATAGAGAGGCTTAGATGTATATGACCTTTTTTGTAGAACAAGATAATATTTAAAGAAATGCAATCTAACTGTATACCTAACTGTATGTAGACAGCTTATGGCAAATAATTCCTATAATTAAATATAAATATGCTTTGTTAAAATTTGAACAATATTGTTGTTCTTGAAAACGTGTGCCTATATTTATCACCCTTCAGATTTATAAGGACAGGATATGCCTTGCTTGATGTTTAGCCAAGCTAGCAAAATGCTAAGCTTTGATTATGGTTTAAAGGAATTTTTTATGTAAAAGTTGGGAAAAAATCTTTTTTTTTTTTTTCTGGAAGTTAACGCTGTTAGCTCATGCTTCTTTTTGAACTGTAAATAAAGATAACTCAAGCTATTTGGGTCCAGCCACTTACATGAAACTCATCTTGTATTCAGACAATTCTTCCACCAACACCCTTTCCCTGTCTCAGCACCTGAACCTGCAAAGAATACCAAAAGACCATTGCAAAGGAGAAAATATAAATGATGGAAGGAAAAGGACAAAGTCAGGTTGGAATAAAAGAGAAGAGTAGGAGAATGAGTATGGGGGTGGGATAACTAACATGAAGACTTATTAACTGAGGACATGCAAATCTACTACTGTAGAAACTACCCAGAGCATAAACACCTACATACATAGGCATTTAAATATATCCATCCTTGCCATGTATATATATATAGCCTCCATGGTTCTGTGGGTTGCAGTCTGATTGTTCTTTGCTATATATATATAGCATGGGGGACCCTAGGATGACTGTAGCTTATAATAAGATTTGGTTTTACTCAATTACTGAGCAACCCTCAATGAAACTTTACACTATTAAGATAAGAATTTATACTGTATCAAGCTGATAATAGACAATTTAATTAATTAATTAATTAATCTAAAAAAATAAAAAAGAAAAGAAAAAATTGAACTATTAAAAAAAAAGCCAAACAAACATATTCTGCTAAAGCAAAAAGGGGAAACTAGGGGCCCATCATTCCTCTCCACATTCTATTCTTTCCTTTGTTTTATATATTTTAAATTTTTTATCGGTGGATTCTGTTGGAATATCCACTGCAGATAAGCACCAGAGGGCTCCTGTTGCAAATCACCCTCTTGAGCAATGGAAGGATCTTTCAACTAACACTTGGAGGGGACCCTATCTGGTGTTGGTGTGGGCCCGGGATTCTGCTTATGTCTTTCCATGGGACAATGAGATTCCTCATTGGGTTTCTAAGTGCTATGTGCGCCCTGTGGCTGCAGCTGAAGCCCAACATGGCAGAGACCTATTGGGCCTTCATGAAAAACTCTCCCCTTCTGATGCCAATGGGGATTGAAAGCCCAATATGGCCAACTTTGGCAAGCATTAACGTAAGCCTAGGAACTGGAGCCATGTGGTTGGATTCTCCAGAAGGTAATGTATGGTAACTGCTTTTTTCAAGTATGTTTGAGAATGTGTCACCCAGACACCTTAGAGATTAAAGATAACACTGAAGATCACTGACCTCCATTTATTAACAGTAGCATGCCAGCTAATCATTTGCATTTTCACAATCCTATTCAAGCTGGAGTAGTACCTACGTCTCAGGAGTGGCTCTGTGCAACATTTTTTTGCCTCCTGAAATTCATTTAGCCCCCTTTGAAGATACCTTAAAATTTGTGAGCCTGAATGTAGCCATTATGAGACCATTAGTTCTGCTCCTTGTGAGCTGCCTATTTTTTTCTTTATGGTTCTTAGTTGTTCTTTTCCAGAGCTGCCAGCTTAAATCACGCTGAGATCAAGAAAAATGGGCCTTGGCGGTTTGTATTCGCTGGAGTTGTATCCATGCCAGTGGATACCCACATGCTCCAGAAGAGAATTTGACATCGCTGCTGCCATTGTTGCTGTTATAACAGTGACAACCACTGCTACTATTGTTTCTGGGATTGCCATTTCATAATTAGTTACTACAGCTAGCACAGTGGAGACCCTGGCAGCAAAAGTAGCTACCACAATTAGTTGATCTTTCATTCCATTGGGCATGACAAATTTAAATCAATAGTTATATACATTTTGATTGGCTTTGAAAGTTATAAATTTACAAACTCAAGTTCCATTTGCTTTTGAGATACCATCTTACAAGGACTCCACTGCTGTGGATATTGCTCTGTGTAAATAAAGTTCTGATTGGCCTGTGGCCAGGCAGGAAGTATAGGCGGGACAAGAGAGAAGAGAATTCTGGGAACAGGAAGGCAGAGGGAGAGACACTGCCAGCCGCCGCCATGAAAAGCAACATGTAAAGACACTGGTAAGCCACAAGCCATGTGGCAAAGTATAAACTAACAGAAATGGGTTAATTTAAGATAGAAGAAGTAGATAACAAGAAGCCTGCCACGGCAATACAATTTGTAAGCAATATAAGTTTCTGTGTGTTTACTTGTTTGGGTCTGAGTGACTGTGGGACTGGTGGCTAAGAGAGATTTGTCCTGACTGTGGGCCAGGCAAGAAAACTCTAACTACACTCCACTTTGCAGTAAAGCTCGTTAAGGAAGGGAATGGCTCAGTTGCATTTAGCCTACCGGCTATGGGTGGGTTAAAACTTCTGTTGGTCTTTTCTGTATCGAACACACAGATTGCAAGCCCAGAGCCACTTAGAGATCTTTGGCAACAGTTAACTCTGCAGCTCTCACATGACTGAGCCTGTATGATAATGAGTATTCAGAGACAGGTAATTCCTGAGGAGTGCTCACCAACCTAAGACAGAGCACCTGTGTGGGGTAGACAGGAGTCTCCATGATGGGTAAGGTGACATGACATCCCATGCAACCTAAGTCAGAAACTCACTTTTTAGTAAAAGGGGGGGGACCTGTAGGTCCTGAGCCCCCATTTTGGGTAACTGTTGCCTTGCTTGCTGACTTTGACCTTGATATCCTCCCTATGCTAATTCCCTGCAAGATTCCACCCTCCTGAATGCTTAAGGGAAGTTCACTGTCTGTGTATCCTGCATATTGGGTGTTAACAGCTTAGATGCAAGATTGTACAACATTGGAAGCGAACTTCTGCCCTCTGGGATTCTCCCATTGTGCTGTAAGTCTGCATTTAAAACCTCCTCCCTCCTTCAATAAACAGCATTCATCATTAAAAAAAAATATGCTTCTGGCCAGGGCTACACAGAAAAAAAACCTGTCTTGAAAACCTAAAAAAAAAGTTTGTTTCCTGAATAAATAAATAAATAAAGCCATCCTTAATTAGGAATATCTCTGTGAGACATCATAGACTGTCAAATACAACCCCAATCCTAGGTATGGGTTACCTCTTTTTGAGCTGTTGATCAGTGGGATCTCTCATAGATTCCCTGAGAGTATCTATTGCCATTGTCCTAAATTCTATTTTTAATTAGCTTACAAACTAGTGACATTTCATAAGCCTTCTTCACACATACTTTTAGTTAAAACATCTCCTATCTCTTTTCCTTCATACTCAATTTCTATTCCCTCTTAAACCCTAATATCCCAGTATTCCATTCCTGTCTGTTCATATCATGTGTTCTACTTCTCTTATTATATGTTTTACTTGGAGAACAAGATCATAGGCTCCTAATTGTTATGGGATTTGGGTAAAGCCAACACAACTCACACACCAAGTCAATGCAGAAAACAAAAGCTGATTGTAATCGAACCACTCCTGATTGATCACAGTGGCAGAACAGACTCAGGAGTCAAACTGCTACCACATGCCAGAATGTCACAGAGCTTTTAATCCCAAACATCTATGCCAAGTATGACAAGTTACAGTTACATTTTTCATCAATCAGATTCAAAGATTAGGGACTTCCCTAGAAACATAGCTCTGTGGTACACTTATCTTGTTCTCATTGGTTGGTTTATTCAACTGTGATAGGGTGACTTGCTCAGAATTCACATCTTAACTTGCCAACCAGGATGTCAGTTACCCATGGAGGTCTGTGGCTGTCTTGGGAACTTAAACATTATTTGACCCTTGTCAAAAATAGAAGTTCTATCAAAAATGGCTTCAGTTTGTTTCCTTCTTACACTAAACAAATGCTTCATGCAACTCATTTTTGTCATGGTTTTCTTACCTTCATAAATCTGCTACATTCATATTCCCCTATGTCTTTGTATTCCCCTTCTCTACATTCATTTCACTTATATTCTTCTGTCCATGTTCCCTGTATGCCTCTGTCAGTGTGCTGTTTCTGATTTCTTATCTTACATTTTCACGTTCCATCATGTTCATAGATCAGTGTCTTACTCAGCATTCACTAGTGAAGCTCCCTCCTGCAGTAGATAGGAACAAACATGGAGATCCATACCTGGATGGTGTGCAGACAGTAAGAGACCTTGGAACACTCAGTCCTTGTCCTAAATGGAATGTCTCCATCAAATCCCTCCCCTCCAGGCTCATGAAACTCTGCAGAACACAAAGCAGAAAGATTGCAAAATTGGGGATGGAAGACACTGTAGCTAGCATTTTCCTGGTCCTGCCTGACCCAGGGTCAGGACAAATCTCCCTCACCCACCAGTCCCGCAACTGCTCAGAACCAACCAAGTAAACACACAAAGACTTATATTACTTATAAACTGTATGGCTATGGCAGGCTTCTTGCTAACTGTTTATATATCTTAAATCAACCCATTTCTATTCATCTATAAGTTGCCACATTGAACAGGAATCTTAAAGAGTCTTATTAATAAAATCAAACCTGAGGCCAGTTATTGGGGTGAATTCTGGAAGATCAGAGAAGCAGAACACAGTTACCTCACCTTGCTAGTTCCTCAGGTGATCCTGTTTCCTCAGGCTGGAAGCTTCTGAGTCCTCCTCCACATGAATCTCAGCTGAACTGTGTTGCTCCAAAGCCTGAATGCTTAACCAACCAAATACTTAACTAACTACATGCTGTACTCACTTAGTTTCTGGTCCTCATGCCTTATATACCTTTCTCTTTCTGCTCCCACTCCCTGGGATTAAAGGTTGGGTTTCTGGGATTAAAGGCGTGGGTCACCTTGCTTAGCTGTTTCTAAAATGGCCTTGAACACACAGAGATCCACCTGGCTCTGCCTCCCAAGTGCTGGGATTAAAGGCGTGCACCACCACCACCACCCAGCTTCTGCTCTGGCTTGCTCTGACCCATTTTCTAGCCACCATTTTTGGCTTTGTTCTAGTGGCTGTCTGTTCTCTGACCCCAGATAAGTTTATTTCGGGGTACACACAATATTTCAGGCAACACAATAGCCACCACATTCCCCTGTTTTTGTCTAAAATTTAAAAAAGGTTATAACTAATACAAGAAAAATCATATCCAATAAGTATATACAATATACATAGTCAAGAATTACATTAACAATGTCTAGTCCATTAACATTTGACAAATTCAGATAAAACCTCCATTATATATAGTAACAATGTCCAGTCCAGTAACATTTGATAAACTCAGACAAAAAAATTTTCAGTACTTATCCTATTTAAAACAAGTAGTTCCTTTTTAAATGTAGATCCAATAGTTGACCTTTTATCTGATCATATCCATATTCTCTCTTTTTTCTTTACATAATAGCTTCAGTAATCTACCTTTTGTCATTTTTATATCTTCTCCTTTTTCTTTTTACAGTAGATTCAGTGATCTACCCATTTGTCCTATTATTTCTTCATCCTTTTTCTCCGAGTAGATTTATTGATCTACCTCATGTCTAATCTCCATGTTCAGCTCTTTTCCTGACCATTAACAATTAACAACTTGTAACCAACCATCATAAATAATGACAATATCCAAAACTAATTAAACGACCGAAAACCTACCATCCCACCTCTTGGGAATGTGGGTGTCATTTCTTAAAATTACTTCCATCTTTAGGGGATCCTGAAAAGAAAATTTTTGGGTTAATTGTCAAGTCTTGTATCATTTGTCCAGCCGCTACATAATGAGACAGTGCAGGGCTTATTTCTAGTCCTTGTTCAAGTAGTCTGTCAGGCTGGATCATCTCAGCTAGCCACCTCAAATTGTCCTGACCAGTTTGTAGTCCAAAGTCAATCTTTCTGTGGTGCTAATGGCTTTACCATAGTCCACATGAATTCATCTTTGTTTGATCCCATCATCCTTGTGAAGATTTCAAAGTTGCTGTTAGGCGTGGTCATGGTTCTCTGAAGACTTTTTTTTTTTTTTTTTTTTTTTGCCTCCTCTGTGGTTTGGAGCAAACACAGTCTGATAAATGTCTGACTCTCTGAACCATGAACTTTCTTCACTAGAAGAGAAAATCTTCCCAGCAATTTCTCCCCACCATTTGTCTTGCCAAACTTTTTTAAAACTGACCTTTGTCGATGCTTTCTTGTAACACAATGGTCCTGGCAATTCTCTGAAAGAACAGTAGTAAACACTTCATCCCAGGTAGCAGCATCAACGCAGTCACCAACATAATGAGAAGCAGCCAGCAACTCGGAGCAGCAGTCACTGCCTCCATAGTTCCACCACTGTTTGTGGCTCGGCCCCAGCTGAAGCTTCTCCTAGGTTGGCCTCAAACTTGGGATCCTCCTGTCTCTGCCTTCTTCAGTAAATCCAACTGGCATGCGCCACCATAACCAGCCTAGTGTAGCTCAAGCCTGAGCTGGGGCCTGCAAGGCCACAGGCAAGAGGCTTTTTCGTGAATTCGTACCTCGAACTTTGGGTGCCAGATATTTATTTTTAAAACTATGTAATCCTTTATATAACTGTATATATCACCTTTTTGCCTCTTTCAAGCCTATGTATATTTTACACACATTGTAAAGCATTTAAAGTCTTGTTCCATCTGAATCTTTCTTATTGTAAATCAATTGCTTTAAACAGCATTTCTAAGACTGAAATGGCCGCTGTGGCTGCTGGCTCCTCCTACTTCAGCTTCCCAACATGGTAGTGGTACAATTTATTACCAGCTCTGGGTCTGGAACAATGTGTGCCATCAACTATCAGAAGCAGTTCTATCAAAGCATATAGCCAAGAAACTTTTTTTTTTTTTTTTACTAGCAAAGGCTAAATCCACCACACAGCATCATAATGTGCTTCTTGCAGACACCTGATTCCCACCATACTGCAGGTCAAGTATACATGCCACAAACCCACCATATAGTAGCTCAAGCATGCAGGCTGTGGCTAACTTGAGAGATACAACTAGGAAGCTGTTTTAGCTCTGATTTAGAATCATCTTTCTCAGGTTTTAGGTGGAAACTTGATCTGTGGGGCACCATTTGTAGCTGGAATTTTCCTGGTCCTGCCTGACCCAGGGTCAGGACAAATCTCCCTCACTATCCAGGCCTTCAGCTGCTCAGACCCAACCAAGTAAACACACAGAGACTTATAGTACTTATAAACTGTATGGCCATGACAGGCTTCTTGCTAACTATTCTTATATCTTAAATCAACCCATTTTTATTAATCTATAAGTTGCCATGTGGCTTGTGGCTTACCAGTATCTTAACATTTTCTCATGGTGGCAGCTGGCAGTGTCTCTCTGCCTCAGCCTTCCACTTCCCAGAATTCTCTTCTTTGCTTGTCCCACCTATACTTCCTGCCTGGCTCCTGGCCAATCAGCACTTTATTTATACAGAGCTATATCCACAGCAAGACACCAAAGGCCTTCTAGACACAACAGAATTGAAATACATATAAATTTACAGAGTATGACAATATGCACAGGGCTTACACAGGTCTCAACCAGATAGGGTCCCAGAACTGTTAGGAGAAGTGGACATAAGCCCCCATCCCTAACCCAGAAGTTATATCCAATTGATAACTGCTTGCAAGGGGAAAATCATTTTTCTCCAATAGAGTCTTAATGGATATATAAACCATACTTGTGGGCAGATCTCATGCCTGGCAGTAGATGGACAGCACAAAGTGAACTCTATGGTATTTGGGAGGGGGTTCTTTTTTCATAATATTTTCCAAGATTATTTTTTAACCCTATAGTTTTTGGGGTTTTATTTTTTGCCTAATATTATGGTTTTGGATTTTATGTCATTATGGGATTTCTCTGTATGTGTGTTTCTCTGAATCTATATGTATTTCTTGTATTGTTTCTTTGGGATTGTATTTTCCTCTGCTCATTTCTGTTTTGTCCTATTCGGGTATGTTTGTTTTTGTTTTATCTTTTTTTTTTTTTTTAGATGTCTGTTTTCTGAAGAGAGAGGGACAAAAAGTGTAGATTAGTGTAGATGTGAAAGTGGGGAAGATCTGGGGGGTGTTGATTGTGGGAAGGGAACTCTAATCAGAATGTCTTATATGAAAATCTATTCTCAACAAGAAAAGGAAAAAATGAGAAATTGAACAGTCATCAAAAGAAGAAATGCAAATGGCAATGACTAGTAAAAACTTGAAGAAGACTCAACTTTCTGAGAAGTCATCAATGTAATATAGATAAAACTACTAGAAGGTTCCACTTCTCTCCAGCCATCATGCTCATCATCGGGAATACAAAGAACAACAAAGGCTTCCGTGAATGTCGGGAAGGGGAAATCCTTATACACTGTGGATGGAAGTGTAGATTAGTGCAACTGATGTGGAAACCAGCCTGAGGATTTCTCAACAAACTAGAAACAGATCTACAGTATGACTGATTATATATGGCCTCGAGGGATATTCCCAAAGGAATTATACATGCACACTCACATTCATTGCCCATCTATTGACAACAGATAGGAAATGCAATCAACCTAGATCTCCATCAACTGATAAATGGAAAGTGAAAATATGGTATATACACAGAGTAGTAAATTAAACAGGTGTAAACAAAAGTGGAATTTCATTTCTCTTTAAGGCTAGAAAATAATCCATTTTATGTATCAGATTTTGCTTATCTATTAATGAAAGGACATTCAGTTTCCTCCCATGTTTGTATCAATTGTGACTAATGTACTATAAAATGTATAATCATTCAGTCATACGACAATTATATTTTAAGTTTTGTGATACTGGGGATCAAACTTGGGGTCTTAAACTCTTACACAAGTGCTCTATCTTCAAGTTATTTCACCAGCTGTAGAGTTTAACTTTTACATAGCTTCTACTCAGCTTTCCAATGGCTATACCACACTCATATTCTTGTAAACATTGTGTTGAGATTCTAGATTATTAAATCTTCACCAACACGTTTCATCTGCTTTACTTTGTTTTTACCAAGATCTGCAGAGTTAACATCTGATGGTAGTTTTGGTTTAAATGTTTCTAATGACTAATGATAGTGCGCATTGTTAATGAACTCAATGAAAATTTGCATGTTTCTTTGTAGACATGTATGTGCAATGCAGGCTCTTTTCATTAGCAGGTTGTCATTGTGTGGTTAGAAGAGTTACCTGTATATTCTGTGACTGTAAAATATTTTCTTCTGCTCAGTGCTGTGGAGGTTACTTTTCTCATTGCTCTGACAAAATACAAGATAATAACAACTCAAAGGAAAGGGAGTTGTATGGTTGACAGACCAAAGGAAAGATTATCATGATGTGGAATGGAGGTGGCAGAAATGATGGACAACTGGTCACACTGTGTCCAGAGTCAGGAAAGAGAAAGGATTGTCACTGCTCAGCTTACTTTATCCTTCTCAGTCTGAAATGCTAGTTCATGGAATAGTGCAACCTCGAGCTAAGGTGTATCTTTCTACCTCTGATAACTTAATCTAGAAACTCCTGGACAACATGACCAGGAGGTCATCTCCCAGGTGATTACAAACCCGGTCAAGCTGATGGTATATACCCTCATAAATGGACAGCTTTATTCACCTGAGAGAAATCTCCCCATAGTGAAACTCCTCTGTTTCTGTGGCTGCCTGTGTTTTCATGTTATTGTACAGGAGTCATCACCTCATGTTCCGCTTGGATTTTGGGTCCTATGTTGTTTTGTAAATAGTTTATTTTTAAATCTTGACTCTAGGAATTTAACCCACTTATAGTAAATGATATACAGTGTCTGTAAGGGTCCAATTTAATTTTCTGGCATGTCTACTTTCAGTTTTCCTAGTTGAAGAGACTGCCCATCCCCCCCGATAGATGGTCTTGGAAACCTCTTCAAATGTTCCTTTACCCTTCAGCTAAGAGCTTGTTTCTGGACTCTCTATTCCATCCCTTGTTTATCACTCTTGCGGCAGGAGAACCTAGGAGAATGGAACCTAAAAATAAGGCAGACTAAAGTCTCATGCAATAGCCAAACTTATTCAGAATATCAGATAATTTATGCTCTATGAGTTAAGAAGAGTTGAATGAGTAAACTGTATAATCCTAAGGACAAGCCACATGTGACACAAACATGTTTTCCCATAAAGGCATATAAACAAATAACAATAGCCTGTTGTAATGAATAATATGAAATAAACTCACCCCTATCTGCGACCCCCGGTAGTGCACAAAAGCACATTCCAAGAATAATTTTGTGTTTTTTAAGAAACTGAAGTCATAAGACTTCTGTTTTCTTGGAGTTTTTCTACAAGCACTCGGAATTAACAGCTTCATTCTTGGGCAGTGTTCCAACAATCTCTAATTACCTTTCCTTATTTCCATACCACATTGCTTTGATCACCATAGGTTTGTAATAAGTTTTGAAATTTGGAAGTGGGAGCAATCTAGCTCTTTTTTCAAGGTGGCTTTTCATCTTCATAGTCCTTTGAGATTATTTATGAATATTAAGATTAAAAATGTCACTGGGATATAATGAGGATAGCACTGGTTCTATAGATGGCTTTGGGAAGGTATTTACAGTATAAAACTGCTAAGTTTTCTGACCACTTAACAAGGGTTGTGTTTTCTGTGTGGTTGTCTCATTAATGTCTTTAGGCAGTGTTTAGTGGTTTTCTTCTACAAATTTTTCAGCTCTTTGGTTAGTTCCTTATTATGTACTTTTTGTGGGGGGGAAATGTGCATATTCCTGTGGTGTGTGTGCACTTATGTGTGTAGGCACCCAGGTGGCAAGGGCATGTGCTTACATGACTATGGAAGCAAGATATTAACAATAACATATCTAAATTATGAGCAAAGGATATTTCTGTGTATTTATACCTCAACTTCTTTTAGCAATGTTAGGCAGTTTTCAGAGTACATACTTTGATGTCTTTGATTATGAAAAGTACAGTAATTCTCCAACATATTGTTCCTTTTGGATATATGGACTTATTAAGTTCCTCATTAGATTTTTATTGTTAGCAAATGGAATGACACATTAATATGCTGAGGATACGGGTCAATAGTAGAGTACTCACTAGCTCATGTGAGGTCCTGGGTTTGACCCTAACATGTAGCAATTATAATAATTCTTCTAATAAAAATTTGAAGAATTTAATTGACAGACGACTTTATTGAGATAATAGAAGAGGGTAAAGGAAGTTCTATAATTTGGAATGAAAATATACTCTCTTTAAAGCACTATTGATTCAAAAATAATCTTTATTGCATACCACAAATCTATTCAACTGGACTGAAAATTGTCTTCCATTCTTTAATAGACATAGGTGAAAGTTCCTCCTGAGGTATGGTGAACAGAGTGTTTCTGCCCTGGACAAGTCTACATTGCTCTACAGTTTTACATTGCCTCTATAGGTTCACTTCTTTGAGATCCATTTTGTATTGTAAAAATAAAGGTTAATTACATACATTTGGGCTTTTGTTCCTTGTGTTTGCTTAAGTTTATTCATTTTTCATATAAATAACGCTCTATTCATAGCTTTGTAAGAATGTTTAACTGTGAAAATCAGGATTAATACATGACTATGTAAATATTATATATGGGTGTATAAAGCAAAACTGGAGCAAAATTTTGATGAAATAATCAATATAATGGTCATATACTTATGTAAATAAAATATGTATAGGATCCCTGAACTCTACATTACTCTTTAAGTGATTTTGTTGTTTTTGTTGTTGTTGTTGTTTGTGGTATTCAGGTTCTACTTCTGTTCCTGATTGATGTTACATTAATATGTGAAGTGTGATAATTCTTCTCACTAAGAGAGATTTGATTTAAAAAAAAAAAAGAACATGATGCACAGGATCCCACTGTCCTCTCACATACTGTAGAGGACAGCCTGACAGCCTCTATCTGAATAAAAAATATTGCTATAGTTATTGTAATTTTTCATGTTTCAGGTGGGTAAAGCAATAATTTAAAATGACTTTTGACTATAAACACTTTATCTACTCACACTGATTTACAGAAGAGAAAAAGCCAGCTCTTCAGGACTAGTATGGAAATAATCTATTTGTCCTTGATACTTTTATTATGTTGACAGTCCATTTTGGAGATATTTTGTTCATTTTGCCCACATGAAAGTCAAACGTGATAGAATGATTTACCTGTCTCTGGATCTTCCTTTGGGTTAAACTTTTCTTCATTATCAATTAACCTGAGCTTTTTAAAACCTATTCATAGAGATGTTTCAGTCCTCACAATATTTCCAGGAAGTTCCAGAGAAGATAAAGGATGCCATACAAAGAGGCTTCCATTGCCTGCCATGCCCCATCTGAAGCCTTCTTCTAACCAGTGTCTTGATGACCACTTGCTCTTTATCCCTCGACTTAACTATCCTCACTCCACTTGTACCCAATGATGTAGTCTGCATTCATTCCCCAATAAAGCAATTTTCCTTACTCAAAACACTATTAATGCATAGTCATTCTGGGTGTGAAGGATGAGGTGAGATTAATAAAGCAAGGGAAATATTTTCAATGCTCTACAGAATAAAGTTAATATCCAGGTGGTAATATGATTTTCAGAACCCCTCAGTGATTCTTTGCAGAGAAAGGCTCCTATACACTCACTGCCTTCTTGGCTTCCAGTTTAATGACTTTGGTCGACACCCTTCCTGTCCCAGGTCTTCTTTTCTTTAATTACTAAACCCTTAAAACACATTCAAATTATTTCATTTTTTTAATTTTGTAGATGAACTCAACTCCCTACTGCAAAAAGCCTGGCCTGTTCTAACTAAAAGAATAATTCAAAATAAAGTGACACCTAAAGCAAATCTAGACACAGGTGTCCTCCACAGAAATACTGTAATCCAAATTCAAAGACAAAATATATTCTCATGATCATATTTCCAAAATAATAATAAAATATTCAGAAAATATATGAATTAATAAGGTGCTTGAAACCTGGAACTACTGGCATATACTACAGTTTTAATTAAGCTATTGATTACCAATAAATCACATCTTTCACATTGGCAGTTGGAAAGGGATATGTTGCTTTTCAATGGAAGATGTACAGAAAGAACAGAATCAGATGTTTGAATTACTCATTTAAAGATATAACTTCAGCTGGGCGCACACCCTTAATCCCAGCACTCGGGAGGCAAAGGCAGGTAGATGTCTGTGAGTTTGAGGCCAGCCTGATCTACCAAGCGAGTTCTAGGAAAGGCACAAAGCTACACAGAGAAAACCTGTCTCGAAAAACAAACAAACAAAAAGATATAACTTCAAAACAAGAAATCCACACACAGTGGAAACTGCCATTCTAGTGTTACTACATCTGACCATTTGAAGACATGTTTTAGATTACAATACAAAAAAGTTAATTTTTAGTTAATGGAGGGTAGAATAAGTTGTTTTACTGAAATTATTTTTAAATAAGACAGAAAAATGTCAAAAAAAGGAAGATGGCAGACTCTGGAAATATTAAAAGCAAATCTACAAGACTCAGATTTCCTTTTATAAAGGGAAAAAAAAACAGATCAAGTTTCTGGATTATATCAAGAGTTTCTGCCTATTCAGAAACTGTAAAAAATTAAAATGAAAAGTAGAATACTTTCTAGGAAAGGAAAGGACAGAAATCTCCCACTAAAATATTGCTCATCAATTGAAACTATTCCTGCACAAAAATAAGAGGCATAAAGACAAGCTTGTACAGTCAAACGGTCCTGCTGCTCAGGGTTTTCCTAAGGGCAACTTTAATATCTTTGTTTCTCAAACTGTAGATTAAGGGATTCAACATGGGAACCACGTTGGTATAAAAGACAGAAAAGATTTTTCCTTCATTCATAGAATCCCCTGAGGAGGGTTTGAAATACACAAATGCACTTGAACCAAAGAACAGGAAAACAGCAATGATGTGGGAACTGCAGGTACTGAAGGCTTTTGACCTGCCCTCAGAGGAACTGATGCGGAATATGGTGGAGACGATGGAACCATAAGAGATAAAGACAGTTGAAGTAGGAACAATGATGTTGATGCTCCCAACAATACAAATGACAAGTTCGTTGACATACGTGCTTGTGCAGGAGAGCTGGAGCAAAGGAGGAATATCACAGAGGTAGTGGTTGATGGTGTTGGCATCACAGAAGGTCAGTCTCAGCATGCATGTAGTGTGAGCTACAGCATCAGAAAATGCAATAAAGTAGGAACCAAGCATGAGACTCAAACATAACTTAGGAGACATGACAACATTATACAACAGTGGATTACAGATGGCTATGTAGCGATCATAGGCCATTGAGGTCAACACATAACATTCTGAAATAACAAAAAAACAGAAGAAATAGACTTGGGTCATACATTCCACGTAGGAAATTGTATTCTTCCTTAAAATAAAGTTCACCAGCATTTGGGGAGTGAACACAGAACAATAGCAGAGGTCTATAAAGGACAAGTTAAAGAGAAAAAAGTACATAGGGGTGTGGAGGTGAGAGTTCAGCACAGTCAGAATGATCAAACACAGATTTCCCAATGCAGTGACCAGATACATTGCTAGAAACACGAAGAACAGGGGCAGTTGGAGATCAGGCTGGTCTGTTAATCCTACCAGAATGAATTCGGTCACCAAAGAGATGTTAACTATATCCATTCTTCCCTGAGGAAGTCTGTGGACACAGAAAATAGAGTTGCATTAGATTCTATTTTCCACACTCAGTCATGGATCCCTCCCATCCATGATATGTGTGCTGGAAATGCTTTTTCTAGCCCCAACTATACATAAAAAATCAAATGGTGCAGTCACAAACAAATTATCTTAAATCAGAAAGTAAATGAATTTCATTATAATTTCTGAAAAAATATCACAAGATAAAGGAGAAGACTACACTGAGAAGGGTTCAATAGTCTCCCATCTCCTGCCTTTGTTCATTAGAGCCTGCCCTATAACAAAATTGGAAGCAGATGCCTGGACAGTACAGTGATAGTTAATGCTGCAAATTTGTCTTTGCTATGATATGCATTAAAATAATGTGCCTAATCAAAAACTAAAAGAAAAAGAAAGTGTCAGGGAGAGAATGTTTCCTGTCCCTGTGTCATGAAGTATGAATCGTGAAGAATTAAGGCCTGACCTTGCAGGAAACCCTAACAGAGATGCTGCAAATCCAGTGGTCACCAACACTTCTCTCTGATTCCTCTGAAGGCTTTACTTCTGCCTGTTCCACTTGGGTCTCATTTTGGACAGGACAGGGAAGAAGTTGCTGAAGCCTATCCTATATGAAGAGACAGAAAGGGAGTAGATTTGGATAGGAGGAGAGTCAAAGATAACTTCAGAGGAGTTGAGGGAGAGGAAACTGTACCCAGAATATATTATATGAAAAAAAATTCTTTTCAATAAAATAAAAATAAAAAACAAACATTCATTTAAAAAGGGAAAAAAGAGGGTGTTACTATATCTAAAACTCAGAAACACAACTTCCAGTTCAAACACAAGAGATCACTTACTTTCCCATTTATCCCTGTTTAACTGGATATATATTTCAGATTCAAAGTTTTCAGATATTTCAATTCAAAGAAGATATACACAAGACTCAATTTTCCTGGATCAATTTCTGAATTGCAGAACATTATTTCTGATTAAGGCTTTGAATCTTTTCTTGAAGCAGAAGAAGGGCCCTTTAACTAAAGGATATGCATGTTTATAAACAGAGTGGTAGAGTGTCTTGGCTCTTCCTCAGAGGAGAGCATTTAAATCAAAGAAGGAGCTGAGGAAATTATATTACACTCTGAATCCTGATCCTAATTTCCTGAGAGACCCACAATTATACTCATCCTTCCCATTCACTCTAGAGAACATTTGTCCCCAGTGTGTAGAGAGAGATAGACTCTTGCCTCCCCAATTATCTTGAGAGCTGAAAGAAAATCTGAGTTTAAAGTTCTTCCTTTCTTGCTTCCTTCAGTTAAGAGAGAATTACCTACAGGTCCTACTCCTGACTAAATAACTAAATTCTGTGTCTGAAAGTTGTAGAGTGTGATAGTGAGTCACCTCCAGTTTTGTACTACCAGAAACATCACAGCTGCTATTTTTTAAAATATATTTCTGAAAAAGAACTATACCAGGAGACATACTAACATGGAAGGGAAAAAATCTCATGGAGCCTCAACCCTATAGAACTGAATAATGCTGGGAATAGTCTTCTCACAAGAAACCTACCGCAATTGGTTATCCAACACCAATATCAAGTGATCAGTGATGAACCCATATACAAAGAAGTAACATAATATGGAATGAGAGGTGGTATTTACATATTTAGGAAAATGTATGGATATATGTAACAATAATAAAAGATATAGAGACCCTGAATTTTAGAGAGAGCAAGGAGTTGTACATGGGAAGGGTTAGAGGCAAGAACAGGAGAATATGTAGTTGTATTTTAAATTTAAAATCAAAATATGAAAATATATAAATACTATAAAATATTTTGGGAAAATAAAATAAAATATAGCTGCATTGAGTACTCAGTTCCCTTTCCAACCTCCAAGCATTTGCATGCTCACTGTTTAACTCCCTCTCAAATTAATGACCTTTTTCTTATTATATTATATTCAAATATGAACAATTTATTAACTATTAATGAACTATATCAATCACTATATAGCATTAATATATTATTAATTATATAATTATATGCTATAATCTAAATTAAATAGCTATAAATTAATCTAGTCTCAGAAAGACAAATACCATGTTATCCCTCCTCTGTTGTTGATGTTTTGTATAGATAAATACAACTATATACACACATACACACACACACACACACACACACACATACACACACACACATACACACACACACACACACACATACATAGGACAGGAATGTTGTGATAACCCACAAAAGCTTCCTAGTGAGATCTGAGCTTGCTTTACACAGCAAGGCTGCATTGGGCAATGGCTTGAACATGTGCATGGCCACCAGGTGTCTGGGATGGTCTGCACCTGGCTGTGCGGGGAGGAGGTCTTTTCCTCCACTCCTTGGCATTCCTTCAAAAGCCCTTTAGGGCCGGCAGTGGTGGCACATGCCTTTAATCCCAGCACTCATGAGGCAGAGCCAGGTGGGCCTCTGTGAGTTTGAGGCCAGCCTGGGTTACCAAGTGAGTTCCAGGAAAGGCGCAAAGCTACACAGAGAAACCCTGTCTCGAAAACAAAAATCAAAAACAAAAACAAAACAAAAAGTTCTTTAGAAGAGAGAGAAGGGCCTTGTGGGTTTTTACCAAGGCTCTCTCAATGCTATCCGATGTTTCTAACTGTCTCTCTCTCCTCTATATTTCTATCTACATATCCCTTATTTCTCCCTGCTCAAGAGTACCTTGGGGAAAAAAAAGAGAGAGCTGGTCTCTCGTAGAATGTAGTGTAAGAAGGCTGATAAACACTGGATTGCAGATATGAAAAATGGTCTGGTGAGCATGTATGCAGGAAATATACTCAATGAGTCATAGATTTTATATGAAAATCTTCTTATGTCACATATTACTATATATAGTGTCAATGTTAAAAATTAATAATTTTGACCTGGTGTTACATAAAAGATTTATATGTAATATTATTGTATAAAAACTTTAAGCATTTTTATCCAATGTAAAATATATTAATTATTCAAAAATAAGCCTTTCAAGATTTGAAAAAGTACAGATTTACAAAATCTGTGTATTCTATTAGGAAGGTTGTAGACAAACATTATATACTAGAAAACAAATACAAAGAGAATACATTTCAAATTCATGTAACTTGAATCTCAATAAAAAGTATATTAATCACCAGGTGGTGGTGGTGCACGCCTTTAATCCCAGCACTTGGGAGGCAGAGGCGGGTAGATCTTTGCGAGTTTGAGGCCAGCCTGGTCTACAGAGCGAGATCCAGGAAAGGCGCAAAGCTACACAGAGAAACCCTGTCTCAAAAAAAGTATATAAATTAATAAGGATACACAAACTTTTGTATGTCCTAATCTGACAGGCATTCTCTTTTGTCTCTACAGAATCAATAATCATGACACTTAAAACAGGCCTTTCTACTGGCAGGTAAATTATACACTATGATGAAACATATTGACAGATGATTTGCTTATTATGAATCATTATATCCTTCTTTTAAAAACACTCCATCATATTCTCATTCATTTACTGGATAAAGCTTGCTCCCTGGATGTTGGCTGGATGGTTTGGCTTTAGTCATGGAGTTGAGTGACTACAGCATACCTTGCACTCCATTCATTCTAGACTATACAAACATCTCCCCATTGGCATACACATTTGGGTGAAGCATTTAAAGAAAACTTAACACTTCATATTTTATTCAGACACTCTCAGAAAATTATACTACTACTTTAAAAGTACTATCTTCAAAAGTTGTACCTTCTAGTCCAACCAAAACTGCACCCCAATATTTTTAGGTGGTGCTCTACTAACCCCCAAAAGTATGTCCTCTTTCTCTCACTTGAAATCCTGCATGAGACTTTTCTAGAGTTGCGAGATTTATAGCTGTTCAATGCAGAAAATTTAATAATTTCAACTTAAATTGATTGGTTCCATTTAAAATAGTGAGTTCCTTTTTAAAACCTGAGAATCTCAGTAGCTATTTGAATCTTTCTTACTTATCTTAATGTGTAAAGGGAAAAGAAAATTACGTTGACTAGTCAAGATATCACTATCTTAAACTTTAAGGAACCTAACTTGAAATCACAGAGGCCTACGGATTATTTGGGCTTACTGGCAGACACAGACATTTTCTTCATTGACAGAAAGATGGATTGATAGCCAGATATATAAGCAAATAAACAGATAGATAAATAGATATGAAGGTATTGTTATGTCAGTTTATTAATGTCTGGTGAGCATCAGAGTCTACATTGATTTGTTCCCATGAATATCAAAATACTCAACTTTTCAAATGATACTAAGCCAATATATTCACATTTGGGGACTCTGTAATATTGGTGAATTTCCTACACCATGTAAAAAAGTCAGGTTTGCCGGCCAGTGGTGGCACATGCCTTTAATCGCAGCACTCGGGAGACAGAGGCAGGCGGATCTCTGTGAGTGCGAGGCCAGCCTGGTCTGCAAAGCGAGTTCCAGGAAAGGCGCAAAGCTACACAAAGAAACCCTGTCTCAAAAAAAAAAAAAAAAAAAAAAAGAAAAAGAAAGAAAGAAAGAAAAGAAAAGAAGGAGAAAAAAAAGAAAAAGAAAGAAAAGGCATGTTTGGTAGACCTTCAGAATGCTCAGTCGACACCTTCCACCATTCTCAGTGAGAATGTGTCTGCTCTACTAAAACTAACACTGAAAAGTGTTGTAAGATCTTCCTTGGTTTAATTTCTTCTACATTAACTTAAAGGAGGAATGTGATAGTGAAGCATTGTTTTCTTTAATTTTCTTTGTTTGCTTATAATAAATATACTCAAGTGTTCTCTGTGTAGATGTACAAAGGCCCGTTTATTTCTTCTAAAGACTTCAAAAGCATCATTGTTAATTAACACTTTATTCTCATTGATAAATAGGCATAAACAGAATCTGTAGTGCAGCTGGATGAAGTTAGAACACAATTTTACCATTTCTCATTCTGTGTGATGTGTACTATTTAAGAAGAATGCTAATTAATATACTTGGCTGTTTTCCCTAATTTTCATTAAGAACATGCATTCTTGGTCAAATATTGGAAAAAAAATATCCAAATGGTCTTGAAATCCACACTAGGGTTGCAGTAACCCATTGTTCTTCAAATTTCTTATTTTGTGCCTTTGAAAGTGTAATTCAGAAAATCTGTTCTCCTCTGTACATTCTCTGCTAGAGAGTAACATATCTCCTTTATTTGATAATTTGACAGATATGTCAGACTCCTTAAAACCTATGACAAACATCTCATTTTGCACCATTATGCAATGTATTATATCTCTGTTAGTCAGGATTTTCATATTTAGATGCAACTATACCAGCATAAATTGCACTCTTAACATCTACTTACTGTATGTGCAGGACACCAGTGTGATGAGAAATTTAAGACAATGAAAAACAAATGGAAACACCAAATGATGGAAATACTTCCAATGCTTGTGGATTGGTAGTTTTAGTATTGTAAAAAGGGCTATCATATCACAAACAAACTACAGATTAAATGAAATCTGCATCAAAATTCCACTTCATTTCTTGATAGAAATTGAAAACCCATGAGCATCCCTTCTGTATACATGCTTATGTAAAATGACTTAAATGAATGTAGGTTTGGATGTTTGGTAGGATTTCAAACAACTTCTGAAGCTGCCCTAAACAAACTTTGGCAAATTTATGTAATTTATACCAAGAGGTTATTATTATAAAATAAAAATATTTATACTCTCTGAAGTGTTGAAGATGGCCTTGTCCTGTAATATTCATTATTTGCTCAAGATATAATTTGTTATGTGAATAAAAATAATCTCACTTTTCTTATAAATATGTGAGTTTTTCCCTTTTAAAACTGAGAAGTTTGATTTACTTTTCAGAAAATTGCTTCAGGGGCTGAGAGAATAATGGCTGTGAGCACAAGACTGACTGTTTTAATCATTTTATATATACATTTTAGCACATCATGCAGAACCTTAAGTTTCAACTTCTGGTAATAGTTTCTTCCAGTTCAATAAATCAAAAAAAAAAAAAAATCACAACATTTTCTTGGAAGAAAAAGTGAAATACAGAGCTGCCAATCAAATGTGTTGACTAAATAAAACTGTACCTGTACCCAAACATGTAGGCATGAAGATGTATGTATCTAGTCAAACCTTCCACCTTGTCAGGGTTTTTCTCATGGCAACCTTAACATCTTTATTTCTCAAGCTGTAGATTAAGGGATTCATCATAGGAACTACATTGGTGTAAAATACAGAAGATATTTTTGCCCCATCCATAGACCTAGCAGAAGAGGACTTGAAATACATAAATGCACCTGAACCAAAAAACAGAGAAACAGCAATGATGTGGGAGCTGCAGGTGCTGAAGGCTTTGGACCTGCCCTCAGAGGAACTGATGCGGAAGATGCTTGAGAGGATGAAACCATATGAGATAAAAATGGTAGGAGTGGGAACAATGATGTTGATGATGACTACAATATAAGCTACAAGCTTATTAACATAGGTGCTAGTGCAGGAAAGCTGGAGCAATGGGAGGATGTCACAGAAATAGTGATTGATAGTGTTGACATCACAGAAGGTCAATCTCAGCATGCATACAGTGTGAGCTACGGCATCAGAAAATGCCATCAAATATGAACCAAGTATCAGATTTAAACACACTTGAGGGGACATGACAACATTATACAAAAGTGGATTACAGATAGCCACATAGCAATCATAGGCCATTGAAGTCAGCACATAGCATTCAGAAACAACAAAAAAACAGAAGAAATAGAGTTGAGTCATACATTGCACATAGGAAATGACATTTCTCCTTAATATGAAGTTCATCAGCATTTTGGGAGTGAACACAGAAGAATAACAAAAGTCTATAAAGGACAAGTTAAAGAGGAAAAAGTACATGGGCGTGTGAAGATGTGAATTCAGCAAAACTAGAATCATTAAACCCAAATTTCCTAATGCAGTGACCATATATATTGCTAGAAAGACAAAGAACAGGGGCATTTGGAGATCAGGCTGGTCTGTTAATCCTACCAAAATGAATTCAGTCACGAAAGAGACATTTACAGTATCCATTCTTCTCTAAGACAATCTGTGGACTCAAGAAAAAAAGCTGAATTAGAAGATAATCCACACTAGTCACCCATGACTTCCTTGACCTGTGATGTATATTCTGGCAATGTTTCTTCTAGCCCCAACTATGTATACGTAACACTGAATCAGCTATTACAGTCATAAGCAAATTATCTTACAGTCACAAGGTCAGCAGTAATTTCAATACTATTTCTGGATTAAAAAAATGCATGAAAGGAATGCAAAAGGAAAATGCAATAAGAATGATTCAATCTTCTCCCATTTAATTTGTTTTTTTATTAGAGCTCTCTCTACATCAATGAAGTCTGAAACAGATGCCTTGGCAAGCCAGAGCTGGCTTTTGCTGCTACAGATTCTCCTCTTCTATAGCATGAATGATAATAAGGTGTCTGATATGAGAGTATAAGAATAGGATTGATGTATCTGCTGCTCCATCTCACTGAGGCATGAATCCTTTACACTTGAGTCCTGGCCATGCATAAGAAGCCTAATAGAGTTGCTGCAATTCCAATAACCATCAATACCAACAACTCTTAACACTCTCTAATCCCCTTGAATGATTTCTTCTGCTGTTTTCTCTTAGTCTCAACTAGTATCAAATAGGGAAGAAATAGCCTGCTAAAGACCATCCTATAATAGGAAATCTGTTACTACGCCTGGGATCCAGACATCACCACATCACCATTCTCTCTCTCTCTCTCTCTCTCTCTCTCTCTCTCTCTCTCTCTCTCTCTCTCTCCTTTTCTCTCCCTCCTCCCCACCTCCCCCATCTCTGATTCTTCTCTCATACAATACATCCCAACCACAATTCCCCTCTCTCCATTCCTCCCAGCTCCCCTGCATCTTCCTTGCCCCCTGATCCACTCCCACTCTATGTCCCTTCATAAAGGAGCAGGCCTCCTAGAGATAACAACCAAACATGACAAACCAAGAAACAAAAAGACAAGACGAAAGCCCTCATATGGACAAAGTAACCCAAAAGGAGAAAGAGAGTCCCAAGAGCAGACAAAAGAGTCAGAGACACACCCATTCCCATTGTTAGGAGTCCCAGTCCAAACCTTGAAGATCTCTTAGGTTCCTATTTATCCCTGTTTATCTGGAAGAAATATTTCAGAATCCAAGGATTTGTATCCTGTCATTCTAAGAAAATACAGTCAAGACTTAATGTCTGAAATCCTCTGGAATGATTTCTGAATTTTAGAAAATTATGAGATTAATACTTCGAGTCTTTACTGGAAGCAGAAAAAAATGATCTGTGATAATATTGTCACAGTTCCAGTTGATAAGGCTCTGAAGATTTCATGTGAAGTTACCTGCAGAATACATTTGCTTATAAACAGGGTGGTGATGTGCCTGCTTCTTCCCCAGAGAATAGCATTTAGATAGAATAAGGAACTTGGGAATTATGTTACACCCTGAATAATAATCTGTCTTTAATAATAAATCTAGAGGGATTTAAAATTTGTCTTGTATTTTCTCTTCACTCTGTGGAAAGTCATTTCCCAGTGGATGTAGAAAGATAGACTCCCATCTCTCCAATCATCTCAGGTTCTATGGAGAAATCTGTGACTGGGGTTCTTTGTCTCTTCCTTTCAGCAGTTGAGTGAGAACAGACTGTACTCTTGGCTTACCAAGTTCTGTGTCTGGTAGGTGTTGTAGCATGTCACCTTCAGTGCTATGTCACGTGAAACACCACAAGTGCTTCTTTTAAAGCCTTACATATCTTGAGAAATTGTTACTTATAAACACCTACTAGAAATTTCTGATTACCCTGTTCAGCCAATGAGCCTCATTTTTTTCATACTGTCTTCTGAAGAAAATTCTTTCACTTTTAGATGGTTATTTTCCTTATGGCTGTGATAAAATGCCCTACAAAAGCAGGTTAAGAATTAGTTTATTTGAGTTCATTACCTTAAGGTATAGTCAATCATGGTAGAGTCATTACCATAGCAGGTCACATTACAAAGAATCCACATCCAGGAAACACAACTCATCGCACAGAGCTGGCAATCTCTCTCAGGTCCTCATTCTTAGGAGCCAAACACTTTACAGAAAGTTATCTCTCTGGCCCCAATATTTTATTCTTCTTTAATATTCTGATATATAGACTTATTTCCTTAATTTCCTTTTAGGTTGTTCATAGAAATTCAACTTTTAGTGTTGACTCATATTTTGTTGATTCAAATTTCTTTTCTAATTACATGTATTTTTGTTGAATCTTTTGGATGTTTCTACCGAATACCACATTGTCTATGAAGAAATGTCATTATACTTTATACTTTCCAATTTGGTGTGTTTTGTTTCTTTTTCTTTTCCAGAAGCCTCATCTAGAAGTTCTCACACTGTGTTGAATAAAAAGAGCAAAAGTGAAGGGGTAAAGAGTCAGCTCAGTGGCTAAAAGCACTTACAACTCTTGTAGAGGACCAGGGTTCTGTTTCTAGCAACCAAGTGAAGTGTAGCTAGAGTTTTTCTTGTCCTGCCTGGCCCATGATCAGGACAAATCTCTTTCACCTGCCAGTCCCACAGCTGCTCAGACCCAACCAAGTAAACACACAGAGACTTATATTACTTATAAACTGCATGGCCATGGCAGGCTTCTTGCTAACTGTTCTTATATCTTAAATCAACCCATTTCTATTAATCTATAAGTTGCCCCATGGCTTGTGGCTTACCAGTATCCTAATATCTTCTCATGGCAGCTGGCAGTGTCTCTCTGCCTCAGCCTTCCACTTTCCAGAATTCTCCTCTCTCCTTGTCCACCTATACTTCTTGCCTGGCTACTGACCAATCAGTGTTTTATTTATTAACCAATCAGAGCAACACATTTAACATACTGAACATCCCACAGCAGTGAAGTGACTCACAATTCTTTATAACTCCAGATACAGAGGTAATATGTATATTCTGGAATCTACCAGCAATGTCCCCTATACATTCATAGACATACAGGCACACAGACATACACATATATGAAGGAAAGTGAGGAGGGCATTTGTTGGTTTCGAGGGAGGAGAAGGGAGAAGGAAATGATACAACCTCAAACAATAAAATATAAAAAAAGTATATGGCTTACTAATCCTAAGAGTAAGCTATGATTGACTGAGAAGGACAAAGAGACTCACTCGTAGGTCCTGGGCAGACCAGACTAACCTTCAAAGAGAAAACAGGGGCTTGTCTAGAGCCACAAGGGGACAGGCAGGCAGGCACTATTATGGTTAACAAATGTATGGTGTGGTGAGAGAGGAGAGAGAGAGAGAGAGAGAGAGAGAGAGAGAGAGAGAGAGAGAGAGAATGGTTCATGTCCTGTGGACAGAGGCAGATCTGAAGAAATGAAAGCAGTAAGGAGTGGGCTGACATGGATGGCTTGATTGCCACCTAGGGTCATAGTGATGTCTGGGCATGGGCTGCTAGGGCCTATATGCAAGTTCATGGCTCTGAGGCAGTCATGGTCTACATCAACGTCTTTGACTCCTGATACCATGAAGAGGGTAGAGCTGTACAGAGGTGGCCCAGTCCCTTCCTGGCTGCAACACTAGGGAGAACTGGTCCTGTCCATCACCTGCTCAAGCATTCAGGAGAGAGGGTCCTACACCACACCTCCCCCAGCCAACACAATAGAGCTGACATTGTTTATAGGCGCATGAGTGAGCTTGCCCTGAGGGTGTGAGAATGGGAGAACAGGTCATGACCCTCTTATCTGCCATGTAGCATCATGGGTGAGGAAAATATGTCCTCCTCCCCTCACCCTTCTATACCTGCAGCAGGTGGGGGACATAACCCAACTCCTCACCAGCTACAGCACTTGGGAGAACAGGTCCTGCACCTTATCTGGGCAGCACAGTGGAGTTTCCCCTGCAGATAGGTGTATGGCTTTAGAAGGGTAGACTGTTACTATCTTCCTCATCTGCAGTGTAGTGGTGGCGGTGAAGGGAAGATGTCCTACCCTTTTGCCCCTACTGCCTCCAGCTGGCAAAGGAGCTGACCCTCCCCTTTACCAGCTGCAACACTCGGAAAAGAGGGCCTGGCACCTCATCTGGGCAGCACAGCAGAGTCGACAATGTTGTTGAGGCACAGGTAAACCAGCCCCAAGAACATGAGTACAGGAGATCTGGTACCACTCCTCATCTACCATATGGTAGCATGGGTGGGGAGAGATGTCCTTTCCCCTACCCTCTATGCCAAAGTGGGTGAGATAACTGGTCTTGAGATCATAAAAGCATAAGAACTGCTCCTGTCCCTCACCAGCAGCACTAAGAAGAGCAGGCCCTGCTCTTCACCTGGGCAGCAAAATAGAGCTGACCCTGATGGTGGCGATGTGGGAGAGATAACCTCAAAGTTGTGAGTGTCAGAGAGCTGTCCCTACTACTCATCTGTCATGAAGCAGTGTGGACAGGGGAAAGATGCCCTCCCCCTTAATCCTCACCCCTCATTACCTATGATGAACACGGGAGATGACCCTCCACTAGAAATAGGAAAAGAAAAAGGTAGATCATTGAATCTACTTTAAAAATCAACTACTTGGTTTGAATAGTTTACATGGGTTTGGATTTTTGATGCAAAATTGAGATTATTTTTGCTATACTGTATATGTTATAGAAATGATAGGGTAAAAAGACTATTGAATCTACTTTTAAACAAAAAATCCACAATTACTAGTTTTAAATATTGTACATTGATATGGATTTTTATATATTGATACAAATTTAAAGTTATTTTTATTAGAATATACGTACATATGTTTCTATTCTTGTTTAAGGTATTGTACCAATATAGCTCATCTAACAATGTAATGTAAATTTCTAGTCCTTGAAAGTTATTATTACAAACTATTTAGGATAATAAAGAAATGCAGGTTAATAGTTAGTCACCTACTACAATCAAACTTTTAGTTATGTTAGGTATTTTTTCAAGGTCAAACAGTGGTATATTTAAATATAGTGGTCTTTAAACACTTTAGAGATCTTAACAGGTTTTTTTTATATTATAAAAATGAGAAATGTATGCTGCTAGCAGCACCAATCTACTTCAAAGAAAATTATGGGCATCAAAGAAACTTTATATGCAGTGTACTTTCTTTGTGGTAAGTTAGCCACTGGGTAAAAATCTGCCCTTACTTTGACTACTGACACTATGCTGTCCAAATTGGACAAGCAGGACACAAAAGAAAGTGACTGCCAAACTTTGCCAAAAAAAAAAAAAAAAAAGTGGGATAGTTCTTCAAAAATCCTGCTTTGGCCAGGCAGTGGTGGCACACACCTTTAATCCCAGCACTTGGGAGGGCAGAGGCAGGCCAGCCTGGTCGCCAAAGTGAGTTCCAGGAAAGGGGCAAAGCTACACAGAGAAACCCTGTCTTGAAAAACAAAAACAAAAACAAAAACAAAAAAAAAATCCTGCTTCACAGAAAATCCTGTCAGATACGCTATGCCTATAGGCAAAAGATGAATGCCCCAACATTGCAGAGGAGCCTTGGGTGACTGTCCAGGCTGGCAGAGGTTTCTGTCATTTCTTATTTTTGGAGTATGTTTTCTCTGCACTTCCTGTTTACTCAGGTAATATTATATCCTTCTCAGGTTTCTGATGGAGTTGAAGACTAGATAGTTTTAGTTAAGTTTTCCTTGTTACCAGATTCAAAAAACACACTCATAAAAGAGGTATAAAATGTATAAGATTGAGATACATAAAAAGATAGTTTTCAGTTGGTAATGAAAGTTAGGATAGAAAGTGAATTAGGTACAACACTTTGGATTCACCAAGATAAGATAGATAATAGACTATTTTCTTTGAATTTGTCAAATGCTAATGGACTAGACATTGTTAGTGTAGTTATTGCCTGCATATACTAGTATATAGGTATTGTACTTACTATATATAGTTTTTCTAAGTTAGTTAGAACCTTCGCTTTTTGTTTAGACAAAAAGGGAGAAATGCTGTATGACATTTTGTTTGTGTTCTGACAAATAAAGCTTGCCTATAGATCAGAGGGCAGAGCCAACCACCAGTTTACCATAGAGGCCAGGCAGTACTGATGCACACTTTTAATTGCAGTATGTGGGAGGAGGAAGCAGACAGATCAGGATTTCAAGGGCACCCTGGGCAACATAAGATTGAACCAGTCTAAAAGAGAAACAGAACTGGGTGGTGGTGGTCCACACCTTTAATCCCAGCACTAGGGAGTTGGAGACAGGAATATAAGGCAGGTGGAGACAGGACATGTCCCAATTCTGTCTGAGTAAAGACAGGATCCCTCCCCATTCAGTCTGAGGATTCATAAAGATACCCAGTTAGGTCTGAGATTTCAAACATGTAAGAAATCTCTGGTTGCTGGCTGCTCCACTTCTCTGACCTGTATCAGATTTTACCCTAACATCTGACTCTGGATTTTTATTGTTAAGACTAATTAGGATCATGCTTCACCACCTCTTTCCAGATGCAGCACTCAGGAAATTAGACCCTGCTCCTTGACTTGGCAGCATAATAAAGCTGATCCTGTTGGCAGAGGCTCGAGTGAGCTGTACCTGAATGTGTGAGAGTGGGATAGCTGGCCACACACCACTTATCTGCCATGTGTCAGTGAAGGCAAGGGAGAGATGCCCTCCCCTTTCGCTACAACCACTTGTGTTAGATGAGGGAACTGACCTTCCCTTTTACTGGCCATAGCACTCAGGAAAGTGGGCCCTGCACTTCACCCTGAGCAGCAGAGTAGTGCTGACCCTATTGATGGGAGTATGTGTGAATGAGCCCTAAGAATGTGACCATGGGAGATCTGGCCCACTCCTCATCTGCCACATGGTGGTATAGGTTAGGGAGAGATGATTTTCTACCACCCCCACCCATACACATACTACCACTACTTGCCACCTGTGGAATGTTGGAGAGCTGGCCCTGAGATCATAAGAGCAAGAGAGCTGTCTCTGCTCCTCAACAGCTACAGCACTCAGGAGAATGGTCCCTATACCTTGACCCAGCAACACAGTAGAGCTGATTCTAAAGCTGTAGGTGTAGAAGCCAAACCCTGAGAGCAGTAGAAGCAAGAGTCCTGGCCCCACTTCTTGCTCATGCTGCAAGAGGTGAACTAACTGGGGCAATGCTGGAGAACTCACCCTGGTGAAGACTGGGAGAGCTGGTGAGCTGACCAACCCTGCAACTACTGAGGCCCAGAACCAGGGTTATGATTTGGCCTACCTCAATATCCACCCAAACTATGATCTACTACAGGATCTTCACAACTCAGGGCAACAAGAGGATATCCAAGAGGAGTCCCAGTGAGGGCCCAGAATCTATAGTGTAGCAGAAACCAGAGGCCTCAAACCAGATCAATGACTCTTTGCAATGAATACTTGCCATGAAAGATATATGGATAAGAGAAAATAATAATAATAATAAGAGTACACTAGTTGCATGTAAACCTTGGTGGTAACCAGCAGCTCTCTAATTGGACTTAAAACCCATTCAATGGGACAGGAATCATGTCTGATACTGGAAACTTAGACAACTACCCCAAGATAGTGAAGTCATAGATCAAGTAGGAGAATCTGAAGCTACCACTTTACTAAACCAGCATAATCCCTAATTATGTTGTTAAAATTTACTTATACCCACAGGTAAGTGCAGTCCTCAGGAAACATTTATTCACAACAGGTGGATATTGCTGTGGGATGTTCTGTATGTCAAATGTGTTGCTCTGATTGGTTAAAAATAAATAAAGTGCTAATTGGCCAGTAGCCAGGCAGGAAGGATAGGGTAGGCAGGACAAGGAGGAGAATGGTGGGAAGTGAAAGACTGGGGAGAGAGATACTGCCAGCCGCTGCCATGACAAGGAAGATGTAAGGTAATGGTAAGCCACAAGCCACGTGGCAAAATATAGATTAATAGAAATGGGTTAATTTAAGATAGAAGTAGTAGATAACAAGAAGCCTGCCATGGCCATACAGTTTGTAAACAATGTAAGTTTCTGTGTGTTTACTTGCTTAGTTCTGAGCATCTATGGACCTGGTGGGTGACAGAGATTTGTCCTGACTATGGGCCAGGCAGGAAAACTCTAACTACAGGATATGATTATGGAAACCCACAACCAATCACTGTGCAGAACTGTAGAGCTCGATCCCTATAGATACATCTACACTACATTAGACTTCAGGCTCAAGAAATCACTGGGGAGAAAGAGGAGGAAATATTGTAATAGTCAGAGAATCAAGAAGTTTGCTGTGAGATAGTCTCCTAGGAATATCAGAAGCTATACCATAAAGTCTCTCTAACATAACTACCTGCCTAAACATGAGCCGAACAAGGACAACAATTCACATCCCAGTGTGGATGGCCTTGACCCTACACGAAGAACTATGGTAACTAAGGATTGTTGACAAGGTGAGAAATACTCTTCCCTGGTGAATGGCATCCAATTGGTCATCCAATACCACATGATCAGCTCTGAAAACATACATACATGAAAAATTATACAGATGAAGCACATTGTATGAATATATGTAGGAATTAGTCTGTAAACAGATAAATATATATGCATTTAACAACAATTCATGAGAAAAAGAGGACATGAATTTGAAAGAGAGCAAGGAGCAGTATACAAGATGTTTTAGAGACAGTAAAGAGAAAAGGGAAATGATGAAATAGTATTATAATCTAAAAAAATAAAATAAATAATTTTTAGAAAGGAGTCTTCATAGCTTTGACAATGAAACTGAACAGGATATGTTGACTTTAATAGGCAGTATGCAGAAAGGAAGAGCATCAATTCTGAATAATGCTGCAATGACACATTGCAAACAAAATGAGAAATCACACAGACAACAGCAAACACCATACTAGTGTTGCTTTACCTGGCCATATATAAGACTTGTTTTCATTACTGGAGAAAGAAATGTAAGTTTATAATTATAGTAGGAAAACAATGAAGTTTTTCTTTGTAATTATTCTTAATATGATATGTTACAGGCATATAGTATTGTAAAAATGGTCAAGAAGAAAAATGAGATACTCCGGAAAGATCATAGAGGTTTTACAAGACTCATGTTTCCTCTATTGTGATACAGAAGATATAAGGTTAGTTTTCATTACAGCATTAATATGTATCTCAAAATGTCGTATTTTATATTTTAAGTGTCCCTAATAATTATACTACTTCTATAACTTAGAAATACTGAAAATTTAAAAATACAATAAATGTTTTAAGAACAATAAATAGAATAAAATGTTACTGCTGACATATTGTAATTGAAAACAAACTCTTTCTGTGCCCAAACAACAGGCACCAGACACATGTGTGCAGTCAAATCTTCCACCTGGTCAACATTTTCTCAGGGAAATTGTAACATCTTTATTTCTCAAACTATTCATTAAGGGATTCATCCTTAATGGGAACCACACCAATGGGCTCACCAGTGGGCACACAACTGAATACTATGCTGCCATGTCTTCCAGAATAACATTTATATGTGTGCATTGACTGTTTGCATGTCTTTCATACCATGTAGTTTGAGACATTTGTCAACTTATTAAATGATATTAAATGGTATTTAATTGCTGATACATCATTTTATAGATATGCCTTTATTTGGTGTATTCCCTGAAAATATTCTTCCATTCTGATACAACTAAAATATTTTATTGATAAAAAGTACTCATTTAAGTTAATTTTATCTGTTTATCTTTTTTTCTTCTTGGTTCAATGTTTTCTAAAGAACCAAGAAGAAAAAAAGATATAGTTTAAGTTTTTGTGTATGACGTTGGTCCATTTTAGAATAACCAACATTTGCACATGGTTTTCTTTGTGGATATTTCTGATTTCTGATGAAATTAGTATGTTGATTTATTGTAAACCAATGAAATACCCACATGAAAATCTGCTTCTGAGTTTTATATTTCATCCTATGAGTTTGTGCATTTTTACAATAAAAGTAATCTGTTGTGACTATCATACCAATTTTAGAAACTTCATATAAATGCGATCATTCAGTTCTACTTAGTGAAGTAGAACCCAAGAAATAATCACAGTTGCAAGCCATTTACTACAGTAATTTGTCTGTGAAGGATGAAATGAAGTGGAGCTGAGTCAGTGTGGAAAACCTCAGATCATAGAGGAAAATCTTACATCTAAAAGGGACGGTGGAAGGATTAGGTGGGGAAAGTTCAGACTGAGGACAGATCCAAAAGTTATTGGAAAGATCACAGGAAATTTCCAAAAAAGCACTTCCTCTTAGGAGGGGCTCATTCTGTGGAGAAATTGGCCAGTCTTAGTCCATACCAGAAAATGAACTAATGTGTTTGAGTATGACTGTGGGTGCACCGTGATGTATTTGAGGCATATAAAAGTGAGCACTAGAATGCATCTGAAGGAGCCTTGGCTACAGACTTACAGCAGGCTGTGCTCTGCACAGTTGCCACCCTTGATGGGGAGGGGAGCTAGTAGATTCTATAAGCCACAGTAGTTTATATCTCAAGTTAAATTATTTATTATATTTTATTAGTACTCATACTAGTAAATGTTTGCTGTATGATCCATACAAGATGTACTATTTCATGGGTACTGCCTTATCTCACAGATAATTGAATATTAAAAAGAGATTGGAAAATTATTGAAAGAATAGAGTAATGATATGGTATAGCCCCTGTGTTAAATGTGATTGTTGTAATACCGAGCCACAATAATATCGATAATAATTGTAACCACCAGAACAATACATGTAAAAGCCAAATTGGGATAAAAAATATCTTCATGAAAATAACAGTAAAAATTTAAGATTCTGTAAATTTAAATTTTAGTTCTTTGTATTATTTTATTTACAATTATGGTATGAATCTACTACGGAGTTTAATCATAACTTTCTTCAATGCTATTTTGACATCCTTGTTCCTCAAACTGTAAATTAGTGGGTTGAGCATGGGAACCACATTAGTGTAGAAAACAGAAGAAACTTTTCCCTGGTCCATAGATTCAGAATGATTGAGGTACATGAATGCTCCTGATCCAAAAAACAAAGAAATCGCTATGATGTGAGAACTACAGGTACTGAAGGCTTTTGATCTTCCTTGTGTGGATTTGATATTGAGAATGTTGGCAAGGATGAAAACATAGGAAACGAGAATGGTAAAGCTGGGGGCTGTGATGTTAACACCCACAACTATGAGAACTACAACCTCATTGACATAGGTGCTGGTGCAAGAAAGTTGGAGGAGGGGCAGGATGTCACACAAGTAATGGTTGATGACATTGGCATTGCAGAAGGTCAGTCTGAGCATGCAGCCTGTGTGGGCAGAGGCTCCAGCAAATGCCATCATATAAGAAGCAAAAGATAGCATAGAACATACCTGAGCAGACATGGTAACCTTATACAGCAGTGGATTACAGATGGCCACATAGCGATCATAGGCCATTGAGGTCAACATGTAGCATTCAGAGATGACAAAGAAGAGAAAGAGAAACAGTTGGGTCATGCAGCCCACATATGAGATGGCATTCTTCTCAGAGACAAAGTTCATCAGCATTTTGGGGCTGAAGACAGAAGAGTAACAGAGATCAATGACGGAAAGGTTGAAGAGGAAATAGTACATGGGGGTGTGCACGTGAGGACTGAGGCCAATGAGGGTGACCAGGCCAAAGTTTCCCACCACTGTGACAATGTAGATCATTAGAAACAGGTAAAAGAGGGGCATCTGGAGCTCTGGACGGTCTGTCAAACCAGCAAGGACAAACTCAGTCACCAAGGAGACATTTCCAGCCAGCATGCTTATCACTGAAAATCTGGGGAGATAGAAAAAATTTTTAATTGGCAGATATCCTATAATCTGTTCCTAAGTTTTAATTCATGATAAAGGACTGGGATAATTTAAGTTCTCTTTTGTTTTGCAGCATCCAAATGTGCTGTCACACCCCACCACCTTTTGGATCAGTACCAGTTTTACCTACATGAGTTATTTCTCTCCTATATGGAAGATAGAGAATGAATGGCCAAATAAAATCTTCTGGCAAATTAACAAGATTATTTTTAAAGTTCTTTCACTAACCTTTCACTTCCTAGTTCCCTATTCCTGCTTAAATGATTTACTAAACACCTCAATTCTCCATTGATGACCAGGAAGAGATCATTGATGTAAGAGGGCCAGGCTCTTTTTCTTATTTCCCCACCCCACCAAAAAAAAATCTATATTAGTCTATTGGGATTCCAGATGTATTACTTCAAATGTCCAAGGAATCAATCATTGATAATATGTATGGGGAATATCTGTGTTACCTTAGATTCACGTGTAACCACATATTCTTCTGTTCCTATACATTCCCTTCAACTATAGCCTAAATTAGAGAGTGAATGCAGAGTTACAAAAACACTTCCAAATGTATACGAGGGAAATAAAGATAACATATCAGTGCTGGATATTTGTAAATAAATGTTTAAATAAAATTCTCAAACTATATTCTCGTGTAATCTTTCTGGATGTGTAGCACACATCAACATTTCGTAAAAGAGACAATCTCTCCTTCCTGGATGTTGCTGCTTGCTAAACTTGCCATGGTACCAGAGGAATAATGAAATGAGATTAAAATGAGACACAATTAGACAGTGGAGTAGGAGCCCTGCTGCAATTTCTTGTCATTGGATATAATAGCCCCAAATGTTATCTTGCGTGGGTGAGTGGGACAGACTGAGACCAGAGGAACTTACCCTCTTTCCTCTCAAACCACTCCTTGCTAGTTCCTCACGAGACTCACCTCTGCTCATCTGGAAGAACTGGCTTTGGAAGAGTAAAATCTACACTGACAGAGCCAAAGAGTCTTCTTTTCCTTAATCTTGGAATTCCTCACATTTGGGAGGTTCTAGGAATTATGATCGGATGTAGCTCAAATCCATAGTGATGAATTTACCAAGAGAAAATGAAGGAAAGTAACATACCAGACCTCAGAGCCACCACATCCTAGAGCACACTGAACTTGCTTCTGGCTTTTCAGTCTTTCAGACCCCATTAAAAATCCAGAAATGCCTGTCCCTTAGGACATGCCATCCCTAAAGTGATCAAATAGGAAGAGAAGAAATAATGATGTTTGTGTTTATGCCTCACTTCATGATAATAGATGTAAATTTCCCACCAGGGATTAAACAATTCCCAGGGTACACAAATATGGAGTCTTTAAAGCCATTCATAAATTTAAGCCTAGACTTGTTGTGATCAATATTCACTAATTATAATTCTACTATATTACTTTTAGTGAATAAAGTAGTATTTAATAATCTTCTGTAATAATTTTAATATCTTGAGTGCTATTAAATATTCAATAATAAACCCCAAATTATTTTATAGGCACAAAAATTTTCATTCAGCTATTTTTTAATATCAAATATAACTTATACAAAGTAATGGGCTTGGTAAGACATTTTCACCTATCCATATAATGTACTTTCATTATATTCACCTATTTGGTTGAACTTTGTTAACCCCCTCTCATTTTCTATTTCTGCATGCCTAATAGCTTCCCCTTTCATGTACCCTCTTTGTGTATTCTCCGTGTTTCTGTTCACTTGTCTTTGAGAGTAACTTATTTCACTTTTTTCATCCCTTTATTACAAAAGACATTTTACTCTATAACTGAACAAAATTTTCATTGCACAATACCTCAATATGTGAGCTATCATCTCATTATGTAGCTGAGGCTAGCCCAGAAACTTCTTATTTAGTGCAACTCACCATCCTCCCAGCTCAGCCTTCCAAGTGCTGAGGTGACAAGCATCCACCTCCATACCCACCTCACTCCATCTTACTGATCCACAGCTCGGCATATAGACTGACTCCATGCCATGGCTTTGTGAAATGTGTTCCTATATGATCTGTATCTTATAGAACTGACTTTAACTTTGGAGAGCTTATTGTCTGTGAGATATTTCTGGTTTATTTGTAAGCTCACATTTTTTTTTACTTCATTTACTTCATTACCACACTAATTTACATCCCACCAACAGAGTAACGGGTACCTTTGGTCACATGGACTCACTAATGTCAAAAGTGTGTTTATTTATTTCTGATGGTAATATTTTTGGCTACAGTAAGATGGAATCTTGATATAGATTTGATTTACATTTCCTCATGCCTGAGAATATTGACTATTTTTTCAGGATTTTATTTACTATTTGTGCCTCATCTTTTGAGAACTTTCTGTTCATATCATTTGCCAGTTTACTGACTGGGGATTTTTAGTGTATAATTTTGAATGATTTATGTACTCTAGATAATAATCACTTGTTGGATTAATAATGTCAAACAACTTTTTCTATTCTAGAGGTTGTCTTTTGACACTCCAAAATTATTAAAGAAGACACACACACCATATATATATATATATATATATATATATATATAGATAGATAGATAGATAGATTAGATATAGATAGATAGATATAGATAGATAGATAGATATAGATATAGATATAGATAGATAGATAGATAGATAGATATCATAATTTTTTCTAGCTCAAAATACCTTTGCTCTCAAAGGATTAAGTCAGATATACAAAGAAAGGATCCTATACACAAACTATGATTTTTGATAGAACCAGCAAGATATTTCAGAGGAAAAAGACATTTGTTGCTGACTCTGAAAAACAGAGTTCAACAACCTGAACCCACAGATAAAAGGAAAGAACTGACTTCAGCAAGTTATATTATGTCAACTGTGTCATGTGCACCCTACATAAACACACACACACACACACACACACACACACACACACACACGCACATGCACACACACACATAAAGATACATGCATATATGCACATGCATACACACATACTTAACACACATATACAAACATATGAGTCCTGTGGGATGTTCTGTATGTCAAATGTGTTGTTCTGATTGGTTAAAATAAATAAAGTGCTGATTGGCCAGTAGCCAGGCAGGAAGGATAGGGTAGGCAGGACAAGGAGGAGGAGAATTGTGGGAAGTGGAAGGCTGGGTAAAGAGATACTGCCAGCTGCCACCATGAAAAGAAGATGTAAGATACTGGTAAGCCACAAGCCAAGTGGCAACTTATAGACTAACAAAAATGGGTTAATTTAAGATATAAGAAGTAGATAACAAGAAGCCTGCCATAGCCATACAGTTCTAAACAATATAAGTTTGTGTGAGATTACTTAGTTGGTTGAGTCTGAGCATCTATGGGCCTGGCGGGTGACAGAGATTTGAACTGACTATGGGCCAGGCAGGAAAACTCTAACTACAAATGGTGCCCAACGTGTTGGCAAGAGTTTCCACCTAAAACCTGACAAAAAAAGATTCTAAAACAGAGTTAAAAACAGCTTCCTAGTTGTCTCTCTCAAGTTAGCTGCAACCTGCTGGTTTGGGCTACTATGGCAGGTTCCTGGAATGTGCAGCTGACCTGTGGTGTGGTGGGAATGAGGAGTCTTCAAAAAGGCACTTTATTCTGCTGCCTGGTGGATTTAGCCTTTGCTAGTTTAAAAAAAAAAAAAAAAAAAAAAAAAGGTTTCAGGACTATGCACTGCTTTGATAGAACTACTTCTGATAGTTGATGATGCACAGAACTCCAGACCCAGATCTGGCAGTAAACTTTACCACCACCATGTTGGGAAGCTGAGGTGGGCGGAGCCAGCAGCCACAGTGGCGTTTCAGTCTTACAAAGATGGATACACTGAGAATCGGGTTTATGTTGTCTTTGGAATTTTTAACTATAAAAAAAGATTTGATTGTAAAAGCTGTTGAGTTAAATAAATATGTAAATTTTAAAGGTAACTTGACTTCAAAATTTGGATATAAGGATATGTTGCTTTGGAAAAGAGACTCTGCTTTTGTTTCCACAGAAAGCCAGAGGCTGTGGATTTGTTCCAGATTAAGATATATCAGGTTTGATCAGCCAAGACCACCTGAAAGGTCTCCGATTGACAACATCCACAAAGGTTTCAAGGCAACTGGCTCAGAGGTTTACCCTCATGGACTACTCCATAATCCTAAAATTTTCTTTGTGTCCCCATAAGATACAGCGCCCCCTCCAGCAGGAAGTAGTAAGAAAAACTATGCCCAATTTCCCAAAATTATCGAGCTGGCTTTGGAGATGGAATTGGCTCACTCCTTCTCTAAACTCAGACATATTGCTAAAAGAAAAGGTTAAGAGATTTTTGTGTCCCAAATCAGAAGAGCCCTTTGGTGTGGGACAGAATAAAACCAATATTTTTATTTAAAGCAGGTTGATTATAAATGCAATCTTGGGCTGGATAGATGGCTCAGTGGTTAAGAGCACTGACTGCTCTTCCAGAGGTCCTGAGTTCAATTCCCAGCAACCACATGGTGTCTCACAACTATCTGTAATAAGATCTGGCACCCTCTTCTGTGTACATAATAAATAAATACATCTTTAAAAAATAAATAAATAAATGCAATCTCTTTCTAAAGAAGAAAAGGGGATATGATATAGATATAGTAGGATGAAAGTGCAGATTAAGGAACTTCCTTCTAAAGAGCAACAAATTGTTTAAAATGCTTTACATTGGTATAGATTTTAGTCTATTGATATAAACTTAAAGTTAATTTTGTTATACTGTGTATATATTTCTACTCATGATAAAGGTATTATTTTTGTATAGCTCATTTTAAATTGTAATCGATAATTAAAAATAGATTAATAATTAGTCATCTATGATAATCATACTTGTAGCCATGTTAGTTAAGTCTTCTAGGTATACATAGAGATATTTCAGATACATAGGTAATCTTCAAATACTTCAAAGATCTACAGAATATGGCATTCAAAATATTTTTAAGATTTAGACTTTCTGGACAGTGAGACATGTCTGCTCCTGGCAAAATCGATTTACTTTAGAGGGAAGGATGGGCATTAAAGACAATTCATATCTTATCTTCACCTTGGCAAAAATAGCCATTTGGGCAAGAAACTGTTCTTGCCTGGACTGCTTGATTGACTGGACATGCAGGACCCATAGAAAGGTGACCACTAAATGTTGCTTGACAAAATGGTCCTTCAGGTTCCTGTTTCTCAGAGGAAACTGCCAGACATTCTACAGGACACTGAGAAAAGTGACCGAAAGACTCTAGCCCTGTGGGCTAAAGACAAATGCCCCAACTTTACAATAGAACATTAGGTGAGTGTCCAGACTGCCAGCTGCCTCAACTCACAAAAGTTGCTTGTATCCTTCTCTCAGATCTCAGGTAATATTATAGCCTTCTGAGGTCTTTGATGTGGTTGAAGACTAGATAGTTATAATTCCCTCAGTTATGATAAAAGATAAGTTAGATATAAAACCTTAGACTCATAAATATAAGATAGATAGGATATCTTCTTTAATATTGTAACTGTAATTCTTGCTGGATAATTGTTTTGTTATCTGAAATTTTACTATATAAAAGTTAAAACTTTGCTTTAAAAAAAAGAAAAGGGGAAGTGCTGAGGGATGTTCTGTATGTCAAATGTGATGTTCTGATTGGTTAAAATAAATGAAGTGCTGATTGGCCAGTAGCCAGGCAGGAAGGATAGTGTAGGCGGGTCAAGGAGGAAGAGAATTGTGGGAAGTGGAAGGCTGGGTAGAGAGATACTGCCAGCCGCCGCCATGACAAGGAAGATGTATGATACTGGTAAGCCACGAGCCATGTGGCAACTTATAGACTAACAAAAATGGGTTAATTTAAGATAGAAGAAGTAGATAACAAGAAGCCTGCCACAGTCATACAGTTTGTAAACAATGGAAGTTTCTGTGTGTTTTCTTGGTTGGTTGGGTGTGAGCGTCTATGGGTCTGGTGGGTGAGAGAGATTTGTCCTGACTATGGGCCAGGCAGGAAAACTCTAACTATATATGCACCTGTATGCACACATATGAATATATACACATATATGCTTACATACATATATACATGCATATAAATGTATACATATGTGCACAAACATACATACACACATAAATATATACATACACATATAAACAGATATACACATTGCATATATACATACATACAAACATACATACATGCATATACACATATAAACACAGACATATATGAACACATGCCTACATGCATACACAAACATGCAAGTGTATATACATCTACACCTACACACATTTGTGTGTGTATATATATATATATATATACACATGTATACATATACATAAAAATATGTGCATATATGCACACACATACACATGCATGCAAACACATGCACATAAATACACATTCATGCATATGTACCACATACATATAAACACATATATACATATACATATATATACACACATATATATATGGTTATGCATATATATATGAATACATGCATATACATACACAAACATAAACACATACATACATACATATTTGCATATATTTTATATATATATATATATATATATATAAACACAAGCATACAGATACATAAACACATATACACACAGCTTCACACATACACACACAAGTTAAAAAAAATTTTGTGCATATGAACATGTGCTTTGGCTTTTGAGAAGGCATGAGGGTTTTGACATAAAAGTTTCTAATATTTTTGACATCTAGTTTTTTAATATGATAATTTTTATCTCATTTTCCATCCTTCCCTCCTGAAACAGTACAGATAAACTGTGAAGGCATCCTTTTGTCTTAAATCCACATTCCTTAAAGAATACTTTCTCAATTCTAGGCCAAATGTACCTATGTATAATTTAGGAATGTTATTTACCTTGTAAAACATGATATTTAAAATAAACACTTTTGTTTAAGGATGAAGCTCAGCAGTAGAGTATTTGCCTTGGATATCCACTATTCCATGGTCTGGATTCAGTTCCCAGCTCCACTAAAGAAACAAGAACTATAACATTCCTCTGAAAAATTATGTTCCTAAATGCTTATAGGATAATTAGATACTGAAGAACCCTACACATTTGCAACATCAAAGTTATTATTCTGAAAGCAGATAGAATTTTATTATTAAAGAGATATTTTTACAACTTTACACACACACACACACACACACACACACACACACACACACACACATCTGTTTTGTTTTACCCAGATTTATCAAGGTAATGAGACCAGACAGTAAAACCTTCCTGCAGCCTGGACATGTATGGTGCAATTGTCAATACTGATCACCAGCAAGATCTTGAATCACCTAGGAGACAAGTCTCTGATGTGTGTGTGTGTGAGGAAGTATATAGGTCAGGTTAACTGAGGGGAAGAATCACCCAAAATATGAGTGGCACCATTCACAGACAGAATGAAAAGGAGAAGCAAAATGATTACCAGGATTCAGTGCTTTGTATGTTTTCTGTGTGTGAACACAGTGACCAGCTTACACCAGGCTCCATCTGTCATGCCTCTCCCTTGCCATGATAGACTGAACACTCCAGCTGTGAAACAAAATAATTTTTCCTTCTCTGTGTTAGCAGTACATTTGTTTATAACAATAATAAAGTAACTAATGCCAAAAACTGAAATCAGGATAACTTATTTGCCATGATGAACCTGATTCTATGCTTCATAAACCTATAGAATTGCTTTGTGGAAAGAACATATGACTTTGCCTCTTTGAACTTAAAATTACCTAGAATGCAGAAGCTAAGAGCCATTCACATTTCAGAGTAGAACAATCTGAAGAGCTGGAATGTAATGCATTTCTATTATATTCTGGAAAATGCTGTGGCTGTGTTCTGCCTGTGTCCTAAGGACTTGAGAAGCCTAAATTCAAAAAGTGTGGACTGACTTGCTCTGTGTAGAAAATATCAGTAACAGATAGAATTTAGTCTATCAATTACTCTCATTTTCTCATTCAATTCTATAGAGGGAGAGATAGAGATAAAGAGACAGATGGAGAGAGTTGGAAGAGACAGGCAGAGAGACAGAGAGACAGGCAGACAGAGAATTATACATCATGTGCCACTTGGCATGAAAAATAAGTTTAGCCATCAACATGATAGATGCTGGAAAAGCAAATGTAATTATTCAAGAGGTTATCATATTAAATTAACAACAGGTTAATTTATGATGATCAATGTTGATAATGAGATTTAGAACAATCTTGTTGTGGCAGGTGTAAACATCTTGTGAGAGTTTCTAGGTTCACTTAAGTGCCATAGGCAGACTCATCCTGAAGATGCCCAGACAATTCTATGTGCTAGGTCTTAGGCAGAATAAAAATGAGAGTGACTTGGGCACCAACATTCATCTCTTCGTGTTTCCAAACTTACATAACAGCCATCTATATCCTGCTCCTGCCATCCTTTATTTTTTATCATTATGCTTTGTTTCATCAAACTCTGAAACAAAATAAACCTTCCTCAAGATGTTTTTGTTAGGCATTTTGTCACAGCAGTGAGAAAAGTAACTATCACAAGAGATGAATCATCTTTAAAAAATGTTCTAGTTACTGATTTTCAACTTGACACAAATCTAGACATAAATGGCAAGAAATAATCTCAACTGAAGAATTTCTTCCATCAGATGACTCTATGGGTATTATAGTCTTTAGACTGCCATCTCCAATACCTCACCCACAATAGTCAAAAAAATCTATAATGTTGGTGAGAACTAAACTTTTGTATCTGAGGGATATTAGGAAAGGAACACACATGTTCTGATGGTAACTTTCTTTTTTTACTTCATCTTGAAAAACTTCCTTTCAACAGAAAACTCTAGATAATATATGAGTTTCCTTCTGAGGGTCGCATTGCATTTATTGAGTAAACAGTAAGAAATAGAGTGCTGTGGGGGTGGCCTTTCTTTATGCTGTGATTATGTGTTGCTACCATTGGTTAATAAAGATGCTGCCATGGCCTATGTCAAGGCAGAATAGAGCCAGGTGGGGAATCCAATGAGAGAGAAGGAAAAGAAAGATGGAGTCAAAGCAGACACCAGCCCACCACCAAAGGGGCAACATGCCAGCAGATTGGTAATGCAACAGCCATGAGGAAACACATAGATAAATAGAAATGGGCTAATTTAAGATGAGAGAGCTAGCTATCAAGAATCCTGAGCCATAGACCAAATAGTTTGTAATTGATATAAGCTCCTGTGCATTTATTTTGGACAAAGTGACTGGAACACAGGGAAATTTTTGTCTGCAAGATTCATTCTGATAACACATGAGAAATCATAGTTTCTCTTGGGCTTGGACTGTCATGCTCACCGGGCAACTTGTGTGGCTGCAAGTAAGCATGGCAACACTAGGCTGTCAGCCAGGTTCCCCAATGTGCAGTCTGTAAAGCAAAGACAAAAAGCATGTAGTGCTGAGTGCTCAGTATTCCCCAGTGGAGAATGACATTGGAATTCAGGATGTAAACAATAAACAGTTAGATGGCTGAACCTTGAGACGTGTATCATAAAACTGAGATTTGGAGTTTGTTCAGAGATTCAATTGCAGAAAGAATTTGTGCAGGGAGCCATATCTTAATGTTATCAGCCTGATTTTAACAAGCAAGTATCTGGCACAAAAGTTGCTTTGTGTCTGACCTTGGTTCAACAGTCATCTGGGAATCTGTCCTTGGGTGATTCATTTTCATGAGCAACTAGTCTACTTGAATTTGCTCTCAGGTTTTAATAACATAATTGTTTGTATTGTCTTAAAGCCATGGAATAAAGTCCTCTCTATGAAAGTGTATCCTAGTATTATTTCTATTCATCAAAATTATATAGCTTAAGGAGAAATCATATTTAGACAGTTCACATAATAAGTGCCCATAAAATTGAGATGTAATCATGAGATTATATGTACACATTACATAAAAATGCATGGTAATGGGGAGATTCCACAGCTGTCCTTGCACATGTAAAATTACAGAGAGAAGCAACCTGTTTTCAGAGTCTGTGGCCCTATAAGCCTTGATTGAAACAGGGTTCCTCCATCAGAGAATTATGCATCTGGTAGGTTGACATCTGAATTATTAATTGCCATCTGTTGTAATATGCCATAGACCATGAACATGGGTGTGTCTTTGGAACTTGGGTTTTTTATTGCTAATTGAGGTAAGACAATCTCACCTACTGTGGGCTGTGCCATCCCTAGGTAAGTGGACTTGACTGAAAAGAAAGGTAGCTGAGCAAGAGGATCAGGCCAGTAAGCAGCGCTCCTCCATTAACTGCTTCAGTTCCTGCCCTGGTTTCCTTTGGTGATGAACTACAGTCTATAATATTAAATATCTTGTTTTCTTCCCAAGTTGTTTTAGTTCTGGTACTGGAAGGTGGCTTTAGAGTCAGCACAGAAGACAGCCAGACACCAAATTCTCAACACAAAGGAGATGTGTTTTATTGTGTATCAAATAAATAAATAAAGCTTGCCTGAGGATCAGAGGACAGAGCCAGCCATTAGATTAAACATAGAAGCTAGGCAGTGTGGCTCAGACCTTTAATCCTAGCACTCAGGAGGCAGAAATCCATCTGCATCTCTGTGAGTACAAAGCCACCCTGAACTGCATGAGATTTATTCAGTCTAGGAGAGAAACAGAGCCAGGCAGTGGTAGTACATGTCTTTAACCTCAGTACCTAGGAAGCACACACACCATTAATCCCAGCACTAGGAAGGAAGTGATATCTGGGCAGAGAAAGGTATATAAGGCATGAAGAGACAGAAAATAAGAGGCTTTTTGGCTGAGAGCCTTTCAGTTGAAGAAAGCCTTTAAGCTGAAAGCATTTCAGCTAAGACCCTTTCAGCTGAGAACTCAGAAGCAAATAGCTATGAGCTGTCTGTTTGGAACCTGGGGCCTATGCAGGGACACTTTGCTCAGCCTGGAAGGAGGGGACTGGACCTGCCTGGACTGAATCTACCAGGTTGAGCTGAATCACCAGGGGAGTCTTTGCTCTGGAGGAGATGGGAATGGGGGGTGGGCTGGGGGGAAGGCAGGGCGGGAGGAGGGAGTACAGGGGACCCCATGGCTGACATGTAAAATTAAATTAAATTATAAAAAAAGGATTTGTGGGTTTGGCAAGGTGAGAAGTAGCTGTGACTTGTTCCTTTGTCTCTCTGATCTTTCAGAATTTACCCCAATATCTGTCTCTGGGATTATTTTATTATTATTATTATTATTATTATTATTATTATTATTATTATAAAACAATTTAGCAATTTGAACATCTAGCATCCAACTTTTGGGGCACAAAAATCACAAAAATATCTGCTTGCCTGTAGTTTTATAGCCACAGGCACAAAGCCCAAGTAGAAGCCCAGGCCCAGGCCAAGGCTCCAGCTCCAAACATGCTGGAATTAGCTGCTTTTGCATGGTTGCCTGTGCAGACAGCTGGCTTTTTTGCTTCTTTCCTCTCCTGGGGAGCTTTGGATTTCACTGGACCCTCTCAGGCTGCTGTCACCCTATCATCTGAATCATCATAGTCAGAAAATTTGGTGAATCAATTGGGATTTCTTAAAAAAAAAAGAGAATTAGCTTAAAAAAGACATTTTTCCTCACATTAAAAAATAGTAAACAGTTTTACAATGGAGGGAGTTTGGTTTCTGTTTGATAATATGATCGACATTCTGAAAATGGAAAAATTAAATGAGAATATAATTAATGTTAATGGGATTTACATAATGTCAATTATAAATATTTGTTTGATCATTTCTATTTTATCACTAAAAAAGTTGGTTAATATGAGTACCAAGATAAAAATTTTAGACAAATCAGTTAAAACAGATCATAGAGATATTCAGATGCAGACAGAGGGATTTAAAGGAGAACCAATCTCAATATTCTATTATAAGCTTACAGAGAAACAGTCCTGCCTTTCAAACAGCCAACCTTAATTTATCCAGTCACCTTACAGGAACTGACAAATGATACATAGCAACAAGACTGTATACAAGCTTATTGGACTCCTGTGCAAATGTCACATTTGAGAAGATTCAAAAAGCTGTAGTCTCTTATGGTATGCATTCATCATATGTGAAACAGATGTTTAACTCATAGTCAACTTGCAACAGAATTATCCCTCAAGACTGGAGAGATTTGTTTACAGCTGTCTTAGAGGCTAGTCCCTAATTACAATGGAGGATCTGGTGGAAGGATGAGGCTAAGACCATTGAATAACAGAATAGGACTAAAGATCTTGAAATCTTCCAGTATCAACTTCTTAGGGAGGGTGATTGTGCTGAAATACAAAGACAATCTTTATATGATGATCACACTTGAGCGTTATGCTGCATGGCAGCCTTAAATTCTTGGGACAGATTGAAGAAATAGGAAAGAAAATTGAGTTATTTACAAAAGTTATACAGGGTCCATAAGAAACCTTCACTGACTTCTTACAAAGATTGACTTCAGCAGTAAATAAAATGATAACAAATTCAGAAGCTAGACAAATAATAATTGAATCTCTGGCTTTTGAAATTGCAAATGCACAATTCAAATGGTAATTAGGCTATTAAAGGCAAGATCAGCATCCTTGAAGGAACAGATAGGAGATACAATTAATATTGAACATCATGACCCTGATGATACTTGGATAGGAGAGGTGATTTACAGAGGTTTGAAGAAAAATAGTAATATCAAATGTTTCAATTGTAGTAAACAAGGTCACCCAAAAAAGAACTTTAAACAGAGTGTTCCTAGGAACAAATTTTTTCTGAGGATAATCCCAACAGAATGCCCCTTCCTTCTGGATTATGCAGAAGATGTGGCAAAAGCAGACATTGGACTAAGGAATGTAGATCAACAAGGGACAGACAAGGTAATCCTTTGCCTTTGCCATCAGGAAACTCCTTGAGGGGCCTCTTGCAGGCCCCCATGTCAAATTCCATTCAGTCTTTTCCTGTAATTGTGGAGGAAACTCCTTCCCAGAGCAATTAAAGAACCTAATGCCTATTGTAAAAAAAAAACATACTGCTCTGATTAATAGAACAGCTATAGAAGAGAGAACAAAAAATTCAGGAGAAACCATAAAGCAAACTTTTTGACAAATTTCTATAAATGAACAAAGACCAAAATTAAAAATATGAATAAGTGATGTTGTCATTGAAGGTCTTATAGATACAAGTACAGATACAACAATAATTGCAACAGAATTTTGGCAGCGAAATTGGCTAATATAGCCATGAATTAATGGGAATGTAATTTGTTACAGCAATGGAATACCCAGATTTACATCTTCCAATATCAGAAACAAACCATAAACTAACATATGTTTCTATGGGAAATATTAGAAGATTTTATCAAGAACAGTCACTGACCATCCAGATTATACAAGAACAGGGTACAACAGCTGTTGATATTTCAAAGCCACCAACAGCCCTGCCTTTAGAGTGATTAAGAAAAGCCTGTATGGTCCAGTAATGACCTTTAACAACAGAGAAACTACAGGCCTTAGAACAGTTTGTACAAGAGCAGTTAAATACTCAGCATACTGAAGAATCAAACAGCCCTTGTAATTCTCCTATATTTGTTATTAAAAGGAACCTGGTGAATGGGGAATGGTAACAGATTTAAGAGCTATTAACAAGGCAATTCAGCCAATGATCTCTCTACAATCTGGAGTTCCTTTGCCTACTTGAGACCTGTTACAACAATGGAATACTCAGATTAACATCCCTCCAACCTCAGAAATAAATCATAAACTAGCACATGTTTCTAAGAGAAATATTAGAAGGTATTATTCTAATGAGTGGTCACCAGCCATCCACATTATACAAGAACAGGGCACAAAAACTGATGATCTTCCAAAGACACCAACAGCTCTACCTTTACAATGGTTAACAGACAAGCCTGTATAGGTTCATCAATGGCCTTTAACAACAGAGAAACTCCAGGCTTTAGAAGAGCTGGTAGAAGAACAGTTAAATGCTCGGCATATTGAAGAATCTACTAGCCCATGGAATTCTCCTGTATTTGTTATTAAAAAGAAATTTGGTAAATGGAGAATGGTAACAGACCTTAGAGCAGTTAACAAAGTAATTCAGCCAATGGGCTCTCTACAATCTGGAATTCCTTTGCCTACTCTGTTACCTAAAGGATGGCCTCTTATATTTATTAATTTAAAAGACTGTTTATTCTCAATACCCTTACAAGTAAAAAACAGAGGAAAAACTTGCCTTCATGGTGCCTACTTACAATAATTCTCAGCCTGTTAAGAGATATCAATGAAAGGTTCTCCCACAGGGAATATTAAATAGCCCATCATTGTGCCAATATTTTGTATGACAGTTATTGGAAGTAATACATAAGCAATTTCCTCAGTCTACAGTTTACCACTATATGGACAACATTTTACTAGCTAATTCAAATCTATATCAAATATAAGTATCTATATCAAATACAGATAGTTTAGAAAGAATGTTTGAAGAAGAAAATTTTGCCTTGTTGGTGATTACAAATTACCCCTGGAAAAAAAAATACAAAGAGGAGATTCTATTAATTATTTAGGTTATAAAATAGGTCTACAAAAATTCGACCCCCAAAAAGTGCAATGTAGTAGAGATTGATTATGGACTCTTAATGACTTTCAGAGATTGTTAGGAAACATTTCTAATCTACTGACCTTTATTGGAGTGAAAATGAACTGAGTAATTTGTTCAAAACCTTAGAGGGTGACAAGGATGTAAATAGTCTAAAAGAATTATCAGCTGAAGCTGAGAGAGAATTGGCTTTGGTGGAAAAGAAATTATAGGATGCACATGTGAATCGTGTCGATCCAAAGTTTGATTTCATTCTGGTTATTTTACCCTCTAAGCATTCTCATATAGGAATTTTAATGTAGATGGAAGATATAGTGGGGTGGATATTTCTACCAAATAAACAGAATAAAAAATTTAAAACTTGTATGTAAAAGATCTCTGAGTTTATTCTAAAAGGAAAATTGAGACTTCATCAATTAGCAGGAATAGACCCAGCAGAAATTGTAGTACCTATAACTAATGATGAAACTGACAAATTATGGGCAGAAAGTGAACCAGGGCAAAAATTTTGGAGTAATGTTTTGGGAAATATTAACAACAAATATCCCAAAAGCAAGAGAAATCAATTTTTAAAGAGAACTAACTGAATCCTGCCTCACATTGTATGGGAAACACCAATATCTGCAGCCTCTACATTTTACACTGATGCAAACAAGTCATGAAAGGCAGGTTACAAATCAGAAAATTTAAGTAAAGTGGATCAAAGTTCTTATGATTCTGTCCAAAATCAAAACTACATACCATTCTTATGGTATTAATGGATTTTACAGAATCTCTCAAAATAGTTACTGAACCTCAATATGCAGAAAGTGAGGTTTTACACATTGATACTGCTGAATTTATCCCTGATAAGTCAAAAATAACTTTATTATTTATTCAGTTACAAGAAATAATCAGCGATAGGAACAATTCAATCTCATACAGGTCTTCCAGGCCTTCTAGTACAAGGTAATGATAAGACTGATCAACTATTCATAGAAAATGTGCTGGAAGACTCAGAATTTCGTTAAAATCCTCCTTCATATATAAGTCTATCAGCTATAGTAGGCCTATAGGCTGAAGATGGGTACCCAGAGTTTCAGAAGACAGGTAGGCAGCTGTTTCATCTCTCATATTTTTTAGAAGTTGCTTGCCTGCACTTCCTGTTTACTTAGGTAACATTATTTCCTTCTTGGGTCTCTGATGGATTGAAGACTATATTTACAGTTATAGTTTTCCTTGTTAACAAATTCAGAAAACAAACTCACTAAAGAGGTGTAAAGTGTCTAAGTTTGAAAGACATCAAAAAAATGGTTTTTGGGTGGTAATACAAGTTAGGTTAGAAAGTGAATTAGGTACAACATTTTGAACTCACCAAAATAGGATAAATAATCAAGTATTTTCCCTGAATTTGCCAAATATTAATGGACTGGACATTGTTAATGTAATTCTTGACTGTATATATTGTATATACTTATTTGTATATAGTTTTTCTTATTTATTACTTTAGACAAAAGGGGGGGGGATGTGGTGATATAGGGACAGAGCCAGCCACTAGATTAAACATAGAAGCCAGGCAATGGTGGCACACACCTTTAATCTTAGCACTAAGAAGACAGAGATCCATCTGTATCTCTGAGTTCAAAGCCACCCTGGATTACATGAGATCAATTCAGTCTAGGAGAGAAACAGCACTGGACAGTGCACACACCTTTAATCCCAATACTTGGGAGTCACATGCCTTTAATTCCAGCACCAGGAAGGTTGAGACAGGAAGTGATATGACTGGGCTGAGAAAGGCATATAATGAGTGAGGAAACAGGAACTAGAAGGCTTTTTAGCAGAAACCTTTCAGCTGAGAGCCTTTTGGCTGAAAGCTTTTCGGCTGAGGACTCAGAGGCATTCAGAGAATTCTTGGAGATGGCAAGGTGAGAAGTGACTGGTGGCTGTGGCTTGTTCCTTTGTCTCTCTGATCTTTCAGCATTTACCCCAATATCTGGCTCTGGGTTTTTATAATAAGATGATTCAGGATTTGTGTAGCAGTATTTCCCCTGAGGGACAAGCTAAGTGGGGGTCGGGGGCTGCCTCTGGATTGGGCAAAGACGGTAGTAGGTGTTTCTGCAGAAGTGGTTTTTAAGAAGAAAAAAAGGCAAGTCTGTGTTAGGATGAGTTGGTCAGTCCTAATTGGACATGTTAGCCAGTGTAGCCAAACAATGAACTTTTATTGCTGGACTTTGGTGTTTTAGTAAGGCAGAAGGGACTGACAAAATAAGAGAATAGATCTTGGTGGCTGGCTTTAGGAATATAATCTAACAGTTTGTCAAGAGAGAGGAACGTGGAGAGGGGAAGTCCTGCAGCACCATGCTTGGACCCGTTAGAGAGCCTAACAGTATTTATCACAGCAACAGAAGATAAACCAGAAAAACCCTGAAGCCTCTGTCTAGGGAATGGAATAATCACCAGAATTATTCAGTGATGGGTTTCAAAATTACTACAAGAATGTAAAATTACCAACACAAAAACATAGTCCGTATTTGAAAATACAGAAATATTTGTTTGATTTGATTATTACATATTATATACACATATAGGATGACCAAAATGGAACCTATACAGATGCATAAATCTTTATTTTAAAAAAATGGAAGAAAGATTTTAAATTTGTTCAATGAAAAGAACTCATGTGCATTTAGGAAAAAGAAGATGTTGAATGCTGAAATTGTATCACATCTTGTATACATTAATGAAGGCCTTATTGTATCTCAAGCATAAGATTTAAAAAATGCCTGGGTCATAGGAATGCAGAGTGTGCTAAAGCTGCCACCTAGATCACCCTAACATTGATTTCTGAAATTTCCATAAACACAATAACCCCAATACAATACAATACAAGCTAGCTCCAATACAAGCTCCTACTTCTGGATGTTCTTAACAGAGTGTGATCCTCATTTCATTTCAAATGAAGGCTCCTTATTGTAACTTAACCTTTAGGTTGACCTTGTAGTGAACAGAAAACACTTCAGTGACTAGCTCTACTTTCCTATAGTCCCCTGGACAAAGGAATCCCTGTACTCTGAATCCAGGATGCAGTCAGAGGCCACAAACAAGTTATCAGGACCCTAGGTCTCCCAAATTGTTCTTTAAAAGACTAGAATATCAACTATTAAACACATGGTTGAAGTATAGAGCTAAGCATTTTGTTCATATGATTTTAAATAAAGATATATGTAGATTTGTTTCTACCTTAAAGAGTTATATTATGATAACATGTATATTTCTACATCACAAATTGATATTGATCTACAAAGTGCTGGCTCACCTTGCTGATGATTAGAAATAATGAATGAAGCCAAACATTAGAAGGGAACCCATGCTTTCTTGAGACATTTGATATGTGTTTTATTTATTTATATTTTTGTTATTTTGTTTTGTTTTGTTTTTACATCCCAATCAAATTTTCCCCTCCTTCCCCTATTCACAGTTTCTCCCCAACCCCATCCCCACCCCATCTATGCCTCCTCCATTGTTTCTCTTCAGATACAGACAGGCCTCCCACAGATATCAGCCAGCCAAGGTTGTATTTATTTATATTTGAAGAGATTTTATTTTTTTATTTTTAAACAAAATCAGCTGTAAATAGCATGTTTTTTAATTTTTCAAGATTTGGATAAAATTTTATCATTTCCCCCTTCTTTTTTCTCCCTCCAAAGCCTCCCATTTACCTCTTTCTTGCCCCTTTTCAAATTCAATGTTTACATTAATTGTTATTACATGTTAATTATGCTTATAGGTGTGTGTATGAGTGTGAGTTTGTACACATGAGGACTGTGGCAGAAGAGGCAAGAAGAGGGCATTAGAGCCTGGAGCTACAGTTACAGACAGCATTGAACTGCATGAAGAGGATACTGGCTTCCTTTCAAGAGCAGTACAATCTCTTAATGGCTGAGCCATCCTTCCAGTCAAGTAGATGTGTTTTACAGAGGGAATCGTTGTAAGAGATTACATTTTTAAAAGAAAGTTTAAAAAGAAAAGTTTTGTTTCATAGAGAATAATTTTCTGGTCAAAATGATGAAGAATATAGACATAGGACAAAACTGTAATTTAAGTAAATTGTAATCTGAGAATATTACAGATTTTTAGAAAATGAATCCTAAACAATTTTATCTGTGACCCCTTATCCATTTTTGTATCCTAATTATTTTTCATTGTATAAACACTTAGGTGGACAGATTTATGGAACTAAATGTCTGGTATCAGTAAGATCCCATATAGCTGTCTATAATTTGACCCTGGTCTCTTATCTATAGATTTATCTTTTCTTCTTTGTAAGGCATAACTACCTTGGCACAAGTCATGAGGTCTCAGTACAAGCCACATGAGGCCTCCAGTTCTACAACCAATGCTTCCAGGATAATTTACTTACTGAAAGTGGGAAATAAGAAAGGAACACCTTAAAATATAACCAGAATGAAGCCACGAAATTCTTCTGTTCATGGACACATGAAACATGAGCTCCTCATCACCTCCATCATTCTCATTTAACCTAGCAATTTTCTGAGTATGCAAAGATGCAATAAAGATAATAAATATGCTGGGAAAGGTTACTTTGTGCTTACCACAACTCTTATCTGAAGTGTAGGAAAATAACTGGTGAATAGTCAGTGCCCTGTGCTATTCTTATGGACAACTGTAGCAATTGGTTTGCTATGATCACAACCTCTCAGATATGACTTCAAGAGCGTGTTTTCTGAGGAAATAGAATTTTCCACTTCTCTCTGGTTGGCCAACTCAGTTTGGTCCAATAAACTTTTTTGATTTCATTGTTGGTGTGCCTCAACTTGCCCTTTAGATTGAAAACATATATCAAATTATCAGTCTGTAAAAATACTATGTGCCAGTTTTTAAAAGGGATAAAAGTTATCTAGTTAATATCCAATTAGCTGTCTTGTTTTTCTTCAGTATATGCTTGCAAAGGGGTGTGTGTGTGTGTGTGTGTGTGTGTGTGTGTGTGTGTGTGTGTGTATGTAGTTCTTCAATGTTGTTACTGCAAACTCTAGGTCATAATACAGCAGGTTGGTGCATGAAACATTGGAATTGTTATCTTTACAGGGTCAGTTTGTACATAGGTTTCTATTATTGAAGTACCTTAACTCTGCATGAATATCCTTGTCTGAATTCATACTTCCTCCACTTATTAAGCTATCAACAAAATTAGATTAGAGGCTACACTATAAACCTCATTTAAAAATAAACCCTACATTAACAACCCTGTATCTATTTGTTGATGTCAATTTACTACAAACAGCTAGCCTATTGAGACTGCATTAATATTAACCATCATTAATAAAGCAAAACAAAAATGACAATTTACTTGAAACACCTATGTCATTTATGTGTGAGATAACATCCTATTGTGTATCCTTAGAAGAAAATAAAGTTGTCAACTGTATATTGAAATTGTATCCACTTGTATTAAATTTAACAGAGTTAGTAAAAATATTATTATAAGCTTCTAGACACTACTATATAATAAGAATTAGACAAAGCCATCAAGTACATGAATTTGAATGTAGAAGCCACTATTTTATTTTTAAAATAATCTTTTTCTTCCTTGAAAGTTCCATACATTCATATACAGTCATATGTCATGTATAGATCATATCCATCCAGCATTACCTTTCTCCCTAAATCCTCCTAGTGACCCCGCTCCTGGCAACTTCATGTCTTCTTTTTTACTGTTATTGGTCACACCATGTGTAATTAGGGCTACCTGTAAGTACATGAGTATTTGGCTATCTACCAGGGCACAAGCAACATACCAGCAGCCATGTCCAAGAAGAAGAGTGACCATCCCTCCATCAGCAGTCCTCAACTGCCAACAGCAATTTCACATGTATCTCAGGAACAAAGCAGGACAGAACTTCATCATCCGTGTGTATCTTGCTTTTCCAGAGCTCCCAAACCACTTTATTGTTGGTCTACGACAAATATCTAAATAAATAAATACTTTTCCTACCAATAAACTAAATTTCCTTACTTATTTGAAATTTTACAATCACTCTTAGTTTCTCTATGGCCTTCTATTTTGTACTTCATTGCTATGCTGTAACTCAATTGTTTAAAGATTTGTTTATTTTATTTTATGTGTATGAGTGTTTTGCCTAAATATAGGCATACACCTAGTAAACAGTAAGATTAGAAGATTGCATTGAACTTCTGGGACTGGATTTACACACGGTTGTGAGTTGACCTGTGGGTCCTAGGAATCAAGCCCAGGTCCTCTGCAAAAGCAGAGAGTGCTCTTAATTGCCGAGTCACTGCTCCAGCCCCTGATTTTTTTTTTTGAGTTTATAATATAATTATAACATTTATCCCTTCCCTTTCATCCTTTCAAGCCCTTCCATATAAACCTCCCCCATCTCCTTCAAATCCTGCCCTCTTTTTTCATCAATTGTTATTGCTTGCATATGTGTATGTGTGTGTGTGTGTGTGTGTGTGTGTGTGTGTGTATGTATGTATATACATATATATGCATATATACTCCTAAATATAACCTTCTCTGTCTATATACTGATATTTGTGTTTATATTTTTAGGTTGACAGTTTGGCACTGGACAACCAATTGGTAATTTCTTCCCTGGGGAAGACCACCTCTCTCTCTCCCCCAGATTTTTCTCAGTTGCCTATACTAAGGTTGAAACCCCATGGGCTTTTTCCCTATCCCCATCCACTTTGGCATGACTGTTGGTGTTGTCTTTGTTCAGTTCACATTATATATATATGTTTTTCAAGACAGGGTTTCTCTGTGTAGCTTTGCACCTTTCCTGGAACTCACTTGGTAGACCAGGCTGGCCTCAAACTCACAGAGATCCACCTGGCTCTGCCTCCTGAGTGCTGGGATTAAAGGCATGTGTCACCACCGCCTGGCTATATTTTCTTTAATTAATGTAATTAAACCATAAGCCTACTTCATATCTAGTATATAATACACATGCATATGCACAAAATATCTTGAGTGGCAATGATAATTTCAATAGCTATGATAATGCTTGCACAGTAACAGCTTTATCAGAACTCTCAATAAGACAACAGCAATGGGGATAAGTGATAGGATGTGAGATACTTGCTCATTTCAGGGAGACTCTGCATCTGAGAAAACACTACCATAAAACTTGTACAAGATGAAACAAAATAGTTCTGTTTAAATATGTGACACATTATTTAATCTGTACAACATCCTTACTTGAGAAACTGAGTCCCAGAGGACACAGAGCACAAAACTGAGACTTTATAACCAAAAGCAAGTCCATTTCAGTCATCTTTCCACATTGGGGCATTTGTACCAGTGGGTGAAATGATGAGATCAAAACAGCTTTCACTCTTGTACCTAATCACACAGTTCACATCTTACAGCCTGACTTCTTGGGAGAAAAACATGTAAATATTAGGGACGAAACTGGCCCTGCAGCTAATGGCATCTCAGTATTATTAAAGGTAGATTGTGTAATGAACTTCACTACAAATTAGCAATGGAATGCTCAATGTAGCTCGAGGAAGTGTACAAAATACACATAGCTAGGACTTCAAGACAGCAAAAATAAAATAATATAAAATAAAATAGTCCTTTGTGTGATTAGAATCACAGGAAATCTTATTTTCTTCCAGCAGCACCCATCCTTTCCCTTACAGACCCTTAACACATCAGCTTCATTTCTAAGTTTTTTATTTTTGGTTGATCACACAAATCTCCAAATTTGTGTCCTTACACACTATATTGGAACTGAATTAATGTCTTTTTTGCTTCTATTTGCATCGAGGTTTCATTTCCAGTTAGACTTTGTGCCAACTACCCCTTCTGCTGTGAATTCCCTCTCTCTGGCTGGCTCCCTCCATTCAGTGACTTCTCAGATCACAAACCACCTCCTTTGTCAAGCCCACCCTGACCACCCATTCTGAAAAATCCATAAGTGTTCTCCATAAAATATCCTACATAAAGACTCAAATACAAACTGCATGATTTTTCCACATAAACCTCTGAAAAAACAAATAGTACAATTGAAATAGTCACCTGCTAATTAATTAAGATTATTAAATTCATTTCTGATCAGAACAAACTTTCTCTTCAGAGTATTGTTAGAATTGCTGTTAGTGAAGACATGCCTGTCTGCATGTCCACCACGCTATTGAAGTCAGAGATGTGCACACACAGATTTAGGGTCTGTTCGGCAACTAAAAATTGCTACTTAATTTCTTGTCCTTGGGAATTAGGTTAAGAAATTTTGACTTCACTTTTTCAAATTCCCTGGATCTTAAAATGAAAAGAGAAATCAGAATAACAGGGACATTCACACTTTTCCTCTTCTCTTAGAGGAAGAAAAAAATCTCCCCTGACAGAAGCTTGTACAATACTGATTTCCTCGGTTAGGAAAGACTAACTCTAAGACCTCTGAATCAATGCATGCCCATCATAGTTCTACAGGATCCTAGGTGTTTCCAGTTTAAAACAAGCAAAAAAACAAAAACCTCACAATCTTGCCATTTTTTAATTTATTAACTCAGAATGTCTCCTACTTAAATCTATATAAGTCATATACAGTGGTATATGCCTACCTATAATTCTAGCACTCAGGAGGCTGAGACAAAACTACCATGAGTTTGGGGTAATCCTGGGCTACATAAAGAGTCAAAAACAGAAAGCAAACTATAGAAAACCTAAAAGCGAAGCTAGAAAATCAAGAACTAAAGTACCCACTTTACTATTTCTTAAAGAGTGAAGAATTCACCCTCTTCTTTACATGCCTTGATCTGTGAACTGATTTGCAGAATTAATTTTCTATATTATCAAATAATTGGAATTCCATTTCAACTTCTCAGGATTCTCTTCATAGATTGATATATTGCCTGAAGCAAGGAAAATCTGTATCTATAAGAAAAAAGTGTCTATCTATATAAGCATGCTTTTCTTGAAAGTCTTAGTCAGTGCAATGTGGACATCCTTGTTCCTCAAACTGTAGATGAAAGGGTTCAACATTGGGCCCACAATGGTGTAGAAAACTGTGGACACTTTATCTTCACCCACAGTTCCAATAGGAGAAGGCTTAAGATACATGAATGCTGAAGCTCCAAAGAAAATGGAAACAGCTATTATGTGAGAGCTACAGGTACTAAAAGCCTTGGACCTGCTCTCTGTGGAACGGATGTGTGAAATGTTGGAAATGATCAAAGTGTAAGAAGTAAAGATGATCATACTAGGTCCTATCACATTGACACCCACAACAATGAAAACAACCAGCTCATTGATGGTGGTGCTTGTGCAGGAAAGCTTCAGGAGAGGAGGTATGTCACACATGTAGTGATTGATGATGTTGCCGTGACAGAAGGTAAGTCTCAGCATACACACTGTGTGGGCCATGGCACCTACAAACCCCATTGTATAAACACTCATTGTCAGCACAAAGCAGACTTGATGGGACATGGTGACCTTATAAAGCAGTGGCTTACAGATGGCCACATATCTGTCATAGGCCATGGCTGTCAAAATACAACATTCATCAATAACAAAGAAGGCAAAGAAAAAGAGCTGAGTCATGCACTCAGCATGAGAGATGATGTTCTGCTTCACAAAACTCACCAGCATTTTGGGGGTTATGACAGAAGAGTAGCAGAAATCAATGAAGGAAAGGTTGAAGAGAAAGTAGTACATGGGGGTGTGCAGGTGAGGGTTCAAAATAATCAAAATGATCAAGCCCAGGTTCCCCACCATGGAGACCACATAGATTCCCAAGAAGAGGAAGAAGAGAGGCAGCTGGAGCTCTGGCTGCTGTGTCAAGCCCAGCAGGATGAACTCCTTCACTGTGGTGGAACCATTGCTGGAGGCCATTCCTCCTCAGGTCATATCTGTGAGAATGTAAGAAATGGGAACATTAAGATAATATCCTAGCTTTTTCCAGTGTACTATCTATAACAATATTAATGGAATAATTTTGTTCTCAATAATAATAAATTTCCCAGAATGGAAAATTACTCTCAAACACACTCTTCTCTGCACTTTCCCTTTCCATTTACATTTCTATATGGATTCCCTTGTAATACTAAGGGAATGTATAAAGACAAATATTGGGCTAGGAAGACAGTAACAGCACTTGTGTCCAAGCCTGATGACCTTAGACCAATCCCCAGGATCTCTAACAGAGAAGGAGAGGACCCGTTCCTGCAAATTGTTCTCTGATCTTCATATGCCATCTGTGGAATGTGTGTACCCACACATAAAAACACATAACCAAGTAATAAAGGATACTTAAGGATTAATATTAAAGTTTGTGTGTATATTAATTATATATTTCTGTGAGAATAAGAAGCAGACTGTTTCAGCCACTCTGCTGCACTTCTAACTGGGTAGGCTAGCTCCTACCTCAGACTCCATGGTAGTCTCAGATAAGATGAGGAATATCAAACACTCCTTGGCTCCCTTAGAGGAGGTTTCCAAAAAAACAAAAACGTTCACCTTTTTGCAAGGAGACTTCAGGAATGGAATTTCTTAATTTCCCTTTCACAGCATTAGCAGGGGGTTCCAAGATCTCTGATGGTCTGGTGAATTTAGGAGCATATGATGAAGAAAAACATAACGCTAATCTTTTAGTTTGGAATGAATTCTGGACTGAAAGATCCAGAACACACTGTTTGCTCTCCAAGGTTGTGAGAAATCATTAGCTACAGAACATAACTGATAGAGAAGTTTGGCCCAGAGGGTCCTCTCTAACCTTGGGGAGATAAATAGGATCTACTGATGCCAAAACAGCTACCTGCCAATATGGCTCAAGAGGTTTCTATGACCTTGTAAATCCTAGGGACCTCATTAAAAATTGGAAGCCCTATGCTTCTGCAGGATTTTCTCTGGGGAAACACTATGGAGCATTAGCTGTCCTGTATTTACAAGCTGTTCACTGCAGTGAAATTGCCTGGGTGGAAACATACCATTGTGTATCCATTTTAATTTCTCATCAGTCAGGTTATCCCAGAGAATAAGAAATTAAGGAAAACATACTCCGTGTTGACAGAGGGTCATTCTATCAGCTGGTACTATCTGAAAGTTGTGTGTGTGTGTGTAAATATATATAATCTCCACTGTGGTAATTTAAATAAAAATGTCTCAAATATACTCATGTATTTGAAAACTTGGTCACCCTTAGTGGGGTTCTTCTGGGAAGTGTTGTCTGGTTTTTTTGATTTGTTTTATTTTTTATTTTTTATTTACAGAGACTACCCCTTAAGCAACTACTTCCCTAATCAGCGACTGCAACTCAGCAGTGGTTTGGCTGCAAAGGTCACTGTCTGAGGGAATTATGTTCCCTCAGGTACCAACTCTTCCTAAGCTATTAAGGAAAACTTTATTTAAATCTGCATCCCTCTAAAGAACTCAAGATTCAAAGGTTGGGGTGGAATTATTCTGCTCACTCAGAGAGGCTGAATAGCAAGTATATAACCTTTTCCTTTCCAAAGTGCTCAGCCTCCACTTAAGAACCCAACCACACTTGATTTCTCACTACCCCTTTCTGTTAGCTACTTGCTGATTCAACCTCCTTCTCACAGGTTAATTTTATTTAATAAAACAACTGTAACACATCTTTGCATTGTTAACAAAAGCAGTAGGAAAAAAATGCAACACACTTTAAAATAATATTCCACAATAAGGAAGTTATTGAACCTTTTTAAATTTAATTTACTTTTACTTCTTGCTTTCAATACATTCTGACTGCAGTTTCTTCTCCCTCCACTCCTCTCAGTATCCCCTGCCCCATCTTCCCTCTCTCTCAGATCCACTTCTCCATTTCCCTTCAGAAAGGAGCAGGCCTCCTGGGAATATTATGGAACTTTTAAAGGGAAAGCCTCACTGTAGAAAATGTGTTACTGAAGGTTGATTTGATGGTTAAATAGCCTTGTCACACTTACCATGCTCTCTCTCTCTCTCTCTCTCTCTCTCTCTCTCTCTCTCTCTCTCTCATTAAAGTGTAACCAACCAGTTTCCTGCTTCTGCCAACATGCCATGGTATGCCATACCTGGTCTGATAGATTTTATATCATTGGAACTGTGAGCTAAATTAAAAACCTTATATGGCTTTTGATCATGATATATTTTTTCTCCTTTTTTATTTATTATGTTTGTTTTAATTTTACACATCAGCCATGGGTCCCCCTGTCCTCCCCCTTCCCACCCCTGCCCCCACCTTTCCCCCAGCCCCTCCCCTCCATTCCCATCTCCTCCAGGGCCAAGACTCCCCTGGGGATTCAATTCAACCTGGTGGATTCAGTACAGGCAGGTCCAGTCCCCTCCTTCCAGGCTGAGCAAAGTGTCCCTGTGATCTGACCTAGTCTGGTGATCAGATGGCCAAACACCCTAACAGTGGTGCTGGAACTCTCATCCAATAACTGATGGAAGTGGTTGCAGAGATCCTCGGCCAGGCCCTAGGTGTCCAATTGTCAAGAAAGAGGAGGGACTATAAGAATGTGAATTGTTGAGACCAAGATTGGAAAAGCACAGGGACAAAAAGCCAAACTAATGGAAACACATGAATTATGAACCAAAAGCTGTGGAGCCCCCAGCTGGATCAGGCCCTCTGGATGAGTGAGACAATTGAATAGCTTGAACTGTTTGGGAGACACCCAGGCAGTGGGACCCAGACCTGTCCTTAGTGCATGAGCTGGCTGTTTCATCATGGTATTTTAACCTAGTAATTAAAACCTCAAATAAAACAGGAGATTTGAGATAGCACCTACATATGTGTGAGAATATGTTTCTTTTCCCTGTGTATGCAATTCCTCCAATTTCATCCATTTAAATTCAAATTTCATGATTTCGTTTTTTCTTAATGTCTGAATGATATTCCCTTGTGTATAGATACCACATTCTCATTATCTTTTCATTGGTTGATGAATATTTGCATTCCAGTTTGTAGCTATTGTTAATAGAGTAGCAAGGAACTTGCATTCTCAGTTATCTCTTTTATAAGCAATGAAGTCCTTTGTGTGTATACCTGGGCATGATAAAGCTAGCTCAAATGGTAGAACTTTTGCTAGTTTTTTGAGTACTGCCTAATTGATTTCCACATTGGCTACAATAGTTTACCCTCCCCACAACAGTGTATAAGGGTTCCCCCTTTCCTACACACAACCCACATTTGTCATTTGTATTCCTGATGACTACCAGGAATTGGATGAGATGGAATTTTTTTTTTTGCGGGGGTTGGGGGTGGGGGTTTGAGACAGGGTTTCTCTGTGTAGCTTTGCACCTTTCCTGGAACTCACTCTGTAGTACAGCCTGGCCTCGAACTTACAGAGATCTGCCTGCCTCTGCCTCCCGAGTGCTGGGATTAAAGGTATGCACCCTGCCACCACCACCTGGCTGAGAAGGAACTTTAAAGTAGTTTTAATCTACATTTATGTGGTAGCTAAGGATAGCTAAGAATGCTGAACACTAACCCATAGCCAATTTATTACTTGGGTTGTTTGTTTTCTTAATGCTTAGGCCTTTCTTGTTTTTGCAGCTTACAGTTTTTTGTTTGTTTTTAGTTCTTTGTATATTTTAAGTGTTTTTCTTCTCTTTCATCTTACCTTTTTGTAGAAAATAAAATCATACATTGTATTTTGATCATATTTTCCCCTCCCCCAACACTGACAAGGGGAAGTGGACACAAAGTCCTACAATAAACTAAGAAGCTATTTGCAATTGATACCTACTGGGAAATGGAAAACCAGTTTGTTCCATTAACATCAGGTATATCAACCACATTATAGGACAGGCCCAATTCCCAGGTGTAGCTGGCCAACACAAAACAAACTTCGTTTTTCTGTATAATTTTTGCTTTGGGTTAGTACTTTTTGTATGCTCTTTTTCATTTGTTCTTATTTTTATTTTTGTGCTTTGTTAAGAGAGACATGAGAAAGGCGTATAGAGGGGGTATGAAGTTGGGTAGGTCAGGAGGTGGGGAGGATCTGGAAGGAGATGGGGGAGGGAAAAATATCATCAAAATACAGTTGTTCAAGTCCTGTTTTGTGCATGTCATCAAAAATCTCTATAAATTCATATGTGCATCAGTCCTCTCATGTCCGGAAGGCACTCCTGCCTTGGTGCCATCTACCACCTCTGGCTCTTACAACCTTTCTGCCTCCTCTACACAGATCCTGGAACCTCAAGAGACAAATTGGGTCTGTCTTGAGGAAAGACGAGAAGAAAGATACTGGTTACCCTTCACAACCTGCCAGTAAGGCCCTATTGCTGAAGATACCACTTGCTTCTGCCACTGAGCACAGGGAAATTGAGCTGCTGCTCAAATAGCAGCTCCAACCCCTGCTGACTATGTTCTGGTGTAGGATGTACTTTGCATACATACTACCAGGGGAGAAAAGTAATGAACATCCCCCAGCTATGACTTGCAACAGTGACCTGCCTACAAGATGTACTGCTGCAATAGTAGCAAAAATATTTGTGTGAATTTGTGCTGCGAGTTGCAGTTTAATGTTAATAGCATGTAAAAAAAATGCTAAATTCAGGAAAGACTCAAGGTTTTATTTTTTATTTTTATATTTTTATCTGAATACAGTTTCTCATCCCTCTACTCCTTCCCAGTTCCTCCCTACCTCCTCTCCAATCCAGATCTACTCCTTTCTGTCTCTCATTAGAAAAGAACTGGCTTCTAGGAGATATCAACCAAACACAAAAAAATGAAATTTAATAAGATTAAACAAAAATCATCATGCTGAATTTAAACAAGAAAAATCAACAGAAAAATAAAAGCGCCCCAAAGAAGGCACAAGAATCAGAGATCCACTCATTTATGCATTCAGGCGTCTCCTAGAAGATCTAAACTGAAAGCTTAGTATACATGCTGAGGACCTGGTGCACACCAATGTAGGCCCTGTGCTTGCTGTTTTAGTCTGAGTTCATAAGAGCCTTTTCTTCAGGTGCCCCCATTCCCTCTGTCTTCCCCACTCAGCTCTCCTCATCTATAGGGTTTCCTGAGCTCTGAGGGAGAGATTTGATGGAGCTATTCCATTTAGATCTGTGTATTCCAAGGTCTCATTCTGTGTTTAATGTCTTCACAGCACAAATGTTAATGGAATAAAGAATCACTTTTTAAAATTGATTTTAAGACTCACTTCATTAATTTTTTTGTATATTTCAGTCACTAATCTTCTGTATGATGGATAACTGGCAAAGATATTTTTCTATTATGTTAGCTGTCTTACTCACTAGATGGAGAGTTTTATTTGCTGTACAGAAGCTTTTTAGTTTCATAAGATCTTATTTTCCAATTACCACAGCCCAATTTAAAAAATCACTTGCAGAACCTATAAGTTGAATTGTACTTCACACTGTTTCCTCTAGTGGGTTTAGATTTATTCCTATGAGTTCCAGGAAATAACATGGATACACACACACACACAAAAAAAAAAAATGCATTCAGCACACATCTCATAAAAGCTATAGACACTGACACCATAATTTCTCTAGATATTTGCATAAATTGTGATGTTCTTAATAGAGAGAAATCAGATAAAGTGGTAATGATTAATCTATACATTCAACTTTCAATAACTAGACATGGTAGCATAGTATGAAGGAAATTGCATAAATGAAGCTCATAATAAGTTAAAATATGATCAGGTGGATACAAGAAGATCCATGGTACTTGATGGGCAGCTAGTCTAGAAGCTAGAAGCTCCAGGTTAAGTGAGAATTCCACCTAAAACTAACATGGGAAGTGATAAAAAGAAGTCACTCAACATCTGCTGTGGCTGCCACATGCATGTGCACTGTAGATTGAAGTTTTCCTGTGTCTCACCTAGATCTGCAGCCACTCGGACCCAAGTAAACACACAGAGGCTTTTATCAGTTATGAAATGGATGGCCTATGTCTCAAGCTTCTTGCTAGCTAGCTCTTATAACTAAACTCAGGCCATTTCTATAAATGTATATGTCACCACATGTTCCATGGCTTTACCTGTGTGTCATTACACACTGCTCCCAGGAAGGCAAGCTGGTATCTCCCCTGCCTCTCCTTCCTCCTTTCACTATCTCCCTTGGATTTTCCTCCCTGGCTCCCATCCTGTTCTGCCACATGTAGATGAAGCTTTATTTATCAACCAATCAGAGCAACACATACTTACAGCATAGCGAAAGATATCCCACAGCACTTCTCCTTTTCTCTCTAGTCAAAAAAGGAAGGTTTTAACTTTAATATAGTAAAATTACATATAATAGAATAGTTATCAAGCAAGAATTACAGTTACAGTATCTAGTATATTTGTATTTGGCAAAATTAAAGAAAATATTCTATCTATCCTATATTTGTGAGTCTAAAGTTTCATATCTAATTTATCTTTTATCATGACTAAGGAAAACTATAATTATAACTATCTAGTCTTCAATTATACCAAAGACCCCAGAAGGATATAATATTACCTAAGGAAAAAGGAAGAGCATTGTAAGAAACTTCCAAAAATCTAGAATGACAGAGATGGCTGTCTGGATAGTAACCCAAAGTTCCTCTGCAATATTGGGGCATCCATCTTCAGCCTTAGGTCTAGAATTTCTAAGTTGCTTCTCCCTGAGTCCTGTAGAATATTTGGCAGTCTCCTCTATGAAGCAGGAACCCAAAGAACCATTTTGCCTTGCAAAAGTTCAATGGTCACCTTCCTGTGGGTCCTGCATGTCCAGTTTATATAGCTTATTATCAGCAATCTAGGCATGAGCAGTTTCTCACCCAAATGGCTATTTTTGCCAAAAAGAAGATAAACTTCATATGGAGTTTCTACAATGCCCTTCTTTCTCTTTGAAGTAAATTTGTGCTGCCAGGAGTAGATGTGTCTCACTGTCCAGAAAGTGTAATTTTTTTAAACATTTTAAATGCCATCTTCTATAGGCCTTTGAAGTGTTTGAAGATTACCTATCTAACTGAATTATATCTATGTGTACCTAGAAAACTTATATGACTGTAAGTTTGACTATCATGAATGACTAATTATTAATTTTTATTTCTTAATTATACATTATAATTTCAAATGAGCTGCACAAACATAATACCTTAAACAACAGGAGAAATATACATATAGTATGACAATTTAATTTTAAAATTTATCAATAAACTAAAATCCATAGCAATATAAAACATTTCAAACAAGTTGTTGCTCTTTAAATGTAGATTCAATAATCTACCCTTTAATCCTATCATATCTATAATATCCCCTTTCCTTCTTTAGAAAGAGATTGCATTTATAATCAATCCTTTTTAATAAAAAATAAACATTTATAAGTAATATTTTGTGAATTTGGGCATAGCTTCTCACACTACTTCCTGCTGGATGAGGGTGGTGGCAGTCTAATGGGGCTCCTGAGAAAATTAAAAATTATGGTCAAGTCCTAATTGGAATAATCTGTGAGGCTGTATTGCCTGAGCCAGTTGCCTTGAATCCATTCTGAATGTTGGATCATCTGGGCCACAGTGTCATTGGCAACCTTTCAGGGGGTTTTGGCTGATCAAACCATATTAGCCTGGAAGCAATCCACAGGTTCTCAACTTCTGTAGAAACAAAAGTAGAATCTCTTTCCCAAAGCAATGTATCCTCAGACACAAATTTTGAAGTCAAGATACCATATATATACATAATATATATATATATATATATATATATATATATATATATATATATATATATATTAAACATTGGTTTAACTCAGCAACCTTTATAATCAAATGTCTTTTTGCAGTTAAGATCCAAAAGACAATACAATCCAGACTCTGTGTGTGATTTCCATCTTTACATGGCTTATTTTTTATATTACTTTTATTGTTTCTTTAAAGACTTCATGTTTTAATTATCTATTTCTTTATGTAACTGTATATACTCCTTTTTCTCTCTCTTCCAAGCCTATGTACATTTTTACACACACTGTAAACTGTTTAGGGTTTATGCCATCTGAATATGTCTTATTGTGAATCTACTGCTTTAAACTGCAGCATGGCTAGTACTGAAGTGGCAGGTTTGGCTGCTTACTCTGGCCACCTCAGCTTCCCAACATGGCGAAGGTAATCCACCACAAGCTCTGGGAGCCATGCTCTCTGCCAACTCTGGGAGGCAATGGGTCTAAGGCTCCATCCATCAGCCTGTAGCCCAGAAGCCTTTTCTTTCTTTCTTTCTTTCTTTCTTTCTTTCTTTCTTTCTTTCTTTCTTTTTTTAATCTGTACTAGCAAAAGCTAAATCCACCACACAGCATACTGCATGACTTGGAGACTCCTCTGTGTACTGTGACAGGAATATGACATGTTGCAGGTCAAGCCTACACTCTGCAAACCCACCATAGAAGGTGACGGCTGGCCTGAGGGAAACACTAGGAAGCTGTTTTCAGTTCTGTTTTAGAGTATTTTTTTTAAGTTCTCTCAAGTTTTAAGTAGAAAGCCGAGCCCCACATTGGGTGCCAAATGACAAGGCATCTTAGAGACAGACAAAAATCCAAGACAAGAAGAGAAAGGAGAGGAGGAGAGATGCCATCCTGCCATCCTGGGAGCAGAATGTAATGACACACAGGTAAAGCCCTGGAGCACATGGTGACATATAGATAAATAGAAATGGGCTGAGTTTAGTTATAAGAGCTAGCTAGCAAAAACATTGAGTCATAGGCCATGGCCATGCAATTTGTAATTGTTATAAGCCTCTGTGTGTTTTCTTGGGTCTGAGTAGCTGTAGGACTGGGTGAGACACAGGAAAATTTCCTACTACAGTGCACATACTGATACATACACACACACACACACACACACACACACACACACACACACAGAAAGAACATGATTCTGAATTTTGAAAGAGAAGTGTAAAACAGTATAAATGTAAAAGGTATACTAGGAAAACCTAATTTTTAGATATGCAAAAACATTCTAATTAAATATTTTAGGTACACATCACCTATAATTATCAAAAGTGCTAAATAATGTGTACCAGTTTGTAGTTAGAGTTTTCCTGTCTGGCCCAGTCAAGACAAATCTCTCTTACCCGCCAGTCCCAGAACCAGCCTGGCTAGCTCAGTCGGTAGAGCATGAGACTCTTAATTTCAGGGTTGTGGGTTTGTGCCCCATGTTGGGCGCCATTTGTAGTTAGAGTTTCCCTGTCTGGCCCAGTTAGGACAAATCTCTCTCTTACCTGCCAGTCCCACATCAGTTGGTAAGAATTGTCTCATTAAAAGAAGTAAGGGAAGGAAATGTGTTGAAGACAGACAGACTCAAAAATTCAAAGTGAACAAGGAAAGGGGTATATAAGATATGTGTGTGTGTGTGTGTGTGTGTGTGTGTGTGTGTGTGTTGCTGATGATATATAGACCTCAAATGTTTACAACATAGTTTGTTTTAAAAGATTCTTCTTATATATGCACTGAAAGTCACTGATCATTATCAAATGCCAGTTGATCATCTAGTGAATCTATTTAGTTAGTCTATATTTTTTTCATTTTAATAATTTCACAAATAATACACTATGGGGGCTTTTATAACATAGTCTTTAGGTTAGATAATGACAATTCAATGATATTCTTTTTTAATTTTTATTTGAGTATTTTGTACATAGATATAATTTATTTACCTCCTTTTTACTCCCAACTTCCATTTCCAATTCCTCCCTTGACACCTCTCAAATTCATGACCTTTTCTTCTATGTTTAATATATATATATATATATATATATATATATATATATATATATATATATAATATAAATCATATTTAGTCCATTAATTATCATCGACCTTAATTATATATATTTAGGGTTGACTCTTAGGATTTGAGTCTCTTTCCTGAAAAAGATGTTTCCCCATTGACTGCCACACTTCATCTGGGAGTGAGATCTTGTTAAAATTTCCTCTATCCATGTTGATATGTTGACCGTTGTAGTCTTTGTGGAGCTTGTGCTGGCATCCATGTTGTCCAGAGGACAAGGGGGAAATATCCCTATCCTTTCTGGAAGAAACTTTAAAAATCTTTCTGGACTCTCTTCCATGACGATTCTTCAGCCTGAGGTATAGGTTTTGTGTTACTATGTCTTATTTGAGTCTAGTCATTGCATGGTCACCTTTTCTTTGCAATTAGACAAGCTGGAGAATCACCCATATAGTCTTCATTTACTGCAAAAGGAATAGTCAAACATACAAGTAGAAGGATGAATATTTAGGAGGCAGTGGGATTTATACTACAGAGAACAGAGCCACTTTCAAAAGCATATTCTGGATTATAGCCAATCAATTTTTAAAATAGAAAAAAAATTCCTTGAAGTTGACATAAACACAAATTAGAAACAGATAAAATTGGGACCATTCATCTATTCTCAAGTAGTATTTGCATTACAAATTCTGTCATGTATTATAGTGTTTGTTTTTCCATTACTAAAGTAAGGACCAAGACACTAACCTTATTCTTTTATTATAAAGACAAATTTAAAATGAGTAAATATAGTCCACATGTTTAAAATCCAAAAAGAGAATATTCAAATGGACAGGGATGGTGACATAGATCTATAGTCACTATACCTAGGATGCCTAGGCAGTAGAGAGTAGGACTCATGCCAGTCTAGATTACAGAATAAAGACCTGTCTGGAAAAATATTTCATGCTATGGTTGTTATTTTTGTGTTTTGAGGGATTCCTAATAGTGTGGGCAAGGATATTTCTGAGTCTTTAGCCTGCTCTTGGGACCCTTTTCCTCTTCCTGCATTGCCTCTAACAGCCGTGATATGAGAGTTTGGGCCTAGACTTATTATATCTTGTTATGCTATGGTCAGTTTATATCCCTGAGAGGCATGCTCTTTTCTGAAAGTAAGTGGAGGAGGAGTGGATGTTGGGAAGAGGGGAGGTAGTAGAGGGACTGGGAGGAATGGAGAGAGAGAAAACTGTAGTTGGGATGTATTGTATGAGAAAAAATAGAAATAAATGAAGTAATATGTAAATAATAAAAAGATAAAAATAAAATTTTAAATATTTAAAAGTAAGCAAAGGAAAGAATAGTCTAAAATTTGTCTCCCAGGTATGCAAAATATGATGTTTAGAATGAAAAATGTGCTGACTCTAAAAGCACAGGCTTCCAGTTTAATGATGAGGCAAATGAAAGTTGTAATTTACTTCTAGCTTAGACAGAGCTTTAAAGATGTCTCCCTGTGATGGGTTGAAGGAGAAGAGCTGGAATAAGAAAGAATATACTCTATTCTAGAGAGAAAGAGCATCAGAAAAAAAAAACAGTGTTAAAAAAAACAGCTGAAAGGTTATAGAAATATAAATGACACAGCAAAAGAAGTAAGTCATTCCAGATATGCTCTGGTCATATAGACCCCTAGATGGGTGACGTTGGAGAACACAGTGTTCCATGGTACTCCTCAAAACTTTCCCATGTATCCTGAATATGGAAAGTTCAGAAACTGATAATGAAGAACATCATAAGAGCCAGGTACATGCCTGTAACACCAGCACTTGGAAATCTGAGTTTGACCACAACCTGACTACCCAAAAGAGACTGACCCCCAAACCAACCAACCAATCAAACAAACAGCAGAAAGCCTGATGAAAATCCACCAAAGTCAGTTAAATGTGCTATTCTACCTGTGATCCTGAAACAGATAAGAAATGTGAGATTAAAAACAAGAAAATTGCCAATTTTTGTGGAAATGTATGCCAACAATCCAACACTGGGGAGGAAGGAAAACCATAAGTTCAAATCAGAATGAACAACAGAGAAAGTTCTTATCAAAACTAAATAAATAAATAAATGAATAAATATATAAGAAACACAAATAAATCTGAATGATGCATATACTTTAACAACAATATATTAATATTGCTTCATTAATTATCACAAATGTATAAACTAATGTGATAATAGCAGGGGAAAGACATATATATCGTCTACTGTCTTCAACACTTTTTCTATGAACCTAAATCAATTCTAATAAACACCATGCTGAAAAATTCATAAGAAGCTAAATGGGATTAGCAGATTAAGCACAAGAATAAATTTTGAGTAAACTTGAAAAATCAATAAAATATTCCAAATTAAATGCAAAAAATGACTGGAAAATAGAGCTTCAGTGATACATTAGTCATCTTCAGTCAGCCTAGTGAATGTTTATTTATCACCTAGAGATGACAAAGTAGAACAAAAAAACCTAAAAACTATAGCTGAAGACACTTACCTAAAAATTAAAAAGTTAGACACCTAACTACACTATGAGACCCTGGACTCTTTTTGCTGTTATTGTTTTGTTTGTTTGGATTTTTTGTTTGTTTTTTTGTTGCTGTTAGTTTTGATTTTTAGAAATGGGTCTCTCTGTATAACAGCCCTGGCTATCCTGAAACTCACTCTATAGACCAGGCTGGTCTTGTACTCACAGAGATCTACCTGCCTCTGCCTCCTGAGTGCTGGAATTAAAGGCATACACTGCCACCACCTGGCAGCCATAGACTCTTAATAGTATTTGAGTCTATAATTGCAGCTAACTCTACTGAATAAAATGATCTGCAATATTTTAAGACAATTCCAATTATCATTACATATTTTTAAATTATTCACTGACCCGCTAAATTATGTTGTATAAAATTTTAAGGGTTGTTTTACATTTTATAGAAAAAATAATAAGATATATTCAGTATATAGCATATTAAGAAAAGTATTCAAGTTTGGGGACAAGGAAATGGCTTAGTTTGTCAAAGTACTTGCCACCTGATCCTAATGACCTACATTGTATCTTCATAACCCACACAAAACTGGATTTAGTGCTTAAACATCTGTAATCTCAGAGCACCTATGGGAGGTGGAGAGAGGAGAATCCCTAGAAGCTCACATCCCATCTATCCTGGCTTACCCCACATTGAAGGTAGCCTGCTTTGAACTTGGAAAATGATAGTAACACCTAATGGTGGACTTCCAGTCTTCAAACACAGCTGCAGATTTTAAATATGTATAAAATACATCCAAGTTTTAAAATACCACCGGAAAATAAGTCATTTTTATTTTTATTAAATATGACCTCAAATAAATATATTTAAAGTTACTAATGAAAATATATAATTGTTCTGAAACACAATTCATCAGGCCATGTGCTTAATTGTTAATGACTATATCCTAATTTCTCTTACAGTCTACATTAATAAGGAATCATGTATGCAAATAATGAATTTTTATGATTTTATTTGTAACTGAAAAATAAAATACTACATATTTTGTTTATTAGTAACAATGCTACTGTGTAGATATCTACTGTGTGGGGATTAAATTGAATAAAAATGCATCATCTGACATAATTGTAACTTCTTTACAATGAAATTATCCTTATGAATACTATAAAAACAAGTCTACCAAAATACACATATAATTAAAAGTGAAGTAACATTGACAAAAAAAGCAATACCAAAAAAACTACAGTCTTCCAATTTCTTACAGAACTATTGTTTTTAATTAAAATCTTTCCTCTGAAACTTAATCAATGATTTCCTCAATGCCACCTTAACATCTTTGTTCCTCAAACTGTAAATCAGGGGGTTGAGCATGGGCCCAACATTAGTGTAGAAAACTGAAGATATTTTTCCTTGTTCCATAGATCCAGAAGAATATTTAAGATACATGAATGCAGCTGATCCAAAGAAGAGAGAAATCGCCATGATGTGAGAGCTACAAGTACTGAAGGCTTTTGATCTTCCATGTGTAGATTTGATATTGAGAATGTTGGCAAGGATGAAAACATAGGAAATGAGGATGGTAAAGCTGGGGACTGTGATGTTAATACCCACAACTATGAGAACTACAACCTCATTGACATAGGTGCTGGTGCAAGAAAGTTGGAGGAGGGGCAGGATGTCACACAAGTAATGGTTGATGACATTGGCATTGCAGAAGGTCAGTCTGAGCATGCAGCCTGTGTGGGCAGAGGCTCCAGCAAACCCCATCCCATAAGCAGCAATAGATATCACAGAACACACCTGAGGGGACATGGTGACCTTATACAGCAATGGATTACAGATGGCCACATAGCGATCATAGGCCATTGAGGTCAACATGTAGCATTCAGAGATGACAAAAAAGAGAAAGAGAAACAGCTGGGTCATGCAGCCTACATATGAGATGACATTCTTCTCAGAGACAAAGTTCATCAGCATTTTGGGGCTGAAGACAGAAGAGTAACAGAGATCAATGATGGAGAGGTTGAAGAGGAAATAGTACATGGGGGTGTGCAGGTGAGGACTGAGGCCAATGAGGGTGACCAGGCCAAAGTTTCCCACCATTGTGACAATGTAGATCAATAGAAACAGGTAAAAGAGGGGCATCTGGAGCTCTGGACGGTCTGTCAAACCAGCAAGGACAAATTCAGTCACAATGGAGCTATTTTCAGCTAGCATAATTATTATTGAAAATCTAGGAGAGAAGAAAATTTTATTCATGGACAAACCAGCTGTTTCTAAGCTTTTAACCTCAGCAGAATTCAGCACAATTGATGAAAGTTCTCCTTTTTCATATGAATATATTATCACACTCTCCAATTATAACAAATTTGAGTCACTCTTGCCTGTTTTATCTTTATAACCTGAATACTACAATAATATTCTTCTATCCCTGCCTCAGTATATGGGGATATAATGACTGACGTGCATGCCTAGCCATTGATAAACTTAGGTGGTGGGATATTGTAGTAGGAATCTTAAAAGTTCTTATTAATAAAACTCAAACCCGAGGCCAGTTATTGGGGTGAATGCTGGAAGACCAGAGACACAGAACAAGACACAGTTATCTCACCTTGCTAGTTCCTCAGCTGGTCTTGTTTCCTCAGGCTGGAAGCTTCTGAATCCTCATCCCAATGGCTCTCAGCTGAACTGTGCTTGAAAGCCCGAATGCTTAATCAGCCAAATGCTTTACTCACTACATGCTTTTTTCTCCTTAGTTCCTGGACCTCATGCCTTATATACCTTTCTCTTTCTGCCCCCACTCCCTGGGGTTAAAGGTTATGTTTCTGGGATTAAAGGCATGGGTCACCATACTTAGCTGTTTCTAAAGTGGCCTTGAACTCAGAGATCCAGCTAGCTCTGCCTCCCAAGTGCTGGTTATTAAAGGCATGCACCACCACCGCCCAACTTCTGTTATGGCTTACTCTTCCCATTTTCTAGCCACCATCTGGCTTTGTTCTAGTGGCTGTCTGTTCTCTGACCCCAGATATGTTTATTTCAGGGAACACACAATATTTCAGGGAACACAATACCCTCCACAGGATATGTTGTACAAAATGTACATTTTCATCTGGTCCTACAATTCTCATTCCTTAGTTCCATTAGACACTCTAGTTCTTCTGTGACGACCAAGAGAATTCCTGTAGGGCATCAACCACACAGATGCTTGTCATAAAAGGACACTCCTGACAGTTAGTAAGGTTTCCATAGAGCTTACTTCAAGGCTCCATGAAGCTAGCAATTGATAATAGGTATGAAGAATATCCACAGTAGCTTAATATTTACCAAAATTATCTTCTTTCATGTTCCTTCACACTTTCTTCTACTTTATCCTAATTTCATAGAGGATGGAGAAAGGTTTTGATTTCAAACATCCATAAAAGCACCAAAGAGAAAATAGTAATTTATATGGATGTGGGTTTCATTAGTGATAAAGATTTCTAATGCCCAAACTGTATTCTTATGATATATAAACTATGTATGTACATGGTACATTAGTATTTTGTATAAAATAGAATAAATACCTCACACACACACACACACACACACACACACACACACACACACACACAAAGATGGCTTTGGATTTCATGTGTTTCCTGGACCTATTATGGCTCTCTTACTATCAGACTGAAGAGGAAGCCAACACAACAAAGAAGAAACACAGGCAGGCTGACAGTAGAGCCTGAGCCTTATAAAACTGATTTGTTATTGTTGCTGTTATTCAATGGAATAATTATTCTCCTTTTGGCCCACAAGAAGAATTGGAGACATGAATAAGGAATGAATGAACTCACCCTTCCTCATGTCTGAACAGTCCTCTATGTATGTCACACCACTACTGTCAAGGAAGTAGAACTGGCATCACATGTGACAAAAGTGGACAGATCTCATCACAAAATCCTGCATAACAAAAGTGCCATAAGGCAGGTCTCACAATGTGAATGTTACAGGAGTCACTATAAGATGTGAAAAACACTTTTAACTGGTCATTTCCCCAAACATAGTAAAGGAAAGCCACTATGTCACTCCTGAGCCGCTATCTCAATAGAGAACATGGACTGCTTATAACTCTTTTGGACCTGATTAGAAATCCAGAAACTGTTTTCTCTTAAGGAACACTCCACGGTAATCAACTAGGAATGGAAAAAAACACGTCTGTTTAAATCCCAGTTTATCATAGTAGGCATCAACTTTCCACCAGGGGTTATCTAGTCCCCTGGGCATAGATTTAAAAAGTGTAAATACAATTTATATCATTAAAATTTTCACTAATCATCAATCTATGAAGTAAATTAGTTGTAGTAAAAACCTTTATATAGTTAAAGTAAATTTTATTTGTTATGCTCATTTTTAGTGATTTTGTTATATATGAATTATACAAAGTAAGGTCTGCATTTAATAAACTTGAACATATTCTTCTCATACTAATCTTTTTATTTCCCACTCCTTTTTCTCATCTTCTTCACGTCAATATCCTTTTTTATTTCTCTATAGCTCTCACATACAAAAGAAAACACGCAACACCTACCTGTCTTGTATGATTAGCTTATTGTGTTTAGTGCAATGAGCTCCAGTTCCATCCATTTTCACACAACTGTAATAATTGCAATACTGTTTATGACTTAAGTAACATTCCCACATTGTGTACAATGTCTCAAGGTCTTTATACATGCATCTATTGCTGGGCACCTCAGTGTTGAATTATACATAAATCAGACATGAAAACTGGTAATTTGTTCTTAGACATTTCTACTTTAAAAAATATATATAACTGGAATGGCCCTTTACTTCATGAAAGTTTCATTGTCTTCTATTGTTCGGACAAATCTTTACACATAATAGAAAAAATTAAATATTTAAGATAGATTAATATTTGCGAGTAACTGTTTCAAGAAAACATGACTTCACAATTTCCACTCATACATGGAAATATACTTATGAAAAATATGTATTTTGAGAACACCCATCTGGACCAGAGGTGAGTGCCTGGGATCATACCCAGAGAGGCCTGCCCCAAGGTCCCATCCCTGGGCACCAGCCATTCTGGGAAGACCTGCTCAACTTGATCCCAGGCCTTGGCCATCGGGCAGGACCCGCAGCAGACCCTGAAATCTCTACCCCCTGCCCCCCCCCCCACCCGCCAGAGACCCCAGTCACTTCCTGAGACTCAGAGACCAGCCCCCAGCTACCATCCGGCCTTGAGCTTCCACTGGGACCAGAGAGAGGCTTCCTAAATCTGTCAGCTCTGTCTGGACCAAGTGTGCTGATAAGACCAAGAACGAATCCAAAAGGATATGGGCAGATTTAAAGGCAGAAGTACATACAACAGAATAAAGAGCAATACAACATGATCAGAACCTAGCCCTTCCCCAACAGCTAGACCTGAACATCACAAAATGGAAGAAGCAGAAGAAAGCAACCTTAAGAATAACATCATGAAGATGCTTGAGGCTTATAAAGAAGAAATCAAAAATGAAATTGAGAAAAAGACAAACAAAAAATGGGAAGAATGCTATAAAAAAAAACTAGAGGAAATGACAAATAAAGCAGAAGAAAACAATAAATCCCTGAAAGAAAATCATGAAAAAGTGATGAAACAGATGAGGGAAACAGTACAAGACCTGAAAAGGGAAATAGGAAAAATGAAGAAGACACAAACAGAGGGAATGCTAGAAATAGAAAATCTGAACAGTAAAAATACATACAAGTATAACCAACAAATTACAAGAGATGTAAGAGCAGATCTCTGGCATTAAAGATATGGTAGAAGAAATAGATAGTCAGTCAAAGAAAACACTAAAGCTAACAAAGTCATGACCCAAAATGTCCAAGAAATTTGGGACACCATGAAAAGACCAAACCTATGAATAATAGGATAGAGGAAGGAAAAAAATACCAACTCAAAGGAACAGAAAATATATTCAACAACATCATTGAAGAAAACTTTCACAGCTTAAAGAAGGAAATGCCTATGAAGACACAGAAGCCTATAGAACACCAAACAGATAATAATTAAACTAAACATACAGAATAAAGAAAGAATATTAAGGGCAGCAAAGGAAAAAGGCCAAGTGACTTATAAAGGCAAACCCATCAGAAAAAATATGTATTTTGTTTCATTTCTAGGTAAAAAATGATATGTTTAATACATTTTAATGTGAAAACTTTTAACTTAAAATAAAGCACAGGGACAAATAGCCAATCGAATGGAAGCACATGAATTATGAACCAATGGCTGTGGAGTCCCCAGCTAGATCAGGCCCTCTGGATAAGTGAGACAATTGAATACTTGATCTGTTTGGGAGGCACCCAGGCTGTGGGACCAGGACCTGACCTTAGTGCATGAGCTAGCTGTTTGGAACCTTGGGCTTACACAGGGACACATGCTCAGTCTGGAAGGAGGGGACTGGACCTGTCTGTACTGAATCCACCAGGTTTAAATGAATCTCCAGGGGTGTCTTGGTCCTGGAGCACAATGGGAATGGAGGGGAGGGGTTGGGGGAAGGTGGGGGTAGGAGCAGGAGGGGGAGGACAGGGGAACCCATGGGTGATGTATAAAATTAAAACACATAATAATAATAATAATAATAATAATAATAATAATAATAATAAATAATTACCTAAATACATTACCAGAATTAATGCTCAATGATATATGCCAGTACATTTCAGAGGGGTTAATATTAATATACACATAAACAGAAATTAAAGGTTTCTGCAAAACTGTATTTTAAGGCACACTATTAAATTTTTATTTGCTATAAATGCTTCTTCCATTTAATAAGCATTCATGAATCATTTACAATATGCAAGTCAGTGTTGGAGTAAAAAGAAGTATAAGTAAGTGATTAATAGTTAAGACATGGCTCTTATTCTCATTATTATTTATAATAGATGAGTCAACTCTAGTTACTGGAAATACCAGTTTTCATCTAACAGAATACAGTAAAGAATCAACATCTTCTGATACCAATTTGACCTAGTGTGTCTCACTTTGCTCCACATAAACATCTGATGAGTGTTGACCTTCACTACAAGAGGCATATTTAAGTAGATGGAAAAAACTGTGACTCTCCTAAACACACACACACACACACACACACACACACACACACACACACACACAGGGGCTTACACACTAGTGAACAAGATAGTCTTTGTATTAAACTAAAAAATATTCCAAGAAGGGAGAAAGAATATTTTTGATAACTAGATAAGCTATGCCACAGGCATGTGGGATGTCATGCAACAATATTAGGTAGATTCATTAGGAAGGGAGAAAAGAACCACTTGGAAAGTCATCCAGGATGGCTGAACAGTAGTGCCTTGACTCCTTGGGCTGATATAAGATAAGAAAGTCAATAAAAGCCCTTAAAATTATTAAATAATGACTCATAAATTTTTTAAAGTGATACACAAATTCTTTTCACCCAGCTTCTTCCCATGGTGACATTACCAGTATAAAATAACAAAAGCAAGAAACTGACATTGGTACAATTATCTTAACTAGACCACAAATACTGTTTAGCTTTCAGGAATTCTCTGTCTCTCTGTCTCTCTCTCTGTCTCTCTCTCTGTCTCTCTCTCTGTCTCTCTCTCTCTCTCTCTCTCTCTCTCTCTCTCTCTCTCTCTCTCTCTCTCTCTTTCTCTGTGTGTGTGTGTGTGTGTGTTTCATGCAAGTGTCTATTCATACATTTGTAAAACTTAATCCTACATATATATTCCAACAAAGCTCACTACAATCAGGATACAAAATTATGCTACCAATATAAAACAATAACCACATATAAAGTATATAACCTCAGTGCTCACATCATCATCTTGTTCTCTGACAACTAATGATCTCATCATCATCTCTACCATATGATTAACTGAGGATAATCAATGGACTTCTACAATATGTGACCCCTGGAAATGCTCTCACAGTTTTGTGGGGTGTTTTTTAAAGATTTATTGATTTAGTATACAGAAGAGGGTGGCAGATCTCATTACAGATGGTTGTGAGCCACCATGTGGTTGCTGGGAATTGAACTCAGGACCTCTGGAAGAATAGTCAGTGCTCTTAACCTCTGAGCCATCTCCCCAGCCCCTTATTTTTGTTTTTGTTTTTCATTTTTATGTGGTTGTTTTGTTTTGTTTGTTTTTTTTCACTTCGCATAATGCCTTTCAGCTATCTCTGAGCTGTGGCATTTGTCAACAACTTACTGCTTTAATTTCTGAAAAAATATTCTTTTTATGATAATCCAAGTTTTCCATTCTTGTGTGACAAACATAAGAGTACTTGGTCCTTGTTTTGTCACAAGGCCTTTTATGGGGTAATACTGCCATACAGGGACTGGAGTGTCACGGTTGAGTCTATTGTCTTTAGCATTTTCAAGTTAAGAGTCTCAAATTTCTCATGTTAAAAGAATAGGCACAATGTAACCCAGTCCCAATTCATTTGGCGACAAGAGATGACAAGTTGGAGATATCATTAGGATTCTCTTCATATATTGTAGGAAATTTCCACTGCATTGGGGTTTCCATACATCTTCTCAAATGCTCCTCAACTCTAGTTGTCTCTCCCTGCATTCCCTTCTCCTACCCACTGGTCATTCTGTTCCAGCCCTCCTGTCCCCAATCTACCTATAAAATATATTCTATTTCCCTTTCCCTGGAGATCTATGTGGTATCCCCCACCAAGTTCCTTATTGTATACCTAACCTCTCTGAGTCTACATATTGTAGCTTGGTTATCATTTATTTAGAGACTAATATCCACATATAAGTAAATGCATACCATATTTGTCTTTCTGGGTCTATGTTTTCTCTCCCAGTGTGAATTTTTTAAAGTTCCATCCATTCACCTGAAAATATCATGATGCTATTTTTTAAATAGCTGAGTAATATCCCATTGTGTAAATATACTGCATTTTATTTAGCCATTCTTGTGTTGAGGATGTCTAGATTGTTTCCAATTTCTGGCTACTATGAATAGAGAAGCAATGAACATAGTTGAGCAAGTATTTTTTGATCACATAATTTGGGTATATGCCCAAGATCAGTATAGCCAGATCTTCAGGTCAGTTGATTCCTAACTTTGTGAGAAACCACCATACTGAATTATGTAGTGGCTGTACAAGCTTGCACTCCCACCAGCAATAGATGAGTGTTCCCTTTGTTCCATATTCTTGCCCACATGAGCTCTCACTGACATTATTGTTCTTGTCATTCTGACAGGTATAAGATAAAAATCTCAAAATGGTTTTGATATGTAATTCCCTAACGGCTAAGGATGTTGAGCATTTCTTTGTTTCTCAGCCATTTGAGTTTGCTGTATTGAGAAATCTCTATTTAGAACTGTACCCCATTTTTAACTTAGAATATTTGGTACTTTGATTTCTAGTTTCTTGAGTTCTTTTTATATTTTGGATTTCAGCCCTCTGTCAAGTATAAGGTTGATAATGTTCCCCCCATGCTATGAGCAGCTGCTTTGTCTGAGAGATGTCTGTACCTCATTTTTAAATTGGAATATTTGGCATTTTGATATCTAGTTTCTTGAGTTCTTTATATATTTTGTATATAAGCCCTCTGTCAAGTGTAGAGTTGATAAAAATATTTTCCCATCCTGTGAACTGCTGCTCTATCTGGGAGATGTTGTTCTTTGCTTTACAGATCTTTTCGGTTTCATGAGGTCCCATTAATTAATTATTATTAATCTTAGTGCCTGACCCAATGGTGTTCTGTTCAGAAAGTTTTCTCCTGGGAAAAAGTACTGGGACTGAGTTATTTGCTAAAGGGGCCCCATGGATATCCACAAACAACCCAGGCTCTTGTCAAAACAATAGGTTTCTCTCCACAGCTGTCAACAAGGCCCCATTGCTGCCAACAGCACCCAAACAACTCATCGTACATGGAGTGGCCAAGCTAGTGCCTATTTAAAACACTCACCCCCATGTTCTACTGTTTTTGGTACTAGAGGTACTCTGTAGTCTACCAAAAGAGAATCATACACCAGCACTGCCCCCAAACCTTTGATTACCATGCAGTACTGCCTGCAAAATATGCTAAGGCAGCATTGGCCCAAAGCTTGTAGAAGTAACAAACCATTGTCTGATTTTTACTGAAGGCCCATTCCCTAAGATGGAACCCATACCCAGTACTGCTTGCTGATTAAGAACCAGAGACCTAGGGGAAAATCAAATATTATTATGGAAAAAAAGCAGCAAAAAGAGACAAATGACTTCTAATCATATTCTTTTATACTCACAGATCAGTGCCTTATTCAGCCATTATTCCTCTTGCAACAAATAGGAACAAATAGACCCACAGCTAGACACTACACAAAGAAAGTAAGAGACCTTGGAACACTCAGTTCTAAATGGGATGTCTCCATCAAATCTCTTCCCTCAAACTTAGGGAACCTAGTAGAAGAGGAGGCAGAAAGAGTGTAAAAGCCACAGGAGATGGAGAACAAGGCCCTCTAAATCAACTGAGCAAAGCTTATATAAACTCATAGAGACTGAAGTATCAAGCACAGGGCTTGCACAGGTCTGCGTGCATATTATAGCTTTCAATTTACCATTTTGATTGGATTCCTGAATGTGTGAACAAGGGAGGGGGGAGTCTTTGAGTCATGTGACTTTCTTGAGCAATTTTCATTCTGTTGGTTTGCCTTGTCTAACTTTGTGTAATGTGTTTGTTTGTTTGTTTGTTTCTTATTGCATTTTGATTTGTTGTTATCTTTTAAAAGTCTGTTCTTTTCTAATGGGAGAAAAAAAAGGAGGTGGATCCAGATGGGAAGGGAGGTGGGGAGAACCTGGGAGGAGTAGAGGGAGGGAAAATTGTAAACAGGATATATTGTATGAGAAAATAATCTATTTTCAATAAAGGGAAACATAGTGGAAAAGGGAATACACTGCTTTTCTAGCTTTTATAATCTATCAAACACAAGTGAGCTAAAGAGATGTTCCATATTTATTGTTTGTTAAAAATAATTATTACTTACAATCAAATCAAACAGGAATAGGGACTTGAGAATAAAAATAACTGTGAAAATGAAATAATATATCATTTTCAACATAAGGAACCTCCAATTAAGAATATCTCATATATAATCCATAAATGCCTGTGTGTGTACATATAGATATATAGTATCCCATTTGTGCTGACCATGCTCTCCCTAAGAGCCAGAGACTAATAAAAATGCCAGTATTAGGCATGAGAAAACCCACTTCAATTTGTTGGTCAAGGGAGTCCAATAGACTCCAAGAGCTATATAGGATATTACTATTGTCCTTGGTTGCCTCCAAGAAGTTGATATTAAATCATCATTGATGAAGAAACCATACACTACAGACACAAAACTTAGAAGAAGAGGTTAGGATTAGACCAGTAAGCCTACCCCTAAGGACTAGCTTTCATAGTACTACAAGGTGCTATTTGAATAGCCAAGGAAGAGAAACAAGCAATAATCCTAGACAACAATGTCACTTATGAACCACAACAATGGCCAACACAGCAAGATACTCATAAAGGTGAAGAGTGGCACCTCATACCTAGGAGGTAACCAGCGGCTATCTAAATGGACTTAATGTCAGCTCAGTAGGAAGGAAATCATGTCTGATTCTGGAAATCTAGCCAATACTCAAAGCTAGTGAGGTCATGGTTATTAAAGGAGAACTTACTATGACCACTTTACTAAACCAGCATAAATCTTAACTGCATTCTAAATATTTATCCTTGTACTCACAAATAGGCATAGCTTTTAACCATTCATTAATCAAACTTCCCTTTGCAACAAATGAAGACTATTACAGAAAACTGTAAGTGGTCAAAATGCAAAAAGCAATTGATCTTTGGTTCCTAGTCCCAGTTTATAAATCTACAATACAACTCCTGCATCTAAGACTCAGGGTACATCAGGAAAGAAGGACCAATAAGATTACCAGCCAGAGAACCAAGAAATCTGTTGGGAGATTGTGTCTCCTAGAAATGACACACCCATGATATTCCAAAAATATTCATGCCTAAACAGTACCTGAACAAAGAAAACACCATATAAACAGACATACTAATGTGGAAGGGGTGAAATCTCACAAGGCCCCACACTTACACAAAGAAATGCTGACAGTGAAAGAATTAGTCTTCATCAGGGATAAACTCACTAATTGGTTATTTAATACCAAGTAATGTGCCCTGAAATCATATGTACAGGCAACAGGCAACACTAAACAAAACACACACACACACACACACACACACACACACACACACACACACACACATATATATATATATATATATATATATATATATATATATATATAGAGAGAGAGAGAGAGAGAGAGAGAGAGAGAGAGAGAGAGAGAGAGCTTCTATGCAAAATCAAAAGAGAATTGAGAGTTAGGGAGAAAATGGAGAAGGGGAAAAAGAGGGCAATGATATAATTACATATTAATTAAAAAAACAAATCTCTGCCCCTGCTCCAGCTTAGAAGATGCAGATGTTATACAGAAATGGGCCCAGTCATGGCAACAGCTAAGTTCCACAGACTATAGGCTCAGCTGTGACCTGGTGACTTGCCTGAAAGTTGGGCAGGAGAATTAGAGAAGCAGCTTTGGTGAATCACCATTCATGTTGGGTAGGTTTACAGTGATAAGGCTGCCTTTGGCTTTCCCATGTCCTTTAAGTAACCCAAATTAATCTATTGCTTCATCAAGCTGTACTTGGGTGGACTCCTTCCATTTATCTCTTTCGGATGAACACTTTAGGATCAGTAGATGTCAAGCCATGTAAACAAAAAATGTCATGTAGTTGAACTATACTGAAGCACATCTACCATTCATTTAAGGTAGTGGTAGAGGTTTCTTAGCCTGCCTTCCTCCACCACAGGGGCAGTGCCTAATGGTGAGCACCTGCTCTGCCACCTAGACTAACAGATTCCACCAGCAGCCTCACTGTGTTGTATCCCCCTCTATCTTTGACTGCTGTCCAGCTATAGAAGGATCCTGCTTCAGCTGTTATACTGAAGGAGGAATGCCATGTTACTTCATTCTTATTCCTGACAAAGCCATGATTTGCTTGTAAGACAGACCAACTAAGTTTTGACCTCACCAGAGCCCTTTCTAGGCTGCCATCTGCCAGGGTAATGAGCTTAAATTCCAACTATTCCATCATATCCAACTGGTCTGGGATTATTTCCTTCATTGGAGATGCATGTGATAGTTTTGAAATTCTGTGCTGATATCTATTCATGATAGTGAAGGAGTGAGAATTGCAGAAAGAAGTATCCCAGACTTATCCACAGATAAGTCAATGTTGAGGGCACATCAAGTGAAGAATTCAGTAGCATTTAAATTTATTTGAGTGAACTAGACACCATTCCATGAGCACCAATACACTAAATTTCTGAGATTTCTCACTTCATGTTTTCTTTGACAGTTCAGTCCAGAGATACTGCCATTTATGCTGACAGTGCCTCTTCTTTGCTATTCAAAGTTATTAAGCTTTTATCCCCAAAGTGACTTAATATGATTTTAATAAGTTAATACCAAGTTTTAGAACAGAGTTTTCCAAAATATAGATGTAAAAGTTCCAGATATATATATGAAGAAACTGTGATGCAAGAATAGATAAAAATATATGCAGACTGCACACAAAATTTACACAAATATTTATACACCACAACAGTCAGTAATTGTAAAATAAGCTTTAATATTATTTTAACACTAATTGACTGACTGTGTTGATTTTTTAAAACTATGTTTATATCTAGTAATTTTATTAATAAATATTATTAAATGTGAGTTCAATTGCCAGGTGGTGGTGGTGCATGCTTTTTATCCCAGCACTCGGGAGGCAGAGCCCGGTGGATCTCTGTGAGTTCGAGGCCAGCCTGGGCTACCAAGAGAGTTCTAGGAAAGGCACAAATCTACACAGAGAAACCCTGTCTTGAAAAACCAAATATATATATGACTTTAATTTAAATATTAAATCATTTCATTTTCCTACATCAACAAAAGCAATTAAAGTGATAAAGAACATGGCTGATCTATTTTCTGACAGAATCCCAACATCTGAAATCACTATGAAACAACTCTCTAGAAAGTCTGTTTTTTTTTCACAATTACTTACCCTTACATTTCTTCATCAAATCCATAATGAGTATGACTCTAGTCTCTGATTCATATACTGTGTGGCCTTAAAAAGTCATATAAACTATTTTCTTATCCAAGTAATGATATATATTAAAATAACAGTATAGATTTATACATTATTTTTGACCCTGAGAGTCAAACTCAAACAAAAGCAGGTCTGCACTTTATCTCTAAACCTTAAGTCCAACTATGGTTTTGTTTTTATAGGAAGCAGACGGTTTTTACAAAACTGCATCCTATATATATATCAAATGGAATAAATAGTCCTGTGTTCTGTAGCCAGGAATGTGAGTATGTCACTTTTAAAAAAATTATAGATCAATCCATGTATCATAGAAAGACAATGACAATTTCATTCTATTCAAAACTAAATATCAGATTGTCTATGTATTGTGGGGATTGATTAGAGAGACTAGGCAGATTATATCCTCAGAGACTTGTAAAAATCAAATGTAATTTAAAAATAGTACAGAATTTCATTTTATATGTAAGACTAGAAGTCTAAAATAAGAAAACCTCTCTGAAGGACCTCAGATAATTTTGAAAATTTGACAACTATGTTGTATCTACATCTTTGTACTCCTTTTCTCATCTGAATTTAGTTAATGAAACTCCCTGTTGTTTCAGGAAGCAAACATACAAAGAAAACCAAAACTGTCTCAGAAATGAAAGAAAGAAAGAAGTAGGACATAAAGAACATACTCCATGAATTTCCTTGAAGAGAAGGCACACAACAAAAAGCCATAGGTGTTATTATCTTTAGGAACAGGAAGACAGAACAGGGTCTTGATCTGATACAGACAATGACCAACATCTTGGAGCCATGATAAAGTTGAAAACAACTCAAATGGAAAACATAGACATCAGAGTTACATCTCACAGTGGCAGGATGAGGGATTACAGTAGAAATCTTCTCCAGACTCTAGAGAGATGGGAAGAAAACAGAACAGGAGAAATGTAATGAGAAAGACAAAGAAGAGAGAGGGACATATCAAAGCAGTGGGGTAGGAGTAAAGAGCCATCACTGTTCACTCAGCTGTGATTCTCTTCATGGTTTTCTTCACAGCAACTTTGACATCTTTGTTCCGGAGACTGTAAATGAGAGGATTCAGCATGGGGACCACAAGAGTGTAAAACACTGAGAAAACTTTTCCCTTGCCCACAGTCTCAGCAGATGAAGGCTTGACATAAGCAAGCAGCCCAGATCCATAGAAGAGACTAACAGTTACAATGTGAGACCCACAAGTGCCCAAGGCTTTGGACCAACCCTTACCTGATGACATATGAATGATATTAAAAAGGATCATACCATATGAGACTAAGATAATGAGGCTAGATAAAATGATAATTGTTCCAACAACAGCAGAACTCACAAGCTCATTGACATAGGTGCTGCTGCAGGAGAGCTGGAGGAGAGGGAAGATGTCACACATGTAGTGGTTGATGATGTTAGAATCACAAAAGCTGAGCCTGATCATAAACCCTGTGTGAACCATGGCCCCAGCAAAACCCATCAAGTAAGAACCAAACATCAGTAGACCACAGATCTTAGGGGACATGACAGTTGTGTACTGGAGGGGCTGACAGATGGCCACATAGCGATCATAGGCCATGGCTGTCAGCACATAACACTCAGAATTGACAAAAAAGCAAAAGAAAAACAGCTGAGTCATGCATCCCGTAAAGGAGATGGTGTTCTTCTCTGAAACAAAACTCATCAGCATTTTGGGAGTACAAACAAATGAATAACAGAAATCAATGCAAGACAGATTGAAGATGAAAAAGTACATGGGAGTGTGAAGATGTGAGTGTAGGCAAATGAGATTCATTAAGCTCAGATTTCCCAGGACAGTGGCTGTGTAGTTTAACAAGAAGAGGGCAAACAGTGGCAGCTGGAGCTCTGGTTGAACTGTTAACCCCATAAGAATGAATTCAGTCACTGAAGAGTTACTTTCTCCAGCCATTTGCTTCATTGGTTGTATCTGTAATAATAGGAGTAGAAAATGACATTAATAAGTAACCCATATTTGATTCCAGAGGCAGAACTAGAGTTGCTGCTAATTTGGGGGTTTAGTGAACACACAGCACTGACACAGAAATAACATAACTGCTCTTTTTTGTTCCTCGGAAAGCCCCATTTCCTTTTCTCTCATACCTATTTTATTTCCATATATCCACAGGAAATGCATGCAGAACTTCTATGTCTCTGAACATTATTTCCCCTGGTTTTCCCAGACTCTACCAGGAACTAGGGCAGTAAAGAGTAACATGAAATAACCCATAAGGGATTTGTCAAGGCAAAGATCATTTGCTGCTCACCTTTGTCATCTGGAGCCTTCCCTGCTATCAGAACTCATGATGTCTTTCTCATCACTGTCTTGAGAGGATTGAAGTTAACAATAATGAAGCAGGTTATAGCCATCAATGAAACATGCCTGTGCTAGTCTATGAGTAGTATAGGGGGACATAACATAACTTTGAGAACTTCACCAGAAATTTATTTTGACATATAGAAAAGAAAATCATTATCTCCTGTGTATCTCTAACAAATGAGAATATGCATCCTAAGTCCATGATATCTAAGAAAATTATTAGAAATCCAGGAAAATATTCTCTATGTTATATGACTTCTTCCCACATTGGGTGAGCTCTTGAGGGTAGATGTAGCTGAGCTTATGTTTGTAACCAGTGTCATAACTAGTGTTGGATACTTAGAGATAATATAATTTCCCAGGAGGAGTACCTGTTCCTAAGGGCAGAGTTCTGACTGGTCCCCTTCCTCATTCTCCTCATTATACTTCGCACAACTCTGAAAGAGGAATGTCTAGAGACATGCCCACTTGGCATTTGGAACTTTCTTATGATAATAGTAACAAAAATTAGACCAATGAGCAACATTGTGCAAAACTATTGTTCAAGGAGGATTTCAAATCAATATGAATTTAAATCCAGATTTCCCAGTTTGTAACTACAAAACTGCAGATTTCTCTGACACTTATTTATATATAATTGTAAAACAGACTGATAAAAATGATTTGATTTAGTATCAGTATAGAATTCTTCCCTAGAATACATAAATCTGTGGTTCAATTTTAGTACTAAAAAGCAATTATACAGTAATAGTATTAAGTAAAAGAGCTATCTCATTTTGTGATTCAATGAAATGATTTACAAAAGGTATTAGAACTCTACTGCATATACAGAAGGGGGCTGGTAAGTGTTAGCTTGCCTTTATTCCACATTTTTTCAGATAAATTAACCTCAGTTTGGGCACTATTGGCATGTGAAGTAGATATCATCTTGTGGTGCTGTACTATGGAGTGGAGCAGAAAAAATACCCTTGGACCTCATCCCCTTCGTGTTAATATCTCTTCTCAAAGATCACATACAGCAATTGTCACCAAAAGTATTTCTGTAGCCATTTTAAGACATTCTATTGGAACTACTCAGACTAAGAAAACTAGGTGCCAAAGCATGGTGTACCATTATGGTGAATACTCTGAAATTCAGAACTGCTAATAGAGGATCCACAAAATCAAAATTTACAAAAAAAAAATTACTAAGCTGTTTTCTCCTAGGTAAACTTAAAATGTCAATTTAAAACTGTAAACATTAAAAATCAAAATGTTAACCCTTTGTGTATAGATAATTTACATGGTTCCTGGTTTTATTTTTCTGCCTGTAGACCAATCAATTGATCAAGGGCTATTTTTGTAGTTGAGATGATAAAGTTTCTATTCAACCTTAATTCACACCAAGAGATGATATTTTATATATGCTACAAAATATATTATGACACAAATTATTTGTGTATGTGACTTGTCAATGCACTTTTTACTTGGGTACTTGGGATCAAATTGGACCTCACACATATGCAGAAAGTGCTCTTATCCACAGAACTAAATTCCCAGTCCTGTTTTACTAATTAATATTAATTTTCTGTGGATTTTTTTGAATGTATAGAATAAGTTTCTTTTTTCTTTTAAAGTATACCCCTACTATAGTTTGCCTTCCCTCAACTCCCCCCAGTTCCGCCCCACATCTCCTCCCCTCTGAATCTACTCCCTTTCTGTCTCTTATTAGAAAAGAACAGGCCTCTAAGAGATAACAGCCAAACATAACAAAAGAAGATATAAGATACAAAAAAAAAGAAAAGAAAAGTAAAGCTCACATTGAAGTTGGATAAGGCAAACCAACAAAAGAAAAGGACCCTCAGAATAGTCATGAGACTCAAAGGCCCATTCTTTCACATATTCAGGAGCCCCATAAAATTACTGAACTGACAGCTAGAGCATGTATGCAGAGGGCCTGGTGCAGACCTGTGTTGGCCCTGTTCTTGTTGCCTCAGTCTCTGTGAGTTCTTATGAGCTTTGCTCAGTAGCTTTACAGGGCCTTCTTCTATCATCCAGCATCCTCTCTGGCTCTTACAACCTTTCTGGCTCTGCTTCTGTGGAGTTCTGTGATTGAGAGAAAAAAAAAGGGGAGAACATTGATGGAGATATCCCTTTTAGAACTGTGTGTTCAGAGGTCTCACTCTCTGTGTAATGATGGGCTGTTGGTCTCTGTATTTGTTCCATTTACTGCAGCAGGAAGCCTCTCTGTCCTATAAAATCCATTCTTTCCCCCCTCCCAAAAGATCCATATGCCACCCTTCCCTTTCTCTATACCTAACCTTTCTGAGTCTATAGATTGTAGTTTAGTTATAATTTATTCAATGCCTAATATCCAGATAAAAGCAAATGCATACCATATTTATCTTTCTGATAAAAATCAGCCCAGTCCGATTGATTTTTTTTTTCTAGGTCTAACCGTTGGCCTGCAAATATCATGGTGTCATTTTCTTAACAGCTGAGTAATAATCAACTGTGTAACTGTACCACATTTTCTTTATCCATTGTTCTTTTGAAGAACATCTAGGTTGTTGGCAGTTTCTGACTATTGGGAATAAAGCTGCAAAGAACATGGTTGAGCAAGTGTCCTGTGGTAGGATGAAAAGTCTCTTGGGTATATGCTGAAGAGTGGTATAGCTGGATCTTGATGTAGATAGATTCCCAACTTTGTGAGGAAAGACCTTGTTGATTTCTGTAGTTACTTTACAAGTTTGAACTCCCCCACTAGCAACATAAGAGTGTTCCCCTTATTCCACATTCTTACCAGCAAGCAGTCACTAGTGATACTGATCTTAGCCATTCTGACAGGTGTAGGATGGAATCTCAAAGTAGTTTTGATTTACATTTCCCTGATGGCTAAGGATGCTGAATATTTCTTTAAATGTTCCTCAGTCGTCTACATTCCCCCTACTGAGAATTTTATTTAGATCTTTACTCCATTTTTAATTGATTATTTGGGGGCTTTTTGGTATCTAGTTGCTTGAGTTCTTTATATATTTTTGATATTAGTCCTCTCTGATGGCTATTCCTATCATCAACTTGACTATATCTGGAATGAACTATAATCCAGAAATGGAGGGCATGCTTGTGATCAGGGCTTGAGTCAGGAACAACACACCTTTGATCCAGCCCTTGAAGCTGGAAGACACACTTTTTTAAATCTGGGCCACACCTTCTGTGGGAAGCCTGTATAAGGACAATGGAAGAAGAAAGGGTGTGTTCTTCCCCTTTTGCCCTCACCTCTGTCAGCACATTCATCTCTTCTTTGAGATCCCAGCAAATAAACTGAGACACCCAGCCTCATGGAACTAAATAGCTACTAGATTCTTGGAATTTACATTCATATGTTCTCTGTCTGTCTTTTAGTGAATTTGGATAGAGTTTGTCTAACTTGTTAATTTTCTGAAAGAGCCAACACTTTATTTAATTGACTCTTTGTCCTTTTTTGGTTTCTCTTTTACTGATTTCAACCCTCAGTTTGATTGTTTCTTGCTGTCTACTCCTCTTGGGTGTGATTTATTCTTTTTGTTCTAGAGATTTCAGGTGTGATGTTTAAACAGTTGTCTAAGTTTCTTAAAACTTGCATCGTAGGAGAGAATTGATGTCTGTTACTGTCAACCTAATGACTAACCATGACTGGCGAAGCTATAGGTCCTAGAGAAGAACCTGCTACTGTCACTTTCCCAAACCAATATAAATTTCCACTGCATTCAAAGTATTTATACCCACAGATAAGTATAGCTCTCACAATCATTAAAGATGCTTCATTGGGTAGCAGGTGGAGACCATTACAGAAATCCAAGGTTGTCCCAAATTCACAGAACAACTGGTCATGGGTTGCCCTACCCTGATGAATACATAATTTACTATAACTTCTACACTTTAAGTTCAGAGGAGAATAAGGATGAGGGCTGAAAAAAGATTGTAAGTGCCAGAAAACCAGGATGTCTGCTGTAAGATAGTGACCTCTATATGTGACAGGGAATTGTACCCACAAAAAAATCTCAAAAATTATGACTACCAAAACAAGAATTTCACAACAACAATAATAACAACAGTTGTCATGCCTATGTGAATAGAAGAAACCTCACAAGTTCCCACTCTCAAATGAAGAGCTATAGGCAATATAAGCTGCTGAGAAAAGGAGAACTCAGTCTTCTCCAGGAATGAGTTCTCTGATAGGTTATCTGATCCTGAACAGTTGCCCTAAAAGCACATAAACATAAGTAACACCAAATAAACTAAATATATATGCAAATCTATACTGTTATATGTGCATATGTTTTACATTAAATTAGAGGTCATGAAATAGAGACAGGGTTGGGAAAATGCAGGAGGAGTTTGAGGGAGGAAAGTGAGTTACAAATGATGTATATATAATATATAATATATACACATACTATAATATATTATATTATATGACTCATAAATGAATTTCACTCAATAAATAAATAATGGAAAATATGAAAAGGTATCATCCCAGGGTCTCTATCTCATACAGGATACAGGAGTAAGTTGGAGTCACATTCTCACTATACAGGTCTCCAGACCACGAATAAGCACACACAAGTGTAACTCCACTCTATACTTAGAGATACAAAATATAACTGCATTTCATGGGGAAAGAAGAAAAGATATTAAGGTGAAAATATTTCTATTCTATTTTAAAAAATTATGGGAAGAAAAATGAAGAGATGGAAAGTAAATCATAGAGGGAAGTTGATAGGAAAGAGAAGTGAAGAGAAAGAGCCTAATTGGAGACATGGATGATGTCAACAATCCCACTCGTTCACTCAGACTGTGATTCTCTTCAGTGTTTTCTTCACAGCAAGTTTGACATCCTTGTTCCTGAGGCTGTAAATGAGGGGGTTCAGCAAAGGCAGCACAAAAATGTAAACTACTGAAAAAAATTTCCTCTGAACCATGGACTCTGCAGATGATGGTCTGATGTGAGCCAGCAGACCAAATCCGTAGAAGAGGGCAACCATTATTATGTGAGAACTACATGTGCTCACGGCTTTGGACCAACCCTTAGATGATGACACATGAATTACATTAACAAGAATCAAAACATAGGAGGATACAATAATGAGGCTAGATACAACAACAACTATAGCCACAGAAACAGAACTCACAAGCTCACTGGCATAGCTGCTACGACAGGACAGCTCAAGGAGGGGGAATGTATCACACATGTAGTGGTTGATGACTTTGGAATCACAAAACCTGAGCCTGATAATACATCCTGTGTGGACAATGGCAGTAAAGAGCCCCATTAAGTGCAAAGCAAGCATTAGCAGGGAACAAGTCCTGGGAGACATGACTACTGTGTACAGCAGGGGCCTACAGATAGCCACATACCTATCATAGGCCATGGCTGTCAGCACATAACACTCAGGGTTAACCAAAAGGCAGAAAAAAATAGCTGAGCCATGCATCCTGTGAAGGAGATGGTGTTGTTTTCTGAGACAAAGCTCATCAGCATTTTGTGGGTAAAAACAAATGAATAATGGAAATCAATGAAAAACAACTTGAGGATAAAAAAGTACATTGGTGTGTGAAGATGTGAATTCTGACAGATGATACTCATTAAACTCAAGTTTCCCACCACAATGGCTGTGTAGTTCAGCAAGAACAGAACAAACAGGAGCAGTTGAGGCTCAGGCTGGTCTGTTAATCCCACAAGAATGAACTCAGTCACTGAAGAGTCATTCTCCGTATCCATTTGCTTCAACTGTGGGAACATCAAGGCATCAAAGAGAACCAGGTGACCTTAAAGAGGCCTGCTGCATCATGACCCCAAAGAGAGCTGGAGTTCATTGTTTCTAATCTCAAAGTTGTCTAAGAAAAAAAAAAAAACAAACAGCAAGATATCCAAAGAAATACCACGTTTCCTCAATACCCCACCCACAATGAGTGGCTATGTCCTGAGGTAATGCTGATAGGAATGTTGCTGATCATTTCCCTATTCCTTAGCCTCCACTAATGAATGATTTGGGTTAAAAGAGGTAATAATCCTGTGCCTTGCTCTGGATCTCAAGAATTATATTTCTTTGTATTTCAAGGGAAATGGTAAAAACATGGGTGATTTAGAGCTTATCTTTATTCATCATGCTTCAGTGCTCTTGAAGTACAAGAGTTCTTTCTTCCCAATTTCCTGGAGTCTGAGTTTTTGATGAAAAATGAGTTAACACTCATCAGAATCAGAGCAGATCCATCTATGACCTTCTAAAATCAGTACACTGGGGTAAATGACATGATTTCTACTTGAGAATTTATCTAGGTTTTTCTCCTTACCTACATGATAGAAAAAAGTTATATGAAGCTACTATAAACATCACCTCACTCAAATTACAGTCTATTAAATGGACCAGCACAGAAAATTATTCTCATCTTTATTATTCTCTCCATGTTGCATGAACCCCTTGATGGTAGAAATTTCTGAGCCTATTGACAATAGACACCATAAACCTAATGTTGAATCATTGAGGATGCAATGTTCTACTTAATTTATAATTTCCTTCCAGGAGTACCTCTTTCCCAAGGCAGAGTTCAGGTGTGTGTTGTCATTTTGGAATTGTTCCACTCTTTAAGAACAAATATACTAAAGGAAAACAAAGATTTAGTATTTTGCCATTTCTAAGGGTTGACTACAGTCCTTTGGGATTTCATTAACAAATATGTCATACTTTAACATTCAACAGAGGAAATTTTGTAAAGACTAGATTACAAAATAGCGAAAACACTTTGTCTTTCTGAGTTTAAATCCATGTTGTGAGCTTTCTTATTATGAAGCTGCCAAAATGTTATGTGATTTTATTTGTATGTTAATAAAGTTGCCTTGAGGTCAGAGCAAGCCAGAGCAGAAGCTGGGTGGTAGTGGTGCACGCCTTTAATCCCAGTACTTGGGAGGCAGAGCTAGGAGGATCTCTATGTGTTCAAGGATACAGGCAGCATGGCAGACACACACCTTTAATCTCAATACCAACCATAGAAGACCTGGAGGTCTGTACAAACAGGCAGTGACGAGGAGGTCATGTGGCTAGGTTTACAACCAATGAGAAAACAGAATAGAAAGTCTATTAAAAAAAAGATAGGACACACAGAATTAGGTCTCTTACAGAGAGGAAGGACAGCAGAAGCAGTGAAGGGTAAAGTTTTCCGCTCTTGCTCTCACCTCGTGGTTTTTAACTCTGCAATTGGTTCTGTGTTTCTTATTTAACAAGATGGTTACATCTACATTTGGTTCACCAAAGTGGCAAGAATTCATTAAAAATCTGCTTGCCTTGGCAGTGGGTCCGGCTTCCCGCCTGTGCAGGCCTGGCTCCCTAGCTCATGCCTAACCCAGGCCTAGCTCGGCTTAGGACTGAGGCCCAACCTGCCTTAGCTACAAGTGGTTACCGCCACAGCTGGAGTTACTTGCTTAAAAAGCCAGTGCTACAAACAACTCAGGCCTGCAGGAGCTACCACTAATTGCAGTAGGTACACGAAACTGCAGATTGGCTGTTTTTGGCTGAAACGCCAGTGCACATGGTCAGTCAGAGCTTAAGGAAGCCAGAGCCTAGGCTCAACTCGGCTCAAACAGGAACATTGAACGTGGCTATGGTTTCTTGCTTTCTTGCTCTCTCTCTCTCTCTTTCTCTTTCTCTCTCTCTCTCTCTCTCTCTCTCTCTCTCTCTCTCTCTTCCCACCTTGGATGCTAGGTATCTGTTTTGAAATTCCTTCAGATTTCTACTGTTCTACATAGAATTGGTAAGTCATTTATGTCATATTTTAAAGGAAACTATTTGAAAGAGATTTTTTTTCCACATTTAAAAAAAATTGGGTTTTATGTGTACATTGGAAGAAAATTGGGCTTTGTTTGAAATTTTAGGCAGTCTGATAATGGAACAACTATATGAAAAAGATTAATGTTGATTGAATTATGTACATTATTAATCTTCTTATCCTTATTTTACTATTTAAAAAGATAGTCAATTTAAGTGCCAGGATAAAAATTTCAGAAAAACCTGTTAAAATGAATTATAGAGAAATTCAGATTCAGACAGAAAAAGTTAACAGTGAAGTTGTTTCAGGATTGGATTATAAGGTTACAGAAAGAAAGCCTGTTTTCACACAATAACCCTTAATTTATCCAGTAACCATACAACAGCAACCTGGTCAAGTGAATACACAAAATATTTGGAATCCAGTTGAAATGTTAGACTTACAAAGGTTTAAAGAAGCAGTAGTATCTTATGGCATACATTCTCCATATGTAAAGCAAATGTTAAACTCCTGGTCAACTTATAATAGGATTATACCACAGAACTGGCGGGAGCTGGCACAGGCTGTTCTGGAACACGGACAGCAGCTCCAGTGGCAAATGTGGTTCAAAGAGGAAGCTAAAAACATAGCAAAACAATGTAGGGATAGAGGTATACAAATCTTCCAGGATCAGCTTGTTGGAGAAGGCCAATATGCTGCAGTACAAACACAATGTTTATATGATATCCAAACTCTAATTCTATGTTGAATGGCAGCTTTGAATGCATGGGACAGAGTTGAGGAACCAGGAAAGAAAACTGAGTCATTTACAAAGGTTATACAGGGCCCAAAAGAATCTTTCACAGATTTCTTACAAATACTGACTTCAGCAGTAGAGAGAATGGTCCCAAATTCAGAAGCTAGCCAGATAATAATTGAATCTTTGGCTTTTGAGAACGCAAATGCAGCATGCAAGAGAATAATCAGGCCATTAAAGGCAAGATCTGCACCCTTGGAAGATTGGATTAGAGACACAGTTAATGTTGAGGCTCATGATCATGATAATATGTAGGTAGGAGAAGCAATTTCAAGAGGCTTGAGGAATGTCAGATGTTTTGGATGTAGAAAACAAGGACATTTGAAAAGGGACTGTAAACAGGGCACTTCTAGAAACAATGTTTCTTCAAGGAACAATGGCAACAGAATGCCCCTTCCTTCTGGAGTATGTAGAAGGTGTGGTAAGGGAAGACACTGGACCAATGCATGTAGATCAACAATGGACAGACAAGGTAATACTTTGTCTCAGTCTTCGGGAAACTTGCAGAGGGTCCTCAGGCAGGCCCCTACAGTGAATCCAGTTCAGACCTTTCCTGAAATCGTAGAGGAGACCCCTACTCAGAGCAGTTAAATAACCAAATGCCTATTGGAATAAACCAGGCTACTCAGAGTAATGGAACAACTGAGACAGAGAACAGAAAATTCAGGAGAAACATAAAGAAAATTTTTTTAGCAAACTTCTATAAATGAACAAAGACCAAAATTAACAATAAAAATAAATGGTGTTTTGTTGTCTGGTCTGGTAGACACAGGTGCTGATGTGACCATAATTGCACCAGAATTTTGGTATCCATCTTGGCCTCTTCAGGAGGTAAATGTTCAACTGTTAGGAATTAGAACATTATCTCAAATGAAACAGAGTGCAAGATGGCTCAAATGTATAGGCCCAGAAGGACAGAGAGGAAGATTAAAACCATATGTGGCTAACATAGCTATGAACCTGTGAGGTCGTGACCTGTCACAACAATGGAATACTCAGATTAACATCCCTCCAACCTCAGAAATAAATCATAAACTAGCATATGTTTCTGAAAGAAATATTAGAAGGTATTATTCTAATGAGTGTTCACCAGCCATCCATATTATACAAGAACAGGGCACAAAAACTGATGATCTTCCAAAGACACCAACAGCTCTACCTTTAAAATGGTTAACAGACAAGCCTGTATGGGTTCATCAATGGCCTTTAACAACAGAGAAACTCCAGGCTTTAGAAGAGCTGGTAGAAGAACAGTTAAATGCTCAGCATATTGAAGAATCTACTAGCCCATGGAATTCTCTTGTATTTGTTATTAAAAAGAAATCTGGTAAATGGAGAATGGTAACAGACCTTAGAGAAATTAACAAAGTAATTCAGCCAATGGGCTCTCTACAATCTAGAATTCCTTTGCCTACTCTGTTACCTAAAGGATGGCCTCTCATAGTTATCAATTTAAAAGACTGTTTCTTTTCAATACCCTTACAAGAAAAAGACAGAAAAAGATTTGCTTTCACGGTGCCTACTTACAATAATTCTCAACTGGTTAGAAGATTTCAATGGAGAGTCCTCCCACAGGGAATGTTGAATAGTCCAACCCTGTGCCAATATTTTGTACAACAGCCCTTGGAAGTGATACGTAAAAAATTTCCTAAATCTATAATTTATCATTATATGGATGATATTTTACTAGCTGACTCAAATGCAGATACTTTAGAAAGAATGTTTGAAGAAGTAAAAAAAATATTGCCTTGCTGGGGATTACAAATTGCTCCTGAAAAGATACAAAGAGGAGATTCTATTAATTATTTAGGATATAAAATAGAGCTACAAAAAATTAGACCTCTACGGGTACAAATTAGGAGAGATCGCCTACAGACTCTTAATGACTTTCAAAGATTATTTGGGGACATTTCTCACCTACAAACTATTGTTGGGGTAAAAATGATGAACTGAATAATTTGTTCAAAACCTTAGAAGGTGACAAGGACTTACGTAGTCCAAGAGAATTATCACCTGAAGCTGAGAAAGAATTGGTCTTGGTAAAATAGAAAGTACGTGAAGGATCGTATTGATCCAAAGCTGGATTGCATTTTGGTTATTTTACCTTCTAGGCATTCTTCTACAGGAATATTAATGCAGAGAGAAGATATTATATTGGAATGGATATTTTTACCAAATAAACCAAATTAAAAATTAAAAACTTATGTGGGAAAAATCTCTGACTTAATTTTGAAAGGAAAATTGAGACTTCGTCAATTAGCAGGAATAGACCCAGCAGAAATTGTTGTACCTTTAACTAAAGAGGACATTGAAAAATTATGGACAGAAAGTGAACCTTGGCAAAGAGCTTGCAGTAATTTTTTTGGAGAAATTAACAGCAAATATCCTAAAAGCAATAGAATTGATCTTATAAAGAGAGCTGATTGGATCTTGCCTCGAATTATACATGAAAAACCCATATCTGGAGTTTGGACATTTTATACAGATGCCAACAAACAAGGAAAGGCAGGTTACAAATCAGAAAATTTAAGTAAAGTGGTTCAAAGTCCTTATAATTCAGTTCAAAAATTGGAATTGTATGCTATTCTGTTGGTATTAATGGATTTTTCAGAACCTCTCAACATAGTTACTGACTCTCAGTATACTGAAAGAGTGGTATTACATATTGAGACTACAGAATTTATCCCTGATGCTTCAGAATTAACTTCACTATTTATTCAATTACAAGATACAATCAGGGGAAGGAGTCATCCTTTATATATAACTCACATCCAATCCCATACTGGTCTGCCAGGCCCTCTAGCACAAGGTAATGATGAGATTGATAAATTATTGATAGGAAATGTGCTGGAGGCCTCAGAATTTCATAAGAAATGTCATGCCAATAGTAAAGGTTTAAAAAAAGGATTTTTCCATAACCTGGCAATAAGCCAAGGAAATTGTAAAGAAATGTCCTACTTGTTCCTTCTACAATCAGACACCTTTACCAGCAGGAGTTGGAGAATGGCTCTCTCCTCCTTTAAACTCAAGCATGTTGTTAAAAGGAAAATGAAAACACCATGTATCATACCAGAAGAAAGAGCCATCTTCTGACATGGGACAGGAGAAAAAACAAATTAATTGAGGGACTATTCTATTACTAATCTCAATTCTTTGATTCTATTCTGATTCTTTAAATTTTTCTTAAAGTATGAATTTTATATCAAAATTTACAAGATATATATATATATATATTTAAACTTTGTTAAGATAATAATGGTCATATAGAGTACTAATTAATTCTAGAGAAAAGGCTTTGATTAGCTGCTTATACACATCTTTGTGTTTGAGTCTCTTTTCAGTTTTCTGCAGGAAATCACGGCCAGGCCTAACATCAACTGAAATCTCCAGGAAGAAGATGGGGCCCCACAACGACAATTCCACGTGGAAAATAATATCACTAAGCTGACAAACATCATCTACAGATCAGCTTTGGACTACAAAGTGCTTAGAGCAATTCTGAGATGGCTAGCTGAGATGATCCAGTTTCAAAGACTACTTGAATAAGGACTTGAGATAAACCCTGAACTTTGGCATTATGGATAACAAAGAATATAGTTACCTTTCCTAGAATTTGACAATTAACCCAAAATCTTTTTTTTCAGAATAAAGATTACTTTGCCCATACCCAGCAGGAAGCAATTTTAAGGAAATGATGCCCACATTCCCAAAGGGGTAGTGTGAGGTGGGTGGTTTTTTGGTCTTTATATGGGTTTTGGGTCTGGGATAGTTTTCATTGTTTAGGAGGGTTGGTTACAAGTTGTTGTTAAGGGTTAGGAAAAAGGCTAGGCAAAAGGTTTAAAAGAAAAAAGAAAAAGACAATTACTAGTTTTAAATACTTTACATTGGATTGGATTGTTTTATATTGTATACAAATTATTATTATTATTGAGATTGAGATTGTTAGAATATACCACACACATATTTCTAATCTTGCTCGAGATAATGTATTTATACCATTCATTTAACAATGTAATGCAATTTGCTAATCCTTGAATGTTAGTATTACCAACTATTAGGATATATAGAAATGAAAGTTTGTAGTTACAATTGAACTTGTAGTCATATTAGGTGTGTTTTTAAGATCAAACAGATATATTTTAGATAGACAGGTCATCTTCAAATCCTTCAGAGATCTACAGAATATGGCATTTAAAATGTTTTAATAACTTAGGAATTTTTCTTTTTTGCTATGATATGAGACATGACAGTTCCTAGCAGTACCAAGTCTACTTCAGAGAAAAAATGGGCATTGAAAAAGCTGCATATGGAGTTAACTTTCATTGTGGCAAAAGTTAGCCACTGGACAACAAAGTATCCTCTAATCAACTGCTGACAAACAGGACAGACAGGACATGAAACCAAGGACTACCAATTCTTGCCAAAACAAGTGTGGTTGTGGCTTTAACAAAAGGCATCTTCTGAAGCCAGGACAATATGGCACTATCCCTGAAGTGAGTGGCCTTTGCAATCTGTAAAAGGTACCATGCCCTTTTCTTTGAAGGCAGCTGAACAGGGAGTGGGCCAATGGCTTCTGATGTGCAATGGAACAGCAGATGAAACAGTTATTCTTGAAGAATAACTAAGCTCACCCCTCTCAATAGTAGACTGGCATTAATAGAGGGATTTGGAGAAGAATGGGATACCGAGATGAAGCCACATATACACAGCCAAGAAAAATGGACAGCTGAATTGAAAAAACATCAATAATTTCCAGAATTTAAAATCCTGAATCATGACATGACAGTAATGGAATTCAGGTGTTTCTGGTACATGGACTGCTCTCACCAAGTGTGAGGTCAAACTGTTGACCTTGTATACATCCTAGTTCAAAAAAGAGTCTGTCAGACACACTAAGCCTATAGGCTGAAGATGATGCCCCAACACTGCGGAGAAACCTCAGTTGACTGTCCAGGCAGCTGGCTGTTTCTGTCAACTCACATTTTTTTTTTTTTTGGAAGCTGCTTGCATACACTTCCTGTTTTTACTTTTTATTAGGTAGTATTATTTCCTTCTTGGGTCTCTGGGGGAGTTGAAGATCAATTAGTTATAGTTATAATTATCTTTGTTAAGGATTTCAGAAAAACTCACTAAGAGCTGTAAGTGTATAAATTTGAAAGATGTTATAAGACAGTTCTGTTAGTAATATAAGTTAGGATAGAAAGTGAATCAGGTATGTTTTGGACTTACCAAAATAGGATAGATAATGGAATTATTTTCTCTGAATTTGTCAAATGCAAATGGACTAGACATAGTTTAGGTATTTATTGTTTGTATATATGGTGTATATAGTTATTGTACTTTTGTATATAGTTTTTCTTATATTAGTTATAACTTTTTCCTTTTTATTGAAATAGAAAATGGGAAATATAGTGATATTTTATTTGTATTGAGATGTGATTTTATTTGTATGTTAATAAAGTTGCCTTGAGGTCAGAGCAAGCCAGAGCAGAAGCTGGGTGGTAGTGGTGCACGCCTTTAATTCCAGCACTTGGAAGGCAGAGCTAGGAGGATCTCTGTGTGTTCAAGGATACAGGCAGCATGGCAGACACACACCTTTAATCTCATTACCAACCATAGAAGACCTGGAGGTCTGTACAAACAGGCAGTGACGAGGAGGTCATGTGGCTAGGTTTACAATCAATGAGAAAACAAAACAGAAAGTCTATATAAAAAAAAAAAAAAGATAGGACACAGAATTAGGTCTCTTGCAAAGAGGAAGGATAGCAGAAGCAGTGAAGGGTAAGGTTTTCCACTCTTGCTCTGACCTCGTGTTTCTTTAATTCTGCAGTTGGCTCTGTCTTTCTTATTTAACAATAAAAATAGTGAATGGAGTAGGGAGATATAATTCTGATTAGAAGAAAAATATTTGCTGACTATTCATCTGACAGTATGTAAATATCCAAATATATAAAGAATTAAGAAACAAAAAATTTTCATCAGCAAATGGACATGTGTGAGATGGAAATGAAGCACTCTGAAAGAGTGCTTGCCTAGCATACCCAAAACTTTATTTTGATCCCTATTGTTGCAAAAAGTAAACAAGCAAAATAATCAGTTAGCAAATGAATTGAAAAGTTAGCCCTTAATAAAGAATTATGAATAGCTAATAGGTATATGAAAAATTATTCACTGTCCTTGGTCATCAGGAAAATGCAAATCAGATACGTTGAAACCATACATGGAGTCTCATGTCTATAATCCTGAAAACAAGTAGATTTCTAGGAATTTCATGCAAGCCTGGACTACAGAGAGAGAAAAAAGAAAAACAAGAAAAGAATAAAAAACCACATTGGGATTCTATCTCACTTCATTCAGAATATCTGTCAACAAGAGAGCAAATAACAACTGGCTAGGATATTGAGGGAAAGTTTCCCTTATACAGAATTGGTGGATATTAAAGTGGTTCAGACACTATGGAAATGGGAGTGGAGATTCCTCCAGGAGAGCTTAAAGTAGAGCCCCATGTGATCCTGCTACGTCACTCTGGGTGTCCAAAAGCTCCACCTGCACACCCACGTTCCTCGAAATTCTTCATTATAGTTGAGTTATGGAACCAGATAGAAGTATAGAACTCAATGAGTGGACAAAGAAGATAGATTTTGGATGCATGATAGAACTAAATTCTGAAAATTGAAGGAAACAGCTTGGAAATGCAGATCAAGTCAACTGAAATGTTAGATTCAGAGAGATACCATGGTTCCTGTTCTGTGCAGAAGCTCAGTTCAAGAGAGGGTGGAGTGGGACAAAGATGGTTAAAGTACTTTATTTACATCCATTAAAATTCCATCCTGAAGACCATTATTTTACACAGTCAATATATGCTAACAGAGAACCTCAAGAAGAAGATGCACTCTGTGCTATAGGATTCTCCAAGGTTTGAAAGTGCAGGGTATCCTGCATACAGCACCACAGCATCATTCAAAGGGGGATCCTGGTCCTAGAACTTCACTGTGTTTCTTCTATTCTCTGCTTTTCCTAATCCCTAGCAATCACTTAATTTGCATGTCATTGGGAATTTAGCTCCTCCACATAGTAGTGTCACTGAACTCACCTGGTAACCAGCTTATGCAGACTGAGTTTTTCACTTAGCAATGTGTCCTTAAGACTCCTTCACATTTTCAAGGCCTAGTACCTAATTTCTTTCAATTCCCTTATATTGAATGTACTACAGTTTGTCTATCGACCCACCTCTTCATACATATCTTAGTGGTGTTAACAACCATGAGTAAAGCTGCTACATTTACATGCAAGTTTTCTGTGCTCACATTTATTTTCAAACCAGTCAATACAATTATCTAGGAGCAAATGGACTGTGAGATAAGAAGAGGATTTGTTCTGTTATTTTTCTTCTTGTTTATGTTTCTGTTTGTGTTTGGTTTAGGTTGATTTGGTTTGGAAATTTGGGGAAAGGGAGAATAAATCTGGGTAGATAGGAAGGTGGGAAGGATATGGGAGGAATTTCAGGAGGGGCTAAACATGGTCAAAATATACAATCTAAAGAAAACTTTTCTCTGAATATGTAATACATTTGTTTAGCTTAAACTGTTTAGGGGACCCACAGGCAGGGGAATCAGGATATTTCCCTGGTGCATGAGCAGGCTTTTTTAAGCCTAGTGTCTAAGGTGTGACACCTTATGCAGCCTTGGTGCAGGGAGTAGGGGCTTGGACCTGCCTCAACTGAATGTACCAGGCTCTGATTACTCCCCATCAAAGGAGGCCTTGCCTTAGAGGAGGTGGAAATGGAGGGGTTGGGGGGCAAGGATGGGGGGTGGGAGGAGGGAGGACAAGGGAATTTGTGCTGGTATGTAAAATGAATAGAAAATTTCTTAATAATAATAAAAAAGGAAAAAATAGAAAAAGAAAAAAAAATCACATTGTCTTCCAAATGTCTCTTATTCTAAATTCTCATAAAAAGCAAATGAAAATTTTCATTGTGATAGAACCTTTTCAATGTTGGGGAATTTTTGTATTAGGAATTTTTATTCCACGTTAATCATCTTAATAAATGTAATACATTTAATTGCTTTATTTTGCAATTTCCTAATTTCACGTACAGTATAACTCAATTTTTCAAATGCTGATGTTCCAGGCTCATATTTTCTTTATTGACATCGCTATTCAGATTGTGCCTAGGTCTTATTGTTTTGTTTCTTTGTGAATAAGGTTTTAAGATTATTTACTTATTGTACATAGGAGGCTCATCAATATGCATTTTAAAAGTACTCTCTGTCATTATGTGTTTTCTTTTATATTTCTTTCTTGGTTTTTTTTTTTTTTTTGAGGTTTTCATTGTTGTTTGGTTTTTTTTGGTTTTTTGTTTTGTTTCAAGACAGGGTGTCTCTGTTTAACAGCCTTGTCTATCTTGGAACTTGATCTGTAGGCCAGGCTGACCTTGAGCTCACAAAGATTTTTCTGCCTCTGCCTCCCAAGTCCTGGAATTGAAGGAGTGTGCCACCATTCCATACTGTTTCATATTTGTTTATTGACACAAAAAAGAAGACACATAGATGGAATCAGATAAAAATTAAGATGTGGCCAGGCGGTGGTGGCACATGCCTTTAATCCCAGCACTCGGGAGGCAGAGTCAGGCAGATCTCTGTGAGTTCAAGGCCAGCCTGGTCTACAAAGGTGCAAAACTACACAAAGAAACCCTGTCTTGAAAAGAAAAATTACGACGTGATCTTTACCTATGGAACCTTTTGACCCTTGAGCCCTGTCAAATATTGCAAAGAATTTTTTTACCATTTCTATTACCTGCCATGATGACCAAACATGAATCTTCATTTGTGTTTTGAAAACTCACTGTTTTAATGAGTAATTTCAATTTATAAACATGGCAAATTTTATCTTAAATTACATGAAACTTGATTTTAATTTATTTCTACCATTAAGCAAGGAAGTAAGAAAATTTAATTTGTAACAAGGAAAAATTGATGGAGTTAAAATATTTCCATATTTTAAATGAACAGACAAAATCAAAATGTAATTATGCTGTATACAGATGTCATAGCATTCACCAAGAACCCAAGTTCCTAACATGAGATACCTCTGTATGAGCTATACACAGAGGCCTACCAGTTAATACAGGATGATGCATTGCTCTTGGTTGTCCACCAGAGATAGAGAGTAGAATCCCCTAGCTAACCACATAACACAATTTGGAGACATGGCACGGAAATCAAGTTGGCTATGCTGGAGGCTCCCTCTTTGTTGGCTATTATTCATAGTACAAGAAAATGCACAAGCTTTTGCAAGAGAAAATTTATCAAGTTTCTCTTAGCTATAATTGTGTGCTATAATACTGACCTTCCAAGAAAGAGACAATCACTGTTACAATAATTCCACTATTATTTGAGTGATAACTTTCCTTGGATTGCCAAATGGATCTAAGTAAACTAGATTCCTAATTACTAATAAAAATGTGAGCCTATCCCTGGAATACAATTCTGTATCCTGCTTTTCCTTTAGACAGCTAATTGAAACTTTAATTTTTATTCATTTATTTACTATTTCAAACATGATTTTATCATGTAGCCCAGGTTGTCGGAAAACTCAAGATTCTTATAACCCTCCCTCCCTCTGTAGTGCTGGGATTACAAACCTACTTTACATTTAAGGTTTATTAGCAATGTTCTTGTTCACATTTTCTTTCTGTTGTTGTTTCTTTGTTTTGTATATTTGTTGCTGTTCACATTGTTCTCTTACTGTGTTAAGGTATCTTTGCATCACACAACATGGCCTGGAGTTCACTATGTGTGCCAGGCTAGGCTTCAAATTGTGAACCTTCTGCCTCAGTTTCTTCAATTCTTATATCTTATGCTTATGCATGAGCCACCATAGTTAACTCTGTGTGTGTGTGTGTGTGTGTGTGTGTGTGTGTGCGCGCGCACGTGTGTGTGTTAATTTGTATGTGTGTGTACTTTCTGTTCCAGTTGGCAACATGAACCTGGGAGAGTGGCATCTAAAAATGATGTAGACAAAAGTCTCATGCAACAGCTGACTATATTCAGAGCATCAGGCAATTCATACTCTGAGATTAAGAATTACGGCATCAGTAAGGTATTAAAACACAAGGGCAAGCTTGCTACACATGGACAAAACATGTTTTTTACATAGAGGCACATGAACAACAACAGCTGACGTTCACTTAATTCTATTCATTACACTTGGAAAGAGCAAAAAAGCATATTCCAATAACAATTCTGTTTTATTGAAGAAACTATGATCACAAGAATATTGTCTTGTTTTCTTGGAGTTTTCTCACAAGCACTCAGAACTCCCATTGGACAACTCCATTCTTGGGCTGTGTTCCAATGTGTGTGTGTGTGTGTGTGTGTGTGTGTGTGTGTGTGTGTGTTTATGTATTATTATAATTATTTATCTGTAGATTAGTGAACATAAAATATTAAAAGTGAAATAATTTATATTGGAAAGAGCTAAAAATAAACAAAATTTTTAGTAACAAAATATCGTATTTACATAAGACAGAATACAAAGACATAAGTCCAGAGACAGGGACATTGTTAAACATGTAAATGATATTCTTTAATGCATAATTGTTACAGAATTATGAAGCTTATTTACCACATTAGCCCATATTTTAGGTATTTTAGAAGGAAGCAAAATGCAGCCTAAATGATGGCTAATGAACAAAAAGAAATTCTTAAATATGAGCTGGCATTATTGTTATCTGCTCTGGTTATCATTGGGAAGTAATTATTCAATTCTACATATATCATGATGAAAAATTAACAACTTCCTTCTGAGTTATCTTTCCAAGAATATGCAGCAAATAACCTTAAGAAAAAGGAGATCGAATTTCCTCCCAGAAAAAGAATGAATTTGTTTGAGGGGAAAGAAATGAAATTTCTGATAGTTAAAAATTTGGGGTGCATTTACAGTAGCCCCTTACAGTGATGGTCCCTAAGGTTGGGGCTATGACACAAACAGCACTGTGTACAGCCCTTCAGCTCCTTTCACGCAGGTTCTATGAGATTTTAGAGAAGTAAAGAGATAAGAACTTGAAGTTCATACTGTCTATCTTGAATGATCAAGTTGTTTGAAGCTTCCCCAAGTGTTTTGTGACTTCTGTGAACATCAATAAATATGGCAGACTCAATTGTGAACATGCAAGTAGGGTGAATTTTCAAGCTTTCAAACCTAAATTCCTGCAGCAATGAACAAACATATGCAGAGTCTACTTTACTATGAAAAATGGTATCAACTCAAGATACTTATAGCAGCCAAACAGAAAAAAAGGTGGGTGTTGTTTCAAAGGCAGAAAGGAAGGTAAGAAAAGGGAAAAAGGGAAACAGGAAGAGAGAAGAAGAAAGGGAGGGAGAAGAGAGAAAAGACAATGAACTAGGCTGCATGTCAGTCTTATGATTAACATTTTTCATTTTGGGCTAGGACTCATATATCTAAATCATTTATAGCCATACCAATGAGAATTTGCATATGCAAACGATATACAGATAGAGTGGTACATTTTGGGGGACAGTGTGAAATTGTTCTAGGATGGAAATATGGTAGAGTGATTAAATCCTACAAAGTAGCCATGCCTATCTATTCACATCCTCGTCTGTGCAGAGATTATTTGAAAGTCTGTTGTATCAGCCACTTAGATACAAAAAACCCCAAACAAACCAGGATTATTGTCTACAGCTGTCTTCATTGCAATACAATAAAATGTGTTCTTTTCTAATAAACTGTACATTTTGACCAAAGTCTCTGGTTTTTCATTCTAAGCAACTCCTCCTTACTCTGGGAAACATCATTCTACCCTCAATTTAGAAGTCATCAAAGGGCACATAAAGGCAAGCTCTATGTAATGAAAGACCCCCCGGCACCCCTATAGGAATGCTATGTTTGCAAGGCTTATAAGGGAACAAAAGACAGTTCCAGGAAATAGAATGGCCTCACCGCAGCCCAGATAGCCGATAAGCATTGCCCTGTTGTGCAAACCCCCTAGCTTGTGAGGCACGTAGGGGAACAAAGGAATTCAGCTAGAAGGCAACCAGAGCAGCTGGAATTCTAGATAGGGGTTGAGTCGACACACATATCTGGTTACCAAGGAAACCCACAAACCGCCCTGAGCCTGAATCCACGCCCCATTTGATTTATGCTTATATATTCGCGCCTCACTTGAATTGTCCAATCAGAACCATTCGCGCCTTGTTTAAACTATCCAATCAGAACCCTTTGACTATTCGCGCCTCACTTGAATTGTCCAATCAGAGCTTTGTAACCATTCGCGCCTTGTTTAAACTATGCAATCAGAACCCTTTGACTAATGCTTTCCCGCGCTTCTTGCTATAAAAACCCATCCCACCAACCCAGAGGCGCGCTGGTCTTCCGAGAGGCTTGGTTGCCCCAGGTACCTGTGTTTTAATAAACCTCATGCTGTTGCATCTGATCGGTGGTCGCTGCGTGCTCATTGAGCCGGGGGTCTCTCCTGAAGGGAGATCTCTCCGGGGGTCTTTCAGTAACTACATTCATAGACAGGATGAAACACATTGGCATATCAAATATTGTTTACAACCACTTAAAACATTGAAGTTGAATCATATTTAAACAACATTTGTTCTTTTGGCACATGTAACTTTGGACAATTTAAAATCAATTTCAAGTCTTTCTGAAAACTCATACACCAGAAACCCACCTGGTTAATAGAAAACATCTTCTATGTAGGAATATCCACAGTGCAACTATTTCTGAGGCCACCAAAGAATTATGACAGATAGAAATGAACAGAAGTATATATTGAGGGAGAAAAGTTGGGGATTTCTGTCAAGGGAGGTAGATCTTAAGATTCCTGACCTAGTACTCCACAACCACAAAGACAGCACATGAGGCTGATGATTCTTGAGCACCAGAATCAAGGTAAGGACTTCATACTGTAGTCACAGACATCCTCTTCCATGACCACCACAGATGCTGTCCCAGTGTAGGAATAGTCTTTGCTTAGGCTGTTATAACACAGTAGGCAGCACCATTATATCCCTATTCTTGCTCCTGACAAAACCATGGAGTGCTGGCACATCAGGCCTCCTTACTCTTGAACCCATGATAATCCTTTCTAGGCAATTATCTGCCAGAGGAACCAATACTAAAATGCCAAACGTGCCAGGTTAACATATGACTGGCCTGAGCCCAATGTCTCTTCATCTAAATACATGCTGTTGTGGCCAAGCTCTGTTCTGATGCTTATTTATGAACTAGAAAATGTAAGAACTGCAGAGAGAAATATTTTAAACTTTTGATGAATGCAGCAAATCAAGAAACCATGAACATTCAATTACTTAGGGAGATGGGATGAATTAGGTGGGTAAACAGGCACTATTATGGGCATGAAAGTGTTGTTTCTGATACATTTTAATTTCATATTTTCTTTGATACTTCAACATATGTATATTGAATTTATGTTCATGATAATGAATTTTCATGAGTCACTGTAATTATGTATTCATGTGGAATAGATTCAATGTGAATCTAGTGTATGTTAATATTAATTTAATGGAATGAGCTTTCCTAATTTCAGTAATATATTTGAAGAAGCTATGATGTCAGAATAATATATGCAATGTGTATACATTTATACATAATTTAACAAATGCATATACAATACAACCAAACCTTCAGTTATTATCAAATAAATTTGTATCAATTAGCATTATATTTATGTTACTTTAAAAAATCATTGGCCAGTATTTTAAGAATAAATATTATTAAAATATATTTTATTAAAAGAGAAAGTCATTACATTTTCTCAGGAAAATATAAGTAAGTAGAAATTCAAAATTTATTCCACAGAACTGATCAAGGCTATTTGCTGATTTGCTCTGTACCAGGCTGTTATGCTGACTGCAATATAAAACTCAAAAAATTCTTTGTGTTTGTAACTCACATTCACTTTTTGGTGAAGTATCAAAGCTTTGTAGATATGAGTTTTATACATCTTATCCCATATTTTAATAAATGTTGTTTGCCTATTAGAACATAAATTTCAAAGAAAATTTCAAGCCATCTTTCACAACTCCATTTAATCATGCACTGTAATGAATAAAACGGAAGAACATTGAAACATTCGAAAACATGCAAAATTGAACATTATAGTAATATATTCAATATTAAAATAAATTTAATGCTTAACTTTCTAGGACAACCAATATAAGTTAGGTGGATTTACCATTTTTAACAGACTTTTTTATCTAAGCTCATATTTGTAAACAAAATCTCTTAGAATTTTTCAATTATCACTATAAAAATAACAGTTTAAAATTCATTGTACCATACATAGGACATATTGAATATTTTGTAGCTATTCCTCAAAATTGAAGCAATCCCTCTTAAAAGAAGTTTCTAATACTTGGGAAGCTCACTAAAGTCTCCCATATTGACAGGGCAGAGTCCAGAGGACACATTAGCACTGAACAATTTCTGGTAGAAAGCAGAATGTAGGGCACTGACTGCGAGTTAGACAGTGAGCCTCAGAGAGGTGGCTTTAATCAATTACCATGCTTCTGTGGCTTCTGTGAGGCACGTGCATATGCATCCCCCATATTCCTGCCAGTGTCCTCTTGCCTAGGCCTACCTACATAGATAACCCCAAACTATGTGTCTGGCCCTCATGAAGGCCCAGAGAGGGCATTGGGCCCCCTTGAACTGTACTTACAGACAATTTTGGGGTAACTTGTGGGTAGATTTTGGAAAGCAAATCTAGGTCTTCTGCAAGAATTGCATGTTCCTTGATCCACTAAGACATCCTTTCTACCCCAGCCACTTTTCATCTCCTCATAAGACACATAATGGGAACTAAATTGTACTTTGCATCATTGTAGTGGATAGCCATTCCAGCATTGGCCTGGAAGTTCCAACCCCCACTGAGGCTTCGGCAATGGTCACGTCCACAAGGCAGGGCAGAGGAGGAAGGAGAAGACCAAGGAGGAGGTCTCTTGCTTGGTTCTAGGACCCTGGACACAGGAGGTAGACTGAGCAGAGTTCTCCAGAGAATACCGCCAGACTGCGCTATACCTTTGCCAGACCCTGCAACCTACCCCTTCATTTGTAAGTTACCGCACAAAATAAACCTCCCTTTTAACTACGTGGAGTGGCCTTAATAATTTCACCAATATCTGGTGCTCACTTGGGGCAAATTCCAAAGGCCTAGGCGGCTCCCTCCCTCAGCCTTCCCCCAGCTGGCTGGTACCTAAAGCTGCCTGCAAAGTTCCATTTAACCAGGGGACGCCTATCTGGTTCCATTCCCGAAAAAGGAAGCAGCTAGTCCGGTCTCAGTTCCCTAGCTTAGCCCCTAGACCAGCAAAAACCACTGTGAGTGAGGCCTTCCAACTCCTCCCTGAGCGCCGGCTCCCCACCATCTTGGCTCCTGCCTTCAGCTGCCGCTGCCACCAGCCAAAGTCACCAGCAGGCCTTGCTTTGGAGCTATACCAATGCCTCATGCTGGCTGAAAAGTGTTACTGCACCCCCAAAACCATGGAAAGGTAAGCTTCTTTCAAGTAAAAGTACTTGATAATTTTACACCTTAAAACTGACTAACAAATTTTGAGTAATTCTTGTAATATGGCTGACAGCATTACCTCACAAGAATTTAAAAACCTTTTTGCCTGTATGATGAATGACATTTTCCTGGAAATATATGACCTCCCTAAGACATATCTGGCCTGTACCATTTTGACATTCATTGTAATAATTCACACAGTGTTCAAACACTGGTATAATAATAAGAACAAAGATGAGTCATTATTGGGACCGATACAGGCTTTAAAAGATAGCAATGAAGGCTTACAGAAAAAGATTCTGTCTATGGAATCTGCTGACCAGGACTTACATAAGAAGATTCTCTTTCTGGAATCTGCTAACCAGGAATTACAGGTTTTCAAAGATAGCAATGAAGGCTTACAGAAAAAGATTCTGTCTATGGAATCTGCTGACCAGGACTTACATAAGAAGATTCTCTTTCTGGAATCTGCTAACCAGGAATTACAGGTTTTCAAAGATAGCAATGAAGGCTTACAGAAAAAGATTCTGTCTATGGAATCTGCTGACCAGGACTTACATAAGAAGATTCTCTTTCTGGAATCTGCTAACCAGGAATTACAGGTTTTCAAAGATAGCAATGAAGGCTTACAGAAAAAAATTCTCTTTCTGGAATCTGCTAACAAGGAATTACAGGTTTTCAAAGATAGCAATGAAGGCTCACAGAAAAAGATTCTTTCTCTGAAATCTGCTGGCCAGGACTTACATAAAAATATTCTCTCTCTGGAATCTGCTAACCAGAATTTACAAAACAAGCTTGTACCCAAAATTGCTTTTATTGATAATAAATATGAGTATTTAATGGATAGAACACTAATGCACCAGAGTGAAGTTGTAGCTACTCAGACAATATATAAGGAAGAAAAATTATCATTACTTGATAAGATAAGGTCCATGGAATCATGTGTTTCAGAAGAACATAAAAACTTCCATGATTCCATGAAAAATCTGGAATCCCTTACGAGAGGAGGTTTACTCCCTGGAACAGACCTTAGGTGCTCGTTTATAAGCCCTGGAGTAAACTCTCAATAAACATGACAAGGGACCTAATAAGCAGAAGGGCAAGACCATACAAGTTGTAACATCTCCAAATGGCTCTCATACAATGGCTTATCCTGTTATCATCCATGAGAAGCCAGCAGATGACACACACCCCGAGCCATATACAACATATACATTACAACCAATTTCAACAAGGGACTTTAAAAATATAAAGGAAGCAGTAGTTACTATGGGATACACTCCACATATGCAAAACAGATGTTAAGTTCGTGGTCTACCTCACATAGTATCATTCCAGATGACTGGCATCAGTTAATTTCAGGTGTTCTAGAATATAGCCAGCAGTTACAGTGGAAAAGCTAGTTGAGAGAAGAGGCAAGAAATTTAGAACAACAAGGTAAACTCAGAGGTTTTGAGATCTCCCAAGATCAAATACTTGGTGATGGATGTTTTTTTTGACAGGAATGTACAAGCCATTTATGATGAGCATACAATATCCCTATGCCATACAGCAGCTCTAAATGCTTGGGAAAAAATTCCAGAACCTGGAAAAGCAACTGAGGTATACACAAAGATATTTCAGGGACTGCATGAACCCTTCACTGATTTTTTACAAAGGCTGAACACAGCTATAACAAAAGCTGTATCAGATAAAGAATTAAGAAAAGTATTAACTGAGTCCTTGGCATTCGACAATGCTAATGCAGAATGCAAAAGAATACTTACAACATTAAAGATCAGATCAGCTCCTTTGGAAGAATGGATTCAGTATACTAATAGTGTTCAATCTCTTAACTACAGTAATGAGGCTTGGATAGGAGAGACAAATCCCAGAGGTGAAAGAAGGCCCCGTGTTACCATATGTTTTAAATGTGGTACACCAGGTCATATAAGTAAAAACTGTACATGGGGTAATCCTAGAAGTAATACTCCTTCTAGGAATAGCGTAAACAGAAGACCCCAACCACCTCCTGGATTATGTAGAAGATGTGGCAAAAGCTGACATTAGACCAGTGAGCACAGATCAAAAATAGATATACGAGGCAACCCTTTACAAGCGGGAAATGCCTCAGGGGGCCTCTTGCAGGCCCCCAAATCAAATGTGGTAAGAACATTCCCAGCCACTGTGGAAGACATTCCTCTCCAGGACAACTGAATAAACCAATGCCTAATGTAAAAACCAATACTGCAATGGATGATAAAACAGCTCTGATAGATGAATCACAGTTTACAAAGAACACAATAAAACAAATATTTTGGAAGACTTCCATAAATGAACAAAGACCAAAGCTTAGAATTCAAATTAATGGCTTGGTTCTGGAGGGCCTGGTAGACACAGGTGTGGATGTGACTGTCATTACATCAAAATCATGGCATCCAAATTGGCCTCTTCAAGAGGTAGATGTCCAACTTTTAGGAATTGGCACCCTATCTCAGATAAAACAGAGTTCGTGATGGGTTGAATGCATAGGGCCAGAAGGACAGAGAGGAAGGCTGAAGCCATATGTAGCAAATGTAGCAGTAAATCTATGGGGCTGAGATCTGTTACAACAGTGGAATACCCAGGTTAAAATTCCTACACTCTCAGTAAAGGAATACAGGCCAATGCATGTTTCTAGGAATAATATCATAACATGCTATAAAAAACAGTCACCAACCATTCAGGCTATACACAGAGCACAACTGCTGTTGAACTCTCAGAAGTACCAACTGCCTTACCTTTAAAATGGCTAACTAATAAACCTGTCTGGGTTGGACAGTGGCCTTTGACAAAAGAGAAACTACAAGCTTTAGAACAGCTGGTTCAAGAGCAGTTAAATGCTCAACACATTGAAGAATCTACCAGCCCTTGGAATTCTCCTGTATTTGTTATTAAAAAAAAAAAAAAAAAAGTCTGGTAATTGGAGAATGCTGACAGATCTGAGAGCTATTAGTAAAGTAATTCAGCCAATGGGCTCCCTACAGACTGGGATGCCCTTGCCCTCTCTGCTACCCAAAGAATGGCCTATAATAGTTATTGACTTAAAAGACTGTTTCTTTACCATACCCTTACAAGAAAATGATAGATCCTAATTATAACAATTCTCAGCCAGTCAAGAGATATCAATGGAAGGTCCTCCCACAGGGAATGTTAAACAGCCCTACCTTATGCCAATACTTTGTGCAAAAACCATTGGAGTTAATTCGTGTAAAGTTTCCACAATCCATAATTTATCACTATATGGATGATATCCTATTAGCTGATCCAAAGTTAGACACATTAGAAAGCATGTTTGAAGAAGTAAAGAAAGTTTTGCCTCACTGGGGACTACAAATTGCTCTTGAAAAAATACAAAGACGAGATTCTATTAATTACTTAGGATATAAGATAGAGGTACAAAAACTTAGACCCCAAAAGGTACAACTGAGGAGAGATCGATTAAAGACTCTTAATGATTTTCAAAAGTTGTTAGGAAGCATTTCCAACTTGTTGGGTATCATGGGAATACCCAAAGATGGACTACAAAATTTGGCTAATACTCTAGAAGGGGACAAAGAATTAAATAGTCCAAGAGAATTATCAGCCGAAGCTGAGAAGGAATTGGCTCTAGTAGAAAAGACAATTCGAGAAGCACATGTGGATCGTGTGGATCCAGAACTTAAATGTATTCTTGTCATATTCCCCTCCATACATTCCCCCACAGGTATTTTGATACAGAGGGAAGATATTATATTGGAATGGATATTCCTACCACGTAAACCAAATAAGAAATTAAAGACTTATATAGAAAAGATCTCTGATTTGATTCAAAAAGGTAAATTAAGACTTTGTCAGTTGACAGGAATGTACCCAGCAGAAATTGTAGTACCTTTAACTAATGAGGAAATTTCGTCACTATGGAAAGATGATGAATACTGGCAGAGAGCCTGCAGTAACTTTTTGGGGGAGATTAACAACCATTATCCCAAAAGCAAGAGAATAGAATTCATAAAGAAGACTGAATGGGTCCTTCCTCACATTGTACGACACAAGCCAATTTCTGGAGTCCTCACATTCTATACTGATGCAAATAAATCAGGGAAAGCTGGATACAAATCAGGAGACTTAAGTAAAGTGGTACAAAGTCCATACAGCTCTGTACAAAAGGCAGAACTGTATGCTGTTCTTATGGTACTGATGGACTTCACAGAACCCCTCAATATAGTCACTGACTCTCAATATGCAGAGAGAGTTGTTTAAACATTGAAACTGCTGAATTTATTCCTGATAATACAGAATTAACTTCATTATTCATACAATTGCAGGAAATCATCAGAAAAAGGGAACATCCTATATATAACACATATCAGATCCCATACAGGTCTGCCAGGACCTCTAGCACAAGGTAATGATAAGATTGATCAGTTACTAATAGGTAATGTGCTAGAAGCCTCAGAATTTCATAAGAAACACCATGTAAATAGCAAAGGTTTGAAGAAGGATTTCTCCATTACTTGGCAACAAGCTAAGGATATTGTGAAAAAATGTCCTACTTGTTCCTTCTATAACCAAACTCCATTACCTGCAGGAAGCAATCCAAAAGGTATAAAAAGAAATGAAATTTAGCAGATGGATGTCTTTCATTTTTCAGAATTTGAAGATTAAAGTATGTACACCATACCATTGACACCTATTCAGGATTTCAGTGGGCAACTCCTATGAGTTCTGAAAAGGCTGATTCTGTGATTACACACCTATTAGAAGTTATGGCCATCATGGGAATACCTGTACAAATTAAGACAGACAATGCCCCAGCATATGTCTCCAATAAAATGAGACAGTTCTTTGCTTATTACAATATAAAGCATGTTACAGGTATACCACACAATCCCACAGGCAAGCAGTCATAGAAAGATCCAATCGAACTTTAAAGGATATGCTAAATAAACAGGAAAAGGTAACAATGACTCCTAGAAATAGATTGCATAGTGCTTTATTAACCTTAAATTTTCTCAATGCTGATGAGAAAGGAACAACAGCTGGAGAGAGACATTGGACTACAGACAAAACTCCTGAGCTAAACCAACCGGTTTATTTCAAAGATGTGTTGACCTCAGAATGGAAACCTGGATATGTCCTACGTTGGAGAAGGGATTTTGCTTTTGTTTCCACAGGAGAAGAAAAGCTATGGATACCAACAAAATTAATAAAAATTCTATTCGAACAGGAGAAACCCCTTGATGAGGAGAAGTAAAAGATCATCCACCAATGTGACATCTCTTCAGGTTGTAAGAAAAATTTAACAATCAAAGGTTGGGGTAGGGTTCTGGGTTTGTTTTTTTTTTTTTTTTTGTCTTTCCAGGATAATGGAAATACCCATCTTCCATAAATCATAAGGCCTTGGATATCCAGATGTTTACAGCAGAAAGAAAGAATCTATTGGTACCAATCTACACAGGGTAAGATATCACTGTCTAACATCTATATCTCTGTCAATCTAGAATAGTTGTGGTTCCAATTTAATTATAAACCAAGCTGGCTTTGGAGATGGAATTGGCTCACTCCTTCTCTAAACCCAAGCATATTGATAAAAGAAAAGGTTGAGAGATTCTTCAGTCCCATATCAGAAGAGCCCTCTGGTGTGAGACAGAAGGAAACCAATTATAAGGGACCATTATCTTCAAGATTCTAATTCTCTCCATGCTTACTCTTGATTTCTTGGAATCCTTTCTTACATGTCATGACATCTTTAAATCCAAACCTTCCATTCTGATAAAAAATAAGTTTTTTCCAATAGCAATCTCTGAAGTCTCCTGAAGGAAGATGGGGCCCCAACAACAACAACTCTACCCAATCCAGAATGATGTAATGGTAATCATCATCATACTACACTTCTTGCCAGAATTTCAGACAATCTTACCCATTACTCTGAGAGTTGCTGCAGAATCTACAGTTAGTCTAACTGAGATTTAACTATCTGATCACAATACCCAACAGAGATACCATCGGCCCCTAAACAGCAGGAAGCAATTCTAAGAAAATGACACCCCTTACTCCTAAGGTTTCATATTTCTCAGGGTTATGGATAATAGTTCTAGGGTTGAGGGTGCAAGAAACTGTTAAACTAAGTACTCTCCTTAAGGAAAGAAAATATGTCTCAAAAAAAAGGGAAAAGAAGAAATGGAATGGATAGGTATAAGATATTATGGTAGACTATCATATACATTAGTAAACAAATTTAGTAATATAGCAGCCTTTGCACTGTTATGAATTCTTATATGTTGATACAAATATAAACTTTTTACATTCCTATTTAAGATAATTTGTATATTGATACAAATACAAAGCTATGTTTGTTTGTTATATTGTACACATATATTTACTCTTATGTGAAATATTTGTATATTGATACAAATGTGAATTTATATCTGTCATACTGTATGTATGTTCTACTTCTGTTTAAGATATTCTGTATACTGATATATATTTAGGATTATTATCATATTGCATATTGCACTATACATTCCTACCTCTGTTAAAGATATTTTGTGTATTGTCACAATTTAAAGTCATTGTCCTTTTACTGTACATTGGCTTACAGACTGTTTGCCTTATTTATAGGAAGCTTAGTCCTTAGGTTGTTTAGGTAGATAAGACTTACAGAGTTATTGTCACCTATGCTTGTCATCTCTATAATTATGTTAGTTTGGTTATCCAGATTTATAAATACATAGGTCAGATGGACAGATAATCTTCAAACACTTCATAGACCTAGAGAATATGGCATTTAAGTAACTTAGAATTCTGTTGACGTGAGACACAATTGCTCCTGGCAGCACCAATTTGATCCCGAGAGAATGTTGGGCTTCTAAGACATTTCCATTTGGAAGTTTGTCTTCTTGGCACAAAATGGCCTACTGGGCAAAGAACTGCCCTTGCCTCAACTGCTGACAGTACAAATGCTGTCCTTTCTGGACAAATGGGACACAAGGAAAGCGACCACTATACTTTGCCAAGACAGGGTAAGATGGTCTTTCAGAATTCCTGCTTCTGAAAATGGTCTGTCAGATACTCTAGGCCTGTAGCCAATTTGAATGCACCAACGATGCTGAGAAACATTAGGTGACTGTCCAGGCTGCTAGCTGTCTCTGTCTACTCTTGCAAGACTCCCGAAAGTGGCTTGCATCCTTCTCCCATTTCTCAGGTATTATTATATTCCTTCTCAGGTCTTTGATGAGGTTGGAGATTAGCAGTTATAGATACAACTTAGTATATATACATATATAATATCTTAGATAGAATATATTAAGTATTAGACTCAGGTTCTTTAGGATAGGACACCTTTTGGAATGATCTTTGTAGCATGCCACCTACCCATGTCCTAGACTTCCCTGGATTTTACTATGTGTTTTTTGCTTGATATTGTTTGCACTTATTATAATTCCAATTTATCTAGGTCATTATCCATCATTACTCCTGGACAATATTTGATAACCATCTCTTTGTATATAGTCTTGTATTAGGTTAGAACTTTCTTATTTAGACAAAAGGGGGAGATGTAGTGGATAGCCATCCCAGCATTGGCCTGGAAGTTCCAACCCCCATTGAGGCTTCGGTAATGGTCACGCCCACAAGCCATTTGCTGCATGGGTATATCTGTAAGATTAGAAGGTATTACCAAGCAATTCATCTTTGACTACAGAAGGATAAGATGAAATTTTATTTTGTTTATAAGCTTGTGATGAGGGAACACAGAACAAGCCATACAAAGATCCTCATCTACTCATGTTGATTCCTGAAGAGTGCCTATTTCCTCTTTATCATACCCATAATATGTGCATCTGTCCAGAAAGCATACTGATAAACAACTCAACTTTTAGTGTATTTCTACCTCTTTCCTTAGTCTTTAATAAAAATTAAAGCTGCAAAAATCAATACACAAGTGCTTTTATGCAATTTTCATCATATATATATATATATATATATATATATATATATATATATATATATATATACCTTTGGGTTTCACAATACATACTCCAGACAAAGATGATTTTCTGCTTACCTTCATTCACCTGAACCCCTCTTTCCCTTTGGAGCTCTTAGACCCTCCCTTCTTTCTGTAACTGAGAGGACCAAGCACCCAATAATAAAGAAAGTTATAAATAAAGAAAAATAATAAAGAAATTTTTGTTTGAGAATTTCTTGACAAATTTATTTTCACATACACAAAGTAAAATAGCAATCTTATGTAAATCTCCAAAGCATTGCCTCACTCAAATGAGAATATCTATTTCAAGGCCAAGATTTCTGAGAAAATTCATTATGATCATGAAAAATTATTCTCTTCTTTATGATTTCCCCCCTGCTGGATCTGTGCCGTGAGAGTCTTAATTAGTTAGCTTGTGGTTGCATTCAGTGCCACAGATCTAACTTTGTATCTTTTTTTTTTTTTAACTTTTTTTATTATATTTGTGTTTTAATTTTACACATCAGCCATGGGTTGCCCTGTCCTCCCCCTTGCACCCCCAACCTCACCATCCCCCCTCCCCTCCCCTCCATTCCCATCTCCTCCAGGGACAAGACTCCCCTGGGGATCCATCCAATAACTGATGGACATGGATGCAGAGATCCTCAGCCAGGCCTCAGGTGGAGCTTCAGGAGTCCAATTGTCGAGAAAGAGGAGGGACTGTAAGAGCGTGAATTGTTGACACCAAGATAGGAGAGGCACAGAGACAAATAGCCAAACGAATGGAGGCACATGAATTATGAACCAAAAGCTGTGGAGTCCCCAGCTGGATCAGGCCCTCTGGATAAGTGAGACAACTGAATAGCTTGAACTGTTTGGGAGGCACCCAGGCTGTGGGACCAGGACCTGTCCTTAGTGCATGAGCTGGCTGTTTGGAACCTGGGGCTTACACAGGAACACTTTGCTCAGCCTGGAAGGAGGAGACTGGACCTGCCTGTAACTTTGTGTCTTTTGAGATTCAGAGTTCTACTCAATGTATCATCTCCCACCAGGAGTACCTAGTCCCCTTGGCAGAGCTGCGAGCATTCCTCTTTGTCCTTCTCCTCTATGCTTTGTATAACTCTACAAGAAGAGTGTCTAGGGACATGCTAACCTAACATTTGCTGCTCTCCTATGGGCATCTCTGATTGTAGTAATACACATTAGACCAATGATTTAACACTGCAAAAGAGGAACAGTCTTTCAAATTAGCCTGCATTTATACTCACACCTTTCCACTAACTATGAAACTGAAGACTTCCCTGACCCTTGATTATATATAATTATATCTGCATATTCTTAAGTTTGCCTATAAAATAGCCTCCTTAGAATAGGGCTGAGATGTGGACTAAAAGTTCATGCTTATAAAATTTTGGGGGATACATTCTGAAAAACAAAATAAAAAGTTTAAATAAAATTAAAGAGTTATCACATTGTGGTTTTTATATATAGATGATGTGTATGATGTATTAGAACAGTATTAGATGCAAGAAAAGCCCCTGGTACATGTTAGCTGCTTTATCCTTTTACACATTTGTGTTCACTTTTATATCATATTGTTTCTAACTTGGTCACATTTGAATGAAATATATATTTAATGTGGTACTGTTGTCCTGTGTAGAAAAGAATAAACTGCATGCCTGGCCCCTTCCTGTTCTATTTCTATCTCTCCTCTCCATCACTGACATGTGTCTGTTGCAGCCAATGAAATTTCTTCAGACACTGTCAATGTTCTGTTGATAATAATGAGATCAGAAAAGGAGATTCTGACAACTATATTGAATAAAGAAAATTAGAAGAGTTAAGAAAGAAGTGTCAACCATAATCTGTCTGTTTTCAAATCAGTTAAGAATGAAACTAGAAAGTTCTCTGCCAACCATTAGGCAAAACCAAAGGTGTAACATTAGATCACCTTGTTATTTTTAGAACAAAAATGACATTTGGTTTTCTCATGGTGTGTGATTTCTTACCTAAAATTTTTACTTACTAGGTTTATTTTACTTATTAAAACTTTGTCTTGTGTAAAAAAAAAATCATTTACGTTCCCCTCAGAAATTAATGAGAATGTCCAATACCTCTAGTGTTCTATCCCTTTAAATATTCAGCGTTGTCATGGTTCCTTATTTTAGTCATTTTAATAAAGGGTATTAATATCTTCTTGTTTTATTTTTCTTATCTTTATATTTTTTAAATTATTTAAATATTTAAAAGTAATTTTTAAATGCCATGAATGATAACTCCAAAAACATCATTTTATGTGAAAATAACTACTTTCTTCCCTTTATCTTGTTTTATATCAAGTTGTTTTGAGAAATAATATTTTATCCTTAAAAAGTTCTATTCATTTATACATTTATTCATATCAATCCACTCCAATGTCCCTCCAAATACTTTTAATGAGCCAACATCATCTTTCTTCCAGCTTTACATCCTCTTTGTTATTGTTTTTAATAACCCCTAAGTGCAGTTAATGCTGTCTATAGGTATATGAGTATGTGGTTATCCCCTAGAGCGTATCAGTGGCCATTTCTCAAAGCAAAATATACTTCCTCCTTCCACAGCCATCAACTGCCAATATTTCTTCAGATAGAAGTGTGATCTCAGGATACTTTTCTCCAAACAAACAATGACATGAAAATGATCATTGAAATTTCATTCATTGTAGGAAAAAAGGGACAGACAAATAAAATTATTTATGGACAAATTTCATTGATAAATCATAATCTGTATGTTTGTATCACAACAGTATACCAATGTTGGACTAATCACAGATATAAAGGGCAGTTCACTAAAATTTATTTTCTGACTAATAGACGAAAATTTCAGTTAATACTTTCAATTAAATATCATTATTGAATGATTTATGCTGCAAGAAGAAAGATGTATGATTATGTCATGGTAGAACAAAGTGATATTTTCCCCCTGTCCTCCAACAGCATTCTTTTATCATTTCATCTACTTCTTCACTTGGTTTTCATATCATTTTCTACTTTTTAATTAAATTCATTTTTATATAGTGGGTGTGATTGTGCTCATGCACAAACAAGCCATGGTGCATGTATGAAAAACAGAGAAAAACTTGTAGAAGTGAAATGTCTTTTTCCACCATGTGGGTCACAGGGATTAAACACAGGTTGTCAGATTTTGTGACAAATGACACTACCTACGAATCCATTTCTCAGGCCCCATTGACTTTATAAAAGTCAAACAGAAAGGCAGAAAAATAATATAAATGATTAAGGGTCATCATCAAGATAATACGTTTGAAGACTACTTATGTAGACTTTCTGTGCCATCCAGTCTTGTGCTAAGGAGCATCTAAACATGGAGGAAAGATGGCACCAAGATCCCAGGGAAACCATGGTCATAGGTTACTATGGACATGATGGCTTAAGTTATCTAACACTAGAGTTTTTTAGCTATACATCCAATACTTTCCTTAATTTCAATGCTGTTATGGCTATTGTTTGTTATCAGCTTGACTACATCTGGAATATCTGAAACCCCCAAAATGGCTAGACACATATGTAACAAATTTTTGGCTTAACTGGATCATTCAAATGGAATGATCTACTTCTAATCTGGATCTTTGAGGTGAGATGACACACCTTTAATCCATATCTTTTGAAGTGGGAACACTCATCTCTAATCTGGGCCACACCTTCTGCAGGAAGCCTATACATGGAAGAGGGAAGCTGGCTCCCTTTGCCTGCTTCCTCCTGCCCTCACTTGCAAGTCTATTCCTTCACTGGCAGTAGAGCCTAATTCTTGGGATTCCAGCGTACCTAGAACTAGCTGAGACATCCAGTCTCCTGAACTAAACAGTCACTGGATTTTGGGACCTTCTATACATAAGCAACCTTAGTTGGATAATCTGAACCACAGTCTGTAAGTCTCTCTAATAAATCCAGGTAAACAGACAGACAGATAGATAGATAAATAAATAGATTGATTGACACACATATATATGTTTATATATAGGCAGAACTAGAGAGAGAGAAAGAGAGAGGAGAGAGACTAATTCTCTAAATTGAGTTAGTTACTCCAGAGAACTTTGACTGACACAAATGCTAATTTAAAATTTGGAAGTAACTATTTCTCTTTATTTTTCACTGAGAAAATGATTTTTATTTTTTTATTTTTTTATTTTGCTAAAATATTCTAGATATGTTTATATGCATGTACACAAAGATGGCATTGGTTTGGTTATACTTACTAGATAGTGAGAAGATAGAACTTGAAATAACAGCCTGAAAAAAACTTATTTTTTTTCTTAACTTTCCATGTAAGCAATCAGCTAAAAGCACCCACATAATGCAGAGGTGGGATTGATGGAATGCAGAGAGAAAGGAAGACCTATCAGTTCAGAACTTATCATCATGAAAATGGGGAGATATTTTATATACTTCCTTTACCCCTTTTGTATCCAGAGTCAAGGAACAGAGTTTTTTCATGTGATTTCCAGTCAGGAAAAGTCTTAGTTCCATATCTGGGTTTTTATAGTGGTCAATTATCAGTCACCTTCTCGAGAAAATACAAAGAATTTATAGCCAAACCTAATACTTTATACAGTGAATGTACACTAAATACTAATTTAAAACTGTGTCACAATAATAATCAACAAAAAAAGAGGTTATCAACTTGAGAGTGGAGACTGGGAAACACTGGATGGAAGAAAAGAAGAAGTAGTTGTGTTCTAATTTAAAACATATTTTAAAAACTTTAAAAAAAATACAAAATTTTTTTCATGCTAAACAACCAAATGTATATATAAAAATAAAGGGCTACATTTATAATTATAATTCATTGTATGGACAGTTTTTAAATACTTTAGAAATTGTTTTATTAGTCAACTTCTGTGTGTGTATGATGGAAGAAATGACAATATTCCTGTGGGATGGGCAGGGACCTTAGATGTTACACAGAATAGCACCAAAACAAATGCTTGTCTAATCCAAATAACAATAATTTCAAGTATAAGAAACTTGATTTATATGAATAAGGATATGCAATAAAGAAAGGTGAAACAATACCCAACAATTGCTTTTTATGTATCTATGTCAGTTCTAACACACTGTGAGAATCACTTCATTTAATCTATATATTACCCTGTGAAGACCATTTATATTTTATTCTATTATTTATTGTTATTATTACTTGTTGTGATACAGGGATTGCTTCTATACTTTTATGTATGTAAGACAAGAGTAGTGCCACTGAGGTGCAATGCAAGCCTTATCTTATGAGTCTCTATAGATATATGGAGAAATACACAGGTACAAATATAAATAAAAAAAGGTCAGAGAAGTTGCATAACTATTTACAGATTCCATGTGAGGAATCTGGAAAGTCTGGCTTTAAATTTTATATATATTACATATATTCTATCGATGTTTTTCAATCTAATTTTATAATGCATTTTAGAATTTTAATCTATTATCTACAATGTATTAATACAATCTTTGTTATTTATTGGAAAGTATTAATAAAGCATGTAATATATCCTTCAGTTTTCTATTTGAAGAGTATGTAGACAATTGTGATGAAGATTCTAAAGTACTTTGGCAAATCTGACAGGGATTTATTTAGTGAGCAAAACTTTGAGTCTCAAATGAGCCAACATTATGTATAAGGAAGATGATGTAAACACAGGTTCAGTAATTTCTTCACTCAAGGGACTCATGAAACCTGGGAGGAAATCTTAAAGGAGAGAATAATTTTCCAGGGTTCTGAACAATTTTCAATGAACTCTGGAACATGAAGTGGATTCTCACTCTATCCAGATGGTGTCTTACAGACTCATAAAAGGATCCCATTTTCCCTCTCCAGTGAAGAGGATCTCCTAAAGAAAATCTCATGCAGAAATTATGTCACAGTGCACAGTGCATCCCTTGCAGTGAGTGAGAGATAGATTTTCACTGATGGTTGTTATCATGATCTTCATCAAAGATTTTAGACACTTGAGGACACTAAGGAAGAATCTGTTTATTATAATTGTGATGAAATCTCTGTGTATGATAATTGACTCATCTTCTCTTGATAATTTTCCTTCAGTCACAAAGCTATAAACTCTGGGTTTTAATATTTTTTAAGTACTGCTTTTTTTCATCTCTGATCCTTATGGAAGACTAAAGAGAAGGGAGAAAATGCAGTTCAAGAGTCAGTAAGAGATTCATCAGCATTCTCTCTGGAAAGAGACAAACATCATAGTTGGGGAAAGAAGGAAATGGGGATTCCTCAGGAATCAACCTGTGTTGTCATGCTTGTATGCAGCATCTTCACAAAACACTGAGCTTGCAAATACAGCAGCTACAGAAATCCCTGTCTGTTAAAAGATATTTTCCTGTTAATTCTGTATGCTATCTCTGCTTCTACAGATGACACCATGAAGTATACAGCTGTAGAGAATGACTCTTTGGTGACTGAGTTTGTATTTATGGGGCTGACAGACCAACCTGAGTTCCAGCTGCCCTTGTTTTTTGTGTTCCTGCTGAACTATACAGCCACTGTGATGGGAAACTTGAGCTTAATGATTCTCATTTGTCTGAATTCACACCTTCACACTCCCATGTACTTTTTTCTATTCAATTTGTCCTTTGTTGATTTCTGTTATTCATTTGTCTGTACCCCCAAAATGCTGATGGGCTTTGTTTCAGAAAAGAATGCCATCTCTTATACGGGATGCATGACTCAGCTATTTTTCTTTGGCTTTTTTGTTAATTCTGAATGTTATGTGCTGACAGCAATGGCCTATGATCGTTATGTGGCCATATGTAAGCCCTTGATGTATACCATCCTTATGTCTCCTAGAATGTGTTCCCTGCTGATGTTTGGGTCTTACTTGATGGGATTTGCGAGTGCCATGGCCCACACTAGCTGTATGATTAGGCTCAGCTTTTGTGATTCCAACATCATCAACCATTACATGTGTGAAATCTTCCCCCTTCTCCAACTCTCCTGCAGCAGCACCTATGCCAATGAGCTTGTGAGTTCTCTTATTGCTTGCATAGTTGTCATTGTATCTGGCCTTGTTATCTTGACCTCATATGCTTCCATCCTTTTAAGTATTGTTCACATGACATCAGCTACAAGTTGGTCGAAAGTCATGGGCACTTGTGGTTCTCACATTGTAACTGTTAGTCTGTTCTATGGATCCGGGCTGCTTACATATGTTAAACCAGCATCTGAAAAGTCTGTGGATCAGGGAAAGTTTTTCTCGGTGTTTTACACTCTCGTGGTACCCATGCTGAATCCTCTCATTTACAGTCTCAGGAACAAGGATGTCAAACTTGCTGCAAAGAGAACCATGAAGAGAATCACAAGCTGAGTGAACAGGAGTGTTTGCAGTAGTCTCTGACTGCATTGTAAGGTGTTCTCATTCCCCGCCCCCCATTACCTTTCTTCTATTCTTCCTTTTCCTTTCTTTCAACATTATGGTCAGAATTTCTACTATACTACACACATACACACACACACACACACACACACAGAGAGAGAGAGAGAGAGAGAGAGAGAGAGAGAGAGAGAGAGAGAGAGAGAGAAAGGGAGAGAGAGATGCAAACAGATCATGAGCTATATAGAGCTTTGTGGCCATATTCTTGATTTGAGACATCTCTGTACTTTCAAGATTATCTAACCTGATCTTCACTACCTGTACCAGATGAAGACTTTGGTCTGACATATTTTATATACCTAAAGATAATACTATTTTGTCTTTTATATTTTCTCTAGTAAAATAAATTCATGGGACTGTTTTGAATCCTAGAAATTATAGCTAGAAAACCAAGCTTGCAACAATGTACCACAAAGCCTTAAGTTCAGCTGTGGATTGCTTTTAAGATAAATAGATATTTATTGTAAAAAAGAATAGTATTTATTTTTCAAAAAATACTGGAAGAGTTATGAAGAAACAAAGACCTTTCTCAGATTTGTTTCATTATGGGTCTAAATAAGGGAGCATGAGAATATTGGTCCAGCCAAGTTGACTATAGTACAAGGCTTTAATAACCAAGTGGGAAAAGAAAATGCTCCCACAATAGCATTATTATGAAGTTAGGTGAATATAGCAAGCTAAAATGTGACATTTCATCTTGTTTCTTTAGATTATTTATCATTCTTTCAACGATGATGGAGCCGTGTTTGGTTCAAGACATTTGGGAAGTATATCAATATTTCCATAATAAAATATATAGATTAAGAAGGCTATTAGATGTTATGTATTATCTGAAAAGTGAAATTATTTCTTCATATTAAAATTAATAGAAAATTATGCACTACAAAATTTTCTTATGTGTATCCAGTATAGAATGTACATTGTCATTTTCTATCTAAACCTTGCATAAATTCAGAGAATGTACTCATGAGTAGAGACCCAGTAGTCAAATAACAATGATTATTCAAACTATAATTCACATACCTACTTGAAGGTTACAATGCTTGAAAAGACCTGAAATGGTAGATTAGTAATATAGGTTTATAAAAAAAGAGCAAGTTAAAAACTTCAATTCAACCTGATTAAAATTATTAGTGTTAGATATTGAAGCATTTATATTCATTATATTGTTTTTACATATAAATAGAGTTTAATTTTCCAAGCAAAGTATGAATGCCTGGAATGTACTTACTTTGTTCTCATTTGTTATAGTACCTGATTTAGTCAAGTTATTAAAATGGTTTGGTTTAAATTTTGATCACAGAGATTGGGGATTTAGCTCAGTGATATAGCACTTGCCCAGCAAGTGCAAAGCCCTGTGTTCGGTCCTCAGCTCTGAAAAAAAAAAAAAAAAAGATAAATTTTGATCACAAGACATACTTTAGTAAAGGCATAGAATAATTACTAAAGAAATTGAATATTTTATATAAAGTTTCTTTTCTAGGAAACCATGGATATTAGAAAATATACAACATGAGTCACAGGAGTAGAATGTACTCTCTTGTCTACTATGATGTTATAGTCAGAGTAAAGCCAGGAAGAGAAACTATGAACATGTTGTCTGGGCTGAGTTTTGACAAGTCAAATAGGCTGATGCTATAGGTGTGATTATTTATATCAACCTGGAAACATGAAGTAATTAAATATTTTTTTCAGCCTACATTTGACAACAGTTATGGATAAACTATTACAATTTGATAATAGCTATAGATAAATAACTAAAATTATAATTTAAAAATGGACATTGCAAAAAATTAGATGCAAGATAGTTTTTAAAGATAAACTCATTTGATATTAGTGAATGTTTAGAGACAATGTATTTGTATTTTTTAAAAATATAGACATACTTTACCTATATTTCTTATCAAATTTGTGCCTAATTTTAATGTCCATTTACATAATTGAAATGGGAAACTTTGTTTCATAACCCCATATTAACAAATGTTAAGTGCATATTAAGTCCATTTTAAAATAAAATATTAATTACATTGATTATTGTACCTCAGGTGTCATTAATATAATGGACAACATTTTCAGGTTTAACAGTCAAAGAAAATATGACTTTTGAAATCTAATGACTCTCCCCGTCTCAACAACCACTGATTGCATGTAGTTCTTCATCTAGGGATGGAGCCTTGTGAAATTTCCCCCACCTATGTTGGCATGTTGAACAGATGTTGTCGTTGTGGGTCTTGTTAATGAAATTACATTGTTGAGATTTTATGGGTGCAGCTTTCCTGTCATATCTAGAAGATATCATCTATCAACAGGTATTTTGATCTAGCTCTCACAATCTTTCTAACCTTTCCACTATGACTGTCCCTGAGACTTGGGTATAGAGATTGCATTGTAGATGTATCAGCTGGGGTTGATATAAATTTCTCTGTTTTTTGACCAGTTATAGATATCCATAATAGTCAAAATCTCCTGCAAAAGAAACTTCTTTGACAAAGGATGAAAGCTAAAGAATAAATATTTATAATTGTTGGAGCTAGAGGGGTTGAGAGCATCATATGGGTGCACCTTCTGATACTATTATGGCTAGTCTCTCTCAGATACACTAAAAACTGCTTAAGAGGGAAATTTAGAGCTTTATGTGCCTTTCTTAAAAAAATTAGAAGAACCACAAATGAATGACTTAAAGATGAACCTCATGAATCTGGAAAACAAAAAAAAAAAAACCAAAGACAAATCAAGTAGATGGAAAGAACTAATAAAACCCAGACCAGAAATTAATAAAATAATACAAAGAATCAAGAAATCTAAAAGCTGGTTCTTTGAGAAGACAAACAAGACTGACAAATTCTTTGCCTGATTAATCAAATGAAAGAAACGATAAACTGAAATTAACATAATCACAAGTGAGTAGGGAAGTATTACAAGAGATACCATAGAAATTCAGAACATTATTAGGGAATAATTTCAAAACCTATATTCCATTAATGTAGAAACCCTAAATAAAATGGATGAATTTCAATCTTCATCCAAAGTACCAAGACTAAAGCAAAAAGAGATCAACAGATTAACAAAACAGATTCATCACACACACACACACACACACACACACACACACACACGTACACACAAAAAGAAAACACACAAAATTAGAAAGATTAATTTATAAACAAAAACCATTAAGTTAAAAGAATGCCCAATTCAAGAAAAAAATTGCAAAACACGAGTAAGTTTGTTTCATTTGGTCATCTACTTCTGGGCAGGGAGCCTACCCATGTAGTTTATATACCCAGTGAAACTCTATTTGAAGAAAGTAATATGTCTTAAATTATCAAAGTGAATAAAAACTGAAACAGCACATCCAAACTCATTTTATGAAGCTACTGCCATTCTAACACTAAAACCATGTAAAGATACAACAAACAAAACTACAGGCCAGTATCTCTGACAACATAGAAGCAAAACATCTCAGTAACATTCTTGCAAGCAAAACACTAACACATATTTCTCAGTGTGCATTTGTTTGTGACTTTTCTGTAGTTTTTCCTAATGTCCTGTTTGTGTTTGTGGACCACAAGCAGATAGTACCTTGGATATTATGATGACCTCAGCTTCTCTTCTTACTGATTGTCACCAACTTCAATTTCAGATATCTTGGAGGACTATGACAACTGCAAGAGGAACACGTGGCCATGCATTTTGTATAATGTTCCTAAATTGATATTTATTTTGCTTTTCTCATGATTAGATTGGGTGTATGTGGTTTTTAAACTTTGGGTGTTTATATTTCAGACATTATACTCATTATGTCTATAAGATCAATATGAAGTAGTTCACATTTTAATTATCTGTCCCTTAATTGACATTTTCTTTTTTTCTTAAATGTGAAATACATTGATGATAGCTCCTGTTGTGGAATATTAGTTTAAAATGTGTTATGTTTGTTTAGACTGTGGAATATTTGTTTAACGATGCAAAGATGTGTTGCATTCTTTTATGTTGCATTTGTTTAACTCTGTGAACCTGTGTCACTTTGCCTGCCTAAGACACCTGATTGGTTTAATAAAGAGCTGAACCACCAATAGCAAGGCAGGAGAAAGGTTAGGCAGGGCTGGCAGGCAGAGAGAATACATAGGAGGAAGAGAAAGGGAGGGGAGAAAAAGGAGAGGAGGACACCAGTGGCGAGTTACCCAGCCACACAGCCATCCACAGAGTGAGAAGGAAAGAGAGGTACATAGAATAGAGAAACGTAAAGGCATAGAGGCAAAAGGTAGATGAAATAATTAAAGTTAAGAAAACATAGCTAGAAACAAGCTAATTTAAGACCGTGCATTCATAAGAGATAATAAGTTTCCATGTGATTCTGCAGGAGCTGTGTAGTGGGCCCCCAGAGTTAAAAAACAAAAACAAAAACAAAAACAAAAACAAAAAAAAACCTACAATCTCTCTTTGTTTTTGTCTCTTACTTTTAAATATGGGTATGATAAACCCAATTTATTTTTTTCTAGTTATTACTTAAACTTTCTTACTTCTTTGCACATTTGTTTAAGCAAACTATGAATTAGATTTCAGTTAATTTGAAATAAGTTTAATCTGCTTTTAAACTGAAGCTTTTCATATCACACTGAGTATTTTAAGGAACAGAATTGAAGGGTGGCCTCATGAATGAAGACAGAAATGTAAATACCATGCAATGTTTGCAAAACTCGAGAGGCACAAAGGTGAAATGGGACAATATGAACATCCTCTTTTTTTTAACCTGAGTTTTCATTAGCTATATTTTATCAATGTCAAATAATTTCCTTGAAATTTTAGAAAAGTATACACAGTATGCCAGAATATTACTTCTAGGCATGTATGTTCTATTCCAGTCTTATACTTCTGAACAGGCAAAAATGTGGATGACTGGGTATTTTAAACTCAATACCAGAGACCAAATTAAAATTCACTCTAGTTGTCCATGAGAAAATTTCTGTACCTTAATAGAGTCATACATTGCTTAAAATGTTGAACAATACTAATTTTTGTAGACAGTAATTCATAAATATATTCATAACCTATTTAAAATTTTATAATAATAATTAGTTTAAAAATTATTCAGCTTTTTAAAACACTTTTACAAGTATATGTGTGTATGATCATCCATAGAGAGAAGGTATAACACTTTCCCATCCCCAAGAGGGATACATGTCTTCAGAATAAACGGATGGCAAAGTATTCCACAACGCTTTCTACCTCAGAAGACTCCCCTTCCCCATTCCTTCAAGAGCCAACCAACATCCAAGAGTCAGCTGGAAGCAGCTTTTGAGAGAAATGACACCCCTATTCCCATCTATCTGCTCTTTTTTATAATAAGAAGAAGCCTGGGATGTAAGGATTATGTCCTTAATTATGTCAGTAGCCTGTGACAGCATCCCACCCTAAAAAGCAGGCATTCTCTATGTTCTCTCTCTTTCCACACTCTCTCCTTCCATATTCTCTTCCCTCCATGTGCTCGCTCTCTCTCTCTCTCTCTCTCTCTCTCTCTCTCTCTCTCTCTCTCCCTTTCTCTCCCAATAAAGCTCTAGAAAGGTAACCATGGCTTGTGACACTTCTGTCACCAATACATCCAGCACTCTGCTCCGTCAGCATGGCTGCCCACAGTGGCAGCCAGCCACAAGTGCTGCCATTTAATCAACACACATCTCATGTATTTATATGTATTGTATATAAACACATACATGACATCTATTCACGGCATGCTACATGCATGTATGAGTAGATTAGAAAACTATGTGTTCATATATTCATAATCAAAGTCTTTGAATAATTTTACTTGCATATATTCTAGGTATTTACTGTCTTACCAAATTTAACCACTGTAGTATGTATGAAATAGTTTGTCATTTATCTTCATTTGTACTGAACTTAGAACAAACAATACTTAGAAAACTTTGTTTAATCTATTTGTATAAATGTACTGATTCATGGAGACGTGAATATTTACCACTTAGATTAAGAGGAATGAAATATAGTTTTCTTTGTTGACAGATATGATTACAGTGCAGAAAATATTAAATATTTAACAAAAATAGGAATAATTCTTCAGTCAATGTCAAGTAAAAGTCATATGATGGTAGAATAATGTATAAAATTCAGTTGCTAAGAGCAATGGACAATTTAAACTTGAAATTGAAAACAAATCATTTTTGTGAGTACAAAGGAAGATAATTGATTTTCTCTCCTTACTGTCGCAAATAGCACAGACAGCCACAATCAGGTCTTATCAATCTATTCTTACATATTGTTTCCAAAATATTTTGCATGGGAGAGAGTATTGCTTTCCATGCCTTGCTGCTTCTAGCAGTGGTCTTAGACCAGGTCACCAGATCTCTCACATTCATTGTTCTAAATCAGGGGCATGAATGGATCACAAATAGGTATGATAGTACAATTGAGGTTATGCAGTCAGCTGAGTTTGAAGGAGTTAGTTATATTGGAAATCTAAAGTATAGGAAGATCAATTAAAATGTTTTCTTGTTGACCATGTCCTTTGCTCTACAAACGCTTCTCAGTTTCAACAGGTCCCATTGATTGATTGTTTCTCTTGGTGGCTGTGCTATTGGTGTTATATTTAGAAAGTGCTCTCCAGTGCCAAGGCGTTAAAGTCTACTTCCTACTTTCTCTTCTATCAGGTTCAGAGTAACTGGATTTATGTTGAGGTCTTTGATCCACTTGGACTTAACTTTTGTGCATGGTGACAGATATGGATCTATTTGCAGCCTTCTACACATTGACATCCAGTTATGCCAGCACCATTTGTTGAAGATGCTTTCTTTTTTCCATTGTACATTTTCGGCTTCTTTGTCAAAATTATATGTTCATAGGTGTGCAGGTTAATGTCAGGGTCTTCAGTTCAATTCCATTGATCCACATGTTGGTTTTTATGCCAGTACTAAGCTGTTTTTATTATGGTAGCTCGATAGTAGAGCTTGAGGTCGGGGATGGTGATACCTCCAGAGGTTGTTTTATTGTACAGGATTCTTTTGGCTATCCTGAGTTTTTTGTTTTTCCATATGAAGTTGAGTATTATTCTTTCCAGGTGTGTGAAGAATTGTGTTGGTAATTTGAAGGGGATTGCATTGAATCTGTAGATTGCTTTTGGTAAGATCACAATTTTTACTATGTTAATCTTGCCTATCTATGAACATGAGAGATCTTTCCATTTTCTGACATCTTCAATTTCTTTTTTCAGGGACTTAAAGTTCTTTTCATATAGGTCCTTCACATGCTTAGTTAGAGTAACCCCAAGGTATTTTATTTCATTTGTGGCTATTGTACAGGGTGATGTATCTCTGATTTCCTTCTCAGCCTGTTTGTCTATTGGATATAGGAGGGCTACTGATAAAGTGACAGCCTGTAGAATGGGAAAAGTTCTTCACAAACCCCACATCTGACAGAGGGATTATATCCAGAATATATAAAGAACTCAATAAATTAGACATCAAAATGCCTAACAGTCCAATTGAGAAATGGGCTATAGAACTAAACAGAAAATTCTCAACAGAGGAAGTTCAAATGGCTGAAAGACATTTAAGGAATTGCTCAACATCCCTAATTATCCAGGAAATGCAAATCAAAATGACTCTGAGATAACATCTTACACCTGTCAGAATGGCTAAGATCAAAAGCACAGAAAACAGCTTATGCTGGGAGGATGTGGAGCAAGGGGAACTCTCCTCCACTGCTGGTGGGAATGCAAGCTTGTACAGCTACTTTGGAAATCAATATGGCACTTCCTTAGAAAATTGAGAATCCATCTTCCCCAAGACCCAGCTATAGCACTCTTGGGCATATACCCAAGGAATGCTCAAGCATAACACAAGGGCATTTGCTCAGCTATGTTCATATCAGCATTGTTTGTAATATACAGAACCTGAAAACAACCTACTGAAGAATGGATAAAGAAAATATGGTACATAAACACTATGGAGTACTACTCAGCAGAGACAAACAATGACAGCATGAGGTTTGCAGGCATATGGATGGATCTAGAAAGACTCATCCTGAATGAGGTAACCCAGACTCAGAAAGACAAACATGGTATGTAATCACTCATAGGAGGATACTAGATGTAAAACAAAGATGACTAGACTACTACACAACTCCAGGGAGGCTACCTAGAAAAACGGGACCCTAGGAAAGACACAGGGATCGCCCAATGACAGAGAAATGGATGAGATCTACATGAACAACCTGGATGACAGTGGGAGTAATGAAGGACAAGGTTCAAGGGAAAGAAAGCTTAGGGGAGCAGGAGATCCCAGCAGGATCAAGAACAGAAAGGGAGAACAAGGAATAACAGACCATGATAAATGATGACCACATGAGAACAGGAATAGGCAGAGTGCTAGAGAGGTCCCCAGAAATCCACAATGATACATCCTCTGTAGACTGCTGGCAATGGTCGAAAGAATCCCTGATCTGACCTAGTCTGGTGATCAGATGGCCAAACACCCTAAAGGTTGTGCTGGAACTCTCATCCAATAACTGATAGAAGTGGATGCAGAGATCCTTGGCCAGGCCCCAGGTGGAGCTCCAGGAGTCCAATTGTTGAGAATGAGGAAGGACTGTAAGAGTGTGAATTGTTGAGACCAAGATTGGAAAAGCACAGGGACAAATAGCCAAACAAATGGAAGCACATGAATTATGAACCAAAGGCTGTGGCGCCTCCAGCTGGATCAGGCCCTCTGGATAAGTGAGACAATTGATTAGCTTGAACTGTTTGGGAGGCATCCAGGCAGTGGGATCCCAACCTGTCCTTAGTGCATGAGCTAGCTGTTTGGAACCTTGGGCTTACACAGGGACACTTTGCTCAGCCTGGAAGGAGTGGACTGGAGCTGCCTGAACTGAATCCACCAGGTCTAAATGAATCTGCAGGGGAGTCTTGGCCCTGTAGAAGATGGGAATGGAGGGGAGGGGCTGGGGGTAAGTTGGGGGGGGGGGCAGATGCAGGGAGGACAGGGGAACCCATGGCTGATGTGTAAAATTAAAACACAAATATATTAATAAAAAAGAACAATTCTCAAAGAAAAAAAAATGTTTTCTTTATAAATCAGCTAATTTGAACAACCTGAGTACATGGTATGTGAGCAGAATAAATAAATAGTTACAAATGATCTCAAATCACATTATTAACTTAGTTACATGTTTGGTGGACTTTTTATTTGTGAAGGCAAGTTTAAAACATTTCTTAGGATAGCCATTCCCACACAGAACCATACAAAGTTTCAAAGTAAGTATCAAAATGGCAGACAGTGAAAGAGAAGTTACCAGTTTCTAAGAGTGTTGTATCTCAGTCTATCTGCTCCTAGATATTTACTATTAAGTGATCTGAACAGTAGTGATCCACAACAAGCTCATATGTAAATGTTTATAGCTCTTTTCTTTGTTTGCAAAAAGCTAAAAGTGACAAGATGCTCATCACAAGCTGGGAGGAAAACTAAGCTGTGGGACATGTGTACAAGTAAAAAGGAAAAAATTAGCCTCAAATTCACCAAAGCTATGGCAAGCCATAAATTTAAGTGAAAATAAAAATCTTTATTGTTGGAAGTTTTCTGTGTCATGCCTGACTCACAGTTGGAACAAACCTCTCACTTGCATCCCCCAAGTAAACACACAGAGGCTTATAGTAATTACACCTGTTTGGCCATTAACTCAGGCTAACTATTGACTAGCTCTTACATATAAATTAACCCATAATTCTTATTTATGTTTAGCCACATGGCTGGGTACCTTTTCACAGTTCGGCCTTCACATCTTTAATCCTCTGTGTCAGGCTGGGGACTCCTGACTCAGCCTTCCTGCTCCCAGAATTCTCCTCTCTGCTTTCTTGCCTACACTTTCTGTCTGGCTACTGGCCAATCAGCATTTTATTTATCAACCAATCAGAGCAACACACATTCACAGCATACAGAACAACTTCACCCGTCAAACCTTGGTCTACAAAGGCTCCACAGTAAGTTATTCCAGGATATGACATTCTGCAAAAACTAAAATTATAGACAACAACAGTCTCAATAATTGCTAATTTTTGGGGTAGAGTGCAAGGAAGAAAGCAAGGAAATCTGAGGTTTGGAACTATTGTATGGAGCACTAATGATGGAAACACGACGTCATTTCTTCTTTACAATCCATGGAAATTTTTATCAAAAGAGCGAATCTTATATACATGTTAATTTAAATTGATTTATGTGGGTTTCCCAGAGAAATGAAGTTCTAAAGAGAGTAGAACTGAACTGTAAACATACTGAACAATTTTACTCATGGTGACAGGAGAGTAAATGCTGCCTTGTGTAGTTTGGGGAATGGATGAGATATTTAGGAGCAAGGCTTGGAAGAGACTTTCCATAACTTCAAACCAAACTAATAAGAACAGATAGGGAAGGACACCACACATTCATCAAATGAAAAATCCATCCTGAGGATATTGCAATTTTGAACATTTATGCACCAAACACAAGGGCACCCAAGTTCATAAGAGAAATACTACTATAGCTAAATCATACATTTACCCTCTTGTAGATATCATCATGGGTGACTTCAACGCTCTACTTTCACCAATAGACAGTTCACCCAGACAAAAACCTAAACAGAGAAATGCTTGTAGTTAAAGGAAATAAAAAACAAATGGGCCTAATAGATATTTACAGAACATTTCACTCCAAAACAAGAGAATATACTTTCTTCTCAGCTGCTGGAATTTTCTGAAAAATTTATCATAAATTTGGATGCAAAGCAAATCTCAGCAGATATAAGAAAATTGAAATAAAACCCTGCATCATCTCTGACCACCACAAATATCAACAAAAAGAGAAACAAAGGAAAGTATACAAATTCATAGAAACTGAACAATTCACCACTGAATGAAAAGTGAGTCAATACAGAAGATAATGAGAAAATTTAAAACGTTTTAGAATTGAGTGTAAATGAAAACAACATACTCAAACCCATGGGACACAAGGAAGTTGGTTCTAAGTGGCAAATTCACAGCGATTCACATCTATATAAAGAAATTGAAGATATTTGGTGCTAGGAACTTAATGGCAAATCTGAAATCCCTAGGGGAAAAAAAAAGAAATAATACAAAAGGTGTCAAAGGCAAGAAGTACCAAACCTAGGACTGAAATTAATAAAATAGTAACAAACAAAACAAGAACTATCTGAAGAATTAATGGCATGAAGAATTAAATCTTTCAGAAAAATCAATAAGATGGATAAAACTGTAGCCAAGTTAACTAAAATATGGACAGAGAAGATCTAAGTTAATAAAATGGGAGACAAAAGGGGTACATCACAACAGCCATTGAAGAAATCCAGATAATAATAAGGTCATGCTGATAAACTCCACCATACATTTCTTGATATGTACCACCTACCAAAGTTAAATCAACTTCATATATGCAATTTAAACAGACCCATAATCCCTAGTGAAATAGAAGTAGCAATTAAAGGCTTCAAACTAAAAAGCCCAGGGCAAGAATGATTCAAAGCAGAATTTAATGAAATCTTCTGAAAATAAACATCAAAATTTCTCAAATTATTCCATAAAACAGAAATGAAGGAACATTGCCTTGTTCTTTTTACAAGCCACAATTACCTCAATGCCTAAATCACATGAAGGTACAAGAAAGAAAGAAAATTGCAAATAAATTTTCCTTATAAGCATAGATGAAAAAATTTCAATAAAATACTTGAAAATATATACCATTTTTCTATGCCTCAATTAATGTAGTTTTATCATCAGGAAATAAAATTCATATGTGTATGTGTGTACTCGTGTGTGTGTACTTACATATGTGAATATGTAAATTAATTTATCTTCAAAGTGTCCTTTCCTTTTTTTTCTTTTCTTTAAATTATTTTATTAGTGTTTTAATTTTACACATCAGCCATGGGTTCCCTTGTCCTCCCCCCTCATGCACCCACCCCCAACTTCCTCCCAGCCCCTCCCCTCCAATCCCATCTCCTCCAGGGCCAAGACTCTCCTTAGGATTCATTTAAACCTGGTGGATTCAGTACGGGCAACTCCAGTCCGCTCCTTCCAAGTTGAGCAAAGTGTCCCTGTGTAAGCCCAAGGTTCCAAACAGCCAGCTCATGCACTAAGGACAGGTCCCAGTCCCACTGCCTGGGTGTCTCCCAAACAATTCACGCTATTTAATTGGCTCACTTATCCAGAGGGCCTGCCCCAGCTGGGGAATCCACAGACTTTGGTTCATAATTCATGTGCTTCTATTCATTTGGTAATTTGTCCCTGTGCTCCTGGAGCTCCACCTGAGGCCTGGGCTAGGATCCCTGCATCCACATCCATCAGTTATTGGATGAGAGTTCCATCATGACCAGTAGGGTCTTTGGCCATCTGATCAACAGACTAGGTCAGATCAGGCTTTCTCTCGACCATTGCCATCAGTCTACAGAGGATGTATCATTGTGGATTTCTGGGGACCTCTCCAGCACTCTGCCTATTCCTGTTCTCATGTGGTCTTCATTTATCATGGTCTGTGATTCCTCATTATCCCTTTCTGTTCTTGATCCAGCTGGGATCTCCTGCTCCTCTATCTTTCTTTCCCTCAGACCTTGCCCTTCATTACTCCCACTGTCGTCCAGGTTGTTGATGTAGATCTCATCCATTTCTCTGTCATTGGGTGATCCCTGTGTCTTTCCTAGGGTCCCGTTTTTCTAGGTAACCTCCCTGGAGTTGTGTAGTAGTCTAGTCATCTTTGTTTTACATCCAGTATCCTCCTATGAGTGATTACATACTGTGTTTGTCCTTTCTGAGTCTGGGTTACCTCATTCAGGATGAGTCTTTCTAGATCCATCCATATGCCTGCAAACCTCATGCTGTCATTGTTTGTCTCTGCTGAGTAGTACTCCATTGTGTATATGTACCATATTTTCTTTATCCATTCTTCAGTAGGTTGTTTCCAGGTTCTGTATATTACAAACAATGCTGATATGAACATAGCTGAGCAAATGCCCTTGTGGTATGATTGAGCATTCCTTGGATATATGCCCAAGAGTGCTACAGCTGGGTCTTGGGGAAAATGGATTCCCAATTTTCTAAGGAAGTGCCATGTTGATTTACAAAGTGGCTGTACAAGCTTGCATTCCCACCAGCAGTGGAGGAGAGTTCCCCTTGATCCACATCCTCTCCAGCATAAGCTGTCTTCTGTGCTTTTGATCTTAGCCATTCTGACAGGTGCAAGATGTTATCTCAGGGTCATTTTGATTTGCATTTCCTGGATAATTAGGGATGTTGAGCAATTCCTTAAATGTCTTTCAGCCATTTGAACTTCCTCTATTGAGAATTCTGTTTAGTTCTATAGCCCATTTCTTAATTGGAATGTTGGCATTTTGATGTCTAATTTCTTGAGTTCTTTATATATTCTGGATATAATCCCTCTGTCAGATGTGGGGTTTGTGAAGACCTATTCCCATTCTGTAGGCTGTCGCTTTGTCTTGTTGACCATGTCCTTTGCTCTACAAACACTTCTCAGTATCAACAGGTCCCATTGATTGATTGTTTCTCTCAGTATCTGTGCTACTGCTGTTACATTTAGAAAGTGATCTCCACTGCCAATGTGTTCAAGTCTACTTCCTACTTTCTCTTCTATCAGGTTCAGAGTAACTGGATTTATGTTGAGGTCTTTGATCCTCTTGGACTTAAGTTTTGTGCCTGGTGACAGATATGGATCTATTTGCAGCCTTCTACACATTGACATCCAGTTATGCCAGCACCATTTGTTGAAGATGCTTTCTTTTTTCCATTGTACATTTTTGGCTTCTTTGTCATACTTGTGCAGATTAATGTCAGGGTCTTCAATTTGATTCCATTGGTCCACATGTTGGTTTTTATGCCAGTGCCAAGCTGCTTTTGTTATGATAGCTCAATAGTAGAGCTTGACATCAGGGGTGGTGATGTCTCCAGAGGTTGTTGTATCATACAGGATTCTTTTGGCTATTCTGGGTTTTTTGTTTTTCCATATGAAGTTATTATTCTTTCTAGGTCTGTGAAGAATTGTGTTGGTAATTTGATGGGGATTGCATTGAATCTGTAGATTGCTTTTGATAAAATCGCCATTTTTACTATGTTAATCCTGCCTATCCATGAGCATGGGAGATCTTTCCATTTTCTGACTTCCTTTTCTGACATTTCTTCCTTTCCAATTTGTATCCCCTTAATCTCCTTATGTTGTCTTTTTGTTCTGGCTAGCACTTCAAGTACTATATTGAATATGTATGGGGAGAGGAGACAGCCTTTCCTTGTTCCTGATTTTAGTTGTATTGCTTTGAGTTTCTCTCCATTTAATTTGATGTTGGCTGTTGGCTTGCTGTAGATTGCCTTTATTATGTTTAGGTATTTTCCCTGTATTCCTGATTGCTCCAAGATCTTTATCATGAAGGGGTGTTGGATTGTGTCAAATGCCTTTTCTGTGTCTAGTGAGATGATAATGTTTTTTTTTTTTTCCTTTGTGTTTGTTTATATGATGTATTACATTGACGGACTTTCATATGTTGTACCACCTTTGCATCCCTGGGATGAAGCCTACTTGATCATGGTGGATAATTGTTTTGATGTATTCTTGGAGTCTGTTTGCCACTATTTTATTGAGTATTTTTGCATCAATGTTCATGAGGGAGATTGGTCTGTAGTTCTCTTTCTTTGTTGCATCTTTGTTTGGTTTAGGAATCAGGGTAATTGTAGCCTAATAGAAGGAGTTTGGTAATATTCCTTCTGCTTCTATTGTGTGGAACAATTTAGAGTATTGGTATTAACTCTTGTTTGAAGATCTGGTATAATTCTGCACTGAAACCATCTTGTCCTGTGCCTTTTTTGGTTGGGAGACTTTTAATGACTGAATCTATTTCCTTAGGGGTTATTGGACTATTTAAATTGTTTATCTGGTCTTGATTTAATTTAGGTATGTGGTACCTATCCAGAAAATTATCCATTTCTTTTAGATTTTTGTGGAGTAGAGGTTTTTGAAGTATGACCTGATGACTCTCTGGATTTCCTCATTGTCTGTTGTTATGTCCCCCTTTTCATTTCTGATTTTGTTAATTTGGATGCTGTCTCTCTCTCTCTGTCTTTTGGTTTGTTTGGATAAGGGCCTGCCTATGTTGTTGATCTTCTCAAAGAACCAACTCTTTGTTTCATTTCTTTATTGCATTGTTCTCTTTATTTCTATTTGATTGTTTTCAGCTCTCAATTTGGTAATTTCCTGGCATCTGTTCCTCCTGGGAGACTTTGCTTCTTCCTGTTCAAGAGCTTTCAGGTATGCTGTCAAGTCACTAGTGTGAGCTTTCTCCAACTTCTTTATGTGGGCATTTAGTGCTATGAATTTCCCTGTTAGCACTACTTTCATAGTATCCCATAAGTTTGGGTATGTGGTGTATTCATTTTCATTGATCTCTAGGAAGTCTTTAATTTCTTTCTTTATTTCTTCCTTAACCCATTGTTGATTCAGTTGAGCATTATTCAGTTTCCATGAGATTGTAGGATTTCTGTAGTTTTTTTCTGTTGTTGAAATCTAACTTTAAATCATGGTGTTCTGATAGAACACAGGAAGTTATTCCAATTGTTTTGTATCTGTTGAGACTTGCTTTGTGGCCAAGTATGTGGTCGATTTTAGAGAAGGTTCCATGGGGTGCTGAGAAGAAGGTATATTCTTTTTTGTTCGGGTGGAGTGTTCTGTAGATATTGATTAAGTCCATTTGAGCCATAACATCAGTTAAGACCATTATGTCTCTGTTAAGTTTCAATTTGGCCGAGCTGTCCAGAGGTGAAAGTGGGGTATTGAAGTCTCCCACTATTAATGTGTGGGGTTTTAGATGAGATTTAAGCTTTAGTAATGTTTCTTTTACATATGTGGGTGCCCTTGTGTTGGGGGCATAATTGTTCAGAATTGAGACTTCATCTTGGTGGATCTTTCCTGTGATGAGTATGCAATGTCCTTCATCATCCCTTTTGATTGATTTTAGTTTGAAATCTGTTTTGCTGGATATTAGGATGGCTACACCATCTTGCTTCTTATGACCATTTGATTGGAAAGTCTTTTCCCAGCCTTTTATTCTTAAGAGGTGTCTATATTTGAATTTGAGGTGTGTTTCTTCTATGCAGCAGAAAGATGGGGTCCTGTTTTCATACCCATTCTATTAATCTGTTTCTTTTTATAGGTGAATTAAGTCCATTGATGTTAAGCGTTATTAATGACCAGTGATTGTTCATTCTTGTTATTATTTTTATTTTTTGGTGATAGTGTGTGTCTACTTCTCTTCTTTGGGGTTTGCTGCTATGGTGTTATCTATTGCCTATGTTTTCATGGGTGTATCTGTCTTCCTTAGGTTGGAATTTTCCTTCTAGTGCTTTCTGTAGGGCTGGGTTTGTGGATAAGTATTGTTTAAATCTGATTTTGTCTTGGAAGTTCTTGTTCACTCCATCTATGATGATTGAAAGTTTTGCTGGGTATATTAGTCCAGGCTGGCATTCATGGTCTCTTAGTGTCTGCATTATATCTATCCAGGTTCTTCTGGCTTTCAAAGTCTCCATTGAGAAATCAGGTGTTATTCTGATGGGTTTGCCTTTATAAGTCACTTGGCCTTTTTCCTTTGCTGCCCTTAATATTCTTTCTTTATTCTGTACGTTTAGTAGTTTAATTATTATGTGGTGAGGGGACTTTTTGGGGGAGTCTAGTCTCTTTGGTGTTCTATAGGCTTCTTATATCTTCATAGGCATTTCCTTCTTTGAGTTGGGAAAATTTTCTTCTATGATCTTGTTAAATATATTTTCTGTGCCTTTGAGTTGGTATTCTTCTCCTTCCTCTATCCCTATTATTCGTAGGTTTGGTCTTTCATGGTGCCCCAAATTTCTTGGACATTTTGGGTCATGACTTTGTTGGTTTTAGTGTTTTCTTTGACTGATGAATCTATTTTTTCTACCCTATCTTCAACACCAGAGGTCCTCTCTTCCATCTCTTGCATTCTGTTGGTTATATTTGCATCTAAAGTTCCTGTTCGTTTACTCAGATTTTCTATTTCCAGTATTCCTTCTTCTAGTGTCTTCTTCATTTTTTTCTATTTCCCTCTTCAGGTCTTGGACTGTTTCCCTCGTCTGTTTCATTGCTTTTTCATGATTTTCTTTCAGGGACTCATTGATTTCTTCTGCTTTATTTGTCCTTTCCTCTAGTTTTTTTTATAGCATTCTTCCCATTTTTTTTGTTTGTCTTTTCCTCCATTTTATTTTTGATTTCTTCTATATTAGGCTCTAGCCTCTTCATGATGTTATTTATAAGGTTGTTTTCTTCTGCTTCTTCCATTCTGTGATGTTCAGGTCTAGCTGTTGGAGAAGGGCTAGGTTCTGGTGATGCTGTATTGCTCTTTATTTGTTGTATGTACTTCTGCTTTGACATCTGCCCATCTCCTTGTGGATTCCTTCTTGGTCTTATCAGTGCACTTGCTCCAAACAGAGCTGACAGATTTATGGAAGCCCTGTGCTGGATGGGAAATCTGGTTCAGATGAGAGGTCTGGCCGGATGGAAGCTGGGGGCTGGTTTCTAAGTCTCCTGAAGTGAATGGGGTCTCTCTGTTCCAGATGGGAGTTCCAGGGTGGGTGGGAGCTGGGGGTTGGTCTCTGAGTCTCAGCAAGTGGCTGTTGTCTCGGGCAGATTTGTGTGGGGGCAGGGTGTGGAGATTGAAGGTTCTGCCTGCAGTCTTGGAAAAGGGGAGACTTCCTGCAGGGCCTGCTAAATGGCTGGAAACTGCAGCCAAGTTGGGCAGGACTTCCCGGGATGGCTGGTGCCCAGGGGTGGGACCCAAAGTGTCCTTTCTATTGGTTGCAGTTGAAACCTTTTACATTAAAAGAAGACTCTGAGGCTGTTTCTTGTATTAACATTTTGGTGCACATATCAAAAAGCTCATGATAACACACCAGCCACCAACCCACACCATGACATACACTCTGTCTTTTATAATGCACAATAAACATGGTCAGTATTCACATCTAGTATGCCTGCCTTAAGTGAAACATACCTAAGAATAGTTCTGTCCACAATCTTGGATCCAAGCTAAATGTTGTAAACTGAAGTTCCAAGAAAAAGTTACATCCATGTTAAAGATTCTCTAAGACTGGAATACTGATTACAACTTACTATATTGTGGTAAGCTGCTAAGTTGCCAGTCCAGAGCCATACTATCTTGGTCAGTGTTTATACTTCATTTAAAGACCCATACAACCCCTGATTTCAAGGAAATTAATTTAGGAAATCAAGCAGCTAATCACATCATGCCCACAATCGAAAATAAAGAGAAGAAACACATTGTGGCTTGCTTGCTTACTCTGAGGTAGCTCTCTTGTTTGTTTGGTTTTTAACACTGCTCACTCTGCCTAAGGAAATGTGCTGCCCAGAATGTGCTGTCTCTTCCTACATCAAACCCACGAACCTGATGTAGGAACTTCCTTATAAGACTCTCTCCTCAGATAGCCCTAGGTTATTTCAATTGCAAGTTAATCAACACAGAAGTGGATATGAACAAGACACATTGTATGCAGTGTGAAGACAATCATCCTAAAAAAACAAACATTTATACTGTTTAAAAGGATTTAATGTAAATAACTCTCACAATTGGCATTAAGATACTTTTCTGATTTGTATCTTATCTGTATTTCACACCTAAATGTGAAAATTAGCATTGAATATGTAAGGCATTTATTAAAATGTCGCAATTCATCATGAATATTCTAAAATTTAAGCATGACATCAATCTTTTATCTTTGGCACCATGCACATTTAAAAATACAAATAACTAAGGCTTAATTTTGTATATTGTCTTCAATTTTTTAATAAGACAGAAAACTTCTTGGAATTACTCCTCCCTGAAAGTTATTTAAATATAAGTGAATCCAATATATTGACCAAATTTCTATTACAGCTGAAATTGTTAAGAATGTGTAAAGTGATATATTCAGTTTTTCATTACTGCAATATCATCTAACCAAAATTAACCAATATGAAATTTTAAAGCATCTGAGTGGTCAGCTTTTGGAAACTGTGGTGGTAACCCTCTAAACAGAGTTTGTATTTGCTTTCTCCAAAGATGTACACTTGAATTTTAATTTTCCAAGTCACAAAAATTAAATTACATTGGAAAAATATACTCATTAAAATATTAGGAAATATATTATTCTCAAGAGTCAAGCTTGAGTTGTGAAAATATTATGGTTATACCCATAGAGGAAAAGTCATAGAATCTGGATATGTTGTAGGAAGAAAAGCATAAAAATATTCTTTGAAACAAAGTGCTTATGTCTCATTTATTTTATGGATTAACCTCTAACTTTGCAGGATTACAAAAGACAAACACCTAAAATATGAAAAATCATCTGTGTCAGTAAGCCATATTACTAGTCACAGGCTTACAAGCAACTGGCCATAAAATCTAGACTTTCAAAGAGAACAACAAAATTATGTTAGAAATATGCCTCAGAATGTAACTGATATAGACAGAGGATTGAGTTGACTTTAGTTCCTTCTAAAAGGGTCTTCACACTAAGTGGATGTTTATGGCGTGGAGGAACCTGCAACTTGTTAGCAATTTCAAATTACTGAGATTGAAGTTTCCCCACAATTCTATAATGCGTGAACATATTTTTGGGTGCACACAGGAGAATAGGGAGTACTTGTCTTTCTGCATCTATTGAAGTCACAGAAATAGAAAGTAAAATCATAGTTACCACAGGAATAGAGTAGCATAGACAGGGCAAAGGCAATACTGACCATTGGGTTATACTCGTTTGGATATATAACACAGTTACATAGTCCATGACCATGTGCCGTAATGTTCCACATTTGCTAAAAGAAGGTTTCTAAACTGATACATTATTATAAATATACAAGTTGATGAATACATTAAGTTGCATGGTTTAGTCACTTTTTCCTCTCACATAATACATCCTGTTTATGGGTTCCCCTCTCTCTGCTCCTCCTAGTTCCTCCCCACTGCCCCTCCCATCTGGAGCCACCCACTTTATAATGTATATCTGTGTACTGTATCCTATAACCATATATAATTTTTCAATTGAAACTAAGTGTAAGCTAAGCATAATTTTTCATTCACAATAATTCTTTATACTGACTATAGAGGAATTTATACATTTAATTATTAAATTATTGACCAAGAATTGCCAAGTACTAGTTGTTTCCATCACAAAGCATTATACAGCAAATTATGTCCAGAAACATACATTTAATTATTAACAACAGTTATTATTTTGAAAATAATCTAGTACAAAAGAAAATAGTTTATTCAAGAGGGATATATTTTAATAACTGTAAACAATGAATATACCATTCCTAAGCATTCCACCATCAGAGAGAACAAACATTACCAGGGGCATGCTAATAGCTCATAAGCTTAGGAGACAGGACTATAAAATTGTTACAATCGTGTTCCTTAAACTACATGTTTTCAGGCGCATGCTACTTTATAGACATGTTCTGGACCTAAATTTGATTTTCTAAATTATCATACAGTGTGACCTCAGCAATGGTGATGTGCATATTTCTTATGAGCAGTGGACATATTTGCATCTACTGGGAAACACAGTGTTCTATTGTGAAGAGGTAAGTGTAAATAATTGAGTCCCAGTGCCTGTGACTTCCTGATGTTGATGTTCCTGGCTCATCACTTTGGGCTTTCTGATATTTATTCACACTTTTAGAGAACTGCAATTTATGATCTTAGATATTAACCCCTTAACATAAAGGACCCTACCAGCAACAGTTTAAAGAAATATTACTGAGCAAAAAATGCTTTATCTACAAATATACTAGATTTTAAAATTCTGTTGTATGTGCATGTACATATTTGTATGTACATATGTGTGGGTTCACTTATATGTGTCTGCACCTGCATGTGTAGTCAGAGATTGACATAGATTGTTTTCCTCAAACTTGTCTCTACCTTGTTTGAAGAAGTTAAAGTTCTCTATGACTCAAAGCATTATCAGCTAAATAATCAAAGCAATTATCTGAATTACTAATCACATTGTAGAACTGAGTTATGAAGAGGAAACTAAAGCACAAGTTGTTCACTAAAGAAACATTAAAAGACAATTAGTTTAAAATTCATATACAGCCATAACAAAAATAATTTCTAAATTATTTAAAAACTGTCCATGCAATGAATTATAATTATAAATTTAGCCCTTGATTTATATACATACATTTGGTTTTTTAGTGTGTTGGAACATTGTATTTTTTCTTATAAAAGTTTGTAAAATATGTTTTAAATTGAAACACAACTACTTCTTCCTTCCCTCCCTCCTGCCCCTCCCATTTTCCACCCTCAAGTTGATAGCCTTATTATTATTATTATTATTATTATTATTATTATTATTATTATTATGACAGTTTTAAATTAGTGTTTAGTATATATTCATTGTGTAAAGTATTAGGTTTGGCTATACATTCTCTGTATTTGCTCTAGAAGATGACTGACAATTGACCACTGAAAAAGCCAAGATAGGGACCTAATACTTCCTGACTGGAAACCACATGTAAAACCTCTGTTCCTTGACTCTGATTACACCAAGGGATAAAGAAACTATATAAAATATTTTCATGATCATAAGTGCTGAACAGGTAGGTCTTGCTTTCTCTATTCATTCCATCAATCCCACCTCTGCATTATGTGGTTGCTTTTAGCTGATTGCTCACATGGAACGTTAGGGAAAAAAAAAGTTATTTTCAGGATGCTATTTCTCGTTCTATCTTCTAACCAGCTAGTCACTGTAACCAAATATTGCCATCTTTGTGTACAGGCATAAAGACATATCTGAAATAGTTTTAGCAAACACTCATAATTTTTTTTTCTCAGTGGAAAAGAAAGAACAAGTTACCTCCTAAATTTAAATGAGAATTTGTGTCAGTCAAAGTTCTCTAGAGTAACTCAACGTATAGAATTAATATCTCTCACTCACTCTATCTATCTATCTATCTAGATCTATTAGAGTGACTTACAGACTGTAATCCATCTTATCCAACAATGGTTGCTTATGTATACAAGGTTTCAAAATCCAGTAACTGTTTAGTTCACAAGACTGGATGTCTCAGCTAGTGTTCAGTATATACTGGAATCCCAAGAATTAGACTCTAATGTCAATGAAGGAATGAACTTGCAAGTGAGGGCAGGAGGAAGCAGGCAAAGGGAGCCAGCTTCCCTCTTCCATGTATAGGCTTCCTGCACAAGGTGTGGTCCAGATTAGAGATGAGTGTTCCCATTTCAAAAGATATGGATTAAAGGTGTGTCATCTCACCTCAAAAATCCAGATTAGAAATGAATCTTTCCATTCGAAATGATCCAATTAAGCCAAAAATTTGTTACACATGTGTCTATCCATTTTGGGGGTTTCAGATGTTCCAGATGTAGTCAAGCTGATAACAAACAATAGCCATAACAGCACTGAAATTAAGGAAAGTATTGGATGTATAACTAAAAAACTCTAGAGTTAGATAACTTAAGCCATCATGTCCATAGTAACCTATGACCATGGTTTCCCTGGGATCTTGGTGCCATCTTTCCTCCATCTTTAGATGCTCTTCAGGACTAGACTGGATGTCACAGAAAGTCTACATAAGTAATCTTGATGATGGCCCTTAATCATTTATATTATTTTTCTGCCTTTCTGTTTGACTTTTATAAAGTCAATGGGGCCTGAGAAATGGATAGTAGGTAGTGTCATTTGTCACAAAATCTGACAACCTGAGTTTAATCCCTGTGACCCACATGGTGGAAAAAGACATTCCACGTCTACAAGTTTTTCTCTGGTTTTCATACATGCACCATGGCTTGTTTGTGCATGAGCACAATCACACCCACTATATAAAAAATGAATTTAATTAAAAAGTAGAAAATGATATGAAAACCAAGTGAAGAAGTAAATGAAATGATAAAAGCTGTTGGAGGACAGGGGGAAAGTATCACTTTGTTCTACCATGAGATATCTATCATACATCTTTCTTCTTGCAGCACAAGTCATTCAATAATGATATTTAATTGAAAGTATTAACTGAAATCTTTGTCTATTAGTCAGAAAATAAATTTTAGTGAACTGCCCTTTATATTTGTGATTAGTCCAACTTTAGTATATTGTTGTGATCCAAACATGCAGAGTATGATTTATCAATGAAATTTGTCCACAAATAATTTTGTTATTTGTCTGTCCCTTTTTCCTACAATGAATGAAATTTTAATGATCATTTTCATGTCACTGTTTGTTTGGAGAAAAAGTGCCCTGAGATCACACTTCTATCTGAAGAAGTATTGGCAGATGGAGGAAGTATATTTTCCTTTGAGGAGTGGCCACTGATATGTTACTAATGCCCTAGTGGATGACCACATACTCATCTGCCTATAAACAGTATTAACTGGAATTAAGGGTTATTAATAATAATAACAAAGAGGATGTATGCTGAAGGAAAGATGAGGTTGGCTCATTACAAGTATTTGGAAAGAAATAGAAATGGGTATAAATGAATATAACTTTCAAAGGATAAAATATTATTTGCCAAAACAACTTTGGTATGCAACAAGACAAAGGAAAGAAAGAAGTTATTTTCACATAAAACTGAGTTTTTAGAGTTGTCTCTCATGCTATTTAAAAGTTACTATTAATTATTCAAAGAATTTTTAAGTATTAGGACTTGAAAAATGAAACAAGAATATATTAATAACCATCTAATAAAATGATTAAAATAAGTAACCATGACAACAATGAATTCTTCAAAGGATAGAAAACTAAAGGTATCAGATATTCTCATTCATTTCTGAGGGGAATATAAATGAAGCAATCAATTGGTAGAGAAATTATTAGTTTCTTAAATGATTTCAAAACACAGAGATCATGGTTGACACTTCTTTATTCATTCTTCCAGTGGTCCTTATTCAACATAGTTACCATGTCAGAGTCTCTCTTTCTGATCTCCATTGTTATCCACAGAGCATTTGAAAATGTCTAAAGAAATTTCATTGGCTGTAGCTGACACATGTGAGTGATGGAGAGGAGAGATAGACATAAAATAGGAAGCACGCAGGCATGCTGTTTATTCTTTTTTACACAGGACAATAGCACCACACTAAAAATGTGTTTTGTTCAAATGTGACCAGGTTAGAAACTTAATGTATTTGTACAAGAATGTGAAAAGGATAAAGCAACTAACACTTACCAGGGCATTTTATTATGTATAATACAGTTTTGCTACAACATGTGCATCATCTATATATCAAAATGACAATGTGATATCTCTTTAATTTTATTTAATACAATTTTATTGATTTTTCAGAATGAACCCCACCAGAATTTTATATGCAAGAACTTTATATTGGTCTATAACTCAAGCCCTATTTTTCCTGAGGGTATTTTGTAGGTATGCATAAGGATATGCAGATATAATGATATATATTTAAGGGTCAGGGAAGTCTTCAGTTTCATAGTTAGAGAGAGGAAAGGAGTGAGTATAAATTCAAGCTGGTTTGGAAGACTGTCCCTTTCCTTCCAAAGTCTTTGTAGAACTTTTTTGCACAGTGTTAAATCATTGGTCTAATGTGTATTACTACAATCAGAGATGCCCATAGGAAAGCGACAAATGGTAGGTTAGCATGTCCCTAGACACTCTTCTTGTAGAGTTATACAAAGCATAGAGGAGAAAGACAAAGAGGAATGCTCACAGCTCTGCCAAGGGGACTAGGTATTCCTTGTGGGAGATGATAAATTGAGTAGAACTCTGAATCTCAAAAGACACAAAGTTAGATCTGTGGCACTGAACGCAACCACAAGCGAACTAATTAAGACTCTCACGGCACAGATCCAGCAGGGAGGAAATCATAAAGAAGAGAGTAATTTCTCATGATCCTAATGAATTTTCTCAGAAATCTTGGCCTTGAAATAGATATTCTCATTTGAGTGAGGCAAGGCTTTGGAGATTTACATAAGGTTGCTATTTTATTTTGTGTATGTGAAAATAAATTTGTCAAGAAATTCTCAAAGAAAAATTTCCTATGTGACTCTTCTAGGAGTTCATAAACACCTTTGTGCTGATGTCCATAACTTTCTTTATTATTGGGTGCTTGGTCCTCTCAATACAGAAAGAAGGGAGGGTCTAAGAGCTCCAAAGGGAAAGAGGGCTCCAGGAAAAAGAAGGTAAGTAGAAAATCATCTTTGTCTTGAGTATGTATCATAAAACCCAAAGGTATAGAAATGATGAAAATTGCATAAAAGTACTTGTGTATTGATTTTATGCAGTTTTAAATGTTATTAAAGACTAAGGAAAGAGATAGAATTACATTAAAAGTTGAGTTGTTTATCAGTATGCTTTCTGGACAGATGCACATATTATGGGTATGATAAAGAGGAAATAGGCACTCTTCAGGAATCAACATGAGTAGATGAGGATCTTTGTATGGCTTGTTCTGTGTTCCCTCATCACAAGCTTATAAACAAAATAAAATTTCATCTTATCCTTCTGTAGTCAAAGATGAATTGCTTGGTAATACCTTCTAATCTTACAGACATACCCATGCAGCAAATGGCTACAGAAAATGACTCTTCAGTGTCTGAGTTTATTCTTCTGGGACTAACAGACCAACCTGAGCTCCAGTTGCCCCTGTTTTTCCTCTTCTTGGTGAACTATACAGCCATAGTGCTGGGTAATTTGAGCTTAATGAGTCTTATCTTCCTGAATTCACATCTTCACACTCCCATGTACTTTTTCCTTTTCAATCTGTCCTTCATTGATTTTTGTTATTCATTTGTTTTTACCCCCAAAATGCTAATGAGTTTCGTTTCAGAGAAGAATATCATCCCTTTTACAGGATGCATGACTCAGCTGTTTTTCTTCTGCTTTTTTGTCAACTCTGAGAGTTATGTGCTGACAGTCATGGCCTATGATCGCTATGTAGCCATCTGTAAGCCTTTACTGTACAAGGTTATCATGTTACCTAGGATCTGTTGTCTGCTAATGTTTGGTTCATATTTAATAGGGTTTTCTACTGCCATTGTCCTCACAGGCTTAATGATTAGGCTCAACTTTTGTACCAACAACATCATTAACCACTACATGTGTGACATCTTCCCAGTCCTTCGGATCTCCTGCAGTAACACTTATGTCAATGAGCTTGTGAGTACTGCAGTGGTGGTAACAGCTATTATTTTATGTAGCCTCATTATCTTAGTCTCATATGGTATGATCCTTTTCAATATCCTTCATATGTCATCAGGTAAGGGTTGGTCCAAAGCCTTGGGCACTTGTGGGTCTCACATTGTAACTGTTAGTCTCTTCTATGGATCTGGGCTGCTTGCTTATGTCAAGCCTTCATCTACTGAGACTGTGGGCCAGGGAAAAATTTTTCTCAGTTTTTTACACTCTTGTGGTCCCAATGCTGAATCCTCTCATTTACAGTCTCAGGAACAAAGATGTCAAACTTGCTGTGAAGAAAACCTTAAAGAGAATCACAAGTTAATTAAACCAGTGGCACATCCCATAGCTTGTTCCCATTTGTTTTCAGTGTCTTCTTCATTACCTATCTTCCATTCTTTTTTCTTCCCCTCATATTTCTATAACATCATCACAATTTCTACTACCCATCTTTTTTCTTCTCAACATAAATTATAAATACGTGTGTGCCTGTTTGGGAGCTTGAGACCATTAGATTCAAGCTGGTGTTCATTATCTTTGTCAGACTAAGACCCTGTTGGGCTATATAATCTCAACTATGCATTATTTGTAATAAGTTGCTTTCTTACTTTTTGGATAACATTTTTAGAAATATTCCTGATTTGCTAATCTAATTTCCTGTAGATGTATTTTTAAAAGGTAAAGATGACAAAAATTGCGGGTGTGGGAGAATTACCAGAGTATCAGCAGTTTTTCAGTGTCTTTTTGAGAGTGCTTCTTATTCTAGACTTTTAGCTTCGACCCTGTGATGGAAGTGCACAATTTATTGGTGTAAGATTTTATTTTTATAGTTATTTGAGTATGTATTATTCATACTTCTGTGCCCAATGTGTCAAATTCATCAGTTATTATAATATGTTAACACATTTATATTTTATTTTGCATTTAATCAAAATTGTAGCTTTCTTTTCCCTGATACTGTAACTATGTCTATGATATAGTTCTTAAGAATCTCTTATTTTCTTGACTACAGACAAAGAACAAAGGGTCATGGTAATGTTCAGGTTATTTTTTCTGTTGCCTCAAATGGATTCTATGATTGCAAAAAAATAAAAAGGAGGAGGAAACTTACTCCTTAATAACAAAACCTGTCTGGCTTAATGATTAGGGATATATTTGATGCATGCTCTTGTTTGAGTGTTCAACTCCAAAGAGCAAAATAAACCTCTACTTTTCATCTCTGTCTCTTTGAATGTATACATATCTTTATCTTTGTATCATATATCTTTATACAAATACTATCTATATCTTTGTCTCTATATATCTGTCCTGTAAATGGATAAATGACTGTGTGACTTTTGTAAGGCCACACAATGAATGATGCACAGGACAATTTAGTTACCCACTATGTATCTTATGAAGAGATGTATGGGGGTAGGGGTAGAAGAGATATCTTAGTTGATAAAGGCACAAGAAGTTCTTGTAGAAGACCTAGATTTGGTTTCTAGAACTCACAAAGGAGTTCAGTTGTCTGTAACTACAATTCAAGGGGTTCCAATGCCCAATTTGGGCCTCAATTAGGTGTCAGGCATGTATGTGGCATACATATATATACATGAAAGCAAAAACACTTATACACATAAAAAACATAAAAGAGAAAAATGAGTGCATAGGAAAGAAACAGAATTCCAAGGAAACAGAGTGAACTTTGTGACAATTATTCCTAATGATTGCAACATGAGGAATTATATAAGAATATGATCTGCTGAACAGTAGTGGAGAAAGCCTTTAACCCTAGCACCTAGGGAAGGATAGTCAGGTGGATATGTGTGAGTTTAAGGCAAACTTGGTCTACAGAGTAAGTTCCAGGGTAGCCAGAGATACACAGAGAAACCCTCTCTCAAATTAACAATATATATATACACAAAGATTGGGTATTCTATAAGAATGTGAACTACTACAGAGATTGAGGGTTTTATGAAAATATAGATGACTACTACAGAAAGATTATCTATAGAGATTTGAAAAACAAATGAAAAATTGCACACATTTCTACAAGAGCATCATGTTGAAATGCTGCAGGCAGAGTGAATGTCAAGACAATACTTTATGTTGTCTTTTCCATTTGTGATTCTTTTTTCTGGTATGATGGAACAGAGGAATTTGGTTAAACCTTTCTGGTTAGGCATGCCACTATTCCCAAAGTTAAATATGTACTTTAAGAAGTCTGTACATGTTATATCTTTCTTTGGCCAGAAAACAATTCGTTCATAAAATACAGAAATAAGAATTTTCATTATATCACACTTTTTCTTTTCCTACTGTATCTACATGAATGAGTTAAGAGCAGATGATCTCAGTGAATGTTGTGACTTTTCCTAGGAAAACAATAATAAAGTCTATTTACTCCAGATGGGGAAAAAAACAGTGGACCAAAGAAATAATATTGCACAAGTCTGGCTTGGTGACACACTGAGTATTTTGGGGTTATCTGTGTAGGTAGGCCCAGACAAGAGGACACTGGCAGTAATATAGGGGGTGCATAGGCACGTGCCTCACAGAAGAAGCTACAGAAGCATGGTGATTGATTAAAGCTGCCTCACTGATGCTCTCTGTCTAAGGTGCAGTCAGTTCTCTACATTCTGCTTTCTCCCAGAAACTATTTAGTGCTAATGTGTATTATGAACTTCTTGCAAGAGGGAATGCTTCAATTTTGAAGATATAGCTACAAAATATTCAATATGTCCTGTTTATGGTACAAAGAATCTTTAAACTATTATTTTTATATTGATAATTGAAAAATTCCAAGAGATTTTGTTCACAAATGCCAGCTTAGACAAAAAAAAAAGTCTGTTAAAAGTTTAAATTGACCTAATTTAAATTAGTGGTACTGGAAAGTTAAGCATTTACATTTACTTTAGTATTGAATAGATTTCTATAATGTTTAATTTCTCAGGTGTCAACTACTGTTTTATTCATTACAGTGCCTGATTAAATGAAATTGTGAAAGATGGCTTGAAATTTTCTCAGAAACATATTTTGATAGGCAAATGTTTATTAAAATATAGGATATTATGTCTAAAACTCATGTATACAAAGTTTTGATATTTCACCAAAAAGTGCATGTGAGTTACAAACAAAAAAGGTGGGTCTGAGTTCTACATTGCAACCAGCCTAATAACCTGGAGCAGAGAAAAATCAGCAAATATCCTGGCCCAGTTCTGTGGAGGAAACATGGTTATTTTGAATTTCTGATTACTTATCTTTTTTTCTGAGAATATGAAAGCATTTACTATTATAATAAAATGTATTTTAATAATATTTATTCTTAAAATATTGCCAATGATTTTTTAAAGTAACATAAACGTAATGCTAGGTAATACAAACTTATGTGATAATTTCTGAAGGTTTTGTTGTGTTGTATATGTATTTGTTAAATTATATATATAATCTGCACCCATTGCTCATATTATTTTGACATCATAGGTTCTTTAAATGTATTACTGAAATTAGGAAATCTCATTTTATTAATTTATATTAACATATATTAGATTCATATTAAATCTCTTCCACACAAATGCATAATTACATTAACTCATGAAAATTCAGTATCATCAACATAAAGGCGATATCCATATGTTAAGCTGTCAAAGAAATATGAAATTAAGAAATCTCAGAAACAATACTTTCATGCCCATGAATGATGCCTGTTTACCCATCTAGTTCATTCCATCTCTCTTAGTAACTAAGATGTTCATAGATCCTTGATTTGCTGCATTCATCAAAAGTTTAAAATATTTCTCTCTAAAGTTCTCACCCTTTCTAGTTCATAAATAAGCATCAGAACAGAGCTTTGCAATAATGGCACATATTTAGATGAAGAGGTATTGGGTCCAGGCCAGTCATATGTTACCTGGCACATTTGGCATATCGGCATAAGTTGCTCTGGCAGATAATTACCTAGAAAGGAGTATCATGGGATCAAGAGTAAGGAGCCCTGATGTACCAGCACTCCATAGTTTTGTCAGGAGCAAGAATAGGGATATAATAGTGCTGCCTACTGTGTTATGACAGCCTAAGCAAAGACTCTTTTTCCTACACTGTATGTATTATAGAACACATAATTTATAGCTAAATGAAGCTTGATAAATTTTCTCTTGCAAAAGCTTTGTGCATTTTCTTGTACTATGAATAATAGTCAACAAAGAGGGAGCCTCCAGTGTAGTCAACTGGATTTCTGTGCCATGTGTCCAAAGTATTATGTAGTTAGCAAGAGGATTCTACTCTCTAGCTCTGGTGGGCAACCAAAAGCAATGTGACATCCTGTATTAACTGGGAGGCCTCTGTGTATAGCTCATATAGAGGTATCTCATGTCAGGAATTTGAGTTCTTGTTGAAGAGTATGGAGGCCTGATGTGCCAGCACTCCATGGTTCTGTCAGGAGCAAGATTGAGGATAAAATGGCATTGCCTACTCTGTTTTAACAGCTTAAATAAAGACTCATCCTACACTGGGACAGCATCTGTGATGGTCATGGAAGAGGATGTCCATGACTACAGTACGAAGTCCCTTAGCTTGATTCAGGTACTCAAGGATCGTCAGCCTTGTGTGCTGTCTTTGTGGAGGTGGTGTGCCATGTCAGGAGTCTTAAGGACTAACTCTCTTGAAAGAAAACCCCAACTTTTTCTCACATGAAAGATACTTCTGTTCAATTCTAGCCGACATAATTCTTCAGTGGCCTCAGAAATAGTTGTATTTTGGGTATTCCTATACTGAACATGTTTTGTGCTAACCAGATGGGTTTTGTGTGCAGGAAATTTCAGAAATACTTGAAATTAATTTTAAATTGTCCAAAGTTAAATGTGCCAAAAAGAACAAATGTTTAAATGTGATTTGACTTCAATGTTTTAAATGGTTGTAAACAATACTTGATATGCCAACATGGTGTTTCCCATCTATGAATGTAGTTATATAGAGATATAGAGCTTGTCTCTCTGTGTCCATTGATAATTTCTAAACTGAGGATAGAATGATGATTGCCAAAGTAAGGAAAAGGCATTTAGAATGGAGAACCAGAGGCCTTAGTCAAAATGTACAGTTTATTTGAGAAAGAATACATTTTATTGTATTTCAAACCAGGCAACTGTAGTCAATAATCCTGTTTTTTCTCTCTTCTCTCTTCCTTTCTTCCTGTCTCTCCCTCTTTCATTTCCTTCCTGTTGTTTCTTGCCTTCCTTTCTGTCTTTGAAACAACACCAACCTTATTTCTATTTGTAGGCTGCTCTAAAACAGTTTTGAGTGGGCACATTTTTCATAGTAAAGCAGATTCTGCAGATATTTGTTCATTGCTACAGGAATTTAGGTTTGAAAGCTTGAACATTTACCCTACTTGCATGTCCACAATTGAGTCTGCCATATTTATTGATGTTCAAGGAAACAATGGGTCAGCTTCAAACAACTTGATCATTCAAGATAGACAGCATGGACATCAAGCTCTTATCTCTTTACTTCTCTAAAATCTCATAGAGCCTGTGTGAAGGAAGCTGAAGAGCTGTACACAGTGATCTATGTGTCATAGCCCCAACCTTAGGGACCATAATTGTAAGGGACTATTGTAAATACACCCCAAATTTTTAATAATCAGAAATTTCCTTTCTTTTTCCTCAAACAAATCCATTCTTTTCTGGGAGGAAATTCTATCTTTGTTTTCTCAAGGGTAATTACTGCATATTCTTGGAAAGATATTCAAAACAAAACTTTGTTAATTTTTCATCATGATATATGTAGAATTGAATAATTACTTCCTGATCATAACCAGACCAGATTACAATAATTCTAGCTTATATTTAAGAAAATTTCTTTTTGTTCATTAGCCATCATTTAGGCTGCATTTTGCTTACTTCTAAGGTTATCTAAAATATGGGCTAATGTGGTAAGTAAGTTTCATAATGCTATGAAAAATTATGCATTAAAGTTAATATTGATACTTTTTAAAATGTCTCTCGATTTGTCTTTGATTTCTGCCTTATGTAAATATATTTTATTACTAAAATTTGTGTTTATTTTTGTGTTTAGTTTTAGCTCTTTACAATAGAGGTTATTTCACTTTCTAGACTTTATGTTCACTCATCTATGGATAAATAATTATAATAATACATAAACACACACACACACACACACACACACATTGGAACAGAGTCAAGGAATGGAGTTGTGCAAGGGGAATTCTGAGTGCTTGTGAGAAAACTCCAAGAAAACAAACAAGATTCTTGTGACCACAGTTTCTTCAAAAACACAAAATTGTTCTTGAAATATGCTTTTGTGTTTGTCCCAGATGTAGTGGATAGGAGTCAATTTACTTCAGCTGTTGTTATTCATGTGTCTCTATGGAAAAAAACCTTTTTGCCACATGTAGGTTGTCCTTGTGATTGAATACCTTGTTTATTTGATTCTTCTTAATTCTCAGAATATAAATTGCCAGATGCTCTGAATAAAGTTGACTATTGCATGAGAATTTTGTCTGCCTCATTTTTTGACTCTACTCCCCCAGGTTCCCACTGAAACTAGAACAGAAAACATACAAACATACACACATGCACACACAAAATGGACTGTGGTGGCATGTTCATAAAATATAAGAACTAAAGAAACAGAGGCCTGGGGAATACAATTTGAAGGCCAGCCTGGCACATGTAATGAATTCCAGGCCAGGTTGTATGACACAGAGATACCTTATCGCAGTAGCAAAGCAATGTGAACAGCAACAAACAAATAAAAACAGAGAAGCATCAACAGAAAGAAAATGTGACTAAGAACATTATTAGTAAACTTTAAATGTAAAGTAGCTTTGTAATCTCAGCACTAGAGAGGGAAGGGTGCAAGAGTCTTGAATTTGCAGACTACCTGGGCTACATGGTAAAATGACATTTAAAATAGTTAATAAATGAATAAAAATGGAAGTTTCAATCAGCTGTTAAAAGTCAAAGCATGATACAGTTATAGTCCAGAAATAGGTACACATTTTCATCAGTAATTAAGAATTTAGTTTACTTGGATATATTATGTAATCCAAGGAAAGTAATTGCTCAAATAGTTGTGGAATTATTGTATCAGCAATAGTGTCCTTCTTGGAAGGTCAATATTATAGCACACTTAGCCTATAGCTAAATGAATTTGATAATTTTTTTTCTTACAAAGGTTTATTTTGCATTTTCTAGTATTATAAATAAAAGCCAATAAGGAGGGATTCTCCAGTGCAACTAACTTGATTTCTTTGCCATATATCCAAAGTGTGTTATGCAATTAACAAAGGGATTCAACTATCTACCTCTGGTGGACAGCCAAGAGCAATGCAACATCCTGTATTAATTGGGAGGCCTGTGTATATAGCTCATATAGAGGTATCTCATGTTGGGAACTTGGATTCTTGTTGAAATGCTATGACTTCTATGTACACATAACTGCATTTTTATTTTGTCTGTTCATTTAAAATATAAATATAGTTTAACTTCATCAATTTTTCCTTATAATAAATTTCCTTGCATAATGGTTTAAATAAATTAAGAATCAAATTTCATGTAATTTGAGATAAAATTTTCCATGTGTATAAATTGAAATTATTCATTAGAACATTGATATCAGGAAAATGAATGAAGATTCAGGCTTGGTCATCATGGCTGGTAATGGAAATGGTAAATATAATACCTTGTAGTATTTGAGAGGGTTCAAGGGTAAAAAGTTTCCATAGGATGAGATAATATCTTAATTTTTATCTGATTTTATCTATGTGTCTTCTTTTTCTGTTTTTGTGTCAATAAATAAAAATGAAACAGTGGGTGGGGCATGGTGGCCCATGCCTTCAATCCCAGCACTTGGGAGACATTGGCAGGAAAATCTCTGAGCTCAAGTCCAGCGTGGAATACAGAACAAGTTCAAGGAAAGGCAAGGCTGTTTAATTGTAAAACCCTGTCTTGAAACAAAACAAAAAACAAGCAGCAACAAAAATATCCACAAAACAAACAACAACAAAAAAGAAATATAAAATGAAACACTCAATGATAGAGAGTACTTTAAAATGCATATCTGGTGACAGACCTATATGACAAGAACTTTAAGTCCCTGAAAAAAGAAATTGAAGAAGATGTCAGAAAATGGAAAGATCTCCCATGGTCATGGATAGGCAGGATTAACATAGTAAAAATGGCGATCTTACCAAAAACAATCTACAGATTCAACGCAATCCCCAGCAAATTACCAACACAATTCTTCACAGATCTGGAAAGAATAATACTCAACTTCATATAGAAAAACAAAAAACCCAGGATAGCCAAAAGAATCCTGTGCAATAAAACAACCTCTGGAGGCATCACAATCCCTGACCTCAAGCTCTACTATAGAGCTACCATAATAAAAACAGCTTGGTACTGGCATAAAAACCAACATGTGGACCAATGGAATCAAAATGAAGACCCTGACATTAATCAGGACACCTATGAACATATAATTTTTGACAAAGAAGCCAAAAATATACAATGGAACAAAGAAAACATCTTCAACAAATGGTGGCTGCATAACTGGATGTCAATGTGTAGAAGGCTGCAAATAGATCCATATCTGTCACCATACACAAAACTTAAGTCCAAGTGGATCAAAGACCTCAACATAAATCCAGTTACTCTGAACCTGATAGAAGAGAAAGTAGGAAGAACTCTTGAATGCATTGGCACCAGAGATCACTTTCTAAATATAACACCAGTAACACAGACACTGAGAGAAACAATCAATCAATGGGACCTGTTGAAACTGAGAAGCTTTTGTAGAGGAAAGGACAAGGTCAACAAGACAAAGCAACAGCCTACAGAATGGGAAAAGGTCTTCACCAACCCCATATCTGACAGAAGGCTGATATCCAGAATATATTTAAAAAAACTCAAGAAATTAGACATCAAAATGCCCAACAGTCCAATTAATGAATGGGCTATAGAACGAAACAGAGAATTCTCAACAGAGGAAGTTCAAATGACTGAAAGACATTTAAGGAATTGCTCAACATCCTTAATTATCCAGGAAATGCAAAACAAAACAACTCTGAGATACCACCTTACACCTGTCAGAATGGCTAAGATCAAAAACACTGAAGACAGCTTTTGCTGAAGAGGATGTGGAGCAAGGGGAACTCTCCTCCATTGCTGGTGGGAATGCAAGCTTATACAACCACTTTGGAAATCAATATGGCGCTTCCTTAGATAATTGGGAATCCATCTCCCCCAAGACCCAGCTACAGCACTCTTGGGCATATACCCAAGGAATGCTCAATCATACCACAAAGCCATTTGCTCAGCTATGTTCATAGCAGCATTGTTTGTAATAGCCAGAACCTGAAAACAATCTAGATGCCCTTCAACTGAAGAATGGATCAAGAAAATATGGCACATATACACAATGGAGTACTACTCAGCAGAGAAAAACAATGACATCATGAGGTTTGCAGGCAAATGGATGGATCTAGAAAAAATCATCCTGAGTGAGGTAACCCAGACTCAGAAAGGCAAATACGGTATGTACTCACTCATAGGAGGATACTAGATGTAAAACAAAGATGACTAGACTGCTACACAACTCCAGGGAGGTTACCTAGAAAACAGGACCCTAGGAAAGACACAGGGATCGCCCAATGACAGAGAAATAGATGAGATCTACATGAACAACCTGGATGACAGTGGGAGTAATGAAGGGCAAGGTCTGAGGGAAAGAAAGCTTAAGGGAGCAGGAGATCCCAGCTGGATCAAGAACAGAAAGGGAGAACAAGGAATAACAGACCATGATAAATGAAGACCACATGAGAACAGGAATAGGCAGAGTGCTGGAGAGGTCCCCAGAAATCCACAATGATACATCCTCTGTAGACTGCTGGCAATGGTCGAGAGAAAGCCTGATCTGACCTAGTCTGGTGATCAGGTGGCCAAACACCCTAACTGTCGTGCTGGAACTCTCATCTAATAGCTGATGGAAGTGGTTGCAGAGATCCTCGGCCAGGCCCAGGTGGAGTTCCAGGAGTCCAATTGTTAAGAATGAGGAGGGACTGTAAGAGCATGAGTTGTTGAGACCAAGATTGGAGAGGCACAGGGACAAATAGCCAAATGAATGGAAGCACATGAATTATGAACCAAAGGCTGTGGAGCCCCCAACTGGATCAGGCCCTCTGGATAAGTGAGACAATTGAATATCTTGATCTGTTTGGGAGGCATCCAGGCTGTGGGACCAGGACCTGTCCTTAGTGCATGAGCTGGCTGTTTGGAACCTTGGGCTTACACAGGGACACTTTGCTCAGCCTGGAAGGAGGGGACTGGACCTGCCTGTACTGAATCCAACAGGTTTAAATGAATCCCCAGGGGAGTCTTGGCCCTGGAGGATATGGGAATGGAGGGGAGGGGCTGGGGAGAAGGTGGGTGTAGGAGTGGGAGGGGGGAAGAGAGGGGAACCCATGGCTGATATGTAAAATTAAAACACAAATATAATAATAAAAAAGAAAAAATGCATATCTGATGAGAAGCATCTATGTACAATAAGTAAGTAACACTAAAACCTCAATCACAAAGAAACAAAACAGTAAGACATGGGCAGAAATCTAAATAGCCTAGAAAATATGGGCATGAATCATCAGCATTTGAAAAAAAAAGAGTAAACTGTACTTAAAATTAGCAAATTATAGAATTAAACAATTCAATATATTATATCTGTCAGAATGACTAACATGAAAAAAATCCTAATTCCAAAATTCCATAACAGTGAAAAGGATCTAGAACAATGAAAACTTACATTTGCTTTTTATGAGATTTTAGAATGTGAGAGACATTTTGAAAGACAGGGTGATATTTTTAATTGAAAAATCTTCTAAAGAGATTATATTTTGATCATGTTGATCCCCTTCAGAAATTCTTCCCATATCCTTCCCACCTTCCTATACACCCAAGTTTATTTTCTCTTCTCCAAAAATTCCAAACCGAAGCAAACTAAACAAAACACAAGCACAAACAGAAACAGAAACAAAAAGAAAAATAACAAAAAATAATCCTCTTCTTATCTCAGTGTCCATTTTTCTCCTATATATTTGTATTGACTGGTTTGAAAATAAATGTGAGGACAGAAAACTTCCACATGAATATAGCAGCTTTACTCATGGTTGCCAACACCACCAAGATATTTCTCAAAAAGTGGGTCCATAAACAATCTGTAGTAGATTCCATATAAGGGAATTGTGAGGAACAGGGCTTGTAGAAAGGTGAAGGAGTCTTGAGGACACATTGCTAAGTCAAAAACTCAGTCTGCATAGGCTGGATACCAGGTGAGTCCAATGGCAGTACCAGGTGGAGGAGCTAAATTCCCAGTAACATGCAAATTCAGTGATTGCTAGGGATTAGGAAAAGCAGAGAAGGAATATAAGAAATACAGTGAAGTTCTAGGACCAGGATCCCCCTTTGAATGATACTGTGGTGCTGTATGCAGGATGCCCTGAACTTTCACACCTTGGAGAATCCTATAGCACAGAGTGCATCTTCTTCTTGATGTTCTCTGTTAGCATATATTGACTGTGTAAAATAATGGTCTTCAGGATGGAATTTAATGGATGTAAATAAAGTACTTTAACCATCTTTGTCCCCACCCCACCCTATCTTGAATTGAGCTTTTGCACAGAACAGGAACCATGGTATCTCTCTGAATCTAACATTTCAGTTGACTTGATCTGCATTTCCAAGCTGTTTCCTTCAATTTTCAGAATTTAGTTCTATCATGCATCCACAATCTATTTTCTTTATCCACTCATTGAGTTCTATACTTCTATCTGGTTCAAATACAATGAAGAATTTCGAGGAACGTGGGTCTGCAGGTGGAGCTTTTGGACACCAGGAGTGACATAGCAGGATCACATGGGGCTCTATTTTAAGCTCTCCTGGAGCAATCTCCACTCTCATTTCCATAGTGTCTGAACCACTTTAATATCCACCAATTCTGTATAAGGGAAACTTTCCCTCAAAATCCTAGCCAGTTGTGGGTTGTTTTTTTGTTTTGTTTTGTTTTTGTTTTTTTTGACAGACATTCTTGATGAAGTGAGACAGAATCTCAATGTTTTTTGGGTTTTTTTTTATTCTTTTTTGTTTTTCTTTTTTCTTCCTCTGGCACAAAATTTATACAAATCCACCTGTTTCCAGGATTATAGACATGAGACTCCATGTATGGCTTCAATGTATTTGATTTACATTTTTTCCTAATGGCTAAGAAGAGTGTATTTTTTTCATATATCTATTTCATATATTTTCATATATGTAATTTTTCATATATTTCATGTACAGCTATTTGCAATTCTTTATTAAAGACTAGCTTTTCAATTCATTTGCTCATTGATTATTTTGCTTGCTTATTTTTTGCAACAATAGGTATCAAAATAAAGGTTTTGTGTATGCTAGGCAAGCAATCTTTCAGAGTGTTTCAATTCCAGCTCACACTTGCCCATTTGCTGAAAGAATTTTTCTACTTTGTTTTTTAATACTTTATATATTTTAGATATTTACATATTGTCAGATGAATAGCTGTCAAATGAAATGTTTTTCTTCTATTTTGAATGCTGTCTCATTATCAATTATTTTTATTGTGCAGATACTTTTTAGTTTTATGTGATTTTATTCATTAATTCAATTGTTTTCTGTACTCTTGGAATCTTTTTCAGAATATTATTTGCTGTGTCCAGATCTTGAAGAATTCTTCTTTAGTGATTTTGAAATTTCAGGTTTTATTTTAAGGACCTTGGTACATTTCTGAATTGGCTTTTGTACGGAGTAAGATATGGGGATCTAGTTCCATCTTCTGCATGTAGATATCCAGTTTTCCCAACAGCATTTCTCGAAGAAGATGTCTTCATCACCATAAAATTAGAGACATTTTGCTGAAACTTAGAGGACCACTGATGTGTGCACCAGTCTATCTTTTATCAACTGTATTTCATAGCTACAAAGAGGAATATGGAGCTACCAATATAAATAAGTTGGGGGGAGTTATAACCTTTTGGCAGCTTTATAGATAGTTTACAACGTGATTTAAACTCAAAAAGACTTAAAGTGACTTCTCTATTATTTAATCTGTTATTAAAAAATTTCCTTTGTTGAATGTTAAAGCATTGCATATTTGATAATAAAATCATAAAGGAGTGCAGGTTTTTCTATTGTAAATGGAAAAATATTTATATCATTTGTTTTCCTTGAGTAGATTTGTTCTTACACAGTAGAAAAATTCCCAAAGGTCAATACACAACTCTGCCCTGGGAACTAGGTACTCCTAGAGGGAAATTATAAATTGAGTAGTGCTTTGAATCCCCAAAGATTCAACATTCAGTTTATGGTATCTATTATAAACAGGCTCAAAAATTTCTACCATCAAGGGGATCATGCAACCTGGGAGGAAATCACAAAAGTGAGAATAATTTTATGTGCTGGTCCATTTAATGGACTGTAATTTGAGTGAGGTGATGTTCGTAACTTCATATTTTTTTCTGTCATGTTGGTAAGTAGAAAAAACTAGATAAATTCTCAATTACAAATTGTGTCATTTTGCCAGTGTACTAGTTTTAGAAGGTCAGAGATAGATCTGCTCTGACTCTGATGAATGTTAACTAATTTATCATTAGAAATTGGGAAGCAAGAGCTCTTGTACTTCAACAGCAGTGGAGCATCGTGAATAAAGGTAAGCCCTGAATGACCCATGTTTTTACAATTTCCCTTGAAATACAAAGCAATATAAATCGTGGGATGCAGAGCAAGCCACAGGATTATTACTTCTTTTAACCCAAACCATTCATTAGTAGAGGCTAAAGAATGGGAAAATTTATCAGCAACATTCCTATCAGCATTACTTCAGGACAGAGTCACTCATTGTGGGTGGGGGATTGAGAAAATGTGGTATTGATGTTCCTTGGATGCCTTGCTGTTTTTCCTTAGACAACCCTGAGATTGTAAAAAATAAACTCCAGCTCTTTCTCTGAGATCATGTTGCAGCAGTCCTTGTTAAGGTCCACTGGTTCTGATCCATGTTCCTACAGATGCTACACATGAAGCAAATGGATACAGAGAATGACTCTTCAGTGACTGAGTTCATTCTTGTGGGATTAACAGACCAGCCTGAGCTCCATCTACCACTGTTTGTCCTGTTCTTGGTGAACTACACAGCCACTGTGGTGGGAAACTTGAGTTTAATGAGTCTCATCTGTCTGAATTTGCATCTTCACACACCAATGTACTTTTTTATCCTCAACTTGTCCTTCATTGACTTCTGTTATTCATTTGTTTTTACCCCCAAAATGCTGATGAGCTTTGTCTCAGAAAACAACACCATCTCCTTCAGAGGATGCATGGCTCAGCTATTTTTTTTCTGCCTTTTTGTTAACTCTGAGTGTTATGTGCTGACAGCCATGGCCTATGATAGGTATGTGGCTATCTGTAGGCCCCTGCTGTACACAGTAGTCATGTCTCCCAGGACTTGTTCCCTGCTAATGCTTGCTTCACACTTAATGGGGCTCTCAACTGCCATTGTCCACACAGGATGTATTATCAGGCTCAAGTTTTGTGATTCCAAAGTCATCAACCACTACATGTGTGATACATTCCCCCTTCTTGAGCTCTCCTGTGGTAGCAGCCATGCTAGTGAGCTTGTGAGTTCTGTTTCTGTGGCTATAGTTGTTGTTGTATCTAGCCTCATTATTGTATCCTCCTATGTTTTGATTCTTGTTAATGTAATTCATGTGTCATCATCTAAGGGTTGGTCCAAAGCCGTGAGCACATGTAGTTCTCACATAATAACGGTTGCCCTCTTCTACGGATTTGGTCTGCTTGCTCACATCAGACCATCATCTGCAGAGTCCGTGGTTCAGAGGAAATTTTTTTCAGTAGTTTACACTTTTGTGCTGCCTTTGCTGAACCCCCTCATTTACAGCCTCAGGAACAAGGATGTCAAACTTGCTGTGAAGAGAACACTGAAGAGAATCACAGTCTGAGTGAACGAGTGGGGTTATTGACATCATCCATGTCTCCAATTAGGCTCTTTCTCTTCACTTCTCTTTCCTATCAACTTCCCTCTATGATTCACTTTCCATCTCTTCATTTTTCTTTCTATAATATTTTTAAAATAGAAAAGGAATATTTTCACTCTAATATCTTTTCTTCTTTCCCCATGAAATGCATTTATATTTTGTATTTCCATGTATACTTCATGGGCTTATTCATGGTCTGGAGACCTGTATAGTGAGTGTGGCTCCAACTTACTCCTGTATCCTGTATGAGAAAGAGACCCTGGAATGGTACCTTTTCATATTTTTCCATTATTTATTTATTTAGAGAATTTCAATTATGAGTTTTATATACATCATTAATAACTGACTTCCCTCAAACTTCTCCTGTGTTTCCCCAATCCTGTCTCCAATTCATGACCTCTGAGTTAAGTTAATATATATGCACATATAACAGTATAGATTTGCACATATATTTAGTTTAGTCGGTGTTTCTTGTGCTTATATACTTTATGGCAACTGTTCAGGATCATATAACCTATCAGAGAACTCATTCCTGGAGAAGACTGAGTTCTCCTTTTCTCAGCAGCTTTTATTGCTTATTGCACTTCATCTGGGGGTGGGACCTTGTGAGGTTTCCCCTATTCATACTGACATGGCAACTGTTGCTATTGTTGTTGTTGTGAAGGTCTTGTTTAGGGAGCCATATTTTTTGAGATTTTGTGGGTACAATTTCCTGTCATATATAGAGGACACTATCTCACAGCAGACATCCTGGTCTTCTGGCTCTTAAAGACTTTTCAACCCTCATCCATGATGTCCTCTGAGTCTAAGGTGTAAGAACTATAGTGAGTGATGTATTCATTGGGGATAGGCAACCCATGATTATTTGTTCTCTGAATTTTGGTCAGCTGTGTATTTCTGTAATGGCCTCCATCTGCTACAAAATAAACTGTCTTTAATGACTGTGAGAGCTATACTTACCTGTGGCTATGACTATTCTGAATGTAGTGAGAAATTGTACAGTTTTGGGAAATGGACAGCAGCAAGTTCTCCTCTAGGGTCCGTAGATCCACCAGCCATTGTTATTTGGTTAGGTTTACAGTATCGGGCATCAATTCCTTCCTACTATGCAATCTTTAAGACACTTAGACAGCTGTTGGTTGCTCAGAAAACTTATAAGTGCTATCATTGCACCCCGGGGATATCTTGCAATGGCGGGCATTGTTGTCATTCTTAGGCTTTAAGCTGGGTAGGACTCTCAATTGCTTCCCCCTTTTCGGCTTGTACAACATCCTTAGATGCTCTGAGAGCCAATCCCCACAAAACCTTCAGTGCCAAGCATGGAAGCCTTCCTTTGAGTTGTTGTGCAAGGGAGTTGAAGAAACTCCCCCCAATAATTTAGGCTATTCCTGTGGCCTTTGGTTGCCACCCCCACCCCACCCCCAGGATTTCAAGGCAAAACTGTATTGCTGAGGACATCATGCTCTTCAGAAACAGAACTTGGAGGAAATGAGGTGGAACTTTTATCTTCTTATTTTAAACTAACACTATCAACTGTTTTATTTTTTCCCTGGTGTATTTTATCCATCCAAAGAATGCCGGGAAGTTGATTTTTTTCCCCAAATATATTGATCTCTGTTTTGCTTTCTGAAAGAATTCTGCAGATCCATTTCCTGTTTCAGAGTATTGATTACTTGTACTTACCTTAAAAGAGAAAATGGGTGACACAAGTTGTAGACTGTCAACTCATCAATACTTGGAGAATTTTTAGTTTTTTAATGATATTTCTTATTCTGTGTTTTCAGCCATGTGCCTTTAATGATACTATATATTTTTTGGACTAATGTTCAATTTTTACAAATATTTGAAGTTGGATTAAATTACCTTTCTGCCCATGATTTTCTTCAAACCCAATTTATATTGCTATGATGAACTGATAATTTGTCCTGAATATAAATGAAATTATCATTAATTTTGATCCATGGATTCTTTCTGTGATTGCTTTTAAAAGTTTCTGGCTATTGAACAAAGCATTGTTCATAATACAAAAAGTTGCTATTTTTCTTATTACATGATGAGGGTTCTCTTACAACAAAAGGTCTAATGGCAAAAACAAACCACAGCTTAAAGTATATTCCATCGATCAGATATATGCTTATCCATGGTGTTAAGATGGGTAGGTGGTGGCACACGCCTTTATTCCCAGCACCTGGGAGGCATAGGCAGGTGGAACTCTGTGAGTTCGAGGCCAGCCTGGTCTACAGAGCAAGATCCAGGATAGACACCAAAACAACACATAGAAACCCTGTCTCAACAAAACAACAATAACAACAACAACAACAATAACAAAGATTTACTTAAAGCTACACAGTTAATGGTATGAGAACATATAGGTGGCATGCCTTTTGAATCTCAGGTTTTTAAACATTGTGAATTCTATGAAGGGATAAAAGTATAGAAAGAATATTGTGACAGAATATGAAGAACTTCTTCAGAGTTGTTTCATAATGAGTCCAAAAATAGGCATTTGATGTGCAAGGAAACATCAGCAAAAATGTCTCAAAGGAAAGAGATTATCTACAAGGCTTTGATGGCACATTTAAGAAATGCTCATTTTCACATGCAGGATTGGTTTTAAATTGAAGCAAGCAGGGTGAGCTGCACAGAAACATTTCATTGTCTTTTCAGATAAATGATGCTTTTTCTGGCATGACAAGCCTGAAGAGTTTTGCTAAAGACCTTTTTCCCAAGGCATGCTGCTCTTTCTTTAATAAACAGATGCTTAAGAAATCCATTAGAGCCGGGCGGTGGTGGTGCACACCTTTAATCCCAGCACTCGGGAGACAGAGGCAGGTGGATCTTTGTGAGTTCGAGGTGAGCATGGTCTACCGAGCAAGATCCAGGAAGGGCACAAAGCTACACAGAGAAACCCTGTCTCGAAAAAAAAAAAAATCCATTAAACATAATGCCTTTATTTAGATGTAAAATTGATTTATTCATAGTAAAATAATAGAAAACTATATTTACACATATTATACAGATGACATTGTCTCATGTTCATCGTTATCTTTGTTTCATTGTTTTGGGTATTTCATACGTGAGTACTATATTATTTATTTCATTTCCCTTGTCCATCTGCTGTTTTTAATTAGAATTTTCTATATATGAGAGGGAAACAGAACCATCAAATATTAAACTAAGGTTGCTTAAACAAGACCTAAAATAATGATATGACACCACCAATTGACAGGCCAATGTGGCTAGGAGACAACTCACAAGGCTCTAGAAAAAGAACCATAGGCAATTAATGGTTGCTGAAAGGAGAATCAGTCTTCTCCAGAAACAAACCCATGATGGGTTATTTTTATGTTCCGTACTTTTCCACATTTGTTGTTTAATTTAATTGTTCTTACTAATAAAATGCATTCTTTTTTGCATTTTCATAGATGTACATGATATATCCTGATTACCTCAATCCTCTACCTTTAGAAAAACTCTTTGTCTCACACCCCTTCTATTAATCTCTCTTCCCTACAAACCCCTTTCCCTTATTCATAACCTTTTATTTTAATTTTGAGGATCAATCCAATTTAATCCATACAATCCAGTTTAAAAATGAGGAATAGATCAAAAGAAAGAATTCTCAAAAGGGAGTTCTCAATAGAGGATCTCAAATGGTTAAAATAGTATCGGTCCATTAAAAAAGAAGGAGTAGTGATAAAACAGGTCCTCATGTTATTCTGCTATTTTCTTACATCAGTTCCTATTCCTCCGTCTGCTGCAAGAGAAAGCTTCTCTTATGATGGCTTAATCGGGCACTGATCCGTGAGTATAGAAGAATATTATTCGAAGACAATTGCCATTTTTTCCTACATTTTTCCTCAACAGAATTTGGTTTTGCCCTAGGTCTCTCGGCTATCTAGTCTCTGGTCCTTGGTCACCAAGCAGTGTTGGGTATGGGTTCCATCTCAGTGAGTGAACTTTAAGTTAAATCAGACAATGGTTGGTTACTTCCACAAGCTTTATGTCACCATTGCTTTAGCATATTTTTCAGGCCCAGAGCCAGACGTTACAGGAAGAAAGAGATGGAGAGACAAAGAGACAGACAGAGACAGACAACTCTAAATAGAATGTCTCCATCAAATCCCTCCCATCAGAGCTTTGGGAACCTAGCAAAAGAGGAGGCAGAAAGAGTATAAGAGCCAGAGAGGGTGGAGGACACCAGGAGAACAAGGCCCTCTAAACCAAATGAGCAAACGTCATATGAACTCAAGGTACTGAAGAAGTAAGCCTATGCCCTGCATCAGGTCCTCTGCATATACATTATATGGCTTCCAGTTTAGTGTTTTTAATGGGACTCCCTCAGTGTGTGAATGAGTATAAAAGAAGCCTGTTCTTTTCTAATGAGAGACAAAAAAAGAAAAATGAAATGGATCCAGATAGTAGGGGAGATTGAGAGGAAGTGGGAGGAATGGGGGGCTGTAATTAGGATATATTGTGTGAGAAAAGAATTGATTTTCAATAAAAGGGGGAAATAAATAAATAAACAAGTTGACCTATTATGTAAAACATTTTTAAAAGAAATAAAATTATATCCCTTTCTCCCTCACTACCTTCCTGTTATTCTCCTTTGAACTTTTCTCATTTTCAAGTTGATAACATAATTTTCTTTGATTAGTTACATGCATTGGTAAAATGTAGATACTAATAGTACTCATGACACAGAATGGTTTGCATATTAAAGAAAGCACTACAAATTATTCCTTTCAAACTGGTGCCTTTATAAACAAAACCAAAATGAGTAGATGTCACTATTAAAGTTGCAGAAGACAACTTGGTCCTCAGTGTAGACTAGGATGCCCTTTAGTGGGCCCTTTGAAGCCTGATTCCCCACCCTTTGATGTCTTCATGCTTGGCAGCTTTTTCCAAGTCAGATCAATGAGAGATGCATTAAGGGTAGGAACAGTGGAAGGCCATGCCAGTGAGCTTCCCATCAGTTCTGTGATGAATTTTCCTTAGCAGCCTTGGCAGCACCAGTGGATGTGTAGATGCATAGATGATGTTCTGAGCAGCCCCACAGCCTTCACACCACAGCCTCCAAGAGGGGCCATCCATAGTCTTCTGGGTGGCAATGATGGTATGGATTGTGGACTGGAGTCCTTCCACAATCTCAAAGTTCCCATGGATGACCTTCCCCAAAGAGACTAGTAGTTGGTTCAGGAAGCATTGCTGACAATCTTGAGTGAGTTGCCATTCTTCTTGTGATTCACAAACATGGAGACATCAGCAGAAAAGGCAGAGATGATGACCCTTTTGGTTCTACTTTCAAGTGGGCCTTGTTTTCTCCATGGTGGTAAAGATACACGAGGCTCCACAACATATTTGGCATCAGCACCACCCCATTTGATGTTGGTAGTATGGTGATAGCCTTCTGGTCGATGACAAGTTTTCCATTCTCAGTCTTAGCTATGCTGTGGAACTTTTCATGGGTAGAGTCATACAGGAACATGTACACCATGTATTTGAGGTCAATGAATGTGTCACTGATGGCAAAAATACCCATTTGGCCAGAGCTGAAGGCAACCCCTGGTAACCAGGCAACCAATATGGCCAAATCCATTCACTCAGACCTTCATCATCAGTATCATAGATTAGGTTGGAACTACGTAAGAAGATGATGCTGGCTCTAGAATGGGAAGGTATAGAGTGTGCCAGCTCTTAAGACCAACTTTAAGTCAGTCTTCTGTGATGTTTCTTGAGTCTCAGAAGCAAGAGTTGTGTTGTAAATGTAGCTATTTTGGCTAGGCTCCCAATGATCAGTTTATCTCTGCACCATATCCTCATTATATTAATAGGTAATTTCAATTTATAAGCAAGGCAAAGTTTATTTGAAATGATATGAAATGTAATTCAAAACTTGATTAAACTGTGTGTAAATAGACAATAAATTTTAATACATGAGAAGGAAAATCGATAATTTCAAATATAACCGTATCTCAAGTTAACATACCAAAGCAAAAGGAGCTATTCTGCTGCTCCCAGAAGTCATAGACTTTTCAATAAGAATCCCAGGGCCAGGTGCAAAATGCCTTCTACAAATTTTTGGCTAGAGAATTCCAAGAGGCTCCAAAAGGAAAACACGGTATTATGATTATTACTCTTGGTTGCCTACCATAACTAGATGGAAAGATCTTATTTCTGAAGACACTGCAAATTTTGGATACATGACACAGAGAATTTGAGTTGGTACTGAGATACAAACTCCTTCCTGACTGGCTAGTTTTCATCATTTCAAAATGTGTGCTTTGCAGGCTGCTGGCTAGAAAACTCAGTGAAAGCCGAACTTAAGCATTGACCATGCCTACTATAACAATAACCTGCCAAACTGGATATGTCCACTGATGCAATGATGGAAAGGATATTAGAATAATAACCAACACTTAGTGATTTGATTTGATGACTGCTTCATAAGAAATACTGTATCTCTGGTGTAATAAACCTTTTCAAATGTTTATTATGAGTGAGGGAAGACATAAGCTTTAAGGACAACAGAATACCACTATTTACCTAATTGAATATGTGGTCAAGTCATCTTGTAATTGTTCATCCTTATACCCATAGACTAGTGCTTCTCTCAGCCTGAGACAAAGAAATCACTTTTGTCAGGGGCTTATAGTTAATACAGAGACTCATATCTTGTCAAAGTATTAAGAACATTTGAATGATGGGCTCACAACCCTAAATGGGACCTCTGTATCACCTGCTTCTGAAGGCCCAGGGAACATCATAGGAGAAAAGGCAGGGAGGTTTTAGGAGTTAAGACAATGGAGAAGAGAATCACAACACTCTGTTCTATGTAATCATCCCTACAAGTGACACTGTTTCAAATATTGATTATCACTTTTTAAAATGATTAAATTAAATTGTGTTTAAATAACACAAGATGTCTTCTATTTCTCTGAAACACTGAACTTTGAACTGTTCAAAATCATTTTTTTTCAATTTCAAGTACTTCTAAATATCAAAGCAAAAATCTAATTACCAGAAAGCTTGTACCATGTTGGAGTAATCTCACTGCAACTATTTAAGAGGCCACTGATGATGTCAGCTAAAAATGAACAGAAGTATCTATATCTATCCTGGAAACAAGTAGGTCAAGGCTTCTCCCTGAAAAGATGACACCACAGGAATGCTGGCCTTGCCTTCCACTAACACAGAGGAGGTGTCTAAGGCTGGAAAACATCCTCCTTCAGTACAGAAAGAGATCCACCAGAAGCCCAAGCTACCTCTTGCCCACAGTGGACATTGCCCCGTCAGTAACTGGTGCAGCTGCTGTGAAGGTATATGACTTTGCTAGGGCTATAATGATGGCTTAGTTGATGACATTCATCTTGTCCTTGCTCCTGACAGGGCCAAAGTGTGATGATACATCAGAACTCCTTAACCTTAGCCCCGCCAGATTATTTTCTAGACAATAATGCCAGCACAATAACCCTGAAATTACAATGGATACAGGTCACTCATGATAGGTATGTCCTCCATACCTTAATGTTTGCTGGAAAACTCCATCTTAATATTTATACATGAACGGGAAAGGGTAAGATCTGTGGAGAGACATACCTGAGGCCTTTCATGACAATCACATCAAAAATCAAGAATTGTCAGCACTTTTAGATGATGGAATGAACTAGTTGTGTAAATATACACTGTTCCATGGTCAGATAAGCCTAATTACTTCCAGGAACTGAGCTAGGCTATTTGCTGATTTGTTTTGCTTCAGGCTATAATGCTGACTGCAATATAAAACTAAGACCACACTTTATATGCTGTGCCTATAGCTCCCATTCACTTCCTCTATTTAATCACACACTTTAATGAATTCATGAATAAAAACAACTGAAAAGACTCTAGGCATTCAGAATACCTTTGTGAAATTAAAAATGTTCAATAATCTTTTCATCATTATAATAAATAGAAATGCTTAATTCTCTAGTACCACTAACTTTTAGCAGATTGAATTAATTTTTTAAATGCATCATTTTTCTACTTCTGAAGTTCTAAGTCAAATTTCTTTTTAAAATATTATTAACATAAATTATATACTTTCAGGGCTGAAAAGATGGTTCAGCAGTTAAGAGCACTGACTGTTCTTCCAGAGGACCTGGGTTCAATTCCAAGCACCCACATAGCAGCTCACAACTGTTCATGACTCCAGTATCTGACACCATCACACAGACATGCATGCAGGCAAAATACAAGTGCACATAAAATAAAAATAAATAAATTATTTTTAAAAAATTACACTGTCATGGTTCATTAACCCCTAAGCATGATACATCGTCTATCATGCAGTCATTTTCTAAAAAGAGACATGTTCACTCCTGGAGGGAAGACAGATGCCTGTAGTACTAAGAAAGTTCACAAAGCTCATTGTCTTCACAATATGCTGCCTAAGAATATAACATCAGTATACAGAATGAGGAGGAAAACAGATTCTTCAGGGAAGCCAACTGAAAGCTGGGCTGGGATATTTACTGAGAGAGCTTAGACACTCACTATCCACACATCTGTGGGTCTCAGGGGACACTACAGAGCATATCTCCTGTCCAACACAGACAATAAGAAAGCATAATACAAGGGAAATAATAAACTGTATAAAAGTAAAACCTTACTCCCCTAACTTAAATATTTCCATTATCAATTGGAAGCTAAAATTCTAGAATAAGAACCATATCAAATAATTGCTGAAATGTTAACAATTATTTTATGCTCTCTAGTATCTTTTCATCTCTTTGAATTAATATACAGGTAATAAATGCTCCAAAGAAGGGAAAACATCAAAACTGCACAAAAAAATGAAAGAAATGAATTAGAAATAAATCATAGAATGCCAGAGATTTCATTAGCTGAGAACAAAATATAATTGGGGCCTTGAAGAGAGCTCAGGTGTTAAAAATTCTTCCTTCTTCTACAAAAGATCTGAGTTCTATTCCCTGAGTTCTATTCTATACATGGTGGCTCTCAGCTGCCTATAACTCCACCACTAGGGAATCTGACAACTCTCTGTCTCCCTCGGGCTCCTGAATGCACATGGTAAATGTGAACTCAGGAACACCCACACATACACATAAATAAATTTTGAAATAAGTGCACAATTATATTTACAAGAAAAAGTATTAAGAATTTTTATTCTCAGATAATGTAAAATGTAAAAAAGCCAACCAGGCTCTTAATCTGATATATGCAGTGGACATTCCTTCATCATAAACACATTTGAGTCTAAGGATGTCTCATATCCTCATGGTATATACCAAGCAATTTTGCATAGAGGAAGAAAAATGTTGTTACAGTATTAATTCTATGAATTCTATTGAAGGAGAAGGAGAAAGAAAAAATAATAGTATATATGTAATGTAAAAGATAAGAAAGGAGAAAGACACATCAAACTGGAATAGATGAGGCTAAAGGACTCATCAGTGGATAAATTAACTTGCAAGTCTCTTCCAGATTTTCTTCACAGCAAGCTTGACATCCTTGTTTCTGAGGCTGTAAATGAGAGGATTCAACATGGGCACCAAAAAAGTGTAAAATACAGAGAAAAATTTTCCCTGGCCCACAGTCTCAGCAGATGAAGGCTTGACATAAGCAAGCAGCCCAGATCCATAGAAGAGACTAACAGTTACAATGTGAGACCCACAAGTGCCCAAGGCTTTGGACCAACCCTTACCTGACGACATATGAAGGATATTAAAAAGGATCATACCATATGAGACTAAGATAATGAGGCTAGATAAAATGATAATTGTTCCAACAACAGCAGAACTCACAAGCTCATTGACATAGGTGCTGCTGCAGGAGAGCTGGAGGAGAGGGAAGATGTCACACATGTAGTGGTTGATGATGTTAGAATCACAAAAGCTGAGCCTGATCATAAACCCTGTGTGAACCATGGCCCCAGCAAAACCCATCAAGTAAGAACCAAACATCAGTAGACCACAGATCTTAGGGGACATGACAGTTGTGTACTGGAGGGGCTGACAGATGGCCACATAGCGATCATATGCCATGGCTGTCAGCACATAACTCTCAGAGTTCACAAAAAATAGGAAGAAAAACAGCTGAGTCATACATCCTCTGAAGGAGATGGTGTTCTTCTCTAAAACAAAACTCATCAGCATTTTGGGAGTAAAGACAAGTGAATAACAGAAATCAATGAAGGACAGGTTAAAGATAAAAAAGTACATAGGAGTCTGAAGGTTTGAGTTTAGGCAAATGAGATTCATTAAGCTCAAGTTTCCCATCACAGTGACTGTGTAGTTCACCAAGAACAGAACAAATAAGGGCAGCTGGAGCTCAGGTTGGTCTGTCAGTCCCATAAGAATGAACTCAGACACTGCAGAGTCATTTTTCATAGTCATTTGCATCATGTGCGGCATCTGCAAGAGTAAGTGTAGAAAGCAACATTAACCCATTAACCATCATTCACTCCAAGGGTACAGCTGGATATATCAGTTTCCAAGCTTGAGTAAGGAACATGGAGTCCTGAGGAATCCTTATTTTTTTTCCTTTGCCTATGTTGTGTATATCACCCCAGAAAGATGCTGGGGGATTTCAGTCTCTTTATATGAAGCAACTTTTCTTTCATTTAGTGTTTACTAAAGATTAAGAGTGGGAATAATAATGCATGCATTTTCCTCAGAATTTATGATTCATATAGATGTGGTTTTGAAGGTAAAATGTCAAGATAAAGATTATTCATTGCTCACCTTGCTTCACCTGAAGCCTTCCCTAACATTGGGATTCATGGTATCTTTCTCCAAAAAGTGCTCAGAGGGCCAAAGTTGCTAATAATGAAGCTGGCATTTGCAATATGCAGACAATGTGTCCGACTTGCCAGAAGATGTTTTATGGGGAAAATCACATGGTTGCTGTTTGAGAATTTCACAAAGATTCTTCTTTCATACAAAAAAGAAGGTGAATTTTTTATGAGTCTTCAATTTCTCAAGGTAAAGATTTTTGAGAAAATTCATTAGAAGCATAGAAAATTATTCTCTTCTTTATGATAGTCTCTATGTTGGATGAGTTCCATGAGAGATAAAATGTTGAGTTTGTGCTATAGAACTAATATCAGTCCTTAGGAGATTCAACGTTCTACTCAATTTATAAATTTCCAGAAGGAGTATCTAGTCCCCAGGGAAGAACTGTAAGTGGTCCCCTTTGTCATTCTCCATTAAGCTTTGCACAGTTCTACAATAAGAAATGTCCAGGGACATTCTCATTTGCCGTTTTTATCTCTCCTCTGATTTCAGTAATAAACTGTTGATCAAGGATTAATATTGTACAAAAATAATTGTATGAAGGGAATAGAAGTATGAATAGGCTCTCAAGTTACTAGAAATTTACATTAGAACTTCTCAATTCCTAGCTATGAAACTGTAGACTATGTTGATCCTTGTTTATCTACATCTGCACTTTTTTTTTTCTGTCTTTTGAGACAAGATTTCTTTGTGTAGCCCTGGCTGCCCTGGAACTAACTCTGTAGTTAGTTCACAAGGATTCACAGGGATTCACCTGCCCCTCCCTCCCAAGTGCTAAGATTAAAGACATGCACCACCACCTTGTGGCACATCTTTAAATAACTATAAAAAAAAGTTCATAAAAATTAATTTAAATTCTGGACCAATGGTAAATCTCTTGGTTATCATACAGAAATTTATGGGTACTATTTGTAAATAATAATAATAATAATAATAATAATAATAATATAATAATAAAAATTAAAATATATAAAATAAAAGATCAATTATGTTTTGAGAAAATTTACACAATGTATTAGTTTATTAGATACATGAAAATAAAACAGTATTTTTCCCTTTCTACTGTTCACATGCTTACTCAGATAAGTGAAGTTGTTACTGCTGTGACACACTTGAAGAAACTAAATTATTGCTGTGCAGTTGTCCTATGCAGTAGAAACAAAACAGAATCTTTGGCCCCTACCATTCTATGGCATGTTCTCTTCACCACCGTACATACATGAACTTCAGCCTACAATATTCCTCTAGATATTGTCAAATGTTCATTGCAAAGTAATTGCCTTCAGAAAATGAGGTGCTAAAATACTCATTGGGACTAGTTTGAACAAAAGGATATTGGATATATGAAGAAAGGTATTTAAGAATGATAATAAGAATTATGTATACTACACACAAAAATGAATTCACAACAAGCCATCTGTGTAAATATAAAAGATAACTATAAAATCTAAGGCCACAACACTCTTACAAAAAGTCTGTAAGATAAGAAAAACACTGAGACTTACAGATCTGTAAACAGTTTTAAATTAGGCTTCTCTTTAACTATCTTAGTTTTTTTCAGCATATTGAGGGTTTCAGAGGACCTGGATCACATTAGGGAAAGAATTCAGGATAGAAAAATGGGAAATTTAGGGGAAAGAGGTGAATGAGAAAAAAGCCAAATTCTCTCTCTCTCTCTCTCTCTCTCTCTCTCTCTCTCTCTCTCTCTCTTCTCTTTCTCTCTCTGTGTGCTAATCACACCTTCATTTCTGCTTCAAGCAGGGTCACTTGTTTGGTCTGTTATAAACAATCTTGGAACATTATTAATGACATCTTTTACATAGTTCATCTTAGCTATACAAGCTTTTCCTCTGAGGTCTCCAATAGGATCAAATTTTTATTCATTTCATGGCCAATTTCTTGGCCAATCATTTTATAACTCCAAGCCTAATCCATGCTGATCTGACCCTCAGTCATCTGCATAAAATTCTACAGAAATAAATCTCAGTCAGAAGAATATGGAAAGAGATATTACTGCTTCCAGTGAGTGAGTGCTTTAAGAGTCTAGACAACTACTAACTGTTAAATTATCAAGGCATTGATCCATAGCATATACTGGTCTCATAGAAATTCCCAGAAGAAGGACTTTTTACAGAACCTTCAGTTTCTGAATGTGTCCATGAAATATATATTCCTAAAGTCTTGAAAACCAATTTGTTAAAATTGCATCTATGAGATGGTTAAAATAACAAAATAAATTCAAGGGTGCTACCTTGAAGAGAAAACCCCAAAGGGAACCCTTAACCTGACAGAAAACTTGTCTATACTACATCATACATGATTACAAATTTGAAGAATTTTTTGCATCAAATCCTGAGTCTTTCCGTAAGGACAGACAACACCCTTGCATCCACCTGGCTTTATGAATGACATTTATGGTGTCTCATAGTTCTATCTAGAAAAAATGTCTAAACTGAAAAAAATAGCTTTAATTACAATGACAAAATGAGGAAAATCTTCCATTTTACACTTTCTTTTTTATTACAGAAAGAAACATACACAAGCATTTTATACCAAAGAAATAGAGAACTGTTCCCAATCCATTTGGGTAAAAGATTACCTACTTACAAAAAATACATGAAAACTTAAAAGAGAAAAACTCTGAGCAAAAATACCTCCTAAGTAAATTTGGATTCTGTCACTGTAACTTCTGTGGCTCCCCAGTGCTCTACACATGATCTTAGCCAGAAGTCAAAAAATGATCACCTAATGTTCATAGTTAGGACTGACTCCTTTGCCGACCTAGCAAAAGTATCAATCTTCACCAAAGAATCATCCTGACTGTGCCTTTGTGGGGAGGTGAATTTCTATCCTTATTTCCATCTCCAAAAAAGAAAAGAAAAAAATAAAACTTCATAGCTAATTAAGGGAGTGTGATCCATGGGGAGAACCAACCTCCTCCAACTGTTCCTTAGTTGCCTATATTTCTCTGTCTACGGGTGGAACCATGGGAGATTTGCCCCTTCTATGATGACATATCTGCTTATGCTATACTCCTTCAGGCCTCATTTAGGAAACCATGCTGTTTTTGTATCATCAGTTACGTTCTCTGTAATTTTTTTGATGAGACCCAATATCACAGTAGCTTCCCAGTCATCTGGCTCTTACACATACACATACCCTACCTCTTACCCAAGTTTCCTTGATGTTAGATGTTGAAATTGTATTACAGATAAAGCCATGGGGGCTAAGTAGTCCACAATCATTTGTTTTCTACATTTTTTTCCTCTTTCTTTTTTTTTTTCTTTATTATATTTGTGCTTTAATTTTCCACATCAGACATGAGTTCCCCCTGTCCTCCCCCTCCTGCCCCAGCCCCCACCTTCCCCCAGCCCCTCCCCTCCATTCCCATCTCCTCCAGGGCCAAGACTCCCCTGGGGATTCATTTAAACCTGGTGGATTCACCCAGGCAATGGGACCCAGACCTGTCCTTAGTGCATGAGCTGGCTGTTTGGAACCTTGGGCTTACACAGGGGCACTTTGTTTTCTACATTTTGACTCTTCTGGTTTTCTGAAATCATATACATACAAACAACACCAGTAGGACAAAGCTGATGAGAGATAAAATGAGGGGGCTTGAGGAGGGAAACTATGTAATTATATTTTACTTCTTAATAAATTAAACTTAAGCCAGGTGGTGGTGGCACATGCCTTTAATCCCAGCACTTGGGAGGCAGAGGCAGGCAGATCTCTGTGAGTTCATGGCCAGCCTGGATACAAGAGTGAGTTCCAGGAAAGGCATAAAGCTACGTAGAGAAACTCTGTCTCAGAAAACCAAAATAATAATAATAATAATAATAATAATAATAATAATAATAATAATAAATTAAACTAAAAAAAAGAAAAACTTTACAATAGAACCTTGTAATTATGTATATATAGTACTACACTGAGGATTTACAAGACCAGTTTTCTTTTTGGTCTGCTAGCTTCTTGTTGATAATGTACAAATTTGGACTCCAAAAGCCCTAATGCCCAGAGAAACTTGCTCCATTGAATGATTTCATGTAATCTGGCATTTTTATGTCTGTTTCCTGGCTTTTGTTTTATCTGTTCTATGAAACTGGAGTACTGATATAGGAATCTAGGAATTTTTCTTTCCCCAGCTCTGAGAGTACTATAAATAATGCTATTTTATTTTGCTTATTTGTGTTTCTTACTTCCTTTTTGAATACAAGAAAATTCAGGAGAGAATTTACAGATGTAAATGACTAATAACAGTTTTGGCCGAGCCAACCAAATGGGAAACTTGGGGTTAACTAATTCCAACAGTTGCAATACAGCACAGTTGTCAGCTTCTGGGACCTTTCCCCTCTCCAGTGATACCAGTGTAGGTTACTTATAAATGCATATTGATGAATTAGTTAAGGAAAAGGGTGATATTTGTAATGTATTCTATTTCTTGGCTTTATCTTTGGGCAAGTTCCTGGCATTTGAAATGCCTGTCATTTTAAAAGCTGAGGTGAACATCTCATTATATGGTTGTCTGGTTAAGTTGTAGAAGGGAAAGTTCATGTTTTCAATGCCAAGTGTTCACTTTATTTGCCTTGTTATATAGTCTGATTTGACATTTGTGTGTTTGGGTTTTGGTCTTAGCTTTAACACCATATTTGAGATACAACAGAAATATGAACTCATATTGAATCATTTTGCTAACAAGTCATGTGTGATCAACTATGTCTACTGTCTTAGGGTTTTAGTAGTCATTGGAATAATGCCATTTTAGAATAAAGAAATATTCAGGGGATTAAAATTTTAGGTAAACTAGTCTCTTTACATTTGAATTTGGAGATTTTTATTGCAATTTATGTAGGCATGAGAAATGTTTTTTGAAATGTTGATGACTCCTAGGAGAAATCCCAGATGCCACCTCTTAGGAATATGCTCCAAATCAATGTAACAGTTTTATGGGTCATGTGTGTGTTGCTCTATCAGTTTCTATTTATGATTGGTTTCATAAAGACTGAGAACCTGATGACTGTAACAGAACTACCATTATAGACTTATCTACATAGGGTACCTGGGACTCCACAGAGAAGAGACGAAAAATGGTCCCCATAGCTCCAACTCACCTAGAATTATGACTCTAGGTGACTAGGTTCTTAAAAGGAACATTGGTGGCTTCGGGCCCTATGGAATTCAGTGGTTCTATAGGAAATCTCATCATTATGTCTTCCATTTCTGAGTTGTGATCAATTACAATAGAACATCTTGGAGATACACCTAAGAATTAATTGTTCTTTTCTTTAAGCTACCTGAAAACTTTTGGTAGTTGAGTTTCTTCAGAAAGTGAGGAGTGGTACTCAGTTCATTGGCAACATTTTGAGAAATAATATCCATTAATCATCATGTATTTTTGGCCCAAAGCACTGCCTAGCATTATTTTTGCTTCATCTATGAAAAAGAAAGAGCCTCTAACCAAATAGGTTTCAAAACAATATGAGGAAAAACTTAATATACCCTGGAATTCCTCCACATAGCTGAGGATATAATTCCAGCTGTTTCACTGTTATATTTTTAATACATTGATTGTAAAATTATTTTTGTCCTCCCTAGTTTACCACTTGTGTAGGGATATGAATGTATACATGTTTAGGATGAGTTTGGGTCTTTCAGTTGCAACAGTAATATGTGTCCTATCTATTTAATTTAAAACTGACCGTCATTGGCACTGTATTTTACAAGATGTTTTCAAAGGTAACTATATTTGCATCTGTTTCCATGTTCAAGTATTCTTATGTGGTAGAAAGATAGCCAAGTAGTAGAGGACCCGAATTCCATGTAGTTAAGAAAGCTCTCTGGAGAAACTACATGCACACTAAGGTTCCTAAAGACAGCTATGTCCATCTCAAATATCACATCATGGTTGCAGAGAAATGTTATCAGACAAGGGTCAAAAGCATATTGGACTATTTTAGATTTTTTTAAAGCCATTTCCATTTCTTCTTGCATCTGGCATATCCAACTTGTGACTATTGGGTAAACATGCCACTGTGAATCACTAGGTTTACCAAGACTCTAGTGTATACTAAAGCCAATCTAAAGAAGGCTTCAAGAAAACACAATAAACTTGGAAGAGTTTCCCTCTTAGTGCTGCTTAATATTCCCACCAATGTAATTAGAAAATGCACTGATTTATGGGCTATGTCACTGCTTCTTTATAAGAATATGTTATTCAGGCTCATTTGAATCTGTGTTTATCAGACATGGTCACACACACTTAGCTCAGAACTTACTCTTTTCTAATTTTCTTTAAAGCACAATCATTATTTTACACCAACATATTTATGAGGTCCTAGATTTAATTCCAAACACAACACCTCAACAGGGTTAAAAGAACTGTGTTATTGTTACAGATGAAGTTGACCAGAGGAGTTAAAATTTAATCTAGTTTCTTATTCTAATTAACAAAGGAATTAACAGCGGGTCTAAGAAGATCATCAAGTAAAAGTTTTATTTGGAAACAGATTTTTTTTAGACCACATGAAAATATGAGCAATAGAGAGATGGAAACATGGCTGGCTGACACAGTACAGCCAAAATGGTGAGTGACTGTGTGAGGAAGCTTAAGGTTAGGGTTCCTATCCAAAGAATGCTTTCTCAGACAAAGAACACAAATGAAATCAGAAGTTTAAATGTAAGTTACCAGAAAAAAAAAAATTACCACCAACATTGGAGATTATAGAAGGCTAGTTCACTGATTAGCATTTTGTGGTTGTGGAGCATTGGAATATTAGCAGCCTAGAAATAAATTATCTTAAGATATCTATCTCTAACCTCTTTTGACTTTAGGTAGAACCTTTAGAATATTTTTATTTAACCTATCGCTGGTTTCTACAAACTTAAAAGTGAAGATAGTCATCATATACTATCTAAATCTATGGACATTGATTTAGTGTAAACAGGTGTTCACAATACTGTATTTTGAAAATGCCTTCACATTTTGCTCTCTTTTGCTCTTTGACTATGAATGTTTATGCATCCATTTGAAATAAATAAATCTAAACAACTTGAATCCATTGACATGGGCCAGAATCACTCATATTTGGTTCAAAATACATGCTTTTTTTTTATTCCCTGAATAAAAAGCTTTTTTTTTTTGCATAACCAAAACAACATTCAATGGAACTTCTAATAAAATAATTAAAGCAGGAGAGTGGAGTAGATATTGAGGTATATAAACATCATTCTTCACAGAAACAGAAAAACAGTCTTAAATCTTACACGGAAGCAATAAAGATACTTGTGAAGCTAAGCAATAATGAGCAAAAAGAATAATGCTAGAGATACCACCATTCCTTGAGTTCAACTTATACTACCAACCTTTAGTAATAAAAATTAGGAATGGGATACCTTACTCAGCCCTGATACAGGGTGAAGGGGCTTAGTCCTGTCCCAACTTGGTATGCCAGCCTGTGTTGACTACCCAAGGGAGGGAGGCCTTACCCACTATAAGGAGTGAATGGGGGTGTGTGGGGAAGGTGGAGAGGGAACAGGAGAAAGTGAAGGGGGAGGAACAATAGTTGGTATGTAAAATGAAAAAAGTTAAGTAAAAAATTAGTGTTGTGCTGGCATTTAGGTTATTATGACCTATATGGTCCTATATGGCATACACAATAGCAAAATAAACATATTTAGCTACAGTCACCTTATTTTTAATAATATTTTATCAATTATAAGAATTTCATGTATGAATCTTGATCATATCCATACCCCTTACTTAATGCCTCCCATATTTACCCTTGCCTCCCTGTCCACCAACTTGGAAGGTTTTGGTTTTGTTTTTGTTTTTTATTAAGGCTGTCCAGTCCTAATTATGTTTTCTTATTAGGCTTCAGTGTGGGCCCTTGCCAGGACTGTGGTTGAATTAACAGGGGTCACACCATTCAAGAAAATTGACTCTCAGTCTCCCAGTCACTATTAAATGTCAACACAGTGTTTGACTCAGCTAGTGGTAGGCTTTTATCCACATCTCCTTTCCTCTATGCTGGGATTGGAAGGTCTTATGCATGCTGTCACCGTTGCTGGGAGTTTGTAAATTCAGCTTCCCTGCTATACAAGGGCACACTCTTTCCTTGAAATTATCCACCACTAACTCAGGCTTTTACAGTCTTTCTTTACCTTCTTCTGTAAAAATCCCTGAGCCTGAGAGTAAGGTTATGATACAAATGTCCCATTTAGGATCAAGCACTCCAAAAATGTCTTGTTCCCTGCACGTTAATCACTAGAGAATCTCTATATCAATTGTCATCTACTGCAAGTAGAAGCATCTCTGATGTGGGCTGATACATGCACAGATCTATGGGTATAGCAATAATTCATTAAAAATCATTATGATATATGTCCATTTAACAGAATAAGAGTAGCATGCAATCTCTAAATCCAATGACCTATCTAGTCACAGTTTCTTGGCACCATCAGATATGCCAAAATGTACACGGAAGAAAAGATAGCATGTTTAACAAATAATGTTACCCTGCCTAAATATCACTGGTGTAAAAATGAACCTGGATGCCTATATCTCACTGGTATTAAAATAAATTACAATGACATTAAAGATTACAACATAAGACTTGGAAGTCTTAGAGGAAATCATGGAGAAAGTAGTATAAGACATAGGCATAGACAATGATTTTTATGAAAGCATTCCAGAAACTCAGAAGACAATGAAAAATATATTTACATGGTATTAAAAAGTTTCTGTACATGAAAGAAGTTATAATTAGAGTGAAAATACAGGCAAAATAATAAAAATTATTTAGTATCTATACATTAGAATCAATATTTAGAATATAAAAATAATTTTAAAAAAATTAAAAGCTCAGCACCTGGAACCAAACAAAATAATCAATGAAAAGTCTATTAAAATATATACACACCAGTCAATTAACAAAGCAAAACCAGCCAATACACAGTTTAAAATGTTCAAAATCACTAATAATTAAAGAAACACACATATAAACAATGAGCTTCCATCTCACCCCAAATCAAAATGGCAGCTACCAAGAAAACAGATAACAGCAATGCTGAGTGTGATGTGGATTAAAAAGAACTTTTGCATACTGCTAGTGGGAAAGTAAACTCATCAAGCTAACATAAAATTCAATGTAGAGGTTTCTCAAGGTACTAGAAATAGATTTACCAAATGACACAGCCCTACCATGTTTTGTTATTCATCCAAAACTCCAAGTCAATATATTACAGAGACACTATTTTACAAAGCTAAATAATGGAAGCAAACAAGGTGTGCAACAATCAAAGAATGGATAAAGTTGAAGTTTATATACACAGTATATTTTTTTCAACCATAATGAAGATTGAAGTTGTATCATTTGTAGAGATCTAGATATATATTGTGGTGACTTTCCTAAGTAAATAAGTAAATATCAGTAAGATAAACATTATATATTTTCTCTCCTTTCTGGGTCCTAGATATTATTGATGAATAAAATTGTATATTACCAATGATAGTGCTGTATGATTCAAATTGTTATTTGATTATATTGTAAACAAATCATTTTTCTTCTCAAATAGATATCATCCAACAGACTTCTTGAAGTGCACTTTTAATCACAATAATAGTAACATGACTCACCATGAAAACTTAACCAAACTCCTATACCTCATGATTCCAGAAAAACAATCCCAAATAACAATGGACAAGAAGTATCATTATGTAGCTCACAACATATGCACTTTAATGAGACTTCTGTAAGGATATGTGTATTTTTTTATTTGGCCATCAGAGCCTTGTAGATAAGTTCTCTGCTATAGCATCTTGGCTGGGTTCATTTTCTCATAGATTTTTTCCCTTTTGAATCAATGTGAAGTAATTCTTTAGAAATTCTCACTGTTACTTTGCAATTTATTATTATTTCCTTCCATTTCTTTATTAGATATATAATGAGTATGAAATTAACTTCTGCATTGTTATTTGTGTGGCCTTTAAAACTCACATAGATTTTAATAATGAAAAATAGTTCTTAGAACTATGTCTAGAATATAATAACTCAATAGGTACTGTAATAACTGTTGGCAATAATGATGGTATTAAAACATTTTATTTATTAAGAAAAGCTCCAATTTTTTTTACAGCATGTTATTTTTTCCTATATGATTTTTGTATAAATGTCAAAAATATATGGGGAAAAATAAAAATAATACAAATATTTAAAAATAAACTGCTAACAAAGTAACCTGATAAATTATTGAAATTTTGACTATTATGTAACCTATTATCTATGTTAATAAATATGTAGAAAATAACCCTGTTAAAATATAGAAATGCATATACAAATTTACTACAAAAATCAAGAAAGAAATTGGTTTGACATAAAGAATACAAGTCCATATATTTTCTTGGATAGAAAAGATATATAAGAAGAAGTAGTAGGTAGTCTGGTCTTACATAAAATAAGCTAACAGAACAAGATCTTAATGTGATATAGACAACAGACACAATGTTGGATTCCTCCATACAATGATACAATGTATGGTCACATACAAGTGACATTACATAGTGAAAGAGCAAATGAAACTAAAGAAAACTTGATGATGCTGTAGAAATAAGAGGAGAAAGCAAAATGAATAGATAGAGAGAGAGAGAGAGAGAGAGAGAGAGAGAGAGATGATAGATACACAGATAGATAATAGAGAGATAGAGATAGATGATAGATACATAGATAGATAGATAGATAGATAGATAGATAGATACATAGATAGATAGATAGATAGATAGATAGATAGATAGATAGATAGATAGATAAATGATAGATACATAGATAGATAGATAATAGAGAGATAGCGAGATAGATGATCGAGAGAGAGAGAGATATCACAGGTAATCAAAAGGACAAAAGAGAGAGAAACAGTAGATAGGTAGAAACAAATTTAAGAGAAACATCCCTAGATAGATAAGTTTGTGATTCTCTTCATGGTTCTTTTCACAGCAAGCTTCATATCCTTGTTTCTGAGACTGTAAATGAGAGGAATCAGCATAGACGCCAAAAAGGTATAAAAGATTGAGAAAATTTTGCCCTGGCCCACAGTTTCAGCAGATGATAGTTTGACATAAGCAAGCAGCCCAGATCCATAGAAGAGACTAACAGTTAAGATGTGAGACCCACAGGTACCCATGGCTTTGGACCAACCCTTACCTGATGACATATGAATGATATTGAAAAGTAACATAGCATTTAAGACTAAGATAATGAGACTAGATAAAATGAGAATCATACCCACAAGAATGAAACTCACAAGCTCATTGTCATAGGTACTACTGCAGGAGAGCTGGAGAAGAGGGAAGATGTTGCACATGTAGGGGCTGATGATGTTAGAATCATAAGAGTTGAGCCTGATCATACACCCTATGTGAGCCATGGCCCCAGCAAAGCCCATCAAGCAAGAACCAAACATCAGCATTAAACATATTCCAGGTGATATAATAACTTTGTATAGCAGTGGCTGAAAAATGGCCACATAGCAATCATAGGCCATGATAGTCAGCACATAACACTCTGAGCTCACAAAAAGAGAGAAGAAAAACACCTGAGTCATACATCCTTTGGAGGAGATAGTGTCCTTCTCTAAAACAAGACTCATCAGCATTTTGGGGGTAAAAACAAATGAATAACAGAAATCAATTAAGGATAGGTTGAAGCTAAAATAGTACATGGAGTGTGAAGCTCTGAATTTAAGAAAATAAGACTCATTAAGCTCAAGTTTTCCATCATGGTGGCTGTGTAATTCACCAAGAACAGAACAAATAAGGGCAGCTAGAGCTCAGGTTGGTCTGTCAGTCCCTTAAGAATGAACTCTGACACTGAAGAGTCATTTTCCCTGATCATTTGCTTCATGTGTGGCATCTGCAAGAAAAAGTATAGAAATCAACATTAACCAATAATGCATTTTTCACTCCTTGTGGAGAGCTTGATTTAGGGATTTCCAAGCATGAGTTGAGAGAATACATAGCTGGATCTCCAAAGACCTGTTCATATTGATTACTAAGTAATCCCTATTTTCTTTTCCACTACCTAAAATATATATCCACAAAAAAAAAAAAAAAAAAAAGATGTCAACCGATCTCCAGTAACTCAGAATATATTTTCTTCCTTTTCCCTTTCTCTTTACTAATAATTAAGGTTGAAAATAATATATAAAGAGTTTGTTCCAAAACCCAAGATTCAGGAAACTTTGAATTTCAAGGGAGATTGTCAAGGCAAAATTCAATGCTCACCATTGGTCATCTAGAAATTTTCTTGCTTTGGGATCTCTTGGTAATTTCCATATCACTGTTCTAGGAGCACCAAAGTTACTGATAATGAAGTGGGTTATTGAAAACCAGTACAGATAATGTATGACTTGCTAAAAGAGGTTTATTTAAGGAAATATTTCTCTAGAAGGTTCTTTCCACATACTCAAAATAAAACAGCAAACTTATATGAGTCTCCAAAACACTACCTTACTCAAATGATGAGAATATGAATGTCAAGGTTACTGAGAAAAATGTTTTAAGTACTGAAAAGAATTCTCTTCTTTATGATATTCTCCCTGTGAGATGGGCCCCTTGCAGGGTAAAAATTACTGAATTTATGTTTACATCAAATGCTATTAAACTAAGGTGGATATTTTGAGATTCAAAATCCTATTCACTTTCTAATTTCCTACCAGGGAGTATCTAGTTCTCAGGGCAGAGTCCTGACTGATCCTCTTTGTCATCCTCATACTCTGAACAAGTCTACAAAGGAGTATTCAGAGAACTGCTAACTTGCCATTTGCAGCTTTCATATGAGCATCATTGATTGCAGTAATAAATAGCAGACCTTTGTAGTTGGAGTTTTTCTGTCTGGCCCAGTCAGGAAATATCTCTCTTACCCACCAGTCCCACAGTCGCTCAGACCCAACCAAGAAAGCACACAGAAACTTACATTGTTTACAAACTGTATGGCTGTGGCAGGCTTCTTGTTATCTGCTTCTTCTATCTTAAATTAACCCATTTCTGTTAGTCTATACTTTGCCACATGGCTTGTGGCTTACCAGTGTCTTTACATGTTGCTTTTCATGGCGGCGGCTGGCGGTGTCTCTCTCCAGCCTTCTACTCCCCAGAATTCTCCTCTCTTTGTCCTGCCTATACTTCTTGCCTGACCACTGGCCAATCAGAACTTTATTTACACAGAGCGATATCTACAGCACTTCCCCTTTTCTTTTTTTTTTTAAGGAAGGTTTTAACTTTTACATAGTACAATTACATATGTCAAAACAATTATCAAGCAAGAATTATAGTTACAATATTAAAGAAGATATCCTATCTATCTTATATTTGTGAGTCTAAAGTTTTATATCTAACTTATCTTGTATCATATCTGAGGAAATTATAACTATCTAGTCTTCAACTGTAGATATCGCTCTGTGTAAATAAAGTTCTGATTGGCCAGAGGCCAGGCAGGAAGTATAGGCAGGACAAAGAGAGGAGAATTCTGGGAAGTAGAAGGCTGGAGGAGACACCGCCAGCTGCCGCCATGAGAAGCAACGTGTAAAGACACTGGTAAGCCACAAGCCATGTGGCAAAGTATAGAGTAACAGAAATGGGTTAATTTAAGATAAAAGAAGTAGATAACAAGAAGCCTGCCATGGCCATACAGTTTGTAAGCAATATAAGTTTCTGTGTGCTTTCTTGGTTGGGTCTGAGCGACTGTGGGACTGGCGGGTAAGAGAGATATTTCCTGACTGGGCCAGACAGAAAAACTCTAAATACAGACCACAGGTTAAAAATGATAGATAGATAGATAGATACATACATACATACATACATACATACATACATACATAGACAGATTAAACACCACAAATAAATTAAAAGATTAGAAACAGGCATTCAAGTAATATGAGTTAACCTCTAGGCCTTTCCATTTTTTTAGGAGTGTAGACTTCAATTACATATCATTATATTTGCATATTCTTATCTTTTTTATTATTATTATATTTGTATTTTAATTTTACATATCAGCCATGGGTTTCCCTGTCCCACTCCCGCTCCCAACTTCCCCCCACCCCCGTCCCCTCCCCTCCATTCCCATCTCCTCCAGGGCCAAGACTCCCCTGGGGATTCATTTAAACCTGGTGGATTCAGTACAGGCAGGTCCAGTCCCCTCCTTCCAGGCTAAGCAAAGTGTCTCTGTGTAAGCCCAAGGTTCCAAACAGCCAGCTCATGCACTAAGGACAGGTCCCAGTCCCACAGCCTGGGTGCCTCCCAAACAGATCAAGATATTCAATTGTCTCACTTATCCAGAGGGCTTGCTCCAGCTGGGGGCTCCACAGCCTTTGGTTCATAATTCATGTGCTTCCATCCCTTTGGCTATTTGTCCCTGTGCCTCTCCAATCTTGGTCTCAACAATTCATGCTCTTACAGCCCCTCCTCTTTCTCAACAATTGGACTCCTGGAGCTCCACCTGGGGCCTGGCTGAGGATCTCTGCATCCACTTCCATCAGTTATTAGATGAGAGTTCCAGCACGACTATTAGGGTGTTTGGCCATCTGATCACCAGACTAGGTCAGATCAGGCTTTCTCTCGACCATTGCCAGCAGTCTACAGAGGATATGTCATTGTGGATTTCTGGGGACCTCTCTAGCACTCTGCCTATTCCTGTTCTCATTTGGTCATCATTTATCATGGTCTGTTATTCCTTGTTCTCCCTTTCTGTTCTTGATCCAGAGGATACTAGATGTAAAACAAAGATGACTAGAATGCTACACAACTCCAAGGAGGCTACCTAGAAAATGGGACCCTAGGAAAGACCACAGGGATTGCACAATGACAGAGAAATGGATAAGATCTACATGAACAACCTGGACGACAGTGGGAGTAATGAAGGGCAAGGTTTGAGGGAAAGAAAGCTTAGGGGAGCAGGAGATCCCAGCTGCATACACTTATCTTGTGTGTACTCAATAAATGAACAAAATCATTGAAAGAGATTTGAAAAAAAAGGATATGAGTCTTGGATTGATGATAGAGTTCTTGCTTAGAGTACAAAAGACTGTGGGATCAGTTCCTAGTTTTTATACATAAAGATACTGTAAGTTGTTTTTCTCATCTTGTGTATTATGGCAAAACATATAACAGAGACAATTTAAGGGTAAAAAGATTTATTTAGTCTCAGAATTTCATGGGATTTTGGTCTATCTTTGCAGGAAAAACACAACAGTGGAAGAAGCTCCATATGACTATAGTAGTAGGAACATGCAGAAAAAAAAATCTTACATTGAGCTGACCAGAACATAGACAACTTGAGCCAGAATCCCAAGTCAATATAACTTTCAAGCCCTTCCCATAGTAATCTACTTTTACTAGTGAGGCCACAGTCACCCAAAATGATACAACCAATTTAAAGCCAGGTGGTCAAGTACATGAGCCATAGAGTTCATTTTACATTTACATGATATTGTATTCTATCCATAGACAATTACCCACAACTGCTAAGCTGGTTTATATCTAATTCTCTACTCTTTCACACTAGCATCAACAATATTGTATTTTTAATTTCAAATGTCTGTTACTCTTATATACAAAGCAACTAGATTTCACGTTAATTTTTCCTATTATTATTTTGTTTTATTAGTCATTTGGCTACAGGGATAGTTTTTGATCATTTTTATCAGTTTATTCTGATTTTTGACAGGCTTTCATATCAGTAAAAAAGGAAGCTTTATAGTATTCTTCCTAAACTTCCTATGTAGTCAATGGTAAATGTATAAAGTTATCTTCCAACAAAGCAGCATGACTACGAATATTGATTTGAAACAGTCATCTCAGTAACAAAGCTGACAAAAAACAAATATATGTGCAGATGTGAAACAACTAGAATACTCATAATTTTTTAGGAAAGTAAAGCTACATTAACTCTTCAGAAAATACCTTGAAAATTTTCAACAAAGCCTCACATATATGTAGCATCTATGGAAACATTTTAAATGAATCATAAGTAATCTATACATATATACATTGTATGCTCAAAAGAAATAACTAAGTCCTTAACAAAATCCTGTATATTTACTTATATTTTTGGTTGTGAGCCTAGCCTTTAACGGCTGAGCTATCCCTCCAGCCCCAGTTTATTTACTTAAATGTCATGAATTATAGTAAAAAAAGACAAATAATAGCAATATTTATGGACAAATATCACTAATAAAGTATCCCCTATCTGTTTGGCTGACAATCATATAACAAAGTTTGAATAATGGTGAGTATATTCAAGGATAATCCACTAACATTTATCTTCAGGTCAATAATGTAAGATCTTTTCTAATACTTTCTAATAGCTTTATTTAATGGCTTACCAAGCCAGAAGAAATATGTACAAAAGTAATTTCAGGACAAAACAAAAGTGGTGATATTTCTCTCTTATTTAAAACTTTTGTTTGAAAAATTTAAATTCATCTGGTTCTTGACTTTATGTTTTTATCATGAGCCATTTTATAAAGACAATCTAGAAATGGATAAAACACTACTAAATTATTTTAAACATCATCTAAATAGCCAAATATGTTTGAGATTTACTTCTGCAGACTTCCTGTACTACTCACTTCCATGCTGTAAGTCCCTAAAGATAGAGGAAAGATAGTTCTGATAGCCAAAGTAAACCATTTGTTCAGATTTCCATGGTCATGATGGCTTAACTAATCTAATATTAGGATTTTTATTTGTTTGTTTTCTTACATATAAAAATTTTCTGAAATTTTAAAGCCAATTTAAATTTAGAAAATAAAACATCTTTCAAATTAATTGTGCAGGAAAATTAATACAATATGGGTTAGTTTCTAAGTCATAAGTCAAAACTCTCCAAAAGTATGAATTAACATCAAAAGGTCAAAAGTAAAGAACTAGTACATCAAAATGTCTAATCCCAAGTTCTCTTTAAAAAGTCATAGGCATTGAGATTCAGTGATTTCCACTAACCTCCTGACAGTAGAACACAGTGTTTCACAGTAGACACAGATTATATTAACCATTCATGAGATATACACACACCACCACTACTGAGGTCACATTCTGTGATAATTATTTATAAATCCAACTTTAGGTCCATAACATGTAATTCTCCAGCATGAGTTTAAAGTTAGTAAAAATAGAGTTGTTAAAAGTATCAGACTGCAGCTTTTATCATTTCTCAACTGAGACTATGAACAATTTACATAAGCAAGGGGGATTAATTTCACAACAAAATACTCCTAATATATGCCCAAGGTGCCAAGTCAAATTGTGCAATAGGTATATGTCATATCACATTTTATTATTCAGATATACTTTTGTGTTAGTCTGAAAATTTGGTCTTAAAGAATTCTTTCTGGAAATATTCATCTCTCATAAACTATTTTTTTGTAAAGGCAGGTGTTTTATTAAGTTTCATGAAGAGAGGATGGGACCTAATTATACACTAAAGTATAAAATTTTGCTCGCTAGTGAACTATATATTCTTATGAAGTATAAGTCTTATTTTCTCATGGTTAAGTATTCTGTCATTCATTCTGATAAATAACTCATCAGTTCTTAAATTAATCCTCATAAGCAGAAACCAATCAGAAGGTATTGCTCCAACTGTCAAGCTCAGACCTGAAATTAGGTAAAGATATGGTTTATCCTCAAACAAGGAACTGTCTCAATCTATTGTCTGGCTTTGAACTCCTCTGACATCCAAATCTACTAAAAGGACAATAATTAAGGAGATTATCTAAGTCATTTTTTGTTTTTGTTTTTGTATTCCACTGTATACTTCAGCATAAGGCTTAATAATCTCTTTGAAGTGTTCATACACCCTCCTGCTTTTCATCAAAATACTTTCAGCAACTGTTGGTAGCTGTTTACACATCTTAATACATCAGTATAGTTGAACTTAATCCCAAAGTCAAAGCCATACAAAAGTCTTAAAATATTGTGTCTAAGCATCCTGTGGAGAAACAGTGGTATAAGCAATTCATCAGCTGGCTGAAGTTGCCAATTGCTGAGGTTGTGTGATCTGAGGGAATGAATGAACCACAACAACATAGATTCATAAAAACTCTGCCAACTTCTGCCCAGAGCTTCATGTCTCCCTCCCCAGCTACTCTCTTTGTGATGTGAGTCTTGGCCAGTATCAGCTTTCATGTCCCAAAGAATTCCTTGTAACAGATCTGGGAACTGTTGGGTCATCATAATATACTCAAAGCCTTCAGAAGCACAGAAACCAGGCTGTCTATGTGGTCACCAGGTCCTCCCCCTCTTTCAGACTCATTCTGAACAACTCTTTAGTTCTCTCTGTCACTTCACAATTCTCTTTCTTTCCTTCTTTATGTTTCCTGATTGGCTACAAAATGGGTTTAAAACTAGAATTTGTATTAGTAATCATATAACCTAAAACTAGTCAAATCCAGAGAAGAGAAAAGAAGAATTATATTAATATTATGTTTAAGAATGTTACCTATTACACAAACATTCAGGTAGATTAGGTTTGGTTTGGTTTAGCATGAGTTGGGGTGAGGAGTTCCTAGAAATGAGCAAAGGAAAAATTAGATTTACACATTTAAATAAAAATTCCAGTTGCTCGATATTTGTGTCATAAACACATGTATATGAATATATGTTTAAGACATATACATATGTACATGTGTATGTGTATGTGTGGTAAGAATCAAACAGGAACATATATAAGCACTCTATCACTGGGTTAAAATGTTGCCTATGATTTCTTTTTAGAACTAAGTAGACTTTTTTTTAAAAAACATCATCCTTCTTATACAACAAAGGGAATAAAAACTTTAGACATTACATGTTGTTATTGTGACATTTTTAAAAGTGATCAATCTTTATCAATAGTTCAAATGCAGTGAGAAATTCTATTTTATTTATGACAAAGCATCCTTTTACAAAAAAATCACTGTCATTGTTAGTGATATTTAAATAAGTCTAAATAAAAAATTAGCATAATTCAATCTTCAATAATTACAAAAATTGAGCATTACTCCAAGAAAATAAAGGAATGACATTTTGTGATAATGAGGTACAAAAGAAAACTCTTGACAGACAATAAATAATGCTAGAGTTTGTCAACTTTACACTGGCCACAGTTTTGTCATCCATTCTCTCTTTTACTGCAGTTCACAAGTGTTTTTAAAGACCTGAAATAGGAAAAGCTCTACAAATTCCTATATGAAAAGAACAACACAAGTAAACTAATATTTGAAATCACTCAACCCCCTGGATCTCCTTGGTTGTAAAAGTACATAGTATACACAGTTGTCTGAAGATACAAAATATGTCATCCTGAGTCTCTACCTTCTACAAAGATGAAGCTGGATCCATATTCAGGCTGAGTCCCCAGATCAAAAATATTTTCTTACCCCAAGATAAGAAGATCAAGAATTTTTGTGGAGGAAACAAAAGAAATAATAAAGTGGAAATCTTACCAGAACAGAAAAAGAAAGATGAATGGAAGGAAAGAGAACATCAAAAAGAAGGTGATAAGAAAATGAAGTAGAGAGACACACCTGAAGTGGAGACATGGACTATGGCAGCCACAGTGGTTAACTCACTGTGAGTCTCACCAGAGTTCTCCTAATAGCAAGCTTGACATCCTTATTCCTGAGACTGTAAATAAAAGGGTTCAGCAAGGGCAGCAAGAATGTACAAAATACACTAAAAACTTTCCTCTGGTCCACAGATTCCTTTGATGATGTTTTGATATGTGTAAGCATACCAAATCCATAGAATAGGGCAACAGTTATTATGTGAGAACTGCAGGTGCTCATGGCTTTGGACAAACCCTTACCTGATGACATCTGAATGATATTAAAAAGAATCAACGCATAGGACATTAAGATAATGATGCTAGAGGCAATGACTACCACACTGACAACAGCAGAACTCACAAGCTCATTGGCATAGGTGCTGCTGCAGGATAGCTGGAGAAGGGGGAAGATGTCACACACATAATGGTTGATGATGTTAGAATCACAAAAGTTCAGTCTGATCACACACCCTGTAAGGACAAAGGCACCAACAAACCCCATCAACTAAGAACCAAACATCATCAGGGAATATCTCCTAGGAGACATGATGACCATGTACAACAGGGGTTGACAGATGGCTACATAGCGATCATAGGCCATGGATGTCAGGACATAGCATTCACAATTTGCAAAAAAGCAGAAGAAAAACAGCTGAATCATGCATCCCATAAAAGAAATTCTGTTCTTCTCTAACACAAAACTCATTAGTGTTTTGGGAGTAAAGACAAATGAGTAACATAAATCAATGAAGGACAAATTAAAGAGAAAAAAGTACATGGGGGTCTGTAGGTTTGAATTCAGGAAAATGAGACTCATTAAACTCAAGTTTCCCACCACAGTGGCTACAAAGTTCACTAGAAAGATGACAAACAGGGGCAGCTGGAGCTCAGGATTCTCTGTCAATCCAGTGAGAATGAATTCGGTGACTGAAGAGTCATTCTCCATAGCCATTTGTGTCACCAGTAGATCTATAGAAACAGTGGGAAATGGTCACATTAACAAGGACCTCTGTCACTGATTCCAAAAGGACAGCTAGAGCCAGTTGTTACATATTTGTGGTTGTCTTCATCCACTGAGGATAATATTCAAAGAACACTACTTCTCATTCCTGAGAAATCCCTATTTCTTTTTTTCCTATCCATGATGAGCATCTACTCTGAGAAAACACTGACACATCTTCTAAAGCCTTTAAACAACCATTTCTTCCAATCTCTTTAATCTTCATTAAAGATTGGGGATAGAAAGAGAAATAAACCATCACTGTCTCCTGAACCCATGATTCATATAGCATGAAATTAAGGGGATGTTATGAAGATAAAAACAGTTGGTGAAACACTAACTTCTACTCATCTGAATATGGCATTGCTCTTGGCCCACACAGACCCTTTCATTCATGTCCTAAAGGATCTAAGTTTCTGATAATAAGGAGATATTAGTTATCAATACAAAAGTGACTCTGAAATCCTAAAATATCTATGCCCAGGAAATGACATGATTTCAATTTGAAAATTTTTCTTAAAAGTTTTCTTTATTTGCACAAAGGAAAATAATAATCTCATATGTGCATCCAATACATCATTTCACTCAAGTGAGACCTATATAACTTAGCATTCTTGGAAAATATATTAGAAGCTGTATGAGTTCTCTAGAGTCACAGACCTAATGGAATAAGTATATAAATGATATATATTTATATATTATATATGGGAATTAATTTGAATGACTTACAGGCTGCAGTTCAACAATGGCTACTTATGAATGGATAGTCCAAGAATCTTGTAGCTGCTCAGTCAGACAAGGCTGGGTGTCTCAGCTAGTTCGCTGGGATCGTGAAGAAGGAATGATGTGATGATGAGGCAAGGACAAGCAGGTGAAAAGCATATCCTTGTTTCTTCCATTATCATTATATAGGCTTCTAGTAGAAGGTATAGCCCAGATTAAAGGCACTCCTTCTAGCTTCAATTTCTTGATTAAAGGCATGTATATTCTTGCCTCAATACCTGGATCATGAATGTGTCCTCTATTTCTGGATTATAGTTCATTCCAGTTGTACTCAAGTTGACAACCAAAAATAACCATCAGAGAAGTATATAATATTATGCTTACCTTGATGACATCACCCAAGTTGAGTGAGTCCCTTAAGGGTAGAAGTAACAGAACGTGTATTTATATCATGTAGTATGGATGTAAACACTCTCTCTTTAGAGACTCCAAGTACTACTTAGTTTGTGATTTCCCACCAGGAATACCTAATTCCCTGAACAGAGTATGAGGTTGTTCCCTTCAGAATTCTACTCATTATGTCCTGCACAACTCAGCAAGAGAAAAATCCAGGGGCATATTCACTTGTCATTTCCAGCAATTTTCTAGAAATCCTTTCAATTGATCAGTAACTATTAGTTCATAGATGACCATTCTGCCAAAAAAAAAAAAAAAAAAAAAAAGTCGTGGAGCAAAAAGATTGGGGAGAAAGGAATAGGCACTCAAAGTCTGAGTTTAAATCCAGACTTTTCTACTTCTTAAGAATGAAACTATATACCAAAGTTGTAATTTTCTGGCCTTGTTAATTTTTATTTACATATCCATAATTGGGTGGATATCTGCAACATACAGCTCATCAAAGAGGAGCTGGGATATGGCTCAAGGGAGAAACCTTGCTTTTCTTACATACATAGGCCTAAAGGTCTAACCTGAGCATTGTAAAAATGGTAATGATAGTAATATAAATCAAGACAGAAGAGCTACTGTATTGTATTATTATTTTAATTAAATTTAATGATCCACATAATGTAGCATGTAAGACTGTCCTAGACATATAAAAAGGTGTAATCCCCCATTCCCTGCTCCATATCTTTATACAGATTATTGGTGAAATTATTAAGGCCAAACACGTAGTTAAAAGGGAGGTTTATTTTGTGGGGTAACTTACAAATGAAGGGATAGGTTGCAGGGTCTGGCAAAGGTATAGCGCAGTCCGGCGGTGTTCTCTGGAGAACTCTGCTTGGTCTACCTCCAGCGTCCAGGGTCCAGGAACCAAGAGAGAGACCTCTTCCCAATCCTTGGGCTTCTGCTTCCTCCTCCACCCTGCCTTGTGGGCGTGACCATTACCGAAGCCTCAATGGGGGTTGGAACTTCCAGGCCAATGCTGGGATGGCTATCCACTACATCTCCCCATTTTGTCCAAATAAGAAAGTTCTAACCTAATACAAGACTATATACAAAGAGATGGTTATCAAATATTGTCCAGGAGTAATGAGGGATAATGACCTAGATAATTTGGAATTACAATAAGTACAAACAATATCAAGCAAAAAACACATAGTAAAATCCAGGGAAGTCTAGGGCATGGGTAGGTGGCATGTTACAAAGATCATTCCAAAAGGTGTCCTATCCTAAAGAACCTGAGTCTAATACTTAATATATTCTATCTAAGATATTATATATGTATATATACTAAGTTGTAACTATAACTGCTAATCTCCAACCTCATCAAAGACCTGAGAAGGAATATAATAATACCTGAGAAATGGGAGAAGGATGCAAGCCACTTTCAGGAGTCTTGCAAGAGTAGACAGAGACAGCTAGCAGCCTGGACAGTCACCTAATGTTTCTCAGCACCATTGGTACATTCAAATTGACTACAGGCCTAGAGTCTCTGACAGACCATTTTCAGAAGCAGGAATTCTGAAAGACCATCTTACCCTGTCTTGGCAAAGTATAGTGGTCGCTTTCCTTGTGTCCCATTTGTCCAGAAAGGACAGCATTTGTACTGTCAGCAGTTGAGGCAAGGGCAGTTCTTTGCCCAGTAGGCCATTTTGTGCCAAGAAGACAAACTTCCAAATGGAAATGTCTTAGAAGCCCAACATTCTCTCGGGAACAAATTGGTGCTGCCAGGAGCAATTATGTCTCACGTCAACAGAATTCTAAGTTAATTAAATGCCAAGTTATCTAGGTCCATGAAGTGTTTGAAGATTACCTGTCCATCTGACCTATGTATTTATAAATCTGGATAACGTAACTAACATAATTATAGAGATGACAAGCATAGGTGAAAATAACTATGTAAGTCTTATCTACCTAAACAACCTAAGAACTAAGCTTCCTATAAATAAGGCAAACAGTCTGTAAGCAAATGCACAGTAAAAGGACAATGACTTTAAATTGTGACAATACACAAAATATCTTTAACAGAGGTAGGAATGTATAGTGCAATATGAGATATGATAATAATCCTAAATATATATCAGTATACAGAATATCTTAAACAGAAGTAGAACATACATACCGTATGACAGATATAAATTCACATTTGTATCAATATACAAATATTTCACATAAGAGTAAAAATATGTGTACAATATAACTAACATAGTTCTGTATTTGTATCAATATACAAATTATCTTAAATAGGAATGTAAAAACTTTATATTTGTATCAACATATAAGAATTCATAACAGTGCAAAGGCTGGTATATTACTAAATTTGTTTACTAATGTATATGACAGTCTACCATAATATCTTATACCTATCCATTCCATTTCTTCTTTTCCCTTTTTTTGAGACATATTTTCTTTCCTTAAGGAGAGTACTGAGTTTAACAGTTTCTTCCACCCCCACCCTAGAACCATTATCCATAACCATGAGAAATATGAAACCTTAGGGAGAAGGGGTGTCGTTTTCTTAGAATTGCTTCCTGCTGCTTAGGTAGCAATGGTATCTCTGTTGGGTATTGTGAGAAAGCTCAGATAGTTAAATCTCAGTTAGACTAACTGTAGATTCTGCAGCAACTCTCAGAGTAATGGGTAAGATTGTCTGAAATTTTGGCAAGAAGTGTAGTATGATGATGATTACCATGGCATCATTCTGGATTGGGTAGAGTTGTTGTTGTTGGGGCCCCATCTTCCTTCTGGAGACTTCAGGATTGCTATTGGAAAAAACTTATTTTTTATCAGAATGGAAGGTTTGGATTTAAAGATGCCATGACATGTAAGAAAGGATTCCAAGAAATCAAGAGTAAGCATGGAGAGAATTAGAATCTTGAAGATAATGGTCCCTTATAATTGGTTCCCTTCTGTCTCACACCAGAGGGCTCTTCTGATATGGGACTGAAGAATCTCTCAACCTTTTCTTTTATCAATATGCTTGGGTTTAGAGAATGAGTGAGCCAATTCCATCTCCAAAGCCAGCTTGGTTTATAATTAAATTGGAACCACAACTATTCTAGATTGATAGAGATATAGATGTTAGACAGTGATATCTTACCCTGTGTAGGTTGGTACGAATAGATTCTTTCTTTCTGCTGTAAACATCCGGATAACCAAGGCCTTATGATTTCTGGAAGATGGGTATTTTCATTATCCTGGAAAGACAAAAACAGAACCCTACCCCAACCTTTGATTGTTAAATTTTTCTTACAACCTGAAGAGATGTCACATTGGTGGATGATCTTTTACTTCTCCTCATCAAGGGATTTCTCCTGTTCGAATCGAATTTTTATTAATTTTGTTGGTATCCATAGCTTTTCTTGTCCTGTGGAAACAAAAGCAAAACCCCTTCCCCAACATAGGACATATCCAGGTTTCCATTCTGAGGTCAACACATCTTTGAAATAAACCCGTTTGGGTTATGCTAAGGATTTTTTCTGTCATCCATATGTCTCCCGCAGCTTTGTCCTTCTCATGCAGCATTGAAATTCAA